>NC_135783.1:50424779-51708946 GCF_051106095.1 Pogona vitticeps
TGTTTTTGTTGTGGATGTATTGTTGTGATAAGGGGGAGAGATTATCTGTCATTGTGATTGAGGGCTGACATTTTAAAAGTTGCATTTCCAAGTTTTGGTTCTGTCCTTGTGAAATTGCTTGGAATCTGCTCTCTATAGCCCCCAAATGGGTCCACCATGGATAAATACAACACAAGGCAAACTTGGGAAACACTAAAAGCAGCATCAATGCAATAAATGGCTGTGCAACGCAAACAAATGAAAATAAAGTTGTGAGAGAATAAAAACAAGCCAGCAAAAACACTCTGACTAGCTGTAAGCTGTCACAATCCTAACTAGTGAATGAAACTGAAATTTGGATGCATGGCGACATTCCTCCCTTGACTGCCAACTCAGGACCAAGACTCTAATTGTGAAATCAGAGCTGATGTTTTCCCGTACCACTACCTATCACATCAGGGGATACATTACAATTTGATAAACAGCTGCTGACCATAATCAGACTTTTCCCTTCAACCCATCTTCAATCCACACAAATGGGATGCTTCTTGCATTTTTAGTTTTACTGCTCTTTCACAAATATAATGAGAAGAATGAACGCATTTCCTTTTTATCCTACATCTATCTCCACTGCCAAGCAATTTGTCAGATCAGCTTAAAATACTGTAAATGAGAAACGTGTCTGTTCATAACCTGTTTACAATCTACACTCAGAAAATCCTGTTGCATTATCACCAAGTCACGTTTGCAATCTGGGTAATAGCTATATTTTCCTTTCCTTGCTTTGTGGGCACCATAAACAAGATAGCTTAACTCATTCAGCATTCTGTGTACAAGAAATGATGTTTCCATGGCATGGGGAGATATAAGGCATTTGATTATGCTTGTTGTAAATTTCCATTTGGAAATTGTGTGACTTGACTGAATTCCTGTTGCTACAGCTTGACATGTTAATGAATGATGGCATTTGAGCTGTTTTCTTATTTGCTAGTCGAGAACCTTTTATTGTTTTCCAATTAATGCAGAGAGGGGGAAGAGCAAGACACAAAAGAAAGAAAGAGGGTAGAGAATGAGCAGGAGGAAGAAGAAACACTATCCCAAAGGGATCTCCCCATTTAAATTGCCAATTTGCTAAAAGGGGGTACAATTTCCATAAGCATTCACCAATCTTAAGAATACTATTTTTTCCTTCTCTGCAAATTTGCCTGGAGCAGCCGGTGCATGTTGCTACTGGTCTGACACAAATCACATTGTAGAGATTTATCAAGAATCCATTCGCTCTGGGAGAAGGTGAGTTGCTGTGACAGGTTTGATAATGCTAGTCCTCTTCAAAGTCTTACTAGCATAGCAGCCATTCAGCACAAAAGGATATTTGGAGAGAGGGGAGAGGGGGAAAGGGGAAAAAAAAGAGAGGCGGAGGGAGGGAAGGAAGGAACATAAGAAAGAGACTATTGCAATGCACATGCATAGTGCTTTGTCAATTCCTTTTTCCTCACACAACTGAATCCACAAATCAGGAAAAGACGTCCTCCTAATACACAAACTTTGACCAATATTAATACAATTCTTTAGCTTTTAAATGCAGAGACAATGGGGGGGTGGTAAGAAAACAGACTACAGATTTGAAAACACTACTGTGTATGTTATATATATGCTACATTACCTATAGAATAACTTTGAGGACGTAAATGAATCTTTATCGAATTATGTAGCCACTGCTTGTATGTGTATGTTTTGTATATTTTGTGGGCATATCATTAATTTGTGAAATTTATATTATCATTGATGAGGTGCTGAAAGTACTTTAAATGCAAACATACAAATACTCACATACAAACACAGAATTATTCAAAATACAGAATTATTCTCTTTGCCTTAGAATATTACTACAGTACTTTATAAAACAAATGTAGGGAAATAATCAGCATTACCTTGCTGGAGGTGTGTAATTGTTTAAATCCTTTTCTCCAACCTGTATTTCTAGGTCACTTTTCCCGAGCTTTTCTGCACCACAAACGTCAGACCATATTAATCTAAAGAATCAGAAACAAGCAAGAAACTCATCAAACATTCCCGTCAAGCTCCCGGTAGTTTGAAAGGCACATTTAACTACTTTCTCTCTTTCTTGCCCTCCCACCCTCTCTGCCTCTCACCACAAACACAGAATTCCTAACATTGATGTACTTTCTGAATTAGGCGGTGCTCTTTTAAATTTCTTCGCCCTCCCACTTTTTTCCCTAGTTGAGTTAAAAAAAATTGTGGGAACTAAATTGGCATGTAACTTTTTATCAAGAGTGTCAGGCTTTAAAGAAAGCCAAGAATCATTTGACAAGCTTTTTGGCACATTTTATTTTAATACTGCTGATAATGTTACTTAGGAATTTCTTTGCTGGGGAGGAATTGCAAGCAATAGTTTCTTAAGGGCAAAATAGTCATGGTTCTTTGAAAAGCTTATAGAACTAATTTTACAGTTAGGACTTTGTTCCTTGGGCTGAAAGCAAGAGGAAAAATAAGAAGTGCAGTTTAATCTGGGCAACCCATCTCACTGGACTATAGGAGGGTCAGCGTTCTCTTATTCCAATCATCAGAGTTCACAAGAAGAATTCAAGAAACTGAAAGATTTTAGGAGTTGTAGGTTAAAATAAGCATTTCCCCCCCCCCCTGCAAGCTCTAGTAAAGTACCTGATCAAATGATTATAAAATCCTCTTCAGCAGTTTTTTGATGACATTTGGCTAGAAGTGTCTGTCATTTGATGTTATTCACCCCAGCCATCATTTCATCCTTCATGGCACAGTTGTGTGATGGTATACAATACATAATGTGTACAATGATTTCTTACAGTGCTAAATTCATCACTAAAAGTATAGTAGTGCAACAGGATTCTAACAAACATATATCTGGGAATACTTATGAAATCAATGTATTCATGCTTAGTGGGGTTATGAAACTGCATGGATTTTCTGTGTTTCTTTGTCCTTCAAATGTTCTTTGTAACGTTAAGAACAGCGAATGCATATTTAAATTTGAAAAGCTCAAATAAGCACCTTGTTCAATAATTTATAAACATTAAAAACCCTACTTTAGTAACAAGGGTAAATCATAGTGGGTTGTATATCAAAGGCTGGTTGTAGAGACCTTCAGGAAAGAGTAGCATCATGATACTAGGCAGTGTTTACGGCTTGCATTGCTTTAGTAGTACTGTATGCATAACAAAAGGGACAGACTTACCCAGCTATGCTGCCTCTTAGGTTCTGTCCCTTTATGAGAAATGTTGCCAATGTAACCGGTGGACCCAACAAAAGATATACAGAAACTGGGGACCCCATATCTGAATCCATTAGTCTTCTGCTGTGGCGTGTCCCTGTCAATTTTGTTGTACATTGTGATACTATCAATATTCGATTATTCATCCTAAGTCCGGCATTTACAGTTGCTGGCATATTTTAATATCTTCCTGTCTCAAACACATCATGGCTTCAGGATAGGAACCCAACAGGTTTTACTGAGTACAGAAGTTACTTAAATATCCACCACTGAAAGCTGTTCACTGTGTCAGAGGATGTCTTCTGCAATAGTGAGGGGGTCTGGCTCAGACAACAAGCCTTTCCCAAACCTACAATTCTATGAATCTGGCTTTACTTACAGTCCTTGAGTGATAATTTAGGAGGAAAGTTTACATGCTGAAAGTATACTTAGCAAGTTGCCTCTACTGTTGGGTAGGGTTTCTTCTTTAAACATACAGCACTATATTGTAAGCATGGTGATTTTTCATTTGATTCTATGTGGGAGTTGCCTCTAAAACTACATATATATCTCAAAGAACCTTTAAGAGTGTGTGTGTGTGTGTGTGTGTGTGTGTGAGAGAGAGAGAGAGAGAGAGAGAGAGAGAGAGGGGCATTCAGGCCGCTCCAGGCTACTTTTGTGCCTCAAAACATAATCAGAAATTGGTGGCAAAAGACACAACTAAAATGTGCAAGCCAGGAGAAACCTTGAAGTCAAGACAGAAAAACTATTTTAAAGAGGTCCATCCCCCAGAAGGAGGAGGTAGTAGTGATGGTGGAGGAAGAGAAGGGGTGGGGACTTAATTTTGAACCATTTGAGAAACTCAGAACTAAACCTTCAAAGGTGCTTAACTTGGCTAGAATATGCATTGATTGTTTTGGTCAGCAAACTGTTCTAACATGACTGAAAATAAAGGTTTAAGCATTAATTAATTAATTAAATTAAGTTTTATACTTGCAATCTGGTTACCAAGGCTACTCTGGGCAGTTTACAAATACAATAATACAAAGCAATAATACAGAAATAATCAATAACAACTTAAAACAAAATGTGAACATAACAAAAATAAAATACATTAAAATAATAAAATAATAAAGCTAATTTCAGAGAAACTCTAGAACAAATCCACCACATTCTGGGTGAGAACTTAATAGCAATATTTTTTGAGATGTAAAAAATCTTTAGCATCACTATATGTGGACACATTCAAAGTTGAATGTCATTAGAAATCATCTTACACCACAGTGATGAGAAATGTTGTTGTTGTTCTGTAGGGACTTCGTCCATGGGCTACACTAGATGAAGTGATCTGAGTTTGTGTGATGTTTCTCATATCAGTTCAGAACTAAATCCCAGCTAAGCTGATACATGACTGCAACCTTGGTTATTTGGGCCATTGACAAACATTATTATTGGCATTTAGCTAACAGAAGTAACAGCAGGTGATAACAATAAGGCATGGTGTTCATTGAAATTAGTAGAGGGATTAAGACAGATGTTGCAGAAGATAGCAAGAGGCCTTTGAAAGGGTAAAACCTCTTTTGAAATAAAATACTGACATATTCAAAGAGGGATTCTATAGTATTTGGGAGAAAGATGAAAGAGTACTCTGACAGAAAGAAAGTTAAACCATCCTTGAGGTTATCAGTCGGCATCCAAGAGGGGAACAGAACAGAAACATTCTCAGAATGACCACCTGCCTCACATATTCTGGCATGTTATGGGTTGCTACCTTGAGGGAGGCCTGGAAATCAACAACTCAGAACCAGGCCTTCTCTGTAGTGCCCACATCTTTATGGAACTCTTCCCTCAACAGAAGTGTAACGGGTCCCTTCCTTCCTTGCCTTTAGAAAACAGCTAAAAGCATGGTTGTCTACACAGGCCTTCCACAGCCTTGCCACGGATTAATGTTGCTCGTGACCATTCCTAATCTGTTAATTCTGGAATAATTATCTCCATTTTTTTGCCACTGTCTATTGCACCTTTGTATTTTCTGTACTACTTATTTTATATTTAGAGATTTGGGTTTATTTGATGTTTTATTAGATCATTATTCTAGTTTTATTGTGTTTATGTTATGACATCATAAGCCACCCAGAGTAGTGTCCTGGACACTAGAATGGCAGGATGGAGGGATAAATAAATAAATAAATAAATAAATAAATAAATAAATAAATAAATAAATAAATAAATAAATAAATAAATAAATAAATAAATAAATAAATAAATAAATAAATAAATAACCCTAAGGCCATGTTTTCACTGTTACTGTCCCCAATAAGCACATGGGCTCGGATCCCACTGGGGAGAAGAAGGGCAAGTCTCTGAATACAAATTTCACCCTGCTCGCTGGGGGATTTTATGAACTGTAATTTTGTAATCCACAAAAACTTTGGGAAGTGTGGTGCTGCATTGCATAGGCTGAACAATGAAATAGTGTGTGGACTATGTACGCTCGTTACAAAATGAATCAGGTTGGCTAAACACTCAGAGGCCCTTTGCATGAGATTTTGGAACACAGGATGAAGTGGACATGTTTATTTCCCTGGAGAATGCAGAAGACAAATGTTATAAGGAGGCCATCTTTGTGTATTGAAAATTGTATACTGAATGTTGGATTATATGCACTAGGCTACCGAAGTGTATTTGCAGTGCTCAGTGAAGCTGCTTTTGCCTGGAAGAGATGCTATTCTTTGTACTGCATTTAGAAGTTCAAATGCCCACAAATTTCATGTTATAACTTAACTACAGTGAACAGCTGAACTCCAGTTTTGTAGGGTGCCCATTAAATTTGGCGTCAGGAAATGTGGTAGGGTTGGGTTTGGGGGGGGGTGTTTTTCTTTTTCCCTCCCATTTTGGCATGTGAGGAGTTTGTGTTCGGTATATACCACAAGCATCTTGTTAAACTCTTTGCAGCTTAAATTAAGGGTGCAAACTTCAGAGGCTCCTGTGGTGAGAAGTCAGGTTGGGTGGGGCCAGCATCTTTCACAAGCTCTATGGAAAGCTTCACTGACTTTCACTGACTCTCCCCCACCCACTGCATGGATGGGAGAGCCGCTCTCCTTGGTTCATTCTTTGAGAATGCCTGTCATGGTTCTTAAAAAGTCCTAATTGTTGCAAAATTATTATATTTGATTCTAGTACACTTTGGTGTTGGCGATTATTGTGGTCCTATAAATTAGTCTCAGGGTGTGGTTAGATATCAAAATACTCCTTGGTTTGCCTTGGATTTAGCACGTTTGGAATTGATTTAAAAATATCCATTCACAAAATGTACCGCTAATCACTTTGTTCTTTTTTTTTTCTTTTTGCTAGGAAGCATGGGGTTTTTTTTGTTCAAAAAGTAAGGTATCTCATTGCATTTGAGGCTTTGTCCTGCGTCTACTTTCCCTCACACTGGCTATCTCTAACAGCTATTCACTGCCAGCAACCTTGTAACAGATCAGACTACAGTTACAAGGTTTCCCTGCAGTCAGAAACCCATGATTCTGGCATCGGTTACTTAACAAACCCCATGCAGTCGAGTGCACGTCAGTGTGACGACAGGCTGGTGGAGGACAAAGCCTCAAATGCAACAGTTTAAAAGTCTGTGTAGCCCCCTTAACTGACAACACAGCTTAAATATGGATTAATAGTTGTCTCAAGAGGACACACATACCAACCAATAAACCACAGGACTTTAAGCCAACTTAAAAAAACCCCAATCTATCACCTTGTTTATTTCAGTAGTGTAATCCCTCAGCATTTTGGAATCTTCCAAAGGGCTGAACTTGGAAGGTTGAACCCAATCAAATTAAATATTCAGGATAATGTATATTTCCTCTGAATAACCAGTTTTCCCTCCCCTCCCGCAGAAATACTTCTGAGACACAATAACTGGACATGCAAAGTAAGCTTATGGTTACATTCCAGTGAATAAACACAAAACAAAGCCCACTAAAGTAAAATACATGCATAAGGAAAACCATATGCTACATCTTTCAAGTGAAAAGTCTAGTTAGACCTTATAATGCTGAACCCATAACTTAGCAGAGGTATCACTGATTCGGTGTATTATCATATTTGTTCTCAAAAGTAACTTTACAATTTCTACTCAGACCAAACCAGTAGCAATACAAATGTAACAACGGATGACAATAAATAAATAAACAGCTCAAAATATGAAATATTTGCCACCCAAGGCTCTAATTAATGGTTTTACTTCTGGTCCCTCCTTCTGTGTGTGTTTGTGTGTGTTGTGAGATTTTTGGCAGTTTTTAAAATTTCTTATTTCTGGATAATCCTGATGTCATAAATTCCTTTGGAGGCATCTCTCAGTGGTGTAAGTAGCATGCCATTGGGCATTTAGGGGTCTGGAAGAGGGCTTGAAAAACACAAGTCCAGAGGTTGTTGCAAAAGAAGGTGTGAGAAGTCAGAAATCCAAATTGTTTATGGAGATTGCAAGCACAGGGAGGCAACTAGAGAGCTTGTATTTCCAGTGATGTAGAATCAAGTACCCATTATTGTAGAAAAGGAGCTTACAGAAACTCAAGCTTTCCATTGCTTTTTAGTCAAAGTGTATGACCTTTATACTGGCACACAGCAGAAGCATCCAGTAACTGTACATTGTTGTTGTTATGTGCCATCAAGCCATTTCCAACTTACAGTGAGCCTATGAATGTGCAATCTCCAAATACTGTCCTGTCCTCAACAACCCTGCTCAGCTGTTGCAAACTCATGCCTTTCTTTTTTTTTAGAGTCAATCCATCTCATATTTGGTCTTGCTCTTTTCCTGCTGCCTCCAACCTTTCCCAGCATTATTGTCTTTTCCAAAGAATCCTGCCTTCTCATAATATGCCCGAAGTAGGACAGTCTCAGTTTCATTATTTTTGCATTCAGATATAATTCAGGCTTGATTTGTGCAAGGACCCACTTTTTCATCATTGTGGCAGCCCAGAGTATCCACAAAGCTCTCAGCCAGCATCATATTTCCAAGAAATCATTTTTTTTCCTGTTAGCTTTCTCAACTGTCCAGCAATCACACCCCATACATGGTGATTGAAAGTACATGAGCGTGGATGACCTTGGTCTTGGTCTTCAGTGACATATCTTTACACTTGATGAGCTTATTCAGCCAACTACCCAGTTCAATGGCAACTCCTTTCTCAGCCAAGCTGAAGATTAAATTTAGGTGGTGTTCAAAGAAAAGGCTTCTCTTTTGTTGTTGTCATCTATGATGAAGAATACCACCAGTTGAGATGTTTAAATTTCCAAAAGGCAAGCAGTTTCCCTTGTGACCAGTAGAGGGAGCAGAAATACTACAAGCCATGTTGCTCCTGCACAACAGATTTGGAAATGAGATGTCATGTCCAAGGTGAGCATGCAGAGAAGTCTTTCATTTTTCTAGACTGGGCCGATCTTTGTTTAGATTTAACTCTTCCCTTCCAGTTCTATCCCCAAATTTGCAAAACAAAATCAGTTTCTCTCTTTTTAACCATCTCAAAGTTATCGGGGGGGAGAGATTCAGCTGAGCAGGATGTTAAAGTGCTCTCCTATCAGCGGCAATGGACCTGATGCAGAGTGGCTTCCTTCATGTTTACTAGCAGCAAAAAGGAAATTAAGTCTTCCTTGCATGCTATACCTTCTCTCAATATCTAATATAGTTGATTTTATTCTCTCATATATATTCTTTCCCAGTGGGTAGCAGTAAACTGACATCATGAAAAGAATGAACACATGACACACACACCCCTTGTGTTACCCATTTGGTGTATGTTTTCAGAGCTGCAGTGCGTGCTCTATATAGTCAAGAGGAGGTAGCCACACACAGCTCGTCATTATTTTAATAAATTTTGCCATCAGGTATCCATATTGAGTGACTTGTTGCCAATCACATGAAACATGGAAACCATTTTTATAAAGCAATATATAACATAGTATTCAGGCAGTCAATCAAGTGCTGACCCATCCATAGTGTTGAACTCAAGGGGAATGGATGCAGCTAAGTAGAGGCTTCTGAAGTTTGCAGCTGAATTGAAGTGACATTTACCATTTGTTTTGCTTATTGTTCTAAACCCAGCTTATAATGCCCAAGTCCTTATAATGGCCTTCTTTGTGCAGTGCCTCAGAACTTTTCCGACAGGACTTCTGCCGAGTTTTCGTGTGGCACCCAGCTGTCAAAGCAGTTAAAGCAGTGCCAGCAACAACTACTTAGCGCCTGCTTCCATGAAACCGAACAGATCCTCTCTGTGGTGTGTACTTATTCCTGGCTACTTCGTTCAGTGCTCTGGGGATTAAACAAAATGCAAACTTTTTTTCTGGAGGGAACATGCTGGAACTGTACCACAGCATTGGCACCTACATATTTCCAAACAGACTCTCTAGCCAGAACTGCCAGTGTGATCAACCAGTAGATTAATTTATTTCTCTCTCCTGTTTTCAAGATAGTGCCAACAGTTCATAAGAAGCCTCTTATGAGGGCCCCACCATGCCCCCACACGTCTGCCGAGCACTCATCTGACCCTAGTTTGTCTGATTAACATGTGGAAGGAAGGAGATTTATTTTTCTGAGAGCTGTACTATACACAGCACCAACTACACACCTAGGTTCTCCCTAATGGTTTTATGAGGGCAGTTTTATAACATGGCTCTCAGGGGGAAAATACTGTTCCAAGTTGATCACATAAACTCTGCTAGAATTACTAGCTGTTTCTAACAAGGAAGCACATACAGGAGAAATGCTGTGTGAAGAACTGGCCTGAGATAAGCTTAATGAATGCTTGGTACAATCAAAAGCAAAACTCCACAGGAGATTTCCTTCTCTGTAGATCTTACTGGTATTACCCAGTATATGGCCTGCTTTCGTTTGGGTGGTCCTCCTGAGCTCAGAATGGCTTCAGCCTTTAGGAAATATGCTTGGCCTGAAAAATGCCTCACACAAATAATGGGTAAAAGGATTTCCCTCTTCAGGTTCACAATTAATGTTTTTCCACAGCTCAGAGGTCACTTCACTGTAATGGGATGCCATGTGAAATTGGTCTAGAAAGACTCAAACTAAATCATAAAGTTAGCATGTCATAAGAAAAAGAGGTTTCTTTGAAGGTAAAAATGTCTGCTTATACTGGCACAGCCTTGCTTTGTTTAAACCAGGAGGTAGTATCCGGAATAGTGAGTCAAAGCTTTAACACCAATAACCTTGACACGGGAGAGAGTTCAAATGGTTGCTGTTTTATTTAGCTAAATAAAAGGCAGACGGAAGTCATGCCTCCAAGTGTAGGCAAGAGAACCCATGCCATGCACAGGAAGACCAGGACTTTTATAACATTGGTACACAAGGAGATGGGAGGAAAAATGGTTCATGGTACAAGGAGATGGGAGGAGAAATGGGTGGTTCGTGACCTATTGGCAGAAGGGCTGGGATTACAAAGGAATCCAAACTTTATCGGAGTGGGAATCACAGACGGGATAGAATTTACAACACAACAGATTATGGAAATACATGGTTACCGTATTGTATTATTCTGACAGGAAAGCAATTTATTATATTGCAAAGAGGTTACAAGGTTGGATGAAAAGGAGACTACCAAGGTGAGAAGGAAATAATGCTTGCATAGGAAAAAGGTATTGTGCGGTGACTGCCTAGGTTCCAGAGTTGAATTTGCATAAGATTGGTCCTGTTATTTGCCTTGGGGAAGTGAGTCAAAACCCAGCCATTCATATTCCTTTATAGAGACTCGTTGAGGGAATGAAAAACATGTACATATATATGTATAGCTGGCTGTGTTTTATCTTTCCAAACTGTGTTCTGTGTGATCGGATCCGTTTTCAATGTTATTAAAGGTGTGTTCTTCTTGTGTGTTGCATGTAGTGCTTTTGTGTACACAGTCCCTTCAGCTTCACACCACATGTTGCCCATTAGCTTGCTTTTTTGTGCCTGTTCATTGGGAAGTAAACATGGGCCTTGTCTGCAAGTCTGATTGCTCATGCACTGTGTTTGAAGGGATTCTGGAGACCAAAAATAAGGGAAGGACATAGGACTTTGCATTAACAAGTGATTTGACTCAGAGACCTTTGGGATCATTGTGTTATATGTTGAAGATGTAACATCCATTCTCCTAGCACAGTCTTAAAAACAATGGTGTTTGTTCAGAAACAAGGCCGCACTGGTGCAAGAAGATAAACAACAACAAATATCTAGTGTATGCATGGCAAACATTTCCTAACTGTTTCCTATTCCACATTCCTCCTACTCTGCCATCTCCTGAGCTCACTTGTCTAAAAAGATTTGCAGGTGAAGCCTGCAATCAAATGACAGCCATGTTTGTTTGACATGCCAGCCAGCGTGGCTGGCTCTACCATTAGGCAGAGTAAGACAACTGCTTCAAGTGGAAGAAGCTGTTCCTCTCCAGCTCCCTGCCACCAGGCTTACCCATCTGTCAGGTGGCAGAGCTGCACAGGGCACCAGATCTTTGTTGTTTCACCAAAACAGGATTGCTGCCATGGATGCAGCAATAGGGAGTGCACTTCCCTGCTAGCTTCCAGCCCTATGGTGAGGAAGGGTAAGGAGCCACCACATTACATTTTGCTTCAGGCAACAACTTGTCTTCAACCTGCCCCATTAGCCAGTTAACTTATTTCTGCCTGTCAGATTACCTGATTGTCTGCAAACCCTCTGCCTGTTTGCTCTTCTTTTGTTCTATCCTCTTTTCTATTTTCTTGCCTGCTCTCATTCGGCAGCTTTGCTATATCATCTCATAAGCAGAGATGTAGTGAAGCCGGGACTCCCAGGGTTGAAGTTTCCAGGACTTTTGACTAGTTCTTGTCCTCTCCCACATTATCCTCACAATGACCCTTTGAAGTAGGCTGAGAGAGAGAGGGAGAGAGAGGGAGAGAGAGGCATCGGTCCCTGAGCTGCATGGTTCAGTGGCAACTAAACCTTGGATCTCCAATGTTCCAGTACAGCACTTTTAACTAGTCTGTGGTTTTAAATAATTAGTGCATTGCAATCTGTGATTTTGATTTTAAGTCATATTTTGTATTTTTAATATTATGGAAGCTGTCTTGTGAGAGCTATGCTCTAAAAAGGCAGCTATACTGTATATAAGATTACAAGTGAGCAAGTAAAGAATGAAAACCAAAATAGAAACATCAGGTGTGCCCTGGCAGGCTACATCATGTATTCAAATCCAGCTCAAGAAACATGAGCAGTGGGTTAGCAGCTCAAAGCGTTAATATTAGCATCTTGTGTGCTGTCCTATGTATGCACAAGAAAGCTAGTTAAATGGAGAAGCTGCACACAAACAAAGAATGTCAGCCATTCCCAAATTAAATTCCCTTTAAGGTCCTTAAAGAGACAAAAAGAGCTTGAAAACCCTACTTGAAAGCTCACTTGGAAAACGCCTGTTCCTTTGTTAGATTTAAAGAGCCAAACATAGCTCTCAAAATGTCTTTAGAGGGATAAAACCTTCTAAATAAGGCACTCAACAACCTCCCCTGGCACCTGTCTCTGAACAGTGTTTCCCTAGTTCTCATCTCAGTCCCCTCAGGCAACTGATTCTGGGTGTCACAAAAGAGAAGTACATCATTCGCATTCCTATCTTTGTACTCTGAGGGAGCTGGAAGAGGACTTTTCTTTTTGTCTCATGTGACAAAATACAATGACCATTCTTAGGTACTACCTGTCTTGATTTGAGGGCTGTGACATCCTTTCCTTCTCCACTTGAAGTAGCAAAAAGTTGTGGGCGAGCCCTTCTGAGTTAGAACAAAATAAATTATCTTTTTTTAAAAAATCGGCTAAATATGATATGATATAATAACAATGCCCCTGATGAGTATGAAGTGAGCAGTAAGGTACAAGAACCTAATTAACACCCCACTGAGGCAGTCAATCACTCAGGGAAATTGTGTGTGTGTGTGTGTGTGTGTGTGTGTGTGTGTGTGTGTGTGTGTGTGTGTGTGTGTGTGTGTGTGTGTGTGTGTGTGTGTGTGTGTGTGTGTGTGTGTGTTCCAGACTGATTTCTGTATGCAACTATGTGTCACTCAGCTTACCTCAGACTGTCCAAGGGTGGGTGGGGGGAGAGGTTGGACAACTTGGGCACCTGGGGGTACACAGTTTTGTTCCCAGGGCTGCTGGGAGGCCATATCAGGCCCAGTAGTGTAAAGGGGAAAAAAGTTCAAAAATTAAAAAATTAAAAGTGCCTGAATATCCACTTCTAGTTTTGAGTGTTGGTGGGTTTGTGGAAACCCCTTTTCCTGGGAGCCTCCAAAAGCAATAAACCACGCTTTCGTCTCCAAAATATTTTTCAGATATTTTTCTAAACAGGGGTTTCCATGATGGAAAATGTTCTTGATGGGCAGCACATAGGCTGCACTTTACCACCTCAAGATTACAGGAGTACATATTAGCAGCAAAGTCTTTCAGGCTGCTTGTAGGGTTCCCCAAAAGGTATATGAATCAGTAGATAGTTAGCCATCATCCATGCAAAGAAAGGAGATGGAAAAAGCACTCCAAAGTGTGAGGATAGACAAACACCAGTGTTGCATTAAAGTGAACTAGACCATGCCCTACATCAGAGTGGTCCACGTATGCCTTTCCAGAAATTGTTGGATTGTAACTCTCATTATCTCTCACTGCTAGCTATACAAGATAAGGCTGATGAGAGCTGCACTCCATCAACATTTGGAAGGTCACAAGTTGCCCACCCAATCCTGTCCTACACATAAAAGTGCAACAACCAGACATGCTGAGGGGGAAACCTACCTATGCACAAAACCAGCTTTTAAAAAAACTTTCTTGCTTTGGCTTTTAGCTTTTTTTCACATCTCTTTCTTGCCAGTTATTAAGGCTTCTGCTTTCTAAAAACTGGGCAGACGTTTACCTGAATGGTTGGAATGAGAGAGTGGTGAAGCAATCATCTCCAGAACAAATGGGGACAGTTTTGCCCTATTCCCTGAGGATCATGTATTTGTTCATGCTCAGTTAAACTCCAGTTAGACATGTCTTCTCTGCTATGACCACCTCAGCTGAACCCCAGGAGATTTTCTAAACTGCATTTAAGGTGAAGTATTTCAAGTTGCCTCTGTATAAATCAAATTCCTTCCCACTCTCTTAACCTCAACTCCACTTTAGTCCATTCATAAGGACAAGAGCACGACAGGTAAGCTATGAGTAGGATGAGCTCTACTACTCTCTGACCATGCGGCCTTGTCCTGATTGCTCTCTGAAAAGGTGTCAGTGAGGTTGCCATTACTCTCTAACTTACCACAGACTGTGCTCAGATAGGAATGTGGGTATGGAGTGTTCCTGGCATTGTGCCCACATTGAAGGAATTCTCATTTGAAGATGATCTGGAGGTTTAGACCTCTCTAGAAGGTCTAAAATACTTCAAAATTGTGGATTTCCTCCTTCAGCAGGCACTGAGCTGCACGTTTTGGTCAGAGGAACAGGAAGAGCCACCTTCCAAACCCAGAGAGCACCGGGGTAGGCCAAAGCAAAGTCTAGCATTCTTCACAGGTACATGTTTATAAGGCTCAACTATAATCAAGCAAAAATGTCCACATTTTGGGTTCTCCAGGATTGTTCCTTAGGTGGACAGTTTAACAATATGTAAACAGAGGTTTACATATTGTTTACATTTGTCTTCAGTGTGGAAGGGATTGTCACTCTTGAATTGGCCTTCTCAGCCACACTAGACGCTGTTCCAAGTCCTCCATACCAAGCACATTACCATAGTCTTTTGAGACTGAAGGATGCCTAAAAAATAAATAAAGCAGAGGTGCAGGTTTGTGTTTCTGCGTGTTTTAAATTATCTTGTTTGAAGAAGAGTTCTCACGGACCAATATATATCACTCCATGACTTCTCTTGGTGTTCTTTTTTTTAAAAGATATATTATGCATGTATGCCAATCACATGTTATCTGTGGGGCATGGCCAGCATTTCCTCTGTACCAAGGGGTCAGACCTTAGGTAAAGGTAAAAGTTCCCCTTGACAATTTGTCCAGTCATGTCTGACTCTAGGGGGCGGTGCCCATCCCCGTTTCTAAGCCCAGATAAACCCAGCTACCTTGCAAATTATGGAAGATGAGAAAAGTGCATGTTCTGATAATTACACAACATTAGTACTTAAGGAGTTCTCTCTTCTAATGACCTATAACTTACCTGCAATGTATGTTTGGATCCAGACAGACAGACATGCCAAGAAATGCTGTTCTCATGACTGGAAGATCAACCCCAAACAGTGCAGACTACAGGAAGTGAGAGGAGCTTCTCCTGTGATAGTCACACACAATCAGTACTTAAATTTTTTTCCCTCCTCATTATTCATTCTATAATGAATAATTTGGCCCTCACTTGTCATGTAGTAATTTAGGGAAATACTCTGAAGGAAGGGACACTGAGCAGCCATTTCAGTTTGATAACTATAAGAACTCCAATTTCACATCCTCAACAAATATATGTGAAACATCCATACTCATTATGGATTGTTTTGTGCAGCAAACACCAGGTTTCAGCCCTATCCCCACAAAGTGTGTACTGAAATACAATATGTGGGTTCAAAACTGACACACAGAAATGCCCCATCCTTGTTAAATCCCCTCCAAACCTATGCCATCTGGGCTAGATGTATTATTAGCACTTTGTATAAAAATGTAATATGGAATTGCCTTGGTGGTTTGTGGGAAACCAGAAAAGGCTGAGTGAATTAGGTTGGCAGTGAGCCAAAGGTCATGTGACTCTGCTGCACATGTGCAGAGTTCAACATGCTCTGTCATGATTGCATCAGACTACGCTATATAAGCAAGGTGCTGACTAAGTGTTGGGTTGTTGCATGGAGGAGCAGCACGTCAATTTGTCAGTTGGAATCGTGGATTTTGCCAGTTCTGAAGTGCGGCGTATGTATATTTGTAAATACACTCTCGGTGAAGGGAACGTCTGTGTCCAGAGTCTTTATTTTTTGCTCTCGTTTAGAGATTACTGAAGAATCTCAAACAACATAAACAATACCGCGGTGTGTAAATCTCAACATACTGTATATACTAAAATGTATACTAAAAAAAAATAGGTTAACATATAGAAAACCCATAGTTGTCCAATTCCTTGGGAACTATGTTGAACACAACCCATCTGATATAGTTCAGTGGGGCAGCCCCAAACCCAGGGGTTGTGGTCCAAAACAGCTCATAACAAACACAGTTTTGGAAAAAAATTTGGAAAAAGTACAAGATGGGGAGGCTTGTCATTGATGCAGCTCAGCAATGTTATTGCTGAAAGAGAACTGAACATTGTTAAAAGCCAAGTTCCTCTGCTGTGTATTTCTAGTTCTTGATGTGAGTCCTTGAAAGCTAGTGATACATCCCTGTGTTCTAAACAAACCAAAAGAAATAATTTCTGTGCAACTGTCACTGTTGGGCCATATTTGTCTGCTGTCATGTGAAACAAACCATTGAACTTTATCAATAAAGTATGCCAAGCAGATTGGTAACTTGGAAGGGATATATTTAAGGGTGGTGTGGGAACCATTTAAGTAAATCAAAACAAAGGCCAGAGAACTTTCCCTACTTAACCACAACACCTGCTGATTTTTTTACACAGCTGCACAGAAAACCCTGTCACAACATTATGAGGCCAATTAAAATCTCTGCGGGATAATGCACAGCAACATAGGGGGGACTTTTTCAGCAAACAACCAAAATCTTTATAAGGCCGATGCCTCGCAAGACGAATGAATTATTTTCCTCTTGTGAGGTTCCCATAGGAATGAATTGCAATGCATTCCTATGGGAAACCACTTTTCTCCACTCACAGCCACTCACAAACAAAGTATTTCTGCCATACATCAAAGGGGTCATGGACCGCATGGGAAAACATTTGAAAAAACGCAAACTACAAACAATATTCAAGCCCACCACAAAAATACAACAAATGTTAAGGTCAGCAAAGGACAGAAGGGACCCCCTCACCACTGCAGGAGTATACCGGATACCTTGCAGTTGTGGACAGGTATACTGTGGAACCACAAAACGAAGCATCCACACCAGAATCAAAGAAAATGAGAGACGCTGCAGACTAAAACAACCGGAAAAATCGGCAGTAGCTGAACATGCCCTAAAACAAGCTGGACATAGAATTCTATTTCAAAATACTGAAATACTGGACAATGCCAGCAAGTTAGACTGCACAGGGAAGCCATTGAAATCGTTAGACTGCACAGGGAAGCCACTGAAATCCACAAACACCAGCAGAGCTTCAACAAAAAAGAAGAAAATTTAAAACTCAACAAAGCTTGGTTCCCAGCACTGAAAAATACAGCCTGCAAAGGATATGATTTGCAGTTTGGTTGGCATGCTTTTCTATGGTATAAAAAAGATAAAGAGCAAAAACATTTTAATTCACATATGATATGAAGAGCTTTATTAGGAATTTGGAAAAAGATTATCCAACAAATTTACCAAAAAAAACCACCAGTATGGGTCTCACCTATAGAGGCCTTTACATAACCTAATCTTATGACGGAAGCGAAGTTTCTAAGATATCAAAATTTATTGAAAAAGGACTGTGAGTTAAGGTCTAAAGAAGAGTTAGAGACACATTATAGACACAGCTGGAATCCAGATACAGAAAAGACAAAATAGAGGATTTCTACTCAGAACAAACGACATTTGATAAATTTCTATTAGGCTTGAAAGATGAATAATTAAGAAAATGTATAATTATTTGTTAGATATTAAAATACAAGATGAGATGGTTAAAGAATGTATGATTAAGTGGGCACAAAATATAGGTCATGGTTAAAGAATGTATGATTAAGTGGGCACAAAATATAGGTCATAATATTGATATTGATCAATGGTCGCAAATATGGCAAAATAATCTAAAGCATTCAAAATCGGTTAATTTTAAAGAGAACATATATAAGATATATCTGGTCAGAGTGGTCGGATAGACCGGATGGGCAGGATACAAATAAAATAAATAAATAAATAAAATTATAGGTGCCATATGACTCCGAAAAAATGGGAAGCTATTATCATATGTGGTGGACTTGTAGAGTAGCGAAACAATATTAGATAGGAGTGCATACTGTGTTACAACAAATGTTGCTTTGCAAGGTTCCATTAACTCCAGAACTGTTTCTATTGAGTATGATACCAGATAATATAGATAAGGCAAAGAAGTGTTTAGTTATATATATAGTCACTGCAGCCAGAATTCTTTATGCCAAAAATTGGAAAAGTCTGGTGATACCGAATCAAGAGGAACTTACTGAGAAGATAAGGGAAGCAGCAGAAATGGACATTCTATCAGAAGTGATGAAGGACTGTCCTATACAAAAGGCAACTGAAAGATGGGACTTATTTTACAAATGTTTAGCGTCACCAGAAAGTGCTTGAATAACATAGATCAAAACGTGAACTAAAATCTGGAAGGCAGAAAATAGTAGAAAAGCAGAGTCTGAATTTTGATATTGCAATATGAATAGACTGGATGTTAGTATATTTTGGTTTCTCCTCCCCCCTTTTTCTTTTTTCCTTACACCCCCTCTTACCTTCTGTATCCCATACCCTAACCCAAGTTATTAAAACAATTTAAAAAATACAGCCTGCAAAAGGTCAACGAACTTTACCGAGCCACAAGGACCGGTGGTCACTACACACAAAAGACCAGCTAACGACACCCATCAATCATAGTGACAGATAATCTCTCCTCCTTTATCACAACAAAAACACACTGATCACCATAATCACCCATCTCCTGACAAGGACAAAAGCTGCTCCAACAGCTATAAATACTCCCAAACAAACTGCACCAGAGCACAAAGTGCTACTTCTGTCCTCTGAAGATGCCGGCCACAGATACTGGTGAAACATTGGGAAGAACAACCTTCACAACACGGCCAAAGAGCCTGAAAAACCCACAACAACCATTAGATCCCGGCCGTGAAAGCCTTTGCAAATACAAGGCTAGGAATAGTTGAAAAGAGCAAGAAAAGAGGAAGAACAAATATAACATGAATTGACTCCATCAGGGAAGCCATGAACTTGAATTTAAAAGAGCTGATCAGGTCTGTTGAGGACAGAACATCTCAGAGATCTTTCATTCATAGGGTTGCCATAGGTGGAGGCAACTTGAGGGCATATAACAACAAATTGATTAATTCTTCTTTTCAGTTAACAGGCGGGATCAAAATCCAATCCGTTCTATCCAATCAGAGTGAGGGGGAGTCACTGGAGATGCTGCCACAGTCCCTTGCAAATGAGACTGCGGGGTTTTGCAGACACCTATATTGAGGTCAGGTGGGCAAAGCATAGGTCTGTGTATGGCTCCCAGTGCCACTTCTGCATCCCAATCCTTCCCTGCTACTCCGCTTGTTAGTGTCACATGTCTCCGGATTGTCACATTCCCTAAGTCTACTAAAATTTGAGCTGGTGAATCTTTTAAAAGTGAACTGCTATACAGTATATGGTCCACTCAAAGATGTGTTTCATTTAATTCAATGGGGCTTATCCCCAGGTAAACAGGTATAGGTTTGTGGCTCTAGGCTCCAATCCAAGGCATAATTAGCTGAGAGAGTAAGTCCCCCAACTGACCAGTGCTAGAAAGAAAACTAAACACAACAGTTCCTCTGTAAACCAATTAAAGCTTCCAACTGTGTTTGTAGATGAATTAATAACACCCTCTAAATTGGGCTGTTGGGAAGATAATTCAGTGAAAAGAGTTGCGCATGTATTGATCAAAGTCACTGGTGACCCTAATAAGTTAGACTGATTTACAGAACTCTGTGAAAAAGAAAACTCAATAATTTTATGACTTCTTTTGTAAGGAACAGGGTCAATTATTAATTTCTGAACAACAGTCTAGATTAAGCCAAGGCTGTAACACTCTCAGTTACAAAGACTCCTTGACATTTTAACCATGAAATGGCAGGCTAGGAATATAGTTTCAGAAGAAGTTAATTCAAAGTCATATCAAGACAGACTAAACATATTACTGTATTTTGAAATTCTGGATTCCAATACCAGAATTAACATTGAAAAAAATAACTAAAAAGACACCCCCACCCAGAAGAGTGGGGCCAGTAACACGAAGCAAGCCAAGCATGTTGCTTATAATCCCCCCTTCATCTCAACCATCTTGAACAAAAGCTGCATTTCTTAAACTGACCTTTCTTGGTTTGTTTGCTAGGAACATTTGCCTTGAATCATTGGGAAAAAATGTATGTAACCAACTGTAACGTGGCTGAGACACTCTGAGGTCACCTCCTACTCGGGCCTCTCAGAATGTCCACCGCGCTACTACACATTCTTGCTGCCACCAACCTTTCCTTTAAATGAAAAGGACAAGGGTTTCTTTCAAAAACAAAAACTGGTTTATTGATTACAAAATAAAATAGGTAAATCACATGAAGATAATCAAGGTGTAAATCACTGCTACTTAGTTAAATCAATCACATAGACTTTCCCTCACTGACACTCAGGCACGCAGGCCTCTAAACAAGCTCTCCAGATCTCACTCACTCTCTAACTCTATCAAACTCTCAAACTGATCTCTCAAACACCATACACACCCCTTTATATCCCAGCTCCTCCCTCTTTAGCACCACCTTCCATCCCCTCATTGGCTGCTGTTCCACTGCCCAGCTGTGACGGACAGGTGAGGGCAGGGCTGAAAGTTACACCAACCATTGTTGAATTCAGAGGAATGTATCTACTGGAATATTTTTGAATTAAAGTGCAGCACAGCTACCCCAGAGTCAAGTTTTATCCTTTGCTTTTTTTAACAACTGCCAATGAAATGACTGCTTGGGCTATTGTGGAAGTCAAACACCAGCCACACGGTTAATGTAAACAAGGAAAGCTTCTCAAGCTGCTGTCTTCTGGAGGGTCTTTCCACGAAGAAGGTGCCCCCTCTCACCATTTATTTGTGCCATTCTCCATATCTCCAAGCAATTTTACACTCTGTTTCTCTCATTAATTGAATTATTTGTTTTCAAGTACCTTGCTGAGAAAATCAAATTGTCCCACGCCTGGTTAGCAAAAGCCTAACATTAATTTGTGAGTGGTTCAAAGTGCTTTTAAAGAGGCCAGGTACTTGAGCATAGAGGCTTGCTCTGGTTTCCTGATCCTGCTGTGACCATTTAGTCCATGCTGAGCTGAACCAGATGCCAGGTTATCTGAATCAGCAATGCAGTGGCTTAAACCTCATGCATGACCAACATGTTGATCAACTTCTAAAGAAAAAAAGAAAGAATCTGAACTGTTTTCAGAAGTTCCAGAATTAAGTGCATCAGCAGCTGAATAAGGAAGTGCAAAGGGGGAAAGGATACCCTTCAAAACAGAGTGTAGGAACATTATCTTTTTCCACGGTAGCTCCCAAAATCCTCTTACCAGTTTGGATTTCCATGCAGCTTCAGGCCTGAGATATCAAATTTGCACAAAACAAACATACAAAAAACTACCATCCATGTTTACTTCCCAATGACCAATCCCAAAACAGAGCAATTTGCAAGATACAGTATTGGAGGTGAGACAGTCTATCTTATGACAATTAGACTTCTTTCAGCAGTTACGATCTCCCCTCTTCTAATTATAGATTATAAGTAAGATATATCCTTCATAAGTTTTATGGCAAACCTATCACTACCACTAATTCAAAATTCGCTACATATATAGTGTGTGCGTGTGTTTTGCTCTCCTTGACAGCATCTAATTCTGGTTCTATTTTCCACCTCTGGGTGTTTCTAAACAAGGTTTTCATTGTGTAGCCCGCCTGACTCATTCCTTGCAAAATTCAATGGAGGCTGCAGGAATGAGTAAAAATGAAGACATGTGGGAGAGGAAGGTCAATGAGAAGTCATCCTTCCAGTCCTCCTCAAATAATGATAATTGTGGGGTGGGAAGGGGTTGGGATCTTTGTTTTTTCTACTCTCAGCTTTTCCACCCGACTCTTTGGACAGGTCAATGTTAATATCTGATATGCAAAAGATGGATGATTGCACAGTGACTTTCTGCCCAGGTCTGGCTTAGGCATTTGTTGTTGGATCTCGAGTCATGTGATAGCATGCAACAGAAGATTCCTGCATAACTTCTTAACTTGCAGCAATTCAGCACTGAGATTTACACCACATGTTATGCCAGAGGGACGTGGTGGCGCTGCAGGCTAAACCGCAGAAGCCTGTGCTGCAGGCTCAGAAGACCAAGCAGTCGTAAGATCGAATCCACATGATGGAGTGAGCGCCCGTTGCTTGTCCCAGCTCCCGCCAACCTAGCGGTTCGAAAGCATGCAAATACAAGTAGATAAATAGGGGCCACCTCGGTGGGAAGGTAACAGCGTTCCGTGTCTAAGTCACACTGGCCATGTGACCACGGAAGATTGTCTTCGGACAAACGCTGGCTCCATGGCTTGGAAACGGGGATGAGCACCGCCCCCTAGAGTCAAACACGACTGGACAAAAATTGTCAAGGGGAACCTTTACCTTTACCTTTTTATGTTATGCCAATGTAAGAGCTCAATGGGATTTTGGCCTATGTTTACTTCTAAAAGGCTTTAGCTGATTCATAAATTACTTGGAGTTAGGGATGAGTAGTGAAGTAGCCAAAATTGCTGATGCCACAGAATTATCAAAGGTATCAAGGTCAAGAAGGGATTTTGAGAAGCTTTGACGGGACCTTTTCAAACTGGGGAATGGTCTGAAACCAATGGTAAACACAGAAATGTAAAGTGATGCACCTTTTTCCCAGAAATTCCTCCTAGCCCCCAATTTTACATATACATTGATGGGATTTGAGCAGGAAGAGCTGATCAAAATAGTTGTCTTAGGATTGTGGTAGACAGCTGAAGGAAAACATTGACCCAGTTTGTGGTTGGTATAAGAAATGCAACTTTCATGTTTGGCATTATAGAAAAGGAAATGTAGAACTATCAATATTAAATGGCTCTAGTACATCTGGAACACTATGTAACTGTCTAGTTACTGTACCTGAGGAAACATACTCTAGACTTGGACAAGGTGAACAGAAAGAGCAACCAAAATAATCCCCTATGCATGCAACTATTTTCCTATGAGGAAAGGTTTGGCACTGTTTAGCTTATTAAAACAGATAAGTAAGGATATTATATAGGTGTATAAAATTACCCAGGGAAAAGGGGAGTGGAGAGGGTTTTCTCTTTATCCCATAATATTAGAACCTGGAGGTGTCCACTGTAGCTGAATTGTGTGCAGTACAGGACAGATAGAGGGAAGCACTTCTTCAAACAGCATGTAGTTAAACTGTGGGATTTGTTGCCACAACAAGATGGCACAGTGACTGCCAATCTGGACAACTTCAAGAAGACACTGAGTAGCTATATATCCCCTCCAGTTAGTGTTAGTATGCCTTTACATATCAGTTGCCCAGGAGGTTGGTGTTGTGTTTGTGTCTTCCCAGTGGGGCTTTCCATAGCTGCCTGGTTGGCCACTTTGGGAACAGAATGCTGAACTAGAGACGCCATCTCTCAGATTTAGTACGTTTTTGCTGAATCATCTTGCTTCACTTTCTAAGTCGAGGAAAAGACTTGGCTGTTGTCACCATTGGTTCAACTGGTTCTGAAATGATTATAGCCAGGAGCAGACATGTTATCTATTAGCTTTTCATTAGTTATGGGAATTAAGGCCAAACAATTTCTCCATTTTCCCCCTAAAACTGAATATGCTTTCACTTCATCCATAGCCCCCAAAGAAATCAATAGTTCTCTTTCTTATTGCTTATAAAGATTTTATTTGTTTAAAATTGAAATTAGAGATGATAATCTCAAAACAAATATACGGAAGGAGGAAAGGAAAGTGGGCTTTTTTTGTAACCATCCCAAGGAATACAAATAGAAAAATGCAGTCTTTGGAAAAACACGGTAGCCTCCTTCTCCTCCGCCTCCCACTGCACTCCCTCCCACTTGGGAAAGTGCAAAATTCCAATGTATTTTTTTTTAAAAAATCTTTCCTAAGTATGAGAAATGTAATAAGGAAAGCTGCTCATATTCACGTCATTAAAATATGCAGGGAAGCTATTCTCCTCCTTCATACCATGTAGCTACCTTCTTTTTATGATATACAGGACTTGAGATTCCAAACAGAGTTGGAGTACAACTCCCAGGATGTACAACTACCAGGATGTCCAAGGTCTATCTTGCTGCAGGATTCTGGGAGTTGTAGTCCCCCAATCCTGCCTCTATGTGTTTTTAGAAATCACCCTCTAAAACATCTGTTAGTTTAGTAACAATGGCTTTTCATAGTTTTGGTGCTCTCTCAGCATGAGCTCCTGTATATTGTGCAGAAGGGAGGCCATGTTGCCTCACATGACAATTTTATCTTGGACTGAGGAAATTAACTCTATAAAACACAGGCTACGCGTAGAATCCTTTTTGCCATAAATTATGGCACATCAAGGTAATGACATCAACTACAGCGATTTTTCAGAAATAACGTATTTCTGATTTCTCCCCTCAAAAAAATCATCCCAGCAGTGATGATTTTCAGGACCTAAAGACTCCTGCCCATTACACAGTAGCTTCCTGGTGCTGAAAGGAATTCTACAAAAGCTTGATGGAAGAACATTAGAATGAATTCTCGCCATCACAGTTGTGCCACAAAGCAATTTATTTAGGCAGTCCGGGATGACTTTTGCTTACCTCGAACCAGAGTTTGGAGAAGTTATTCTTCCAAAAGAACTTTTCCAAGTTTTGGACATCAGTTCCTAGACTCTCACCCAAATCAGGCCATGCTGGCTTAGAGATACTGGGAAATGGACTTCAAACAGAGATTTGTAGATAGGAAAGGATGTTTGTTACAGCAAATATGAAAAGGACTTGTCCTGCCTTAAAGACTAAGAGTGTAATCACACAGGGAAATAGATTGCATGTTGGACTACCTGTGGAGCAGACCAGTGCCATATGTTTCCCAGCGATCACACAATATAAAGGGAAATGCGCTTCAGACTGACTCTGATCCATGCCCAAGATGGACCTTTTTGGTCAACCTGTGAGCTGGGCTGGTGAGATTTCCCCAGCAGGCTGAAGAGTCACTTTAATGGAGATCACTTCCATTAAAATGGCCCTTTCCAGCTGTCTGACTGCACCCAGTTTTATTTGGAATAAGCTTTTGTGGACTGTGCAGTCTCCCATGGGGGTGTGCTAACTCTTGCGCACCCTCTGGTGGCTGAATGGGGAAGAGCGGTTTTGGTGCAATTGGCAATATTTTGCCTTTCCTGCTGCTCTGCTCCCTGAGTCAATGCACTGATGTGAGAGCTGGGGACAAGTTGGATGAAAGCCAAGATTCTGAGCAAGAGATGAAAATGGCAGGAAAAATAAGTAACATCTAGATTAAGTTAATTAGGATGGGGGGAAAATATTAGTAATTCCTTTTCCTTTTTTTTTTCACATGCCAGTGGGTGTATTGTCTATGAAAACATCCTGTTTGTTGTCTTGCAGCTGTCCTGCTCACAGGAGATGTGTTGTTCTCATCTGTCACGATCCCTCCTTTATATTGGATCAGCTGCAGTGCAATTTGGTGACTTTTTAAATTTATATCTTGCATGTATTCAAAACTAATTTTTTTTGTTTCTTGCCTCATTTCATGTCAAGCTGGCATGCTGTATTAGTAGTGCTAGAGAAACAGGTCAGAGGTCACAAGCGTTGGCCAAGCAGTGTTCCAGCTCTCCCACAGTCAGACTGCAATTCCCATCATCTCTAGGCTTGTGATAATGGAAACTGTAGTCCAACACATCTGAAGGATGGTGGGTTGAGGATGACTGCAGTATTCTATTGGATGTATTTTCTGGTGGTGGGCTGTGAGCAGCTCATAGTCTGTCACATTCGATGTCAGGATTGTTGGATGGACTATCCAAAGCTCCAAAATATACTTCCCTGTTTACTGGGGGTGGGGTGTTTGAGCGACTCCCCACACCTGAATCAGGACTCAGAGCAGGCAGAACATCAGCTGCGTATTTCTCTTCTCTTTGAGAAGGTGAATTCTCCACTTTCTGCTTGAGCTTCTTGAACCGCTTGAGTTTTACAGGGTCCTTGATCTCTTTGGCACAGTGCAGCAACATGAAGATATCTTTCCGGAACTTGGAGCTCATTCCAAAATAAATGATGGGGTTGTAGAAGCTTGCAGACTTTGCAAAAAGGCTGGCGAGAATGCTGGTTAAACTGGGCACTGTGTAGCCATAGGCAGACCACATGGAGATGACTGCATATGGGGACCAAGCAGTGATAAAGGCTGTGCAAATAACGATGGAGACCTAGATGAGAGACAATGAAAAAATGAAGCTCATTCTCATCCCCACTTTCCATCTCCCTATGTGAGAGATTATACTAAACAACAACAACAATAACAACTCGAGCAGGTAGTAGAGGAGGAAGCCTAAATGATTATATCAGTACAAGCAGAGAAAAATTACTTAAGACAGTGAACATGGAGAATATTTTGAAAACAACAGACACAAAGGCTTGATATAAGAAACAACAATTTGAAAATAAATTAATGCAAAGTATGATCAAATAATAGCAACTTTCATGGAAAGACTCTCAACATAACCATTGTTTAAATCTGTGCTTCAGCTACAGATGCTGAAGAAGAAGAAATAGATGGGATTTCCTTCTGCAGTACCTTCTTGTGGAACCAGCATTGGACAAATTCAAACGAGACTTAAAAATCTACTTGTTCAACCTGGAACCATAGGGGTTGACCATGGAAATAGGTAATTATTGGGATAGAATTACTATACTTTAATTATTATATTGTTATTACAGCTATTTGTATTGATTTTTATGCCTTATTGAATTATAATTGCTTACTGCATGTTTTCATCATTGTAATTATGTTATGGTTATATTTTAACTGTTTTTGACTGTTGGAATGAACTCTGATAGACAGCACAATATAAATAAATATTATTATATTATTAGTATTTTATAAAGAATCCAGGAGAAAACTGATCACACAAAATAGGATGTGCTGATAATCACAGAAGTATGAAATAACCAAATATCATCAGCCTAGAAGTTAAAAAGAAGCAGAAAAGTGAGTCACAGAATTCTGAGAAGCCAACAAACTGTTAATTATGAATATATGCTTTGGGCAGCTGAACAGAGGACTGTATATGTAGACATGACCGAATGGACAATATAGAAATCAAACAGACTGTAAATAGAAGCAGAAGACAAGGATGCTCCATTTTCTCTGAGAAACCCAGAACAGGAACACACACACAGTTCTTAACATCAGGAATAATAGAAAAGCTGAAAAAGAACAGAATACTGAAATATACTTTAAATTACATTCCTGAAAAACTTAAATTTAATAATTTAAATAAGAGATTTGCATTACTGTGTTCAGCTGACCAGAAACCAGGAGAACTGTGCGATGAAATCAGAATTATAATCAGGGAAATATACAAAAAAGACTATTTCTGGAAACAAAAGAAAAGCTTTGATTTATGACTAGTGAAACATTTAAAATTGTTAACAACACACAAAAATTAAGGTTAATAAGAGACAGAAATAGGGTGAGAATTCAAAATACATCTTTTTGACAACTTGCACGTAGAGACAAAAAGAACTGTTATAAAAAGAATTACTGAAAAGAAACAAGAGGACAGCCAGAAAATAAGAAAAAGAAATATCTCTGATAAGATCCAAAAACTGAAATCCTGTTACTTAATATACAAAGCCACAACTAGAGTAGGCCCATTGAACAGACTTAACAGTAGTTGACTCACTTGCTGATTCAATAAAGTTACAACTTATTATACTAAGCAACAGCATTTTAGTAAAAAAAATTAAGGAAAATTACAATTATCATAAGATTAGGAATGCTGATCTGGATAAAAATAAGACCAGATGGATACAACATACTGAACAACTATGCAAAAAAAGTTGCAATAAAGGCAATTTCCTTCAAAGAAATGATGAATAGCCTTTAACATTAGAAAGTGAAAGAAAAACTGCTCTTACGGCATTTGGAAGAAACAATTCACCAATAATAGATAAGATACCAACAGAGTTATTTCAAGCTATGAAGGCTAACATCCTAACAAGAATATGTCAGTAAGTATTGAAAACAAAACAATGGCCCACAGACTAGAAATGCTTAATGCACATAGTAGTCCCGGAGACAGAAGATGCCAAGCTTGCAGTAACTTTAGGACAAGAGGACAAAAGATTACATAAAGATTATATAACTTCAATGCAGGCAACCTAGTTAAAGATTTCTCTATCTTTTGGTTCAGTCATGAATCCAAATGGAGACTGCAGCTAAGAAACCAGAAGACTGAGACTTAGAAGGGCAGCTATGGAAGAACCAGAAAAAAATCTTCACATGCAAGGAGACGCTGCTGGAGATTAAAAAGCCAAGAGCACTCATACTATTCCCAATTGCTGTGTATATATGTGAATGCTGTACAATAAAAAAAAGCCAACAGGAAAAAAATTGACTCATCTGAAATACGGTATTGAAGGAGAGCTTTATGGATACCATGAACTGCGGGAAAGACAGACAAGCAGGTCCTAGATGAAATCAAGTCTGAACTCACACTAGAAGCCAAAATGAGTGAACTTAGGGTATTATACTTTGGGCATATCATGAGCATAATCAAAGGAAAAGGCAATAGCTCTGGGGAAAGCACAAGGCAAAAGGGAGAAAAAAAGGAATACTGAAATGAGATGGATTTGACTCAATAAAGGAAGTGATCACCTTTAGTTTGCACGATCTGAGAGCAACCATTAATGACAGAACATCTTGGAGGTCAGTGATTCATAGGATTCCATCAATCAAAAGCAACATAATAGCAATAGCAGCAAGGATACTAAATGTAATTTATATTACAGACCAGAAACTGGGGCCTCAAGACAAATGTGGTTCCATCAAATAGCTCTACTTAGCTGCTCATTTTCTAACCCAGCTGGTTTACAGCTGTACTTAGATGCAGTTTCTCTCTCATTGATGCAAATACACAGCTGGAGGCACATCTGGACCTCAGTGTTGATCCAGTTGTTGCTGAAGTGAATAGAATAGTTTATTTACGGTCCTTAGACCAGGTTGATGAAGTGAGTTGCAGCATTTTAGATGTGTACGGCCACTAATTGTCCATGATTAGAGCAAGCCTGGCACCAGTGCCTGTACTTCTGTTGCTGCTGCTTCTTCTTTTTGCTTTAAAGGAGCATAATAACCTGAAACCTATACAAGGCACCCATTCAAGACAGTTATGTGTGGAATGGCTGGAGCTGCCTGTTTGGAGCCCATGGGGCTGAGCCTAGATGATGCGCTGCCTAAAAAGGAACAGTCTGTGATAACCACAGGAAAAAACAAACATCTTCACTTCTGGAAGGAAAAGATGTGTCTGCTCTGCACACTGGGCAGCAACATTAGCTGCCCCTGCTGAATTTTGTTGTGGTCATGGTGCAAGCGACTCCCAGCAGTTGCCTTTTGTGCTAATATTTGTCCTAATTTCCTGAAAGCCACCACGATCAATTGTGCGGGAGACTCCCAGATATGAAGGATCCCTTATTATTTTATCTGTCTGTGATTTTATCATGATTTTATTTGATCATATTTGTATTTTAAACAATTGTGACAGTGTATTCGCGAAGGCTTTCACGGCCGGGATCTAATGGTTGTTGTGGGTTTTTCGGGCTTCTTGGCCGTGTTCTGAAAGTGGTTCTTCCTAACGTTTTGCCAGTCTCTGTGGCCGGCATCTTCAGAGGACAGCAAACAGTTTGCTGTCCTCTGAAGATGCCGGCCACAGAGACTGGCGAAACGTTAGGAAGAATCACCGTCAGAACACGGCCAAGAAGCCCGAAAAACCCACAACAACCAATTGTGACAGCTTTTAGCCAATACAGTAAACTTGAACTTGAACAGTTGCCTTTCTCAGGTACGAAGGAAGAAAGGAAGAAAGGAAGAAAGAAGAAGGAGAAGGAGGAGGAGAAGAAGGAGGAGGAGGAGGAGGAGGAGAAGGAGGAGAAGCCAGACTGACCCTCGTGACACTTCGTTCCGTACGCCTCTGCCTGTCCGTTGGATCAGCCACTCCGCTCAGTACATGGCTTGACTTGACTGTATTGATGATGGAGACATATGAGAAAACCATGACCGACACAGGGAGGAAGAAACAGCAGATGAAAATGGAGACGATGTAAGATTTGTAGATTGTGGAGAAGTTGGCTTTTGCCCAGTCGATTTCACATGTTCCATACATGCGATCTAGGAAGCAAAAGAACCTGGTTAACAAGCCCTCCTAACAAACAGTTTGCTATACTTTTCAAATCTTTGAAATTGGTTCAGAGAGGTTTCCCTTTAGAATTCCAAATGCAAAATACTTCAGGAACTTAATGAATACATATTACATTGTGGGCCTTGCTTTGTTCAGGGCTCCTCCTGTGCAGCAGCAGCAGCAATGACCTCCCTTTAGGCCCCCTTTTCCCCCATAGATAAATTGACTGTAACAACAGTTTGCACACAGAATTGATGCATGTTATCCGCACAATCAGTGACCAATTAATTGATCGTGCCAGAAACAGAGGTGGCAATTGTGACATATGCAGAACTGCTCCTCAGCTTTGTGGGTCTGTAAAACTTAATTCCTCACCTATTTAGAGAGAGTTCATGCTGTGTAAGTGGAAGAAATTGAAGCAAAAGTGTGTGCTCATTTTTCAGATGCACCAGTTCTAGGACTTGGAAGTATGAATAAATAGAAAGAGTGTACAAAAGCCAAATATTGAGTTTCTTGACATTATTCCTTTTTTGCAGCAACTAAGGCATAACTGCCCTACATAAGGACTGTGACACAATGCAGAACGGCTTCCCCACCTTTTTCAATGTAGCTGAAACTATTCCATTACCTGTGTAACTGCCCCATCCCAGGACAGGAGCAATTGACCAGAAGAAGGCTGCTATCCATATAAGAATAAGTGCCACAGAAATGCTGCTGTTGCTGATACACTGACCTGAAATGTACATCAGGAAAAGTTAGAGCTTAGCATGTTTTAAAATGGTACAGGGAGGACACAAGATCTTAACTGCATGATCATACAATGCCCACACATGCACAAGAAAGTTGCACAAAGAAATTTAGAAGACCAGGAATCCATTTACCAATAGGCATAGGAAGAATTATATTGAGAACCCCAGCTAGAGCAGACCCAATGAATCAGTTGCTGTGTGGTAAGGTAGCACTTATGTATCTGTTGACTAATTAATGAATCTGATCAGTTTTATATTGGCTAGACTTCTAAAACACAGATTTCATTATCATGCCTGATCCCTCTGTTTCAGAACTGGTTGAGCTTATGCAGACTTCCTCAAAGTGGAAATGGGGGAAGCAAAGCAGAACAGTTTCTTTTGTGTCAATAGATATTGTAGCCTTGCAGGGCAATATTTGGGAATCAAAAGCATCTCTGTCTTTCCACAACACCTTGAAAAAGCACCAAGGCTGTGTGTTATAGATGCAGGTCCAAGCCTGTGATTAGTCTGTGGATTTAATGAGACAGCGTTTCTTCTGCTATCAGCATGCTTTTTCTCCAGCATGGGGGTCTCCTTAGAGCATTGTGTCTCACTGAATAGACTTACAAATTAAACCCATGTTTATCTTCTGGTGCCCAGTCAGAAAACAGATCAGCCTGGAATGCACAATAATGAGGTAATGAGAGGCAAAGGTTTTCACTATGTCAAACAGCATGACTTCTTTTAAATATCAGCTGAGCATATTATCTAATTTGATTCAAAATGTAACATATATATATGCCAACTGCAGTTTGTCCGGGTTGAGACATTACAATTAACAGTGGATACTTGACAATGGGTGCTGCCACTTTCTGCTGAATAGCCACACCAGAGATGGAGAGCAGGATGAGGTTATAATGTATGTAAGTCTAATGCATCTTGTCATTTCTATAATAAGAATCCATGATTTACCATTGCATAAAAGCAATTTCAATTTGCACAAAACAGCCTATCTAGGAAAGTGGGTAATTAACATTCCTTACAACAAATATTTTCAATAATTTCCTGGGTTATAGCCATGTTTATTGATTGCAGTCAAATTAACAGATAATGTTATGGAATCTTAAATGCTGACTAGGTTTATTTGGCATAAATGTTCATGAAAAAAACTTTTTCAGGTACACCGAATCTATGAAAAGCCTACGATACTTGATACACTTTAGGGGGGCCACATGAACATTGTTGCTTTTCATCATTACAGGTATAGCCTATGGTGAGAGAAATCAGGCCAAAGCAGAACAATATAATGAATTCTCTGTTGTTAAAAAAACACCTTACCTCTATCAGGATGGCATCCCTTTACATAGCGGGTCACGCTAATCACGGTCAGTGTATTAATGCTAGCAAGACCAAACAGCAGTGTCAGAAATCCATCCACCTGAAAAAAAGAAAGAAAAAAACCCCAAATAGCTAAGGAGCAGTTACCACAGCTCAACTTTAGAATGCCAACAGCAATAACAAACTTTGGGAGTGTTCCAGTGATTTCATATTAATACACTTAGGGGCATAACAAGCATTTTAAGTATCAGTGAAATATCAAATGTCAAGGAAAGTTATCATCCAAATGATCAGCAAACATGGAGACATCTGAAAACTCAAAGGCAGTCATCTGGATGAGGTATAGCTTCAGTAAACTAGCAAACACATGTTTAAACGTACATGCTTAACTAATCAAAGAAAAGGTGGAAAAGAAAAAACCCTAGATTTTAAATGGCACACAGGGAAAGTCTCAGAAGCAGCCAAAACTGAGCACTTCTTATTGCTGCTGATTTGCACAGACAAGAACCAGTTATGTCAATGTAATTTAAGGGTGCTTTAAAGTAATTTAATGTGGACTACAGCCAAAAGTAATAAGCAGATAAAGCCCCTGAAACTTTCCCCATCATTTATCTCTAAGTCAGGAAATGATTCACCAATTAAATGGCAGCATATCAGGCTTCAGCTAAGACAAGAGGGATAGTGTCAAAAAAACAAAGAGTATGTTCAGTTTCCCTATGTCTGATGGGGAAGCCATTTCCATCTCTGTACACTATCCATGAAAAGAAATAAGATCAATGTATTTTGTCCTAACTGGAGGAATGTGAGGTTTCAATAGCAACTCACCTGCCAGCTTCTCTTTGGTTATGTTAATTAAGTTTAACAAATGCAAGATGGATTGATTAGCTATCATGTCTCATTGTAGAAATGCCCTAACCTCCCATTGTCCTGTTTAGGGTGATATGCACCCTATTTATGTTGAATTCAATTTGACAGGTGGGGGTGATGATTTAATTGAACAGAGCTGAATTGAATTGGGGTAATAATTGAAGAGCCACCCAGTGATATAATTGATGAACTAGAACTCAGGATATCTGGCTATGAATCTCTGCTCAGCCATGGAAATTCACTTGGGTGTAGCACTAATAAAACCACTCCTTAAATATCCAATTTACCTGGAAAATCCTATTAGGTTGGTTCCAACTTGACAGCACATAACAACAAATTAATTGAAGGGAAACTGATTTTGGAGCACATATTCAAATATCTGGGCAAATTAATTTAATAAGAAGTGATTTGGGTGTTCTGTGTTGGAATGGAAATTGATTTAAGAATTTTGAAGATTGAGTTTGTCTTTGTAAAGTTTCAATTCAAATAATTATTTGGGACAAACCTGCCTTGGTCACCCTGTCGTATGACTTTTATTGAAAAAAAAAAAAAGACCAGTGGTTAGAAAAGTTCCTTTAAAGCCTAACACAGTAGCATTACTTTATAATAGTTTCATTTATTTAATTACTAAACAGCAAAAATTAATGTGTACTATATTGCTTGTTAGTAATGTGGTATAGAAAATATGTACTAAAATTAAAATATACCCCCCAAAGACCCCTGTAAATAAGATTATAGTCACATTCAAACATTTGAAACAAAGCTCAAAATCCTACTGCAAAATACCATTGATGTAAAAGTAATTGCGCAAGTCTGTCAGGATCTGGGTGGCAGCAGGACTTCCCTGCACCACTGCCCTGGCAGCTGCAGGACTGGGGCCAGTTTGGTCCCTGGAAGTGCCTGGCATTTGTAGGGTCAAGCCCTGCCAGGGCATCAGCTGCTGGGGCTCCCATGAGGTCCACCTGGGAATCCTGAGGGAAGGCCTACTTAAGGAAGAAGCTGCCTCAGAAACATAGGTCTTTGGCCGTGCTGTTCCTGTGCTCGTGAGCCCTGCTGCTCTGGCTTCCATTCCTGCTCTGAACTTCAGTATTCCTGACCTTACATTCCTGCTCTGGCTCAGTGCTCCCACTACTGTGGCCGGGTTCCAGTCCTGGTGCTCCAGTTTCTGCTCCTATCCTGGCTCGTTGGTCCATGTGTGAGTTTGGGCTTGGCCCTCTGTGCTGCTGGCTGGGTCCTGGTGCCCTTGCCCCTGCTGGTAAAGGCGACTGTGCACAACTCAGAACCTGACAAAGTAATGTTCACTTTTTGCTGGCCATCTGTCATGTGCTTGGGTTTGATGTCAGCTGAGCACCCAGGAACCCAGGCATGTCTGAGTGAGCAGTGAACAGCTGGCAAGATCCCAGGCACACTGTTCACATGATTTATGTTTATGCAGCATGACACCAGTAGGATTCTGATATATTAGTAATACATAAATATACCAGTAGCACATAAAAGTAATGACCTCAGTAGTTGTTACTCAAAAAAGAAAAATACGTACATAATGAGTAACATTATGGGATATATAATGTGGTGTAGTGGATGAAGTGATGAACTAGGACTCAGGAGACCTGTGTTCAAATTCCTGCTAAGCTATGGAAACTAATTGGGGGCATAGAACTGGTAAAACCACTCCTTAAATATCTCACTTACCCTTAATATTATTAATAATGACCCTATTAGGGTCACTACAGTATATGTCAGTTCCAACTTCATGGCACATAACATTACTTTTAACATGTTAATTCAAGTTCCAAGAAGGATGGCATAGGGATGAGATAATGTGGATTCTACTGAACTTCTCAGTGGTTTTCAGTACCATCAACCATGGCAACTTTATGTATAGGCACTATTGGGTACGGATTCGTCTTCGACTTCCCAAGTGGTTTCCAGAAGGTGGTGTTGGGAGATTACTGCTTGGTATATTCCCAGTAAAGCTTCGGAATGCCCCAAGCTTCTAATCTCTCATGCTGAAATCTACATAAAATTGCTGGGAGAGGTGTCACCCATCTTTCTAAACTTTGATCAGACAGTGGTTGGAAGCAGTAATGAACCAGTAGATTTCTGGTGGGCTCTTGTCCTTCAAAGTCTCTTTTACTGAGCTTCAGCTAGCATTCCTGAGTGGAGACAGTTAGCCACTATGTTCTATCATGCTCCCATCCAGACTAGTACAATGCACTGTATGTGAGGCTGCTTTTGTAAATGGTTTGAAAACTACAATAGAAACACACCCACCCCAGGGCTGTTAAAACATTATCTGGAACTGGGGAGTTTACATTGGATACCTGTTCTTTGTGAATCATGCTGGCTCCCACTATGTTTCCAGGCCCATTGTTCTGAGCTAAAACACAGCAGAAATGTTTCAACAAATTAAACAATGGGAGGCAAAAAGCTTATTGGGTGACTTTGGACTTCCTTTCAGCCTAATGTGCCTCACAGGGTTTTTGTGAAGCTAAAATATTGTGGGAAGGTACATGTATAATGTATGGAACTCCTCAAAGGAAGAGTATAATATGATCAACTGATATGATACGATGCTATTCATTTGTACTCTGAAGTCAGTCCTCCTAAACTCAAGGAGACTAATTTCAATTCATTTAATTTATCTCCTGCCTCTCTCCCAACCCAAGCAGCTTACAGAATGTTGAGAGGAAGATACAGAGATGCCTAAACTATAATATGAAAAATGCAGTTAAATATGCGATCATATTAGAATGCCATTAATTTGAAACAAATTAAAAAGAAAAACAAACACCTATATAAATTATACCAAGAAACAATGCAGCATCCCTCACTAACTTCTCTTCCCCCCCCCCACTGCAGCCTATTGAGATGCCAAACGCTTGCCTCAAGAGAAAGACGTTTGCCTATTGGTGGAGGGACAATATAGCCTCCTGTGGAAAAAGGCCTTTTCTTGAGTGTCAGTGAGGGTGATGAGATGGACAGGGAGCCTGCCTTGAACACCTGAAAACCTGTAGAGGCTAATATGGGGAAATGCAGTCCTTCAGCTAACTTGAAACCCAGCAGTATAGGGCCTGGCTTTAGAGTTCATCAACAGCACTTTCAGTTGGGTCCAGAAACAGAACAGCAGCCCATGGAGCAGCTGTAGTATGGAAGTTATATGCCTCCTGTAACCCACTGCAGTCTGGCTTCAAATGAAGTTTCTGAATACTTTTCAAAGGCAGCCCTATATACAGCTTGCTATAGTAATCCGAGCAGGATGTAACTGAATCATTCTCCATCACAGCTGGACTTGTTCCCATGTAAATGTGTATAGGGTAAAGGTGCAATCTCATACATACTTGGCTTTGAATAAATTCCTGTAAATCTGGTGAAACGTAGTTCTAAAAGACAGGCAAAGAACTGTAGTATAGCTATTTAATGCCATGGAAGAGAATTTGGAGGGAGCCATGTTTTGATAAGAACTAACCATAAATGAGATGGAAAGGACTAGGATTTTTTTCTAAAAGGAATTATAGCCAAAAGCAACATGAACAGTCATTGATCTATACAGTTCAGAAGAAAGTCATTCTGAGTTCAGTGGGAATTATCATTGCAGAAGTATAAACAAGAGTGCAGCCTAAACCCAGGGAAAACTATTATTACAGAAATTTGATTTATCAGCTTTAATGCAATTGATAAAATTACAATTTTATGCATAATTTCCCTGTGCACTGAATTCAACAGGACTGACTTATGAGTAAACTTGCATATACTCAAGCTATCTTTATTGAACCTTTGCTTTTAATGGGAGCAAGCTGCACTGAAAACATTACCAATATTTTTCTATTCCGTTTTCAAAAAAGGAACACCATATATGAAATTTGTGTGGGCCATTTAACTGTGAAAGATATAAAGAGGAAGATAAATATATAAAGATAAAGCGTTCCCACTCATAAATACGTGCATGCAGATACCTTCAATTCACCTACGTAGAGAAAGGCTGATTCTAGCTCATTTCCAGCTAAAATGCATCTGGGGGTGGGGTGGTGGTTAGTCTCATTGCCCTTTATGCTCAACAGAGGGCACATCCTAAAGAACCCCCTGCCCCCAGTAAGTGTTCTGGCAGGGATCAAGTCCAAGACTTAGAAGGAAACTCCAGCCTTTCTCCAAGTGAATGAAATGAAGGTTTTTGATGGTGTATTTGTAGGCTGGAACACCCAGAATTCTCTATGGGAAATTCTTGGAGAATTCTCTGATTTTGAATCCAAATGTGACATTGTTAATTTCAATTAGCACAAATGAACACATTAGGATGTAAGACCAACATTAGGATGTTGAAGCTTGAGGAACACTGGACTTGTGAGCTTTCTCTTCTGTTTTCCATAATGGATAATGATTGGAAATGTTCATACCTGTGTTGCAGGTATGAAACTGTAGGCTATGATGCACAATAGTAAAGAGTGATTTATTTAAATCAGGAACTGACATATCTGAGGATGAGGAGAGCAGAGGATGTTGACACTAAAGAGCCGCCTAGAGTGGTCGTAATTGACCAGATAGGCGGGATGGATAAATAAATAAATAAATAAATAAATAAATAAATAAATAAATAAATAAATAAATAAATGTCTTGTGTGTGTGTGTTTAGTCGTTTAGTCGTGTCCGACTCTTCGTGACCCCATGGACCAGAGCACGCCAGGCCCTCCTGTCTTCTACTGCCTCCCGGAGTTGTGTCAGGTTCATGTTGGTTGCTTCGCAGATACTGTCCAGCCATCTCATCCTCGGTCGTCCCCTTCTCCTCTTGCCATCACACCTTCCTAACATCAAGGTTTTTTCCAAGGACTCTTTTCTTCTCATGAGATGGCCAAAGTACTGGAGCCTCAGCTTCAGGATCTGTCCTTCAAGTGAGCATTCAGGGTTGGTTTCCTTTAGAACTGATAGGTTTGTTCTCCTTGCAGTCCAGGGGATTCTCAAGAGCCTCCTCCAGCACCACAATTCAAAGGCATCAATTCTTCGGCGGTCTGCTTTCTTTATGGTCCAGCTCTCACTTCCATACATCATGACAGGAAAAACCATAGCTTTGACTATTCGGACTTTTGTTGGCAAGGTGATGTCTCTGCTTTTCAAGATGCTGTCAAGATTTGTCATCGCTTTCCTCCCAAGAAGAAGGCGCCTTTTAATTTCAGGGCTGCTGTCTCCATCTGCAGTGATCATGGAGCCCAGGAAGATAAAATTTGACACTGCCTCCATATCTTCCCCTTCTATTTCCCAGGAGGTGATGGGACCAGTGGCCATGATCTTAGTTTTTTTGATGTTGAGTTTCAGACCGTTTTTTGCACTCTCCTCTTTCACTCTCATTACAAGGTTCTTTAATTCCTCCTCACTTTCTGCCATCAGAGTGGTATCATTTGCATATCGGAGGTTGTTGATATTTCTTCCGGCAATCTTAATTCCGGCTTGGGTTTCTTCCAGTCCAGCCTTCCGCATGATGTATTCTGCATATAAGTTAAATAAGCTGGGGGACAATATACAGCCTTGCCATACTCCTTTCCCAATTTTGAACCACTCAGTTGTTCCATGACCAGTTCTAACTGTTGCTTCCTGTCCCACATATAGGTTTCTCAGGAGACAGATAAAGTGGTCAGGCACTCCCATTTCTTTAAGAACTTGCCATAGTTTGCTGTGGTCCACACAGTCAAAGGCTTTCGCATAGTCAATGAAGCAGAAGTAGATATTTTTCTGGAACTCTCTGGCTTTCTCCATAATCCAGTGCAAGTTAGCAATTTGGTCTCGAGTTCCTCTGCCTCTTCGGAATCCAGCTTGTACTTCTGGGAGTTCTCGGTCCACATACTGCTGAAGCCTACCTTGTAGGATTTTGAGCATAACCTTGCTAGCGTGTGAAATGAGTGCAATTGTACGGTAGTTGGAGCATTCTTTGGCACTGCCTTTCTTTGGGATTGGGATGTAGACTGATCTTTTCCAATCCTCTGGCCACTGTTGAGTTTTCCAAACTTGCTGGCATATTGAATGTAGCACCTTAACAGCATCATCTTTCAAGATTTTAAATAGTTCAACTGGAATGCCATCACCTCCACTGGCCTTGTTGTTAGCCAGGCTTTCTAAGGCCCACTTGACTTCGCTCTCCAGGATGTCTGGCTCAAGGTCAGCAACTACATTGTCTGGGTTGTCCGGGATATCCAAATCTTTCTGATATAATTCCTCTGTGTATTCTTGCCACCTCTTCTTGACGTCTTCTGCTTCTGTTAGGTCCCTCCCATTTTTGTCTTTTATCATGTTCATCTTTGCGCAAAATGTTCCTCTAATATGTCCAATTTTCCTGAACAGATCTCTGGTCTTTCCTTTTCTGTTATCTTCCTATTAATGGCATTCAGGAAATTCAGCTGTGAATGGCAGCTTTGAATAGCTGTTTTTAACAGTTTCCTGAACATAAGCTTATAACACTTCACACACTTCATTCAGATCTTAAAAAATTTACTTTTCAAAGACTACAACTTCCAGAATCCTCCAGCCAGGATGGTCAGCAGGCCTCATCCAGGCTCAGGATAGGGCCACCCCTGAATTAAAAGGAAACTGTTGCAACAGATTCCTAATGTGTGCAGAGACCAAACAATGGATCTTTGTAGGCTTGTTGTCACTGTAAACTGTGAAAACATTTTCCCTCACCCATTAACCCCTTTCCCAAGAGTAGGACTCTCCGCACTTGAGTCGGGGATCAGCCTGGATTCCACCTCAGGTGCATCACTTTCTGTGTAATCCTATTCATGGCTGCTCAGACACATGTCCCACTGAGTTAAGGGAAATTGCTTCAAGGTAAGTATGTACCGTATATAATATAGCACAAATGAGGACCAAAATGCATTATATGCACCTATTTTTTTCTCTCCATCCTAAGAAAAAAGAAAGAAATGGTTCAGAATTCAACAAAATAAGATTGTCCAAAGTTGCCAAAAGATGTTGAAATCTGAACAAGTCTCTGGGAGTTGGGGAATTTCATTTGTAATGTACAGATGTACTATGTACCCAAGCACTGTCTGTTGTTATATGTTATTTTAAGGCAAGGTCTGAAGAAAATGAATGCAACAAAAATTAAGAACTAGTTGCTCGTATAGACTTAATAAATAGCACAGGCATTCATGGAGGCAAATGTCTATACATAGTTCATTATTTCTGACATTGTGTAAGGTGGAAATAACCTAAGAGCCAAACGGTGCATCTGACAGTCTTAAGAGCATTAACAGATAAACAGGTGGCAAAGCTGGAGTGGTCTTATAGTCCAGATAGGCGGGATAATAATAATAATAATAATAATAATAATAATAATAATAATAATAATAATAATAATAATAATAATAATAATAATAATAATAATAATAATAATAATAATAATAATAATAATAATAATAATAAAGGTGTTGAGGTGAGACGTCGTAGAAGTACATCATTCAGCTCCCCTAAGTAACCTGGCTAAAAACGGACTCTCTTCAACCTACATGGCTAAGCCAAAAAGAGAAGGGAAAGGAAACCCAGAAAAGTTTTTCCCCCATAGTTTCCCGTTTCCTCTTTCTGCATGGGAAAGATAGAATGCCTGGGATAAAAATGAATGAAACAAAATGGAATGAGAGAAAAAGCCCTGGTCCCTCCCAAAAGTGTGCCTAAGAAATTCTGATAAGGTAAATACTGAAAAAAAAATCTGTATACTTTCCATAAGAGAAGGCCAGCATCTAAGAGACACTGATCTATCACATGGCGGGCAAGATATGACCCATGTGCCAAATGTGGCTCCCTAACACCTCCAAAACACTCACCAAATATTTTTGTTTTGTTTTGAGAGAACAAAAACTGCTGTGGAAATCCTTCTGGGGAGCTGTGTGCAGCTGGCCCCTCCCTCCCAAGTCCACAGGAGTGACTATCCTCTGTTTGCACCAGGATTTAGAGCCGGTTTGAAAGGATGTAAAAATGTGAATAGATAAATAGGTACCACCACAGTGGGAAGGTAAAGGCATTCTGTGTCTAGTCGCACTGGCCACATGACCATGGAAACTGTCTTCAGACAAACGCTGGCTCTACGGCTTGGAAACGATGAGCACCGCTCCCTAGAGTCAGGCACAACTGGACTAAATGTCAAGGGGAACCTTTACCTAAGACAGTCTCTCATTTCAAAGTTACCTTTTCTAGCCTGGTGCCATCCAGATATATTGAACAACAACACCGGTACTCTTGCAGTAGCCATGCTGGCTGGGGTGGCAGGGGAGGAATCACTGAAGCCACCTAGAGGATGCCTGTTTAGAAAAGGCTGTTGCAAGGAGTTCAAGATTTGCAATGTTTTACAACTGGAGCTTTTCAAATATGTGTATCTTGCTGCTAAAATCCTTATCAGTCCAATCCTATGCATAGTTGTGAGTGTCTCTCTCTTCCTGTTAGTTTCCATAGTTGAGCAGAGATTTGAACCCAGGTCTCTTGAGTTATAATCCTTCACTCTATGCACTGCACTATACTGGGTATCCTTCTGGGAAATAAAACCTGATGTGTTTATAGATGCACAGAACTGCCACCTGATTTTGACAGTCTGACTTGTATTTCCATGTGTTAAGACTGAATAGTTTATTGTCAAATCACCAGCTGTCAGAAGAGGTAAACTTTTAGTAATGCCGAGCCTCATTCCTTCCCAGGATTCCAACTCTAATCTTCTTGTGCCAGTCATTAACAACGTTCACTATTAAACTAAAGTGCTTTCGATTTTAGAAACCTTGAATGCTGGGGATTATTGCAGCAACGTCTTAACAGACCTGCTGTTGGAAAGGACTTAGCAGTTCAGTATCTAAGGATGCTCCCAGATGATGTTGTGCATTTCTCGTGCATAGTTTTCTGAACGTTCCAGGGCACGGCAAGGTGTAGGCATTGGTGGCAGTGAGGAAGACAGCAGGTTGGACTGAAATTTGCTTTTTGAGACTACAAAGGTAGTCTCATCTAGCTGGGAGTAAAGACCCATTTAACTCAAGATATTTACTTCTGAACAGGCACGTACAGGGCTGCACTGTAAAAACTGTACCTGGGTGTAAGCTCTGGAGGTTGAAAGATGTGCTAGTTTTTTATAGAATCAGAATTATGTAACAGATTTATGTTAATTAATTCATTTATTTTTACATTTATATGTACACGTTTCTTACAAGGAGTTTAAAGCAGAGCACATTATGTCCTCTTCCCCATGGTCTAACCATACAACAATCCTGTGGGGTAGGTTAGACTTAAAGGTTCTGACTGGCTCTGATCCATCCAACATGCATTCAACAGAGCTGGGAATTCTGTTTCCTCTAGAAGGAACTGTCCAAACAATCCAAAATTTGTGAGAAGAAAGGATTGCATGTTAGCATGCAGAACAGACATTTTATATTCTGGGGAAGAATATTCCCCTTGGATTTTTTAAAGCATATTTTGTACTTCTGCAAATTTGGGGTTTCTACAAAGCATGGTGATATCCTTATCTTGGTTTTGTATGTGTTGGGGTGTGTCTCTAGCTTTCTATTATAATGAGTTACACAAGATTCAACTGGAGCTTCCAAAACCTGTCCATAAATTATTCCTTTCACTAACAAATGTGTTTTACTATCTTAATGTTGTTGTTGGGCAGTTTACAACATATCTATATAAAGAACACTTTGCTCCCAGCAAGATGGGTACTAATTTCGCCAACCTTGAGCCTCACACAGCCAAGACATAGGCTGGACATAGATGTTACAGTGAATGGAACACTATACACATTCTCTAGGAGGTTGCATGGCCCAGTATCCTATCTGGAAAGTAAGGATGACTGTGTAAATGTTTCCTTGCTCTAGCAGGCCCCCATTGTGCAGCCAGCTGCACAACCAATCTTGTAAGTAGTGTGAGATGGGGCATGCAAAGGGGATCCTGCTGGAGTGGAAAAATGCTTACATGATTGCCCTTCTCTGCCTTTATTCTGTAGTGGATTTTGTCTTCTATAAAAACTGATGCTATAAAATAACGGCCATCTTGTGAGAATATTACCAGAAGCCCTTGCATGTGACAAATGTTGTTACTGTTTTATTTATATCCCTCATCAGTATTGTACATGTCTGCTTTACATAGTTCCCTTCTCCCCATTTTATTCCAAAGGAATTATGTAGGGTAGTTTTGGCTGAGAAGTACTGATTGGCCCAAGAATACTAAGCTTGTATATACCATTCAAAATCCACCACTTTAACTATTACACTATAGTGGCTCTTTCAGGTCAATGGTTACTATATAAATTATGCAAAGGCTGATATATATTGGTAGAAAAAGAAACAGAACATTAATGGACTTAATTTGCAGAGTATGTATATTTGTATAATATGCAGATGAAACCACCTAACCTACACACTATACAAATTTGGCTACCTAGATTTGGAGACCTGAAATATGCCCACCCTATGGATGGAACATAAAAAATACTTTACTGGTTACTTGTATTGATAAAGAACAATGAATTAAACTTGCTCTTTTGCTCAATCTCAAGCTGGCTGTGAAATATATACAGTACTTGGGAAAGGGGAAAGAATATTTCCCTGCAAGGGAGTATACAAGCACCATAATCAGATAAAAGCTTGCTTTACTTCTGGGCAACAGAAATAAGCAGATAGGAAGGCGCAGGACTTGCCCTGGCCAAGCAATTACCCCCCCTGGGTCCCAGCAAGGCGGAGCTGTAAGAATTCTCACATGTAGTTCATGCATTTGATGATTCTCACATCTGGCCCCCAGTTATGTATGCACATGTATGGACTCCTAATATCACACTTGCCTCAAGACCTGGAAACCTTTTGGGTGGTTTTGCAAAGGTGATCACAGGTTGGGTGTTGAATGCATGCTTTGTCCAATATGTTATTTATCCTTGGATTGGGCTAAAGTGGAAGACCAAATAATATCAGATCTTGAGTTGGAGTTATAGGAGAGCCCTACATCCCCACCCCAGAAATCTGGAGAGTTAACAAGTACTTGACATTGTGGACCTCCTCCTTCATCAGAAGGTTGGATGTGATGATCCTTAGAGTTTCTTCTAGCTTTTAAATGCTACAGGATTAGATGGTTCAATAGCTGGCTCACTGTAAGGAAGTATCTTATGTTCCTCTGCTGCTAAACACAACCTAGGAGCTGTCTATTGGGGCTGACAGATTCTCAAGAACTCTCCTGTTTTTGAGTTCTTGGTCAGGCAGCAAAGATATTTTTCCCTGGCTATCAAGTTGGCCCATTTAGAGAGCTGCTGTGTTGTATTCAGCTTTATGAGTCACAAGTTGTGCAGGCCTGGTTTATCATTTTACTTGGCATAACATAAACCATGGTTAATGGTAATCAGATAATCAGGTTCTTTCTTAATTAGGGCTACCCACAAGGTTGCAGATGTGATGTTAAGGGCCATGAGATTGCCTCCACATTACTTTTACATTTATGTTTACATTTATGTGCCAGTTTTGGTGAATGGCATGTCAGGGGCCAACAGTACACATAAAGTTGGCTTGCGTTGTGGGGGCCCTAGACAAATTGTCACAATCATTCCACCATCAGGGCAGCCTTGCACTTAGCCACAGTTTGCAAACCAGCTTCAAACCCTGAATAAGGTAGAGGCCACGGCTGACGCTGGTGCTAATGTATATCTGAACTGACATGGAAAGGAACAGTGGGACTTTACCCTTGAGGGAAGGGAGAGTCTCCTGTACAGGTTGGCAGAACTGCATTTCCACCAGGTCTTATCAGAACTAGGAAAAGTTACACACACACACACACACACACACACACACACACAGAGAAAGAGAGAGAGAGAGAGAGAGAGAGAGAGAGCTATTGTAACCCCTGGTATTCACATTGTGTAGACGTCCATGGTTGCCTAATCCATCAAAATGTACTTCATACCTGACAAGTCCATACTGATGTAATAATGAATCCGTCGTCTCTGAAAACATTGAAGATTTCAATGATCCCCCGGGAGTAACCAAAGACAGAGACACTGGCATCAGATACTGCCAGATTAAATGTCAAGTAATCTGTAGGCTGAAGGGCAGCTCGCTGTTTGTACAGTACAAAAATTACTATGCTGTTCCCAAACCAAGACATCCATCCTGTAAAATAAAAGAAAATGCTGTAAAGGGAAAGCTGCAAAAGGCAACTGCTCGCAGTAGAAATATTTGACATTAGCATAATTTCAACCTGACATGATGATAATGTATTTTCTCCATGATCTCAAGGTGGCAGCAAATTGTAGCTTCCAGGCAACAAAACTCCAAGGGTTAAACAGCCTTGCTTTCATCGACCTCAAGGCAGGATTTAGAAAGCTGCTGTTCAGTCTGTCAACTGGAGACCCATCTGTTTGTCCTGAAGCTCTCAACCAAAGGGGGGTTTAACCTAGTGTTTCAGGATTGAAGGTGCTTGGATTATATTTGTTAATCTCTCCATTAGATGGATATATTAGTGAGCTGAAAGAGTTCTCAAAGGAGTTTTTGCAGACCAGTCAATCCAGTTATATAATCCTCCAAATGAAGATGGGATAGCTAAGTGAAAAGCCTGCTCTCAGAACCAGTCGAATATGGAATATTAAGGCAAGAGGAACAAACACCAAAGAAAGCCACCTTGAGTTCACCAAGTTAAAAAATGTAGTCATTTTAAAAAATAAAACCTAATTAAAATAACATAAAATGCTTTAGAACAACCGCAACCTTAGAAATTATATTATAAAACATGACCTTAATGTTGAATTGGAAGCAGCATTGAGCAGCTATGGCTTTAAGGCCCATTTAAAAATGATCACGCAGGGAACTAGGTTCATGTTCTGCTACGGGGCACCCCCTAAGGGGTCACCAGGGAAATACTTTCTCTTTTGTGCTCACACCAGATCTTACTGATGCACGCAAAAGCCATTCACTCCTATGGAGGCAATCTTAGGGCTCAGGCAAGACTTCTCTTAACCTGGACCCAATCTGTGTGTAGAGGTAGCACGTTAAAGTAAGCCTGGAAGGGTCTTGGTAACCACTGCAGCTGGTACAGAATTGATCTATGCTCAGATTTCATGCCGTTTGTGAGCTGTCTTCCCCAGCTGAAGCCACAGAAGACAGGGGTATCTACAGGGAAGGGAAAGTGAGTATTTGGCCTTTCCCTGGATTCCTCACTGTATATTTTATTTTCATATACATGAACGGATTCCCTGTGCAATTGTCGTGGATGTAGACTCCATGTGTGACTCGTGCTGTATTCTGCTATGTAGCTTTGTTCCCCTTCTCAGAATAGTTCTTGGAGACACAGAAATACCTTTAAAGACAACCCCTTACGAAGCACATTTGAATGGTCTAGTGTGGATTTAACCAGGCCAGGAATAACTGTACCAAGGTTTATTTTCTTCAGCTAAGGGCACAACCAGTATCTCACCAAAGCTGATAAGAGCCATACTTAGCAATCTCCAGAATCAGTGCCATGTTGACTGGAAATGTTGTGTATTGGATCCTCTGCAGAGAGTGCAACTCTGCCGCCCCCCCCCCCCCCCAAAATCAGGAGGTTTCTCAACTCCCTGAACTTTTTACCTAGCTGAATTAAATTTCATCTTGTTTTATTTTTTATTTATTTAATAAATTTCCCTCTTCTACCCTAAAACTGCTTCCAGGCACCTTTTCAAGATTTCCACAGATTCCCTGGAATTAGTTGGTGGAAATGAGGTATCATTCCCACGTTGACAGTACTTTAGCACAAATCTCCAGATGGCTTATTACAGTTGCTGTTAAAAAGAGAATAAAAGAAATCTGAGGCACCCCAGAACCCAGTGACCATGGGGTAAAACAGTAATTTCCTGGTACCTCATTCTAGGTATGGAGCAGATCCAGGGTAAGGGTCCTACCATTGTCAATGCTATCAACTACTGGAAAGTCCAGGATACATTCGCTAGTGTAAGTCATCCAATATGGCAATCAACAGGTCAAATGATCTTGGACTAATGTAGAAGAGGTTTTTGCTTTGTTCTGAAACCTGTAACATTACTGATGAATATTACATGCTAACCTCTGCTTCAGCATCTTCCAAAAAACCACTCCCCCTCCCCCTGACTCTAAATGCATTCTGTGCTCTGTCACCACACTGAGTAGTTTTACTTCAAAATCCCAGTGAAGTACCAAACCTTTATACAGTATATAACTTTGGCAACTATACATACACTACCAACTTCTGGTAGATAACTATTCTATATCTTCTTTTATCACTCTTGATTTATATATATATATATATTTTTAATGAGGTGTTATGAAGTCTAAATGGGGATGTCTTTTTGATCAGTTGGGCTGCTTTCTAAGTCACACTATGTGCCTTAAAGCAACATTTATGGGTTATGAAAAATAATTACACTTAGCAAAGAATTTTCTTACTCAGCACACTAGGATCCTGGAAATATTGAATTATAAATGCTGAACTTAGATGCCAAAATTTGCCATATGGTATCACAGTGCAGCTTGGATGACCGTGTATAGTTTTTCTCCCTCTAGATACATTCAGCATGATTAGCAGCCATAATTCTCATGACTTCTAGGACATTGGGGAGGGGGCCTTTATAAGGGTAGAATGAACAAAACAGTTAGTTTAAATTTGTTGTTACTTGCAATCATTGTTAAATTGCACCAAGTAATTTTAGCATTTTAATATTCCCAGTGAAAATACTCGTCAATTCTTTGGTTTTGTTCTTAATTACAAGCCTGAATGGATTCTTCTGTTTTTTTCATGATTATTTTTTTTGAATGGCAGTGCCTTCTGTTTCTTTAGGAGAAAAAAAGCTAATTAAAAAACATGGCCGGGCTCCCACTAGAATGATGAACTCACAAGGGTTGTGGCAGCGAATTGCATCTGGTCAGCAAACTGCTGGTAGTATCCCTGGTTATGTGACAAGTGTCTAGCCAGGCAGAGGACCAGCATCTTGTTGGCTGGCTGAGGTTTGTTGACACAACTTACGTAGTTGATTGATTGATTGATTGATTGATTGATTGATTGATTGATTGATTGAATGATTGATTGATTGATTGATTGATTGATTGATTGATTGATTGATTGATTGATTGATTGATTGATTGATTGATTGATTGCATTTATATGCCGCCCATCTAGACATAGTTGTTCCAGGGTAGGATCTGGCTCATAAAAACTGCAGTTATAACTTTCTAAAATAAAACAGACATAGACTCTTTAAAAAGAGGAAAATAGATTCTCCTAGCAATACAAGACAGAAGTACACTGCTATCCTTGATAGATGTTTGCATCAAGGAGAGGCATACAGGGAGGCCTTTGCTACCATACCTTTGCTGGCTAGTAGTCTGTGTCCAGCACAATTCAAAGTCCTGGGGGTTGGCTTATGAAGCCCTATATGACTTCTGAAAGACTATATTCCCCATGTAAACTTGTCAAGGCTTGAGATATTTGTGGAAGACCCATCTCTGCCATGCTGCCCCTAGAGGCACATTTGGTGAAGATATGAGAGAGGACCTTCTTGGTGCTTATTATCAACCTTGCAATATCTTTCCAAAGGGAGGCAAGGCAGCCCCCTCACTCTCTCCCCTGAGGCATCAGTCGAAGACCTCTTTATTCAGTCCAGTACTTCCTTCACTATTACTTCATAAGCAAATTTCTTTTTGGTTGCTCCATCTGGATACGGGAAGCACTTCTCTCTGTCCCTGCCTTTTGTTTCTCCTCCATTGTTTATCTGCAGTTTGATATACACATAGCAAATTAATTATTTTTTTAAAAAAACTAATTTCCAAGTTCATTTTTTGATGATTGAAAGTATGGTTTAGTATCAGTCCTTCTCAGTAATCATCAATAAAATAATCACATAGAAAATTTTGCATTAATCTAACATGGCTTTCCTATTCATTTTACATTGTATGTATGTATGTATGTATGTATGTTTATACACATGCTGCATGCATGCATGCACACACACAAGGATGACTTTGTAGTTCATTATATTTTTTCACCATCACCTTCAGCAGAGAAGAAGGAGCCCTTGCCTGTTGCATAAGATCGTGTGCTACATAAGAACAGAAGCAAACTCTTACTTCAGTACTCCGGTAAATGAATAACTCAAGCAGCAGTATTTTAGTAAGTACTGTACTGGGTATATACTAGAAGAATAACTGAGTATGTTCAGCCAAACACAACACACTAATGACCTAAACAAATTAACTGGTTATTATGAAGACAAGAAATAATGATTTTAATATAAAGAATGGTTGTGGTGGTAATTAAACATTGGAGAGAACCTTCTAAAAGGAGCTGCCTTTGATGTGCTGGAATTTCCTGCTGAGATTTTCAAGAGCAAGTTTCTATATTTATTTATCCATATAATTTTCTGTAGTTCCATTTTATATTAACATGCCTCCAAAAATATCTCAGGGTTAAAGCAGTGGCTGTACAATATGCTTTTTTAATCCAGGGGTAGAGACCATACTTCAGTTCCTAACAATCCTCTCAAAATTACACGCCCATATTATAAAGTTTTAGCAGGCTGCTACTACTATAATGAATATTAAAGGTGGTTAAATATTCTGGAGAGTTAATTCTGCTTGCATAATTCTGACTAGAGAAAGGAATTCAAGTGATCAGTGAACCTGATACTACTAATAAAAGCATACAATGTTAACTTGCAATTTTGGACTATCACATTTCTTTGAATTTCATGTATATAAGTAAACTTTGCTCTTTATTCCTGACATTATAGCATAGGCATACTTCAGTCTCGAGAGACTATGGTAACATGCTCTGAATCGAGGAGTGTCCTCTCCAGAGCATGAAGCCCGGGTAAGGTAATATGGAGGATAGGCTGTTACACAAGCAGCAGACCCCCCCTCTCCAATTGCTGAAATGGTCCAATGGAAAGGCAAGAGCCAATACGACTGGTTCCAGCAATGTCGCAGGAGTTGGCAGAACGACACATGCTGCCTTCGGGACTCCAGCTCCGGATTTTGCCTCGAGGTTAACTCCTGAAGCCTTTTCCATGAGTGGATATAGCCACAAGGCAGTGGAGGTTTGAAATCAGAGTTTTCCTTCTCCTAGATGGGCTGCCTTCCATGGCTGACCAGCCCCACCTACCCAGCCTGCTCTTTGATAGTGCAAAAGTATGATCTGATCCTTAAAACTTTCCTGACTCCCCGGCTTATGCAAATCTAATTGGTTTTCCTATTTACCATACTAAGGCCAGATACAAAATTTGAGAATTTTGCGCGCCATTAGGCGTGCGGTCCTGGGACACCCTTTATAAAATCATCATACTAAACTGTCCAGGTTGTACCTAAATAAATGCTAGGTCTATGCATCCAGTAACAATAGCCACCAACATAGTATAGGAATCAAAGTACTGTATAACAGTTATACTTGCATGGAGCGAACCAGTATTAAAGGGGCAGAATCTAAAGAGAACACATCCAATGCAGTCATTTTATTACAGTGGTGCCTCAACTTACAACCATAATCCATTCCAGAAGATGGTCGTAAGTCAAAATGGTTGGAAGTCGAAGCAGTATTTCTCATTGAAATGCATTGAAACCTGATTAATCTGTTCTGGCTGTTTTTGGTTGTATCTTGATGCACCGGTTCCAAGTCGAAGCATTTGTTCCCATAGGAACTAATGCAAAAGCGGTTAATCCGCCCTCTACCACTAGGGGGAGAATTTTCTTCTTTTAACCTAAGATGACTTAGGTTAAAAAGGGGCAGGAAAGGAGGGAGGGGGGAACAATGGGAAAAAGAAGAAAGAAAGAAGGACATCACTGGGGCACACAGACCCCCTCAGACAAAGGTTTGTGCTGTTAAGCACAAAAAGAGAAGGTAGAGAGAGAGAAGACAATGGGGGTGTAGCGTTCTCCCTATTATGTTAAACAGTCATACATTATTCATGTTGAATGCTAATGTTGCTAAGAGGCGGGGATGAGAGATATGTAAAAAGAGATGGAGTCAAAGAGTCAGACAGTCAGAGAGATCAGAGTGGAGCGATAGAGTGTGGTATTTGGGAGATCTGAGGTGTAATTAGATTGAAGAGTGAATAAGGTCTGTATAACAAATAAAAGGTTGAGATTGATGATCAATAAACCTGCAGAAGTTACCTATGATTAATAATCAAACATCTGTAATCAATAAACAAGTTTTATTTAAAAGACAGTGAAGTTTGGACCTGCATCTTCATCCTTCCATAAGTAACGTTAATTTAGTGATCAACTGGTGGCAGCGGGTAAAAAAGGAGTATTACGGTAGTTTGCCTTTGTGTGCTCTGTGTTTGGGGACTCAGGCAGGGGCACGAGGGGCAAATGCCACGGGGGCCGGGAGAGAGTTTGGAGTCTAAAACACCTTTTAAATCAACACTTTTAAAACCAAACACCTTTTAAACCAAACCAAACACCTTTTAAACCAAAAAAAGAGAGAAAAACTTTGGAGCTAAACTCCATTTTACAGCATGCCAGCCACCACAGACCCTTGTAGAAAATGTTCTGACTTTAAAACAAAAAGACTTTGGAGTCACATTTTAAACCCACACATTTTAAAACAGAAGAGAGGTCACAGTACACAAACCCTAGGAGCCACAGAATGCAAAAATAAATAAATAAATTTTACATTTTAAAATTACAATCTAATTTTCACATTTAATTTTAATTTAATATTATAGTCTACTTTTCGCATTTTAAATCCACACTGCAAGGCCCATCAGAGCACCTACCCCAAACCCAAACTGCAAAAACCCTGTACAGTAAATACAGTGTATTCACCTAGAACAGGCAGTCTCTCTGTTTTAAAAAAGAAAGTCAAAAATCCAGAAAGAAAAAAAAAACAGTATGTACAGTACAGTCTGAAGTCTCTCTCAATACCCACACTCTCTAACCACTGGGGCGAACAAGGTACAGACAAGCAGCCTCTTCGCTGACCAACATTTAACTGAAAGTTCAAATTTCCCACTTTCCCCGCCTTCCCTGTGGTTTTTTTCTGTTTGTAAATCGAAGTTCCGGTCACAAGTCGAAGCAAAATTTTGCAACCGGAGCTGTTTGTAAGTCGAAACGGCTGTAAGTAGGGATGTTCATAAGTCGAGGCACCACTGTATTAAGTAAGCACTAAAATTTTATAACTTCTTAATACTCTCAAATGGTAATTGCCAGAATGCAATAATACTGTACATGGAATAAGAAACGGTATCATAAATCACCAGTCCTCGTGCCGGATAAAACCTTCACGCACCAACAGGAAAAAAATTTGCAGCAGCAATAAATAGTAAGATTCCCATGAAACTCTGTGCACTTAGCTAAATTATGCCAGACACACCAGAGTTTCCAAGAACAGTATCCTATCATATTGTTCAAGTGCCAAAAGGAAACGAGACATCCTGGACACCACAAATAGTAAATACACAATGTTTACAACCAGAACCTAGTGACACCGTCAGCTTCAGATAAAATGTAGCATTTATTTCGTCGGACCTCAGCAGATCATTTAGGTATTGTACTACCTTTTAAAATAAACCATTTTGTATAGTCCTTAGCCTTAGTTGTGACTTAAATACTGCCTTCAATATGAGTCTAATTGCACACTTGTGATCACTGTCATAATCATTATTTCCTACACATTTTGCACATAAATCTTAGTGAGGATGCGTTTCAGGTAACCTTCTTACAGTCCTTCCATCAGCAGCTGAAAAACTTCTTTTTAAAGTTGGCTTTTAGTTTTGACCATTAAATGCCCATGTAGGATTGTATCTTATAGTATGGGGGTGTGTGCAGCATATTTTTATTAGTATATTTTGAATATGTTTTAACTTGTTTTAAATAAGGATATTTTAAACATTCTGTTGGTTTAGTCATATTTTATTGTTAATGTCTTAATTTATTGTGACTTTAAATATAAGTATTTTCTAATTGTTGTAAATTCAATGAATTTAACATTAGAAAAAAATCAAAGGAAGAAGAGAAAAGGAAAAAAACAAGCAGTGGGGGGAAGGATGAGATGGCAGCAAAGTATCATATTTTGCACACATGGTGTGCCCCCCCCACACAAACATGCTCTGTGCATTCTAAGGAAACAGCTGTCATTTTTACAAGCAAACTTGTTGGCAAGTCAACTGTTCAAGCACAATTGAAACTTCTTTCTGTTTCACTGAGATCCACATATTGTACTCATATTTTTTTTCTTTAACTCTGTCTTTGGAGTTTCCAAAATTTATTTTGAGCTAGTGACTGTGGTCATATGTACTGGCTTACCCATCAGAGAAGTTACTGTTTTGGACTGTACCTTCATGTTGGCTGTGAGATTTTGCAATCAATAGCCCAAAAAGTAACATTTGCAAGTTCTGCTGCAAATGCGATCTTCTTATCAGGTTCTTGAACTTACATTTATTTAACCTAATCTTCCCAAAACATATCTTGAACGATGACTGGATATTATGCAGGGATGGGGACTCATGTTGTAGGACTTGCTGTCAAGCTGAACCTAAGTTGCACCAACGACACGACTCATGACTGGGAACCCACCCACTTCTTACTTTTTTCCCAGGGAAAAAGCTTGCTTTTAGTAGGGACTCAGACTTGGAACTTAGGACTTGGTACCAAAGACTCAGACTTGGGACTCAAACCCAAAGAGTTGCCAACATCCCTGATATTATGCAAGCAAAATATTCCTGTGGGGAAAAGGAAAATTTGCCTATAAAAATGAATTTGGAACTGAAAATTGGGATGGTTGTACGCTTGGTTTTAAAAAGTGCAATCATAACTCAGTCTTAATTTTGAGAAGGGAGCCATAATGAAAACATGCAAACCTCTAATTTTCTGGATTTTATATTATTAGAAACACATTCTCCTATTACGTATAATAAGAGCCTTTAACTTTCATTTTGAGGGCAAATCTCCCTCTGCCCTGTCTCTTAAAAATCAATGAGGTTGCTGTCAGAGCTTGGAATGACCATGCTGGCTAGGGAATTATGGGAGTTGTAGTTGAAAAAACTAATTATTTGTAAGCTCTGATTAATGTCATAGTCCGGTAACCATTTATGTAAACCTTGGAGTGTCTTGGGTCTCAAGGTGCTCCTCCAGACAGCTTATTTACTCTCTAATAAGGACTTGACTATTGCTAATGATATTTCTTTTCAGGCCCTCCAGAGAACACATGGTCTAGGGGCAGGGTATAAATAAATAAATAAATAAATAAATAAATAAATAAATAAATAAATAAATAAATAAATAAATAAATAAATAAATAAATAAATAAATAAATAAATAAATAAATAAATAAAAAAAGACTGACAATTGTTCACTTTATACTGGGAGTGGGATTCGGTCAACATGAGTTTCTCTTGTAGGAAGCATTCACTTTTATCTCTAAAATACCATTTGAGAGCAACACCAAGAAAGAAAAAGCCAGAAGAGATCATTTGTAAAGAGTTCATTCAGATTTTCAAAAGAGGAACACAGTTCCAAAGTGGATTACTAGGGGATGCCCACTGACAAAGATTCCAGGTTGAAGCTTTTAATTTTAGTGGTATACTGTATCTATCATGACACAAACTCCAACAGAGAAGATCATGTTTAAATATAGTTTTAAATCATCCTTTTTGGAATATATGGAATTTCTTAAGCAGTTGTTAGTTTCTTAAAGAGAAGACAAGTGAGGTTGTAATAACAAGTACACTAGGTAGAATTCCCAGTAATCTCCATGTTCATTTGCTATCAAGTGGGACCAATGGAAACAGATTTGGGGTGAAGAGCCCCATCTTAAGGAGCCCAAAGATGATTCCAGCAAGAGGTTCCTGTGTTTTTGAATGACCGTTTGATTTCCACCACATTGGAGTAATTCTTTTCCTCATACCTGTTGTCACGGTATCTTTTAATATAAGTGTCACAAAGGTCCAATCAACAGAAGATTACCTGATTTTGAATTATGCCATTCGAGTCTAATTTAAACTCAGTGCACAATGATGTAATCAAACACCTGCTGTTTGATGCCTCCAACTGGTCATAGGCAAAAGGGCAGAAAAATGGTCTCCCCAATCACTCACACAGGACTGAGACTCAGTAGCGTTGCTTTATTAAATTAGCCCCATCATCCCTGCAAACCCTAAGAGGCTAACAGCTCTTTGTTGACTAAAGAGAGATGGCCAGTACTTAAGCCGTACAAGCAGGTTTCAGATTGGACCCCTTCGGAAATCCAAGCAGCATAGATTTATTTGAAAGATTTCCCAAATCTATCATTGTTACATGGAAAACACTGTAAAGGACCTGCTAACCATTTCCCCCTGCATTTGTCTAATTAATCTTAGATTGCAGTTTAGTACAAGAACAAGTTGGATTACATTCAACCTGATTAACCCCAAGTCCCTAGATTCAAGCCAGTTTAATCCCTTTGAAGTGAATGGAACCTGATCAGTTTGCAGTCCAGTACGTCAGCTTACTTGAACAGTAGACAGGGTGGACGATACGGTGCCCCCTTCTCCCCCACTCCACTTCTAACATTTGAATGTCGAATAAAAACACATCACTTTTCAGTTTTCATAATACACACAAAAAAGAAGTTGCAATTATCATTATTCTTTATCTATCCAAATTATAGCTTGCCATTCTTCCTAAACTGGGGTGGATAAGTGCCCACAATGATTAAAAACTGCAAACATTTATGAGATTTAAATTCTTAATGAAGTTGCATGGAATGGCCTCTTAAATCCTGTATACCCATGTCATTTCAACTGTCGTACAGATACTCAACCCATACATACCTAGAGCCAGCAGATAGAAGCCAATTATAGTTTCTCCTTGCTCTGAGACGGTCAGATCTTTATTCGAAAAAGAGATGTTGTTGTTCCTCCATGGTGCTTGAGGGGATACCTGGAGAGACATTTTCAGCAGTCTCTTTTCCAGAATGTGTCCCTTTTCCTACGTCCCAGGTGGAAACAAAAAGAAAACCACCTCTTCCTTTCTGAAACCTCTGTTCTCTCTGTGGCCGACAGAGCTGAGCCTTCTCTGTCTCCTTAGATCCCCTCTGCTTTATCAGTCTCAAGGAGGCAAGTGGAAGCTTTACACCCTGCTGGCCTGCTTGCATTTGCTAATCCTATCTATTAATACTGGCAACCACCAGTCTGTGACTAGACAAAGACATTGGAATTTTGCTATTTACCTGTGGTGCCTACATGAAAACAAATCTTACTCATAAAAACAGTGCCAGGATGTCCTAAAGAGACCATATTGGAAAAAGTTCTACAACGAAATGGTAATTGATGCTCATGGTGCAGAAACACAGGCTACCAATAATAATAATAATAATAATAATAATAATAATAATAATAATAATAATAATAATAATAATAATAATAATAATAATAATAATAATAATAATAATAATAATAATAAACAACCCTTTACTAGACTAATATCTACTTTTTAAAAGGAATTGTCAACAGATGGTGTCATTTTGCTTAGGATTTTGGATCACATGATTGGGTTTTTCTCCTCTCTCCTTCCACTGGAAGCATGCCATCTGCTTTCAAGGATTCCCTAATTCTCCAGAGCAGATTTGAGGAAGGGGAGAGGTTATAGAGTGGAAGGGAAATGGCCCCCTCCCTGTTCCACCCACAGAAGCCAATCTGTCTACAGGAGAGGCTAATTGGATATAACTACTTACATAAGGAATTACCCAATGGTGCAAAGTTTTAGCCAAAGCTTCCATAAAAGCATTAGGTATGACAAGAATTCAGAGTGTGCACATTAAAAGAGGGTTCATAAGAATTAAGGATAAAGAAGAATTCAGACTATGTACACTAATGGAGAATTCCTCTTCAATAATCTGCTTGACCTTCTACTTCGTATGCTTCTGGTCTTAAGAGTAATAACCTACCCCAGTCAAATCATGCACAAGAGAGTCAAACATTGATGGTACATGCACACACAGAGACATTCAATCAATTGGATACTAAAGTGTGCTAAAAATTGAAATCTGCGGCTGCCTGAAAAGAAAAAGAAAAAAAATCTCTCATGCACTCTATTGAAAATAAAGTGATACAATATAACACCGTTCTCCCACTCTGCCAAGACCCAAAATAGTGTCTAATCATGGAGGCATAGAATTCTGTTTCATCAGTCTGGATCTTCCTAGGGTTTCATGACTGGGGTTTCCTGGAGAGCTTGGGCTTTTTATTGGCATTTGAACTGTGCATCTCCTTCCTTAGGCTTTCTGATTCTGTTACAGTATTACTTTCATTTTCCAAACAAAACTGGCTGATGTTGTCAGGGTCAAAAATGTGACACTTGAACAATGTTCTCACTCACCCAAGCCAGCCATGTGTCAGTTTATATCTATGGGGGTAAATCCATGATCTTGTTATCTCTCTGTGTTGCTAGTTCCTGGAAATGAAGCTTGCTACTGTGCTATTGCTTATTCTTCTTTGATGTCTGGTGCTTAGTGCCTGGTATCGATGTCACTGATATCCACTGTGTGAGTGTGAGGGGGGGAATGTGTGTGTCATTTTCCTATACAGTATTTATATTTCTTTCCTTTGTTTACATTTTTTGTTCAACTGTCAACAACTGCTGGTAGAGCAAACTGTTGTCCCATGTAATATATCTCATAAAGTTTCTATGCAGGTTTATATTGTTTTCACCAACCCAGCAAACCACTGGGAGTGTGGATTGCTTTGAGAGCAAACTGCCGGGAGACCAAATTGTTGGTAAATGAATTGGGTGAGATACCAAATTGCTTTACTTGCATTACAGCACTCTAGGAGTTTCATGGTCTAAGAATTCTTTTCTCCACAGTTTTTATTGTTTTATCATTTGTTTGCATGTCTACACTCAAGTGTTAGCTTGCTTGGAAATATAGTGGTGCCCCACATGACGACAATAATTCGTTCCGTGAAAATCGGTTTAGCGAAATCATTGTCGTGTGAAAACCATTTCCCCATTGGAATGCATTGAAACCCATTTAATGCGTTCCAATGGGGAAAATACCTTGTCGTTTTGCGAACATCACCCATAGGGCAGCCATTTTGCGGAGTGCCAATCAGCTGTAAAAATGGCTGTCCTGCGAAGCATGGGTCCGGAAAACACAGGGCAGCCAGTTTGCGAAGGCACCGATCAGCTATAGAAATCGTCATCTTGCGAACAAACAGTTCGTGAACCACGGACCAAATCATTGTCAAGTGAAAATCGCCCATTGGAATGACTATTTTGCGAATCGCTATAGCGATCGAAAAAAGTCATCGTTATGCAGATTTGTCGTTTAGTGGGGTCGTTGTCTAGTGAGGTACCACTGTATATATTTTGTGAGGCAATTTTATTTTACATTTCCTTTTAATGGCTTGGATAGAGAGTTAACTGAATGTTTTACACTGACTTTTAGCACACACTAGTTAAAACATCATTTTGTTAAGCACAGTATACATTTTCAAGGTTTCATTTTAACACTACATTTGATAATTTTAAAATCTCAACATTCCCCTCCCCCACCAGTTAAACACAGAGGTGTTGTGCTTGTAGATCTACTCTCTTGGTCAGTGGTGGTTGTCCTGTGATTACTGGAGTTTAATTGCCTTCTCCATCTTGCTCTGAATAATCTTCATCTGTCTATGATGTATTGCAGCTTGTGTTGCACGCAAAACTTCACATCATTCTATGTAGATCTGCTCAGCTCTGGATTAATCTTCTGGCGAAGTTCTGGACATGTTGCTTATTGCTCTAACCCCAAAAAAGGAATGGGGGGGGAGAAGAAAAATTCTGTGTGTCATGTTTAGGCTGTTTAAAAAACAGGGATATGCCAACGAATGTAGAAAACAAAGCAATGGTCCAAAAATTGAAATCCCCAAGAAAGGAGATGCTAAGGAATGCAGTAAGTATAAGACTATTGTTTTAATTTCCCATTCAAGCAAAGTTATGCTCAAGGTGTGGCAACAAAGGCTTTTACATTACAAAGAGTAAGAAATATCTGATGTTTAAGCTGGATTTTGAAAAACAAACTGAAAGCAAGATCATAGTGCAAATATTCACTGGCTACTGGAATGCACCAACGAATTTCAAAAGATCTGTCTATGACTTAAAGACTACAGCAAAGCCTTCGATTGTGTGGATCATGAGAAGCTATAGAAGAAAGAAATGGGTGTGCCTTAGTACTCGATTGTCCTAATGTGTAACCTGTATTGTGGAGAAGAAGCTACCATTAGGATAGAATATGGAATGGTTTCCTCCGGCAAGGCACCTGGGAAGGATAACATCCCTGCTGAAGTGCTGTAAAGAGATCATCACCACCGAGCTGCATGAAATCTTTTGTCTTTGCTGGAGAGAAGGTGGAGTAGCACAGGACATGAAGGATGCAAACATTATCACATTGTATAAGAACAAAGGTGACAGGGGCAACTGCAATAACTACTGTGGCATGTTTGATAGCTCACAGATAGTGTTAAAATACTGGTATGTGTTTCAAACACTTAGGTCTTTTTTAATTGGCTCCTTATACTATCTTTTTCATGGCAAGAACAAGAAGAAATGTCCAAAAAGAGGCACACAGAGAGAGAGAGAGAGAGAGAGAGAGAGACCCCAAAGGGTCAAAAGCTGCATTGTGTTACTGTGCCCATCCTTATTCAATTATAACTTTCATTTTTCCCCTAGCTCAGAGCACAGGAAATTTCCTTTTCATGCAGATGCTGGAAGATAACTTTCTGGAGCGCCAGCCTAGAATCCTGTCAGAAGGTCAACATAGGGAGATTTAACAATCAGAGGGATTTGGTGATAGGTGATACATTTATAGGCCACTAATAAAAAATATATTTAAAAATCATATAAAATGCAAGCTTCTGTGGGTAAATCACATGATAAGGGGGATTGTTGACATCATCTTCAGGACAGCCAATCCCGAGGGTGCTGCTGCCTTGTGAACCCAACCCCACTCTCCTCAGTCTTTGTGACCTCACAGGGCTCCACCTTTCTGCTGGTAGATAAAAGGGGCTTGTTGGGCAGGGCAGGAAACCAGAGGGGAGGCCAGTGGCCAGAGGACAGTCCGGAAGAGATAGTGGCAGCGGCGGTGGCTGCAGGGGATCCAGCCCTTCTGCCCAAGGCAAGTTCTGAACTTGCTAAATGGGCTTGTGAGTTAACAGCTCGAGGCTGGCGGAGATCTGTGGCTTGAAGCTGGCTGACGTTGGCAATGGACTGGGCGGAAGACGGTGGACATTGGCAGACAGAAGCTAGTGGAATCTGCCAGCTGAAGTTGGTTGAGGCCGCAAGGCGGAGGCTGGCAGAGGTTGGTGGATGAAGCTGGTGGACGTTAGCCTCCTGAAACCAGCTGGCGGAAGCTTGGTGGATATTGGTGGATGGAAGCCTGGGTGTGTGTCGGAGGGGGAGTGAATGTGTGTGTGTGTGTTGGGGGGACTGGATGGTGTGTGCATGTGTGTGAATGTGTGTGTGTGAATGGGCGGGCTGGCGTTCCATGGGGATGTCGCTGGTGTGTGTGTGTGACCCAAGCATTCAAAAGCTGGCGGAGGCTTGCTTCAGAAGCAGAGTGGAAGAGATGAACTTGTGGATATTCCTGGATGAAGCCAGTGGATGTTGGTAGGCAGAACTTCAGGTTGAAGTTGCCAGAATATTGGTCGGTGGATGAGCTGGTTGACGGCAGTGGATGAGCTCGCCCCTTAGTTTTGTTTTTCTCTCTCATTCTCTTGCAGGGCCAGAAGCTTCCTCTTCCCTAGGGTGATGCGAGGGGCCAGAAGGCAGGCGTCTTGCTGGAGCTGAGCCGGGCTGTCTCCACTGAGGACCAGGATACCCATTTAGGCTTTTTTCAAAAGCCAATAAAAGTATTTTTCTGGAATGGTTTTGAACCCACCCGGAGTAGACTTTTTCTAAAAGGGCGGGATAGAAATATAAATAAATAAATAAATAAATAAATAAATAAATAAATAAATAAATAAATAAATAAATAAATAAATAAATAAATAAATAAATAAATAAATAAATAAATAAATAAATAAATAAATAAATAAGAGAGACTATGGTATCATGCTCTATATGGAGGTCTTGGAAAAGTGTCTTGTGTGGCTGAGAAGGCCAATTCGAGAGTGACAATCTCTTCCACATTGAAGACAAATACAATCTGTCCCCTGTCCAGCTCCCTGGTTTTGCTTGTTTCGGGACTGCCTCTTTGCCTCAGCCTGCTGTACAAGTGTCTCTTCAAATTGGGAGAGGCCATGATGCATTGCCTGCCTCCAGGCTGAACGCTCAGATGTCAAGGTTTCCCATCTGTTGAGGTCCATTCGTAAGGCCTTCAGATCCCGCTCGCAGATGTCCTTGTAACGCAGCTGTGGTCTCCCACGGGGGCGGCTTCCCTGCACTAATTCTCCATATAGGAGATCTTTTGGAATCCGACCATCAGCCATTCTCACGACGTGCCCAAGCCAACGTACACGGCGCTGTTTCAATATTGTATACATGCTGAAAATTCCAGCTCGTTCTAGGACTACTCTATTTGGAACTTTGTCCTGCCAGGTGATACGAAAAATGCGTCGGAGACAACACATATGGAAGGTGTTCAGCTTCCTCTCCTGCCGTGCACAAAGGGTCCAGGACTCGCTGCAGTACAGGAGTGTGCTCAGGACACAGGCTCTATAGACCTAGATTTTGGCGTATGCCGTCATCTTCTTATTAAGCCATACTCTCTTTGTGAATCTAGAGAACATGGTAACTGCTTTGCCAATGTGTTTATCCAGCTCGACATCTAGGGAGAGAGTGTCAGAGATTGTTGAGCCAAGGTACACAAATTCATGAACAACCTCCAGTTCTTGCATAGAGATAGTAATAGAGGGAGGTGAGTCCACACCCTGGCACATGACTTGTGTTTTCTTCAGGCTGGTAGTTAGTCCAAAGTCTTGGCAGGCCTTGCTAAAACGATTTATGAGTTGTTGGAGGTCTTCAGCAGAGTGGGCAACAATGGCTGCATCATCAGCAAAGAGGAAGTCCCGCATGCATTTCAGCTGGACTTTGGTCTTCGCTCTCAATCTAGTGAGATTAAAGAGCTTTCCATCTGATCTAGTCTGGAGATAGACACCTTCTGTTGCAGTTCCAAAGGCCTGCTTCAGCATGACAGCAAAGAAGATCCCAAACAGCCTTGTTTTACTCTGCTTCGGATGTCAAAGGGATCTGATGTTGAGCCATCAAAAACTACAGTGCCCTTCATTTCCTCATGAAAGGACCTGATATATTAAGGAGTTGAGGTGGACATCCAATCTTGGGAAGTATTTTAAAAAGTCCGTCCCTGCTAACCAAGTCAAAGGCCTTTGTGAGATCTAAGAAGGCCACAAAGAGTGGCTGTTGTTGTTCCCTGCATTTCTCCTGCAACTGTCTGAGGGAAAATACCATGTCGGTGGTGGATCTATTAGCTCGAAAACCACACTGTGATTCTGGATACACTCTGTCTGCAAGCACCTGAAGTCTCTTCAACACAACATGGGCCAGCAGCTTCCCTATAATGCTGAGAAGAGAGATACCATGGTAGTTATTGCAGTCACCCCTGTCGCCTTTGTTCTTTTACAATGTGATGATGTTTGCGTCCTTCATGTCCTGTGGTACTCCACCTTCTCTCCAGCAAGGACAAAAGACTTCATACAGCTCAGTGGTGATGATCTCTTTACAGCACTTCAAAACTTCAACGGGGATGTTGTCCTTTCCAGGTGCCTTTCCAGAGGCAAGGGAATCCAAGGCCGCTTTTATTTCTGCTAAAGTTGGTTCACTGTCCAGCTCTTCCAAGAGAGGCAGGCACTCAATGTTATTTAGTGCCTCTTCCATTACTACATTCTCTTTAGAATATAGCTCAGAGTAGTGCTGCACCCAGCATTCCATCTGCTGTGCTTGGTCCTGGATGATCACGCCTGTAGTAGACTTCTAGGGAGCAGATTTCTTCTGTATTGGACCTAAAGCCTGCTTGATACCATCATACATTCCCTTGATGTTACCTGTGTCCGCTGCTATCTGTATCTGAGAGCAGAGCTGAATCCAATAATCATTGGAACATCTCCTGGCAGTCTGTTGGACTTGGTTACGGGCAGCTCGAAGAGCCTGCAAGTTGTACTCACTAGGACAGGCTTTGTATGCTGCTAGACCTCTCCTCTTATCCTCGATGGCTGGAATCAGCTCCTCCGAATGGGCTTCGAACCAGTCAGCCATCTTTTTAGTCTTCTTGCCAAATGTGGACAAGGCAGTATTATAAACAGCGTTCTTGAAGTGTTCCCATCATTCAGGTGCATTCGCATCAGCCGGGCCTGGAAGGGCTTCCTGAAGCGCTTGGGCAAATTCCTCCACTTTTCTTTGATTGCGAATCTCGTTGATGTCTATATGTGGTCTTCCTTCCTTTTTAGTGTGATACAATTTCTTTGTTTTATTCTGCTACACACCAGGGAGTGATCAGTATCAATCAGCACTCTGGTTACTGCGTGTGATCGTAATACTAGATAGGCTAGAACGTCTAGTGAGGATCAAATCAAGCTGATGCCAATGCTTCGATCTTGGATGTCTCCAGGAAACTTTGTGTTTAAGCTTTGTATTAAAGAACGTGTTGGTGACACAAAGACCATAATAACAGCAAAGCTCCAGCAAGCGTTGGCCATTTTCATTCATCTTCTCAATGCCAAAACGGCCTAGACAGGTGGGCCAAGAGTTGTGATCAGCACCAACTCTAGCGTTAAAGTCTCCGAGAATGAATAGCAGCTCTCTCTCAGGGACTTTTTTGATAGTAGCTGCCAAATCGTCATAGAATTTGTCTTTGACTTCTGTTGTGGATGACAGTGTTGGTACATATGCACTGATGAGGGTGACCAGTCCCGCTGATGAGTGGAGCTGCAGAGACAGGATTCTTTCACTCCCCACAGTAGGTGGAACAATGGATCTCAGCAGAGTATTTCTGACTGCAAAGCCAACACCATATTCCCTGGTCTCGTTCAATGGTTTCCCCTGCCAGAAGAATGAGAAGTTTTTTTCTTTGACAGATCCCATGTCTGGCAATCTCGTCTCTTGCAGGGCAACAATGTCCATCTGCAGTCTACTCAGTTCAATGTCGATGACAGCTGTCTTGCGCACGTCATTTATTTCCTGCAGGTTGTCAGAAAAGCCAGGGGTCATTGTCCGAACATTCCAGGTGCCCAACTTTAGGGCAGATGTTTTCTTCTGATTGTTGCATGGTGCAGGGTTATTGATCTGCTTTTCGGCTCTCCCACCATCAGAAGTAGCCCCTGGCATCATGCTCTACGCCAATCGAGCAAAACGTATAACCAGTAACTTCTAGTTCCTGTGTTATTTAGACACTGTATGCAAAGCTGGAGTGTCCTCTCCAGAGCACGAAGCCTGGGTAGAATAATATGGAGGATAGGCTGTTACCCAAGCAGCAAATCCCCCCTCTGCACATCACTGAAATAGTCCAATGGAGAGGCAAGAGCCAATACAACTGGTTCCAGCGACGTCGCAGGAGTTGGCAGAACAACACGAACAGTCTACGGGACTCTGGCTCCGGATTTTGCCTCGAGGTTATCTCCTGAAGCCTTTTCCATGAGTGGATATAGCCACAAGGCAGTGGAGGTTTGAAATCAGAGTTTTCCTTCTCCTAGATGGGCTGCCTTCCATGGTTGACGGGTCCCACCTACCCGGCTTGCTCCCTAATAGTGCGAAAGTATGATCTCACCAAACAAACAAACAAACAAACAAACAGATAAATAAATAAATAAATAAATAAATAAATAAATAAATAAATAAATACATAAAATATAAATAAATAAATAAATAAATACATACATACATACATACATACATACATAAATACATAAATACATAAATACATAAATACATAAATACATAAAATATAAATAAATAAATAAATAAATAAATAAATAAATAAATAAATAAATAAATAAATAAATAAATAAATAAATAAATAAATTGTCTTGTTTGTCAGGGGCTTTCATGGGAGCATCTTCTCCATCCCCTCATATCTGGGGCCCAATGCTGTGGGATGGGTCTCTGTGAGGTCATGGTGTGGGGCCTTGTGATGTCACAAGAGACAGGAGCCTTTTCAACAGTGGGAACATAATGTGTCTGCAGGTGTGAAAGAGTGGGAGAGGCATCGTTGGTCCCCTATACGACTTCCTAAATATATTATGCATCCAAAACATGCAGGAAGCCAGTGAGCCCTGTTGCCATTCAGAGAGCGTTGGAATTGTGTACCCAAACACTATGACGATCCTGTAACAATAAACGAGACTCTTCCCTTCCCTTCCACCAGTGCTCCTGACATTTGTCTGCCTGGCCTAGAGATTCAAGGAAGCACAGCCACTTCCTGGCACTGCAGCTCATTCTCTGAGACCTGGCAAGCCTCATCTTCATCATCAACACCATGAGCACTCCATGGACAGCTCCCTGCAGAGTACAAGTGGGGAGAAAATATGCCACTTCAATGAAGTTTACAGTCCAAACTCTCACACCAGTGCCAGAATTGAGGAAATGAAGATGGGCAATAATTTGGAGATGACCCTACATTAAAATTTATTTAGATCCATGCCTTGGATAGACTGCAAAAACACACTTGTACTGCAAAATCTGCTGTCTGAGACTAGTGGCTGCCTCTGAGCACCTAGTGTCTATGAATGCAGCAAATGTAACGTAACTATCATTGTGGCATAGTGAATTCAGCTGGTAAAGAATCCGCAAAGCAGGAGGATTAAACACTCTTCCTCTCCACTCAGCTGTCATGATTCATTTTTTCCTCTTCTAGAATGCCCAACAATTCCCCTTTCTCTTCTGTTTCTTTTCTCTCCCACCCCATTTTTAACCCTTGCAGGTCTATTCTGAGGCTAATTAAGACTTTCACTCTGCTCACTCTTCTCCCACAACACAAGGCGTTTTCTCTTTCAACATTTTGAAGAGTTCTGTTGTCATGTCCAGGATGATGGTTTCTACTCCCCTGAGGATGATCAGGGGACTGAAAACAAAGCCCTATGAGGAAATAAAGAAGAAGCTGAACATGTTTAGCCTTGAGAAAAAGGGATAGAGGGGAGATGTGGTGGAATCAGAAATGTTTTATTTCTGAAAAATTGCTATGGTTGATGACATCAGCCTTATGTGGCATAATTTACAGAACAGGATTTCAGCCACTGGCTCTAGTATACTATACGATTGACTATGCCCATTTTACAAAAGCTTGAACTGGTGTGAGTTGGAAAGCAATTAGTCTTTAATAATTCCATTCATGCCAGACCCACTGTCATCTTCAAAATAACATCTAACAGGGATAAATGCTGTACTGTGATTTTAGCATAATCCAGAGGAGTCACAAAGAAACTTCTGAATCTGATTGTCCCCCATGTCTTCTCTTGTTATTAATCCATCACATCTGTACCTCTGCTTGTGTTCCTATTTGTCTTGGCTTCAAGCAAGCGGACTTTACTCAGTGTTGCCTGAGCTACTGAAATCAAGAAAGCAGGGTGGGGAGACATTATAGGCCGACCCTCTCTTCTGCTAGCCATCAATTGGAAGGTGGGGTTTTTTTACGTATCTGCTGCTGCCAGATATATTTCACTGTAGGTTTCTCCTTTTATTTATCATAATTTCCATAATAGAGGAAAAGAAAAGGGTAATAGAAAAATGAGATGCAGTTGGCAAACTTAGAGCTGATCCAGAAGAAAATGCATCAGCCTTGAATATAATTAGGCAATCTTTAAATCAGATCAGGAAGTGAGGAAAAAAGAACAGTTTTATTTAGCCTGTTTAATTACCGGGGACAACCTACACTATGATTTCCACCCCACCCTGCTGCCTAGATATTAAAATGTTACTTGGTCATATGGCCATGCAGGCAGTATTGTTTTGCCCAAAATATAACTTCCCTGCCTTCACCTATTACTGGGTCACTTTTATATTGTGCAGATATTCAGCGAACTGGATCCTCAAGACATTTCTGCTTGTATATCTGTGTATTCAGACCAATAAATGTTGAGTATAACGTTTAAGATCCATGGTACAGAATCTGATTTTCCCTTATTTTAATCTAAAAGTGAATGTCTCCCATTTATAAAAGAAAATATTGGTAGGAAGCACAGGTAGCAAAGACATAGGTGTCTCTCATCAGTGAATTCTTGATCTTCCTGATATTTGGGATGGGAAGGACAAAATATTGAAATGTAATTCTTCACTAGTTAACTAGTGAGAATACCAAAATACCACTGGCTACATGGCCATAATACCAACTAACTCTTTCTTTCTTTCTTTTTCTCTTTCTTTCTTTCTTTTTCTCTTTCTTTCTTTCTTTCTTTCTTTCTTTCTTTTTCTCTTTCTTTCTTTCTTTCTTTCTTTCTTTCTTTCTTTCTTTCTTTCTTTCTTTCTTTCTTTCTTTCTTTCTTTCTTTCTTTCTTTCTTTCTTTCTTTCTTTCTTTCTTTCTCTCTTTCTAGATCAAAGCTTGTAAATGTCTATTATTGGTCTAACACACATCAGGCAGGATCCTGTTGGTGTTTGTGTAAGTTTCTGTAACTTGCTCCAGCTAATCCACAAGGTTCCAGTGTGCACCTTGGTCATATGACTGATCATGCACCTGATTGCACAATGGTCCTGGCATTTCATCAGCTGCCTGAAATTATCTTCAGCAAGTTACACAAACCTTGCACTAAGATCAGCAGAGTTCCAGACAATGATGTGCAGTGTTGCTCAGTCTAAATTTAAAAATATGTAAATTATATATTGCAGAGTTGGGGATTGCAACTACTTGTGAGGACTCTTTGTCATGTGCTTTCCTCGTAAGTGATATTGTGATGGAGACTAGGTCATCTATCTTGGATTTTTTAAAACTTCCTTTGGAATAATTCTATTTCAACTTGCTTAGAATGTGAAACCTTAAAAATAAGTCACTGTTTTGCACAAGTGACATCTCTGTTGTGTGCCCCTCTCTCTTTTTCACACACACGTTTAAGTATTTCATGGAGATGGCTCCATTTATATCATGATGCAATCAGAACCAGGGAAAGTTTAGTAGCCATGCTGGATAAGACGTTTTGGGAGTTTTACTCCAAAACCATAACCTTTCTAAGCACTTGTAAGGTTCCCTTGTTGGACAAGGACTGTGAAGAGGCCTTCACATATATGAATACTACAAAGCTTCTGTAAGTGACATTTCTGGGCATCCATCTTTGTTCTTCTTCCATAATTTTGGGAAAGATCTCAGCAGTGCAATTTCTGGGAAAGCAAAGTGTGGTTTGGCCTAACATTATACATAGCCCCGGGTACTTTTGTGCAACTGCCAAAAGGACAATTTATTGAATACAGACACTTGAGCAATGCGGTAAAGAATATCAATGTCATCTCAAGATATTATTTCATCAGATGGACAGTGCAATAGAAGCATCATTATATGACATGGCGAATATAAGCATTTGTGTAAGTACTCTTTTCTGGCACAATGTTCATGCTGGTAATTTTATAGCAACTACCTTTCTGCCAATATAGGATAAATATAACATTTTATAACTAATCTAATAGTGTACCCTGTGTGTAAGAGCAAATACTTCCACAAATACATACCTATTGACATCTTACTGGAGGAACTTAGAAGCCATTAATCCTCAGCAGTTAATGAAATGCTAATGGTCTTGTTCAGTAAGTTAAATGGTTCTTTAAAAAGTTTTACAGTCAAGCTGGGATATATTGCTGAACCATGGTGTCATATTATGCAAAATGGCTCTCCATGTTGATGTTGGTATTGCCAGATTATTGATGGTGGAAGGCAGCGCATGTTAATGAGTATATCATAACAGGTACGGGTATTTCATGACAGGTAACACACACTGTGTGCTTCATTGTTGAAATATATTCTAATTTGGGCCTGCTAGAGTAGAAATTCAAATCAGTTTTGACTAGTTTCCCTGCATTTTTAACAAGAGAGTGTGTGGCAAGATTAGGATTGCTAGATCACCAGCAGCCAATTTCCTCAATTTTCAGTGCATGACCCGGAGAAGGGACTGCAATCCTCATGAAAGCATAGAAGACATGGGCTGTGTGGAAGGCCATACAAAGCAGGGATAGCTTCTGCATTAGCTCCTTATGGAAACAAATTGTGAAAACATCAGATTTAATAGGCCCAGAATATGGGTAAAACTAATAACTTAATGGCAGGCCAGGAGGCAAAATAGTATATTAGCACTGCAGCGATTGCCACCATTCCTAGTAAGGCCCATATTCTCTGCTGCCTCACTTACAGCACACATGATATTGACAGAGTTTGTGGGGGCCATGACTGATGCTGAGACTTGTGGGAAGCCTGCCACCCATTCAAAATGAATTTCATTTCAGGTCCTGCATTACAGGAGGCACAGTGTGGAATCAAGCCCCCAAAATCTGGTTCCAGAGTCAGGTACCCAATTTGCTCAGCTATGACCTAAATTGAACCCAGCAATGTTCTCCCCCCCCCCTCTGTTCTTGGGAGCTCTCCAAAACTGGAGCTGGAGTTTACATGAGGGGTCTGGAGTTCATGGAGAGCTGTAAAGGAGACAAGGAACCATTCTGCTCCATTTGTAGTAGTTTCATTGTATGTTGCCTTATGGAACCAATTGAGTCATTCATTCACTCATATTTTTGTGCCTTTCCAGTGCTTTCCATTTCTAAATATGAGCTCAACCAGTTTGATCTCAAAAGATACAGATTTGCAGGAACCAAAAATTCTGCCTGTGAACTTGTCAGACCTTTCCCAATCTGTTCCTGATACCTATATGCCTATTGTAGAATTATTTACTGTTCCTAAATACAGAGGTGTTATTTCTCTACTTCTCTTTAACCGTTTGCCTCCAAACATTTTGAAGGGGTGTTGTTGTTTAGTCATTTAGTTGTGTCTGACTCTTCATGACCCCATAGACTAGAGCACGCCAGGCCCTCCTGTCTGAAGGGTAAATTTATACAATTTTTACATGAAGCCAGATGCTGTCTCTAAATTTGCTAGAGGTCTACACAATATCTCATGTATTTTCTTTCAGTGCTATTTTCATGAGAGCATTCAGAATTTTGTTTATGTAACACCTTTTTATGTTGCTAAAGAACTTGCAACATTTCTGAATATTGCTGTGTTTCATAAATCCCAGCTGATTGTTAGTTTTTATGTTATTTTAGAGGTTGCTTGTTTAAATTTTGAACACATTTGTCTAACCCTTTTCTGCCTATCCAAATACTCATTGTGGGTTGGTTGTTTCTTTTTCCTTTGTACCTTCTTTCATTACTGTGGGTAGGCCAGCAAAAGGGATGACTCACTGACATGATAGCCCCCAAACCCTCAGTGAATGGTCACCTTCGCTTTCCATTTATTCAGCAGTCTCAGCAGCACATCCCGAATACATGTGACACCTGGGAATGATGCATCACATCACCACATACTCGCAAAAAGTCACTGTTGCCCTATGAGCAAAGATACTAATGCAGGATCTTCAAGTAGTATCATACATAGCTTCTGTTGAGTAGAAAGTCCCTACATCATCGTAACATGGGGTTGTGCTATTTGCACAAGCATGGTGCCACTTACACAAATACAAGATGGGTTTTCTTCATGGAGATCTCTGTTTGCACAATGGCACCATGTACACAAGAGAAGCAGTCTGATGACATACACTGACCTTTGTGTGTAGGAGTTTGAAATTGCTCTGCCTTTATATAATACCCTGTCAATACATTTGTGCTAATGGACATTTGCACAGGGCATGAGAAAGATGCTGGAGCTGTAAACACATTTGTTCTAGCACTGTGGTTTTATTTGTGCATAGATACTGTGCAATTTGATGGAGGTCCTGTATCATTGACTTAATAGCTTGGCATCACCTCTCCTTCATCAATAGTTTTATCATTATATCTTTAGAAAATTAAAGGTCAAGGTCAATTCAATAGAAGGCAACATTTATTAACCTGATGAAAAACTTTAATATTAGAGCTGAACGGCTTTAGAAAAACACTGAATATGATGAAAACTGAGAGAGTCCCAAAAGAAAAATCTAAGGTATGATCAACAAAAGCAGAGTTAGGCTTGCATGCATAACACACATTCCAAAATCGAAACTGTAGCAATAGTTTTGTTAGTGCAACTAAAAGAAGCACAAAGAAATGTCCAGGCTTTTGTGATCAGTATATCTTCATCAGTCAAGACGTTAAAGAAAAAGGGTGTGTGTGTGTCAGAGAGAAGCTTGGTTCCTTGCTTTCTTGGGAGGTAATGGAAGAGGCAGACTACAGACAATCAGTGTTAGATTTCTCCCAATACAGGACATTCAGCTATTCAGAACTAGAAACAAAACATTTGATCCTGCATCTTAGACACCCAGACTACTGAATTGGCAGAAAACAGAGTCACCACACACTTTTTGGACAAAATCTGATTGGTGTAAATTTATGCTGCATAAACCAGATGACATTATTATCTGGCCATTATATTATCAGTGGTGGATATAATCTTAGGTCCTTTTAGATTGTCTCATTAATTATTGACCCTCCAACAACAGCCTGGAATATCCTGCTAATTATGATTTCCCCAAAGTTAGGGTCCTCTTATGGAGAAGATGAACAGGAAGCCTGGCTCAACATGGAGTCAACAAAAATCTCACCTTATTTTTGATTACTCTTTAAAAGTAATGCTTTTCTTTCAAGTAACCCAACCCATTTTGCCTTATTTATGAGAAGGGAGTGCCCTCTAGAGTTTTAAAGGGTTTTCTGCAGTTTTCTGATGGTTCTGGAAGTATTTTCTTTTCAGAGACAAATGAGCCCTAAGTTGGTTTGCTGTTGGGCTACTCTTTTTAAAAGGTGAATCTTCTAGCCATCCCTCTTGCCTTGTTTCCAGACCTGCCGACTTCTCTCTTCTTCTTATGCTGCTACTCTTGGTGGTTTAGAGAGCATTTGGGAGAACATGGAGACTAGGTGTGGGACTTCTGCATTTCTTTCACTGCCAGTAAACATAAAATTAATGTTTTGTAAGAGCTGGCTGGATAGCTCAGTGAACTAGAACACCTGACTTATGGAGACAAGGTTCAAGAAGTGACTCCTCAGTGTGCATTGCAGAAGAAGAACCAGCCTTATGGAACCTTGCAAGCTACACAATCCCAAATTGCCCCCAGAAAGAGAGAATGCTACACCACTTCCCAATATGCTATACCTAGGAAACCCTGGAAAGGGTCATCATAAGTCAGAATTTACTTAATTGCACATGATTCAATTTCTGTTATAATATTGATAGGATTGTCATTACCTTTTTTTCCAGTGGGACTTCACTGCAGCAAACAGGAGCACAAATGGTTGCTGTAAACTCTCCCCATCACTTCTCCTGTCTTGGTAAGGTGAGTTCATAGGTGACTCAGTGAAACTACTCTTTAAAAGGAAACACTCAGGCTTGGTTTTCCTAGATCATTGGGACTACCTTCAGCTGTGTCAAAAAAGTAAGTTGGGAAGCCAAAATGAAAGAATCCCAAAGAGGCTTCCCCTTTCCCAGCCATTTCCTTCTTCTTCAGAAGCAAATAATGGCAGCTCCAGAGGCTTACTGAGGCTCATATGTGAGTGATTAAAAAAAAAACCCTCCTCTGTCGACTTAGATTTTAGCTCCAAGAATTCTGGCTGGAGAGCCCAAATATATAGATGCATTTTTCTTCCTTTCCCCCCTCTGTTCATAGTTTGTAATTTGTTTTTCATTCAGCTGGGAACTGCTGGAGTTTTTGCAACCTTGCATGCTGCCTTTAGCAGTTTTGGCTGGGAGGGACCTTTCTGGATAGATTGTCAATCTATCCAGCATTAATCAATTGTTCTCTCCTGCCTCTGAATTCAAAGAGAGTCTCACTTCTCTGCTGTGTGTTCTCCTTCTCTCTGTGTAGTTTGTTGAGGTCTGTTGTTGAAGCAGATAGTAATGTCTGTCAGTTTGCCATTTGATTTTTTCCACTGCAAGTAATGAAAAGAAAGGTTACTTACCTGTAACGATGGTTCTTCAAGTGGTCATTCTGTGAATTCACACAAAGGGTTAACCCCAGTGCCAGCGTCGGTCCTCTCGGAACATTCTCTAGCTGCAAGAGAAAAGTAACAATGTTTAGGACTACCCCTACTGCGCACGCCCAGCCTAACCGTCCTTCAGTTCCATTTGTCCGCCACAGGTACCTGAATCCATTAGAGATACTAGTGACAGACAGACAGAGGGGAGGCCGGGCGGGATTGTGTGAATTCACAGAATGACCACTTGAAGAACCATCGTTACAGGTAAGTAACCTTTCTTTCTTCATCGTGGTCTTCTGTGAATGCACACAAAGGGTGATTAGCACGCTTACTAACCGGATGGTGGGCTGTCACTGAAGAACAGATGTTAACACTGAACTCCCAAATCTCATCTCATCCCTTGCCCTCATGTCCAATCTGTAGTGGGTTATGAAGGTAGAGGCGTTGGACCAGGTAGCGGACCGGCAGATGTCGGGCAGGTCTACGCCACGCAGAAAAGCAGTTGATGAGGCTATAGCCCTGGTGGAGTGGGCCCTAAGTCCCTCTGGAGGGTCTCTGTGGTTGAGCTCGTAGGAGAGAGTGATGGTAGATACAAGCCACGTAGAGAGTGTCGACGGCGAGGCTGGACAGCCTTTCTTTGGACCAAAGTAACAGAGGAAAAGTCTGTTCGCCTGTCTAAATTCCTTGGTTCTAGACACATAGAAGGCCAGGGATCGTCTAACATCGAGCATGTGGAGCATGCGCTCAACATCGGTAGCCGGAGAGGGAAACAAGGTTGGCAGGATCAGCGGCTGATTCACATGGAAGTCCGAGACCACCTTAGGGAGAAACGAAACGTCCAAGTAGAGCATAACCTTGTCCCTGAAGAATTGAAGAAATGGCTGATCAGAGCGAAGCGCTGCTAATTCACTAGCCCGGCGAGCAGATGTTATAGCCACCAAAAACAATGTTTTCAAAGAGAGCAGCTTAAGGTCACAGGTAGCCATGGGCTCAAATGGAGGCCTAGAAAGGGCATGTAGGACCAGGTGAAGGGACCACTGCGGAATCGGTGGACGAATAGGAGGTCGAAGATTAGAGAGGCCTTTCAAAAACATCCTAATCGTAGGGTGAGAGAAAAGCTGGGAAGAGGGTGAGCCTCTGGGCTGGAAGAAAACAACAGCTGCCAAATACACTTTGATAGTAGAAATAGTAAGGTTAAAGTCAAACAGGTAACGCAGGTACTGTAAAAGCGTTGAAACAGAGACAGGGGACGGAACGAGACCCCTCTGCTGGGTAAACTTCAAAAAACTTTTCCACTTGTACGCATACAAACGAGACGTGGAAGGTTTGACGGCACTATTCAAGACTTCCTTGATCTCGGGACGATCTTCCACGCTGTCAGGTGGAGCGTTTCGAGGTCCGGGTAAAGGACTTTGCCTGCATCCTGGGTCAACAGGTCGGGCCACAAGGGGAGAGTTCTGGAATCCACAGCCATCTTGACTAGAGTGGGGAACCACACCTGTCGAGGCCAAAAGGGTGCAATGAAAATGGCCGGAGTCATCGAACGTTGGAGTCTCACTAGGGACCTCTGTATCAACGGAAGAGGTGGGAACATGTATAAGAGACCCTGATTCCATGGAATCATGAATGCGTCGCCGAGAGAGTGTAGGCCGAGGCCGGCCCGGGACGCATACCTGGGGCATTTCGCATTCCGAGGGGATGCAAAAACGTCCAACACGGGGGTCCCCCACCGGTGGCAAAGATCCTTGAAGACCAGAGGGTTCAATTCCCATTCGTGTGTCTGATGTTGCAGTCTGCTCAGAGTGTCTGCGACTGTATTGTCCTCTGTGGCCACATGAATGGCTACTGGATAGACATGATGACGGTAACACCACTCCCAGAGGAGGATGGAGAGGTACAGGAGTGATTGAGAACGAGTTCCTCCCTGCTTGTTGACATAGTGCATTGTGGTAGTGTTGTCCGTCACTAGCTGAACTCCGCGGCCTTGTAGTAGGGGAAGGAACGACCTGAACACCTTGATGACCGCGAGCAGTTCCAAGTGATTGATGTGGAACATTGCCTCCTGTGGAGTCCAGAGGGCATGAATGGTGTGGTGGGCGCAGTGTGCCCCCCAACCTAACGGACTGGCGTCCGTTGTGACTTGGACGGTGAGACGGAGTGGACGAAAGGGACGGCCGACCCTGAGGTGAGGTGTGTACGTCCACCACTGGAGTTGTCTGACTAGCTCTGGCGTGACACGAAGAAGTTTCCTTTGGCTGTCTACCATGGGGTCGAAAAGAGCCAGGAACCATGACTGGAGCGACCTTAGCTTGAGTCGAGCGTGGGCTAGCGCCGGTGTGGTAGAGGACATCAGGCCGAGAAGGTGTTGGGCATGATGGGCTGTCACCCGGCCACGTGGTTGGAATTTCCTTATGGCTCGTTGTATCTTGCGTATTCTCTCTGGGGGGAGAAATGCACGACCCCTTACGGCATCTAAGCAGACCCCTATGTATTGTACCGTTTTGGAGGGGATGAGCTGGGATTTTTCTCTGTTGACAGTGAGTCCGAGATTGAGAAGGAGACGCAGGATGAACTTTGTGTCTTTCAGGGATTGTCTCTGTGACGTGGAGACCACTAGCCAATCGTCCAGATAAGGGTAGACGTGGATGCCCCTGAGACGAAGGTAAGCTGCCACTGGGGCCATGACCTTGGTGAAAGTTCGGGGAGCCGTGGACAGGCCGAATGGCAGGGCCTGGAATTCGTAAATTGTGTCCTGAAATATGAACCGAAGATATTTGCGGTGGTCGGGGTGGATAGTGATGTGAAAATATGCGTCCTTTAGATCTATAAGGACGAACCAGTTGTTTTTCTTCAGCAGGTGCATGATGGACTCTAAGGTGAGCATTCGAAACCGTCTGGGTCGCAGGTAAGTATTTAGGAGTCTTAGATCGAGAATGGGCCTTATGCCTCCTCCTCTTTTTGATACAGCAAAATAACGGGAATAGAACCCGTGTTGTATGTCGTGTGGTGGTACTGTATAGATGGCATCTTTTTCCAAAAGAGATGAGATTTCTCCCTCTAACGAGGGATCGAATGAGGAGCGATTTATGAAGCCTAGCGGAGGAGATTTTATAAACTCCAGCTGGTAACCGTATTGAATGATCCTTAGAGCCCAAGTATCTGTTGTGATAGCAGACCAGTTGTGTAGAAACGGCTGAAGACAGGTGGTGGGTGGTGAATGAGTGAGTATGGGGGGACGAAAGTCAAAGATACTGTTTTTGTTTTCTCCCAGGTGGTTTAAAGGATTGACGACGGCGAGACTGACGAGGCCGGTATCCCTGAACAGAAGAGGAGGACTGACCGGAACGCTGTTGAGGTAAGTGCTTATAAGGACGGTATTGTTGAGAAGGTTGTTGATATTGGCCGTAAGATTTACGCCATTGAGGTTTTCTTTGTCTAGACTGAGTTTGAACAGAATAGGACTTTGCTGTCCTTTTGGCTTTGTGGAGATCCTCTAAGTGGGAGTCAGTCTTTTCATTGAACAAGCCACTAGCATCGAAGGCGAGGCTTTCAACCTTAGATTTTACATCATCCAGTATGTCTGCAGAACGTAGCCAAGCATGTCTTCAGATAGTAATGGCAGACATAAGAACTCTAGCAGCGATCTCTGCTGCATGGCGAATAGAGAGGCGTTCATGTTTGGATACTGTCTGGGCCTCCTCATATGAATTGAGAAAAACTTGCCGGGTGTCTTCAGGTATCAGTTTCAGTCCTGGCAAGACTTTGAGCCAGAGCTGCTTGTGATAAGCCCCTAACACAGTCTGGTAATTGATGACTCGGAGCAACAAGGTGATGAGGGAGTATATTTTCCTGCCTATAATTTCCAGCTTTTTACCCTCCTTGTCAACGGGGGTAACATGAGCCTTGACAGATGGTCTGGAGCAACTTGTTTCCATGATGAGTGAATTCGGAATTGGATGCTTGAGCAGAAACTGGATGTCAGCACCATGAATTCTGTAAAAGTTCTCTGTGCGACGAGGAACATTTGGAGTATTTGCAGGCTGAGCCCAGAATTCCTTAATGGCCTCCATAACCACTGACACAAAGGCTATACTGAGAGGAGCGGTGCTATCCCTCTTAATGTCCCCAAAGAATAAGTCTTCACCCGGAGGTGAAGGAAGATTCAAGTCCAACTTCAGGGTTTTTGCAAGCCTTGACATCATCTGGGAGTAGCAAGAGAAGTCCTTGGATGGTGAAGACGCGTGAGGATCCCCAGTGTCCGAGACAACCACATCTCCCTGGGGCAACTCATGAGGTGGCAGGGGCAGAGGTTGTTCTTGATCTGAGTCGGAGGATCGCTCTGTGGACACCTCATCTGGATCCGAGGAGAACACATCCCTTTTCTTTTTTGGAGGTGGTCTCTCGACGCCGACTGGTGCTGTTTGAGGCTGTGACGGAATCGCAGTCGATGCCGACGTCGAAGGAACTGGTTGCGGTGCAGGGGCAGCGGGCAATGAAGGGGGCTTAGCCCCGACGCGTATAACTCGACGTCGACGTCGAGGACGGGTGGACTCCGACGAAGAAGATAAATAAATGTACCGGATCTTCTTATGATGTTGATCTCGAGACTCGGACGTCGAAGACGAGGAAGTGGGCCTCGAGCGACCATGTCGACGTCGATGATGTTTACGACGTTTGGGTCGGTTGGAGTCCGCGGAATAGGAAGAAGAGGATCGACGCTGGTGCTTGCTACGACGTCGATGGGATCTGTGCTTCTTCCTGGAGCGTTTACGCTTTGAAGATTTCGACTCCGAACGGTGGGAAGAGTCGGACTGGGTCGAAGCTCGATGCTTCCTCTTCGACCGTTTCCGTCGAGGAGATTTCGATCTCGAGCGGTCGGTAGAAGGGGACCGACTCGAGGAACGGTGCCTCTCCGTGCGAGGACGTTTGTCTCGAGGGGATTTCGACCTCGAACGCACGGGTGAGCGAGGACACTTGTCTTGTGAAGATCTCGACCCGGAATGCACGGACGAGATTGACAGAGGAGACGACCCCTGGCCCGCAGGAGATGGACTATGTGGGGCAGAAGTTAGGCCAGTAGTGGCTCCAACCAGCTGGCTCGGCGTCGGGGATGAAATTCCCGCCGGCAGCACGGGTTCAATTCATCGAGAAGGAGGTGGAACGGCTGCCTCCGACGAAGCTTCGAAGCGTCTCGACAACCCCTCGAGGATCGGAGAAGGTATCGACCCGGAGGCTGGAGACAACTGAAGGGACGTCGCCTTAGGCTTGGCGGACGCCTTGGCCCTCGACGTTTTCGATGGCTTTGCTTTCGGTGGAGCAGGAGCCGGTGCCTCGGGGTTCGAAGCAAGAGTGGTCGACTTAGGCGCCGTGGACTTCTTCGACATTTTTGAGACTTTGGAAACCACCGATTGTACGGGGGCTGCTCTGGAAGTGGAAGCCATTTCTCCCTCCGAAGGCGCTGTGGAAGATAATGTTGACTCCCACAAATGAAGTTTAAGGCGCTGTTGGCGAGCCTTAAGGGCGGCTTTAGTGAAAGCTTTGCAGTGTGGGCAAGATTTGGAGTTGTGCGATTCCCCTAAACAATACAAACAAGTATCGTGGCCGTCTTGGTGGGGGATTTTCCGATCGCACACCACACACCTGCTAAAGGGTCCGGACGGGGACACAGGTTGGTAAAGACACCGACGTCGACTAGTTCGAAGGAGAAAGCAAAGAAGTCCATAAAACAGTCCGAGTTAAAGCCGAGGGAAGTAGAAGAGAAGAACCGATGTCGTCTAGTTTGAAGGAAAAAGCGCGAGGGTAGTCCGTATAGCCAAACCAGGTCAAAAACGAAGGAATAAATCTAATATTTTAAGATATAGGAATGCAGCTAAGAACGAGAGGTTCCAAACCGCCAGGCGGAAAAATGGAACTGAGGGACGGTTAGGCTGGGCGTGCGCAGTAGGGGTAGTCCTAAACATTGTTACTTTTCTCTTGCAGCTAGAGAATGTTCCGAGAGGACCGACGCTGGTGCTGGGGTTAACCCTTTGTGTGCATTCACAGAAGACCACGATGAAGAACCTTATATTCTTTCTCTTATAAATGTTTGAGAGTGAGTTATTGAGACTATGAGTGCCAGTTAATGTGAACAAGAGATGGGCTACTTTGGGGAACTTGAAGATTCACTTCTGCTGCACAGCTAGAAGCATTTAACCCACAGTTCGGACTTCTGCAACAGGAACCTACAGATTTCTATTTTGTTTGAAAGTTCTTCTGCAAGAACAAAAATTTCCTTGATTCTTCAATCTTTGGGCTGGATTGCATCAAGATATTCTTTGTATCTTAAGCTTGGTTAATTATATACAAGTTTTGTATTTTCTTTTCAATATGTTTGGTTTGCAATCCTAAATGTACTTAACTCTGGTTGAATTTAAGCAGAATTTACTTGTAAGTGGAACAATGTAAACTATACTCTTTTTTCTAATGGGAATGGGGTTTGCTGTCTCTTGTTCCTGTATCTGTAGTTTCCAATGCGTAGGTAAATTTAATAATAATCCTGCTGCATAGCATGGTGAGTTACAGCAGAGCAGGTCTACTGAATCAATGGGGATTTGATTTAGTGAGTCAACTTCTCTGTAAGTTCCAGCAACTCAAATAGTAGTCCCTTTTTAAGGTACACGGAGTGCCTATTCCAGAGGCAACTTACTAAGCTAAGGAGTAAGATTTCAGCAATAATTCATTACTTCTTACCCATATCCCATAGTGTCTTAAGCATATTTGTTTGTTTCCCCATAGAAATTCTCAAGGGAGTAGCCAAATGAGTTTGTTGCAGAAAGATCCATAGAGAGTTCTGTGGCCCCTTAAAAATTGACAAGTCTTGTTTGGCATATGTTTTCATAGATCGTAGCCCATTACCTCTGATGAATGGAGCCCTTCCTCAGCAGACAGACATTTATACATGCTTGTACATGTCTGACTGCTGATGTTACACTCCATGTACATGAAAAAAGGGACTACAATCCATAACAACTTGCACCAAATAAAACTTGTGAATCTTTAAGGTGCCACATCATTCTTTGTTATGCATGTTCTTTAGAAGTCTGTTAATATGTTTTTATTGCTTTTCTCAGATAGTGTGCTATGTGTAAGGTAAAACGTTCACTTGGCTGACTGAACATCCTGTTTTGTTTTGGCAGGTCTTCTAGAAACTCACAGAAATTTTCTTGGTTCTTTGACCTTTGCATTGACATAAGAACATCCATGTTGAATTAGACCAAGGGCCTATCTAACCCAGTACTCTGTTCACACATTTGCCAGCCAGTTGTCTACAGAAAGCTGTCCAGCAAGGTAATAGGTTTTTGAGGCACTCTCCATTGTGTGTTCCTCAGCAAGAGGCATACTGCCTCTGATACTGGAAGTGATATACAGCTATCCTGACTTTCATGGACTTAATCCCCTTTTCAAGTTATGCAAATTGCTTCTGCTGGTCCAGTTTGGTGGTGTACTAATCTCTCTGGCAGTGATTTGAGGGAATTAAAGACTCCCCTCCTCCATCCTGCAAACCCTAAAGTCTTCCCTAGGATGAAAGCTATTTACAACAGTTGCATCATCTCTTTCTTGATCAGCTGCTGCCATATCAGAACCCATGCAAAGTTCAGAATCTTTTTGCCCTGTCATGCATTAGTTTACACTTGTTTACACTGACTTTTGCCTTTCTCCTAGCTTGCAGAGATCCTTTGCAATGTTTACTCCTCTACAATCCATTTTTGCTCTTACCACTAAGTATTTTGGTGCCATTAGCCAAAGAGACCACCAGACTACCCAACCCTAAGATCAGACTTTGCATGAGGAGATGCTGCATGCTTCAAGCTTGGTAGGTACACATATTGCATATGCATACTACACATTTTTAAAATAATATTTGGTTTGCATTCCTGTATATGCTGTTATCTATACTGTACAGTATTTCCACAAACTGTGCTGCTAAAGTAGTGTGCTGGAGCATGTTTTAGCGGATCTTATTGCTGGGGTGGACATAGCTTAGTTTTCTAGATGTTGTTGGATTGCAACTCCCAGCATTCCTTACCATCATTTGGTGGCTAGGGCTGATGGGAGTTGCAGTCCAATAATATTTGGTGGGATACACTTCACCTCTCCCTGTGAGTAGAGTCAGCCTTGTGGCCTTGGGCAAGCTGTATAGTCCCAGGATGCTCCCAGAAGGCGTGAATGGTAAATACCTTCTGCGTGCCTCTACCTAGAAAACCCTGAAAATGTCACCTATCATAAGTCAGAATGGACTTGATGGCTCAGGATGATGATGATGATGATGACTGTCCATACTGAGTTTAATAATTTCAAATTGAAATATCTACAGCAGGCTTGTCCAACCTGCGACCCAAGGGCCACATGCGGCCCAGGTCATCTCCTAATGCGGCCCAATGCAATTTTTTATTTTTAAAGAAATTCCAAAGTTTCAAGTTACACTGCCGGCGCTTGCGGCCAGAATGTGGCCGGGGCATGTCACAACAGTAGAGGGGGAGAGAGGGAAGAAAGGAAGGAAGGAGTGGGAGGGGAGGGGACACGGGGGCTGTGTGACTGCACTGCGCCATCCCCGTCAATAGGTGGACCCCCTCCCGGCCCCATAAAGCCACCAGAGTCGAAGCTGGCAGCCTCTGCTGTCGGAGATCGCAGCTGCCAGTAAGCGCGCTTGGAGCGGGGCTGCGGAGGACGGCTAAGGTTGCCCCCCCCATGTGGCCCAAACCAAATGTATGTGCGGCCCAAACCAAATTTCCATCTTCTAATGTGGTCCAGGGAAGGTGAAAGGTTGGACACCCCTGATCTACAGTATATTTAACCCATTTAATAACCAGATGTAAAAAAATACCTTCAGGTAGGGAAAACCACAATGACTACCAGCCAATATTAAGCCCCCCCCCCCCAAGATAATTCTAGGGTCCCTGCATTCCTTCCTGAAGTGACTTCAAAGAGCAAGTCCTCCAGTAGCATCCGTGAGGTGGAAGAGAGCATCTAGAGCTGTGGTTCCCAAACCTCTTGGTATCACACCCCTTCTTTGACCTCAGAAACCTTCACACCTCCCTATGTTTCCTTTACACCAAAACAAAACACAAATTAAAATGTTAAATAAATACCGAAACTTAATTACATGTATTAGCTTTAAAAGAAGCACAAGTAGTTTTTCTTGGCAAATCCTAATTCTAGTAAAGATCTCTGGCACAGAAATTAATTTTAAGCTTATTTTAAAAGCTGTTAGAGTGAAAATCTGATCAGCCTGCCGCTCCCCTTGGACTTTTTCCAGGTCTCTCCTCTTCCGGGTCCCCTCCCCCAGGATGGCACCTCAGTTTGAGCATCCCTGATCTCAAGCACCTCGGGGTCCCTCTTTCACCAGCTGAGAGAAGCCGAGGAGGATCACCCCGGCTGCTCTGCCCACCGCGGTCACTCCCTCGAAGGGCGAGCCTCAGCCACCTAGCGGAGACGCTGATGCTCCTGCGGCCGCCTGCGCATCCAAAGGGGAGCAGCATCCTCGAGCAGAAGCAGCGGCAGCATCCTCATCGCCGGCCGGGCGAAGGCGGACCCAGGGATTCTCCATCCTCCGGGGCGGCGGCAGCGGAGGCAGCTTCTCCTCCTCCTCCAAAGGCAGAGAAAGCCAAGCGGGACTCGTTGTGGGGGGGGGGGAGGAGGCGGAGTGGGAGGGGACCGCCGGTTCTCAGGCAGGAGGCGCCTCCCCAAGACCTGAACCCGGCGAGCAGAAGCCGAGGGCAGGTGGAGAAGGAGGGAGGGAGGGGGAGCGGGGTGGGCGGCGCTTGCTCAGTGGCCGCGGCTCCCCGAAAGCGGAGAGGGGCTCAAGCAGGGGGCCCGAGGCCTGTGCAGAAAGGGTGGGTGGGCGGGAGGACGAGGCGGCGGCGGCGGCGGCGGCGGCGGCCTCGGCTCCGGCTCCGGCTCCGGCTCCGGCTCCGGCTCCGGCTCTTCCATCTTCGTGCGGTGCAGCGAAGGGCCTGAAAGGACGACGGCGGAGGAGGAGGAGGAGGAGGATGCCCGTCAAGTGAGCTCCTCTGGTTCCAGCTGAAGCAAGCAAGGGACCGGCGCTGGCGGCAGAGGCCCCGATGCAAGGCAAAGGCGGCAACCCGGGCAGCGGCAGCGGCGCGAGCGCTGCTTCAGCGGCCCAGCGGCCCAAGCCCTCTCCCGTCGCCACCGCCTCCTCTCCGGCCGGCTCTTCCTCCTCTTCCCCATCCCCTGCCCCCTCAACCCCTTCGCCCATGGCGCCGGCGGGGACCGACGACAGCAATGGCCGCGACGGAGCCCCCGAAGGCGCCCTGAGCTGGAGCCCTCGGCGGCAGCAGGAGCTGCAGGAGGAGGTGGAGAAACTGCGGGAGGAAAACGAGACCCTCAAGGTGAGTGGAGGAGGCGGGTGTGGCCCAGTCGCGGGCGGGTGCGGGGATCCCTTCGTTCTCCCCAGAAAGGGGAAAGGGGGGGGCTTTGCCCCTCCAAGAGGCGCCACCGAGAGAGGGCCCCGGGGGCCGCCAATGCCCCCCCCTCCGCCCGACGAGAAATGTCAAGAGGGAGCAGCCTCTTGGCCCAAAGCTGGTGGGGAAGCTTCTCCTTCCCGCTGTGCTCAACCCGCATGGACGAAAAGGGCGAAGGAACAACCCGCGGAGGTTCAGCTGATGGGCGGTACACGAAGCCCTGAGCGAAAGCAACGCATAAATAAAAAATAAATTCCTTCTGTTTTCTGGAGACGGGGCTTCGTTTCTCTCTCTCTTTTTTTTTTCTGTGGCGTGCAGGGAAATGCATGGGCACTGATGTCTTTGATAAATCGGGCTTCATGGAAAAACTGCTGGAATAAAGTTCTTAAGGCCATTTAGAATACAGTACAACAATTTGGAAAGAAAAGTATGTAAAGATGTTATTGGGTTTGTCCAACAATATTGGTGTCTTCCCTTCTGATAATGTGGAATTTAACATTTCTAACCTATTGTGGAAACAGAAGGGCTCCTGTTGCTGGATAGCTCAGTGCACATCCAAAGGGCGAAGGCGGATCCAAGGTGTCTGGCTGTCCAGTTCCCCACTGTCCATCCCAGAAGAGCCAGCCTTTGTGGCCTTGGGGAAGCTGCATAGTCTCAGGGCGCCCCTGGAAGAAGGGAATAGTAAGCTACTTATGAGTACTCTCTACTGTAGTGTACGTAGAAAACCCTGGAAAGGCTCACCAATTATTATTACTATCGTTAGCTGGATTTATAGTATGATTGGGAATCTGGTTCAGCACTGTGTCTCTTGGAAGATGAGGCAGCCTGTGTAGCCTTGGGAGAGCAGAAAAAATCTCAGAGTGCACTAGAAGAAAGGACTGGAAACTACTACTGGGTACTTTATACCTAAGAAATCCTGGTAAGGGCTGTCATAAGTCAGAATCAACTAGAATGCTAAGTAGTATACTTGCTGAGTGGATAACTCAGTGGTTTAGAGCCAAAGGTTGAGAGTTCAATTCCCCACTGTGTCTCCTCTGAGTAGAACCAGCCTGTGTGGTCTTGGCCCAGTTGCACAGTCCCAGGGTGCCCCCAGACCAAAGGAATGCCAAACCACTTCTGAGTATTCTCTACTTGGAAAACACTGGAAAAGGATCAGAATTGACTTGATGTCACATGATGATGGCAGTGATGATGACGATTAAGTAGTATATTTACCTGTAGCTTGCAAGAAATGTTAAGTTGAATATGTAGTTATGCTTAGTGTGGACCCACTGAAATCAGTGTACAGTAATTGAAGTTACTCATAACAAACATCTACCAATTTCAGTATGATTAAGCCAAATTCTGGTCTGTTTAGTAAATGGGCATAAGATGGTTACTTCTACACCTGCCAGTATGTGCAGATATCTTTAAATCTCATGTTCCTTTTCAAAAAATATGTGTGTTCTATTATATCATATACTTCTAATTAAATTCTAGAATGAAATAGATGAGCTGAGGACTGAAATGGATGAGATGAGAGATAGCTTCTTTGAAGAAGATGCCTGTCAGCTACAGGAAATGCGCCATGAATTGGAGCGGGCCAACAAAAATTGCAGGATCCTTCAGTACCGTCTTCGAAAGGCAGAACGCAAAAGACTCCGCTATGCACAGACTGGGGAGATTGATGGAGAACTCCTGCGTAGCTTGGAACAGGACTTGAAGGTACTACAGGACCAGAAGTTGGCAAAGATGTGGGAGGCAAATCAAGGGAAGAACTGTTAAGCTATGGAGGTCCCATGTGTCCTTGTCTTTCAATGGAAAGCAGCCAATTTTTAAAGCAAATTCAGTTTTTGGGCCAGTGGAAAACAGGTGCCCAGGTTTTCCTGCTCACTGGATAAGACAGTTGTGTTAATTGAGGCCCTGTATTAAGCTTCCTAAATAACCATTTGTATGAGCACACATCTCTAGAAAAGTAGATTGACTCTTTTTGTTGATCACATCCCATTTTCCCCCACACTCTGAATATAGAAAAATTTCTAATGTGCCACCATTAATTTCAATATGGAAGGAGAGTACCAATTTGCCTAGCTAATTAAAAAAAAAAGAGGAGAAGATCTCAACCCCTAATAGGGGGTTATTTGTTCCCCCTTTTTGCTTGCTGTTTCTTTAAATCAGATTAGCTTGATTGAACTTTGTTTCTAATGTGTGTGGACATGCATATGTGCATACCCATTCATTCATCCATAATTAGACATGTTGTGGTGTTGGTGTCACATGATTAAATAATCTGTATCCTGAATATTAGTATTCCATACATAATTATATTTTCTTTGAGAGTGAGTGAGTAACTCCCTTTTCAACTTTCAGGTAAATAATTGCTTGCTGCTAATTTTTCTTCCTCTGAGTTTTTGTAACTAAAAGAAAAGCACAGCCCAGAATGAAGCTGCAATCTGATGCATATATGCCCATGAGAGTTACTCCTAGAAAATGTTTCTGATCAGATTGGAAATAGAACGGAACATTTTAAAAAAACTCCTAGAATGGCAAGTTGTGTGTTTATTTTTTGATAGCAGCCTAAGCAGAAGTGAACTGAGAGCAGAAATGAGATGAAATTGCAGGTCTATATTTCTACCAATGCACAAATCTCATTTTATAACCATGGTTATAAGAACTGTGCATAAGTTAACTGTTTATCTCATTAAGTTGATGCATCTATTATTTTTAATATCTATTTGGTTTCTTTTCTATTCTTACCTTTAAAACCCAGAATAATTGACACCATATTTAAATAAATTTGGGACTGATTATTAATACAGTTTTTAAAGGATGCTTTTGTATTTACCTGTATTTGAAAGGCAGCGCTATTTAACTCAAAGATACTTTTTTCTGAGTCATGTGTATAGGACCAGGGTACACATTAAATATTTATCTGCTTCTTAACTCATTCATTGATCGTTACTAGACAAAATTTAAATAAGTGTATATAGTCAGAAAGTTTCTACATTTGAGATAAGAATCTATACTGTCTGGTTCTTTTTAAAAACATAACTTGCAATTTAATAAACAGAATCTGCTATTCATTCTTAGAAGTAAAAGCTATCGTATTTTGTTTGCATTCTATTTTGCAGTGACAACAGTATCTTAAGTATTTTCTCTGTATTCTGTTTTTTAGTCATGTACAACAAGTAAAGGAGTTTTAAATAAATACCATTACCAATGGAAATCTATCCATCAATTAAGCATGGTACACAAGATTGACCTTCTAAAATGCTATTTATTTGGTCAGTCAATGTGTATAGCCTAGGATGTGATGTTAAACCATTTTTTGTCCATTGACGAAAGTGAATGTAAAACCCCCATGTTCAATGGTGGTTTTGAATTGTATCAAATGTTCCACGCTCCAGTGGGCAAAGGATTGGTCTTTGACCTGAAAGTTTCATGAACCATTGCTATCTAGGTCACCTAATTTATTTTGTCTGGTAACTAAAATTAGTGGGCAACGAATTCATTCAACTTGGAACTGTATTCAAAATATGAGTCATTAAAATGCTGCAGCTAGCTTTAGAATATCTGTAACAGCCCAGTTTTTGTTGGCAAAATGATACTTCAAAATGTGGCCACAAGTAGCTCTACTGCAGGGCTTTCAAACTCAATTTACCTGGGGGCCGCTGGAGGCAGAGTCTGGGTGAGGCTGGGCCGCATCAGATTTTCCACAAGAAAGGCTTTGCTAAAGCTTTTTGTGTCTGAACAGGGAGGCTCTGTCCGCTGACTGGCTGGCGTTTATCCTCCCTCCTCCTCCTCTTACCCCAGCACCTTCCGGTGAGAGCCCTGCCCTGCAGCAGGACAAATGGGGTTGACCCAAGGAAGCGGCTCCATCGCCCAGTCAGGACGACCTGCAGCCGCCGATGCAGGAGCCGCTTCCTTTGCACCCTTTTGCTTTGGAAGGGATGCCAGGGTGACCAGCCTCTCCAGTGGATCAGGTCAGCTTGCCGGAGGAAAGTGTGCCAAAAGCCATTCGTCACAGTCAGCGGACAGAGCCTCCCTGTTCAGACACAATATATCTGGGCGAGCATTCAAAAGGTGAGGACAGAGGCAAGGCGAAGGGGGAAAGCGCTGTCTTTGGCGATGGCCCGGCTAATGCGTTCCTCACCTGGCCGTGAGCAGAAACAGGAAAGGGAAGGTGGGAGGGAAGAGCACAAGTCCTCCTCCTTGCAGAGAACGTGCTTTCGTAAGGGTTCCCACCTGCATGTTTTGAGCCAGAAGTAAAATGAGTGCAGCAAACAAGCAAGGACGACAACCTGAAGAGAGCAAGATTTCCCCCTGTGGTCTGCTCTTGCCCGCGCGTTACCGTTCTCCACATAAGAAGCGTGCCCTCTTTAGATGCAGGTTGGGGACAATGGAGGGATGCTGCTGGAAGACAAGGCACCCAGGTTCCGTGGAGGGGGTGGCAGTAAACTTCTGGAGTTTAAATGCCCACAGATTCACACACTCGTAGCAGCTGCATGTGCCACTTCTGCAAGGCTGGCCCCAAAGCAGAGTAATCTCTCCCCTGTACCCAAGGGCTAATGGGGCTTCCTGGGGCTTCTTGACTCCCACTCTGGCAAGATGCCGTGGTCTTGCCCAGTGTGGCTCAGCGAGACTGGGGGGGGGGGAAGCACGTGCAAGAAGGCTGTTCTCTCGGCAGCACCCCCTCTCGCGGCATGTCTGGGCAGGGAGCGGATGAGCACCAGGCGGGGGGGAAGGAGAAGTGCAAGGAGGACGAGGTGACAGCAGCAGCAGTCTCACCAGGTGACCCGCGAAGAGGGGGGCAAGAGACCTAAAAGCAGAGGCCCCAGTGGCGCCAAACCCCTGAGAGAGAAGACTGCTGGGCAGGGAGAGGGATCCCCTTCTGAACATGTGGGCGGGCAGGTGGGACCCAGTCCCTACGAGGCAGGGAGGAAGCCCTGCGCTTGCCAAGTAGGTGCTGCTGCTGCTACTCCCACTCCTTAAACTTTCATATTAAGGCAAACTATCTCCCTGCTCTACTGTAATAAAGATGTTTTGTTAGTTTTTAAATTTCAGTACTGTTCTGTTTAGGTTGCAAAAGATGTTTCAGTAAGACTTCATCATGAGTTGGAAAATGTGGAAGAAAAACGTACTGCCACAGAAGATGAAAATGAAAAGTTAAGACAGCAGCTAATAGAAGTGGAGATTGCTAAACAGGCTTTGCAAAATGAATTTGACAAAATGAAAGAGGTTAGTATTTGCCATATACTTTGCCATCGCGAATACATTTGCCATATACTTCTGGGGATCTGGTAAAAATATAATAGTTTTTATACCACCTAAGTTCATAATTGGGATGGTAGTACTCAGTGTGCTTCAGAAACTGACAGAATGTTAGACTAAACCATGAAGATACAGATGGGATTAAATGATATGGGAAAGAGAATAAATATTAGGGAAACTGTGAACATTTCCTAAAAGAACTGGTGGTTCCGTTTTCATTGCGTCGCTTTTACTAAGCCTTTTCCTTCTACTCCAAATTGCTGTTTTCATGAATGATTAGAAAGGTTGAGACTTTGGCCTGCTGTGTACTTGTTTGCAGGAAAAGTTTCCTTGTTTTTTGAAATGAGAAGCACTGATTCTTGAAGGCATATCTGTTGCTGTTTGGTATTCAGAAAAATAGAACCAAACCCGCTGGCTCAAGCAGCTATATTTTATGGGGTTTAGTAAACATAAAATAGGTCATTGCCTGGGACATATTCTTTGTGTACTCAGGAATTTGTATGAGCCCTGAAGCATAAGTTACTCATTTTTCCTCTCTTGGTGACCAGAGAGAAAGAACTTGTAAAATTTATATCTGGTTCTGAGTATGGAAGCAGCTGGAGCATTTAAACCCTATGGATTATCTTCTACATGTACACTTCTGGCATGGGGGAGAATCAGGCTGGGTAGTTTATCATTTTCTGCTGTTTAAAATGACAAAATTATTCCATGTCTTCATTTTAAAAATATTGCATCTGCACTGCAAGGGAATCTCTTCTGTTTATTCCACTGATGGTTTAATGCATTTATCTGAAATACGTTTGAAATAAGATTTTGGTCTGATTTCAGGAGTATCATATTTTATTCTTTACCATTTGCTCTGATGAGCCCCACATGGGATTTCTATTTTACAGTATCTCTGCCTTTTCTGCTGTCTCCCTTGTCATTGCCATGTTGCTACACTTGGTGATGTATAAGAGGCACAGTTACTAGGATTTCAGACTAACTAGGTGAGATGTGAAAGGATGCCTTGAATTAAAAAAAATACACTGTCCTTAATAAATTGATGGGTTTTGTGGTGCATTTAGAATTCTGTTAATACTAAAGTTAATGACATAGTATTCTGAATCTTGAGTGAACCAACTTTAGTTTTCTCTTGATTATTTATTAACTTGCCATTGATCACGGTTATTGGATTTTGAGAATGCTACTGAAATGGGGAAGTGTTCAGCTCTTTTTTTCCTTGTAATTTGTATTAGTTCCTTTGAACAGAACAGATGGATAATCATAAGATCATTTTTCACCTTTCTTGGTAGCAATATGAATAGAAAGCCAACAAATGACATGTTGATATTAGAATAAAATGTTTTGATTGTAGCCCCCTGAAAAGATAAAAGCCATTGTTTTACTTTGATGCAAAAGGTGCTCTAAAGCTGGGGGGAGCAAGCTTCATGCGTCGGGGGCAGGGGCACCCCCGTGTCAACCCCCCCCGCCCGGTCCACGGCCTGGTGCTTGCCGGAACTGGGCTGTGGATACGGATCTCCACCCCCCCACGCACGTGCAATGGGTGTGTCACGCTCGCGGGAAGTGAGTTGTGCCTGCGGGGGATGTGTCACACTTGCATGCATGCATGTGAGCATGACCCCCCTGCAGGTGCGACATGCACTCCGTGTGAGCACGGGGGTGCCCCTGCCCCCGACTCATGAAGCTTGCTCTCCCCAGCCGGTCCGTGGCCCCAAAAAGCTTGGGGACCACTGCTCTAAAGGAAGGAAAGAGATTGATCTCTCTCTCTTTTCTGTCACAAAGGATAAAAGTATCTATATGTTTGGTTTCTGAATATCTTCAGAAGTCTTTCTAGAGGAAAAGATACTAACTAGGAAATGTACTTTTGATGATTAAATTGACGGTTATGAGTAATGTCTACAGTGGACAATTTGGAAGAGAAGCAGTAATGAAATAACACATAAAATAAAGGCCACGGTTTAATGGTATCATAGGGTGCACCTGCAGAAAATCTCAGTGAAATCAGTGGCTATGGCTCAGAAAGACACCTTTCTGAAATGTTGAAAAACCACTCTCAGTGTGGATGATACTGTGCCAGATGCAGGATTTTCATATATTTCTAGTATCTCATATTTTAGGCACAGATATTCTGTCTGGAACGATTAAGAAATGTGGTGTGTTCTTTGGATCTCAGTCTGGCCTCTCAGATAATGTTTGCATTGTTGTTCTAAAATCCCACCCTGAAGAAAGAAACTTGGTTACAGGTGAACTCTACACATGAAAATGTTTCTTTCTTGCCAGATTAGCACTGGAGGTAACAGTTTTGAAGGCTCTAATTACTAACACCGTTGTTGCCTCATTAACCTGTATAATAAAGATGAGGAGGATGAAATTACTTCTTTCAGTTGTAACCTCTTGTGTTTAGTAGAACATGAGTCCTGTCTTGATTCAGCTGAGCGTTAAATGTTCGTTGGTTAACTTACCAACTAAATAGTCACAAACAGGATCTGCATCTGTATATATTTGATGCTTCTAATCCCAGTTATGCATTTGTTGTGTAGCTTTGTAAAAAAGCACAAATATTATTTGCCCAATTTATGTTGTAATTGCCCAGCTGTCCATATACCATTCAGTGATTGATGATGGGTCAATATAACCTGGATTTGTTATGTATCACACTGTTGTTGCTTAAAATTGTTCACAAACTATTTGCAGGTCTCTTTGGGTAACTAAACCAGTAATCAGGTACATATAGTCCAATATGTTTCTTAAGGCTGTTTCAAATGTTGCCTTTGCCTCACTAGTGTGACTCAGTCACATTTTGAGTTATTACAAATAGCACTAGAGCTGCATGGATCTAAACTAGCAGAGAATGCTGTGTGGGCACCCACATTCTGGGGGTCATGTTTGAATTGGGCTTTGGCCTTTAATCCAGTTTGACTGAAGAAACTGTGTTTTCTTCCTTAAATGTTAATACTACAACGCCGAATGCAATAAATGCTGATGCTTGTCATGTGTTTCTGTTAAGCCCATCTCAATTTTAGCAATTTGCATTTCCTCTGCCTTTCCTCCCCCTCCCCCTCACTCTCTATTCCTCCTTGCTGTCTGGGGGAGAGGGGCAATATTAACCTTCAAAATGCTTTAGGGTTCTTTTTATTTCCTTGTACATATTGATGGAATTTAGCACAGTACTTATTTTTTTAATAATCTCAGGTTACATGTTCCTGCTTCCCAAGCTTTTTTCCATCTCTTTTCCTGAAGGAATTAGGACTCTCCACATGTATACCTATAGCATAATATTATAATATACTATAGCCTATAACTAGCCTTGAGATTCCAATTCACTGTTCAGCATTTGCATTGTTTCAGTTGATCATGGAAAACATTCACTTGGAAAGTTGGGAAACATGCAGGGCTGGGTGAACACAAGAAAGTTTTTAATATATAAATTCTTCCATCAGCAGAGGCTCAGAAGGAAAATATACTGTACTCTGGTGTAATCACCTTCTACAGTCTGTGCACATAAGTAGGAAATTAGTACCGTCCTGTGTCATACAGCAATGTCCTCCTTTCCCTCACCATCTAATTTCAAGAAAGAGCCACACTGCTGTCTGTGGCTATCAGCCTTGTGGCCCCTGTGTATTCTGGCCCTCACAAAGGCTTACACCCATTTCTCTTCTAGCTGCCACCAGGTATTCTCCTAATACCAATTATGTTATACACGTGTGCTGCCAAGACTAAGGGTTATTGATTGAACTTAGGAATCAGAGGTTTAATTAACAAATATTCTTTTATTTTCAAGTAAATCATAAATGTAAATCACGTAAGAACTGCATCAGGTATTAATACGGATTGGATTGTGTATCCAATCACTTTTATTCCAAACTACTATATACTTTTGATCAATATCTCTCTTATAGTCCTTAAAACTTCATTCCTGTTTGTTCAATATATTGTTTAATCTTCTCGATTCCCTCTCCTAACACTCTCAGCTCAATTCTCTAACCCTCTTCTTCTCACTTCTAAACCTTAACTGCCATTTCACATCTCCAACTGTCTCTCTAACTCCGCCCCTCCTGCCCTCTCCTTGGCTCCTCCCCCTTGAGCTTCTGTGATGGACAGGCAGGAATGATGTCACCTTTTGGCATTTCGCTACACTGTCAACCCTACTGTTGTGAGGCTGGCTTGGAAATTAATGGTTTTTTCATGGAAACAATATATTGCAGATTAAGTTTAGTCATGTGAGCTAGCCCATAGGTGCATCTTGATACTCACAAAAATGAAGACATACCACATGTCTGTTGTATTGTAACCCAGAAGATCCTTTAGACTTTGAAATTCAGTTTCATTTGTAAATCGAGAATAATTGGTTTGTTTAAGGACCAGTAGTGGTAATTCTGTAGGTATTCCTTGTTAGTTCAATGTGACATTGAAAAAAAAGTGTGTATAAAATGGGCCCACATTACAGAGTTGCGTCATTTCCTCTTGTCCTGAATAAAAAATAAACTATGAAATTCACCACACTTGCCACATAAAAAAATTTGAAATATAATTTTATATGAAACCTATATTCGGTAACTTCCTTGGTTTATGTTTTGGATGACTGACTCTTGTGCTTAGGAGATATTTGCTGTCCATCTGTTACTATTCTGGTTCTTGTAATAACGGGAGACTTCCATTAATTTAAAGCATGATTGATAGTGACTGTCCTGGAAATCTAATTACCAGAAGCATATGCTATTAGGGGTTTAACTAAATATTTAATTTGAATAGATGCCAGCAGTTTGGGTATATCATATTACGATTCAGTGGGATGGCTATAACAGTGATGGTACAGCAGAGCTTCTTTCTGCACTGGAAATATTAAAATACAGGAATCTCTTAATTGTTTCTTCCATTGGAAGCAAGACTTCCAGATATTTTGGGAGGAAGATAGATTTTCATACATCTAAATGGTTTGAGAAGATGGTAGACTTGTGTTTGGAAGATACAGGATTTGAGGTATGGATTTCAGTGACATTAGATGCTGATTATTTCTTTGACCTCCCTTTCTCTGAAACACATCTTAATCATCATTTTTATTTGCAGTATCAGAATGATAGTGGAACCTGGAAATATGCAGCTCAACAGAAGAAAGGGGTATGCAGTATACTTCTGTTGAAGTGAACTGGCTAGTAACACAAATAATGTGATGCACAAAATTTGTGTTACGCTGAATAGGAAGGTGCATGTATATGAGGATGGACTTCTGCTCAGGACTGGCTTTTAAGCAGCAAAGAAGTAGTCCAGGTGTCAAGGATTTGGGACGTGCTAGATATTAGAGTTAATGGACAGATCAGAAGATAGGACTGATGAGCAAAACAAACATTGGGACTGAAAAGTCAGAACCAGACAGCAAACTGTCTGGAGAGGCAGGACTGGGGATTGAACTAGAAGAACATAAGGCCGGTTAAGAACGCATGTTCTTGATCAAGGCTTGACTGGGAAAAGATGCAATTCACACTCCTTTCTAAGTGAATTTGCTTTATTATCAAATCGAAGGAGAAAGCACTAGTGATGGTGTGTTGCACTTCCAGCTAAATTCCTGACTGAGTTGTCAGCAGGCCATCATCCAGGCTGTTGGCATGTGCCATTCTTTGCAGTGTGTATACGGGTAACTGTGGGTTATTGCCAGGCAAGGATTGAGACACAAGACGCTTCCCTATCTCTAGTAGGAAGAAAAATGAGGTTGTTTCTGTTGCTAAATTGAGTTGTGGATGGCTTATTCTTCCTTTGTATTGGCATAAGCCGTACGACAACGACAACAACGATGATGATGATGATGATGATGATGATGATGATGATGATGATGATGATGATGATAATAATAATAATAATAATAATAATAATAATAATAATAATAATAATAATAATAATAATAATAATAATAATAATAATAATAATAATAATAATAATAATAAAAAGATGTAGAAGTTTGAAAAATCATTTTTAAAAAAGATAAAGGAAAGTGTTATATAAGTGCTACTTGTTTCAATTGAAATGTTATTACATAGATAGACTGCCTATAACTCCTGTCTGAAATTAAGAATTGCATCAAGAAGGCAAGACATGAGATTAACTTGCTGTGAAATATTTTTCAATAAGCCCATGCCTTTGACAGTCAGAAAGCTGTAAAGTGTTTGGGGAAGGCAGGAGCACAGCATTGATCAAATGAGAAATGTAGAACTGTAGAAAATAGCAGTATCGAAAGGTCACCTTTTGCCTGCAGTGAAGCAGAATGTTTCATATCTGACCCAAGTTAACCTGGAACATCTTGTTTAGATTACTGCATTTCATTATACACAAGTTTCCATTTGAAATGAGATTGTAAACTCTACTTCAAAATAGAAAAACATTGGAAGTGAACATAAGGATTATCTTTTGACAGATTTTAAGTGTTATGCTGCATCCTCATATATTTTGCAGCCATGTGTGCTATCCTTAATCTATAAATCCAAAGTTATAGGAACATATGTTCCCACTTGTCAATATTTGAAATTTTGTATGTACAGAGTATTAAAAATAATTAAGGGGGGAGTATAGAAAAAACAGCCCTGAAAATGAAAGTGTGCTTAAAATTGTAGTTTGAAATAATTTACTATATGGAATCAAAACAATTTGAGGGCTCCCAAGCTGAACAAAATCACTCTACCATAGCATTCTGATAGTAGAAGTGTTTTTGTTGCATCTTAAAGGGGATGTAGGTTAGGGTTAGTTTGCACTTTTTGTAGGTCCATGTAGGACCCACATTTGGATCTTTTAATAATTTCAGATTTTTAATTTTGGATGCTGTGGACCCCTGCAACTCCAGGCTTTGCAAAAGATCTAGTCAAAACATGTTTTAAGTAAATTGGCAACTAGCCAGATATTAAGTTACAAACCTCTGAAGTATAAACTCTGCTGGAATAATTGAGACTCTATTGGGCAGGTTTTTAAAATTATCTTTAAGCATTTGAACTCCAAGACCTACAGATAAGGTCTCCAGATAAAGTTGTTTATAGTTACTTGTTTATATTTAGGAAGAATATAAAAAATTAGTAAGAATTAGAAATATAAGAAGATGACACACACACTCAACTCATTATCACAACCCCATGCCCCTTTGAGCAAAAGACACCAAACAACAACAATTGTGTTAGCACAGCCAAGCTGAGCCAAGAAACTGGGAGAAAAGATAATGGAACAGCATAGAGAGAAAGATGAAGAAATTATGGATTTTCCTACATAGATTTTAACTTTCAGATGACTGGGTGAGCACTTAGAAAATGTACTATTTTTCATGTGTGCCTAATAATATGGTTAGAGGCTAAGAAATGCTTTTTATATTATACAATTTTATTCTAAGAATTTGGGTATTTTAGAAATGTGTTCTCAGCTTTTTAAATGTGCCATTTACATCTATAAGCTCCTTTATTTTTACATGATTTAAGTTCTGCCTACAAATTAAGTTTTGTATTTTCATAAGTTTAAGTATTTGTGCTTACATTTTTCTTCATAGCTGTAAGACTTCTGTATTTCACAGCTCTAAAGAATTTTGTGCATATAGAACATAGAAGCAATATAGATAAAGCTTGTAGAAATAGATAAGCTAATGTTGCCTGGAATTGTTGCAACAATCAAAAGACTTATGCTTTGATGCTCAGATGAATTTTGATATGATTGTCAGTGACTGTTTGATTTCATTCCAGAGTTAAACCTTTTTGGGGGTAATGGCAGGTGTGGCAAACATGGGCTTCTGATTTTTTTTTCCTTGGAGGTCTATAAAGTTCTGTAGGACTCTTTAGGGAGGGTCAGGCATTACTTAGCCTGGCTGACAAAGTCCCTGATGTTGAAATTTCATCAGATGTTCCTCTCTGGGTTTGGCAATCTCAAAGAGAAGTGGGTGATGATAGGAGACTAGACATTTCAGTTTTGGCATACCATCTCTGAAATTCCCTCTTCAAAGGGTCACCTGGTAATGTCTTATTTTGTTTCTCTGTGTACTGTATTGAGATGTTTGTGATTACTGTTTTTAAATGTTGTTTTACTCTTTTATTATAAGCTATTCTTAGAAGAATAACTCTGAGGTTATTCTGAAGAATAACTCTTAAATCCTTACGTGAATAAATAATACATAGATCATAGTAGATTAGATAGAACTATATCTAATTGCTTATATCAATTAGAGCAGGCCCACTGAATCAGTGATAGGTCAGCTACACTTAATATTAAATCCCATTGATTGAATGAGTTTGGACTAACAACCGGATTGAACTTTTCACTGTTTGTCCTACTATGGAATAATAAACTCAGGAATAAATTTAAAACCTGGCTATTTGGGCAGGCTTTCTCTCCTGCCATATCTTGATTTCTTATACTTTTGCCACCTTGGATCTGTAATATATGTTTTTTGGTTTCATGGTTTTTAAATTTGTAAACTGCCCAGAGTAGACCTCTGGTCTAGATGGGCGGGATATAAATCCAATCAGTCAGTCAGTCAGTCAGTCAATCAACCAACCAACCAATCAATCAATCAATCAATCATTCAATCAATAATGGTGTTTCTGTTCCTAATTTCAGTTGGAATTCTTGACACATGTTGTGGCAAGGATGATTACAATACTTTGGAAGGAATCAGAATATTGTTACTGTCTGATGAAACACAAGAGCTGACTCCCTCCCTAGACTGAGAAAAAAGTCCAAAACATTAAGGTTAAAATCCTGCTGATGCTTCTCATGTGAATAAAGGCAACTTTGTAGAAGTTTTTCTCTCTAATTAAGGACTTCTGAGAGCCCCTTAAAACATTGTAAAATATGTTTTTAAAATAATAAGTACGTTTCATACATTTTGAGCATGTGGTGGAAGTGCACAAAGGCTTAGTGTACTATGAGTTACAAAACAGACCACCTTGATGTAAATGAATACATTAATGAAGTTATTAATGAGCATAGTCGAAAAGCCAATGTTCAGAATAGAGATGGCTCAACAGCTTCCTCAAGTTGAAGAATATAATATTCAGCAAAAACCTAAAACTGACTTTGAGCATACGCATTGTACAACATTGTGTATTCTCTGTTGTACTATATGGCATTGAGTAATGGACTACACCGAAAAGGATAGAAGCAGAAGCATTCAAAATTTAGTTTTGTCACAGGATACAAAGAATATATTGGGTTAAGAAGGTAACCAACAAAGAAACATTAAAATAAATGAAGAAATACAAAAAATCATAACATTCATAAAATGTGGAAAGCTAGACTATGTCAGTCAATGAGAGATGAAAAGTACAGGTTCTTGCAGCTGATTATTGAAGTTGAAATAAATGGCTATGCAGGAAGGGAAAGGACTTACAAGCTGAAGAATCTTTGTGTTGAAGGGAACACAAGATCATTGCTTACAGCTGTTATATCCAATGTCAGTACAGTCAGGAGAAGAATCAGAAAGAGCAATCTGGGCAAGTTTCTAGTGTTTCAAATGATGACTGAATGGATTTGCATTACATACAGAATTAGTAAAATGTTTAATAAAATACTGTATTGTCCTTTTACAGCAGTCCTTGAAGAGAAGAGGAAGCAAAGATTTGCAGAAGTCAGAAAAAAAGTCACAGCAGACACCCACTGAGGTGAGCTCTAGTATTTCTGTCTATTCATGATACAGTTTAATAAACTTGAAGGCCTTTGTTGTCTATAGAGTTCAAAAATCTATGCAACCAAGTGTATTTGTACTTTCAGTTTTTAAAGTCTTATCTACTTCTGATTGGTTAAAATTGCTGATAAAATTAGATCATTACTTCCATGATGAAACCATCTTGAGATGAGGCTGACTGTATTTATGTATTATTGACTCCCTTTTTTCTTTATAGTACTATTTATTTATTCCATTTATACCCCGCCTATCTGTTCATTGCGAACACTCTAGGCGGCTTACTAGGAATCAGAACCTCTTGGTGTGAACGGCAACTGTTTAGTATAATAAACAAGTGTGGGTCACTTGGTATTCTCTAAATGTGAACTTGACACTTAGAATATAGGGACTGAAATATTGTTGAGTAACTCAATGTGCAAAAAGGGTGATTATGCCATCAGCTGTGGGTGATAATCTTTAATTTATTTTCTTTTCATTTCCCCACCCCTACCCCAGGTTCCCAGGGTCAGCCCAGGAAAGCATGTGGGAGCATCAGTATTGGGGTGGAGGGGAGCCTTTAATGCCTGAAGATCACCTGGAGCAGGATGAGGACCAGCAGTGGTAATTTTGGGGCATTAACAGCTTTCCCCTCACAGGGCTCCCAAAAGCTTCCCCAGATGGAAAAGTGTTTCTAGGGAGCCTCAGAACCTGCAGGAGTTTTAAGATTAATGATGTCATCAGCTTTTTCCATAAGCAGTTATTCAACAGGACTTCAGCCACTTGTGAATGCAAAAAAATACAATCATATGTATAATGTAGGCACAGATAGGCTATAGCTTCCTCTTGATTGTGTGGTTGGTGGTAAGCTCGAGTTTGCTTCTGTATAATATGTGAAATTGACATTGACAAAAGATCTTGGGTCTTGTTTCTGTCAGTGCCTGTTCAAAAGTTTTAAACATAATTCCTCTGTTTATTAAATGATGTTGAGTTGGTTTTGGGGCAGCATGATTTTGGACATACTGTTCGTAATGAACTTGATTCTGCTTTTCACAGAGATCTAGTGGCATATTTAGGTTTTACAACAGTACATAAACATTTTGTGGCTCATATACAGTATGGATTAAATGGAATCTTGCCTCTGCTTAAATTAATGGAAAGACTGATGGATTTCCATGCTTGCATGTAATTTTTGAATATTTTTTTCTGTTTATAAGGAGGACAGTGAAGATCTGAAATGCCAGTTGCAGTTTGTCAAAGAGGAGGCTGCTCTAATGAGGAAAAAGCTGGCAAAAATAGACAAGGAAAAAGATCGAATTGAACATGACCTGCAAAAGTATAGGTCATTTTATGGTGATCTTGACAGTCCCTTACCAAAAGGAGAAGCTGGAGGCCCACCTACCACAAGAGAATCAGAACTCAAGCTTCGTTTGAGGCTTGTAGAGGAAGAAGCTAATATTCTGGGAAGAAAAATAGTGGAACTGGAAGTAGAAAACAGAGGACTTAAAGCAGAACTTGATGATTTAAGAGGAGATGATTTCTCAGGAGCAGCCAACCCTCTAATGGGGGAACAGAATGAATCTATCTCAGAGTTGCGACAGCATCTGCAGCTGGTTGAGGATGAAACTGAACTTTTGAGGAGGAACTTAGCTGATGTAGAAGAACAAAACAAACGCATCACAGCAGAGCTGAACAAATACAAATACAAGAGTGGAGCTCATGACAGTTCAAGACACCACGATAGTGCCAAAACAGAAGCACTGCAAGAAGAACTCAAAGCTGCCCGCATGCAGATCAATGAACTCAGTGGTAAGGTCATGCAGCTACAGTATGAGAACAAAGTCTTGATGTCTAACATGCAGCGCTATGATCTGGCCTCTCATTTAGGGATCCGAGGCAGTCCCAGAGACAGTGATGCTGAAAGTGATGCAGGGAAAAAAGAAAGTGATGATGACTCTCGTCCCCCACACCGCAAAAGAGAAGGGCCCATTGGTGGGGAAAGTGACTCAGAGGAAGTCCACAACATCCGTTGCTTGACTCCCACTAGAACCTTCTATTCTCCACCGGCAGGTTGGCAGAAAAGCTTCACAGACCGGCAACAAATGAAGGATATCCGCTGTGAAGCAGAACGCCTGGGCAAGACAATAGACCGTCTGATTTCAGACACAAGCACCATAATAACAGAGGCAAGAATTTATGTGGCAAATGGAGACATGTTTGGACTTACGGATGAGGAAGATGATGGCAGTAGGATACGGGAACATGAACTTCTGTATCGGATAAATGCTCAGATGAAGGCGTTTAGGAAAGAACTCCAGGCCTTTATTGACAGACTCGAAGTTCCAAAATCTTCGGATGATCGAAACACGGATGAACCTTTGTCAGTGAGTCAGGTAGATTTTTACTTAATAAGCCATCTAGGTGAAAGGTTGCAGCAAGGATACTTGATCTATACTTGATCTTTTCTTAAAATACTTAGATAATACAAAGTGTACATTATGCAATGTAAATCTCTGTGGCTTGATGTAAAATCTCCCACATTGTTATTAAACCTCCCAGAGTGACCTGGGTTGCCAGATGAGTGGTTTAGAAATTAAATAAATAACTAAATAAAACAAATAATTTGAATCCTAAACTTAAGAGGGCTGGGATCAAGGTTCGGCAAGGCTTGCACTTGTTAGGTCTACATCTCTCCAGTGAAGCTCCTGGGCCCTTCTGCTCATCTCTCCCTGTGCACTAGTTTGCTTGTGTGCCTTTATTCCCAGGTCAACGGAACAGATGAGGTGGAACAATGGTTCCCTTCGGTAACTCAGGTGTTCTTCAGCTGCAACTCCCAGACATCTGGCCAGCACAGCTGGTGGGGAAGGCTTCTGCGAATTGAAGTCCAAGAACACCTGGGTTACCCAAGGTTGGGAGCCACCGGAGTAGATGATGTCCATAAGGAGGAGGAGCAAATGACACTGCCTTTTTGCTTGCTCACCCACCAGCTTTCATCCTGGAAAGCCAGCAGACAGTGCTAATGAGGGGGATAGAAACAGTGAGTAGCAGCAGGGAAAAGCTGAACCTCCATGGTCTTATCTAAGGTCACTCTAAAGTTAATATTATCCTAACCAGGTTTCCAGAAGCAAAATGTTACAAAATGTTTAGAGAAAAGCAGCCATTATAAATACAATAGACTGAAATAAAACCACTTTCATAATATTTACCACAGAAATAGGCAGGTGAACAATGGTTAAAAACTTGTTAAGAATTTTTTTTCTGGATAATGTTTTCCATAGGAGTAGTAACTTTGAGTACTAGTGCTGAGTAAAAAAGTGAGAATTCAGCCAGTGGTCTGTTCTAGGGGGAATGAATCCCTTGGCAGAGAAACTACTTCTTCTTCTTTGATTCTTGTCATACAGTGGTACCTTGGTTTACGAATGCTTCGGTTAATGTAATTTTCGGTTTATGAATGAAAATCCATTGAAAATAATGCCTTGGTTTGCGATTTCCCCCCGCAATATGAAGCAAGTTTGCATTGAGCCTGGGAGATTTATAGTGCCACCCCCATGCATGCATTCCTATGAGAAACCATGTTTCAGTTTGCAAATTTTTCACATTACAAAACGTCCCGGAGAACGCATTAAATTCGTAAACCAAGGTACGCCTTTACTTTGGATATATTTCTTGTTAAAACAGTCTGCCTGCCAACTGAAGGTTGAGGAAGCCTTGAACAGTAAACTAGAGAAAAGTCACATGGTAGATATGATTACACACAGAGAAATATCTGAAGCATAATCTTATACTTTATCCATGCATTTATTTAAAATATATATGCCCTGCTTTATCTCTTAGGCATTCAAGATGTTTAATTTTTTCAAGAAAAATTACGAACATTAAACAACCTTTCAATTCACAAAATAAACACTAAATATAACAGGAAAAACCACAGCAGAACACAACAGTGCAATAATAAGAAACAAACAAACAAACAAACAAACAAAGAAACAAAAATAAATAAACAAACAAACAAACAAACAAACAAACAAACAAATAAATAAATAAATAAATAAATAAATAAATAAATAAATAAATAAATAAATAAATAAATAAATAAATAAAATTTAACATAAATATGTGACCACCCAAAATGTTTGGATAATACTAACATCAGATAACATAAAGTGATCTAATTACATAAAACTGTCTGGAATGAGGGGATGTGAAAGACACCGGCCTGCTAGCCAGTGCTTTTCTGGATGGTTCTAAAACTATCCTTCCCATTCTTTCAGAACGTGATTTTATGAATTTAGAACTGAAACTGTTTCGAGTCTGAAGCTGTAGCTGGTGGGACCTCATTGCTAATTATATGGATAACCCATCCTTTTATATGGTGCCTTGGTGTCATTCAATGACTATGCTGGCCAGAATGGTGGACCTTGTAATCCATTTAATCTGGGGGGCACAATATTGGGGAAAGCTGGGATAGCTTTCTTTGAGATAAATCTTCTCCCTTTTTAATGTAAGAACATGGAATGATTCCTTCAGTTTGAATGGCAGGCTGCCCAGGACAATCTAAAAGCAAGAATGGAGAACCTTTGTTCTCTGTTGTTCTTTTCAGATTGTTCTTTGTGCTGTAGATACTGTCAAAGAACCCATGCCATGGGCCATGCTGACTAGGGCATGAGGCAGATTTAGTTTAATCTGAAAGGATGAAAGGTCCTCCAACCTTGTTTAAAAGAAGGGCTTGTTGACAGCAAAGTAACTTGTTTTATTTTCTGGCAGGTGTGGCTAACCCTTACATGGCTGTCCTTGAATGGGTTAGACATGCAGCTCTCTAAAGGTGCTCGGGTTTCCTGGCATGTTGGCGTAGTATTAAATCTTAATGATCCATTGCTGCAGTTTTTATTTTGATTATGCCAAAGCAACATGCATTGTTTTGACAGGAAATTGAAGTTTTAATTATAGCAGCTTCATGTAGATCCCAGCATCACGTTGTGGTGGGGCAACGGAGCTGAAATGTGTATATAAAATAACTAGCTTGTATGTTTCTTTCAAAAATGGTATACCCATTGTGGGAATAGTCCATAAGGAACATAGGCAGTCTGCAGTTTGGAGGCTGGAGGGGTGGGCCTATTCTGAAATGCCAAAATTAATTTTCCTCTTACTTAGCCCACAGGCCATCTTTGGTAGAAAATATATATTTATCATAAACACCTCAAGTCACATGTTCTGTTACATACATTATGGTGATAAGTTGTATCGTCAATCCCAAATCATCAGGTTCCAGCTGGCAATTTTATTTATTTATTTATTTGTTCCACTTTTATACAGCCCCATTTATTCTGCAGATATTAACCAGCCAAGGTTTATTCATGTTTACTGAAAGGGCATATTTATTTCCTTTGTATATCAAATCAATGATACTCTGAACATAAAGCTGTTTTGAAACTGCAAATTAAGTGGGTGAAAACAAAGGTTGAAATTATGCTGTATGAACTGGCAAAACAAAAAAAACATGACAGTATTTTCTAATTAAAATGTTACAATAGTTTTAGACCTGAGGAAATATAGCTAGCTTCAGAGTGAACTTGTATGTTTCCACTAATGAATTTTGTTTCTAAGACAAAGCCACCAGCATCATTATTTATTCTCTTTTCAGAACCTCATGGCTAAAACTAATCAGAATTTTCAAGCCAGGGCTCGATATGCATCCTCCCCTACTCTTAAAATGCTAATTTTGCTGTTCTATTAATACAGCATTATCTTGTCTTTGTATTTACTTTCCCAGATGTTCCAGCCTATCATTTTACTTATTCTCATCCTTGTATTGTTTTCATCCCTTTCTTACGCTACAATATTTAAACTTGTCTTCCTTTTCACATTGTTCTTTGTGCTGTAGACATTTTTCATCATTTTGCCATTCATTGTAGTATTATTTTCAGTTTGTTTTATTTTATCCATCCTCCCAAGATAAGATGTGCAAGCGCTGTAGTTTCTGTAGTAATCCTGCTATAAAAACACTGAAGACTGATCACTTGAAGGAAAGGAAGTCAGTCCTTGAGAGATCAGAATGCAGATCGTACAGGAAGCAAAAACCAAAAATCTCTGAATCGGAATTGTGTGCACCAAAAATAATAGGTAAGGACATCAACAGCAGATTTTTATCCTTTCCACATTAACTTTTTAGTTATTTCAATATGAAAATAAGGCTCATACATTCTGCTAAGGCAGCTATTTACAGACTGTGAAGCAAGATTTGGAATAATATAAATGTTGTGCATTCACCCTCCTGAATCCTTAGTGAGGAGCTGTCTAAAATACTGCGGTTTGTATTGTACAAATATATACGCTACCAGTTTATCTATCAACTACTCTATTTATAAGAGATTAATAGAGTTGTTCAGGTCTCAGGCTATGAATTTCAAGAAAGATTTCCAGATCAGAGTTGCTTGGTTTATGCTGTTAACTATTATGTGTCCTCTGAGCGCAAGGTTAGCCCTTTGGCATATTGAATGGTCCAATAGCTTGATATCTAATGGATGTTTACCATAGCTCAGATGATATTAAATTATAAAATGTCAGGAGAACTGGTGTGAATAATGATGTATGTTTGGCCTTTAGCTACCAAAGCTGCGAGAAGACAAAGAAAAAATGCAAGATTTCACCTGTAGTCACAGTCCATTGTTTATCAGATATTGGTCTGTGTTCCTATATCTTACTCCTGCCTCTAGCCACTCTTTACTCTGTCTCCAAATTTTGCTGCAACCCTCAGTATGTTGGATTCAAGGGAAAACAAAATGAATCAAGGGAAAATGAAATGAATAAGTAGTACCTATCACCTTTTCAGAAGGAGCTTTTCTTATGTATTCGCCCTGCCTCTTGAGATGACCTTTAGTTTACAAATGGTCCATGTCTTCCCACTTCTTCTGTTTTTATTCTTACAAAAATAATGTTGAGGAAGGAAGGATCTGCACCAAAATGTGTCCCAAAAAACAGAATGCAGCTCATCGGTCATATCTTGTCACTTGTTGAGTGCTTGATGGCATCACCTAATGCTCAAGATCCAGGAGGGTAGCTGAAACAAGAGGCTTATTGAATCTGCTTTCATGCCACAATATATGTGAACATGTGTTCACCTTGGTGGGTCACAAGTTATGAATTTAAGAATCATGGAATGATTGGGGCCTATAAGGCTATTCAGTCCAACCCTCTGTTCAGTGCAGGCATCCTAATCAAAGCGATTCTGATAGATGGTCCAATTTTCTCTTGAATGACTCTAGTGTTGGAGCATTTTATTTATTTATTTATTTGTTCCACTTTTATACAGCCCCATTTATTCTACAAGTATTAACCAGCCAAGGTTTATTCATGTTTACTTTCAAGGTAATTGGTTCCATCGTACTGCTCTACCAGTGAAGAAGATTTTTCCTGATATTCAGCCTAAATCTGGCTTCCTGTATCTTGAGAGCATTATTACATGTCCTGCACTCTGGGATCATCAAGAATAGATCCCGCCTCTCCTCTATATGATGACTTTTCTAGTATTTGAAAAATCCTATCATACGTCTCCTCAGTTTTCTTTTCTCAAGGCTAAACATGCTGAATTCTTTCAGTCTTTCCTCATAGGGCTTGGTTTCCAGTTCACTGATCATCCTTGTTGCCCTCCTCTGAACTTGTTTCAGTTTGTTGGGCAACCTTCTTAAAGTGTACTTTAAAGTTAATATATTGTACTTTAAAGTGTTCAGAACTGGACACAGTACTCTAGATGAGGGCTAACCAGTGCTGAATAGAGGGGGGCATGTACCTCATGGGGAGACTACAGTGGTGCCTCGCATAGCGAGGTTAATCCATTCCGGATTAACCCTCGCTATGTGAAAACATCGCTGTATGGAATGGGGAAAGCCATTGGAATGCATTAAACTTAGTTTAATGCGTTCCAATAGGCTCCAAAACTCACCGTTCAGCGAAGTTTTCCCATAGCTGGCAGCCATTTTCGCGCCCTCGGTAAGCAAGGGGGGGCGCGAAAATGCTGCGTGCGGCCATTTCGGGGCTTCCGGCGGCCATTTTGTAGCCGCCGAACAGCTGATTGTCGGGCGTCGCAAAGCGAAGATCGGTAAGCGAAACGCTTACCGATCTTCGCTATGCGAGTTTCGCCCATAGGGGCCATCAGTATGCGATCGCATTTGCGATCGCAAAACCCTAATCACTATGCGATTTCGTTGTTATAAGGTGCACTCGTTAAGCGAGGCACCACTGTATACTTCTGTTAATGCATCCTAAAACGGCATTTATCTTTTTTTTGCAGTCACATGGTAATGTTGGCTCATATTCAGCTTGTGATCTACAACAATTCTAAGATCCTTCTGACTTGTAATATTACTAAGCCAAGTATAATCCACCATCTTGTAACTGTGCAGTTCCCACCCACCCAGCTGTAGAACTTTGCACTTACCTCTGTTAAATTTCATTCTGTTGTTTTCAGCCCAATACTCAAGCTTTTCAAGAACGTTTTGAATTTTATTTTTGGCTTCCAAGATAATAATATAATTTATTGTCATTGTAAGTATATACACAGTATACCATACAACGAAATTCACAAGATATTAGCTGTACCATCCAATTTTATGATATTTGCAAATTTGATAAGTATCCTTGTACTCCCTCATCCAAGTAATTAATAAATATGTTGAAGGGCACCAGGCCCAGAACTGAGCATTGTAGCACCCCTCTAGTTACCACTTCCCAGTCTCTGAGTATGATTCTGTAACCAACTGTGTATCCACTTGATAGTTGTTCTATCCAACCCACACCTCGTTAGCTTGCTAATCAGAATGTTATGGAATATTCTGGCCTGGTCTTCCTTCTACTTCATATATGTGTCCTTTCCCCCCCCCAGATCCTCTCTGAGCTTTTTGTGAAGCCACATTGTTTTTTCCCCTGTCTTCCACCTTTTTTTCTTGTTGGAATTGTTTGTAGTTGTGCCTTTAGAATTTCTTTTTTTAGAAACACCTGCCCATCTTAGACTCCTTTTCCAATTAGGATTTCTTGCTATGGGACCTTACCTATCGTTGTTCTGAGTTTATTAAAATTGGCTTTCCTAGAATCCAGCATATATAGAAGACTGTACTCTGTTTTTGTTTCTTTTAAAATAGAAGAATTCAGGTAGGACATGGTCACTTTCCCCCAGAGTTCCTCTTTCTGCCACTTCTTCCACCAAGCCATCGCCATTGGCTAGGATCAAGGATAACCACTCCTCTAATTTCTTCCTCCACTTTTTGCAGGGAAAAGTTATCAACCATACAAGCCAGGAATTTCTTGGAAGGTCCATATTTGGCAGAATTTGCCTCCCAACAGATATCAGGATGATTGATTGATTGATTTCGTCCTATATCTTCCTTTGTAAGATCCAAGGTAACTTATAGTATAGATTTAAAAATATATTCTGCTAAAAAAAACCCCACCATGACTAAAATCCAGTAGTTAATAGCAGCTAGAGTAGTCCCATGGTATCCGTGGGGATTCGATTACTGAATTCCATTGATCCAATGGATTTACTGATGGATTTCAGCCAATAAATTACAGTGTTAAAACCCTGTTAAATAAATCATCAAACTAAAATAAGACATTAAAAAACAATAATAAGAGCAGCAGCTGTTGCCACGACAGTAAAACAGCTGTCGAAAGATCCTGATCAGTAGCTAAAGGCTTGTTGAAATAAAAGAAGAGCAAGAAGAACATCAGCCTCATCTTTCTTGAACAGAGTTTCATAGCCTGAGAGCAGCCACTGAAAAGGTGTCCTCTTTGTGCAACTTTTCAACACCAGTAACACTAATGCTGACTACTACTCTACCGGGGGTGGGGGGAGATAATTTTGTTCCTTCTTTCCTCTTTCTTGTTGAAGCGGGATCAGCCGTTGATCCCTGAGGAGCTGGAGGATGCCTTGGAGGTTTTACATTTTGAAAGGCTTCCTGGCAGTAGGTGGTCTACTTCACTGGCTTTTTCTAGTCAAGGTGTGTAATGCTACAGCAATTTATTCTGATCTGGAAATTAACTTTTTGAAGTCCAGTCATACCCAGAATTGCTCTGACTTGATTACTGAGTAACAGAGCCCTTAATTTCATTCTCTCTTTCTTTTTAGAGTCAGCAACATTACATGGCAATGCCCCCTGTCTGTGTTTTTGCAGATTTGAATTGTGTCAGTTTAAAAAAAAAAAAGAAATCCCTTCTGGCAAAAACTTGTCAGATAAATTCTTAGCATTAGATTGATTTTTCCTGGCTGTATTTTTCATTATTCCCTTGAGGAAAAAGCAAATTTAAGAGCCACTGACTCGAACTCATGAAATTCAGTGTTGTTGATAGAACTGTGCTGGCAATAAAAACGTTAATCATATATGTTTCTCTCTCTCTCTTATCAATATTGCCATTCTAGAATCATGGATTCTGCACCCACACCTCTGAAATGTCATACTCTTTCAAGTACTAGAATTTTATAATGGTATAATGTCATAAATCAAAGGTATCATTGTGTGGACCTTCATGAGTGGTTTTCGGATGAAATAACCTGCACATTTGCACCAGACCATGTGCTGCTCAAAGGCCCTGGGCTGATGTCAGTCCTGCCTTGTATTTGGTAGAGCACAAATTCGAATCTGAAAACTTCTGCTTTAATTCCGCCTTAGAAACTAAGGGCCAAATTTGATGTGAAAGGGCTAGCCTAGTTTTTGTTTCTTTGTTTGTTCAGGTGTCTGCTTAAATTACTTGCAAAGCAGTGAAAGCTATGGTGAGATAATAGACAATATAACTTTTCCAAAGAAAAGTATGTTAAGTGGAAGTAGCTCTTTGCCTGTCAGGCTTCCTTCCCACACTTTGGGCACTTTTCTCCCCAATGGGGCTCACCCATGCACACCTTTAGTTGTAAAGTTTATTTTGTAGGTGAGTGAGGCATGAGTTGCAAACACAACTGCTACCATTACATCTAGCTTGAGTCTGAGTAGATCTGGCATCTACTTGTATCTGAGTGACAGAAATTCTTGTCAGAAATAATCAAAATATTATTTTAGAGAAACTACCTGTAATCTTGTTGTACTCTGTCTGGTCATATAACTGCACCTGAGCCTGTATTGTATTATATTTCTTTCCTGATATTTGCATGCCTCTGTATAATTTGTAACTCCTCATTCCTGCTGCCCAGCTAAGTGTGGTACTGTGCTTCTGGTCGCCTTATGGTACACAGTGGGATTAGAGAGATGAGGGGCTATTGTCAATCAGAGGTAGTCCAGTAGGGCCACATTGATAGGTTGCACAAAGAATGGTTTTGGGAGGAAATTAGATTCTCCATAATGCCTGTATTCCTCCAGGAGGATGCTATAATACACTACTTTCCTTGTGTACCAACAGTATGACTTTCCTTCACTTTTCCACTTGCAGTTTAGAGGGTTGGTTTTAATCTATTAAGGCCTAAGCATCTTTAGTCCACCTTATTTGAAGAATTTACTTGTTCTATAGCATCTAGCTTGAGAACTGAGGTATTCCCTAGAGGCCTTTCTCTTTGTCCTTCCAAGTATTCTTAAGGTGACAGTATATGTCTTCTGTGGTGGCCTCCCATCCCCACAACTCTCTCCCTAGGAGAGACAGATGGTTCTTTCTCTGTCTGTGTTTAGAAGGGCAGTTATAATTTTCATTTTTAATCTGTCCTTTGTGTCCGCTGAACTTTAACTATTATTGTTTGTAATCAGCTTTGATGGGCTGCCACCACATCCTCCGTAGCAGCCGTCAGAAGAGGGCTGCAGGTTGCAAAAGGTTCTAACATATAAAATGTACTAAGTTTTAAGATGCTATGGGACTCCTTGTTGGTTATTTTGGAACAGACCAACATGGCTGCCACATGGAAATTGTTTGTTATATTGTTTTGTGAATTTTAATGTAAATGACTCTAACTGGTTTTAAACACATAGATAAATAAATGGGTAGAAACTGTGTTAATTCATTAGGCCATTCAGATCAAATCAAAACAAACCTTGTCACCAAATGTTTTGTGAAAACTCATAGTCTGTGGCTGATTACCTAGACAATTTATTTATTTTTATGTATTTAAAATAGTCTTATCTGTCTTTTTTCTAAGAAAGGACCCACGATGGGCTTACATTATTAAAACAAAATATTAAAGATAAAATGGTGAATTATTCAACTATTAAATGAATTAATAACATTATATTAAGAATGTTAGGTAAAGTGTTATTAGAACGGTTGGGAAGCAACAAAATGCAAACCATCTCATTTTAAAACCTCTCTTAGACAGTCTGTCACTAAGGAAAAGTTTGCCTGAAGAGAAATATCTTTGCCTGGTTGTGGAAGGACAGCAACGATGGGGTCCACCTGGCCTCCCATGAGAGGGACTTCCAGAGTCTGGGAGCAGCAACAAAGCAGACCCTCTCCTCTGTCCCCACCAAGTGCAGCAATGAGGATGGTGGGACAGAGAGAAAGACCTCCCCTGATTATCTTAACTCCCATACAGGTGTATAGAGGGAGATACAGTCTTTGAGATAGCTTTGACCAAAGGCATTTATAGGTTAAAACCAGCACCTTGAGTTGCACTTGGAAATGTATTGACCGCCAATGGAGCTGCTGTAATATGGGGGTTATATGATTGTTGGAACCAGTCCCAGTTACCAATCTGTCCTGCTGAAGTTTCCAAAGCAGTTCCAAAGGAAGCCCCATATAGAGTGTGTTATAGTAATCCAGGTGAGAAATGTGTACATCTCTAGTTTCTAGGATCACAGAAGTTGCCGAAGCCAAGACTGAGCCGCTCTTAACTCATAGAACACACTTCTTTGTTGCAAGTTGTACAGCCAGTTTGGCAGTGGCAGGCAGATGGGGGAAGATTTACATGGATTAGCTCAGTATGCCTCATCTTTGAGATAGGGAAGATTAGTGCAGCCAAAATGTATGAGCTTGCTGTCTCCACAAATAAGGTTGCTTGCAAGGTTGAAAAATACCATAATAAGACAGAGCTGTGGGAACCATGTCTCCAGGAGAGCAAATATTTTCATAGCCAGTCACTCTGATCTTTAATTTCATAGGAAGGATCATTTCCTATTGGTGTGGAGAATTATTTCTGTTTCCTTTCCCGGGAATTACAACTGCTGAAGAAGGAGCCACCAAACTGTTAACAAAGATTCACTTCACCAATAAATAAAAATAGCCATTTGTCATGTACATGTTTGCAAGGTATTGTTTCAGAGATGTTGTCTCAGGAACATCTGAATCATATTGAAAGTCTGGGGGTGGGTTGCGGGTCATGTTGTATTCCTAGTGGCTGGTGGCTGAAACAGTTCATAAAAGTAAGCCCTAAGAAACTTGTGTCACTACATTCATCCTGCATGCCGAGTCAGCCAGACAGTTATTTATGAAGGGAAAGCACACCCTACAATGTCTGAAATGGGGAAAAAGAAATGGATATTATTTCACCTACCCTCTTCTTATGGGCATGGGAGTAGTGAGGGAGAGGACAGACATAATAGACCCAGACTATGCTCCAGTGGAGCCTAAAAGGAGTCAGCAGAAGAAGCACCGCCAGTAGCTTGTTCATTTATAGTAACGGCTTTTGGCTGTGCTATTGATACTATATTGATTGAATGAATGAATAACATGATCACAGTACAAAACCATAGGAATACATCTAGCACAGTTACAGGACAATACTGTATTAATTTGATACTGATTGATTTTGACTGTTGGCTATCTCACCTTGGCACAGCCTACTTCCTTGAGCCTAGATCTGAAGGCTTGCCATGTGCCCTAAATTTTTGTGGCAGCCACCCAGGATAGCATCTGGCATAGTTTCTGAAGCATCCATTCTCAACCTTTTTTTGGCCACAGCCATAAACGCAATAGGAAATATAAACCAAATCAGATTGTATAAGTCACTTAATGAACCTTATAAGGTGGTATGTGAATGATTGTTTCCAGTCTATAATCCCCTTCAGATGTCCCAGGGTCCCTCCAGGGGTCATATGGCCCCTGTTGAGAATGGCTGCTCTGGAGCACCAATAGCCAACTTCTGGATCAGGGGTCTCCAAACTATGGCCCACAGGCCACGTCCTGCCCGCCTTACCTTTTTATCCAGCCCGACAGGCTTAGGTGCGTTCCCTTCCTGCTGGCCCAGAAGGGGAAACTGCTGAATGGTGGGGGGGCGGGGTTTCACTCTGCGACCAGTGCATGTGTGTGTGTGCGGAGTTTAACTGTGTCTGTGGGGGCAGCACTGGGTTTCACTCTGCACCTGCATGTGCATGCATGTGTGGGGTGAGGGTGGGGATTTAACTGTGCACCTGTGCGTGTGCGTATCTTCAGCCCTCAAAAGTGTCTACAATATATGATGGGGCCCTCTTGCTATAAAGTTTGGAGACTGCTGCTCTAGATAGAACTGTGCCATACATATGGTGAGGTTGGTGAAATCACTGTATGAAAATCAGGAAACCGTTGCATGAACTCAATGTGGAGACAGTGACTGGTTTAAGATTGGGATAGGTGTGTGGCAAGGTTGCATCCTGTCATCTTTGTTATTCAACTTGTATGCTGAAGTGATAATCAGAAAGCTAGGGTTAGAGAATCAAACATTGGGGTAACAATTGGTGGAAGAAACATCAATAACCTTTGATATGAGGATGACACAACCCTCCTCTCAGAAACCCAGGAAGGTCTAATGTACCTGATCATGAAACTCAAAGAAAAAAGTCAGAGATTTGGCTTTTTTTTTAATATTAAAAAAACCAAACTCATGACAACTGCAAAGAATCGAAACAGAAAAATAGCAAATGGTGGAGAGGTTGAATGTGTGGAAGAATTCATATTTTTACGTTCACTGGACATTCAAAATAGTGATTGCAGCCAAGAAATTAAACATTGAATCATGCTAGTTCACATAGCAATGATAAGTAGGAATCAAATATGGAAAAGTAAAGATGTCAGCTTGATGACCAAGTGCAGATTAATTCACACCATCATGTTCCCCATAACTACATATGGCTGTGAAAGTTGGACAATGAAGAAGATGAAAAGAAGGAAAATTGATTCTTTTGAACTATGGTGTTGAAGAAAGCTCTTGCGCATTCCATGGACTGCAAGATAACAAATAAAGAAGTGTTGAAGTGCATAAAACTGGACTAGTCACTGGAAGGCAAAATAACAAAACTTAGTTATTTCGGCCATGTAATGTGATCAGCATCATGCTCGGAATGGTCAGTGGTAAAAGATGAGGACACCAAATAATGTGTAGGTTGAATGTAATCAAAGCAGATACTGACAAAAATATAACACAGCTGAAAGAAGCTATACAAGATCGGAAATCATGAGGAGAGCTGGCTTGTGAAACTGCCAAGGATCAGATACGACTGAATGGATAATTCAATCCAAGATGAAACTGGATTTCAACTCCCATCAGTTCACCATGGTTTTTCTGGCTAAGGCTGATGGGACTTTTCGTCGAACAACATCAGGGCCACAGGTTGACCACCCCTTCTCTGTTTGCTTTTACTTCCTCTTGGAAGTTTGGATTCTGTCCACCCCAAATAGCAAAACTGAGTAACTTAAGGATGAATTGTTTTTTGTTTTCACATTGGCATGTGTATTATAGCAAATAAAGCACAATGAAATTTGAAGGCTCTTTGTCAAGGACAGGAATATTTATTTCCTCTAAAAATATTTCTGCCTGGAGCTCCTGATTACAATGAAACAAAGATCTGGTGACATGTGCTGCCCACAATTGCGAATCAGAGCGGAAGAAGGCAGGTGTTGCTGTGAAGCAGAAATATGCCCAGACATAGGAAAAATAGAAATTTTGACAGAAACAGTGCCTGAATACACATTATAATAAAGCAAAGAAAGATGAACTGTAGATGAACTTCAGGAGTTGTTTACAGTGTGTGCAAAGCCTTAAGGACATCACACTCCTTTTTTTTTTCCCCAGCACTCAGTGCTGCAGCTGCCTCATGGAGAAAAAAAAATGCAGCATTTTGTACAGAGATTGGAAATGTTTAAAAGGAAATGATGTTGAGAAAACTAGAAGTAAGCATAAGTGGCAATGATAATTGTTCATGTCCAAGCAGGCACTAGTGGGGTATCCATCAAACAGTAGGAAAAAGTAGAATCTATAAGAAAATATGGCAGTATGACTGGTTTTGGTCAGAGTTTCAGTGACCCCATTCTGCAGACACACTTCTTAGTTTTCTTTCCATTCCAACACAAGTCAGCATCCTGTGTCTACTGAATATTGAATAGCTCTCACAGAATGGTTTTTGGGGGGCCTTTCCGTCCCCCCAACCCCAACCACTTCTCCTGGCCTTTCTGTCCCCACCCCCACCCCTGGGAAGCAAAAAAAGTTAGTCCTCTTGTAGCCCTTGATTCTCTGGCTGATAGATCGGGCCCGAATTCACTGGGCTTCCACTGTCTGGTTTCAGTTCCCCCAATACCTCCGATACCTTCCTCTTGTGTGTGGCAGAGGCATTTTTGTTACACAAGGACTGGCACTTGGAGAACTAACATCCCTGTGTGTATACGAGATCCTCTCAGCAAAATATTGCAAATTTATATCAGGATTGCATACATTACCTGAGCCTGTGAAGATTGTGTAGGAGTTAACATCAAAGGCCAGAATCCTGTTGAACACCAGCAGAGCATGTCGTACTGCTGGTGTAGTTCTCAGCCTCTCTTGTGAGAGTGAAAATCATAAAGAGCAGCTCTTTATAAATCAGCAGGCCTTCTGCTTGCAGAAGGAGATACTGGATGTCTTATTACCCAAGTGCCGAAAATCTAAAACTGCTCACATGAGCCTAGACAAAAAAAGAATTTATTCATGGGCTATTTTATGTTATTTAGTTTTTGCACATTTAACTATACAGTGAATTTGAATACAAATCAGTGGAATATGAGGATTCTGCATGCAGTAGTCTGCTTTCGCTTGGGAGGTTGTCCAAGTGGTAAAGCGACCTGATTGACTTTTCCTGCTGCTTTGGCTGAGAAGTATGGGGATTTTTTTTCCTGTGGAGACTCTAAACCAGCCTTGGACCTGCCTTTAATTTTCCTACAATATTGTCTTATTGTTACCTCTGAACCCTCCCGATTACCTGTGCAAGAGATACATTTCAGAAATGAAGTACATAAAGTGGTTGAAGGAAATTGTACTTAGGAGCTCCAAGGCACTGGTTCTTAACCTTGGGTTACTCAGGAGTTTTGGACTGCAACTCCCAGAAGCCTTCACCACCAACTGTGCTGGCTGGGGTTTCTGGGAGCTGCAGTTCAAAAACATCCAAGTAACGAAGGTTAAGAACCATGCTCCAAGGGATCCCACCCCTAGTTGATCACAAGACGGGCTGCACTGTTGAACAGTCCATAAGGGCACCCAGTGCCTTTGGTGTATTGCACATAAGGATGAATGAGATGTGTTACTTTTATTCCCGTCAGATTTATGCTTTTTTTCCAGAAGGAGTTTGATAATATTGGCCGAATATTCTTCTGTATAGAAAAAAATACTTTATTTGAATACAGTCAACCCTTGACTTACAAACGCCCCTACATATGAACTTTTCAATTTACGAACGGCTCCGTTCGCAAAATTGGCATCGACTTGTGAACTGAGCCCCGACCTACGAACGAGTTTGAGGCTCCGTTTGCAAGTCAATGCCATTTTTTGTGAACGGTGCTATTCGTTGCCTTCGGACGTCAAAAAGGGCTTTCCCCCCTGACATGGGAGGAAGCCGTTTGAAGGTGCTGATCACGGCAGCAGGGACCCCCAGGGAGGTCTCCCACGGTGGCGGGCAAGCCCTGGGAGACCTCCTTGGGGGTCGCCGCCACCCCAATCCACACTTTGGAGGTCTCAAAGAGCTTTCCCCCCAACATCGGAGGAAGCCCTTTGAAAGCTCCGAAGGCAAAAAAGCAGGGAGAAAGGCTGGAAGTTCGAATTTCCCATCCTTTCTCCCTGCCTTTTTGCCTTCCGAGCTCTCAGAGGGCTTCCTCCGATTTTGGGGGGGGGGGGAAGCCCTTTGAGACGTCTGAAGGTAATTTTTTGAAATGCTGGGGTGGATTAATTTCGTTCCCATGCACTTCAATGGAAAATGGTACTTTGACTTATGAACTTTTCGATGTACGAACACCGTTCCAAAATGGATTAAGTTCATAAGTCGAGGTACCACTGTAGAGTTTAATTTTTATATATGGTTGGCTGACTATTATTTGAACATGTAAAAAGCTTGCTGCTGTGACTCGTGGTAGCAAATTGCCACTAACTAGCAAGGCACCAGTTGCATTACAACACACACACCTGATTGTACATCAGGCATGTGTCTACTGATGTGATCCAGTGCCTCGCTAGTGACAATTTTCTGTGGGGTGTTACATTATTTCATTTGCCTGTGTGTGAATTACCTCCAGGATTCTGACTCTCAAGCTGATTTACTGTTATTCGAAGGACTGTCCTAGTAGAAAAACTGGGGGTCTTCCTTTCTTTAAAGGAGCAGTATATTTAGAACTAGAAGATTGCTTTCTGCCTTACTGCTTTTATTACCATTTTAGATTGAGACTGAAATATTTCTGAAAGGATTCTTCTCCAATAAAAAGTAAATTTATCCTGTGTTTTTAATTTTAAACCTCTTTGGTACTTTCCTCTCTGTTGGAGACAATGAAAATGTTTTCAAAAAGAGGTGGGCTTAGATCTTGCATCCAGGGGTTATCTAGACATCTGTCCAGTTTCCCCCTGATTTGCACATCATCTGGTAATCATCCCGTAAGGAAAGGATGAATAAACTTTCCATAAACAGGGGCACTGAGCGAGTTGGTGACATAATACATTTGACTTTTAATTTTCTCCATATGGTGAGAGACTCAGAAATACTGTTGTTATCAAAATTGATTGCTTTGTGTTATGTATTCAAATTCTGGCGCAGCTGAGGGTAAATCAGATGAAAACTGTTCAATAGTTGCACTTTTCCACTGAAACGTAATACCTTTTGGGCTGATGTCACTGTCTCTTGTTTTCTTTAACTGGGAAGGATGTTTATTTCCCCCCCTGCTTGCTTGCTTCCCAGCTTTACTAGGAACGCACAAGAGTAATATGAATGTCAGAGAAGAGGCCTGTTGTAACAAGGCACACAGCAGTGTTTGTTGTCTACATTCCCGAACTCCAGAATGAACTGAATGGAGTTGTTGACTAGATAAAGACAGTTTGCTCACTCATGCAAAAAAGGAAAACAAGAAACAAGGAGAAATCATGTGTTTATTAAAAGGATGAACTTTGAGAATTTCAAGGAATCCAAGCATTGAGAAGGTTTGAAAGCAACAAGGAATTACGCACAGGATGCCAATGTTGTAAGTAAACTAGTAAAATTGTCATTGTTTTTAAATGAGGGTGAGAATAATTAAAGTTTTAACCTCCGACATGTTTTTATATTTGACAAAAATATTTTTATACATGGCTGACTTTCATGTGTTCAGCTTCTCTGGGTCTGCTGGAGATCAGCTACGAGGCAGCATAATTAGATTGGCATGCTTTGAACAAAACTAAGTAAGAAAGAATACCCACCAGCTGCAGAGATACCCAAGTGGATGTCACCTTGTCCTCTGCATGAACATTTTCCCTGCCCAAATACTGAAGATTTGGTAAACTATCATTCAAAGCTTCCTCAAACCTTAGTGTCTGCCTTTACTTGTTGAACATTCAGCCTTGCTGGCTAAGAGATGTTGGGAGTCACCATTCAAAAGGTAACTTTTCCATTTTTTGCCTATCCCACTTTGGCTGTGGACAGAGAGTGGGTCATGTGTCATATCTGTAACTTTAAAACCCCTCTGGCATTTCAGATCTTACTGACATGCCTCATATTATTTTCATATATGGAAAACTTATTTTACATTGCACCTTTCCATTCATGTGTTAAAAGGTAAATAATAATGCATTTTCTGGGCCCATTATTAGACTGAGGCAACCTGTTCTAAGATGGCCAGTGTACATTGTTGCTTTTACTTCTTAACTTGTCTTGTAGGTATCTGTGCCACAGTGAAATGAGGACGGTGAACCGGGTGCTTACCTTCCAGCTGGGCTGCCACATTGCTGTCATTGTTTGGAGAAGAACAGCATTGAATGAATTCTTTTATCTTCTATTGAGGGATCTCAATGGGACTAAATTCAAGAATAGATTCAGTGCTGTTAAAGCACTATACGTCCTATGGACTCTCTCTGCCAGGATTGTGGCCAGTTCTTGACAGTTGTGTGTTGGTCAATAACAACACCATACTGCTGGAGAAACAATTTTGATTTTTAGATTGTCCTTGCAGTCTTCAGTGTTTTTATCAGTTAGTTGAGGATGCCCCTCCCATCATATCCATATGACCTTTTATAGCTCATTAATTTTTTCTTTTGGTGACATACAGTATACTAATACTCATATCCCCACACAGTTTTTAAAAAAATAAGTTCATGTATAGTTCTGTATATTCTGATGTCTCCCACAAACAGCATGAAAAAATGCTGTGTGCATGATCTTGTGATTGTAGGTGCATGTGTTGGAATAGAAAGTATATCAGTCTGTATTTAGAAGAGAGGAAACTCAACACTAGTATTGACTCTGAAATTATTACATAAGCCTATAGGCATACATACATACATACATACATGCGTATATACACAGATGTTTCTGGCTTACTTTGAAGGCTGGAACACATATAGCTTAGGCTATAGTTCTATTTGGATTTTCTTTTACAGGTTGCACAAGTCTAGTATTTGATAAACAAAAATTGACTTAAGCATTTTTGTAATTATGATTAGGAGTGAATAGGCATTTACACAATATGTATCAGTATCAAAGAACTGATTCCTCATGCTTGCTTAATGCTCCCCTATTCCTTCTTTCTAATGTTAGGTCAAAATGAGCTGGGTATATTTTTCTGAATTGAATGATTTTCTATTTATAGCTGCATTCGTTTTTTCCAGTGCACAAACATTCTTAAAAGTTATCAGTTATCTTACAATCAACATCTATCAGATTAGGAGGGGAAACAAGCACTTTAATCATGTTAGGATATGAAATAAAGTCAACTAAATGACATAGAGGAAGATGAGAATCTAACAGGTAAATGCTGTTTTTTCATGACAACCTTGTGATTCTTGGAGGATTTCATTCTGTCATGGAGCGTTCTGCCCTTTCTTCTAAGTCATACACAGTTAATATTAAGGTTTGTCAGATATGGCTTAAACTAAACTGTGGATATGATTTAGGGTTTGTTTGTTTTTTTGTTCTGATTGTTTGCTTTTGGTTTTAACTCAAGCTGCAGTTTTTGTTTGAATCCAGTGAGTCAGTCTGTTACAGTAGACCTCCTTATCTATGGGATCCACTGATTTACTGATTATCTGCAGTTTTCAGTATCCATAGGGGGGACTTGGAACCTATCCCCAGTGGATATGGGGGTCCTACTGTATTTGGTTCTGAAGAGCAGATGAATAAGCAATGTTGAGTGTACAACTCTCTTAACTAGCTTCTGGACCTCCAATGGCCAAGGCCACTGCACACATTCTGCACCCATGGATCTCAGCTGTGACATGTATTTGCACTCTGACACAAGCCTGAGTTAGAGTAAATCAATGTTGCATCTAGAACTCAGAGAAAAGATGTGGTACCAGAAATAGCATTATAAGTATTTGCCACCATCTGTTTCTGAGCAGTTGGCTCTTAGTAGGTTGTGTGTGCAGGCTGGTTTATTTTCCTTCCAAACAGTCTGAATGAAATATAGATCATACCAAGCTGCCTTGTTAAGTGTCACAAACCATGCCTTCTTCCCTTTTCATGAACCTCATTCCTCTTAGACTTGCAGAGGAAAAGATGTGAACAGCAGTTCACTTACAAGGAACAGAGAGGTAATTCTCTTAAATCAATTTGTTTACATTTCATCTGCTATTTAGATTCAGAACAGCCTAGCATGTTTACAGGCCTTTCAGGCAGTTTTCAATGTGCTGCTAACGTACATATTTGCTTAATAGGCCTTTCCTTGTGGTTGCAAAGAGGGAATGAAGGAGATCAGGCTTTTGTTGTTTTGTATAATAGCTGTAATATTCTTGGAGAAATTGTTATGTGAATCAAGGCAGTGAACTGATTACTTTTTCATAGGAAGAAAATAGATCTGTGTATATGCTACACTAGATAAATTGCTAAATAAATCAAACTTCTGTACCACAGTAACCCATATTTTGTGTCAACAAAAACAACTACACTGTGAGTTGTATTATGCTAATGCTACTTAAGCAATTTCGCACATTTTGATTCTGCTTCTGCTGCTCATGACTAAGGCTGGCATCTGAAATTGCAAGATCTTTTACAGGATCATCCAGTTGGTTCTCTTGGTTTCCTTTGATAACCTTCTCATTTTTATTGTGCATTCTGAGAATTTTAGTGTTTGAAATACTTTCATGACATCCAAAAATAGAAAAGAAAAAGAAAGAAAAAGAAAAAAGGCGAACAGCACAACTCTGTACACATTTATTTAGAAGTGAGACATACTGAGTACAAAGGGGCTTACTCCCAGGTACGTAGCTCTGTTCTTACACACTTATGAGTAGAAATATTTAATGGATTATCTAAATGAGAATAATATTGCACTAGAGATGGGGGTATTCGTATATAAATATCCCTGCATAGCTGGACGTAACGAGGGTCTGGCCCCCTGGGGCCAGACTGTCTACTCAAGCATCCACTGCTCCTGCCAGCTCTGCTCTCCCTTCCAGTTGTCCAGAGCTCATGGTTGACTATCCACTCCTGGCATTAGGAGGGAAGATGAGTCTTCCTGCCAGGCAAACAAGTGGATAGCCGACTGTGAGCTCTGGAGCGATTGGAAGGGTGGAACCAGCAGCAGCAGCGGACGCATGATTGGACACATTGTTACATCCAGCTGTGCAGGGGTATTCGTACCCATCTCTATATTGCACTGTAATATCATTCCGTCTAGTATATGAGGGGCCATAGACCAGAGAGTGAATTCATGCTTTGTATGTAACACCTCAAAAGATACCAGGTAGTAATGCTTAAGTAATGCTTTAAAAAAAAACCCTAAAAGGATTGGTGATAAAATGTATAAAACATTAAACGTTTCCTTAAAATGCTTCCAAATTGTCCATTAAAATGAACTAGATTTTTTTATATTACTTGTTAATGTTATTTTTAAAATTACTCTAAGCACATTCCACTGCCTGCCCTCCAAGCTGGCCCATCAGGCTAGACAGTGGTGGTGTCTAATATGATGTAAGTTTTCTTCACATGTTCTTATCTTTTTAGTGAACTTTACATATTATATTAAGTTAAAAGTGCTTTAAAATAATTGTTGTGTGCAGTTCCATGGAACTGCTGTGGGTTCTTATTTCTATTTTTCCATTATATCCATGTTTGAAATAGTCTATTTGGCCACAATGTCAGAAGAGGGATAAGAGGAGCTATTTTATATGTTCTCTAGTACAGTTTTTCTTAAGGTTGAAAAAATGCACAAGTACTTGAAAAGGGCACAGAGACGGGTATTCTGAGTTTGAATGGAATACTTCTGTAATATTAAATGTATGCTTCTCATTAAAGTAATAAACAAAAGAATGGGGGGCATAGAGACACAAAATGAATTCCAAAATCTTTATCAGGGTGATCGATCTTTATTAAACAAGCTAAAATGGCACAAAAAACCTATAGAAGGGTTTGAGATCACTTTTGCTTCAAGAGTGTAATGATGCCTCACAAAAAATTAGTAGTCTCAAAAGTTTGTTGTGACTTTCTGCCTTCTAACAAAGACATCAGCCAGCGTGAATTTTGGAATTAACTTGCTTTGTGAACAGATCATGCCGAAACGCAAAATGCTAGTTCTTGAAGTACCTTGATATAATTCTTTTAAATGACTTTAGACTAATGTTCAGGTGCCACCTTTATTCTTGATAGAAGGGTGGTGTTAATACTAAAGTGGCACATGGAAATTTTATCACCAACCAAGTGAAGCACCACCAGGCAGGAAAAAAGGCAGGAAAAAAAAATCATCTTCTGAATTTTCTCCTGCTATATTTAAAAACACAGGAGCCCTGCTAAGAAAAACACTGGCAGTTTCAGGAAAGGTGATGTATTGTAGATGTTCAGATTTATTTAGTTAGCTGTATAGTTTTATTTGTTTGTTTGTTTGTTTGTTTGTTTGTTTTCCACATTTGGTATAAGTCAGTCATGTATTTAACCTACCAGTTCAGCTTGTCAACGCCTGTTTATTAATTGATTTAAACAAATTAACTTGACCTGCTTTTGGTCTGTTTCATTTTACCTAGCGAGCTATAGCAAATGAATAAAAATGGCAGGCGCCCACAAGTGTTTGTTAATCTAATTAAGAAATATATTAGCGAAGGCTTTCACGGCCGGGATCTAATGGTTGTTCTGACTGATGAGAGAAGGACAGAAAGGATTTTGATAACCCACACAAAGTGTTTAAATGTTGTTGCCATTACAGACATAGTGGTAAAGGAAAAACTTCAGTCCACCGTGAAAGGCAAAACTCTTTTATGCTGCAATAAATGTACTGTATGAAAATTTTCCACAGTGTGTAAAGGAAGATTATTCTCTAATGTTGTCCAGGGTGGTTTCCTATTTGTGTGTCTTACTGAAAAGTCCAAGGAAACAAAGGGCTCATCTACATGTGGCAGTTGGAGTGGGCTGGTGTTATTATGTGCCGTCAAGTAGCTCCAGACTCACAGTGACCCTATGTATGGGAAGTCTCCAAAATGTCCTGACCTCAATGGCCCTGCTCAACTCCTATAAACTCAAGCCTCTGACTTCCTTTAGGGCGTCAATTCATCTTGTATTTGGTCTTCTACTTTTCCTGCTGCCTTCAACCTTTCTAGCCTTATTGTGTTTTCCAGAGAATCTCATCTTCTCATGATGTGCCCAAAGCATGACAGCCTCAGTTTCAAAATTTTGGCCTCCAGTCTTGATTTGCTCTAGGACCCACTTGTTTATCTTTTTGGCCATCCAAGGTATCCAAAAAGCTTTCCTCTAGTACCACAGTGATCAGAAATCAAGAGTGTGAATGTTCTTGGTCTTGGTCTCCAGTGGCATATCTTACACTTGATTTTTTTCTAGTTCCTTAAATGCTGCCCTTCCTAGTCTGAGCCACCTTCTGATTTCTCAGCTGCAGTCTCCATTTGGATTGATGGTGGGCCAAGGTTTAGAAAACCTCTAATTGTTTCAAATCCTTCACTGTCAGTTTTAAAGTTGTATAGTCATGATTTTTTCTTCTTAATGTTCAACTACAGTCCTGCTTTGGCACTTCTTTCACTAAAAGTTGTTTCCAATCATTGTTGCTTTCTGACAGTAAGAAGCATATCTTAAATTAAGCCATCCAGGGACCTTTGGGAGTGGGCGGCATATAAGTTAAACAAACAAACAAACAAATAAATAACTGATGTTTCTTCCACCAGTTTTTGTTCCTCCTTCATCTGAATCTTATATAGCTTTCCATATGATGTGTTCTGTTTACAGATTGAACACATAAAGGGATAAAATGCACCCTTGTCCGACACCTTTGCCTATAAGAAACCATCCTCTCTCTCCATATTCTGTTCTAGTGGCAACATGTTTTTGACAATATAAATTACACATCAGGACAATCAAGTGCTGAGGCACACCCATTTCTTTCAGAACAGCCCATAATTTCTTATTTATTTGTTTTTTTTTGTTTTTTTGTTTGTTTGTTTGTTTGTTTTTTGTTTTGTTTTGTTTTGTTTTATTTCCGCCTATCTGGTCTTATGACCACTCTAGGCGGTGTACAGTCAAAAGCTGCCAAGCACAGACTGATCTTTTGAAAATCTTTTGTGTGCACTAGTAGCCAGCAGATATTTGCAGTATAATCTTGGGTGCCTCTTCCTTTTCAGAATCCTCTTGGATGCTTGCCTAAAAGCTTTCAGTTTCATCTGCTGCCCAGGAGCTGCCTTGAAGAGGGTGGATGCATCTTAGTCTGGTGCCTTAGCTGTGGACATTCTGCCTTGGTTGACCCTGCTAGGAGTCCAAGCTCATAATGGATTCTGGCCTCCTGATGGCATTTCTTTCAGCTTTGCTGACACATTCAAACCCCTTCACCTTGTTAAAGTGTCATCCAAGAAGGAATAAATAAGATACAGCTGTCTGATTATCATCAGACATATGGGACTGGTAAAGTTGCACAGGTAGGATTAAGATTGTGCAGTCGGGTTGGCCCATGGCTTGAGCAGGGGGGGTGCCTTACCCTGTAACAACTCCTGATCTCCATTGGATATTTGCTTGGAAAATGTTGGATGGTCAAATCCCTGCCACATAAACCATATTTCATGCATTTCACCAGCTTTGTGATGTATTTCTTCAATATTATATAAAAAAGTAGATTTTTTAAAAATAATAAATTATAGCCTTCTGCCGAACACTGGCTGAAATCCTGTTGGTTAGCCTAGTAGCAATGAGAGCAGGCCCATTGGATCAGTGTTGAATTGGTGAATCAACTGCTCCATCAGCTGCATTGATTTAATAGGCCTACTTTAGTTGTGACTTACTATGCTAAGGCAAAGGTCCCAGCCAGTCCGTGGCCTAGGCAGGACTGGGCCGCAGACACAGATCTCCTGCCCCATCCCCGTGAGCACTGCCCTTGTGCACAAGGATGCCACACTCCCACACAAGCATGCAACACCCGTGTGCACGGACCCTGCCCCCCCCAATCAGCCTGTGGTTGGGGAAAGGTTGGGGACCACTGTGCTAAGGAACAGGATTCCAGTCATACTGTGTTTTGGAAATTGTTTTTAAGAAAGGAAAAAAATAAATATCAAATTTAAGCATTCTTACATTTCAATGTATTCGCGAAGGCTTTCACGGCCGGGATCTAACAGTTGTTGTGGGGTTTTTTTCGGCCAAGAAACCCGAAAAACCCACAACAACCATTCTTACATTTCCTTCCCCTTTTTTTCAAAATGCTGATGAGATTTTTGTGGTTAAGTGTTCTTTCCTCCTCTCTATCTCTGGTTTGGTACAGATAAAATTTAGTCAATAGGCTTATTAGGAGCATTGATTTTTGAGGTATTAATGCATAATTTGTATTCAATGCTTTTTTAGGATTTTAAAATCCCTCCAATTGAATATAAAAGAGCTGTGCTTACAGAAAATTCACTTATTATCTGATCTTCACATCTATTCTATTTAAGGTAATACTGTGCACATTTTACCTAGTCTCACATATTGTGTCCACTTATTTTTGAGCCTCGAAGTACACACAGTTTCTCTTGCTCTTTCAACTGCAGTTCCTCTGTGATTCCAGAACAGCTCGAAACACTCCTAGTCAGAAGACAAAATGTAGCTATTCTGTCTAGCATCCCTCCCTCCCTTCTGTTCTTCCCTTCTTTCCTTCCTTTGTTCATATTTTGGTGGTAAAAGAAAAGAAAGAAAAGAAAACACTGAAGCATTGCAGGCGAAAGACAGTTATGTCAGGACTCCCTGTAAAATTCCACAAATGAAGCAAAAAAAAAAGCAACTGGAGAAATTCTGGGATTCAGACTCTGAAGAGGAGCAAGGCAGTGGATTTTGAATCCTTGCTTTTATTGTGTGGTTTTATTGGAATTGTCAGTTATGTGCTGTCAATTTGTACTAACTTATGGAGTCCCTAATAAAGCTTTCAAGGAAAGTGAGATACAGTGGTGCCTTGCTTAACGGGCGCCCCATTTAACGAAGAAATCGCATAGCGATTAACTTTTTGCAATCGCAAAAGCGATCGCATTGCGATGTTCCCTATGGGGAAAAATCGCTTTGCGATGATCGGTACCTTGTTTCGCTTACCGATCATCGCAAAGCGTTGATTTTTTAAACAGCTGATCGGCGGTTCAAAAATGGCCGCCGGGTAAAAAAAATGGCTGCCCACTGTTTTCTGGGACGGATTCCTCACTTACTGGGCAGCGAAAATGACCGCCATATGGAGGATTTTCACTTAAAGGTGAGTCTGAAGCCCATAGGAACACATTGAAGGGGTTTCAATGCATTCCTATGGGCTTTTTAATATCGCATAGTGACGAAATCGCTTTGCAGCAATTTTTGCTGCACCGATTATCGTCGCTATGCGAGGCACCACTGTACTTGAGTGACTTTACCAGTTTCACATCCTCAGCAAGTTCCAATGGCTGAGTGGAGATTCAAAGACAGGCATCCTGAGTCCTAGTCCATCACTCCATCCACTGTACCACACAATAGCATATATTACTGACAGTTGTGGTTGGCTGGATAACTCTGTGAATTAAACATCTCACTGTGGAGCGAGAGGCTGGAGTTTGATTCCCCTCACTCTGCCCCCAGGAGAAGAGCCAGCCTGTGTAAGCCTTGAACATGTTGCAAAGTCCTAAAGTGGTCCTAAGAAGAAGGGAATGGTGGACCACCTCTGAGTACGCTATACCTAGAGAACCCTGGAAAATCGAAATTGATGTGATGGCATGTTGTTATATGAGAGGGACAAGTTTAGAAGAGGTAGGTGTATTAGTCTGTGATAGCATATCAGGCAAAAACAAAAAGGGGAGGATAAGAAGACAAAAACCATGTGGCACCTTAGACCAACTGCTATTTTTAATGTGAGTTTTCATGGACAAGTCAGAAGTTTGAGAAGGACAGTGCAGGTAACCAATTAAGATTAAGGACAGACAGAAATTGGAGCAATCTCTCTCCTCATGAGTTGAAATAAGTAAAAGGGGACTCCTGCACTTAAGAGTAAACATGCTGTAGACCAATCTCTCTTTAAATGAACAACTCGCTTATCTTTTGATGATATGAGGGACACTTCTCTCAGGATTGTTTTCATTAGGCTCACAGAAGAAGAGAATATTCTTCTCCTCCCTGTATATCACAGACCGTGTTCTTCTGTCTTTCTCCACAACTGCTACTGGGAAAACTAAGTACACTGTGTGTATTCATAGAGTTATTTTGGCTCCAACACACTTCATTTTCAGAATGGCTTTATGCTCTTATCAGGTATATGCTGCCATCGTGTGGTTCTTTTTGAACATTTTCAGGAAATATTTCTGAGGTGAACAATGCAAAGATGGCAGGTGTCTAACCTTGAAAGGCAAAATATACAGAAGTACGTAGCAGTAAACTGATGTCATGGAAGCTAGTCTATCAGTGGCTCCTAGTCATGCCTCTTACTTCTTCCAGGATCAGAGGTAGTGTGCCTGCTGGAGGACAAGAAAGAAAGAAAGAGGGCTCTTGCTTTCATGCCCTGCTTGTGGACTTCCCATTAGTATCTTGATGGCCTCTCTGAGAAATAGGATGCTGGACTAGGTTGATATACTAGGATGCTACTTGTGCATGTACCAAGAAGCATTTTCAATCTTCAAATAATATAAACCAAGACTAATCCAATGTTGCACACAAAACCAAACCAAACTTGAAACCTGCTTATTATATTTTACAATATTTATGTCATAAGAAATTCTTTTCCACACTTACAAGAGATGATAGCATGGTATGTATGTATGTATGTATGTATGTATGTATGTATGTATGTATGTATGTATGTATGTATGTATGTATGTATGTATGTATTTATTTATTTATTTATTTATTTATTTATTTATTTATTTATTTATTTATTTATTTATTTATTTATTTATACCCCGCCTATCTAGTCATTTCGACCACTCTAGGCGGCTATTAGAGAGTCATTGTAGTGAAACTCCATTTAAGTTAAGGTTTTGCATTTCTACAGATTAAGTAGAAATTATTTTTGTTGTTTACTTGTTAAGTCGTGTCCGACTCTTCGTGACCCCATGGACCAGAGCATGTCAGGCCCTCCTGTCTTCCATTGCCTCCCAGAGTTGAGTCAAATTCATGTTGGTCGCTTTGGTGACACTGTCCAACCATCTCATCCCGTCGTCCCCTTCTCCTCTTGCCTTCACACTTTCCCCAACATCAGGGTATTTTCCAGGGAGTCTTCTCTTCTCATGAGATGGCCAAAGTATTGGAGCCTCAGCTTCAGGATCTGTCCTTCCAGTGAGCATTCAGGGTTGATTTCCTTCAAAATGGATAAGTTTGTTCTCTTTGCAATCCAGGAGACTCTCAAGAGTCTCCTCCAGCACCACAATTCCAAAGCATCAATTCTTCGGCGGTCAGCCTTCTTTATGGTCCTGCTCTCACTTCCATACATAACTACTGGAAAAACCAATTACCCACTTACTTTTTGAGTTGTCCCTTTCCAGAGATTGCCTTTTAGAACAATAACTCCCAGAATTTCCCAGCTGGCATGGTCACATTTCCAAACCTTCCCCATTTATGCTTTAAAAATACTGTATTTCTACTACAGTCTCTTACCAACACTATTTTGGGATCAATTTATCCTCTCTCACCAAAGTGTCTGTCACTTCAATAGTGAAGTTGATCTAGATCAGAGGTTGGAGCCCCCAGCTATGAAGAAATATTCAGGAATTTGAATTTCCATGGGATGGGACATCCAAGATCACCTGGAGTATGGGTGGCTAGCAGGGTTATATGCTCTACCACCTGTGCAACATTGGGCAAGCTGTAAAGAGAAAATAGCAAGTCACTTCGGAATATTTTATAACTAGAAAACCCTGGATGGTCGACATAAGTCTAAATTATCTGGATTGTGGAGTGTTATTATTACTGTCACTGTCAATAGTAAATGCCAGCAGTGAGTGCTGACAGCATTGTAGACAAAATAGTCTTCTGAAGAACAAGAAGTGATCAGAAGGTTCAGGGGAATGCTAAAATCTATAGAAGTACAGAAATTACTCAAAAACAATAGTGAGTAGTTACGATTGACCAGTAGCATGTTGATAGACACACAGGTGACAAAGCAGGTGAATAGAATCCTGGATGATACAGAGACAGTAGGGGCAGATTAGACAATCCTGGGCTGTTGGGAAGTTACATCCATGCTTTCTCATTTTTCTCTTCCTTAGTGCATCTTTGATTCTTTATATTTCAAATTCTTAAGCCACTGTCCACTATGGTACAATGGGGAGCTAGTAGTGAAAGAGCCTTTGGTGTTGTCACATACTTCCTAGAAGGTCTCCACCTGGTGTCTTTATACACATTTACACACTAAGCTATCATTTTCCTCTTCTGGCAGGTAATTAAACTTTAATTTATTGCTTCTATTAATTTACATGGCTGGATTTTACCATATTAATTTTTGATAAAATTGGATGTGTTATTATTTTAGTTATTTTGTTGATTGTCATGGGTTTTTAATATTGCTATAAAGGACATTTCCCCTTCAGGGATTCCTGCCTTGTTGTGGCAAAGGGGCTTGAGTAATTCAGAGAAGCTATGGCTATGCCATGCAGGGACATCCAAGATGGGTGGAGAGTTCTGACTAAACACAATCCACCTGGAGCAGGAACTGGCAAGCCACTCCAGTATCTTTGCCAAGAAAACTACAAAGACAGAAAGAAAAGGCTAAAAGATATGACATTGAAAGATGAACCCCTCAGGTCAGAAGGAGTCCAACACGCTACTGAGGAAGAGTGAAGGATAAGTACAAGTAGCTCCAGAGCTAATGAAGTTGTTGGGCCAAAGTCGAACGTGCTGCGGACGTGCCTGGAAGTGAAAGGAAAGTCTGATGCGGCAAAGAAAAATACTGCATAAGAACCTGGAATGTAAGATCTATGAACCTTGGTAAGCTGGATGTGGTCAAACAGGAGATGGCAAACACTGACATCCCGGGTGTCAGTGAACTAAAATGGATGGGAATGGGCAAATTCAATTCTGATGATTATCATATCTACTATTGTGGGTGAGAATCCCATAGAAGAAATGGATTAGCCCTCATAGTCAACAAAATAGTGGGAAAAGCTGTACTGGGATACAATCTCAAAAATGATAGAATGTTTTCAATACAAATCCAAGGCAGACCTTTCAGCATCACAGTAATCCAAGGTTATGCACCAATCACCGATGCTGAAGAAGCTGAAATTGACCAATTCTATGAAGACTTACAACACCTTCTAGAACTGACACCAAAGAAAGATGTTCTTCTCATTATAGGGGATTGGAATGCTAAAGTAGGGAATCAAGAGATAAAAGGAACAACAGGTAAGTTTGACCTTGGAGTTCAAAATGAAGCAGGGCAAAGGCTAATAGAGTTTTGTCAAGAGAACAAGCTGGTCATCACAAACACTCTTTTCCAACAACACAAGAGGCGATTCTACACATGGACATCACCAGATGGGCAATACTGAAATCAGATTGATTATGTTCTCTGCAGCCAACGATGGAGAAGCTCTAGACCAGGGGTCAGGGAACTTTTTTACCTTTTACCCCCCACAAAAAATTATATATTACCCCCCACAAAAAATTATATATTACCCCCCACAAAAATTTATATATGCCGACATTACCCCATTGATTCGAAAGGAAGGAAATCATACATTATTTGAATTAAACATATTATTGAATCTACACAGGTTGTGTACCGAACTAGCAGGATGCACCAAATTTGATAAAGATGTGCACTATTTTTGTGGGAACACATTGCACTCCAGCCATGGTGTGGTACAGGAAGTAGTAAGGTGTCCAACGTGCCTAGCAAGTTGCATTAAATTTTTGCTAGCTCGCAGAGTATTTAATCACCATCAGTGGCTACCAGAGTGGTGCTAGCAATGACATGCTTGCTAGAGACAGCCAACGCAGAATTGGGGAGGGGGCTTTCTCTGCCACTTTAATCATTATATGTGTGGTGTGCAAAAAGGAACAAACCAGGCTAAAGGCCATGTCACCCACCGTGGTGCCACAGCCCAATATCAAAAGATCAGTGTTTTTTTTTTTTATCATCATCAATGGAAAACTCAGCAGTGGCCAGAGGATTGGAAAAGATCAGTCTACATCCCAATCCCAAAGAAGGGCAGTGCCAAAGAATGCTCCAACTACCGTACAATTGCACTCATTTGACACACTAGCAAGGTTATGCTCAAAATCGTACAAGGTAGGCTTTAGCAGTATGTGGACCAAGAACTCCAAGAAGTACAAGCTGAATTTTGAGGGGGCAGAAGAGCTAGAGACGAAATTGCTAACATGCCCTGGATTATGGAGAAAGCCAGAGAGTTCCAGAAAAACATCTACTTCTGCTTCATTGACTACGCAAAAGAATGGCAGAAAGTGAGGACTTAAAGAACCTTGTAATGAGGGTGAAAGAGGAGAGTGCATAAAATGGTCTGAAGCTCAACATCAAAACAACTAAGATTGTGGCCACTGGTCCCATCACCTCCTGGCAAATAGAAGGGGAAGATATGGAGGCAGTGACAGATTTTATTTTCTTGGGCTCCATTATCGGTGCAGAGGGTGACAGCAGCCACGAAATTAAAAGACGCCTGCTTCTTGGGAGGAAAGTGATGAGAAACCTAGACAGCACCTTAAAAAGCCACCCTTCCCCCCACCTTAATTCAAGCTTTCTCTTTTGCTTGCCTGTTCTTTTTTAATAGTTTTGAGTCAGTCTCTCTCTCTCACACACACACACACACACATACACACATCCATACACATGTCCATCCACCCACCCACCCTCCCTCCCTCCATTTTCTCCATACATTTAAATAAGGTTGATGAAGCCCTCGGTCTCTCTCACCTTCCCTCGCTAATTAATGTGATCCTTTCCCTCCTCCTGCTTGCTTGCAGTCATTTCCAAAGGAAGCATTCAGAAGCCACGGGTTGATTGATTGCCTGGGGCTAATCCACAGCTGTAACCAATCAAGCAGGCTTATCTCCGATCTCTGAAACAACAGAGGATTTACAACTGCCCTGCTGCAACCAAGGAAGTAACAGGGAGAGGTGGCTTACAATTTGAGGTTTGGCTTCAGAGGGTGGGGGTGGGAGGGAGGAGGTAGCACTCTGCTCATCCCCCCCCCGGGATTTTCACTTTTATCCCATTTGGGTTAATTTACCCTGTTCCCTGACCACTGCTCTATACAGTCAGCAAAAACAATACCTGGAGCTGATTGTGGCTCTGATCATCAGCTTCTTATAGCAAAACTCAAGCTTAAACTGAAGAAAGGAGGAAAAACCACTGGGCTACTCAGGTATAATCTAAACCAAATCCCTTATGAATACACAGTGGAAGTGAAGAACAGATTTAAAGAACTCAATTTGGTGGACAAGAGTGCCTGAAGAACTATGGATGGAGGCTCGTAACCTTGTACAGGAGACAGCAACAAAAACCATCCCAAAGAAAAGGAAATGCAAGAAAGCAAAGTGGCTGTCCAACGAGGCCTTAGAAATAGCAGAGAATAGAAGGGAAACAAAATGCAAGGGAGAAAGGGAAAGTTACAGAAAATTGAATACTGAATCCCAAAGAAAAGCAAGCAGAGACAAGAGGGCCTTCTTAAATGAACAATGCAAAGATATAGAGGAAAATAATAGAAAACTGGAGATATTAAAGGAACATTTTGTGCAAAGATGGACATGATAAAGGACAAAAATCGTAGGGACCTAACAGAAGCAGTAGACATCAAGAAGAGATGGCAAGAATACACAGAGGAATTATACCGAAAAGATTTGGATGTCCCGGAAAAGGCAGATAGTGTGGTTGCTGAGCATGAGCCAGAAATCCTGGAGAGTGAAGTCAAGTGAGCCTTAGAAAGCATGGCTAACTATTTAAAATCTTAAAAGATGACAGTGTTAAGGTGGTACACTCAATATGTCAGCAAGTTTGGAAAACTGAGCAGTGGCCAGAGGATTGGAAAAGATAAATCTACATCCCAATCCCAAAGAAGGGCAGTGCCAAAGAATGCTCCAACTACTGTACAATTGCACTCATTTCACACTAATAAGGTTATGCTCAAAATCCTACAAGGTAGGCTTCAGCAGTATGTGGACTGAGATCTCCTGGAAGTACAAGCTGGATTTCAAAGGGGCAGAGGAACCAAATTGCTAACATGCACTGGATTATGGAGAAATCCATAGAGTTCTAGAAAAACATTTACTTCTGCTTCATTGACTATGCAAAAGCCTTTGACTGTGTGGACCACAGCAAACTATGGAACGTTCTTATAGAAATGGGAGTGCCTGACCACCTTATCCATCTCCTGAGAAATCTAAATGTGGAACAGGAAGCAACAGAACTGGATATGAAACAACTGAAAATTGGGAAAGGAGTACGACGAGGCTGTATATTGTCTGCCTGCTTATTTAACTTATATGCAGAATACATCATGTGAAAGGCTGGACTGGAGGAATCCCAAAACGGAATTAAGATTGCTGGAAAAAATATCAACAACCTCAGATATGCAGATGATACCACTCTGATGGCAGAAAGTTAGGAGGGATTAAAGAACAAAACAAAAACAAAAAAAAACAAACTAAGGTCATGGCCATTGGTCCCATCACCTCCTGGCAAATTGAAGGGGAAGATATGGAGGCAGTGACAGATTTTACTTTCTTGGACTCAGATGGTGACAGCAACCACAAAATTAAAAGATGCCTGCTTCTTGGGAGGAAAGTGATGACAAACCTTGACAACATCTTAAAAAGCAGAGACATCACCTTGCCAACAAAAGTCCGAATAGTCAAAGCTATGGTTTTTCCTATAGCGATGTATGGAAGTGAGAGCAGGACCATAAAGAAGGCTGACTGCCGAAGAATTGATGCTTTTGAATTGTGGTGCTGGAGGAGACTCTTGAGAGTCCCCTGGACTGCAAGGAGAACAATCCTACTGTATCTATTCTGAAGGAAATCAACCCTGAGTGCTCACTGGCAGGACAGATCCTGAAGCTGAGGCTCCAATACTTTGGCCATCTCATGAGGAGACTCCCTGGAAAAGACTGTGATGTTGGGAAAGTGTGAAGGCAAGAGGAGAAGGGGACAACAGAGGACGAGATGGATGGGCAGTGTCACCGAAGCTACCAACATGAATTTAACAAAACTGTGGAAGGCAGTGGAAGACAGGAGGGCCTGGCGTGCTCTGGTCCATGGGGTCATGAAGAGTTGGACACGACTTAATGACTAAACAAGAAATAAAGGACATTTTACTACTTGGATAGTATAAATTTAACAAATCATGACTGTATACAATGTGCCATGTGCCTTTGTCCTAGTAGCCACATAAATCCAGAATGGATTAAAGTAACTCCAGATGAAAGAGCAAGGATCATTTTTAAGACACAGTCCCCTGCTTCATGTTTTCCAGGAACTAACTCAGCAAGTGAACACTGCCATCGTGTGGTCACAAATAAATGTTTGCACAAAATATTCCTGAAAAGGAAGAGGAAACAATTTTCTGTTCTTAAAATATAAACGATAAAGGCAGTGTAACAATGAAGAAAGTCAAGCATTCTTGTTTGTATAGCATGCCCTGTATAGAACCCGTATGAAATGCAGCATCCCATTGGTTTGATCTGAAAGCACATCATGTACATCTGGGTGGGTAAAGGACAGTTCTCCAGATATTAGGTAAAGGTTCCCCTTGATATTTTTAGTCCAGTCGTGTCCGACTCTAGGAGGTGGTGCTCATCTCGTTTTCAAGCTGTAGAGCCAGCGCTTGTCTGAAGACAATCTTACGTGGTCACATGGCCAGTGTGACTAAAGAACGCCATTTTACCTTCCCACCGAGGTGACACCTATTTATCTACTCGCATTTACATACTTTCAAACTGCTAGGTTGGAGAAGAGCTGGGACAAAGCGATGGGAGCTCACTCTGTCACGTGGATTCAATCTTACGACTGCTGGTCTTCTGACCCTGCAGCACAGGCTTCTGCAGTTTAGCCCGCAGTGCCACCACGTCCCTTGTTCTCCAGATATTGGCTAACTGTAATTTCCAGCATGCTTCACTACCAGTAATGTTGCTTAGGGCTGATGCGAATTGTAGTCTGACATCTGGAAGGCTTTACTATGCCCACCCCTGCATACATCCTTGCTTGGAATAATTGTGCTGTGTTAAGCAAAGATGCTTCATCAGCACGGATACATTGTTAGTTTATTAATATAACAAAAGGTGCTAATACTGGATCATTTCTCATCTAGTTTGTTTAATGATGTCCACCATAATATGACCAGGACTGAAATTTGCTAAGGAAAAAAACATTCCAGAAGTGAAACGTGATCTTGCTACAAACATAAATGTATTCAATATCTAAAATATATCAAAGTCTTGTTAAATACGTATACCTGCCAGAATCCTGTTGGCAAATGTGGAGCATGACATTTCTGTGGCTGGTGAGCTTTGCACTTGACCTGTTAATCTTTGCCTTGCAGTTACACAAGGATTTCCACATGCACAAAGTGTTAGTGGATTCCGCCTTGCACCAGCAGCAGGATAACACCATTGGGTGTTTTGGGCACAGGCAGGGAGAGGAGCATCAGCATCAGAACTCATAAGCCTTCTTGTTACACAATCCCATGTACATCTCTGATTTGTTCACCAATATACTATATACTTCGTCTTTTGTATACCATCACACATTACTGTAAAAGCAAAGGCCTAACTCCAGCATCAGACTAGTGTTCTACTGATATCATAAGACTTTCCCTTCCCTTCCCACTACAGCCATCTGCACTGCCTGAAAACCTGCTTCAGAATGTTTTTCAGCATCCTTGATCAGATTGTGAAGCTGCATAATGGGCTGCAGAGGACACGGAGGGGGATAGATATTTAACTTTAATTATTGTATTTTACTGTTGTAAGCCGCTTTGTGTCCTTTTCAAGAAGAAAGGCGGGGTAAAAATATTTTTCATTAATTAATTAATTAATTGATTGATTGATTGATTGATTGATTGATTGATTGATTAATTACCCTCCTGCCTTTGCTGATGGCTGCAGTCCCATTGGCAAATTGACAGTTGGATCCTGGGATATGTATTCATGCCAATGTGTTTCTATATATTAAAACCTAGCTTTTGAAAGCAATATGTCTGGGGGCAGATTCCAGAGGTATTTCCAATGTCATTGCCTCTTGTTCTGGGCTCATTTTTAAAAGGTGAGGAAATATAATGTATGGAAACTTGAAAAATGTGCAAGTCTGAATTATGAAAACTATCAATTATCCATTAATTGTGACCTGGGCTGATGGTGCTCTCTGAGGGCCTGCAAAGTACTTCATGAGCAAGGGTGCAAGATATCCCTCAGACCCAGTTTGCAGCCAGTGCCATGGCAACCACTACCTTGGCTGTTCTCAAGCACCATTCCAGGAACTTCACATGAGGGAGAGAGAGAGAGAGAGATGTCATGAGAGGTCATGTAGGATTTGGGATTCCATCGTTATGCTGCTGATATTCATCTTCCATCTTTCTTTCTTTTGCAGCAAATGCCAAAGAATCAGATTTGTTTTCTGTGCCCAAGAATGGACTGGATGTGACCTAATTAACTGGCTTTTTCTGGATAAACTGAATGTTGATCAGCAGTCAAACGAACTTGGTTTGTAACTACCGACAATTCTAGATGGGTTTGCACCCGTTCTGGAATATCATGTTCACACTGTGTGCGAATTATTTAGCCTCACTATCACAAAGAATGTGAGCAAAAGAGAATCTAGCCCCCCAACTTTGGAACGCCCTCCCTATAGAGATCCACCCTGGCTCAAACACTTTTGGCTTTTCGGTGCCAGGAAAAAACCTTTCTGTTTAGCCAGCATTTTAATTAAATAGTATTCTTTAGCTGGCCATATGAGCAGCACGATTTATTAATATTAATGTTTTAATGATTGTTTTTAATATAGGATATTATTATAATATTGCCTATTTTTAATGATTTTCATGTTTTAATATTGTTGTACACCACTCAGAGACCACTGGTAATGAATGGTGTGGCTAAAAAAATCTTGTAAATAAAATAAATGTTACATCTGTAAATAAGCTATTAAATTAGTTTATCTCATGAAGCACATGTGTAAATGTGTCCATCACAAACACTGTTGCTAAGAACAGAAGTATGACATTCCCAGCTAGTTGCTATTTCCGGCCCTCATGAAAGCAGTACACATATGGGGGTAATTTGATGTGGTGGTAACAAAGATACACAGTGCTGTGTCAAGATTAGTATCCCAAAGGAAAAGTCGTAACTTCCCTTTCTGGCAGACAGAACATGAAACTTATTTGGCTGCTGCAGAGATGAAGACTGACATTAAATTATGCTACTTTATTTTAAAAATTATTTTGGCTTACAAGTGGGCTACTACCTCTTTCTTACCTTGTATCAGCCCAGTGTACCTTATATTTGGGGCATGGTGGACAATCTCACCAAATCTGTCAAAGGGAATGAGAAATTATCCAACTGCTTCTCAAAAGGGGGTGGTTCACCACTAGCAGTGGTTGTGTAGCATTTCTTTGTGCATTCTTACGCTAAGACTTTCTATTAGGATTTTTTCTCCATTGCCACTATAACTATTATTATTTATTTTATTTAAAATATTCTTTTTTAACAAAGACAGATTCAGGACTTTTAAAAAGGAAATATATGAACGTGGGGACTCTCTGACTCTATTATCCAAATTATTCCAGGCCTTACAGTTATACGAAACCTGCAATCACAATTTTCCATTTCATTTTACTTTTTAGTCTGAAGAATTACCACTTACAATCTCATTTTTTCCTTTTTTTGAGTCTCTTCCCCAGAGCACACATTTGGTTCAGTGTTGCTTTTTGAAGTCTTGTTAGCAAGGCATAGGAGACACAGAATCTTCTGAACCTGCAAAACCCTAATGGTATGGGGGAACTGCAGGGTCCTGGTTTTAATTTTTACTCCCCATTCCAAGATCTTTATAAATAATATTTACAGTCATGGCCAAAAATATTGGCACCTTGCAATTCTGTCAGAAAACGTGACACTTCTCTCAGAAAATTGTTGCAGTTGCAAATGTTTTGGTACTCACATGTTCATTTCTTTGGTTTGCATTGGAACAACACAAAAAACAGAGAAGAAAAGAAAAATCTGATACAATCCCACAAGAAACCCCAAAATGCACTGACCAAAATTATTGGCACCCTTAATATTTGGTAGCACCCCCTTGGGAAAAAATAACTGAAATCAATAGCTTCCTGTAACCATGAATGAGTTTCTTACACCTCTCTACTGGAATTTTGGACCACTCTTCTTTTGCAAACTGCTCCAGGGCCTTCAGATTTGAAGGATGCCTTCTCCCAAATGCTGTTTTGAGATCTCTCCGAAGGTGTTCTATGGGATTCAGATCTGGACTCATTGCTGGCCACTTCAGAAATCTCTAGCGCTTTGTTTGTAACCATTTCTGAGTGCTTTTTGAAGTGTATTTCAGGTCATTGTCCTGCTGGAAGACCCATGACCTCTGGTGGAGCTTTCTGACACTGGCCACTACCTTGCACCCCAAAATTCTTTGGTAATCATCAGATTTCATGATACTGTTCATACAGTAAAGGGACCCAGTGCCAGAAAGCAGCAAAGCAACCCCAAAACATTTTGAACCTCCTGTTACATACAGCACTGATGTTACCTGTCTGTCATGGGTTTGGAGGGAAAGTTCCATCCTATGGGGAGTGGAAGGCGGGACATCAGGAGGAGGGGCTGTACTGTATATATACGTGAATCCTGTGTGGAGAAGTTTAGAAGCTGGAGGGAAGCTGGAGAAGAGCTGAGAGAAGAAGCTTGAGTGGGAGGCTGTGTGTCAGACAGGGTACTACTGTGTGTCAGTCAGTACCAACCTGATAGGTTCAGGTGTCTGTATGGTTAGCCAGAACTGATAGGTTCAGGGTCTGTGCTTCAAGTTAAGTGTTCTGTGTGAACCAAACTGTGTGTATGTATGATTGAGACTAAGCCACGTTACTGTATCCTATTCACTTGATCATTTTATTTTCCCTGTGTGTTATGTAAATAAACCTTGTTCTTTTATTTGTTTAAAAATCCATCCCTGGTCTGTGTGACTTCTTATAGGGAATGGTTGGTGGCAGCTTAGTGAAACTGTGGCATATCCCAGTAGGTCTGGGTTTGTCACATTGATTGGTGGCAGCGGTGGGATACGACTGGTCCAGTGTCCAGTGGTCCAGCAAAGCCTTGGCAAGTGTGCCCAGAGCAAGGGGGGTCTAGTCAGGGACAATCTGAGGGCGCGTAGGTAATCTTCTAGGCGTACCTCACGGGGAGGTGCGCTAGTGGAAGAACGTGCCAACTGGGGAGACTAGATTAGGGAGCTCTGAGGCAACCTGTTTTGGCGGGAAAAGGCTGAGGCAAAACTGTGTAAAGTAGCAGTGATCTAGCTTGTCTGCTGAGAGGCCTAGCAGAGGGGGGTAGACTCCGGCTGGCAACAGTTGCAAGTTAGTGCTGAAGAACAGCAGCAATCTATAGAAGGCTGGTTCTGAGGCAAAAGAAAGAAAAAAAAAGTGGTCGCTTTATTTTGAGGCTTGACTTTTGAAAGCAGCCTGTTCGGGGGGGGGGGATTATGCCCTTGACTCGAAGCCAAATGGCAGAAATGGGTGAAGTGAAAGACCCCCAGGTAGACCAAGGTTCTGAGGATGAATTTGGCTCAGTGCAGGGTGACAGCACGGGAGAACAGAACCCAGAACTCAGGAAAATGCTCATAGCCCAACAGCATGAACTGAGGATGAGGCAATTTGAAATGGAGGAAAGATTAGAGAGAGAAAAATGGAGGAAAGGGAAAGAGAGAAACAAAGGCAATTTGAAATAGAGAAATTTGAAAAAGAAGAAAGATTAGAGAGACAGAGAATGGAAATGGAGAGGGAGAGAGAGAAAATTGCTCTGGAAAAAGAAAGAATGGCCTTTGAGTTACGAAAATTGGAACTGATGAACCAGAATAATAATAACAATAGGGATTCTGAGGGAGGCCAATTGTCTAAAGCTGACCTGAAGAAATTCCCTGTGTACCACAAGGGAGATTGCCCTGAGGTGTTCTTTTCCTTAGTGGAAAGAGCGTTTGTGGACTTCTCAGTAAGGGAAACTGAGAAGATGACCATTATGCGGTCTTTAATCAGTGGCAGCCTGGCAGAAGTCTATGCAGAGATGCCAGAGGAACTGATGAAAGATTTTGCAGAGTTTAAAAAACTGGTGTTTGCAAGACATGGGATAAATGCGGAACAGCTGAGGCAAAGATTCAGGTCCCTCACAAAGAAACCAGAGCAGACTTTTACCCAAGTGGGGGCCCAATTGGTGAGGCTGCTAGAGAAATGGCTATCCCAGGAGGGGACAGAGACCTACCAGCAGCTCAAAGACCTGATAGCGCTGGAACAGTTCTATTCAGTCCTGCATGGGGAACTGAAGTTCCAGGTGAGGGAAAGGAAACCGAAATCTGTGGCAGAAGCAGCCGAGATCGCAGATTTTATTTCCCAAATAAGAAAGCCCTTGGGTGAGGGGAAATCGATGGGGAAACCTAAAGAAACCTACAGCAAGTACTCTCAGGGACCAGGGAAAAACCAGCAAGGGGGAGGGGCCCATGGTGAAGGGAAGCCCTCAGACATGAAACCAAGACCTCAGATTTTGGAGGGAAAACCAAAACAAGATGAGAAAGACTCAAAATATAACAGAAAATGTTATTTCTGTCAGGGAAAGGGCCATCTAATCTCAGAGTGTGAGAAATTAAAGCAGCTAAAAGGAAATGTGCCTCATGATTCGAGTGGAACCAAGCCAAAAGCTGTGTTCTGTGTCCAGAAAGAGCAAAGCTCCTTGTCACTGAGGGAGCCTGTTGCCATGGCTACTCAATCTGGAACAGTTACATCTGCTGATCAGGCTGAGGAAAATGGTCCTCTTGTGGAGGTCAGGCGCTGCTTACTTGTGAGAACAGATTCTCAGTTGTTTGAAACAGCAGGGGTGGACGTAGGAATACTTGACCATCAGTATCGGGGGTTAAGGGATACTTGTTCCCAGGTGACCCTGTGCCATCCAGATATTATTCCTAGGGAGTATATAATCCCGAATGAGAGCATAAAGGTGGCAGGGATTGAGGGACAGGTGATTTCGCTGCCAGTAGCTGAGGTACCTATGAACTTTCAAGGCTGGAGGGGAGTTTGGCGGCTAGCGATTTCATCGACTCTGCCAGCAGCCGTGCTCGTGGGAAATGACCTGGCTGAACATGTGAAACGGGTGCTAGTGATTACACGCTCACAAGCCACCACGGGGACAGTTCAGGGGGGTAATGATGAGCCAGAGACGGAAGCAGAGGGGAGTTCAGAAGCGGTGGTGGAAACAGAATAATATCTGGATGGCACAGGGTCACCTGGGAACAAGTGTCCCGCAGCCCCCGATACTGACGGTCAAGTATTCCTACATCCACCCCTGCTGTCTCAAACAACTGGGAATCTGTCCTCACCAACAGGCAGCGCCTGACTTCTACAAGAGGACCATTTTCCTCAGCCTGATCAGCAGATGTAGCTGTTCCAGATTGAGTCGCCATGGCAACAGGCTCCCTCAGTGACAATGAGCCTTGCTCTTTCTGGACACAGAACACAGCTTTTGGCTTGGTTCCACTAGAATCCTGAGGCACCATTCCTTTTAGCTGCTTTAATTTCTCACACTCTGAGATTAGATGGCCCTTTCCCTGACAGAAATAACATTTTCTGGTGTATTTTGATTCTCTCTCATCTTGTTTTGGTTTTCCCTCCAAAATCTGAGGTCTTGGTTTCATGTCTGAGGGCTTCCCTTCACCATGGGCCCCTCCCCCTTGCTGGCTTTTCCCTGGTCCCTGAGAGTACTTGCTGTAGGTTTCTTTGGGTGTACCTATAGATTTCCCCTCACCCAAGGGCTTTCTTATTTGCGAAATAAAATCTGCGATCTCGGCTGCTTCTACCACAGATTTTGGTTTCCTTTCCCTCACCTGGAATTTCAATTCCCCATGCAGGACTGAATAGAACTGTTCCAGTGCTATCAAATCTTTAAGCTGCTGAAAGGTCTCTGTCCCCTCCTGAGATAGCCATTTCTCAAGCAGCCTCACCAATTGGGCCCCCACTTGGGTAAAAGTCTGCTCTGGCTTCTTGGTGATTGACCTAAATCTTTGCCTCAGCTGTTCCGCATTTATCCCATGTCTTGCAAACACCAGTTTTTTAAACTTTGCAAAATCTTTCATCAGTTCCTCAGGCATCTCGGCATAGACCTCAGCCAGGCTACCACTGATTAAAGATCGCATGATGGTCATCTTCTCAGTTTCCCTCACTGAGAAGTCCACAAACGCTCTTTCCACTAGGGAAAAGAACACCTCAGGACAATCTCCCTTGTGGTACACAGGGAATTTCTTCAGGTCAGCTTTAGACAATTGGCCTCCCTCAGAATCCCTATTGTTATTATTGTTCTGGTTCATCAGTTCCAGTTTTCTTAATTCAAACGCCATCCTTTCTTTTTCCAGAGCAATTTTCTCTCTCTCTCTCTCTAGTTCAAATTGCCGTTGTTTCTCCCTTTCCTCCATTCTTTCTCTCTCTAACCTTTCCTCCATTTCCCTCACCCTCAGTTCATGCTGTTGGGCTAGGAGCAATTTTCTGAGTTCTGGGTTCTGCTCTCCTGTGCTGTCACCCTGCACTGAGCCAAATTCATCCTCAGAACCTTGGTCAACCTGGGGGTCTTTCACTTCACCCATTTCTGCCACTTGGCTTCGAGTCAGGGGCATAATCCCCCCTCAGAACAGGCTGCTTTAAAAAGTCAAGCCTCAAAATAAAACGACCACTTTTTTTTTTCTCTTTTGCCTCAGAACCAGCTTTCTATAGATTGCTGCTGTTCTTCAGCACTTAACTTGCAACAGTAGCGAGTTTGAGTCTACCCCCCTCTGCTGGGCCTCTCAGCAGGCAGGCTAGATCACTGCTGTTTCACAGTTTTGCCTCAGCTTTTTTCCCGCCAAAAACAGGCTGCCTCAGAGCACCCTAATCTAGTCTCCCCAGTTGGCACGTTCTTCCACTAGCGCACCTCCCCGTGAGGTACACCTAGAAGATTACCTACGCGCCTCAGATTGTCCCTGACTAGACCCCCCTTGCTCTGGGCACACTTGCCAAGGCTTTGCTGGACCGCTGGACAACTGGACCAGTCGTATCCCACACGCTGGACACCAATCAATGTGACAAACCCAGACCTACTGGGATCTGCCACACGTTAACTAAGCTGCCACCAACCATTCCCTGTAAGAAGTCACACAGACCAGGGATGGATTTTCAAACAAATAAAAGAATAAGGTTTATTTAAAACAACACACAGGAAAAATAAAATGATCAGGTGAATAAGATATAGTAACGTGGCTTAGTCTCATTCATACATGCATACAGTTTGGTTCACACAGAACCCTTAACTTGAAGCACAGACCCTGAACCTATCAGTTCTGGCTAACCAACAGACACCTGAACCTATCAGGTTGGTACTCTGACACACAGTAGTACCCTGTCTGACACACAGACTCCCACACCAGCTTCTTCTTCCCAGCTGCTGCTTCTTCACATCCCAGCGTCTGCTCAACTTCACCACACAGGCTTCACCTATATATACAGTACAGCCCCTCCTCCTGATGTCCCGCCTTCCACTCCCCATAGGATGGAACTTTCCCTCCAAACCCATGACAGACAGGTAACATCAGTGCTGTATGTAACAGTTCCATCCTATGGGGAGTGGAAGGCGAGACATCAGGAGGAGGGGCTGTACTGTATATATACGTGAATCCTGTGTGGAGAAGTTTAGAAGCTGGAGGGAAGCTGGAGAAGAGCTGAGAGAAGAAGCTTGAGTGGGAGGCTGTGTGTCAGACAGGGTACTACTGTGTGTCAGTCAGTACCAACCTGATAGGTTCAGGTGTCTGTATGGTTAGCCAGAACTGATAGGTTCAGGGTCTGTGCTTCAAGTTAAGTGTTCTGTGTGAACCAAACTGTGTGTATGTATGATTGAGACTAAGCCACGTTACTGTATCCTATTCACTTGATCATTTTATTTTCCCTGTGTGTTATGTAAATAAACCTTGTTCTTTTATTTGTTTAAAAATCCATCCCTGGTCTGTGTGACTTCTTATAGGGAATGGTTGGTGGCAGCTTAGTGAAACTGTGGCATATCCCAGTAGGTCTGGGTTTGTCACACCTCCACCATGTTTGACTGTAGGGACTGTGTTCTTTTCTTTTGAATGCTTCATTTCTTTTTCTGTAAACAGTGCCATGATGTCCTTGACCAAAAAGCTCTGCTTCTGTCTCATCTGCCCACAGTGCGTTCTCCCAGGATTGTGGTTTTGTCACGTAGGTTTTGGCATACTCCAGTCTTGATTTTTTTATGCCTTTGTGTCAGCAGTGGTGTCCTTCTGGGTCTCCTACCATAGTGTCCTTTTTCATTCAGATGGTGATGGATAGTGCAAGCTGGCACTGTTGTACCCTGTCTCTGCAGATCAGCTTGAATTTGTTTGGAAGTTAATCTGGGTTCTGTATCCACTATTCAAACAACCCTTCGTTGTAATTTTTCAGTAATTTTGCTCTTCCATCCATGTCCAGGGAGGTTAGCTACAGTGCCATGGGCTGTAAACCTCTGGGTAATATTGTGCACAGTGGACACAGGAACATTAAGATCTCTGGAGATGGACTTGTAGCCTTGAGATAGTCAATGATTTTCCACAATTTTTAATCTCGAATTCACAGACAACTCTTTACATTTACTTCTTTTCTCCATGCTCACTCAGTGTCACACACAACACAAGGACTGAGTCAACTTTTCTCCATCTTAACTGGCAAATGGCAAGTGTGATTACTATACTGCCCACACCTCTTACTTGTAACAGGTGTGTCTAAATACAAATTAAAGAAGCATCACATGCTTGAAAAGCAATTATTTCTTACAATTTAGACAGGGTGCCAATAATTTTGACCAGTGCATTTTGGGGTTTCTGTGTGGGATTGTACCAGATTTTACTTTTCTTCTCTGTTTTTTTTGTGTTGTTCCAATGCAAACCAAAGAAATGAACATGTGAGTACCAAAGCATCTGCAATTGCAACAGTTTTCTGACAGAACTGTCGCATTTTCTGACAGAACTGCAAGCGTGCCAATATTTTTGGCCATGACTGTATCCTGTTAAAGTAAGTTCAGAATGAAGGTAGCTTTCATCAGTGACAGTCACTGGAAGGAGATGCAGGTTGAAGAGCCGATACCATTATCAAGGCTGCTTACCCCCGAGCAGTAAATAGTGAATTAAAGAACAGCAAGTTTTTAAAAGTATTTATTAACACAATGCAGCATATAAAATGTCATGACAAACATTTAACATGTGGACTAAAAAGCACAATAGCAGCAAGGTACAGTATCCATGTTCAGCTACATTCCTTAAAATGATGAAAAGGCAGAAAATGAAAGCCATGGGACAAATCTGTAAGCACAACCCATCAGGAGATTCTCCTAGACAAGTCTATCTGTGCTCTTTCACTGCTTCCATCATTTTACTGGGATTTGTTCAAATGACTTCCAACTGAATTGTGTGCTGGTTAAACAAGGATCAGAAATGAAAGATAATGGTCTAATGGTTTGTTAAAACTTTTTTTTGCTGAAAATTCATGAGAACTGATACACAATAATACAATACTGTTTCACTCTTTAAAAATCAGTGCTAGTTTTCATAACACCATTCTAGAATTTCCAGTGAAGCTCTTCAATGGAATTTTTGAAGTGCAGGTTCAACGTTTGATCTGCTTTACACAATTAATATAATAACCTATTACAGTTTTTAATAAAATTCAGTTGAACTTAATAGGCTTATTTTATTTACATTAAAGTTTAGTTTTGCTCCACAAAATCTAATTGCTGTGGGGAATAAATACATGCCATTTAGTGTAAAAATAGTGCTAAAAAGCCAAAACAATACAGCAAGTGAATAAAACTGTACAGAATTTGTTTTGTTTCCCAATCGCATCACACTTAAGTGAGAAAAAAATGGATGCATTCTACATGCTCCATAGGACTTACTCCAAGATTGAACAGTCCAAGCAGGCAACAAAAGTAGTAAATACGTTTGAATACGAGATTAGAATTTGACACAATGCCGAACAAACTGAAAGTTCTGAAGAACCCATAGAAAATGTCTTTTCACACAAATCAGCATGGCTATCTTTCACTGCTATCTTCATGTAGGACAAAGAACTGCAAAATAATCAAACACATGCAAATATTACTGACCAATCTCAAAACAGTGTCAGATGGAGGCTAATAAAACTAGAATGTTTGGTTCTGGATTCTAGAAACTCTACCATACTCATGATAATTCTTACAGATGATAAATATGAACCTTGTCTCTATCACACAAAGAAAAAAATCCCATAAATGAACATATACATACACAGACACATACTACCATCAACTATCTTTTATTTCTCACAGAAATGAGTGAAATAGAAGGCCATGTCTTTGACGTTAGGATTAATTCTTTAAAAAGGAAAAGGCATTTGCTTTCTTCTTGAATTCTCTGGCACGTCATTCACCATTAAAGACCAACCAACAACAACTTGCATCCTCTCTCCTAATGCATACAACCTACAGATTAGCCACAGAGGGAGTCAAGACATGTCCTTCACATATTCATCATTCCAATTTCACATCTAAAAGACACAAACCTCAGAGCTTTCCAGCTTTCAAATCAATGCTAGCACAATACAAAAGCAAATGAAAAAGTCAGATTTCAACACTGAAAAAGCATATATACTTCTTTATGTGTTCCTCCTTGCCAGGAACAACGTATTAATATTCAGTTTTTAAAGATTTATTTTTAAAAAATGTATATCCCATAAAAAATAAAACAATGGGCTTCTGATATTAATCTCATAGTTTAAGGAACTAGAAGAAGCAAAAAGCCAAAGCCCGAATACATACCTGTAACTAAAAAAATTTAAAAAAGGATAAGTATTCACTTCTATATCTGAAATTCCTTATAACAAGGACTTTATCCTGCAGTTAGATATTCATTCAAGAATGGTTAACAGAGCCTAATATGTACAATCTGGTTCTGTTACTTACCCAGTTCTATCCAGCTTGTGAGCAGGGGAAGGCATAACACCTCTTCTTACTTTACTGTTGCTTTCTCTATGTAGAAAGCAGTATGTCTGTAGAGGACAGAAGTATACTCACATGTAGGCTTTCTACACAAGTAAGAAACCAATTTTCTAGACTTCCTGATTGTGTGGAGAACCCACATGGAGAAATTGACAGTAAAAAGAGGCAAGGGTATACCGTTCCCTGTTCACCCACTGGAGAAGACTAGACAATCAACACTTAAATAAGGCTCATGCTTAAATTAATTATTTGTCCTATCCACATTTAAAGCCAGATAAGGTCCTATTTTTTGCAGAACAGTGATTATATGGAGGAAAAGAGTGAAACTTGTTCCCTGCTACAGTGCATTCCATAACTTGAAACAATTTTCCCACAGCCTGAGTCATTTCATTTTCTGTGAACAGTAGACTGGGAAAAATGTGTTTTACAAACAAGTATGTCTAGTTTGGCCCTCAGCCCAGCAGCTTGCAAAGCTCCCCATTCAGTCACCTGTAAGATATTCATATAGGCTGGTAAGATATTTTGGTATTATTAATTCAGTTTGAAAGTTTTAAGAATTAGTGGAGTTCCAGTTCTTCAAAACCAAAACCTGCCTTTTGGAAATGTATCTTAGTTACAGGGGCTGTGCAGAAAGAATACATACTGGACTCAGTTCTGGAAGTTCTTGAGCATGGCTAAGTGCAGGACAGGATTCACATACATTTCAAAAAGGAATGTGAGTTTTTAATGAAAGAATAGTTTTACAAATAGAACATCAGAGTAAAACAAAGCTAATCCACTTCTGTACACAAACCTCTCCTCTATCAAGATACCTTCATTCGAAGGAGGGATGATGTAGATGGTAAACAGGGATTCACTCCACCTCCTCAGCAGGACATATAAGTGAGAACTCAGCATTCCTTATCTGGATTGGTCAATTTAAAGTTTAACTATAGCTCCCTAGGAAATTTAGTAACCAGATGGCCAAGATCCTGCAGAATGTATCAGTTATGTATACTGAATTAAATTTGTTATTGCTGTTATATGCTGTGAAGGTGCATGCAGCTTATAGCAACCCTCATAGGGTTTTCAAGATACATGAGACATTTAAGGAGTAGGCCCCTCCCAGAGAGCTTTCATGGCAGGAATCTGAAGTCAGGTTGCCTTTTATCCACAACACCACACTTTCTCTCTAAACCAACATTACCACGAGATTAATATCTGTCTTACAATATCATGGGTGTTCACTAAACATTCCTGTTCAAGAATTTACTAGAAGCGTTAAAATCAATGTGCAAAGAGGGGCAGCATGTTAGTTTGACTCCAACTATTGTTATTCCTGCAGGCCACTTGTGGGATTCAAGACCTTATTCTTACTTGCCCCTCCATTCAAACAGCCAAAAGATAATGTATCATTTGAAAGTATTGTTCCATTGTCATATGCATCTTCTCTTAAGAATTTTATTATAGAAGAGAGGGGAGTATAAACACTGACAGTACCACCAACAGGACTGGTTTGAAGCCCGGCCTAAAAATACCCTGTTGTGGAAAAGCCGTCTAAGAACAGTAGTTGGTTCTGCTGCTCTTTGAACTGGTGCTCTACATGCAAAAGCATGGTGTTCATTCTTCTTCCATTTTTTTGATTTGTTCTCTTTTGTTGAAATGAAAGAGTATTTAGATTTATCATTCCTTGGTTTGTGTAAAACAGGGGTGAGAAATTTTGGTTTTCCAGATCTTGCTGGGCCACAACTCACACCAACATACATATCATCAATCCTGACCACTAGCTATGCTGTCTAGGGGTCACGTAAACTGCATCCCCCAACATTACCCAACCCTTATTGAAAGCAAGCAATAACTGAAGACACTCAGCTTTGAATGCAAGTACGGCCAATGACTCAACTGGCAGTGAAACTCATGTCCCATATGTGATACTCATACAGTGGGGTCTTGACTTAAGAACGGCTCGAGTTAAGAACATTTTGACTTAAGAACCACTCTCATAGGAAAATATTGACTTGACTTACATACTTAGATTTGAGTTAAGAACTGAAAAAAACCACGTGGGAGGCAGGGAAAGTGCAAAATTTGAACTTTCAGTTAACTGTTGGCCAGTGAAAAGGGTGCCTGTCTGCTTCCTCACTCCTCCCAGCGTTTAGAGAGTGGATTGGGAGACAGTCTTCAGACTGCCTGGTACTGCCTGGATTGTATTTTCCCTGCCTTCCCTGAACCTTTCTTGACCTAAGAAAAAAAGAAACAAAATATCCCCCTCTAGTGGTCGAAGGCAGAATAGCAGCTTCCCATTAGTTTCTATGGATGGAAAAGAGCAGATACGGATCAAATGGTTTTCAATGCATTCCTATGGGAAATGCAGATTTGACCTGAGAACTTTTTGACTTGAGAACCGCCTTCCAATACGGATTAAGTTCTCAAGTCAAGACCCCACTGTAACTTATATTAATAACAAAATACAGTGGTGCCTCGCTAGACAATTGCCTCGTGGGATGAAAAACCCGCAAGACAATTGGCTTTTGTGATCACTATAGTACCTTGCAAGACATTTTTTTTCTATGACCATGCTTCGCAAGACTTTTTTTTGAGACCAATGCATAGGGAACCTTGCAAGACTGTTTTTTCACAAGACAACAATTTTTGCAGTATGAATTAAAATCGTCTTGCGAGGCACCACTGTAGGCAGACTGCCTTGTGACAACATGGGCTGCAACTGAATATATATCCATGTTAGAGAAGATGCAGATGGACATTGACTGAATTGAAGTCAAGTAGATGTGAAGAGGTCAGTTTTCAGTTGATGACCTTCAGGACCTTTTCCCACAGCAGAATCTGTGAAGCCTAATTTTGCCAAGCTTGTTTATAAAGCCATAACAATGGCTACACAAATTAATGAAGTGATCTCCTCCTAATGCAGAAACTTGGAATGGCTATCAGTTACAACTTGTAACTTACAAGGATTTTACTCCAGTATTTAATGCATTTCTTAAAGACAGCCTCCGAGGCCACAAGTCCCTTGAAGAATATGATAGGCCTTCAAATACAATGTATGAAAGATAATAATGTGCAGATTCACTGAACAGAAGTTATAATCAGAGGAGAAAGGAAAACAAAATTAAACCATGAAAAGTAAATTCTAATAATAAAGTCACAAATTTGAAGCACTGCAAATGCTATGATGGAGGAAAAGGCCTTTGCTGAAAAATTCATGAGAATTGATAAACAGTAATACAGTACCACAATGTGAGGTGGTAGCAGACTTTCCCAAATAATGTTCTAATCTATGTGTTGTTTCAAACTACATGCTGTGCAAGTACAGAATCCATCTTTATATCATCAATATATGTAAGTCGCAGAGACCATGAAGATGCAGCAATATGTGCTGTGCCTTGAATTTTAACTGGCATGCACACACAGTAATTCTAAACCCTTATTGACACAAGTTATTAGCAGTATCACACTGGGTATGTCAGCAGTATTACATTGCTTTATTTACTTTTAGACAAGTGAAGTAACACTTGAAATTGTTCTTTTAAAAACCAGGGTACAGTAACTCCTTGAATTCAACTGCAAACTAAAAAGCCTATCTACTGGAGACAGGGCCAAGGTCACCAGTCCTTTGTGTCTACTTTGTATTATGGGCTTGCAGGTACAGGGACAATTCACTGTCTGTTTAAAATCCACTTCTTTCAATGGAGATGAAACATTGGATTTAGAAACTATACCAAGCATTTTAGCAAGTTATCATCAAGTAGTTTTTTAGTGGAGATTCTTGATCACATTACGCAAAAGTTAAAAGTAGTGTCACCCAATCCATCATACTATCAGCAACAAGGTTTTAAAGTAAATATTTTGCACAGTATTTTTGTAAATGCAAATGCATGATGGATAATAGGCTCGCTCACCTTTCAAAATGTAGTCTGTTAATAAACTTGGCACTTTTTCACTATCTTCTTTCATGGCATGAAGAACTATAAAAAGTAGGAAGTACATGATCAGTGGAAAAAAACAGTGGTTTGGATCACTAATTTTAACAGAAACACCTGCATAAGTTATTCTGTAAATTAATTCCTACCTCTGCCTTTTATCCAAGAAAACTATAGATAATAAAAATATTGAATGCACATACTCTAATAAAGAACAGTTCTCATTAAGATACATCAAATCTTTAATTATGTATTATTTCTCTATGATATCACTAGGAGGTTTGTACCCCAAAGATCTGCAATACCTGAAGTAGATAGAAAGTGGAATTAAGCTCTGTTTTCAGACAGAGGACAAAAAACTGTCTATTATGTGTTTTTTTTCTTTCTGAGATACCTTTCTTCTGGTAGAGAGAGATAGAAATGTTAGGAATACACAGGAAGGTTACAAAGGGAAAACATCATTTGTACCTCCTAGTAAATGACATCTCTGAGGCAGGACAAAAGGAAAAAAGTAAAAGAGAAAACTGAGACGGAAGGCCCCCTTGTACATTATTTTGCTTTCCCCCCTCTCCAATCCTGTCAAAGATGTGAAAGCTCAGAGATACAAACATTTCCACACCAAAGCTCTCCACATCTTTATTCTGTGTCAATCTCCTTCAAATCCTTGTAATGTCTCTCTGAAAAATGATAGGAAATAAGGCAATATAAGAGGGCAGGAAAATTATCTAGTACTAGCTATTGGGCTGCTCTCCCACATTAGCTTTGAACAGTGCACCCTGGAAGACTGAATGAAATACTCGTCATATTTAATTAGTAAAAAAGAAACATAAGCTAGGATACAAAGCACTTGAATGCCCAAAATCTAGAAAGGCCAAATGATACTTATCACACTTCAGGAACAGTTTGTTTTTTGTTGACAACAATAGCATCAGGCAGAACTATAATATACAAATCTTCCAGTATTCTATGAGCTTTAAAAAGGCTTGTAAGGACAGGACATTAGCTTGCAGTTCAAATCAAGTAATTGTTACCAGATATCTGGCATTGAAGAAGACTAGCAATAAAATGTGACACTGCTTCAGTCTCAATTCTAATGTGAAAGGTTTTTTTTTAAATCTTAGAAGTTAGCATCCTGACAGCTAAACATGGCACTTAGCTTCAGTTCTTGTTTTAAAAAAGAAAAATTTGGGAGAACAGCAATATGGGACTGTGGGTCTAGCACTGAAATGGCTCTGATTCTTGAAGGCTGTGTCCAGAGTCCAGCTTGGGAACGAGTTGTCAGCCCCCCCATACCCTCAATTATGGTGTGTACCAGAGATCATGAATATATCCAATGCTGTTTAACATCTATGTTAAGCAGTTGTGGGAGGTCATCGGGAGCTCTGGAGTAAAGTGTCATCAGTACGCTGATGGCACACAACTCTATCTGTCCCTTACCACTTCTGCAACGGATGCTGTCTGGATGCTTGAGCGATGCCTGGATTCTGCCTTGGAACTAACCAGGGCTAACAGAAGCCGCACAAGACTGAGATCTTGAGAGGTATTGGGGGCATTGTCCCTAGGCTAGATGGCATTGCCCTCCAATTTATGGATCAGGTTTGTAATCTGGGCGTTCTTCTGGGACAGCTCTTGGGACTTCCAGATTGCAGTCGTGTCCAGAGCTGCCTTTAACTAGCTGAGACTTATCACCCAACTTTGCCCCTACCTAGATGAGAGTTCAATCAGGATGTTGGTGCAAGCACAGGTCACCTCCCATATCAACTATTGTAATGTTCCCTATGTGAGGAGTCAAGCCTTCTTCACAGTGGCACTGATTCTGTGGAACCAGCTCCCGGTGGAGCCATGCCTGGCCCCCTCCTTGTTAGCGCTGAGAAGGCACCTTCAAACACTTCTTTCCAGGAAGGCCTTCCACAACAGCTCTGCCTGAAGTTATGCCTCTATCTTCACTGTCATAGAGATAATGTGCCTTGTACCATTGGTGTTCTTTATGGTTTTATGCTTTTTATTGTTTTTACATGTTTACTGTTATAGGTCTGGTTATTTTACTTGTTGCAAACTGTCCAAAATAGTGCATTGCAATAATGAGGTGGTATATAAAGCAAATAAATAAATAAATAAATAAATAAATAAATAAATAAATAAAGAAAGAAAGAAAGAAAGAAAGAAAGAAAGAAAGAAAGAAAGAAAGAAAGAAAGAAAGAAAGAAAGAAAGAAAGAAAGAAAGAAAGTCTAAGAATTTCCTAGATTTGTTTTCTATGATAGGAAACGCGACATATTCAAGCTAAGTTTATCAAGAGTGGCATTGGCTGCCAGATGGGTGGTAAGTAAGTAAGCAAGCAAGCAAGCAAGTAAATAAATAAATAAATACATTTCTCCTCATGAAGAAACCTCGGTTTGAAAAAACAAGCATTCAGATCAAGAATTATAATTAATTTGTAACTATTTTATAAAGAATAAGAAAAATGAAATGTTTGCTTATAACAATATGCATAACATTCCACTGTAATACTGCCATGATTCACTTTGGTTTCTTGAAAGATGGAAGGGGTTTTTACAAGAAAGAATTCCTGGAATGTAATGAACATTCATGCCTAGAAGCATTTAAATCCATGGTACTGCTATAACATCCTTTCTTTTAATACAGAAAAGCTTCTATTTGACAGGAAAACTAGGTATACTGTACTTGGGAAACTGTTCTAAGCATTAGGAAAAGGTGCATGGATTAAAAATCGGGAGGCAGGGTGTTTAAGAATCTGTAAAATCCAAAAAGCTTGACCAAAAGCTTGAAATTCTAGATTGGATTTTGCATTAATTCCAAAAAGTTTAACATACTATAATTCTACAACTCTAAGCAGCTAGCTGACTCAAACCAAACATAGAGATCTCTACAAACTACTGGTGTTTAGTGCTTTATATTGGCTTCTAATGTCTGAACCACTAAAAAAATACCTTGATTATTATGAGTATTATTATTGACAAATTCTACTTTTATATATGTAGCAACCAGATTTTTCCTAAGAGGCTGTTTTGTTTGAGAATGCTACAGTTGTCCAATTTTCTCATTAGTACATTTATAAAGAAAGAATTAATTTCACAATTAAAACCTCACATGCAGAGTGAAATAACATGCAACGTTTATGAGAAGATCACGCCCCAAACTTTTTCATGCACAGATGTCATACAAAACTATCTACTGTTTTCTATTAGAATAATATTCATGGTTCAACAGCTGAAAGTCCAATAAATGCTTTGACGTCTGCCACATGACAGTTAGCAGGGAAAGAGTCGGAAAGTCTATTACTGGGTCAGGGATCAAGTTTCAACAAGCCTGTGGGAAAACAACACCATTAATTTGTCCTACATACAGTGTCATTTGATGGACCTTTATGATGGTAAAGTGACTTTTCAGCCTTTTTCTGCCCACCTGAAAGTCAATGCCTCACTACTGCAGCCACAACTTTTGCTAAACAGTTCATCCCTAACAATTGCTGAGGAGAGCATGCATGGGACAATTTATCTCTGTTACAAATGAATGCCTGTAAAAGTTGTAATTATTCTTGTTAGTCTAGGACAGGCAAGGAGCTTGTGCACATTTGGCTAATCAAACAGATACTCTGCCCATGCCCCTTCTGACTGCTTAAAGCTAAACAATATAGGTTTACTTTGCATACAGAGGCAATATATGTGAAAATATTAATGCATAAAAGAGTTAGAGATTTCACTGAATAATGCTGGGCTTTCATCTCCAGAAATCTAGGTAATATGGCAATTATTAATCTAGATTATATGAACAAACACATGAGAATTCATAAATGTCTTACTTTTTGTTAAAGTCTGGAGATCTTCAACTGATGGAGGTCCACTTTTCTTCTCATAAGGAATAACTGTTGTTAGGTACTGTCAAATGAAGGCCATGATTAGTGCACAATCTTTTCAAAGTAAACATCATATAATTATGTACAATCCAGATCTATTATTTTCTAAAATGAATCAAAATGCTCTGAAGCTGATTCTTAGGTGTACCATGAGCAAAAGCAAAATGGTGGTCCATAATAATGCTAATTTCAAGAATATTTTTCCATATTACATACTTGTTTCTCTTTTAGAATAACTGTTCCAAATCACCTGCTTCATTCACAATTTTGCACCATAGGGTAGCTATACTAGGATCGTTCACAACAAATTCTATTTTTGCATTCATTAGATCTGTACTGCCAAACACAGAGGTGCAGATCATTCAAATACCACCTACAAAACAAGAATTCCCAAACTAGTTCAAGAACTGTCACTGCTTCTTGCCATTAGGAATATCCTCTGTGTACATACTTCTACACAGGCATGACTCTATGGAATGATCTGTTTGCATGAACTGTAGAAAGAATATATGCCACCAAATGATGAGTTTCTTCAAAAAGCAGTATACCTATAGATACTAGGACCAGTGAAATCATATTCTGCCTTGTTCAGCTCCAGATTTTGGGAACCTAGGTAGGCTACTTTTGGTGAGTCTCCCACCAGTCCATTGCTACCATGTGTGCCTCCTGCTGCTGGTGGTGGTGTGACTGCCAGCTTTAGCCTTTTCTCCTGCTTCATGTTAGTTTATTTAACCTTGGGCCTGATCCCACTGATGGAATAAACCAGCAGAGGTATAGCTTCTTTTGGAGCCAGGCTAAAGTCAAGTGGACTTTAGCACTAATCCAAACATTTTGTGTCAGTGTGTGCATTCTTGCACATGCCACCGCCTGCAAAAACAAGGTCAGTCATGGGTAGGGGTTAGTGATGGGATTGATTGGGCTGGTGGGGTGGGCAATTGAAGGGGTGGATCAGGCTGGTGGGGAGTTATCAAGGGGTGATTGGGCTTGCCTGGGGGGGTGATCAGGTGGGCAGCCACAGTAGCAGGCTTGCATGGAGGTGACTGGGCTGGCCCAAAGGCATTGGTCAGGTGAGCAAGGTAAAGGTAAAGGTTCCCCTTGAAAATTTTGTCCAGTCATGTCTGACTCTAGGCAGCGCTGCTCATCTCCGTTTCCAACCCATAGAGCGAGACAATGCTCCGTGGTCACATGGCCAGCGTGACTAGACATGGAACACCGTTTACCTTCCCACCAAGGTCGTACCTATTTATCTACTCGCATTTTTGCACTTTGCATGCTTTCAAACCACTAGGTTGGCAGGAGCTGGGACAAGCGACAGGGGCTCACTCCGTCGTGTGGATTCGATCTTAGGACTGCAGGTCTTCTGGCCTTGCAGCACAGAGGCTTCTGCGGTTTAACCCGCAGCGCCACCACGTCCCTGATAGGTGAGCAAGGGGGTGGGCAAAAAAGTTTTTCTCCTCCTATCAAAGGTGTTCCTCCTTTGTTATACAGTCACCAGCCTCCTGTCCATGTTCCCAAGCAGGTTTACAGAGCAGCAACAGTAGCATAATGTGTTAGAGAATTAAATGGTCTATCCTATCCATAATACTCCTTTATTTTTTTACTTTGTGGGCACATCCATTTATCTGGACAGCCATTTGTGAAGGTAGATATTTCACTTAAACTATCACACTACATGCTTGAACTACTCAAGAGACAAGTTATTTTAAAGTTTTTAAATTTGCAATGAATACTATTCTGTTCCTAAGCCCTCTGGCAATTTTCTTTTTCTTTGGCCTTTTATTATTACACCTGGAGGAACTATATGGTGACAATAATGATGGTCTTAATATTTTCTATAGTAAAATTTTTATAGGCAACCTACCACTATTTAAATCTTCACAATTTTCAGATATTTCTAGTACTTGTGCATAAATTCCTCCCGTAACTTTCAATAAATATTAACTTTGAATAAACATTCATATTTCACAAAACTGAAGTAGAAAAACAAATGAGTTATTTCTGAAGTTTACTTTTGCTATGATTCTTCCTTTCACATTTGGCACTTACTTGGTGGCCTTGTACACCAAAAAACCAAATCACTGGACTAACCTGAACTCACAACCAAAATTGAAAGGATTTTGAATGCCTATTTAACTCTATTTGCTAGAAATGTGTCATTCTTGGTCTGTGTTTTATTTTCAGTCAAAGTATGAGCATTTCCAGAGTGTAGGCCTCTTGAGATTTATACTGAGTTACTGATATTTTGATGTTATTGTGCAGCATCAACAAACCTGTTGTCAACTCTGCTTATCACTCCACTTACAGCTTCTAGACCAAACGGGGAATGAGAATGGAAGGTGATAAAACAATAGAAACTGAAATATGAACAAAGTGATAGTAGAAGGTTGTTTCCCCCACACAAAAGTCTCTTTTGGTTTCTGTTGTAAACACTATTTGGTTCCTATAACTGAGCGGTAGCTGCTCCAGAACATTTGTAATCCCAGCATCCTGAAAATATATTTCTGTTCAATATTTCCTTGCCAGACTTTTGTTGCTTCATTCCATTACCAAGCTATTTTTTTAAAATAAAAAGACAGCAATTTTTTTAAAGAACACAGCAACATCCCATTGGTTGATAATGGGAGAAGGCAGAGGGACATTTCAAACCTGCTTTTTATTTCTCCTAGTTACAGTCCTTCCTTCTACCTCCATCTCTATGCCCTTCATCTATTCTGCAGCTACACATGACATTGACTATTCCTTAAACACACCTTTTCCAAGAAAAAGATACATATTTTTATCTAGTTGTTGACACTGATAGGAAATGAAAAACTATAATAAAATTGCTCTGAAAAAAACTCGATCCAGCGAAGGTTTGGACTCTTTCAAGACAAAGTCTTAAAGCCAAAGAGATTATCCTTTCTCCCAAAGATGAGACCTGAGCACAAAAAAATTGAAACTGTGGGCAAAGTTTATTTTCAGAAAAAGACTACAGGGGATTCAGGCTTATGGCGAATACTATCTCCTCTATCAGGTCTCCTCCTTAATTTGGGAGGGGATTCAGGATGCCAATTTTTGAGTGGAAAAAAGAGTACTCTATATCTATTCAGAAGTACTTTCACTACATTTTTGCTAGCTAGTAGAATGTCTTTCCCATTAAGCTTAGACATAATCTGTAGACCTCTGCTTATCCTCCACAAATCCTCCTGTGTCAACAACTATCTTACATAACTTTCCTCACTCTAACATTTACACTATTAGTGCTGCTAACCAGCAATGAGAAGCTTCCCAATGGCTTCAACATAATTAAAAATACGTAACCTCCAATCCATAAACAGATACATCAAAGCTGCTTTGTACATTATTAGTCCATCTAGCTCAGTACTGCTTTTTGGTATTTACATACAGTATGGCACCTACGTACATACAAATATATAATTACAGATTCTATCACAAATTTGAAAAATATGAGTGTGTTTAATTGGAAAAAAAAAGCATTTTTCTGTCTTTTAAATAATTTGCTACACATAAAATACGCACACACTACCTGTAAATCTAAAGCAAGGGCAGCTGTTTATGAACAGCAATAGAAATCATACACATACAAAAATAACAAGATGGCATTTATGTGTCATTAGTGTCAGTTACTGATCATCAATCTACACATACTCCTGTTTGATGATATTCTTTTGTTGTTGTTTAGTCATTAAGTCATGTCCGACTCTTTGTGACCCGATGGACCAGAGCACGCCAGGCCCTCCTGTCTTTCACTGCCTCCTGGAGTTGGGTCAAATTCATGTTGGTAGTTTCGATGACACTGTCCAACCATCTTGTCCCCTGTCGTCCCCTTCTCCTCTTGCTTTCACTCTTTCCCAACATCAGGGTCTTTTCCAGGGAGATTTCTCTTCTCATGAGATGGCCAAAGTATTGAAACCTCAGCTTCAGAATCTGTCCTTCCAGTGAGCACTCAGGGTTGATTTCCTTCAAAATGGATAGGTTTTATCTCTTTGCAGTCCAGGGGACTCTCAAGAGTCTCCTCCAGCACCACAATTCAAAAGCATCAATTCTTCCGCGGTCAGCCTTCTTTATGGTCTAGCTCTCACTTCCATACATCGTTATGGAAAAACCATAGCCGTTGTCGGCAAGGTGATTCTCTGCTTTTTAAGATGCTGTCTAGGTTAAGATGCTATTCTACAGGTTGGCAAATCACCTGTAAATTATGGTATCAACCACTTATCTGTTGTGTACTCTGTTACAGAGAAAAGTTTTAAAAATTATGTATTCTGTATCAGCACTGTTATGTATTTCCCAAAAGATGTTGATATATTACACAGACATTACTTTTGGCTTATGAAGTACACAGAGATGTCTGCTTAAAATACGAAAGATAGTCTAAGAGAAATACATAATATTTTGAGCATACTATTCTGTCAATAGAATAGCCTTTTAACATTTTAGGAGATGTCACACTTATTTAATATATACTGTTGTTATGCATTTCTCCTTTTCCAGACTGAAATATTTAAACTGGCATGACCTTCTCTTGCTGCTTTCTTACATCTGCAGTTCATTCCAAGTACTATTACACTGATGGCTATGTTTTATTCTCAGAAGTTAAATGAATTTGGGGTGGGCAGGTGTTCATTTAATCTATTTTTCTGTATGTATCAAGGCTTGCCTGCTCTTTAACTACTAAAGGGGAAAAACCTTGAAGGCAGAGAAAATGTAAGAAACCATGCCAATATCTGTTTCATTCACTGTGATTGCCTGAAGTCTTGACATCCTACAACTGCCAAATGTTAAGACCATGATTTATACAAAAGGACAGACAGGACAGAAAAAGAAAACAAAGTTAGAGGATAGCCCAGCACCTGTTTTTCTCCACCTGAGTTTCCAAACGTTTGACGGAAGCCATTCTGAATGACATTTGATATTCCTTCCATGCTGAAGCGCTAAAGGGAGCAAGAATATGGCAAGAAAAAGGAGGGGGAAAACAGAAAAATTTAAAGGCTATTAGTTAGGACTTACTGAGGATGCAAGCGAGATAAATGACAGAAACAAGCTGTTAGAATGAACACAACTGCAGTTTAAGCAGAGGAAGATTTACTTTTAGGGCAATTTGTTCTTTACCAATAGAAATTTACTAGAGCCTAGGAATGAGCAATACAATTAAAGCAAGGGCACTGCAAAGTATTTTCTGCATAAATTATGTCAGATACAGGTATCTTAAAAACCCCTCTGGTTTGTGAATCAACATCTTTTAATGTGGATAACAAACATTTAAACATGTTACAATTTGACACACCCATATACCAAAATATTTAGGAAGTTACTGTATGGGGCTTTTGCTCCTTTACACTATCTTGGGCAGAATTACAAGAAACACAAGGTTAAATCTGAAAGATTTCTGTTGCAACTTACGCAATGCCCCAATTGTGTTGCAATTTTAATTTCATTGCCCCATTTCACAAAAATGGCTGCTAATGGTGGAGAAAATGTTCTGTATCAATATCAGGACATAGGGTAAGCTGTACTGTATCTTTTGAGCAGACCTGCCAGGTCCACTCATGAGGGCAGACCACATGCAGCTCCTGACCTCATGGACACCCAAAGCTTGTCCACTCTTTTGCAAACGCATATTGATCTCTTTTCTGAAGACTATTCCATAAAATTTTAATCCATCAACCAACACTATCATGTCCAAGGACACCCTTGTAATCAGCAAATACACAACCACTTGCAGGGTTTGGACAAGGTATACCCTCCCAGTCTAACACTCAGAATTACCTTCCTGAGATTCAAGATTCATGCTGATATCACAAAAACTAAAACAACTTTTTCCTTAATAATTCATCTGTGATGGGCATACAGAAGGGGCTTCCTGGAAGAATATGAGGCTTGTGAACAAATTTTAGCATTTCCTGGCCGATGATAGCACCCTGTTGATTGATGCTTCCACTCTGGAAGCACTACTGGATTGGTTCTGACACAAATGAAAATGATTTGCAGAACAATGTCACCTAGCAACCAGCTCAACAATCTTTTAAATATCCCAATATTAATAAATTCTGGTATTTATAGTAAGTAAGTAAGTAAGTAAGTAAGTAAGTAAGTAAGTAAGTAAGTAAGTAAGTAAGTAAGTAAGTAAGTAAGTAAGTAAGTAAGTAAGTAAGTAAGTAAGTAAGTAAGTAAGTAAGTATTGGCACTGTGTTGTTGTTTAACACAAGAAAAGCACCAATGGATGCAATCAAAAACCTCTTTCTTCCGACATTTTGTTCCCTTTGCGGCCAACCACATACCCACAGGATGCCCCCATACAATATCATGAGCACAAGAGAACCCCACTCATTGTCCCCATCAATTGGTATATGGAGTCATACTGCCTGTGATAACTATACGGTAAGGGTGATTGGCAGCCACTGATAGCAAGGACTCTTGTCTAATTTGTCTAAAGCTGCCAAAGCTTACAGCCACCTCTACATCTACTGATTCAGCCCCAGAGGCTCTGTTTTCACTGCACATGGAGCAAGCTATTATTCCACTGCAGGGCTTGTTTATCCAGTAGGCCCCAGTGGGTGGCTGGACAGCAGTGGCCAGGTAGTGCATGTTGGTAGCACTGGCAGCAGGGGTCTCCATGGCTCTCCAAGATGCTCCTGCTACTGCATTCCATGGCCTCTGCCACTCTCAGTCTCCAATCAGACAAGCAATGCCTGTGGAAGAGGAAGGTTTCTCTTACTCGGCTGAAGCCTTACTGTGTTTTTAAATGGTGCCCAATGCACGCTCTATTAAAGCACAGTAAGGTATACGTTATGTGCAGTAATGAAAGTCACTTCTCATTGACATTGATTTGAAGAAAGTGTGTAATTCCAGTCCTGGACCCAAAGCAAATTCAGAACCTTTCTCTTACTGATAGCCACCTGGGCTTACAAACACTTTTCTTACTTTGATAATACTATAAAATACATACACTTTGTTAAAAATAAATCATATTTCCAAGAAGCATAAAGAGAGATTTATGTTCAACTAGCAAATTCCTTGATGATCTGGCAATATAGACTTCGGTCAAGATGCATGGGATATAAATAAATAAATAAAATAAAATAAAATAAAATAAAATAAAATAAAATAAATAATATATACTCTCTTGACAATGAGAACACTTCTCCCCTAGCACCGACTGACTGTTAACTTTAGTCACTTAGTAGATACTTTCCTTTTCGCTAACATAGCGAAACAAACTCCCAAGCAATGCAAGAATTTATCAGTGCTGTTATTTATTAATTTACCGCCAAAAACACACTCTATTTTCTACTACATTATTTATTTGTAAAATACTTTTAGCTAGGAAATTGTTCATTCTTCTACTTGTTTTTGTTTTTTAATACATGGTAACTTGATATAAATCCTGCCTGGTCCAACAGGCATGAAACAGAAACAAGGGTCTTAACAGACTGCAAGCTAAATACAGAGCATGATGCAGCAGCAAATAACAACAACAAAATCTAAAGCAAGACTAGACTACTGTACCTCAACAAAATGTAACACTCAAATCCAGGGAAGTAATAAAATCACTCTATTCTGGCCTGATCAAACCTTACTTAGAATATTGTGTTCAGTTCTGGGTACCACAGTTTAAGAAGGAGATTGACAAGATGTAACATGTCTGCAGAAGAGTAACTAGGATGGTAAAAGACTGGAAACTAATTCCTGTGAGAAATAATTGAGAGAGAGCGATATATTTAATCTTCAGAACCAAAGGCTGAGAGGTGGTGTGATAGTTATTTCTATTTTTTAACGGTTATCATGTAGAACAAGCTTGCTTTCTGCAGTTACAGAGGGTAGGACCTTAACCAATGGATTCAAATTACAAGAGAGTTTATAAATAAACATTAGGAAGAACTTCCTGATAATAGGAATTGTTTGAGAATGCAGTTCATTACCTCAGAGGATGGAGAACTCACCCTCACTGGAGGTTTTTAACGGGAGGTTCAATGGCCATCTGGCAGGTACACTTTAGCTGTGGATTTTCTACTTCAGTAGAGGGTTGGACACAATCACACTCAGAATCCTTTCCACTTCTACAATGTTATCATTCTATAAGTGCAGTCCACTTTTATCTGTATCTACTCAGAAGCTACCTGCATTCAATAGAACTTACTGTTGTGTAAAAGCTAAATCTAATATTAATCACAACTAGAGTAGACTATTCAAATTATTGGAACTTAACAACATTGTGCCATTATTATCCAGCTTTATTCAAATATCAGTAGACTGAACAAAATCACCACAATCCATTTTGGAGCATGCTGAATTTATCACTAGAAGTCTGAGCTGGTTGTGTCCCAAAATCATAACCATGGCCCAACATACTTTGAACAACTTTCTTGATGATATTCCCCAGATGTTAGTATCTCCTACTGAAGCTAGAAATCCTTATAATCCAGAAATTATATGACTGACAACCATGGAGATAGTTTTCTCAGCTGCAGCATGCAACTTATAGAGCTTCCTCCTTGAAGCACACACTTGATGCCTACTATGGTACTATTCAGGCAGCAGGAAAAACCCTTGTTTTCTATCAGGGTTTTAAACTATTATTACCTACTTTTTTGGCACTGGTCTTTTTATTGTGCAGCCTGCCTAATAACTCTGTGCAGGCAGAAGAGACAAATAGCTGAGATAAAGAAGCAGAGGCCATTAAGAGTACAGTTACCCCGCATGACAGTTTTTTTGCTAGACATTGGTTTTTTACGATCGCTATAGCGATTCGCCATAGAGTGATTCCTATGGGGGAATTTCGCTGGACAATGTTTGGTCCCTGCTTCACAACCCGATTTTCACTAGACAACGATTTTGACAGCTCCCTCCGCACTCGCAAACAGGTGTTTTCGGGACCTAAGCTTCGCAAGACAGCGATTTAAACAGCTGATCGGCAGTTCACAAAGCGACTTTCCTATGGTCGATCTTCGCTAGACAACGACGATTTTCCCCCATTGGAACGCATTAAACAGGTTTCAAGCATTCCAATGGAGAAATGCTTTTCGCTAGACAATGATTTTGCTAAACAGCGATTTCAGTGGAACGGATTATCATCGTCTAGCGAGGCACCACTGTAGAAGAAAAGAAAGCTAATGAACAGGTGAAGGGTGCAGGGATAACCTCAAAAGGCCTATAATGAGAAAATGTATGCTATAACAGTTATTTAAATTGTTCAACAATTCTGTATCTATATAGCTAAGCTGCTACTACAGTGTGGGTGTGGCCTTAGCGAATTTTTTTTATTAAGTGTGTAAGTATCAAAATGGAAACTACATTTCTTCATTAGCATTCCGGATTTTGGACAGTAGGTTTTCAATGCTTTTGAATTTATGTAGTCAATTATCCCTTAAGTGTCGCACAAGCAGGTAAAACAGCATCTATAAGAACAAAGGAAGTAGTTGTTCACAGAGATTCTATCTATAGAAAAAGCCTCAAAATATACAAATATTTAGTGTACTACACTGACAATCAGAAAGAGGAGTAAAAGTATCAATACAGTTTAGAATTAACTAGTTACAAACCACTAGCTATTCATAAATGATGCATTTCTTCAGCAATGAAAGAAGTATATTGTATTATAATACATTATAATTTAAAGGATTAATTCCATTCCATTTTTTTAATATAACTAACTACTGAGTTACATTTAGCGTTTCACAAATGTGACTTCACTAAATACTACAGGAAAAATATGATATGATTAAGAGTGTTGAGTTAATGGTACCATTAACTGAGATGGACAGGAGAAGAGTCCATTTTGAACCAATGACTAGTGGCTTGTAGCATTCAGGTTTTTTAAGAAGTACCTAAAAATAACCATGGAAGTTACTTTTGAGAAGTGAGAGTTACAATTGCAACTATAATGGTAACTGACTAATGGAATGCTTGGAGCTAATAACTAGAACTAATTTTAAAAGAAAATTCCCAATTTTTCAAATATATATTTAAAATGTGTGAGAATCCAAACATTATCAGCCACAAGAGGCAATGTTATTTATGGCCACTAAAACAGCTTTTGATTAGGAAAAGGTAGAAAGCAACTTATTTAGGCTGAAATTTTTTAAAGCAGCTTCTACAGATTGAAACATAAAGTCAAAGTTCTTACTGTTCCAGGCATATGACCTTTCTCTTGTTTGCCATTCTGAGGACTGCCATTTTTCAGCTTCTTTTTCTTTTTTGCAATTTCCTTTTGTTCTCTTTGCTTATTTTGTACTTCTATAAGGACAGATATGAAGCTGTTCTTCACTTCCTTCTCAAATTCCAACTCGTCCCGTCGAGCCAACTGCTGTACAAGCTCCTCAGAATAATCTTTGATGGCTGTCTCAATCTCTTCCAACAGATCATTTAATTCAGTCACAGATAATTTCTTCACTCCTGCTTTCAAAAAAGGAAGAAATGATGTGTAAAATATATGTATATCATTGGCAGCATAGTCTCATTATTCTTATTCCTAACAAAAACATTCCATACACAGACTCTGGTGGCCCAATATGTATACTTCTGCTATATACTTCAGATGTGATGATGTATATGAAAAGCTTGTGGACTGAGTCTTGCTTACCCCAGAATATACCCTCCTCACACTTCAACTTCTGCACACTATCTCTGTGAAGAGAAATGCCACCTCAAGACACCTAAATCGCTTAACAGTACAATCCTATGTATTCTTCTTGGATGATACATTATATTAGCAAAGCTCACTCCCAGGTAAATAGGTTTTATTGTAGCCCAAATTGCTTCCACAGTTCCCAAAGCTCAAGTTACTTATGGGCATAGGACATCAGGAGGCCATCAAACTTGGTCCCAACATCTGCTAGACAACATAACATTTTTCTGAGCCAATTTTTTTTGACAAGTTCTGAAAATTGAAGGAGTTGCAGGGGTGCTGAGAGGGCCTTATTTGGGCTCCTGGGGAGCTGCATGTGGTCCACAGGCTGCATATTAACCACAACACTCCAAGCTCTAGCTTACTTAGCTTATACATAAATATGACACTGCATGACTACGGACGAATACACGCAAACACATACACTGACCTCAGTGGTAGGCTGCCTAATTTTCCAGATGACTGGAGCAAGCTACAGAACCTAATACGTGCAGGCCACATTCAAATGTTACCCAGAAAAGCATTTAAGTTTTTTCCCTTGTAACAGAGATTGTGGCAGTAGAAAAACTTTTTCATCTTTTCCAACTGTCATAACTGTAAGAACCTGTATATTCTTTGCATGGTCACAAACATTATATTCACGATAAAGACCAATTACTCAATTTTTAGGTATTTATCATTATATAAACAAATGGTTTATTAATATTTGAAAAAGTGTCAGCTTCTCAAACTTCTTTCAAGAACATACTGGCATCTTGGTCATTTGCTTTAAAGACCTTCCTATCAAGCTCTGTATATTCTGTGGCAGGAAAACATACACATGCCAACCCATCCGACTCTTTGCATTTTTGGCACCACTGTAGCACACAAAGGCATCAAGGTTTCTGCAAAGCCTAGCAAGGCTTTCAGCTTACTGTAAAATATTCTAGAACCAAGTTACAGTATTGTTGTTATGTGGTGTCAAGACAAAACTGACTTATAGCAACCCTAACAGGACTTTCAAGATAAATGAAATATTTAAGGAGTGGCTCCACACTCCTGGTGAGTTTCCACAGCTGAGCATGGATTTGAGTCGAGGCTTCTGAGTCCTAGTCCATCACTCTGACCACTACACCAGAGGTCCCCAACCCCCAGTCCGCGGCCTGGTGCCAGTCCATGACCTGAGCCGCACCAGGCTGCGGAGACAGATCTCCTCCCCCCCGCATGAACTCACCCACACACAGCTGATTTGAGAATGCGTGCATGCCCATGTGAGCGCCACTGTTTGCGTATGTACCTGAATGCCCGAATGCACGCTGCGTCGCTGTTTGCACATGCGCACAAGTGCTGCATCATAGTTTGCGCATGCGTGCGTACTCGTTCACGCAAGATGCCCCACCTTCCCCAGCTGGTCCACGAGGTGAAAAAGGTTAGGGATCCCTGCACTACACAACACTGAATTATTAGGAACCAGGTAGTTTTTTAAAAAAAGGTTAAAAAATCCAACAAATTTCTCAGAACTGCTCAGGAAGATGTTATAGTTTGAAAGATGAGAAAGAATTGTTTTGTTCATCTCCAATATGTGGCTTAGTTTTTCATGTCCTGGCTTTTCCAGGTACACTACCTTAGGTACAACCGTCATATAATAATACTATAATATTATATGCAATAAGTTGTTTCGCAAGATTTTTTATGTTTAAATAAAAAACAAGATACAAAAAAGTGTCCCTTACTCTCTTCATAATTATGATTTGCACTGGATCTCTTAAGTGTTTGAATTTCCTGTGATAGTAAGGATAAGCGGTCTGACTGAGTTGGTGTTTCATCATCATCTGGATCTGGAGATTCCTGCATCATTTCCTCTATTTCTTCAATTACCTTTTAAAATGTACACACACAAAGTTACGCACATACACAAAGCTATGGAAGACTGGATAACAGAAAATTATGATGAAGCCTTCAAAAAGTACACATAACTTTCATTGTTTCTATTCAATATAAAACACTAGGCAATTGTATCTGAAATCCGATTTACACCTTCATATTAAAAACATGTAAATCAAAATAAAACTGCATTATTATAGCAATGGTTAATAGATCACATATGGAACATATCTCAATCATTCATTTCTTTAGATGTTGCAATTATACACTAATTAGGGACTTCTCATTTGAAATAGGATACAGGAGCTCGTCTGCTATTCAGGAGAAATATAAAAATACCAGCTGTCTAGCTATCACTTAAAGTGCTGGTTTTAATTCATAAAAACCATTATTTGTATTGGCAAAAATATAGTGGATATAAAGTCCCCCTCCCCACAAAGAAGCCTATTGAGAATATATGACAGGATCCTGCTTTTGTAATTTTAGCTCTTTTTTTTTCTTAGAAGGCAGTATATTTGTAATTATTCTACCAAACACCAAACTGCCTAATCATAAGAATGGATGGGTGACGTATATATCTCTTGCAAAGGGAATGTTAGGCTTTATTCCAGTGTTGTTTATATTAAGATAGGGCTTTTAGATTATAAAAGAAAGAAGTAAGCCCACTTAATATTGTTCTGACTTTTCAGGAACACTCTTCCAGATGTACTTCTCCTATGATTAATAGCAATTAGGAAAAATAAAATCTCTTATTGCTGTTGTATGAGAATGTTTAAGAAGTCATGGCTGGCGGGAACAAATCTATAGTAAGCCAATTCCTGTAATTCATCAAAGCAGATTTCTGTTCTAGAGATTCTACCTCTATTTTACTAGTAAATTATGTCTTACCATATAATTTTACTTCAAGATCAAATCCATTTTTGCATTTTTCTTTATTGCTATCCAGATAAAATATGGAAAATGACTTGAATGCTCTAGTGCAGAAATACAAATAGAACAGAAGGAGTTTGCTTCATTTAAATTATATGTTAAATCCCTGTATTTGTGAAATACTTTGTTTCCAAGGATATTTAGCATTTCTATCATTGAAGAGATGTAAAAACCTAATGCTAAAATGCTGTATAAAAACTGCAATGCACTTTACCTGTTCAGCTGTGAGAAGTGGTTCTTCATTGATGCAGGAAACTATGATAGAATGCATGTCTAGTTGCTCTCTTAGCTCTTCATCATCTGATAAGTCAAGGTTCAAATTGTCATTGACCTATGCAGCAAAAGGAAACAGAAAACAATATAAAACCAAATTTTATCTTTAAAAGGGGAAATTTTTAAATAGGCAGTGTATTTAAAAATAAAAAGATAAAACCTCCTAGTCTACTGGAACCATACAGGAGTATGTACAAGTTTTTTTTAATCACTAAAGATAAATCATATAAATTTAGAAAATAAATAAATGTACCCTACCTGTACAGCAAATAACTGTATTCTTCAAACCCACAAAAATATTATTATTCTTCAAATGTATACAATTCCTATGAAACATGTTCTCTACGCACTGAACAGCTTTTGCGTAGAATAGCAATACAATAAAAGAAAATGCTGAAAACCTAATATTAAATTCAAATGTTCTTCAGGAGAAATTTTTGTAAATAGGTCCATTCATCTGTTTTCTCTACAATCTTGTGTTCATGTATGGGTTTGACACACACACATAAACTAACAAGCAGATCCAGAGAAGTAGTTTATACATATTCATCGACAAAAAGCAAATGCCTCGGGATTCCTTTGGATTCTTCACACAGAAAAATAAAACTACTTCTGCTAAAGTTTTAGTATATGTGTACAGGAAGGAAGTTCCATGATGATGGAGATCTCCAAGAACAACCTAACAAGCGCCCATTATAAAATATGAGAGCCCTGATGACACAGCAGCCTAACAAATGTAAAATGAAGGCACACAAGCTGCTTTATTGGAGGGGGGGATCAAAAGACGAATACTATCATACATTTGCATGACAACTAAAAAAACAGAACAGTGAATTAGTTTTTGCAGAACTCTGCACAATGCTTCTGAAATCTGATTATTTATAAAAGGCTGTGTGGATATCAGAGGATATTTGTTGATAGCTAGTATGAAAGCAGGACAAATGAAGAGTCACACTATATCAGGCCTATCCAGTCTAGAGTTCCGTTGACACAGTGTGCAACTAAGATCTATAGAAAGCCATCAAGCAGGACATGACTGTTGCTGAAGTCTTTTGCTTGTGCTCTCCAGAAGTTGACACAAACAGGAATACTGTCTCTGGTACTGGAAAGAATATATATCTATAACAGCTAATACACAAACAGGTTTCATCCCAAAAAGGAAACTATCGTCAAATATAAGATCAATAATAAACATTTTGGAATATTATGAAATGCATCCAGAAAAGCAAATGATGTCAATCTCTTTAGATGCCGAAAAGGTCTTCGATAATGTTGATTGGGAGTTTATGTTGCTACAATTAAAGAAGATGGGAGCAGAAGGAACTTTTCTACAAACAATTAAAGCGATATACACTAAACAGAAGGCCAAGATTAAAATCAGTGGTCAAGTAACTGAAAATATTCAAATTGAATAGTCCATCACTCTATCCACTACACCAGAGATCCCCAACCCTCAGTCCTGCACAAGGCAGGGTTGCCCACTTTCTCCGTTATTATTTATTCTAACATTAGAAATTCTAAACAGACAAATAAGAGGGAATGCTGGAATTAAGGGTCTCAGAATCAGGGGAGAATAATTTAAGCTGCAAGCATATGCTGATGGTTTAGCAATAATACTAGAAAACCCTCTGGACAGTTTGGAAGAATTAGTGAGAACTATAGAAGAATTTGGAGCTGTTGCAGGTCTTAAAATAAACTATCAAAAAACAAAATTTATGACTAAAACATAAAGACGTGGAAAGACTGGCAATGAAAACTAATTTTGAGGAGGTACAGAAAGTGAAATATCTAGGAGTTATTACAAAAAAACCAAGTAATCTGATGAAATAAAATTATCTTACAACACAGAAGGAAATTCAGAAATACCTCGAAGAATGCAATAAGCTACAAACCTCTATGATGGGAAGAATCTCAACAATAAAGATGATGATATTACCCAAACTGTTATTTTTATTTCAAAATTTACCAATTTTATTAAATTATAAATACTTCAAGGACCTGGACAGCCTGACTTCAAAATTTGTATGGAAGGCCAAAAAAACAAAAATAAAACTTAGACTATTACAAAATTTAAAAGAAAGAGGTGGTTCAGGACTACCAAATTGGTTGTTATATTATAAGGCATGTGCCATGATCTGGTTAAAAGAATGGATAACACTAGAAAATCAAAGATTATTGAAATTGGAGGGTCATGATCTAAAAATGGGTTGGCATGCATATGTGTGGTATGGGAAATACAAAGAACAATCACATTTTGCAGAATATATTCTGAGGAATGCACTCTGCTTAGTATGGCAAAAATTTCAAACAGAAACCTACAAGAAAATTCCAATATGGGTAGCACCAATAGAAACATTCACTTTGAAAATATTGAATCAGAAGGGAGCGTTACTCACATATAAAGACTTATTAACTAAAGATCAGAATATAAAAGATAAAACAAGATCTAGAGAAACTGGGTCTAGCTACAGATTGGTGGTCAATGTTGAAATTACAATTGAGATATAAAGGACAAAACTATGGGCTTTTTTGAGGAGAAAGTCCAGGTTGATGAATTATGGATTTACACTAATGAGAAAATAATTAAAAATGTATACATACTTATTATCAAGGGGACGTGGTGGCGCTGCAGGTTAAACTGCAGAAGCCTCGGTGCTGCAAGGTCAGAAGACCAGCAGTTGTAAGATCGAATCCATGCAACGGGGCGAGCTCCCGTCACTTGTCCCAGCTCCTGCCAACCTAGCAGTTCGAAAGCATGTAAATGCAAGTAGATAAATAGGTACCACCTCGGTGGGAATGTAACAGCGTTCCGTGTCTAGTCATGCTGGCCACGTGACCACGGAAACTGTCTACAGACAAACGCTGGCTCTACAGCTTGGAGACGGGGATGAGCATCGAACCCTAGAGTCAGACACGACTGGACTAAATGTCAAGGGGGACCGACTTGGAGGATGAGAGGGTGAAGGAGGTGATGGTAAAATGGGCACAACATTTTGGGTACAATATTGATATTGATGAATGGACAAAGATGTGAAAAGAGAATCATAAAATGATTAAGCCAGTGAATCTTAGAGAAAACGTCCTTAAAATGTTTCATAGATGGCATTTTACCCCTGTAAGATTGGCAAAAATGTCAGAAGGTAACAATAATGTGTGTTGGAAGTGTAAAAAAAAATCCAGGGATTTATTATCATATGTGGTGGTCATGTGAAAAAGCAAAAAAAAAAAAAAAAAAAAAAAAAGATACAGGTTTGGGAAATGGTAAAAGAGATTGTTCAATGAAAATTAAGTTTTAAACCTGAAATGATATTATTGAATATAATGCCAGAAATTATTGAGAATAAAATAAAATATAGTCTACTGTATATATTCACAGCAGCCAGGTTACTCTGGCCCCAGAGATGGAAGAATGTAGAGACACCAATGATGGTTGAGTTATTAAAGACGCTACAGTGGACCCTTGACTTACAGACGGCTTGACTTACAGACTTTTTGAGTTACAGACTTCTCTGGCCGCAAAATCTAGGTTTGACTTGCAGCCTGAGAATTGACTTACAGACCAGAAAAAAACCAAAATGGAACAAAAACGGCCTGTTATGGGATTAATCGGTTTTCAATGCACTGTAGGTCAATGGAGACTTGACCTACAGACTTTTTGACTTGAGAACCGCCTTCCAATACAGATTAAGTTCTCAAGTCAAGACCCCACTGTATTGGACATTGGAGAACTAGACATGCTTTCAGAGGCACTATGGGATCAACCAAGAGACTTTGTAAAGCAAAAGGCTGATATATAACTGGGCCCAGAAAAAGACAGGAACTTAGGGGAAAATAGCAAACCAGTGCTCACTGGAATCCCCTTGAAGATATTCCGAGGACCAGATTATGGTGAAATCTCTGATCCATAGAGGAAGGATGGATGCTTAGCTGTTTTTTTTCTGTTTGTTTTGTTAATTATCAGATTGTTAATGTTTTTAAGTTTGTATGTTTAGATATGAATAAAATGGTTTAAAAAAGAATGAGTTTATTTTGAATCAAAGGCTACAATGCTAAACCCAATTATCCTGAAGTTTCACTGAAGTTAACAGGACTTATAACTGAGTAGTCATCCATAAGATTCCACTCTTAAAACTTTCGTCCTAAAAATCACTGACAACCCTCAGAATGGGGTGGAACATAAAACTCCTTCCAACTCCTGTGATCCTTGAATGCCTTCAGCCTTTACATCCACCCACACATGTGAATTAAAGGCACTTGGTCATCAAAGTGATACTCTCCTACAATAATTTATCATTTTGTAATCCAGATTAAAACATACTTAGATATTCAGTGAACTATAGAGGAAAAACATATTTTATTTTATAATAATAAAATAATCACAAACCTAAGCCTTTTTTACATAACACTAATCCACAATTCACATCAAATGAGGCTAATGTGCATGGGTAATTTTTAACTTCCTTTAAAAATATAGCAGCCTTTCCTCATCTAACCATTTTAGTTTTCCAAATCAATAGAGTAAACTTTTATGGGAAGACCGGCTATTCTCATCTTCAGCTAAACTGGAACTGGAACCCTTCTGTGCCTGGGGCCTCATAAAGACGAAGGTTGGCTCTCTATAGTCCACCACTGCCTACTTGTTCTAATTCTAGCAACTAGCAGATATATTGTCAGATAAATCTGTCTTTAGCACAATATGAAAAAAGTGAAGTTCTTTATTATTTCACCATAAAGAGGCCTGCTCAGAATTGATATACAGTATCACAAACTTGGATTGTAACAAAATAGTGTTCTCATTCTCTTATTAGATCCCAACAGGTAAAATAAGGAATAATGGAAAGAAGAGGCAATTCTGTTATTTATTATATGCATGTAAATCCTGGTAATTTAAAGAGAACTGCATATAACTGTATACCAAATGTATTTAGAAGATTGTACTGAAGGAACCTAAGCAGAAAGTTACTAGTGCATGAAGTCATGTGGCCAAATTACCCCTGCCCAATAAACCTTCTGCTCAGGCCAGCTACAAGTTGTGCACAGGTACTCTGAGCCACTGAAATCACCTGGGTCTTCAGTGACACAGATAGATCTGGGAATGCCTCCAAGCTACATACCCCATCCTCCAGGGGATCTATCCAACTCCCTGATATGGGGACCACCAAGCCACAGAGTCTCCACCTTGTCAGAATTAAACTTCAGTTGACCAGCTCTCATCCACTCCATTACAGCATTCAAAGAACAGATCAACACTTGCACAGCCTCACCTGCCTCTGATGATAAGGAAAAACAGAGTGTGGTGTCATCTGCATACTGATGACACCCCACTTCAAACCTCCTGGTGACCTTATCTAGCAGCTTCATATAGATATTAAACAGCACTGCAATTGGAGGATATAGCAGTAAAATAAACACAGTGGATTATTAAACGCATTAATATTCGTCTACTGGACACAGCAATATCAGTATCTATTAAAAGAAGCAAACTCATAACAAAAACATAATAGCAAGAATTCTATGCAAATGATTTAAGTGGCAGATGTTGCAACATTCTAGTCAAGATAAAATGTGGTCTGTACTTACTCCCTTCTCAGAAAGATTCAGTGTCGGCAAGTGCAGTGTTCTCGTGTGGGAAGACTTCCAGTCAACTGGCAATACATTGCCATAATTGTCAGTCAGAGCATTCCATATCCTGACAATATATAATGAAACAAAACTTCAGCCTTCATCATGTACAACAACTAATATCCTAAATCTGACAAATCAACCAAAAACCACTGTGGCTGTCAAAATACACTGGTGAATCCCAAAGTGGCTCCAAAGAAATAGTTACAAAAATCCAACCCCAGATGTAATTTTATACTAAAAACAGTGATCTATATATCCCTTGCTTCCCCAACACACATCACAAAATGCACTGAACCATTCTAATGAGGCCTAGATTTTCTGTAACACGCATTATCATTTCTATTGCCTGACTGTGCAGGTCAAACAATCTCCACTTTTTCTATATCAAAGAATGGTGGAAAAAACAAACAAACAAACAAAAAAGGTAAGAATTGCCTCGCCACACTTGACCATAAATATATCTAGTTCAGTTTTTTGTATATGATAGTGAGCAATTCTCTTGGAAATTCACTAGATGGAAATAACTGGCACCTGATAATCAGACTTATGATTATGATTGCTCCCAAAAATATTTCTTGAAGAACTACAGTAGTAGTTCTGATGTATCCCAAAGACCTTACAAGAACCAACGAAATGTAGTTAGAGCATTCAACAAGAAGTCAGGTTTAAACATCTAGGATCAAATCCCCATTAACTGTGAAAGCCAGCAGATAACCCTAGGCTATTAAGAGTTTCAGGCTAAACTGCTTCACAGAGTTATGGTCAGCATCAAATGCAAGAAAGAGAGCCATGTATACCAAGTTGTAATCATTGGAGGAAAACTGGAATATACAGTAAATAGCGTTTATTGCATGGAAAAACAATGATTGTAGCGCAGCACAATTCAGTTCTTATGATTTTCCTGTGCTTGTGAAGAACTAAATAACATAAAAAAGAACTAGGTTAAGAATGTAAACCTAAACCTTATAGCCAAAGAGTACTGAACAAATATATTCTCAAACATATTTAGGAGTTGGTTCTCTACGAAAGCTTCTCATGCCTTGAGTGGTAATATTCTGTATGCTTTCTTGGGAGTAAGTGACACCAAATAAGCGAAATTTATTTCTAAGCAAACACGGCTTGGATTGCACAGTCAAATGGGTCTTTTGGGACCATGAGTTTCTGTAAGGAGCTACCCTTAAATATAAGAGAAATAAAGACATGAGGTCCACTTCCACAGCCAAGTGGGAACCCCCCCCCCCCGAAGAAAAATAAAACTGGAGACCAGCTGTGCAGAGATCGCACGCCCACTGCTCAGTCCAGATGCAACCAGGAGTTTTAAAGTTCAGTTCTAGCCATGATAACATGGCAGAAAGTGCTCCCGAACTTCCTGCTTTAGCAAAAGAGCCCAGGCCATTGGATTCTACTCTCTGTTTTGCGACGTCCGACCTGGTCCGGTTAAAAAGCCCTACCTGACGCCCTTGGAAGTCCCCCCCCCCGAAGAAAGCCCGCTTCAGAACCAGATAGGCCAGAGGTGGAGGGTGAGAGAAGGTGCTTTCTTCAGTGTCCTTGAGGGCTGCTGTGCCCTGCCATTCGCCCATCATCCCCCTTCTCTGCTTGCCCGAGAGGTGGAGGGACCCTGGAGTCCCCGGCCAGCCCTCCAGAGCTTCACAAGGGCTTCACCGTTCCGAGAAGCCCCCTCAGGGACGCCCCTTGGAAGAGGGGCGCCGGCACAGAGACCGGGGCGGGGAGGAGGGGGGAAAAAGCATTGCCGCCGCCCAAGGAAGGGCTCCGGCATCCCTCCTCTCCTCTGGCCCGCTACTTGCTTCCCAACCTCCGGCCAAGCCACTCACTCATCCTCGTGTAGGACGCTCTGCTCGCTCAGGGGCCGCGGCGGGACCCGGGCTTCTCCATCGCCGCAATTCTGAAGGAGCAGCTGCGGGCTCTGAAAGCAGAGCGGCAGCTTCGCTCCCAGGTCGTTGTTGCCGCCGTCGCCCCCATCGTCCCAGGCACCCCCCTCTCCAGACGCCGCCGCCGCCGCCGGACAACCATTGTCCTCAGGCGAAGGCTGAAAGCCCGAAAAGTCCTGCCAGTCTCCGGCAGGATCCGTCCGCTGCGCAGAGGCCGCCGCCGCCGCCGCCGCCATTGTCGACAGCGAGAGACCGAAGTCAAAAGCAGGCAGGTCGTCAGGGCCGCGGCCCGCTCGTGCGTGCTCGTTCCCGCCCGCGCCGTCGCTTTGCAGCGCGCGCGCGCGCGCGCGTCCCCGATTGCCCATATTTTTCTTTTCGTGAGGGAGATCCAGGAGGGTAGCGTCGTGGTTGTGGGGCTGGTGACGCCGCCCTAGATCATCTCTCCTCACTTTCACGAACCGTCAGCAAGAGATAACTGGCAATTTTGGTTGTGTTTGGGAATTTTTAGGGGGGTTCAGCGGAATGTTTCATGATACAGTTCTAAGCACGTTTATAAAGAAGCGGGTCTTTGCTTGTTTGTCTTATTTATAAGTCGCCTTTTATAAGGCGTCCCAGAGTGTTGAAAAAGTTGAAAGTGGAATTTTTAGCTTATATTTATATACATTTATTTTTATTTATTTTAAACTAGTGACAGGTTTAATATGGTTATAGTTTCAGTTATATTTTAATATTAATGTTCTAACTTACTCTGATTTTAAACGTATACTTTTTTAGCTGTTGCATGCTGTCAGTTATATTTTAATATTAATGTTCTAACTTACTCTGATTTTAAACATATGTATACTTTTTTTAGCTGTTGCATGCTTTCTTGAGTTCATTGAGAGAAAGACAGGATATAAAAAACCACAAAGTGCCGCATCTCCCAGTTGCTTTTTAATATCTATACAAAGCTGCTGGGGGAGGTCATCCAGAGATTCGGAGTGGTGTGTCACCGATCTGCTGGTGACACACAGATCTATCTCTCCTTCCACCTTTGTGCAGAGGATGCTGTCCCATCCTTTGAGCGTTGCCTGGCTGCGGTACTAGAGTGGATGGGGGCCAACAGGTTAAGGCTGAACCTGGACATGACAGATGTCCTTTGTCCCCACCTGTCTGCAGATTTGGTGCCTCCCTTTATTTTGGGGTGCCACTTGCAAAGGATGAGGTTTGTACTTTGGGTGTCCTACTGAATCCAATGCTATCTGAGGACATGCAAGATAGCATCTGTCAACCAGTCTGCTTATTTCCATCTCCGGTTGATTGGCCGCTTGCAACAAGATCTGCCCATCCTACAAGAACATCCCAAGCAGGCCGGCTGAGGATGCAAATCCGAAGAGAGGCCCGGAGGGAGAAGATGAGAAACCAGGCATTCTTTGCGGTTTGCTTCTCAGCTGTGGAATGAACTCCCACCTGCAGTTTGTTTGACCCATTTGAGGCTATACAGTATTTAAAAAGTCATTATAAACCTGGCTGTTTAGGCAGGCATTGGAAAATGTCATACCTAGGGACTCAGCTGTGTCTAACTAGCCTATCTGACCAAGTCCGCCATCTTAAATGTTTTTAATGTTTTAAATGTTTTACTCTAATGCAGGGGTGTCAAACTCAAATTCATCGGGGGCTGCATCAGCAGTTTGGTCCCCATCAAAGGGCCGGTTCCACGCAGGAGAAGCAGCAGCGGGAGCCGTCTGGTAGGCCTCGTCGGCCTCTATCACCCCCAGCGCAGGCCCTAGATAGCTGATGTATTTTAACTGTTTGTGTAATAATTACACAAACAGTTAAAATACATCAGCTATCTAGTTCTGCTGTTTGATAATGTTGCATGAATAAATTCACCTCTGCCTCGGTGCATTGTTATGAAGACTCCAGTGCAAATGAAGAGAGGAGATGCTGGTCCCGTTGTAACTCATCTCATCCAGGAAGAGCAGGATGTTAACTAACAAGTCACTGCACCAAGACAGGCAACTCCCGCCCTCCCTCCGCAAACCTCTCTCTGACACACACACACACACACACACGCACACATCCCATCACCGTGACCCAACCCCAGGAAGAACAAATCTGTGCAACATTTTCCACTGAAACAGAAAGTGGTGCCAGAAGAACGGTAAAGATTTCAAAAAAATAAAAATCTACCTGGAGACTCTCAAAAGGAAACAAACGGAAAAATAACCCAGATACTAAAAAGGGGTGGGAGGGGAGTAAAAGTGCTCTTTTGCAGCCGCCATGTATTCGTTTAGTTTCTCCAATTGTTTAAATGTGTGCAAGAGGGGGGTGGCGACAGCAGAGCTTTGGGCTTTGCAGGACCGGAGGGTCAAGGCGCAAGAGCCCCCTTCTCCCTACCCTCGGAGGCCAGGACGAATATGTGAAATTAAAATAAAATCGGGCTCCTAGATCAACGGCGCCGGCAGCCGCGGCGTCAAGCAGAGGAGCAGCAGCGGCGGCGGAGGCCTCCCCTCGGTTCCATGCAAGGCTCCGCCAGGCCCCTCTCCCGCCCTCCTGCCACCGCCACTACCCGCCCGCCCCAAAGACACGGGTGCCGCCTGGTTGAGGGAGGCTGAGAGAGGCCTCCTCCTCCGCTGCGGCTGCCGCCTCCTCCGCCTCCTGGCGCGGCTGCCTTCGCTCACATTCCCGGCAAGTCGGCCTTGGTGAAGGAGGGGCGCCGAGCCAGCGAGCGAGGAAACAAGCAAGCAAGCGAGCGAGGCCCGGGTTGCCGGCGGGGTGCGGTGAGGAGGAGGAGGAGGAAACGGTGGCTGAGGCGGCTTAGCTTAGGCTTGGCGGTGGCGGCCTTCCTCTCCTGACTCTGCAGCGCCCGCTGTTTCCTATTGTCAGTCAGTCAGTCACGGAGCTCCCGGCCATGGCTCGCTCTCTTGCTCGCTCTCCCGCGCTTGCGTTCTCCGGCTGACGCACACGCGCGCTCGCTCCCCTCCTCCCGAGAGCGAGCGAGCCAGCCGCCGAGGAGACGCCGACAAGTTTTTTTTTCCACCACCATTGAAAAAAGAAAGGGGGGAGGCTGCAAGGCTGGTGTCGGCTCCGCGGGCCATCAGACGAGGTCTGGCGGGCCGGATTTGGCCCGTGGGCCTTGTGTTTGACACCCCTGCTCTAATGCATTTTTATGCTTTGAGTTACTGCCTATTCGTATTTTGTTATTTCTGTTCTTTATTATGTTAAATTGTATTTGATAGGTTATATATAAATGCTGTAAACTGTCTAGAATGGCCTCGGCCAGATGATGTGGTATAAAAATGAAATAAATAATAAATGAAGTAAATAGATAATAAAGAAATAATAATTGCTATTGCTACCTGCTTTTTCTTGAACAGTAATCTTGTGCTAATTCTACAAATATGATGGCTTAATACTTTGGGCCTTGCCACCTCTGCTTTGCCACTTTGTAAGGTTGAACATCTCATCTCAATTCAAAGTGCTGGTTTTAACTTATGAAGCCTTAAACAGCTTGGGTCCAAGCTATCTAAAAGACCACATTTGCCTCTATGGGCCTGCCCAGGCTTCAAGATAAGACAAGGAGGCTTTCTCTTGGCCCTGACACTCTCACAGGTGAACTTGGTGGGGACATGGGCCTTCTCTGTTGCTTCTCCAAGACTTTGGAATTCCCTCCCACAGGAAACTAGGCTGCCCCCAACTGTGCTGTCTAGCAGGGCCCTCTCTCTTTGATAATGGAGGCATACATCTTTTCCAAGGTAACTGAGAAATCACCATTTTTGACAAAAACTCTGAAAAACATGGCCGGGGGGGGCACTCTGTCAGAAAGTACTGGCCTTTGCTGGATTTTGTTTTTTGCTTTCTGGCAGGCAGGCATTAGGGCTGTTCTGAGAGCTGCTAATCTCACTTTTTGACAGGAGAGGTTCATAGCTCTCTTGCAATAATTGGGAATCAGTGGTTTTTTTTACTAGTTCTTTGAAAAATATAACTTAACAATAAAAATATTCTTAGAAGTACAGAGTTGGAAGGGACCCTATGGATAATTAAGTCCAGTCCATGTGAAGGAGGCACAGTGTGAAATTGAACTCTGTAGCCAGATACCTATACTATTGAGCTATCTGGTGTATACTGTATCTTGTATGAAAAGAGAACAAGACATCACAGTGCCAAGTATAAAGAATACTTACAAAACCTTTATTCATATTACAAAAATGAAAATGCGACATTGTGATATTCCATAATGTTAGCAATGCTCTTATTGAAAGTTCCTATCCACCTTAGTGTAAAACTAATGTCCAAAAGAGGGGGGGGGGGGGCAAAAGACAACAGCAGCTGTTATCCTAGTGCTATTCTGAGACATTAGCTGGAACAAGAAAAGGAAAGGTAAAATAATGACTGGTGGAAACTCAGCACAATTAAATACTGCCTTAAATGACATACCCACAAGGGCACAGAGCACTACAGGTCAAAACAGTCTAACTTTGGAAGCCCAGGTGGACTCGGTGGCCAGAGGTGCCGTCCTTCAGCTGCGGAAATTATACCAGCTACGGCCCTACCTGGACGAGCGGAGTCTCATGACAGTTACACACGCACTGGTAACATCTCGTATAGATTATTGCAATGCGCTCTACGTGGGGCTGCCTTTGAAGATGGTCCAGAATCAAGCTGCGCGGCTGGTGAGTGGTGGAGCCGCTAGAGATCACATCAAGCCGATTCTGTTTAATTTACATTGGTTACCAGTTGCTGCCCGGGCCCAATTCAAAGTGCTTGTTTTTTGAAAGAGCCATCCCTCAAGGAGGTAAGAGGGATGGCTTGTAGACAAAGGGCCTTTTCGGCAGCTGCCCCCAGACTATGGAATGCCCTCCCGACTGAAATTCGTCTGGCGCCGACACTGATATTTCAGCGCCAGGTCAAAACCTTCCTGTTCCAGAAGGCTTTTAATTGAAATAACATCAACTGTGGGTCCTGATGATGGCAATTTTAATTGTATTTTAATTGTATTTTAATCATTTTATTTTTATTGTATTGAATTTTAATTATTGTAAGCCGCCCAGAGACCTCTGGGTAGAGTGGGCGGCATATAAATTAAATAAATTAAATAAATAAATAAAATAAATAAAAATAATAGGGTCTACATGTAAAGATGTATACAAATGCAAATGAAAACCCTTGGAAAGTAAGGCTTATTTGTCCCACTTTAAAACTGCTGATGCTCGTTTCAGCCTTACATCTTACGGATGCTAGGAAAAGTACTGGTGCAAAAAGTTGAACAAATGCTCAGTGCAAGTGAGCTCAAAGAGTCTTGTAACAACATTAAGACTAATAATAATCTTAGATAGCATGTGAGCATATTAGTTCCCACACAAGTGTTGGATCATGTGGATGAATCAGATTTACACATCTCCTCCACAGCAGAACTGTTGTTGTCAGTGGCATGAAGCCCAAGGATACTTGTATGAGGGGGTGCAGCACAAATCCTGTTTAAACTGTAAACCAATGTACTGCTGGAATCATTGTACATTGTAAAATAAAAGTGCAAAGAAAAGCAGCTGTTATTTTAGAAGCAGTGCAAACCAGTGGGATGGAACAGGCAAAAGCATTTGCTGCCATACCATGCCTGTCTGCATACATTTTGATCTAGGTTCTTGAGACATGCTCAACAACATTCTGGAAGGACCAAAAAAATGGTTAACAGAATACAACTTCGAGACAAAAAATGTGAGAGGAAACAGCATTTTTTTCCCAAAAGTTGAAAAGAAAATCGGATTCAGTATGGAGTGAACAAAATATACTGGATACTCCGAAAAAAGATCAGGTCTACTCAAGATTAGCAATAACATTGTTTAATTGTCAGAGAAAATATTGACATGATCAGTGAGGAACGCAGAACAGATTGCAAGACATATAGTATGTCTCTGTGGTTGCATCTCTAGAGTAACTGAAGTCCCACTTACAGTATTTGAATGAATCAAACTAAAATATGATTCCATCAGAAATCAACCTCTTATTGTTATTGCTACTTACAATGACTACTTCTACTACTACTATTACAGTATAACCACTTCTGCTATTATTACTATATAGCACTGTCAGCGTGCAGGGACATGAATAGACAGTGTGCTTGTTTAGAGAATACAAGCAGAAAGGTCTCTACTGCAATGGGCTGTATATGCAAAATTCTACACAGAGAAGCAAAAGAGGAAAGAAAAGGGGAGGAAAATGGCATGGGTAAGCTAGGAAAGGTGATTATTTCAATGATACCTGCTTTGGATTAGTCACAGAAATGGGAGGTTTGTGAGAAAGGCATAATAGAAAAGGGGGGAGTTGGCAGAGGAATTTGGAGGAGGGAAGGGGTTGTTTACATTTTTTTGGTGGTCTGGTGTTGACTACGAGGGGGTGCTGATAAATACTGAGCCTTTCCCAGAAAAAATTGAGCTAGGAAGCTGTAACTGCCACACTATTTTACATATTCCTGCAGGAAGTCTATGCACTTGTGACATCTGTCCTGCAGCTTCTTAAGTCCCTGCAAATAAAATTCTTCCAACTGCTGGTGTAACTACTCATTTGCAGCATTAGTTGCCTTCAGAACACTCCCAAATTGTTGTCCCTTTAGGTGTTTTTTGAGTTTGGGGAACAGATAATAGTCAGAAGGAGTCAGGTTGGGAGAATAGGGTGGATGGGGCATCACTTGAAAGCCTAAGGATGTCAGTTTTGCCACTGCAGTGTGTGACGAGGCGTCATGCAATAGGATGACACCTTTGGGGAGCTTTCCTCGACATTTTTCCTTGATGTTTTACCTCAACTTCGTCAATAAAGCACAGTAATATTTTTCATTGATGGTTGAACCATGTTGGAGGTAATCCACCAGCAGAACTCCCTTCTTATCCCAAAAATCTGTTGCCATTTTCTTCTGCACCAGCCTTTGCACTCGGAACTTATTTGGCCTGGGGGAACCACCTTGCCTCCGTTCCTTAGACTGTTCCTTTGTCTCAGGATCATAACAGCAGATCCATGTCTCATCACCAGTTGCCAGTTTGCAAAATGTTTCAAAACAGCCACGGATGACTCCACGTTTCCTTTTTTGTCAAAAGTTGTCAAAACTTTGGGGATCTACTTTGCTGCCAGCTTTCTCATTTCCAAATCGTTGTGGATAATGGCAGCAACTCTCTCACGTGATATTCTCAGATATATAGTAATACTTTTGGCTGATATTCGGTGGTCCTCCATGATCATGTCATGGGTGGCTTTCACATTTGCTGGCACAGAGACAGAAACAGGCCTTCCACTGGGTTTCTCACTTTCAACACTGAAATGGCCAGTTAAAAATTTGACAACCAAATGTTTAATTGTTGCATATGAAGGGCCACTATCACCCATAGTTTGTGACATTTCATCATGGATCTGCTTTGCACCTTTCCCTTGGAGAAGCAGGAACTTGATTATGGTCCTATGCTCTCCCACAATGAACTTTTCTGGAGGTGCTTCCATGTTCACTTTGGACCTGAACATGAAAGATAAGTTAAAATCATAGGTAGTTGATTTTTGCACCATTGAATACAGACAAACTGGCCAACACACCTTGCAATTTATAGCTTCCTAGCTCAATTTTTTTCTGGGAAAGGCTCAATACTTCTCACCACCGGCTCGTACTTGGCGAGCTCTTGTACTGCAGATGTGAATGAAATGCTGTGCTTTGTATTGTATTGCAATGACCCTGTTGCTGTCCACTCTTGAATCTAAAGTGGTACCAATATTTCCCATCAATTAAGTTAAAAAATACGTAGATAGGACTTTGCCATATTCACGTGAAGGCTTAAGTTTTAAGGAGGTGAAGGATGTAGTTGATGTAGATAAAAGTAGACTGAGATGACATGACAAGAAGCCAGAAACCAATCATCTCTGTAAGTGTGGACAATGCCTCATGTGCAAAGGAAGGTGCCCACCATCGCCATACACCTTATAAACACATGGAGGGCTGTGAAGAGTATGAAGTAGAATATGCTGAACTGGGAACCAATTCAGGAACAGAGAAAATTATGATAACTGTGGTGGATATCAACATGAAAGTAGTGTATGTGTCCTGAAGATTTATGGATGTGTATCAGTCCCCTGATTTTAGAAGCAGCAGAATGGTTTTAAGGGTTCCCATGTAGAAGTGCTTGTTGGTGAAGAAGTAATTTACATTGCAGAGGTACAGAATAGGATGCAGTCCACTGTTCTTTTGCGGAACGTTGAGTGGAATCCTAAGCGGATGGTGGGTCGAGGCACTGATCTGATGGCTTCCTTCATTAGCAGATTGTTGATCTCAGCCATAAGACAGCAGATAATTATGTAGTTTTGATGGTATCCAGTTCAAGTACTGCATAAATTTCTATGGCATATTCAGTCCAGATGATCTCGAAGACTTAATTGTCTGTTCTGATGAAATGCCAAAGGCAGTAACATCAGTGGAATCTTCCCTCAAATAGTGATGTGAGCAAAAGATAATGGGTTAAGGATTAAGATGGTGCTTTGCTCTTTGACCGCCACTTGTATCAATGCTGTTGTAAGTGGACTGTGGCAGAAGAGAGGAGTAAGAAAATCGACTCTGGTGTGTGTGTAAAATTGTTACATAAATAGCTAAAGCAAATTCATAAGGGAGGACTTCATAGAATCATATAAAAGTGAAGTTCGAAGGGGCTTACAAGACCATTACGTCCAACCCCCTGCTCAATGCAGGAATACAACCAAAGCATAGTATCTGCCAGGTGATTATCTAAATTTTCTTGAATGCCTCCAGCATTGGAGCACTCACCAACTCCCAAGGTAACTGGTTCCATGGTTGTACTGCTCTAACAGTTAGGAAGTGTGACGGACAGGTCAGGGACCACTCCTGTCCATCACAATGGAACCCTGATTCAAGAGCCAATAGCTGGACAGAAAAGGCGGAACTGGGGATATATAAGAGAATGGATGACAGTTAAAGATCAGTTAGAGTCTGAGTTGAGAGTTAGAGAAATGAGTTAGGAGTTAGAGAGGACTTCAGTCAGGGATCAGTTAGAGTTTCAGTCAGGACCGGTCTTGTGTTAGTGAAGAGTGACAGAGAGACAGAGCACATGCTATTTTATTGTACTCTGTACAAGGATATTCGCCTGTCCCATCTGTGCGCTTTTCTCTCCTCCCATTCCGGATGGGATGATATGAGGAAAATGCAGCATCTTCTAAGTGGCAATATTAAGGAACTTACCCTGTCAACTGCCAGATACGTATATGCCATCATGCAGAGACGTCGTAGCACGGTCTCGCAGAATGAAGAGCCCTAAATATGCTCTTGGCTGGCCCTTCCTACCCGTTACCCAGTGAACATTTTAGTTGTATGTTATTGTATTTGTTTGTTTTACTGTATTCAGTATGCCAATAAAGGTTTCTGACTGACTGACTGACTGACAGAGAAAGAAATGAATAAGAAAAGAAATGAATAAATACTTGTATTAACATGATTCTGCATAAGCAAATATAAATGTTACTAAAGCACAATTGATTGATTAAATGAAGTAAGTCCATCCATGATTTACTTTATATGATTTACTTATGAACACTTTAATAAATTTTGTTTGATTGAATAACACTGTATTAAGAATCATATTTGATAGAGTGAGGAGAAATCCTCTGGTGGCGGCGGAAAGGGTTGAAAACAAGTGTCATTCCCAAAAGTGAACCTGGGTTGTATGGAGAAATAAACCGGGGGAACTTAGGGTGCGTCACAGGATGTTTTTCCTGCTATTCAACCAAAATCTGGCTTCCTTTAACTTCAGCCCATTGTTGCATGGTCTGCACTCTGAGAACAGATCCTGCCCCTCCTCGTTATGACAGCCTTTCAAATATTTGACAGGTGCTATCATATCTCCCCTCAGTCTTCTTTTCTCAAGGCTAAACATGCCCAATTCTTTCAGCCTTTCCTCATAAGTCTTGGTTTCCAGCCCCCTGATCATTCTTGTCGCCCTCCTCTGAACGTGTTCTAATTTGTTAGCGTCCTTCTTGAAGTGTGGTGTCCAGAACTGGACACAATGCTCAAGGTGAGGCCTAACTGCTGAAGAGAGAGGGGACTAGCACCTTGTGGGTTTGGAAACTATACTTTTATTAATGCAGCCTAAAATAGCATTTGCCTTTCTTGTAGACACATCACACTGTTGGCTCATATTTACATAGCTTGTGATCTACAGCAATTCCAAGATCCTTCTTGCTTATAGTTTTGCTGACCCAGGTATCCCCCATCTTGTAACTGTGCAATTGGTTTCTTTTTCTGAGGTGCAGTACTTTGCACTTATCCCTGTTCAATTTCATTCTGTTGCTTTTGGTCCAGTGCTCCATCCTATCAAGGTCATTTTGAATTTTGTTTCTGTCTGCTAGGGTATTAGCTATTCCGCCCAACTTTGTATCATCTCCAAATTTGAGAAGCATTCCCTGCACTCCCTTATCCAAGTCATTAATAAAAATATTGAAGAGCTCCAGGCTCAGGACTGAGCATTGGGGTACCTCACTCATTACTTTTTCCCAGTTAGAAAAGGACACATTAATCTTCACCCTCTAAGTACGATTCTGAAGCCAATTGTGTATCCACCTGACACTTGATTATCCAGCCCATACCTAGTTAGCTTGCTAATCAGAATATCATGGGGCACTTCGTCAAAGCTTTGCTGAAGTCAAGATATACTACGTCTACAGCATTCCCTCTATCAGGGAGGTGACCTGATCAAAAAATGAGATCAAATTAATTTGGCAGGATTTGTTCTTGACAAATCTGTTGGCTTCTAGTTATTACTACGTTGTTTTCTAGGTACTCGCACAATGACCTCTTTATGATCTGTTCCAGAATTTTGCCTGGGATTGATGTCAGGTTGACTGGCCTGTAGTTCCCAGGTTCCTCTTTTTTGCCCTTTTTAAGATAGGGACAACACTGGGCCTCCTCCAATCCTCTGGCACCTCACCCATTTCCCTTGTTTTCAAGAAAATACTGGATAGTGGTTCTGACAATTCTTCACCTAGTTCCTTCAGTTCATCTGGCCTTGGAGATTTGAACTCGTTCAAGGTGGTAAGGTATTCCTTGACTATTTGTTTATCAATCTCCAGCTGCAATCCTGTTTTCCCCCTACTTGCACTTCCAATTTGTTTGGAAGTTCATACTCTGTCTTATGGGAAAAGATGGAACTAAAATAGGAATTGAGCACTTTTGCCTTTTCTTTGTCCTCTGTTATTGTTTTTCCATCCCCATTGCGGAGCTGTGCCACTATTTCTTTTGAATGTTGTTTGCTATTCACATACTTGAAGAATAATTTTTATTGCTTTTAGTGTTTCTAGCTACCCTCAGCTCATTCTCAGCTTTTGCCCTCCTAATGCCATCCTTGCATTTCTTTCCTACTTGTCTGTTTTCATCCTTGATAGCCTGGCCTTCTTTCCACTTCCTGTACATGTCTTTTTTAGTTTTTAGGTCCTTCCTGAGCTTTTTGTGAAGTCACACTAGCCTTTTTTTGCCACCTCCCCCCTTTTTTTCTTGTTGGAATGTTTGTAGTTGTGCCCTTAGAATTTATTTTTTTAAAACCTCCCACCTTTCTTAGATTCCTTTTATTGTTAGGATCTCCTGCCATAGGACCTTACTCATCCTTGTTCTGAGATTATTAAAATTGGCTTTTTAAAAATCCAGCAGAATCTGCTTTCATTTCATTTGAAATCAAGAATTCCAGAAGGACATGGTCAATCTCACCTAGAATTCCCTTTACTGCCACTTCCCCCACCAAGTCATCTCTGTTGGTCAGAATCAAGTACCTTGAGGCCGAGATCTCGAAGCGTGTTGAGAGTAAGGTTGGTGGCTCTAATGGCATCGTGATAGGATGTTGAGACTATTAGCAAGTCATCTATGTAGAAAATATGTTGATACCTTGAAGTCAAAGATATGCAGCAACTGATGCCATCCATTTCGTGAAGGTCTGCGGTGCTGTGGATAGACTGGAAGGAAGAGCGCAGAACTGGTATGTAGTGTTGTTGAACCAGAACTGAAGAAACTTGTACTTACATGGATGAATTGATATGTGGAAGTAGGTATCTTGGAGACAGATCACAACGAACCAGTCTTCCTGCGAAAGTAGAGGAATGATAGTGTCTAATGTTAACATTCTGAAGTGTTGAGGTTGAATAAATTTGTTGAGGTGTCTGACATCGAGTATGGGGCAGAGTCATCCATCTTTTTTGGGAACTGTAAAGTATCTTGAGTAAAAACTGTCATGCAGGTCAGATTAAGGGACTGTGATTATAGCTTGTTTTTGAAGAAGAGAGACTTCTTCTTGAAGAACTGTAGAATATGGGTTGTTTTTGAGTCTTCCAAATAGTGGAGGGGATTTAAATTCTCTAAGATAACCATACTTGATGATAGAGGACCCACTGATCATTAGTTATAGCCTGCCATGTGTTGAAAAAATGGGTTTAGTCTTGTTCAGAATCGAGCTTGAGAATGGTAGAATGGTAGTTGAAGCTTATGGGTATTGCTTACCTTTTCTTTTAAGCCAACGAAAGGGCTTGCGGTGTTGTTGGTTCTGAAAGGAGGATGAAAACAGTGCTGAAGGGCCTTGGAATGTTTTGTCTGATGATTGAGGTTTCTATTGTTGATATGGCTGGTATGATGGATGTTGATATTATTGTTGAAAGAATGGTTGCCGTCGGTACTGAGGACGTTGGTATTTGAATGTCTGCTGCATCAAGTAGTATTGGGCTGTTTTGCGTATTTTATGAGGATTTTCTATTACCTCATCAGTTTTTTTGATTAAACAGTCCAGCTCCATCCAATGGAAGATCCTCTATTCTTGATTTGGCATCATCGGAAAGTCCAGAAAACCGAAGCCATGCGTGGCATCGTAATGCAATAGAAGTGGCTAGAGATTTGGATGCAGCATCTGCAGTGTGGCGAGATGCAATTCTCTGCTGTTTAGCCAGTGTAGTAGCTTCTGTATGAATGTTGATGACCTCTGATTTAACTGATTCAGGAACCAACTCTAGTATAGGGAGAATCCTATTCCATAACTGTCTATGGTATGCTTCCATTACTGCTTGATAGTTCACCACTTGCAATATAAATGAAGTAAGAGAATAAATTCGTCTGCCAAGTATATCGATCTTTCTTCCTTCCCTATTGGTGGGAGCAATGGAAGATTTATTTCTGGCTCTGGATTGATTGGATTCAACTATTATTGAGTCAGGTGTAAGATGCTTGGTGAGGAAGCCAGTGTCGGGTCCATGTGTTTTATAATTATTTTTGGTGTGTCTAGAAATCTGTAATGATGATAGAGTCTTGTCCCAAGATTCTTTAATTAAGTCTAGCATAGCCGGAATAAACTGAGTGGAGGTGTTTTGTCCTGATTGATGTCATCAAAGATCAGGTCGGTTTTGGATGGTGGCAGCTCCTTGATTTTGAGTTGCAGGGACTTGGCCATTCTCGTAACTAGTTGGGAGTGTGAGGTGAAGTCCTCCGACGGTGACAGTGGATGTGTCTGAACCTAGGTCGTGGATAGATGAAGACGATAAAGATGGGGATAGTTCTCCAAGCCTCAGTATCAATAGTCTTGGAGAAGGGGCCCAAAGTTGAAGAGGAGGATGTGTAGGATGTCTTTCCATTTTGGTAGGAGTAGGGGGACCTTTATATGTAGTGGTGACCTGAAGTGATGTCAGACATTTGGAACAGTGTTTGGAATGTTTGAAGTGTGAGCTGTTCTCTACAGCTGGTAGAGAACGTTTTAAAGTTGGTTTGACTGGAAGAGAAGGATAGGTTGATATGGAATGTTGAGATCAGTATCAGTGTCGGGGTGGAGACGGAGAGGGTGATGGTGAATATCGGGATGGGTATGGTAGATATGACTCTTTTGGGTTCCTTATAATAAAGTTGTTCTTGAGGGTCTTCAATTATGTAGGGATCATATTGATATCTCTTTCTTTGTCACGAGATTGGTATCGTGATGGTTGTGGGTAGTAATAGTACTCCCGATGTGGAGGGTCGTACCGAGGAGCTGAAAGGTGTTTTCGTTTTTCTCGGTGTTTCCTGGGAGTGTTGAGATTATTCCGAACCAGAAAGCTATATTGGAATTGCCTGCTCTGATAACGCAGGGCTAGAATGGGCTGAGGCTGGGCTGGATTGCACATCAGCCAGAGAAAGGCCAGTAAGAGGCGACAAGCTACCAGTTGAGACTGGAGCTTGGGCCCGAGGTAAGGGAGGTTCTTCCCTCTCAGATGTAGATCCCGGAGCATCTCTGGATGATTCTTCCATGATGGGAGATGGAAGAGTTGGTTGTGGTGGGTCAATATGAGTAGATTTGACCTTTTTTGGGTCTTTTTTGAAGTTGTTTTATCTTCCTTCTTTTTGGGAGAGGCTAGAGCTCAAGTCGAGGTCTTTGACATAGACGTGGACTTCCATTTCTCCTTGGGATGTGGAGAAGAAGTCACAGAGCCAGGAGCTGGTGCTGGTGGAATTTGCTGCTCTACTTGTGGGTTTGGACACCGCGTAGACTCCATCAAAGCCATGGAAGGGTTGAGAGATTTCTCCCCAAGGTAGGGCCTCAATCTTTGGAGGTGAAATTTGAGGGCCGTTTTTATTAGTCTCTTGCATGTGGCACAAAAGTGAGTGGGATGTTGTTCACCCAAGCAAAACAAGCAGCAATTGTACCCGTCAGTTAATGGTATCTTGTTGGCCAAACAACATACTGCTTAAAAGGGCTGGGTGAAGCCATAAAGAAAATAGGAAGGAAAAATGGCTTGAGATGGGGGGTGGGGGAGCAAAAAATGTGGGTAAATAAAAAACGAGAATGAACTCACAGGGGAACTTTGATTGAAGGTATGATTGGAAATAAAGATGATCAAAATGGAATGCGATTGATTTGAACGCACAAACTGACAGAATGCTCTATTCTTCCAAAACAGGTCTGAATGACATGGCGGAAAAAAGGAACTGAGGGGATCTAGGATGGGCAAAGCATGCGCTCCACGGGGGAGCATCCCACTAATCACATGTCTTTAAGCTCTAGAAACTTCTGAGACATTCAGCGCAGGTGCAGAATAACCCATTTGTGTGCATTCACAGAGGCCACAAAGAAGAACCAGGGGACATCCACTCCACAGGTGGAGGGACATAATACCAGAATTTTAAGCAAAATTTCATAGAAGAAACTCCTTTGATAAGTATAAAAAGTTCAAATTAATTTTTATTGTGCTGCCAAGAGCCAAATTACAAGAAATCATCTTACATTTTAAAAAGTAAACAAGCAATCTGCCAAATTGCAGTGCACTCCAAGTGCCACATATGCATCTATTTTAATTTTCAGAAAATTATATCTGCATTTCTCTTACAAGAGCACGACAGGAACCAAAGTAAAAGAGTGTAATGGATACAGCACATAGGATAAATAATATCTTAAAAATAATAATAAAATAATATTAAAATAATAACATTTTACACCATGTCCTATATCCTGCTAATATTTCTCAGAATATGGCCTTGATTGTAAAATAAAAGCAAGCATTTACAGTTTCTGGATAAAGACTGCTCACTCTTATGGAGGAATGAATGATTTATCTTGACAGAATCTGGATAATAACTGAATATTAATGTTTGTTTCATAGTTGGGGGCGAGGCTACTTTTTTTGGAAACTGAATTCGTAACAGAAAAAAATGCTGCACCTTTATGATACGCTATTTTTCTCTTTGATGTGAACAGTGAGAACACTTTTTGATATTCTAAAACAAGACATTTGTTAATCTTCAGATTAATAAATTAGGTCATATAATAAATTAACTTTTCAGTTTTAAAGTTCAGTAACCTCTGGCCAAGTATTTACAACAATACTTGAGAGTTCCTTTACAAAAAATACATTTTCTTTTCACATTAAGCATACTGGGTATCCGTGTCTCATGACAAGCAATTGTAAAAGAAAAAGGCAACACACAAGTGGGCAGTTAGTATAAAAGTGCCAAGGCCTGTTTGGAAAAGTTAATGTTGTATGAAAATTTAAAGTTATGAGTCAAGCTGCAACAGACCTCCAGATAGTTGCATACTATATTCCAGTAGTTGTTGCAGACAACAGTTTTCAAATTGTCCAAGCTTTGATGCTATTATTCTATGAAATGGTTAGTGCTGCCTGTATGTCATCAGTGTTATCTAGCCAATGCATTGAATTAACGGCCTTTTTAAGGCCACACAGGAAAAGAAAAAAGAAAAAACAAACGAACCCTGAAATGTAGCAAGTAGCAAGAGTAATGCTTACTGCTAAACTGTGCACCTACTGTACACATATGCAAACACAAAGGCACACAAACGCGCGCACACACACACACACACAAACAATTTCAAATCAAATAAAACTAGGTAGAATGAGATACTCTCGTTTTGTCTTTCCTAAACACAAATGATAAGCAATAATATGGAATGCCTGTGTTTTGTTCTGGAAAAAATCTCAGGTAAAAATACATTCAACTGGGAAAAATACAAAATTATACCGATATATACTGTATATATAAATACCATATATATACTGTATATATACATATATACACAGTGTGTATGCATGTATATGTATCTATACATATACATATACACATACATACACACATACACATATACACAGAGACGTACAAATGCTTTGTTTGAAGCATAACTATATTTACATAAATATTTCTATAAAGCTAAAGTTTTAAAGAAGCATGTCCTCCTTTCTTTTTGAGCTTCCAAAAAGGTGCTTGAGTAATATACAATTAAAATTAAGCAGCTTCATAGTATGAAGTTGCTCCTAGTCTGCATAATCAGTAACAGGAAAAAAACACACACAAAACCTTAACATGATTTTTAAAACTGAGCAAGATCATTCAACAAAATCTCTTTTTTGTGTTCCAATAACAAATTGGAAGCTGAACAACCTGAAATTGATAATGATAAAAGAAAACAAACACACACACACGCACACACGCAAACTTCTGAAATCAGATGGTGTTTAACTTTTCCTTACCTTCTCTCCTTTTCCAATACTGTTGTTAAAAGATCCAGTGCTCATATGAGGAATTATAGAGGGCCTAGCCATTTGCTAATTGCCAAAATCTGGTCAATCAGCATCAAAAGGAAAACCAAAAAGCAGCACAAGGAATAATTGTACACATTGTCAGTAAATTTGCTCTTTTGTCTTTCTGCTTTAATATATTCCTTGCTATATATGATATTAGCTATTACAGCTTAGGCAGAAAAACATAGTTGTAGATAGACTGCACCTGTGATGTGACAGGTACTCTTTTGGGAGTGTGTTTCTGTAGTATAGCTGAAAATAAGCCTAGATTTTATTATTTAAATCCAGGTGGGGGTATGCTTATACTTCACTGTCATAAATGCAATTCTGGAGTGTCAGGAAAAAGCGGATTCTTAAATACTTTTGACTCCAAGGTAAGCTCACCAGCTTCACTTTTTAAAGGCTTCCTGTTACAACCACACAAGCTCAACTTAATTTCCCCTTCCTAAATGATCTCATCTACTATGTTACAACCGCTTAAGTTTTAGAACTTTGGTTCCAAGGAAACACATGGTCAGTTACTGCAAGGAGAATAGGGAATGCCTGTTCCAGCATACTGCAGGAGTCAGAGCCCATTCCAGTAAGTGTTAGAGCTGTACATGAAGTCACAAACCCAATACAATCCACTAAGCAAGTGCACAATTCTAGTTTCATTTTAATAGCAGATTCAGTCTTTGTTTCTTCTTAACTTCTTGGGAAGATATAATGTCTCACACTGTCTGATAGAAATTATCTGCCTGTAAGTTGTTCTGTTTTTGCATGCTGTAGAATCCACTGTATCTTGAATCAGGGTCAGCAATTCTGAGCATCCTCTGAGAACTGTCCACTTGAACCATAGTACCTTTCTTGCAGTCCACATATACCAGCTGATTGTTTAGACATGACGGCTGTTTGAAAACAAAAAAGGCACAATATATAAAGCTGCCTTATATAAACACAATCTATGAACAGCTAGAAAATTCATTGAAACACCCCTCCTGGGATAATTGTTTTGTTGTTAAGTGACATTCACAACTTTGGTAACTACTTGTGAATGGTAGAAAGGAAAAGAGGAAATCTTTTAGATCATCCTGAGTGTTGGCTATTTACCATACACACCTGAAAATAAAGTCCCACTGAATTCAAGAGGACTTCCTTCTGAGTCTGTATAGTTTCCTAAAGTACTAGTAATAAACCTGGGCAATTATGACATTATATTTCAATAAGCTTGTGTAGCCAGAATTTATGTACAGTGGTGCCCCACTTGATGACGACCCCGGTAGATGACAAAATCGCTTTACGATGATATTACGATGTTTCTATGGGTGATTTTTGCTTTACGTTGAATAGTTCCCTGCTTTGGGAACCGATTTTTCATTTGACAATGATCTTTACAGCTGATCGTCGGGGTTTCAAAATGGCCTCCTGCTGTTTTCCGGACCTATTTCCGGAAGACAGCAATCAAAGATGCCTTCCCCTATGGAGGATCTTCGCTGGACGATGAGGTATTTCCTCCATTGAAACGTATTAACCGGGTTTTAATGCATTCCAATAGGTTTTTTACTTTTGCTTGACGACGATTTCGCTTTACAGAGATTTTAACGGAACGGATTATCGTTGTCAAGTGGGGCACCACTGTATATGTATATTTTCCAGTGTGAAACAGGCTTCTTTGAGGTCCCGTATCCTGTATGACAGGATGGATCAACTTAAGAAAAGCAAGCTTGTTGCAGGAATCATTTTATTTTCTGGAAGCAGTAGTAGGCATTTGTAACACAAAATTTCACTATGAGCCATGAAAAATTGACATCAAAATGAGGTCATGCAGGTAGAAGGATTTTTTTTTAAAGAAATAGGACCTGTTAAAGGTAAAATAAAAGAAGACATTACACTTGTGAATGTTTATGCACCCAATGAGAGGCAGGAAGAACTTTTTGAAAATATATTAAGAAAGCTGAATAAACTAAGGAAAAGTTATGTGAATAGCAGGAGATTTTAATATGTTAATGGATATGAAGAAGGATAAATCAAAAGTGCAAATTGTTTGTTTGATTGATTGCTTTATATGCCACCCATCTGGCAGCCAGGGCCACTGGTTTACAGCAGATAAACAAAACAACAAAGTAACAAAATAATACAGTACATATAAAAATAATAATACAATTGGGGCATAAATCAAATATCATAAAATGCAGTAAAACAAGTACAATACAATAAATTAGAATTAAAAGCATAAAATATAAAAGACAAGAAGCATGGCGGTGTGATGGATGCTATTTTAGCAAACACTGTTGTATCATACAGCTGCTTGTTCAGGGAAGGTCTGCTTAAATAGCCAAGTTTTTAACAGCTTCCTAAACGTGCCCAGTGATGGGGCCAGGCAGACTTCGGGCAGAAGAGAATGCCATAGTTGTGGAGCTACCACCAAGAAGGCCTAATTTCTAGTGGTTGTTTTCGGGCCCTCTCTCAGCGTCAGAACTCTCAGCCGCCCTGCCTGGGATGATCTTATAATTGGGGAAGGGAGAATTAAATGTACAATATTAAATAAGCTAATTAACAAAACAAATTTGAAAGATGTTTGGAGAGAAGAAAGAGTGAAGAAAGAAAGTTCTCCTTCTACTCACAGGTGCATAATACATATTCAAGAATAGATTATATATTTGTCTCTAAAGATTTACACAGATATTGAAGTCATTCACATATTGGATCATGCCAGAGTAAACATGGAATTGATGGTTAAATGTGATTATAATGAGATGGCAGGGTGAAAAATTGATACAAATATCTTTCGGTATCCAAACCTGATTGAAACTTTTCACAAAAATTTAGAAGAGACATGGGAAATAAACAAGAAGGGAGGAGGGCAACCTAAGATAATCTGGAACACTATGAAGTCTGTGCAAGAGGGTATGCATGTAAACCGTCTTATATAGTTAAAAAACAGTGGGGAAAGGAATACAGGATTTAGAAGATAAAATAAGGGAATTAGAAAAAATAGTTCTAAGAACTAGGAGTAAGAAAGCTATAATAGAATTACAGGCAAAGAGGAAGGAACTGGAAGGGATCCATATGGAAAAGGTGCAAAGAAATTTAATTTATTTAAAAAGAGAATTTTTGAATGTAGTAATAGGAACACCAAGTTATTAGCTAAAGGCTCTTCTACAAAAAGAATAAAGGTAATATAGAAGTAATTCAAGATCTGAATGGAAAAAGATGTAATAAAATGAAGGAGATATCAGAGGTATTTCAAATATTTTATAAAATGTTATATACTGGTAAAAATCTTTCTATAATTAAAATTAAAAATTATATAAAAATAATTTAAAGAAAAAATGTCAGACGATGATAAAAATAAAATGGAACAGTTAATTACAGATAAATAAATAGATAATATTATAAATAATCTAAAGCTAGGAAAGCCTCCAGAACAGATGGATTAGGCCCAGAATACTATAAAACATTTAAAAAGATTCTCATACCAAAGTTAAAAGTGTTATTTAATAAGATATTAATGGGAGAAGAAATCCCACAGCCTAGGAAAGAGTCATTGATTGTTTTAATATTGAAACCAGATAAAAATCCAATAAATATGGAAGCATATAGATCCGTATCACTGATAAATCAAGACAGACAGGTTACTTACCTGTAACCATGGTTCTTCAAGTGCACCTATGTGAATTCACACAATTGGGTTTAACAGCGCCTGTGCTGGCCTTCTCGGAATCTTCTAGAGCTTTTCTTAAAAAGTAACAAAGTTTAGAGTTGCCCCTATCGCGCATGCTCCACCCACCTCAGCTTTCAGTTCCACTTATCTGCCACAATAGCCTGAGCTTAATATGTGTATAATCAGTGACGGATAGTGGGGAGGCTGGGTGGGATGTGTAGATTAATAGAGGTCTACTTGAAGAACCATGGTTACTGGTAAGTAACCTGTCTTTCTTCTTCGTGGCCTCTGTGAATGCACACAACTGGATGACTAGCAAGCTCACTTACCAGAAGGAGGGCCGTCATTGCAGAAGAGATGTCAAAACTGTCCTGCCAAAGCTTGTCTCCTGTTTGGTCCGAAGGCCAAGTCTGTAGTGCGTCACAAAGGTGGACGCAGTAGACCAAGTGGCCGCTCTGTAGATGTCAGGAATGTCCACACCATGGAGCAAAGCTGTAGATGTTGCCACAGCTCTAACGGAATGTCCTTTCAGACCTTCTGGGACAGTTTTGCCTTGCAGTTCATAAGCCAGAGCAATCGTGGAGACAAGTCATCTAGATATAGTAGACGATGAAGCAGGAAAACCCCTGTGTGGTCCTTGGAAACAGAGGAAAAGCTTTGGAGCTGTACGGAAGTATTTTGTCCTAGAGGTGAAATAGGCCAAGGCTCTTCAAACATCCAGAGAATGGAGCATGTGTTCGACATCCGAGGAGGGTTGAGGAAATAACGTTGGTAATGATAGAGATTGATTAAGGTGAAAATCAGAAATAACTTTATGCAGAGAGGAAACATCTGGATATAACATAACCTTGTCTTTGAAGAATTGCAGGTAAGGAGTATCTGATCTATGAGCTGCCAACTCACTTGCTCTTCTTGCAGACGTAACAGCAACCAGGAATAAAGTTTTAAATGACAGTAAATGCATGTCATAAGAGGCCATGGGCTCAAAAGGGTGGCGAGTAAGTACACGTAGGACAAGTGTAAGAGACCATTGGGGTACTGGAGGTTTAATAGGGGGATGAATGTTTGAAAGTCCTTTCAAGAATTATTTAAACGTCGGATGAGAGAAAATACGTGCTGATTCAGAGTCTCTAGGTTGACAAGAAAAGATGGCTGAAATATAAACTTTGAGAGTTGATAAAGCCAACCCAGAATCAAACAGGTAACGCAAATATGTGAGACAGGAGATACCTGTAAGTGTCTTGATTCAGTGAATTTAAGGAAATTATTCCATTTATATTTGTAGAGGAGGTTAGTAGACGGTTTTCTAGCTCTGTCTAAGACCTCCTGGATTGATGGCAAATCTTCCAAGCCGTCAAGTGCAGAGACTGTAGATCCAGATATAGGATATTGCCTGAGTTCTGAGTTAGAAGGTGTGACAACGTTGGCAATCTGAGGGCATCTACAGCCATTTCCCTGAGGGTGGAAAACCAGGGTTGATGAAGATGGCCTGCACTTGTAGCTGCCTCGCTCTGACCAGAGTCCTTTGGATTAGTGGGATTGGAGGAAACAGATATAGTAGATGTGCTTCCCATGGAATCATGAACGCATTCCCAAGGGAGTGTGCACCTCTGCCTGCATAAGATGCATACTTCTCGCACGTCTTGTTGATGCTTGTTGCAAACATGTCTATGTAGGGTCGACCCCACCGGTTGCAAAGCACTTGAAAGATGTCCTCGTTCAGCTCCTGTTCATGGGACTGTCCCATCAAGCGACTCAGTTCGTCTGCAATCTGGTTTTCGCTTGTTCGTATGTGTAGAGCTATTGGGAAGACATGGTGAAGGTAACACCATTCCCACAGATGCACAGATAGGTAGAGGAGGGACATGGATCTCGTTCCTCCCTGTTTGTTGATACAGAACATGGTTGTGGTGTTCTCAGTGATTATTTGTACACCATTACCCTGTATCAGCGGGAAAAATGCTCTGAATGCCTTTATAACTGCCATCATTTGAGGTGACTGATGTGAAAACGTCTGTCTTGACGAGACCACTGGGCATGGATCTTGTGATGCCCGCAGTGTGCCATCCATCCTATGGGACTGGCCTCTGTTGTGACTTGAACAGACAACTGTAGAGGTCGGAAGGGGCGGCCGATTAGTAGATGTGGCCTGAAAGCCCACCGTTGTAATTGCTTTGCTAGTTTCAGGGTAACTAGCAATCTTTTCCTCGGACTGTCTCGAAGAGCGTTGAATAGATGTAAGAACCATGCTTGTAGGGAGCTCATCTTCAGATGCGCGTGTGATAGTGCTGACGTTGTTGAGGCCCATGAGGCCCAGTAGGTGCTGAGCATGGTGTGCTGAGACATATGAGTGCTGACATATCAGTTTCCGAATGCGGTCTGGTGGCAGAAATATTCGCGCTTCGAGGGAGTTCAGTCTCGCTCCTATGTAGTCGATGACTCGAGATGGTATCAAAGCTGACTTCTTTAGGTTTACTGTGAGACCTAGATTTCATAGGGTACATAGAACAATCGTCAATGTAAGGAAAGACTTTTGTGCCGTGAAGACGTAGGAACGCAGCTACTGGAGCCATGCACTTCGTGAAAGTGTGTGGAGCTGTTGACAGGCCGAATGGGAGGACACAGAACTGATAAATCATGTTCTGGAAGATGAACCGAAGAAACTTTCTGTGAAGTTGGTGTATTGATATATGAAAGTATGCGTCTTTCAGGTCTATCAGTATAAACCAGTCTTTCCTTCTTAATAGGTAAACAATGGATTCCAGTGTGACCATCCGGAAACGTCGTGGATGCAGGTAGGTGTTTAAGTCTCAAACCTAGGATGGGTTTTATCCTGCCATCCTTTTTTGGTACTGCAAAATACTGGGAATAAAATCCATTGGCTATGTCTCGGTGTGGTACCCGTTGAACAGCTTGTTTTTGTAGAAGAGTGAGAACCTCTTCTTCTAGGATTGTATCGAAGGATGTAAACTAGATGTGTCCTAGAGGAGAAAGTTCTACGAATTTTAATCTGCAGCCGAATTGGATGATACTTAGTACCCAAGTATCTTTTGTGATATTTGCCCAATTTCGATAGAAGGGAGTTAACGAGTATCTGGAGAATTTATGGAAGATGGAGTGTGGAAGTCAAAGGTACTGTTCTGATTTCTTGGCAGGAGGTTGGTAGGACTGGCATTTTTGAGATGACTGCTGAGGTCTGTAAGATGGAGTAGAAGAAGAAGCTTGAGAAGATCTACCTTGTGTATTCTTGAAAGCCCGGTAAGTTGAGAGGAAGAATGTTGATATTGTTGTTGTGGATATTGCTTATGCTACTGATTCCTTTGATATTTGGGGTGTTGATGAATGGTGTAGGACTTGGCCGTCTTTTTGATTTTATGGAGGTTTTCTAGAGAATCATCAGTCTTTTCATTGAAAAGACCCTTGGCATCAAATGGCAGGTCTTCAATCTGCTTTTTGATGTCTTCTATGATGCCAGAAGTACGGAGCCAAGCGTGGCGCCTCAATGTAATAGCAGATGTCAGTGTTTTGGAAGCGACATCTGCAGAATGTCTTGAAGCCAAGCGTTGGTGTTTTGACACTGTAAGGGCTTCGGCATATGTGTTCAAGAAGCCTTGGCATGTTTCCTCTGGGGATGCCTCCAGAGCTGGAAGGATCTTGGACCATAACTATTTCTGATACGCTCCCAGGGCCGCTTGATAGTTCGCAACACGGAGCATGAAGGTAGCAAAGGAGTAAATCTTTCTCCCTAAGACATCTAGCTTCCTAGATGTCTTTTTTGTAGGTGTTACATGTTGTCGTCCAGATGTCCTGGAGGAATTATATTGAACTATAATGGAGTTAGGAACTGGGTGCTTGGCAAGGAAAGTTTTGTCATCACCGTGTGTGCAATATAAGTTTTCAGTTCTGCGAGCAACTGGTTGAGGTGCAGATGGCTAGTTCCATGATTCTTTGATGAGGTTCATAATAGCTGGAATAAAGGCTAAGCTTAGTGGTTGTGATCTTTCTTGGTCAATGTCACCAAATATCAGGTCCTCTGCGGGAGGGGGAGGTTGCTCCGTTTGCATTTTAAGAGTCTTTGCCATTCTAGAGATCATTTGGATGAAAGAAGAGAAGTCCTCTGAAGTGGAGGATGGATGTGGGTCACCAACTCAAATGATTCTGCCTCAACAGGTCTTTCTGCGGGAGCTGGAGAGAAGACCTCTTCCTCTTGACCAGAAGAGACAGAAGAGAAAATTTCTTCTTGTTCTGAAGGAGAAGGTAAGTGAGTGCTCTTCCTAGGTTTGTGCTTAGTTTGTGTTGATGGTTGTTGGGGAATTTGATGCTGGTCTGTAGATTGGACCCCTTTCGACACCAACTTCAATGGTGTAGTATGTTTGGAAGTAGTTTTAGAACTTCCGTTGGAGCTGACGTCAATATTGACATTGTGTCGGTGACGACATCAAGGTGGAGATGGAGAAGATGATGCTGACGTTGAAGCACAGATGTAACGAATTTTCTTGCATCTACTGTAGTCTCCCAACGTTGAAGACGAGTCAAAGTCATTGTGTCGACGTTGATGCAGACATCGCTTTTTGTCGACCTCGACATAAACAGAATCGTCTCGCTTGTACTTTTTACGATGTCGAGATGACTTAGGTAGGACGACTACCTCCTTATGGGAGGAGCAGTGTCGATCTGGTGAGATATGTTTTCTCTTTGCCGTCTTCCTTCGGGGTGGAAAGTTCTACCTCGATGAAGTTGACAGCGAAAGAGGTACAGGTGATGCCCGCCCGGTGTAAACAGGGCTACGATGGGCAGAGGTCGGGCTAGAGAGAACTGCTTCTTCTAGGTGACCTGGGCTCTGTGAATGGTTGGGCCTGGTGGGTGATGTTTCCCGTTGGTGTGGAGGCAAGGAGCAGCCTCTGAAAGACACTCACAATCCTGAGAAGAATCTTTGAGGATCAGAGACGGCAACAAAGCCGTGACAGGTGGGATAGCCTCACTTTGTTCTTTAGCGTTTTCCTTCTTATCTTGCGACGCCGATTTTTTTCTGTTTCAGGGCTTCCTTTGGTAGTCCGGTCGACAAGGCTTTAGATGTTGAAGTAAGCACCTTTTTATTGGTTGAAGTGGATGATTTTTTTGATGACTTGTCGACTGGTGCCAACGATGACGGGGAAGGGATGTTAGCTTCTGAACGGTATGTAGCTGAGGGATTAGAGGCCGTTTCCATATCTGAGGGTTTGGAGGCAGACAAGGTCTTATCCCAAAGATAAAGCTTAAGGCATTGCTGGCAAGCTTTCAATGCAGGTTTTCTAAATTTTTTACAATGCCAGCAAAATTGAGGCTGGTGTGAGTCACCTAAACAGAAAAGGCAGAGGTCGTGGCCGTCCAAGAATGGTAACTTGTGGGAGCACGACTTGCACCTGCTAAATGGTCATGAGGGGAACATAAAGCAGGGAAGGAATGGAGAAAAGAAGACTCACAGTGGAGATTAGTTGGAGAATTGGTGATTTCTGAAGAAAATAGGATCCTGAAGAAGGGAATTAGGACACCACAGTGGCAATCAACAAAAGCAGCGGTGGCAATCCACAAACGCGGCAGTTCAAAGCGTGGGACAATAATCCACAATCCTAAGAGTATTCAGAATCAGTCCGTGATCAAGGGGCAACAGGAATTTCAGAATCGAAGAACAATCCGTGTCAAACCCAGTTTTTAAATCAAAAGGAGTTGTGTGAAGAGAGTTCTAACCGAGAAGTTCCAAGCACAATGGCGGTAAAATGGAACTGAAGGCTGAGTCTGGTGGAGCATTGCGATAGGGGCAACTCTAAATTTTGTTACGTTTTTTAGAAAAGCTCTAGAAGATTCCGAGAAGGCCAGCACAGGCATTGTTAAACCCAATTGTGTACATTCACAGAGGCCACGAAGAAGAAGCTAAGATATTCATGGCAATAATGGCAAAGAGATTAAATGATTTTATGGGGAGCTACATAAAAAAAGATCAAAATGGATTTATGCAAGGTAGACAATTTCAGATTTAATGAGAAGGGTGCTTAATTTAATGCATTTAGCTAAAGAAACTAATTCTAAAGCCGGAGTAATATCGTCAGATATATTTAAAGCATTTAATTCAGTGGAATGGGATATGTTAAACCTTTTAATTAAATAATTAGGGTTTGGACCTAATTTTCGGCAGATAATTCACCAATTATATTCACAGAATACAGCTAGAGTAATAGTTAATGATGGAATAACTGAGATGATACATCTAGGCCATGGTACAAAACAAGGTTGGCACTTATCTCCAGTTTTATTTACATTGATAATAGAATTATTGGCACAGATAATTAGAGATGATAAACAGGTTATAGGGATAGAACATAAAGAAAACAATAAGATAAATTTGTTGATGACACATTATTAATAGTTAAAAATCGAATAGAACCAACAGAGAAGCTTAAATCACATTTGGAAGAATTCAAAGATATAATGGATTAAAAGTAAATTGGGGAATGTCAGAATGTTCATTGTTAAGCCACTTGGATGTGGAGAAAAGAAGAATGAAAACAATATTTGAAGGGAAAATGGGAAATGTTATTAAGTATTTAAGGATTAATATTACCTGGAACTTACAGGATATAATTAAAATAAATTTGGATAAATTGAAAAAATAGATAACTGTATGGCTAAAAGATTATCAGAAATTAAAGATTTCCTGGTTTGGTAGAGAAGCATTATGTGAAATGAAAATTATTTCTATATTTTGGATGCTTCCTATAAAGATTAAAGAAAAACAATTGAAAGAATGGCAGACAATGATAAATTGTTACTGTAATGGATATGAACATGTGAGGATTAATAAGAAATGATTCTGTGTAACATAAAAAATGGAGATCATGGATTACCCAATTTAAAATTGTATTAAATAGCAAATCAACTCAGCCATATTACATATATTATTAAAAGTAATAAAAATTTAATTTGGACAGAAATAGAAATGCAAGGTAAGGAAGAAAAAATTAAAAGTATATTGTTTAAAGAAAAGATTGGAGAAGAGGTTAAAAATGTTCCTAACCCTTTCCTTAAAAATATGTTAGAAAATTGGAAAAAGTTTAGGGGTGTATTGAGTCCACTGAATTCTCCCCTATCCCAGGCTGTTGATTTAAAGAATTTTCCATAAAATCTTTTTTAAAAACCCTCTTAAGACTATATTAAAAGATAAAGGGATAAATAGGACAAAATATTGGATAGAGAAGATGAAAGATAAAGGAAATATAAAAGAAATTTTGGGAGGAGAGGGGATTTCTTTGTTTAACAAGATTCAAATAGAAAGGTGGACAAAGGAATGTAAAAATAAGGACGGGAAAAGTAGAAAAATGGCAAAATTTGAAGAGATTATTGAAAAAAGACTGAAATTAGAGGAAAAGACAGAAAGAAAGAACTGTAAGTCAAATATATGAAAAGGATACACAAGGATTAAAAGCACAGTGGCAACATGATTTGGATAAAGAAGCAGTAGGAGAAGAGTGGGATAAAATGTAGGATCAAAGAATTATGAAGAATATGTCTGTAAGGATAAAGGAAAACTGTTGTAAGGTAATATGGAGGTATTATTTAATACTGGTAAAACTGAATAGAATAAATAAAAAATTATCATCAATATGTTGGAGGTGTAAAAAAGGGAAGGGGACGTATTGAGATATGTGGTGGTTATGTGAAGTAAGAAAGAATGTAAGCAAATTTTAAAGAAATAAGGGAAATAGCTGTATTAAATATTCAAATGTCCCTGTCAACGGCTTTATTGAATATGGTTAAGAAAGATGAATTGTTGAAAGAAAATAAGGATTTAATTGTAATAAAGGTTACAGCAGCAAGGTTAATATTTGCAAGATATTGGAAAAATGATAACCAAATTAATTTAGAGGAATAGTATAGAAAATTATGGGATATGGCAATTAATGCTTAATTGACATGTGATATGAAAATAAGAACAGGCCTATCAAAGAATAATGATTTTAAGAAAACATGGAGTGTATTTCCGGAATATTGTCAAGGAAAATTGCAGGCCTGAGCAGAATGGAGTGTATTAATGAGAAGCCATAATGATCAGGTGTGCTGAAACTGAGTCAGGATGACTCAGCAGAGATGATCTAATCCAGGGATGATGCAACCTAGGGATGAGGTAATGTGTAACCTGATTGGTTCTGTATATGTATATATGTATGATTGTATACTGCTGCAGTAGTAAATATTCTGAGTAGGCACGTATCAAAACCCAAACAAAATCATTGGCAAGGGGTAAAAAGAGTGTTTAGATACCTAAAAGGAACACTTGACAAATGTCTAGTTATAAAACCCTCAAATGAGTTAAAGTTAAAAGCATTTGTGGATAGTCATTGGGCAGGTGACATAACAGATAGAAAGTCAATATCAGAATTTGCAATATTGTTTGCTGATGTCTTAGTAGGATGGAAATCAAGAAAGCAAAATTCCATCGCTACATCAACGAGTGAAGACGAATTTGCAGCTTTGTCTGAGCTGTGCTCAGAGATTATATGGCATAAACATTTATTTATTTATTTATTTATTTATTTATTTATTTATTTATTTATTTATTTATTTATTTATTTATTTACCGCCTATCTAGTCCCTCAGGACCACTCTAGGCGGCTTACAACAGGCATATAACAATATAATTAAAACAATTTTAAATAAGGGGAAAAACATTAGACAAGATGGGACAAACACTAGGAGAGAAGAAAAAGGGAAGATTTGAAGTCAAAGATTTGAGAATTGAAGTAAACCAAGCAATTATGGTATTTGAAGACAATACAACCTCTATCCAGATGGCGACAACTGAAAAAATGCGAAGCAGAAGTAAGCACGTAGATATTAAATATCATAATGTCAGAGAATCAATAAAGGAGAAATTAATTGAGTTACAATATTGTGAGTCAGAGAGAAACATAGATACTCTTACAAAACCCCTGAATGTACAGAAACACACAAAAATAACAGAAAAGCTGGGAATACATTCTGGTCAGACCTTAAATTTGGAGGGGTGTCAAGGAAAATTGCAGGCCTGAGCAGAATGGAGTGTATTAATGAGAAGCCATAATGATCAGGTGTGCTGAAACTGAGTCAGGATGACTCAGCAGTGATGATGTAATCCAGGGATGATGCAACCCAGGGATGAGATAATGTGTAACCTGATTGGTTCTGTATATGTATATATGAATGATTGTACAGTTAGTTGTATCTTGACCTGCTTGAAGATCGCATCTACTCGTAATACTGCCAGACTGCTGTATATTTGCTGTAAATACACTTTGCTGAAGGAAATGCTGCTGGACTATGTGTGAGTTATTCCTGGACTGCCTGAACCGTCAAATACTTTGCTAAAACCGTTATTTCTGCTGAGAAAACTGACAAATATGTATTTCAGAGAGGGAAGGGCTATATGCTGAGGGAAGAAACAATGAACTTTTGGAGAGAAAATGGATTGAATGAATTGTAAAAATATTATTAATGCTAGCACTGAGGGTGAAGGTAGCACTAGTGTATTATATAATCGTATTTTATTGTGGTGTTAGGTTTATGTTGTTTAGGTTGAATATTTGTTTAATAAATTAAAGAAAAAAGAAAAAAGAAACAGGACCTGGTCAGTCTTCTCCAAATTTGGTATAGAAGCCCATACTGTCAACTATCACTCTGTTAAAGATGTTCCTAATTCAAGAATCTATTTAAAAGTAATAGCTTTTTGTTTGGATTGCTCCCAGACCAAGTCCCTTATGAATACACAGAAGAAGTGAAGAAAAGATTTAAGGAAATAGTTTGGTGGCCAGAGTGCCTGAAGAACTATGGATGGAGGTTCGTAACACTGTTTAGGAGGCAGCAACAAAAACCATCCCAAAGAAAAGGAAATGCAAGAAAGCAAAGTGGCTGTCCAACTAGGCCTTCCAAATAGCAGAGAGGAGAAGGCAAACAAAAGGCAAGGGAGATAGGGAATGTTACAGAAAATTGAATGCTGACTTCCAAAGAATAGCAAGGAGAGACAAGAGGGCCTTCTTAAATGAACAGTGCAAAGAAATAGAGGAAAATAATAGAAAGGGAAAAACCAGAGATCTGTTAAAGAAAATTGGAGATATTAAAGGAACATTTTGTGCAAAGATGGACATGATAAAGGACAAAAATGGTAGGGACCTAACAGAAGCAGAAGACATCAAGAAGAGGTGGCACGAATACACAGAGGAATTATACCAGAAAGATCTGGATGTCTCAGACAACCCAGATAGTGTGGTTGCTGACCTTGAGCCAGACATCCTGGAGAGAGAAGTCAAGTGTGCCTTAGAAAGCATGGCTAACAGCAAGGCCAGTGGAGGTGATGTCATTCCAGCTGAACTATTTAAAATCTTAAAAGATGAGGCTGTTAAGATGCTACACTCAATATGCCAGCAAGTTTGGAAAACTCAGCAGTGGCCAGAGGACTGGAAAAGATCAGTCTACATCCCAATCCCAAAGAAGGGCAGTGACAAAGAATGCTCCAAGTACCGTACAATTGCACTCATTTCACACGCTAGCAAGGTTATGCTCAAAATCCTCCAAGGCAGTCTTCAGAAGTATGTGGACTGAGAACTCCCAGAAGTACAAGCTGGATTTTGAAGGGGCAGAGGAACTAGAGACCACATTGCTAACATGTGCTGGATTATGGAGAAAGTCAAAGAGTTCCAGAAAAACATCTGCAAACTATGGCAAATGAGAGTGTCTAACCACCTTATCTATCTCCTGAGAAATCTATATGTGGGTCAGGAAGCAAAAGGCAGAATGGGATATGGAACAACTGATTGGTTCAAAATTGGGAAAGGAGCACGACAAGGCTGTATATTGTCCCCCTGCTTATTTAACTTATATGCAGAATATATCATGTCAATGGCCGGACTGGAGGAATCCCAAACCAAAATTAAGATTGCTGGAAGAAATATCCACAACCTCAGATATACAGATGATACCATTCTGATGGCAGAAAGTGAGGAGCAATGAAAGAACCTCTTAATGAGGGTGAAAGAGGAGAGAGCAAAAAAAATGGTCTGAAGCTCAACAACAACAACAACAACAAAAATAAGATTATGGCCACTGGCCCCATCATCTCCTGGGAAATAGAAGGGGAAGATATGGAGGCAGTGACAGATTTTACTGTTTTGGGCTCCATGATCACTGTAGATGGTGACAGCAGCCACGAAATTAAAAGACACCTGCTTCTTGGGAGGAAAGCAATGACAAACTTAGACAGCATCTTAAAAAGCAGAGACATCACCTTGCCGACAAAGGTCCGCATAGTCAAAGCTATGGTTTTTTTCAGTAGTGATGTATGGAAGTGAGACCTGGACCATAAAGAAGACTGACTGCCAAAGAATCAATGCTTTTGAATCATGGTGCTGGAGGAGACTCTTGAGGGTCCCCTGGACTGCAAGGAGAACAAACCTATCAATTCTGAAGGAAATCAACCCTGAGTGCTCACTGGAAGGACAGATCATGAAGCTGAGGCTCCAATACTTTGGCCATCTCATGAAAAGAGAAGACTCCCTGGAAAAGACCCTGAAGTTGGGAAAGAGTGAAGGGAAGAGGAGAAGGGGACAATAGAGGATGAGATGATTGGACAGTGTCATTGAAGGTACCAACATGAATTTGACCAAACTCTGGGGAGTATTGGAAGATAGGAGGGCCTGGCATGCTCTGGTCCATGAGGTCACGAAGAGATTTGCCTACCTAAACACAAAAAGGCACTAAATGTTCTATTTTATTGTCATGGTTAATCACCATCAAGCAACGTATCTGTGATTAATATGCCTACTACATTTAAAATGTGACACAAGCCCCTGATATAGTTTGCATAATTTATAATCACAGTGTGAAACAGTATTTTTGTTTGGCTGTATTGATCTTACAAGCATCAGGTTATTCAGTGGATCAGCAAATGCATACAGAAACTTCATGGTATGAAAGATGTTTGTTTGAGATTCCAGGGAGCTCCTGCAAATCAGAGCAAGAAAAGCATGCAGTATGTCCTGGTATAAGACGGTTTTCAGTGTGCTTATGATTTAAAAGAGTGCAGATTTTAATATGATGAGCAACACCTCAGTTCAATGTGAACTTCTTTAGCTATTCCCTATCATAATGACTGGAATCAGAAGCTACAGCACACATCTCATCAAGTAAAAAAAGGTAAGTCAATAAACGAAAGCAGTGATAACTGTGCTGGCATAAAACACATTACAAATTCTATACTGAACAGACATCTTTACAGGCCAACTAAAAAGGTACAATAAAAATGCACAAGCATTTGCGAGTATATTGTTTTCATCACTTGATGTTAGAAGGAAGAAAGTGGAAAGAAGTGAAAAAGGTGAAGAACACTGATCTTGAATTGTTGCATACAATTTTAGTTTCTAATGGGGGAAAGAGGCTGCAGACCAGGAAATGGATCTCAGCAGTGATACAATGGTGTTAAGATTTCACCTGCCACAGACAATAGGCTCAATGAAAATTGGAAGGCTAGATACTTCAAGTTTTCTGTTTTCCGAGTGAATGCAAACAACTTTAAAAGGTGTGCTTAATTTTTTTGGAAGATGTTTAATATTTGTGAGAGAAATTTGCATACAAAGAAGTGTCCAGGACCTTAACCATCAAATATGGGTGGCTATAATCAAGAGAAATATTTTTCTATATCTGACATAGTTTCAGTAAAATACAGAATGTATAGCACCTACTGTATGGTCACTTTTGTGTCATGCAAAGATCCTTCATTTTTCAAGGCAATTTAATACTGTTCTTATGCTTTTAGATCTTTGCATTTTTTCCTGCCACTAACATTGATTTGCTGTCATAAGCTATTGCATGTCTATTCTTTGTTCCTGTTTTTAGTTATATACAGTGGTGCCCCGCATACCGACGTTAATCCGTTCTGGATTAATCGTCGCTATGTGGAAACATTGCTAAACGGAACGTTTAATGCGTTCCTATAGGGCCCAAACTCACAGTTCAGCGAAGTTCCTCCATAGCGCCGCCATTTTTGCGCCCTCGGTAAGCGAGGAAACCACGCGAAAATGGTTGTGGCGGCCATTTTGGGCAGCCAGCGGCCATTTTGGAACCGCCGATCAGCTGTTTTAGGAACATTGCAATGCGAAGATCGGTAAGCAAAACGCTTACCGATCATCGCAATGCGATGTTTTGCCCATTAAAACATCGCAATGCAATCGCATTAGCGATCTAAAAAAATATAGATCGCTATGCGGGTTCGTCGTTAAATGGTGCGCTCGTTATGCAAGGCACCACTGTATATTTTTATGTGTCTCATCAATTTTTTCCTGTTGTATTCTTTTTTATTAGAAATATAATGTATTTCTAATATAACTGTTTTCTGGGCAGTTTAAGAATATAATGGCCTGAATCCAAGTGAATATTTAAGTCTGTGTAAGTAGAACGGAGTAACTTGGGAATTTCTAGCACAGAACTAGGAATTCAACTAGGACTCACTGCTTAGTGGCAATTCATCACTCTTGAGTTACACCACGGCACCTACACAGGCATAAAAATTCAGCTGGAACCTGGCCAATATGCAAATTAAAAACTATGCAATTGTATGTTGTCTGTTTAAACAAAGCAACTAGAGGAAAACTACAAGATCATGCATATATTGCATCTGTTTAGTCATTTACCTTGGTTGGTGTTCTGTAGCACAATACTGGTATCCATTGCTTTTTCTGATTGAGAAGTAGAAGTGCTATTATAAGAACAAGAGCTGTCATAATAGGCACTGTCACCCATGCAAGAGAAGTAAGAGATGCCTCTGTAGTCAGCTGTGATCCTCTGGCTTCTCTATAATCCCCCTGAAGGTGACCCATATCTAGAAAGTATGAATAAGCATGTTAGCAGCAAATATCTAGATCATATCATAATCATTCAGTTCCAGAGTAGTTCAATTTCAGTACTTTCTAAATTTAATCCTGAAAATGATACAATTATTCTGAGCAACAAAAACATTCCCCAAATTGGTTGCCCATATATTACAAGCAATTACTATACAAAATATTCAGTGGCTAAAATCCTGTTGCATATCTCTGCATGCACAACACGGAAGATGTCATTATCAGGAACGAATTCCTGACAATTAAAGGCTTTTTTGTGTGATTTTGTGTTCACCCTGAAACCATCTATAAACAGGAACAATTTGCCTTTTTAATCAGTAACGATTTGCTGCTGCTGCTGACATCATTCCCAATGCACAACAAGAATTCATTCAGTAAGAACTTACTTCAGGGTTCAAATAAGATTTATGTAGATGGGAGGGGGGATTTAAAATTCAGTTATCATTATTACAGCTCTTTTAAGATTCACCTACCAGAACCAGATGTGAAAGACATAATTAGAGTGCATCTGAGCACATTCCGAGGCTAGGAATTTGTTTTCTATACCACAACTGAACTAGTCACAGATCTTTTAATATAGAAAACATACTTTCGGTTAAAGTTTTCTTCATAATTTCAGTGAGTCAGAAAACTTAGTCGAATTACAGGAAATCATTCAGAATCTAGCTAGATCATGATCTATTTTCTACCCTGGCAGATTTATAACGTGACCCTACTGATACCATTGTATGACATCTCTAATGGTTTCCTAAGCTCCCTGTATCGTAATTATTCATTTCGGATGCTTTACTCCATCCACTTAATTAAGAAAATATTTTCCTAGCTTTGTCTATGGAATTCAAGCTTAAATCTTTTCATTTCTTCTTTTCATCTAATGCAGGAGAGGCCACAGTTGTTCTGAATGACTGTGTGGGCATAATAGTAGGCTAGATGAGTATCAATAAACTGAGACTCAGTCTAGATAATGTGGAGATATTATTAGCATGGTGCATCTGCTCAACTAAGTGATGTTCGGAAGGTGTTGTGTAACCCCTTTAAGCATCAGTTTCATAGGTGGGAGTTGCCCTTGGATACTATATTGTTACTGGAGGCACAGGTGGTCCTGGAGCAACCTTTATTAGTTTAGGCTGATGTATCAACCATTAGTCTACATATGGATAGAGTATTTAAATCTTTGCGAATACATATTCTTCGTGAATACATAGTCTCTTGGCGAATACATATTATCTTCGTGAATACATAAATCCTTCGTGAATACATATTTAAATCTCCTCTTATTTATATAAATAGGGTATTTAAATCTCTATTTATTTAATGAATATTTGTTTTGCCCCACATTGTTTATTACCCAGTGCATTATACATTTGCTAAAGCATATCAACACCTACCCCGTTTCCCTGAAAATAAGACCTGAAAAAAGCCCTAGTATGACTTTTCAGGATGCTCGTAATATCAGCCCTACTCTAAAAATAAGCCCTGGTTAAGTGAAACCCCGCACTCCACCATTGTGCAGCAACCAGAAGAAGATGGTATGACTGTATTTGAATAAATGTAGATTGTTGTACATGAAAAAATAAAAATAAAAAAGTCTCCTGAAAATAAGCCCTAATGTGTTTTTTGGAGCAAACATTAATACAGTGGTGCCCTGCTTGACGATTACCTCGTTAGACGAGGAAATCGCTTAACGATGAGTATTTTGTGATCACTATCGCAAAACAATGTTTTAATAGGAAAAAATCACTTGACGATCGGTTCCCTGCTTCGAGAACTGATTTCCGCTTAACAACAATCAAAACAGCTGATTGTTGGGTTTTAAAATGGCCGTCCATTGTTTCAAAATGGCTTCCCACTGTGTTTAGGAAGGCTTTTTCGCTTTACAGGCACCGGAAAATGGCCGCCCTATGGAGGATCTTCGCTGGACACTGAGGTATTTCGCCCATTGGAACACATTGAACCGGTTTTCAATGCATTTCAATGGGTTTTTTACTTTCACTTGATGACAATTTTGTTCTACAGTGATTTTGCTGGAATGGATTATCCTCATCAAGCGAAGCACCACTATATAAGAAAAACAACAACTGTAAGTTAATCTAAACAATCTATGGTACATAGTACTTCTGCCTGGATGAAATACAATTTACCTCTATGGATATGAATATCATTTTCATTGAGTGTAGGCCGAACTGGTACTTCCCGTTCATTATCTCCTCTATGATTTGTCTTCTCGATTGGAATATTGGTAGGCTCAGGTACATACATCTCTATAAAACATAATAGTTTGTCATATGATCTCATTAGAAAAGTTACCTCTGCTTAACCACATCAATTAAGCTCACAGACATCCTTTATTTTGTATGATTCTTACTGTTTTATTTTATACCGTTTCTGCTTTTGAGACTACACAGAACTAAGAGACTGTTGTCCAAGATATCTTTTTATACCCTGCATTCGTACAGTTTCCACAACCATGTAGCCTTTTCCTGATTTTTTTTCACTAATCTATTGTGTCACATTTCACTGTAATTACTGTCTGATGACAGTAGCTAGAAAAGCACTTTTTAAAAGATCACAGGGATCAATAAAGGAAGTCTAATTTGATATATAAAATAGTAGGCTTTAAGCAGACAATATTTCTGAACATTGATAGATGACAAACAAAAGACAACAGCATAGTGCAGTCAGAAATGAAGTTTCCCATCCTAGCTGAAAAGTTACACACAGCTCACAAAACAAGAGTGTCCAAACTAGAGCACTGTTAATATTGTTCTTTCTGAGATTGCTCTAATTCTGTTTTCAGAGAGAGAGAGAGAGACCAAAGAATGCAAAGGGGAAAATCAGAACAGATCACAGTACCATCAGTAATTTCTTAAAGAGGTTACTAGATTTTGACAATAATGGATGCCTAGTGTTATATAGCATTAGGTAGATGCAACACAGCACTCTATCCATTTCTGTCTGGCCAACTGTCAGCCTTTCTGTAGTGCTAGGCTACAGATCAGAGATTAGACCTTCCCTTGCCACACTGAAGAAAATGCTGCCTTTACTTGGTGCTAAAATTTTGTAACCGAGACAAGAGATGTAATCCTGATTCACTGCTGTAGAAATTGAAGGTAGTTCTAATTAAAGCATATCTTACTGACTTAATAGGAAGTATAGGAAAAGAAAAAGCAATCATTTTCTAGGGCCAAATATTATTTGAACTAACCCAACAACTTTACTTAATTTTCAGCTTATCAGAAATTTATTCTGCCTGACATCTTTCTTGGTGGTTAGTGGCTGAACTATAAGAAAGCTGACATGGAATTCCCAAAGAGTCACTTTGTCACTCATTACATTTTGTACAGCATTTTCCTATTTTTGCTAAATGATTTTCTGTTTTCCACATGTGCCAAAATTCCTGATTAACATTACATAGGCTCCCCGAAATGCACTGTATTAAATGTCTCATGTTTCTTTATTGGAGAAAGGCAGTATATAAATTGAGTAAGCAAGTAAGTACATCACACACACACACACACACACACACACACACACACACACACACACACACACACACACACACACACACACACACACACACACACACACACACACACACACACACACACACACACACACACATACTTACCTGGGCACATTGGGCAGCAACTTCCCTCCACAATAATGGGTTCTACACATGGAAGTGGAGGACAACTAACTGTAGAACAAAGGGTCTGACCTTGCAGACAATAGCAGTGAGTACAGCTGTCAATATCCCAACGTTCTTCATCAGCATATGTTTTCCCATTAAAGTGACACATTGCTTTCTTTGATACTGTGTCTTCTGTTGAAATAATGATACAATTTGGAGGTCAGAAAGCCATCAAAGTAGTTGGAAGAAGAAGAAAACATCATGTGCCTGCTTTGAACGTCAGTGGCTTTTGCTTGGCAGGGTGCTATAATGACCATTCTGCTTCATGCTAATAACATAACTCTATCACTGAAAAAAGATCAAAACATGTTCAGAGTCATATTCCCAACTACAGTGAAAAACAATGAAGAGTTAGCACCCTAAAGATTAAGTAACATTACTTGGCATAAGTTTTCACAAACACTGCTTTTTTCAGGACAGAAGCAGGAAATGTTTGGAAATCATTCTAATGATATTGTCAGCCTTATGCAGCATATCTTACACAGACAGAATTTTAGCCTATGTCTTAAAATCCACCCTGCACTTTCATCCATCAAGCTGCATCAAACTGAAAAGATATCCAGTTTTTGTCCCCATTATGTTTTTAAGACATTCAGAAGAAAAACAGTACATCTCTATCTTAATAATTATGGGCACAACAACATATTTTAAAAGCTCCAGAAATTCCAGCATGGATGTGTGGAACCTTTCCTTGAAGTTCCTAAAATCAGACACCCAAAACAATGTATGATTCGTTGCTATCATGTTATTTTATGTAGTGCATTATTATTCCACCTTTCCTTCAAGGAACTGAACATGGGATTCTTAAACACAGATGTTCTTCTAGCACAGATATACAATCATTGCAATTTACAGTGGTGCCTTGCTTAGCGCTTGCTCCGTTGAGCGATGAAATCGCTCTGTGATGGACTTTTGGCCATCGCTGGAGCGATCGCTTAGCGATGTCCTCTATGGCTAAAATTCGCTTTGCCATGATCGCTGGGAAGCGATCATGGCAAAGCGAACTTTTTTAAACTGCTGATCGGCGGTTCCAAAATGGCCACCGCAAAAACAAAATGGCCACCGCTGTTTTGCCTCGCTGTAGAGGCACCCAAAATGGCCACCGCTATGGAGGAATTTCGCTTTAAGGTCAGTTTTTAGCCCATAGGAACGTATTAAACGCGTTTTAATACATTCCTATGGGCTTTTTAAAATTGCTTAGCGATTAAATCACTTAGCGATGTTTTTTCCGGAACGGATTAACATCGCTAAGTGAAGCACTACTGTATATTGTAAAATGTCTACTCCGAATCTAGAGCTACTTTGTAACAAGCATCCCTGGATTGGTTGGTTACCAAGATTCTAAGCTTTGTGAGGCACCTATAAACAGGCTTCTGGTCTGCCCTTGCTTTTCCTTAGTAATTCTTTGGTAGAAGCACAGAATGGATGAACTCAGTGTGTGTGTGTGTGGGGGGGGAAACCTAAATCTGTTTATTACCAGAGAAAAGGCCTTCTAATACATAGATGTGGACCTGATAATGGACTGGATGAGGGTTAATAAATTAAAACTCAATCCAGACAAGACAGAAATGCTGTTAGTGAGTGTTTTGCCGGACAGGCTGGAGGGCCATTTCCCTGACCTGAAAGGGGTTACACTCCCCCTAAGGGACAGGGTCCACAGCCTGGGGGTGCTCCTGGACCCCAGTCTAACTCTGGAAGCCCAGGTGGACATGGTGACCAAGGGCGCCTTCCTTCAGCTGCGGAAATTATACCAGCTATGGCCCTACCTGGATGAGCGAAGTCTCATGACAGTTACAAACACACTGGTAACATCTTCTATAGATTACTGCAATGCGCTCTACATGGGGCTGCCTTTGAAGACGGTCTCGCAACTGCAACTGGTCCAGAATCGAGCTGCGCAGTTGGTGAATAGTGGGGCCACTAGGGGACACATCAAGCCGATTCTGTTTAAATTACATTGGCTACCAGTTGCTCCCCAGGCCCAATTCAAAGTGCTTGTTTTGACATATAAAGCCCTAAATGGCTTGGGCCCTGGACATCTGAACGACTGCCTCCTTCCATATGAACCTACCCAGCAGTTAAGATTTAGCCAGGGGGCCCTTTTGAAAGAGCCGTCCCTCAAGGAGGTAAGAGGGATGACTTGTAGACAAAGGGCCTTTTTGGCAGCTGCCCCCAGACTATGGAACACCATCCCAACTGAGATTTGTCTGGCACCGATGCTGATGACATTTTGGCACCAGGTCAAAACCTTCCTTTTCCAGAAGACTTTTAACTGAAATAATATCAGCTGTGGATCCTGATGGCAATTTTTAGAGTATATATTTTAATTGTTTTTTTTTACTGTATTTTAATTGTTATAAGCCGCCCAGATACCTTTGGGTAGTGTGGGCAGCATATAAGTTAAATAAATAAATAAATAACAGAGGGAAAAGCTACCATTGCACATTTTGCCTATTAAATAACACTTAAAATGAGAATTTAAGGCACATAATTGTTCCGTAACATTATTCTTGCAAAACCCAAATTAAGGACACAAGGACACAATTTCTCTGATATCAGGCAACAAACAAGATCACTGAAAATAGTCTATGGTAAATTTAATCTAGACCCAGGCTTGAACTGGACTTTATGGCAGGGGTTGCATCTCCCTATATGACCTTTCTTGACTCTTAAAATCTTCAGGGGAGATCCTACTCAAGTCCCACAGCCTTCGCAGACACATATGATACGAACATAAGAAGGGCCTTCTCTGTGGCTGCTCCCAGGGTGTGGAATGCCCTCCCCTGGGAGCCCAATTAGTTTCCTTCTACTTGTCTTTCCGATGACAAGTGAAGATCATATATTTTAGAAAAACCTTTAACTAATTTAGCAGGCTTTGGTCTTGTGTGCTGGACATTATTATTATTATTATTTTGTGTGTATTTTTAAAGTGTTTCAAAGATGTTTTTAGCAGCTTTAACTAATTTTTAAATAAAATCCCATGTCTAATTTTTTTTATTGTCATTATTTATTGTGGTTTAAGTTTGGTTTTTAAAAATAATTTCTGAGTTGCTCTGAGGCAACACAGAAATGTAAATAAATAAATAAAACCATATTGTTTTTCTCCTCAATGTCTAGTGAAAGGAAAGAAGACGTCATTTGTGACACTTAATATTAAGGAGGGAGAGAAAAACCATATGAAAGGAAATTGGGTGCGGAGGGGGGAGAAGAGAAAGCACTGCAATGGGATTAACCCAAGCAGAAGCAGGTATTTTCATTTGTCAGAAACAAAGTACAAAATAAAATGAATGTAGAAATTGACATGGCATGATGATTCTGAGTAAATATGACTGAAAAATGCCCCAGCATGTCATCATTTCTTCTCCTTTCATTTACTCACCTATACAATATGGACAACACTGTCCCTTTCTTAAAACAGGTCTGTCACAAGATACTGGTGGGCAAGACTCAGAGTAACAGCTGATTCCACCATTCATGCAAATACAACTGGTACAAACATTGGGTTTCCAAGACTCAGCACTAAGGAAAATATCGCCATCATCATTTTTACAATAACCGGGCATGCTCTCATTGCTTGCCAAGGAAGGTTGAGCAGGTTCGTCTAAAATACATAGATGCAAGACAGTAAGCAATAAAGGAAAATGGTAGGAAATTTGTCATGATGAAGTGTGAATGTTCTCCATGTGTTTGTGAATTTTGGATCTGATTCTCTAAATATGAATCAACTGTTTTTTTGAATGTAACTATCAACTAGGTCACTTTATCTTTCAGAATATGAAATTACATTAAAGGAAGTTTGCAGGTTTTCTATCAATGAAGTGATGATCATGTATGCTATTAGGATTTTCTGGATTTTGGCATTTTCCAAATGTTCTTACAACACAACCCTATTGAGGCATTCTGTAACAACTGAAAATAAAAATACAATGAGAAAAAGCACATAAGCCCCACTTGTAAGTTTTTCTTGTTTTATGCACTTGGAGAACAACTTCCTGAAGAGGAGAACCTCCTCTATATGCAGAGCCTCTCCTCTTGATCATGCAGTGCTCAGTATCACAGAAAGAGCCTTCATACATAAAAAAATGGTCGCATCTCAAAATAGCTGCCTCCTCTCTGCTGTTCCCGACAGTCAGCTGTTCGGCGCTAGAGTCAGGCTGTTCCCAGGCTAGGAGCCGGGCTCTACTTGGTCTTACTACCAGCTAAGTGACTTCGCTGGGAGAGAGGGAGGGTTTGCTGGACATGCACCCGGCGTACAAGACGATTCCCCCACTTGGAGGCATGTTTTTCAGGGCCAAAAAGTCGTCTTGTACGCCGGCAAATACGGTAAGATGCAAACAGAGTAGGTTCATTGAATCTGTAGGGATTTCGTGAAACAACTGATCTGTAAGTTTCATTTATTCAATAGTCCTACTTAAAGATTATACATTGCAACTAACAATGTAAAGCAACAGAATTTCAGCCACTACATTATTTTTCAGTAGCATCTTGCATGGGGAGAGCAAAACAACTACAATGTTTACATTGAATGTTCACCTGGGCACTGTGGACAGCATGAGTCCTGAGTACGAGTTGGATTTCGGCAAAGAAGAGGTGGGCACACTTCAGTTTCACACAAAACCTGTGCATTATGACATGTACATTGTGTGCAAGAATCAATATTCCATGTATCTCCTTCCACAAAATATTCTCCTCCTGGAACGTAACAAATGGTTGGACCACTGAGGTCAGGTTTGTCCACAGCGGATTCATCTGTAAAAACCAAAATCCCAAAACAATGAGGCTAAAAACAAGTTATTTTTTCCTATGAAGGACAGGTTGCTTACCTGTAACTGTAGTTCTTCAAATGTTCATCTGTGAATTCACACATTATGTACAACAGCCTTGTGCATTAACAGCCTGAGATCTGAAGACAACATGGACGCTAATACAGTGGACCCTCAACCTATGACGGTCCCTACGTACAAAAATTTCGAGATATGAAAAGCTGCGGCCGCAAAATTTTAGTTCGACTTGCAGTCACAGCTTTGACTTATGAAAGGCAGGAGGAAAGGGCAGGAAATTCAAAGCTGCCCCCGCTGCCCTCTGCCTACCATCCCCACAGGTACGGAAGGCAGAGGGCACAGGGGATGGGGATAGGGCAGTGAAGGGGGTTTTGAAGCTCAGGAAGCCGGAAGCCGGCAGCAGGCATGAAGCGGCTCCGAAAGCCAGCAGCAGGCGTGGAGCGGCTTTCAGCTTCCAAAGCTGCACCCGCTGCCCTCTGTCTCCCGTCCCCGGTGCCCTCTGCCTTCTGTCCCTGTGTGGACAGAAGGCAGAGGGCACCGGGGACGGGAGACAGAGGGCAGCGGATGCAGCTTTGGAAGCCTAGGATTTTTTTTCTTTGCCTGGAACGGATTAAATGGTTTTCACTGCATTCCTATGGGAAATGGAACCTCGACCTACAAACTTTTTGACCTGCGGCCACCGTTCTACTACAGATTAATTCCGTAAGTTGAGGGTCAACTATATAGCGGTCTCATAAACATTTTTCAAACCCTTCAAAAACCTCTTAAGGACTGGCTTTCAAAAAAAAAAAAAAGCGAAGCTGCTGAATCTGGTGGCTGATAAAATGTACAGTGGGGTCTTGACTTGAGAACTTAATCCATATTGGAAGGCGGTTCTCAAGTCAAAAAGTCTGTAAGTCAAGTCTCCATTGACCTACAGTGCATTGAAAACTGATTAATCCCATAACAGGCCGTTTTTGTTCCATTTTGGTTTTTTTCTGGTCTGTAAGTCAAATCTCAGTCTGCAAGTCAAACCTAAATTTTGCGGCCAGAGAAGTCTGTAACTCAAAAAGTCTGTAAGTCAAGCCGTCTGTAAGTCAAGGGTCCACTGTACTTTGAGGAAGGAGATAGACTTTTCTCCTTTATATGTAACAAGAAATGTAGGACAGTATGCAACACAAGTGAAAGGTAAGACTTGTCCAGTCATTTAGATAAGGGTTTGAATTTCCCCCATATATATTTATAATTGCACCTGGTAGATGGCTCTCTCACTTTGCATAAAATTCTTTTCAGGCCAGGTGAATTTTCCAGATCATGAACCATGGGAGGAAAAGTACCATATGGGCTATTGCAGCACGTATATTTTTAGCAGCACAATCTGTAGCATGATGACAGTGTGCATCTTCTGAATTGCTAGTGCTGTGGTCTCCTGCTCAAAAGTGAGGGCCAGTACCCTTTTGTCCTTGGGTACACTACTAGCAAAAGCCATTGACTGTGTGGACCACAGCAAACTATGGCAAGTCCTTAAAGGAATGGGAGTGCCTGACCAACTTATATATCTCCTAAGAAATCTATACATGGGACAGGAAGCAACAGTTAGAACTGGCTATGGAACAACTGATTGGTTCAAAATTGGGAAAGGAGTATGACAAGGCTGTATATTGTCCCCCGCTTATTTAACATATTGCAGAATACATCATGCGAAAGGCTGGACTGGAGGAATCCCAAACCGGAATTACTTGATTTGCTGGCATACAAGACTGGGCGTATAAGACGACCCCCCAACATTTCCACTCAAAATATAAAGTGGACGGCTCTGCTGCAGCACTGCCGCCGGCTGCCTGGGGCTCTGCCTGTGCCTGTCCTGGAAGTTCATGGGCGGTGACGAGGAGGGCAAGAAGGGGAAGCGGCCGGGTGGGTGGCGGCAGCGGAGGAGGAGGGAAAGGGGAAGCAGCTCTCCGGCGGCAGGCGGGGGAGCAGCTGGCTCAGCCGCGAGGGTGTGAAGGAGTGGAAGTGGCCGGGCGGGTGGCGGCAGCGGAGGAGGAGGGAAAGGGGAAGCAGCTCTCCGGCGGCAGGCGGGGGAGCAGCTGGCTCAGCCGTGAGGGTGTGAAGGAGTGGAAGTGGCCGGGCGGGTGGCGGCGGCGGAAGAGGGGAAGCGGCTATCCGGTGGCGGGTGGGCGAGTGGGCTCAGCGGTGAGGAGGGGAAGCGGCCGGGCCTGCGGCAGAGGAGGGAAAGCAGCTCTTCGGCGGTGCGCGAGCGGGCAGCTGGCTCAGTGGCGAGGAGGGCGAGAAGGAGGGGAAGTGGCCGGGCGGGCGGCGGAAGAGGGGAAGGGGCTATCCAGTTGCAGGCGGGTGAGCGGGCAGCTGGCTCAATGGCGCAGGGCAGCGGGCAGCCCGGCAGCGGGCTCTGGCCGCTCAGGCATGGCTGGCTCTGCTTCCCTCCCTCCGGACCGCCCGCCTGCCTTCCTCCTCTGCCAGCGTGGCCCCACGTCACTCACTCAACGGCGGTGGCGGCTCCTTCCTGGCCCCACTGAAGTGCACCCGGCGTATAAGACGACCCCCCACTTGGAGGCATGTTTTTGGGGCCAAAAAGTCATCTTATATGCCGGCAAATACGGTAAGATTGCCGGAAGAAATATCAACAACCTCAGATATGCAGATGATACCACTCTGATGGCAGAAAGTGAGGAGAAATTAAGGAACCTCTTAATGAGGGTAAAAGAGGAGAGCACAAAAACTGGTCTGAAGCTCAACATAAAAAAAAACACAACCAAGATCATGGCCACTGGCCCCATCACCTCATGGCAAATAGAAGGGGAAGATATGGAGGCAGTGACAGATTTTAACTTCTTGGGCTCCATGATCACTGCAGATGGTGATAGCAGCCACGAAATTAAAAGATGTCTGTTTCTTGGGAGGAAGGCGATGACAAACCTCAACAGAATCTTAAAAAGCAGAGACATCACCTTGTTGACAAAAGTCTGCATAGTCAAAGCTATGGTTTTTCCTGTAGTTTTGTATGGAAGTGAGAGCTAGACCATAAAGAAAGCTGGCCGCCGAAGAATCAACGCTTTTGAATTGTGGTGCTGGAGAGTCCCCTGGTCCCTCTTGAGAGTCCCCTGGACTGCAAGGAGAACAAACCTATCCATTCTAAAGGAAAACAGCCCGAGTGCTCACTGGAAGGACAGATCCTGAAGCTGAGGCTCCAATACCTTGGCTATCTCATGAGAAGAGAAGTTTCCCTGGAGAAGACCCTGATGTTGGGAAAGTGTGAGGGCAAGAGGAGAAGGGGACGACAGAGGATGCGATGATTGGACAGTGTCATTGAAGCTACCAACATTAATTTGAACCAACTCCGTGAGGCAGTGGAAGACAGGAGGGCCTGGCGTGCTCTGGTCCATGGGGTCACGAAGAGTCAGACACGACTAAACAACAACAACACTACTAGAAATGGACTGAATTTTGTCCCAAGTAATTCTGTGATATGGCCTCATGGCTTCTGATGATTAGCGACCCTGATTCTTAAGGCAGTCATAGAACAGATCCATCTCCCAATCATGTCCATCTTCCTTCCTTTCCTGTTGTATGGGGCCAGGCTGTGACAGCCCTTGGATGTTTTGTGTTGCTTTGCTGGAGGATCCCTAGAGTAAAGTCCTGAGGTTTCAGTACCTATGCCTCATATCTACCGATGTAGCCACTTCAGCTGGGCTGGAAGAAACTGAAGATTGGATTCAGATTTGATTCAATGGTTTAGACTGTGTCTCAGTTGTAGATTGTGGTGTTGGACAACCAATTCTGAGGAAGGCAAGGTGGGATGTGACTGACGATTTGTCAACACCAAAGGCTTTGGTATCAAAACCTCATGTTTTGGCTTTGGGTCTGTTGATTTGGCTTGGTGTATGCGTTAGAGCTTGGTTATGCTGGTCAGAGATATACAGAATGACCCTGACAGAGGATAGTCCAGTTGTGTCAAGGTAAATTTACAGGCCTAAGCAGAATAAGGTGTGTTAATGAGCAGCCATAATGAACAGGTGTGTAGAAATGCTGAGTCATGATGACTCATGAGGGCTGACTCATGTATGATGCAATGTCTAATATGATTGGACACAGATAGTTGTCCATAAGTATATATGTCTATTCTGTACAGTAGATGTATTTCCTCCTGTTCTGATGAGTGTTATGCTGTCGGACTGCACTGCTGTATACAGCTTGTAAATACACATTGGTGTTGGTGAAGCTGCCTGCATATGCGTGATTCTTTTGGATTTCCTGGACTGGACTTTATTCTACTAACTCTGCTGAATTTTCCGCGTTCTTGCGCTAACAAGTTGGCATGACATCTACTGATCTATGTCTGGCTTTCAAGATCCTGCTATAGAAACCAAGCTGGGGTGTTTGAAATCAAGAGTGTGGTGGCTGGCATGGTGTGCAGTTCTCAAGGAAGATTTCAATGCTGAGTGAGATAGAATAGCACAGTGAGATATCTTGGCTTTAGGTGATTGCAGAATTGGAGGTGGCAATTTTGGAACTGAAGCTCTGTTGGAATGCTTTGGTTTGCGTGACTACCTGTCTGTAATGATTTCTCCCACAAGTAAAATTTCAAGCAGGACTGTTGGCGTTTGAAGGCAACCTCTGTAAATGCCCCATATGCACAATTTCACAGAGAACACAAGAAAGAATCTATATCTAAGCATAATTACATAATATATTTAATAATACAATAATAAAACATGAAATAATACCTGGACATGATGGACAACATTGTCCTGGATGTATGGTAGGATTGCCACAGTTGGGCACAGAGCAAGTTATCAAAGCACACATCTCCCGTCCGTTATGACAGTAACATTCACGGCAGCCATCATGCCAACTTTCCTCATTTTCATGACGGTGCCCATCAACTGATAAGCAAGAACCCACTTTGGCTGGTGGCATTATAGAGCCCGACAACTCTGTATGTGATTTTTTTAAAAAAATAAAAATACAATGCTTTAGTATGATGGACTAAATGCCCAACATTTATTTTACCGGCCCAATGATCGTCAAATTGAGAGACTCTGGAAGAGACCCCTGAGGCCCTTGCAAATACCCTGAAGACCCCCATACTATCTAATTATGGGATGTCCAGAAAGAATTGGATTCAAATGTAATAATCTAGCTGTCTGTCTTTCCCAATTCAAAAATACAGCCCCAGCAATAAGAAAAAGAACAGGTTTCATTATTTTTCTTTTTCATGTTTATTAATACATCATTTCATTTACTGTTGCATTCAAATAGGCAAATTTTCAGGCAGCCATTAAATAGGTAGTTCAGATAGGGCTTCAGCAGATAGACCTTCTTTTCCTCTGTACCTTTACGGAAGGTGTCATGCAAATCAAACATATTTCACCTTATGTAGGACTGCTGGGTTGTGATTTTGCTTCAAATAAAATTATTTTTCAAAATTGTCCAGAGGTGACTGAAGTGAATATTTTTCTTCCATAGACAGTGCTACTGATTGGATTTGGGTGCAACAGGAATGGATCACTATAACTTCAGTAGCTACTGGAGATCACATAGGTCAAGAGATCACTGAGAGACCTTTCAATCAGGCCTATACTCTCAGACCATGCTTTCTACGGTGCTCAAGAAATGTATGGGAAGGAGCCAGTTAATTCTTTAATGGGCACTAGTTACCTGTTAACTCCCAGAACTCAGAGAAATATGGTATTGTTGCATGTATGCTCTATAAAGAAACCATTAATGTACCATTTAAATCAACATATTAATTTAACATATTAACAATGCCAGTTTAGTGAGTTAAATATTTTCAATTTTAAAAACTAACAGCAATTAATTCATTTCTTAATTTTGAATGTTTAAGTTTAATTTTTTAATTTTTAAACTTAACATGCCAAACTTTTTTTTACTTTTCTATACTAAATATAACAAATAGTAAGCAATCAACAGTTACTGGCAGAAAGAAGTATCGTGTCGAGAAACCAATCTGCCAATTCAGTTTTTTTCATTATTTATTTTTTTAATTTGGGATTAGACAGGATATCCAGCTTTCTTGCTAGGTTGAAATGTTTCAAGAAACAAGAAAGTTCAGTTGGCATGACTCAACTTCCAGACAACTGCACCTGGATGACTGAGAATCTTCACAGATAGATATCCATCCTGCACCTCACGGGACTAGTGCATTTTATCTCAGAAGACCATGTATTTCCATAGTTTGTCATTGAAATGCACGGTCTTGCCATTCATGTTGGTACGAAACAGTGCCACAAAACTATGCTTATACTGGACTGAATATATAAAAATGTGTACAAACACATTTATATCAATAAGAAAACAACACACAGAAAAATGTGCATGAATTTCCATTCGGAAAGACAAAGTGTTCTGTGATTTGATAAGCAATCTGCAGAGAACAAGAATACCAATGTGATTCTGAGAAAAATAAGACTGACAGATTTTTATTCTCCTACCTATACATCTGCAGACAAGGCATCCTTGATTATCTTTTTGAAAGCCCATTGGACAGATATTACCACATGAAAGTTCTGGGCACTTTTTACAACGACAAAGTTCACATCCGTGCTTGTTTTTCCTAGAGATAAAATATTTATTTTTAAAAAGTCTAAATATTTGTAGTCAATACAAATACCACAGGGTCCCTTCCAGCTCTGCAGTTCTAACATTATTAAGTACAAATCCCATTGTGAACCTCCATCACTCAGAAAAAGAGGTTACTTACATGTAACCATAGTTCTTTGAGTGGTCCTCTGTGAATTCACACATATGGGTATTGTCTGCGCCTGCGCTGACTCTCTCGGAAGATTCTAGAGCTAAAAGTAACAATTTTATGGTGTGATCCTCCATGAGGTATATGCTCCTCCCACCCACCATCTTCCCCAGTTCCTTAATTTTATCCGCTGGGTATGAAGGAAAGAATGAATTAAATAATTACATAGTTAACCTGTGACGGAGAGAGGGGAAGGATGGGTGGGTTGTGTGAATTCACAGAGGATGGGTGGGTTGTGTGAATTCACAGAGGACCACTCAAAGAACTATGGGTACAGGTAAGTAACCTCTTTTTCTTTTTCGTGGCCTCTATGAATGCACACATATGGGTGACTAGCAAGCTGCACTTACCGGTTGGTGGGTCGTCACGGTAAGAAGGATGACAGGACAGCTCTGCCGAATGCAGCAGAGGCCATAAGCAAAGAACAAGGGAAGTGGGGAAGGGGGGGGGAAAGGGAATAAAAAGACCGTGGGGAGCTGATTAGGCAAACAAAAGACGCGGAGGATCACTAAGTAGGCAATTAAACAAAAGCTCAAAGGAGCCTAGAAAAATAGCCAAAAGGCAACTAGCGAAGCGCTCAATCTTTCCTGAGAACCGTTCAGCTCGGCGGAAAAAAGGAACTGGGAAAGATGGTGGGTGGGAGGAGCATATACCTCGTGGAGGATCACACCATAAAATTGTTACTTTTAGCTCTAGAATCTTCCGAGAGAGTCAGCGCAGGCGCAGACAATACCCATATGTGTGCATTCACAGAGGCCACGAAAAAGAAAAATAGGCTACTGGGAACCTAAGAAATGTGTTAATCGTATGCCAAACCTCAGCCATCAGGTTTATGCACCTAACAGTTATCATTTACCTTGCTGCAAATCATGAGACAGCACACAAACCTCAGATACCACAATGCCTGTTTTACATTCACAATAAAAATGGCTCTGATATTGCTAGATTTATTTTCTTCCAGAAGTTCAAAAGATTAAGGAAAATGTTTCAAGTAAGAACAGGAAAGTGACCAGCCTCTATTAAAACTAAAGAGCACCATTCTCTTATCCACTAGATGGGGTACCAGTACAGAGCTAGACCAAATTTATATGCCCCATCCATTCTCTTTTGTCTTGAAAAAATAAAGGTCACCCATCATTTAGAGAAACAAGCCTATTTCTTCCCATGCTTACTTTAGCTTGGCACAGATAAAGCAACCCTTTGACAGGAAGATTCCAGTGTATAAGCTTCTTTGCCAGTTACCCACAGTTTGGAAATAATGCATTACAACTAACTACAATGTGGTACTTTAAGGTAACAAAACAGTAAATACAGCAATTTTAAAAAATAACATAGTGATTTGCAACATTATTAATTTGTTTATTTGTTACTTCTAAACATAGGCTTCTGTGGGACATTTTAGAGTTTTTAAAACCATTTTTTGTATTTTGTTCTAAATCTGCTCTTACCACAGTTATGGGCAACTCTCCTGCCTTGAGGAACGATCCCATTAGAATCCCCTTTCTTCTCCTCTGTCTCCCCTTTTATTCCTAATTTATTGCTGCATGCTTGCACTTCCACTTTACAGGTCCTGGGAGCATGTCACTTTCCCACTTGTGTTCCATTCCCCCCTCCACATGCTCCTTACAGCAGTGGTCCCCAACCTTGGGCCCCCAGATGTTCTTGGACTTCAACTCCCAGAAATCCTGGTCAGAAGAGGTGGTGGTAAAGGCTTCTGGGAGTTGTAGTCCATCTGGAGGCCCAAGGTTGGGGATCACTGCCTTACAGGCAATGACAGTAAGAGGTTTGGCTTGCTGGATGTAGGCTAAACATTGTACCCACTAACAAATTTGACAAAGATAACAAAGCATTTGATACAACAGATGAAAGGAGGTTGCTATATGACAGCTAAATGTTTGAAGCAATACACAAAAGGAATAAAATGTCAGTTAAATTAACAAAATAATGGCTGCATATGTACTATGTCTACAAAGGATGGCAATCTGAATTTCAGCACAAGTCTGATCTTAATTGGGAAACCTAAAATGTCTAAAAGATAAGCAGTCATAGTGAAAAGCTGGAATGGCTACATTAAAAGAAAATGGATAAAACTACTACAAACTTTAAGGGGAATGCAGCTGTTTGGATTATCAGTCTAAACAGGAAAATATAAATATTTACTGCCTATACAGGCTAGACAGGCTACTGAGTAAGTCTTTTGGTTCATTTTGAAAATATGTTGATTCATTCTTTGGAGCTCTATTCTCTCACCCAAATTCTGCAAGCCCCCAAAAATCTAATCATGAATGAGAAGAACAGGTTACTTACCTGTAAACATGGTTCTTCAAGTGGATTTTCTATGAATACACACTGGTGGGTTAAACAGCGCCTGCGCTGGTTCCCCTCGGAATTTTCCAGAGCTATGAGGAAAAAGATACAAAGTTTAGGTTGCCCTGCACTGCGCAAGTGCAGCCTGCCAAAAATCCCCAGTTCCATGTGCCCGCACATAGAGAGAGTTGGAACTCAATCAGCAGTGACGGACACGTGGGGAGGTTGGGCGGGTCGTGTGTATTCATAGAGAATCCACTTGAAGAACCATGTTTACAGGTAAGTAACCTGTTCTTCTTCAACGTGGTTCTCTATGAATCCACACTGGTGGGTGACTACCAAGCTACTTACAGGATGGTGGGCCGTCACTGCAGCAGTGATGTAAGGACAGCCCTCCCGAATCTGGTCTCATTCTTGGCCCTGAGGTCCAGTCTGTAGTGCTTGATGAAGGTAGACACACTGGACCAAGTAGCTGCTCTACATATGTCGGGGATGTCTACCCCTCGCAGCAGGGCCGTGGATGTGGCAACAGCTCTTGTAGAATGAGCACGCAGATTTTCAGGGAGAGGTTTATGCTGCAACTCATAGGCCAAAGAGATGGTGGAGACCAGCCATCTGGACAAAGTTGAAGTTGAAGCATCAGTCCCTTTGCGTTGGCCATAGTAGCATAAGAACAGTCTTTGGACCTGTCTAAAGTCTTTGGTCGAGACATAAAAGGATAATGCACGACGAACATCCAAACAGTGGAGCGTGCGTTCAACATCGGAAGAGGGTTCAGAAAAGAGAGTAGGTAACAACAGGGGCTGATTGACATGAAAATCCGACACAACCTTGGGGAGGAAAGAAACATCTGGGTGTAACACCACCTTGTCCTTGAAGAATTGAAGGTAAGGAGAATCAGCCTGGAGAGCAGCCAATTCACTAGCCCTACGGGCAGAAGTGATTGCCACAAGGAATAAAGTCTTTAGGGAAAGAAACTTTAAATCACAAGTAGCCATAGGCTCAAAAGGTGGACGAACCAATGAGTGTAGCACAGTCTGTAATGACCATTGGGCAATGGTTGTCTCACAGGAGGTCTCATGTTGGATAGACCTCTGAAAAAAGCTTTTACAGTCGGATGGGAAAACCATTTGGAGGACTGTGATCCCATAGGCTGAAAGGTAACTATTGCAGACGTATACACCTTTAAAGTAGACTTAGCTAGACCTAGGTCAAAAAGGTGTCTGAGATACAGTAGTAAGGTGGATAAAGAGACGGGAGATGCTTGTAAACCCCGCTCTGTAGCAAACTTGAGGAAACCTTGCCACTTGTGTTGGTAGAGTCGCAAAGTAGAAGGCTTCCTTGCCTTGTCAAGGACTTCCCTTATTGATGGGATATCCTCCACGCTGTCAATTGGAGGGAGTCCACATCTGGGTGGAAGATCGACCCCGAGTCCTGAGTGATTAGGTGTGGGACGAGGGGAAGCTTCACCTTGTCGACCGCTGTTTGCAGAAGTAGAGAGAACCAAGGTTGTCTGGGCCACCAAGGTGCAATCAAGATTGCCTCTGCTCTCAGTTGGAGAGCTCTGACCACTGACTTCTGCACCATGGGAATGGGAGGAAACAGGTACACAAGGCCCTCGTTCCAAGGGATCATGAAAGCATCCCCCAATGACCCGGGGCCCCTTCCTGCCCTGGATGCATAGTGGGGACATTTCTTGTTGGAGACCATGGCGAACATGTCGACCATCGGTGTCCCCCACCTGTGGCAGAGTTCCTGAAAAATCTCTGAGTCCAGCTCCCACTCGTGGTTCTGAGTGGAGCGGTGACTGAGCTCGTCTGCAATGAGGTTGTCTGTGGTGGCTATGTGAATGGCTACTGGGTAAATGTGCTCCTGGTAGCACCGCTCCCAGAGATGTACCGAGAGAAGTAGAAGGGACTTTGACCTTGTTCCTCCTTGCTTGTTCACATAGAACATTGCTGTGGTGTTGTCTGTGACAAGCTGAACCGCCTTGCCTCTCACCAGAGGTAGGAAGGACTTCAAGGCCTTTATGATAGCTAACAGTTCTAGATGATTTATGTGTAACTGTTTTTCCTGAGGGGACCACAGAGCATTGAGCTGGTGACCCTCGCAATGAGCGCCCCATCCTAGAGGACTTGCGTCTGTAGTGACCTGTGCTGTCAAATGGACAGGGCGGAAAGGACGTCCTACTAATAGGTGAGGTCAGAAAGTCCACCACTGCAGCTGCCGTGACAGCTCCGGGGTGACAGTCAGGAGCTTGTTTTGACTGTTGAGGAGTGGATTGAAGAGGGACAGCATCCAAGTTTGAAGGGAGCGCATCTTGAGGTGAGCATGAGACAGAGTCACCGTTGTAGAAGCCATGAGGCCTAACAGGTGTTGTGCAAGACTTGCTTTTACTCTTGCTTTGGGCCTGAATCTTTTTATGGCTTTGTTCAATTTCTGGATGCGTTCTGGAGGCATGAACATCTGAGCGTGTACTGAGTCTATTCTCGCTCCAATGTAGTCCACCACCTGAGAGGGATCCAGTTTGGACTTTTCGTAATTTATAGTGATACCTAGTGACTGCAGCGTCTGGAGCACATAATGAGTGTCCTTTAAAGCCTGATGTTTGGACTTGGAGACAATCAGCCAATCGTCTATGTAGGGGAACACCTGAATCCCCTGAAGACGCAGGTATGCTGCCACCGGAGCCATGCACTTGGTGAAAGTCCTGGGTGCTGTGGAAAGGCCGAAGGGCAAGGCCACAAATTGATAAATGGTGCTGTTGAAGAGTAGACGCAGATATTTCCTGTGACTCCTGTGTATGGTGACATGGAAATATGCGTCCTTCAGATCCAGTACCACAAACCAGTCTCCCTGTCTCAGAAGGTGAATGATGGATTCCAAGGTCACCATCTTGAACTTGCGTGCTTTGAGAAACTTGTTGAGGCTTCTCAGATCCAGGATGGGCCTTAAACCCCCGTCCTTCTTGGGGACCAAGAAATATAGGGAGTAAAAACCGTTGAGGACCTCCTCTGATGATACCTTCTGGATGGCCCCTTTCTGAAGAAGAGTCAAGATCTCCTCCTCCAGGGCAGGGTCGAATGATGTAGGGTTGACCTGTCCTAGAGGAGGCAACCTTATAAACTCCAGGCGGTAGCTGGAGCTTATAATGTTCAGAACCCAGATGTCGTTGGTTATGAGAGTCCAGTTGTGGAGGTAAGGAGAGAGGCGGGTGGTGTGGGAGGGTGGTACCGGAATGGTCAGAAAGTCAAAGGTACTGTTTCTGCTTTTTTCCAGGTGTTTTGTAAGACTGCTTCTTACGAGGTGGTTGGGGTCTGAAGACAGCAGATGAAGAAGAGGAGGCCTGAGGAGGACGTTGAGAAGAATTGCCCCCGTAAGGATGGTAAGTGCTAGTGGATGGCTGTTGGTAAGATTGAGTGGTGTATCTTGAACGCCACTGTGACTTGGATTGTTTAGGTGGAGGTAGCACCGAATATGATTTGGCTGTCTTCTTACTCTTGTGCAAGTTTTCCAGGTTCTCATCAGTGTTTTGGCTGAAGAGGCCTGAGGCATCAAAAGGCAGGTTTTCCACTCTAGTTTTAATGTCTTCAACGATGTTAGCTGAGCGGAGCCAAGCATGTCTCCTCAAGGTGATAATAGAGGCAAAATTCTTAGATGTGGCCTCGGCCACATGGCGGGCAGCAAGCCGTTGGTACTTGGATACAGTGAGAGCTTCTGAATGAGTATCCAGACAGAGCTGCCTTATATCCTCTGGAGCCATCTGAAGGGCTGGAAGAACCCTGGACCAAAGTTGTTTTTGGTAGGCACCCATGGCCACCAGATAGTTAACTGCACGTAGAATGAAGGTGGTCATGGAGTACATGTGACGTGCCAAGATCTCAAGCTTCCTTCCCTCTTTGTTGGTTGGGGTAGGGTGACCCTTTGTTGGAGTCTTAATAGAACTAGATTCTACTATCAAAGAGTTGGGTGCTGGGTGCATGACGAGGAAGGAGGTATTCTCGCCATGGATGCTATAGAGATTTTCAGTCCTTTTTGAAATCGAGGTAGCATTAGCAGGATTCTCCCAGAATTCTTTTATAAGGTCCATCAGTTCTGGTATGAAGGACAGACTGACTGGATGTGTCCTTTCAGCTTCGATGTCCCCAAAGATGAGATGTTCCTCTCTTCTTGGTGACTGTTCAATTGCCAGCTTCAGAGCTTGGGCCATACGACCAACCATTTGAGCATAGGAAGAAAAATCTTCCCAAGGAGAGGATGGTTTTAAGTTAGCTGCCTCTGGGGGCAAAGGTTCCCCAGGGACTGGGACTTCTAAGGACACTTCAGACTCCTCGTCCTCTTCCGCATCCGAAGATTCATCCCTAGGATGCTCCTCCTCCGATTGGTATGGTGAGGATGGAGGACGAGGTACCTTCGGCCCCGAAGGCGCCTTTTTTGGGCCTGGAGGACACCCCTCTTCAGGCTGTCGAGGTGGCAAGACAGGAGGTACAGTAGGGGCATCCTTCAGCACCGTGGGTTTGCCGGAGCCCGTGTCCAATGGTCTTTTCGGGGACGGGCTTCGATGTGGAGAATGTGACCGAGAGGATGACGAATAGGAGTACTTAGATCTCTTTCTCCTATGTCTCCTCTCCCTCGAGGTCGAAGAGGACTCGGTGGAAGAATCCCTTCTTCGCCGTCTCCGGTGGGACCTCTTCCGACCCCGACTGTAATCTGAGTCGGACGGTGAGGAGTCCCTTCGGCGTCGGTGGCCTCGTCGGTGCTTCCTTCGGTGACGGCGCTTCTTTGCCGATGGTTCATCTTCGGCGGAGTTAGAAGCTGGGCGCCGAGGGACTGGTTCTTCAAGCGGTTTGGTAGGTCGACCCCGTGGAGGGGGAGGAGACCTAGAACAACCCGACTCCGAGAGGAGCGAAGGAGATCGGGTTGTTCGCCCGGTAAGTATCGGGCTGAGCGGAACGCTCTCGGCGCCAGCAACGAGCTTGTCGAGCTGGCTAACCGTAGGCGACCTTCCCAAGTCCACCGGTGGAGGTTGACGAAGTGGAATGGGGGCGCCTAAATCGGAGACCGAATCCCAGTCCCGAGAAGAGTCCTCGAGGAAGGGAGAAGGCACCGACGTCGAAACAGGCGGTACAGCCAAAGTAATCTCCTTGGTCTTCGATTTAACCTTCGACGCAGTCGTGGATGGTGCCTTCTTAGTCCCCGAGGCCGAAGAAGCAGGAACATCGGCAGATGACTTCTTCCCTGCAGGGAGTTTTTTGGATTTCCCTTTTAAAGTCTTCTTAGGAACTTCCTTGGACGTCAAAGGAGGGGAAGAAGAAACTAAAGTCACCTCCGAATGGACGGTGGAGATTGACTGGACAGATTCCATGTCCGACGGTTGGGAAGCAGACAGAGTCTGATTCCAAAGGAAATACTTGAGGCGTTACTGACGAGATTTTAGGGTGGCCTTGGTGAATTCCTTGCAATGCCTGCAATTGGTGGGTGAATGGGCCTCGCCTAGACAGAAAAGGCAGAGGGAATGATGATCCTGGAAGGGAAGCTTCCCGAAGCAGGCAGAACAGCGGCGAAAAGGTCCTTTCTTCGCTGACATAAGCCAGGCGGTGAGAAACAGCAGAGACAGTCGGTAATTGAACAAGTCCTGTAGGCGCGTGGCGCCTCAGCAGGAGGTAATAGGCCGCTATTAGGATCAAGCGGGAAGCGAAAGTACTTGCAATCAGAACGCCAGAGGCAAAGAAAGGTCAGCCGGTCCGAGTTCAGGGCAACGTAGTTACGGGTAGATGAAAAACAAGCCAGGTCAAGCAGAAAATTTTCAAAAATAGCGAAAAGAGAGAATAATCTCAAGAGCTCTATCCGAGAGGTTCCAACTCCGCAGGCGGATAAATGGAACTGGGGATTTTTGGCGGGCTGCACTTGCGCAGTGCAGGGCAACCTAAACTTTGTATCTTTTTCCTCATAGCTCTGGAAAATTCCGAGGGGAACCAGCGCAGGTGCTGTTCAACCCACCAGTGTGGATTCATAGAGAACCACGTTGAAGAAAAGCTGTGTTTCAATGATGACCTAATAGGAAATGACATCAGTGGTACTTTGTCAAGTACAATTCAGAGAACATTTTAATTTGGCTAAATTAATACATAGTATTTAGTGTTATATAGATTCACGAGCAGTCTCCAAACTGGTATTTAAAGAGTCACACGTTAATTCTGACTGAACGAAAGAGACGCAACTGGCACTCAAGTCACAATTCTGTTTCTGAAGTTCATTTTTAACAGACATTAAAGATTGCTACCAGTGAAGAGCTTATTCATTCAATACTATAGAATTCTCTTCTTCTATATGTAACATGTTAAATGACAATGGGCTTTGCTTATACTATAAGACAAGACAACTTTAAAAAAAAAAGAATACATACAAGTATCCAAATGGACAGTACTTGTCACAAACTATAGATTTGCATTTTTTAGGACGTGGGCGGCACTGGCAGATCTTACAGTTGTGGACATCCATCTGGAAACCAAATTCACAATCCAAGGTACAACCTGACATGAGGTCAGCACAGAACTCCTCTCCTGTGAAGAACACATTAAGCTTAGCAAAGGTTTTTAACAGTTATTCAACCCTGAAAACAAAACTATATATCCAGAAAAGTTTCTCACTAGTTATTTGACATTATGCTGTTCATTTATGAGAATCCAGGCTTATTGCTTTAATATGGTCTGCCACTTTTTATGAGGATAACCACCAACAAATTTATCTTGGACAATTACTGCAATAGTTTTTAGAAGGCAGACAATACAATGGGCATTGTACTATCTTGTGGCAAAGAATTTAATCAAAACAAATATGTGCTGCATGAAAAAAAGCTTCCAGCTAATCATACTGCACCTATTTATAGCCAATTTTGTTCCATAACTCTAAGTAGCAAACCTATAGCTTCAGAGGCTCTCTTGAAAAGCAGTCATGATAATGAAAGTATCATACACAGACATGTAGAACTTCCAACACCATATCCCACTAACATAAAGTGAAACCAAAATCCTTCAGACTGCATCTTACAAACACAGCTTATATATGTAGTATTCATATACGTATTATTATAGCTAACATAAATTCATTTAAACACATGCAGTGGCAATATTATACATTACAGCAGATACAAAGACACTTTTGTTCACCAAACTGTTCTTTGCAATTCATTTTTTACAAGAGTGAATAATATATATTAAGTATGTAAAAACCAGAAATCTCCACAGGAATCTCATGACATCATTGCTTTTTGGAAACCAACAAATGGATGGAAGTATGTTTTAAGTTCTATTTAACATGGAAAAAACTGAATTCTGAGTTTTCAGCACATGAGTCATCCCCCCCACCAATGTTCATGGTATAACAGTTTTGATTTTTGTGACAAGAGTACTTGAGAAAGTTTCCTAAAAATATGTATGGCTTCCCAAAGCAGAGATTCTCTATATTTCTTACAAAATATTATGAGATTTTACTCCCTCACTCTTTTTTGGTATGAAAATTAGCAACCTTCTGCACGTTAAAGGTATTAAATTCCATTTTAAATGTTCATACAAGCCTTTTAAATTAGTAGGATTTTCTTAATTACTTTCAAATATATTTTAAACAGCTATCACAGGTGAGTTTAACTGTGCCTCCCTGTGCTTCATCTCATTAGACTTGCCTGGTACATAAACATAATTGCTCTGGGGCCAGTAAAACTGTAGCACATTCTGCCCTTTATCCTTCATCTTCTTTGCAAAATTGCATTTTGAAAAACTGGAGGATAATCTGACATTCTTCAGTTTGTGCTGTCCTCTGAAGATGCCGGCCACAGAGACTGGCGAAACGTTAGGAAGAACAACCTTCAGAACATGGCCAAAGAGCCCGAAAAACCCACAACAACCATTAGATCCCGGCCGTGAAAGCCTTCGCGAATACATTCTTCAGTTTCCTCAGATCTGTTTGTATAAAGCTCATGTTTCTGGCAGAATATATTTATAACCATTCAAGCATATTAACTATGCATTAAATGATTAGCAGAAAAATATTTAGACACAGTGCCTAGATGCTCATGCTTGCTATCAATTTTCTTGTGTATTCTGCATTTAGCTTAACGCATGTACTCACTTATGTTTTGATCCCTGGAACTAACATCACAGGTTTCAAATGACTCTTGTGTATCTCAATGACATTGGGTATTCTGATGCTTGGGCTACATTTTTTCTGAAAGCCAATACGTAAAGGTATCTCCTGTCTCTGTTCAGGAAATTCAGAAACTGAAGGAATATGGGAGTTGTACTTCTTATGAGAACATATCACACAGTACATTTACCTTCCAGCCTTGTAATTTTCTTCCTCACACTCTCTAAGATGCTATGTACAATGATGGCACTATTTATCTAACTGGTCCAAACTATTTGTTATGTCTGCCAGCATAACACCACCAGCATAACTTTCAATGGTAAGGTGCCAAAAGTTAAGAGGAGGGCATAGACATTTCTTGAATACTAGACATGTTACTTAACACAAATAAGGTCAGTGATACATGTCTAGTAGGGTATATAAAAGCTAGCACACATTTGTAAACTCTGAGACACACTGTTTGTGTATTAGCCTATATGTACAGTGGAGTCTTGACTTGAGAACTTAATCCGTATTGGAAGGCGGTTCTCAAGTCAAAAAGTTTGCAGGTCAAATCTGCATTTCCCATAGGAATGCATTGAAAACCATTTGATTCGTATCTGCTCTTTTTTGTCCATAGAAACTAATGGGAAGCTGCTATTCCACCTTTGACCACTAGAGGGGGATATTTTGTTTCTTTTTTTCTTAGGTCAAGAAAGGTTCAGGGAAGGCAGGGAAAATACAGTCCAGGCAGTACCAGGCAGTCTGAAGACTGTCTCCCAATCCACTCTCTAAACGCTGGGAGGAGTGAGGAAGCAGACAGGCACCCTTTTCACTGGCCAACAGTTAACTGAAAGTTCAAATTTTGCACTTTCCCTGCCTCCCATGTGGTTTTTTTCAGTTTTTTTTCAGTTCGTAACTCAAATCTAAGTACGTAAGTCAAGTCAATATTTTCCTGAGAGCGGTTCGTAAGTCAAAATGTTTGTAACTTGGGCTGTTCGTAAGTCAAGACCCCACTATACTCATTTATTCTGCAGAATAAATAAGTATTTTTGTAGTGGGTGTTATCTTTTTCTCCCACCTGGTAGGTAATCAGAACTGGCCTAGCAAGGTGTTCAAACTGTTAATTTCTACAACACCTATGAATGAGCAATCTCCAAAATGTCCTGCCTTCAACTGCCCAGCTCAGCTCTTCTAAACTCAAGCCTGTGGCTTCCTTTATGGAGTCAGTTCATCTCATATTTGGTCTTCCTATTTTCCATCTGCCTTCCACCTTTGGTATTTTCCAGAGAACCCTGCCTTCTCATGATGTGCCCAAAGGAGGATAGCCTCAGTTTCAACATTTTTGTCACCAGAGATAGTTCAGGCTTGATTTGTTCTAGGGCCCAATTGTTTGTCTTTCTGGCAGTCCAGATTATCTGCAAAACTCTTCTCCAGCATTACATTACATTTTCCTGCCAGTTTTCTTTACTGTTCAGCTTTGACACCCCTACATGGGGTCTGGAAAAACAAGAGTGTGGATGATCTTGGTCTTGGCCTCCAGTGACACATCCTTACACCTGACTGATCTTTTCTAATTCCTTCATTGCTGCCCTTTTAAGTCCCAGTCTTCTCATTTCGTGGCTACAGTCTCCATTTCGGTTGATGACTGAGCCAATACCGATAACCATATATAGTGGCTAAAATCTTGTTTGTGCAGCTCTTCATGCACAACAGTAATGACATCACCATAAATGATAAAATGTCACTGATAAAAGGTTATTTGCACGTGACTATGACTTGTACACAATGTGACAAGATCAGATGCGCTCAAAACTCACCAAAGGAAGCCTTTAAACAATGGTGATTCACTGCTGCTACTTCTGACATTACTATTGCCCATGCTGAGGTGGACAGCAGGATTTTTAGTCACTGGGTCAATTGGTTTTTAGTATTATTTTTCATGGGCAAAGACATGTCAACTGAACCACTGTGCATCATCAACACACGACAAATTAAAAAGTGTTATTATTTTATTTGTATACAGAGCAGTTCAAATGATCAAAAATTATTTAGAGTTGTATTAGTATGGAAATAAGCCTGCAATGCTCTAAAACACAATTAAAAAGTATATGAAATACAATATATTTTGAAAAATATCTGTATTATAAAAATGCTTCTGAAAGCACACTGCCCCACTGAAACTACATTTAACAAATTAAATATCTGATAGCATGATAAGACTAAGAGAATTAACAATCCTGTGTGTGAGATGAACCAGACTGGTAAGAGTGATTTGAGATGGTTATTTGAAATATGTAGAACAGATAGATATTTTTCAGAACTATAAACTCAACGTCACAGTTATACTTACGAGTTATGCACTGGCAGATACGGCAACCATTTTGGTCTACTTTGAAATCATAAATGCAATCCATCTCAGTTAAGCTGCAGTTCACTAGTGGATAACATGTGGGTGGACCCACTGTGATGTATGTTGGCTCTAATGAAAAAAGAAATAAGAAGTTATAACATATATACTGCACAATGCAAAACTTGTGATCTGAAATTTATTAGTGCAAATGTCTGTTGGTAAAATATGCTATGACAAGGATAATCAAAAAAGCTTGGTAATATTTGCTTCACAAAAGGTTTAATTAGTCAGTCCACAAATCCCATATAGTCAGATGATGAGATTTGTTACACTTCTTCTGTCCTTTTGCTGTTTAAAGAGGCTTTCTCTCCAGACACCAAAATGCAAATCAATGCCTAGCAGAACAAGTATCTCCACCGGCTAAGGCATGTGAAATATTGATATCCTAACATGCATGGTGCAGTTAATCAGAAATAGACCCTCATTCTTTATTTCATTAGTATTCAAATTTATTTATTTCCAGATCAGCATAAAGCACAACAAATAAGTACAGTGGGGTCTCGACTTACGAACGGCTCGACATACGAACGTTTCAACTGAAGAACCGCTCTCATAGGAATATATGGACTCGACTTACGAACTGAGATTCGAGTTACGAACTCTTTTTTTCCCCTTTTAAAAAAGCTAAGTCATCTTAGGTTAAAAGGAAAAAAGAAAAAATATCCCCCTCTAGTGGCAGAAGGCGGAATAGCAGCTTCCCATTAGTTTCTATGGCCGAAAAGAGCAGATACGGATTAAATTGTTTTCAATGCATTCCTATGGGAAATGCAGATTCGACTTAAGAACTTTTCGACCTGAGAACTGCCTTCCAATACGGATTAAGTTCGTAAGTCGAAACCCCACTGTACATATGCAGTACAGTGGTGCCTCGCACAACGATGTTAATTGTTTCAAAAATAAAAAGCGTTCTGTGAAACATCGTTCTGTGAAACACCATTTCCCATAGGAATGCATTGAAAACCGGTTAATCCGTTCCAATTGGAACGGATTGCCCTCCTTAAGCGAAAATCCCCATAGGAAACATCGTTGAGGGAAACGTGGTTCCCCAATTGAAATGCATTGAAGCCGACTCAATGCATTTGAATGGGTTTGCGAAGTCCCTTTTCGCTCCTGTAAAAGTGCCTTAAACTGTTTGAAAAGGGTTTTAAATGCTTGCTATCGTTAGCCCACCTCCTGAAACCTATGCAAACTTAATTTGGTGTTGTTCTGAGGCGTCCTTAATTTTTGGTGATTTTTGGTTTTCTCCATTGAAAGCCAATGGACGGACCGTCCAATGGCTTTCAATGGGGAAAACCAAAAATCACCAAAAATTAAGGACGCCTCAGAACAACACCAAATTAAGTTTGCATACGTTTCACAAGCTGGACTATCGATGCCAAGCATTTAAAACACTTTTCAAACAGTTTAAGGCACTTTTACAGGAGCGAAAAGGGACATCGGAAAGAGCTTCAAAAGCAGGGAAACGGAGATCAAAGAGCCCTTTCCGATGTCCCTTTTCGCTCCTGTAAAAGTGCCTTAAGCTGTTTGAAAAGTGTTTTAAATGCTTGCTATCGTTAGCCCACCTCCTGAAACCTATGCAAACTTAATTTGGTGTTGTTCTGAGGCGTCCTTAATTTTTGGTGATTTTTTGTTTTTTCCCTCATTGAACTCTATTGAACTGTCCGTCCAATGCATTTCAATGAGAGAAAAAACAAAAAATCACCAAAAATTAAGGACGCCTCAGGACAACACCAAATTAAGTTTGCATATGTTTCACAAGCTGGACTATCGATGCCAAGCATTTAAAACACTTTTCAAACAGTTTAAGGCACTTTTACAGGAGCGAAAAGGGACATCGGAAAGGGCTCTTTGATCTCCGTTTCCCTGCTTTTGAAGCTCTTTCCGATGTCCCTTTTCGCTCCTGTAAAAGTGCCTTAAACTGTTTGAAAAGTGTTTTAAATTCTTGGCATCGATAGTCCAGCTTGTGAAACATATGCAAACTTAATTTGGTGTTGTCCTGAGGCGTCCTTAATTTTTGGTGATTTTTGGTTTTCCCCATTGAAAGCCATTGGACGGTCCGTCCAATGGCTTTCAATGGAGAAAACAAAAAATCACCAAAAATTAAGGATGCCTCAGAACAACACCAAATTAAGTTTGCATAGGTTTCAGGAGGTGGGCTAACGATAGCAAGCATTTAAAACACTTTTCAAACAGTTTCAGGCACTTTTACAGGAGCAAAAAGGGACATCGTTGTGCGAAAATTCCCCATAGGAAACATCGTTGTGTGAGGCGCCTAATTTTTCAGGAAAAGCCATCGTTGTGTGAATTTATCGTTGTGTGAGGCACTCGTTGTGCGAGGCACCACTGTATCTCCAAGATATTTTACACATTTATCACATTTCTATTATTCAGGCACATTTGCCTAAACACTAAAAAGGTACAGCCTGTCATGTGTTAAATAGCATGCACATTTTTTCCACAAGGTTCTCCTTTAAAATACAAGAGTGACAGTCAGAGTTTTTCCTTTGTTAACATTATTAATCTGTGAATTTTAAATTTAGAGTTTATACACATAAAATGAGAAAACCCCACCAAAGATTTCATTCACTCAGAAAAATGCAGCTTTCTTGAAGGAGAAATACAAGGAACAGTTTACTGTAATTAGAATAGTCATGGATTCTTAAAAACTGTATGAATGTTTAAAATTCTGAAAAAGCTGCACTTACTTGATAAATGCTATGAACAAATTACAGCATTTCAATTCAATTAGACCTATCACAGATGAACCACAAAGGAAAGCCAGCAGAGGCAGTACATATTAGTTAAACCATTATTGACTCGGATAGAGTCTCATGTTTTGGTACTAACTTCTGTATTTATTGTAACAGAAAACTCAAGTATTTTATTACTACTGTCCCAGTGGTCTCTACAGATCTTAGATGAGTTTGAGATTTCATTCGGATACTCTGAGGACTGACTCCACACAGCAAATCTTAGACGAGAAAGATCAAATTCGCTAACTCATTATTTGGTACTGAAAACTTCAAAAACTAAAGATCAGTAATTTTTTACAGTGTCCAATAATATAAACAAATGCTTGAAAATGAGACTGCAATGCACGATAAACATGCCCACTATGTTAGCAAAAGTAAAATCTCTGAAGTATATTAGAAATAAAGCTGTCAATCTTTTTCTAGATTAAGCGTTCAGTCTGTACTTGCCAGTGCACTACTACATTTACATCATATGTTATGATAGATGATACAGAGATCTGTGAAGTCTTGTAAACTACATTCAGAAGCCTAATATCCTAAAGCAATAAACACTAATAAACCACAAACCCATTATAAATTATACAAATGCAATCAAATGAATATAGTTGCAAGTAACAAACAAATGTAAAAAATATTCCTCACAATATTGATTTTGTTTCAGAATCCAAAATACAGTAGAATGTATGTTTTGTTTCATATACAACTTCAAGAAAAATACCAGCAACTAGTGTTTGAGAACAGTTCCATCAGATACTTCAATCACTCCTGACTAACTGAAGACCTGTTGAAAAGCTGCCTCAGAGGAAGATGCAGATATATGCAGGCATTCTGAACAGAACTGGGAAATGCTGATTAACACTGATTAAACCTCTAAGAATATTTGGCAAATAAACAAATAATGTCTAGAATCGTACTTGGTGTTCATATGAAGTTGGCGTAACTTGTCATGGTTAACTGTGGCTAATGAATGAAATGTAGGAGCATTTCTCAGTTGCATTACTGGATGCATAACCAGACATGCAACTGAGATACGGTCCAGCATTTCACTAATAAACTGCAATCAAACAAGGCAAGCTTTACACATCTTACACATGAAGATTCTGGTTGACATAGTTAAACTGATTCAACTGCCACTGAAACTAATAGAAAAAAACCCTCTTCAGTCTATGTTGTATGCTGAAGAAACTTCAAAATGTGTTTTAAGTATTTTATTTATCTACTGAACGGGCAAGTGTCGTTCTCAATTACTTTTTGCAATCTACTTCTTACAACCTTTGTAATTTATGTGGCTTTTTAATAATGGTTTTATTCTTGAAAGATAACAACACCTTCTTCTCAAATGATGTGTGAGAATTTAAGGATCTGTACAAGATAAAACAGGAGCAGTTGTAAGTAACTGTTCTTCTATAGCATTTCAAAATCTTTGCAGCTTTCTCCATCTCTGTTCAAAATCTATATAGCCTATATATTTCATTGCAATCTTATCAATGACTACCTTCTCTTATTCATAAAGGTAGCTGCCAATATATAGCAATTTTATATGCATGCCTGATTCCCAATAAGCTGCAAAAGAGGACAAAGGACATAATTTCACTCCCTACCCCCATGAACCAAAAATGCAGCTTCAAAAATGGGGGAAAATACCCAACTCTTTTCACTTCACTGAACAAGACTCAACAAATAAAGCCAGTTCAGCTACTGCCAGGCTTCTGACTATTTGAATACGCAAACAGTTAAGCTTGAAAAAGCACACATGGACATGTGATTTAGGTTAGCCTTTCACTGCTGCACTTGACAAACTGTAGAAGAAAGAAATAGTGCACAAATGACGAGACAATGGATGGGAAAATAGCATTCTGTCTCTGTATATTTTAGAAGTGAACATATGCTTGCAGGGACCTGCTAACATAGATTATAATGGAATATAAATTTATCACTGTAAACTTAACTACAACAGGTAGCTACTAAAATTGTTTATTCCACATGTCCATAACATTTTGTAAAATGTATCATAATTTTTAGCTTTATCCTAGCTAAAAGTTTTTTTCAGACATTTCATAAGTTCTGTCAAATGCAGTTAAAGCTATACAATATTTTTATTGTACAGGATTTTGTGCAGCAACACTGATTTTAAAGGTATCTGTGTAACTTCATCTAGAGATTCCTTCAAGAAATGTTGCCAATTAAATTCAGAAAAGGCAAAATTATTATTTTACTGCTTTAATTATTAGCGCAAGCACCTAAATCTACTAAGTTATCTCACTATTGCTTCATGGCCACCAAAAATACTATCAGCTGACTGGCTCTTTTCCAGCATCAAACTTGAGATTCTCAGCATCAGCATAATGGCCAACATAGAAACAATAATGCACAGCAGTGGTTAAGGACTAGCCACAATAATTCTGCACTATCTTCTTTTAAGCCTTCGGTATTTTTCATACCATGAAAAAATGTAATGCAAATATAAAGTGTTATCTTTCTTTTAAAGAACACATCATCATTTTGTCTTATAACATAAGTGCTCAAGAGTCATAAAATCAGTTACATGAATTGCAAATAGGCTATGGTATATGTACCCACTATGAAATTTCTCCACTGAAATTAGCGGATAATTTAAGTTCATGACTTGAATCTCTTAAATTTTAAAGAAGCTGAATCTTAAATAGAAATCTCAAAATGTACCAAAACATAACTAATTCGTTCCTTTATGTATAAAGGATCTATTGCACAAAATTCCTCAAATAATTTGACCCCATCATCTAGACAATATTGTATCACAAACACAGGGAAGGCGTTAAGGAACTGCCACTTTTAATTAGACTAGACACTCAGGCTTCCACGTTCATTACTTTCAATTAAATAGGCTTTGGATAAAACAATCTAATCATGCTATATACCCTTGTCAGTTTTCTACAGGGCAGACTGTGCCAGATAATTGTGTGTTATGACCCTGAAAGCAAGTAAGTTCTGGTTGTTTCAGTGTGTGACATCACTAAGTGAACACTATACATACCCATGTTTTACATTATCAAACAACAAAGGATGTCCAAAAGAAGAATTCTGCAAAGAATGCTAAGTGTGACTGCAAAAAAATAACTGACAGCAATAGACTGAACAAAAGAACCTTAAAATGATTAATCTAAAAGCTACTCATACTATAATGAACAGTTCTTTGTCAAAGTTCATGTACCCTGATGAGAGCTAAAAGAAATGCAAAATTTCATGTTCCAGGGTACAGAACACCCATCAGCATAAATTTTTACCACAGCACTCACAACTCTTTCACCAACCAAGAGGTGAACTAGAGATGGATTTACTGTGATAATGCTCTTCTGCTCAGTTCCTAGAAGAGCAGACCCTAAAGAGTAAGCTCAGATTATTTTCTAATTTAGTTGGAGGCCAGAAATGTACATAATCCTTCCCAAATATACTTCATTCCCCATTCTTCAAGGTAAGTGCAAATGCTGTTCAAATTTCAAGAAAAGCCTGAAGAAAAAACCCACTACCTTGAATCTGCAGGTTTAGCATACTTTATACTCGTCCCTATATATATGGTAAAGAAATCCAGAAATAAGGTATCCAATAATCTCACAGGAAGTGAGAAATGTAAATATATGAGACCTAATAAGAATAATGATAGCAATTTAAAATGAAAGAAGTCTATGAAAGCAACCCTACCCTACTCTATCCTTGTACTGTGTGACTCAGCCTCCCCAGTGCTCCTCCCCAAATGTACTCCTGGGTCCTCAGGGCTCTCAAGATCAGCAAGAGATGAGGAGGTTGTGGATTGGGAAAGACAGCAAGGTGTGAGGAAGAGAAAAAATTGGTTACCTTACTAAGCAATTGAAACTACTGCCTTTTTTTCAAACAGACTATTATTTGGTCATAAGATACAGTAGCAAATATTTCTCTAAAAAGTTTCAAAATACCCATTTCCCCACTACAATTTTATCAAAATGTACTCTAATACAGACAAATGTGGCTAGCAGAAGAAAATTATTTATTTTGTCCCTGACAAATCTGTCCCCTAATGAACTTTGAAAATGTCTATGTTCTTTATAGAACATTGTCTGCTTAAAAAAAGAGCTGAATACTGCTCCTGATCTGCAGAATTATGTGTTTACTTAAGCTTCCTGGAAAAACATTCATATCATTCCAAGGGTGACTAAATGTTTTCCATTCTCATAGTTTGCATTCCAGACAGATTTTCTTTTCCCCGAGTTCATTACATGAAAAATACCAGTTCCAAGTTCAGTGCTAGAGAATTTCCTTTCCTGGTGCCCAAATGCCTATTGTAGCAATAACAAATCATCTAACAAAGTTGTTTTAGGGTTGTACTGACTGGCAGTATCTTTTAATTAAAAATTGAGATGATAAATAAAAGCAAGGAATTAACGAAAAATATTATTATTTTATCCAGGAACACTAAGCAGTGAAAAGAACATGAAACCTTTCTTCAAAACAAATACTGGAATGAAAATTAACAAACAGTGGTTGAGTTCATTTCTATCTCTTAACCTGCCTCTTCATCTCAAACCCTTCATAATCTGTTTCTAATATGAGGTACAGTGTGGTTTCACTATTATGACAACAGTTAGATCAATAGAGAAATATTTTATTAAAAACTATTTCTCAACTGCTTAATTTTTGTGGCTACACTATCTGTTCATTTCTAGAAAAAAGTATCTGAAACCATGTGATTGATATGCACTTGGAAAAAATATGATCCTAAAGTTCATGGCAATCTACACAGAGGTCAGCATTTTCATAAAATATTTTTTTTACCATGGAGTTCTGCTCCTGTTATTTTAAATGTGCCCTTAATCAATTAATGAAGGAAATGTCCCTTAATGAAATCCAAAAAACTGCCAAAGTCCTGAGTAACAGTTAAGAGATTTAAGAGGATCAGGAGTGCAAAATATAAAGGACTATGTTTAGGGAATGGAAACCATGATGGCAAAGTCACTAAAAACTCTTATCTTAGACGTTTTTTAACCAGAGATTACAGTACTGTAGTTAGTTGTCAGGGATGTGTAGCTGTGGGTTTCCTGTATCGGCAGGTGTTGCACTAGATTATTCCTGTAACTTCCAACTCTAAAATTCTATGGCTGAAATCCTATTGCTTAGTGTAGTAAGTCATAACTAGAGCACACCCTCATGGAACTTAGAGAGGAGTTGATTCACCAAGTTCCCACTGATTCAATGGGCTTACGGTTGTTGCCCCTTCACATACTGCTGCCTTGTTGTGGCAAAGGGGCTTGAGTAATTCAGAGAAGTTATGGGCTATGCTGTGCAGGGATACCCAAGGCAGACAGGTCATAGCGGAGAGTTGTGAGTAAATGTGATCCACCTGGAGCAGGAACTGGCAAACCATTCCAGTATCTTTGCCAAGAAAACTCCATGGACAGAAACAAAAGGCTAAAAGATATGATGCAGGAAGTTGAGTATCTCAGGTTGGAAGGAGTCCAACCTGCCACTGAGGAAGAGCGGAGGGTAAGTACAAGTAGCTCCAGACCTAATGAAGTGGTTGGGCCAAAGCGGAAAGGACGTTCAGCTGAGGACGTGCCTGGAAGTGAAAGGAAAGTCTGATGCTGCAAAGAAAAATACTGCATAAGAACCTGGAATGTAAGATCTATGAACCTTGGTAAGCTGGATGTGGTCAAACAGAAGATGGCAAGAATAAACATTGACAGCCTGAGCGTCAGTGAATTAAAATGGATGGGAATGGGCTAATTCTATTCAGACGATTACCATATCTACTATTGTGGACAAGAATCCTGTAGAAGAAATGGAGTAGCCCTCATAGTCAACAAAAGAGTGGGAAAATCTGTACTGGGATACAATCTCAAAAATTATAGAATGATTTCAATACGAATCCAAGGCAGACCTCTCAACATCACAGTAATCCAAGTTTATGCACCAACCACCAATGCTGAAGAGGCTGAAATTGACCAATTCTATGAAGACTTACAACACCTTCTAGAACTGACACCAAAGAAAGATGTTCTTCTCATTCTAGGGGACTGGAATGCTAAAGTAGGGAATCAAGAGATAAAAGGAACAACAGGTAACTTTGGCCTTGGAAACAAAGCAGGGCAAAGGCTAATAGAGTTTTGTCAACAGAACAAGCTGGTCATCACAAACATTCTTTTCCAACAACATAAGAGGCGACTCTACACATGGCCATCACCAGATGGGCAATACCGAAATCAGATTGATTATGTTCTCTGCAGCCAAAGATGGAGAAGCTCTATACAGTCAGCAAAAACAAGACCTGGAGCTGATTGTGGCTCTGATCATCAGCTTCTTATAGCAAAATTCAAGCTTAAACTGAAGAAAGTAGGAAAAACCACTGGGCTAGTCAGGTATAATCTAGACCAAATCCCTTATGAATACAGTGGTGCCTCGCTTAATGGGTGCCCTGTTTAACGACGAATCCGCATACCGATGCAGATTTTGCGATTGCAAAAGCGATCGCATTGCGATGTTCCCTATGGGGAAAAATCGCTTTGCGATTTTTCCCCATAGGCCCCATTTTCCCCCAGCTGACCGGTGGGGGCATCGGAAGGACCGCGGGGGAGGGCTCCCCCTCGGTCCTTCTCAAGCTCCCGCTGGTCAGCTGGGGGAAAATGCCGGTGGGAGCTTGAGAAGGACCGCGGGGGAGCCCTCTTCCTCCGAGGAAGTGCCGGTGGGCGCTCATCCCCAGGCCAGCGGCGAGCGGCGCTTCGGCCAGCTCGCTCCTCCTGAGGCGGCGGCGGCAGCGGGGGAAGGGAAAGAGCCCTGGCGCGGCTGGGCGCCTGGCTCCATCTCCTCCTCTTCTTCGAAAGGCCAGCAGCCGGCCAGCTTGTTCCTCCCGGCGCAACGGAGGGGGAAGGGAAAGGGCCCTGGTGCGGCGGGGCGCCTGGCTCCATCTCCCCCTTCATCTCCTCCTCTTCCTCGGAGGAGGAGGAGGCCGGCGCTCAGCCCAGGGCCGGCGGCGAGTGGCACTTCGGCCGGCTCGCTCCTCCTGGGGCGGCGGCAGGGGAAGGGAAAGGGCCGGGCGTCTGGCTACCCGTCTCCCGCTTCACCTCCTCCTCTTCCTCCGGAGGCTCCTTCTGAACGCCTGCCGGCCAGCTGGGGGGAAATGCCAGCTGATCGGCGGTTCCAAAATGGCCGCCCGCTGTTTTCTGGATGGATTCCTCGCTTACCGAGGCAGCGAAAATGGCCGCCCCTATGGAGGATCCTCGCTGAACGGTGAGTTTTTGCCCCATAGGAACGCATTAAACAGGGTTTAATGTGTTCCTATGGGGTTTTTCTTTCCATTTAGCGATGTTTCCGTATAGCGACGTTAATCCTGGAACGGATTAACGTCGCTATGCGGGGCACCACTGTACACTGTGGAAGTGAAGAACAGATTTAAGGAACTCGATTTGGTGGACAAAAGGCCTAAAGAACGATGGATGGGGGCTCATAACATTGTACAGGAGACAGCAACAAAAACCATTCAAAAGAAAAGGAAATGCAAGAAAGCAAAGTGGCTCTACAACAAGGCCTTACAAATAGCAGAGAAAAGAAGGGAAACAAAAGGCAAAGGAGATAGAACTTCAGAATCAGAAGGGCCCCTATAGATCATCAAGCCCTGCCCTTATCAAGGAGGCATAATGAGAAATTGAACGTCCGGATCTGCATTCAGAAACCTAAATCACTGAGCTATCCAGCAGTTCTTGGCTGAAGTCTCCATCTGGACTGATGACTGAATGAAGGTATACTAAATCTTTAACAATTTTAAATTCTTCTTTGTCAACACTGAAGTTGTTTATTCTTCTGTGGTCATGATTTTCACAGAATCATGACATTAGAAGGGTCCTATAAAGCCATCAAATTTAACCCCCTACTCAGTGTAGGAATAGAAATCAAAGGATATCCACCAGGTAGCTGTCTAAATTTCTTTTGAATGTCTCCAGTTTTGGAGCACTCACCACTTCTTGAGGCAACGGTTTCACTGACTTACTGCTCTAGTACGGCCTCTTAATGTTCAAATGCATTCATGGTTTGGCACTTTCTTCTTTCATCAAAGGTTGTTTCAAGTCACTGCTGCTTTCTGCCAGTAAGATGGTGTCATCTGCATATCTTAAATTACTGGTTTCACCCACCAATTTTCACCTCTCTTTCATCTGAACCTAATCCAGATTTCTATATGATATGTTATGTGTATGGATTGAACAGAAAGGAGTTAAAATGTACCACTCGTCTGAACCATTCTGTTTCTCCATATTCTGTCCTAACGGTAGCTTCTTGTCCATAATACAGGTTATGCATCAGGACAATCAACTGCTGAGGCAAACCCATTTGTTTCAGAACATTCCAAAGCTTCTCATGATCCACACAGTCAAAGGCTTTGCTGTAGAATCTATAAAGACTAGACAGATTTTCTTCTTTGGTGTGTTCCAGTAGCCAGCAGATATATATGCAATATGATCTTGGGTGTCTCTTGAACATTTTGGACTACATATGTCATAATTCTTCATTCTAGGAGTTCCACCTGATGGGCACACATCTACAGACACCTACATATGGCTTACCTAGAGGAAAAAGCCTAGTTGGAAGCTTTAAAACGGACAGGTTACTTACCTATAAACATGGTTCTTCAAGTGGATTCTCTATGAATACACACCAGTGGGTAAAGACAGCGCTTGCGCTGGTCTCTCGGAATCTTCTAGAGCTGAAATAGAAAAGTAACAATGTTTTAGGTTGCCCTGTACAGCGCATGCTCCGCCCGCCAACGGCTCAGTTCCATATGACCGCCACATAAAGTTGGAACCCAAGGTATCTACCAGTGACGGGCATGTGGGGAGGCCGGGCGGGACGTGTGTATTCATAGAGAATCCACTTGAAGAACCATGTTTACAGGTAAGTAACCTGTCCTTCTTCAACGTGGTTCTCTATGAATCCACACCAGTGGGTGATTAGCAAGCACACTTACTGGATGGCGGGCTGTCACTGGAGCAGTGAAGTTAAAACAGCCCTTCCAAATTTAGCCTCAGCTTTAGCCCGAAGGTCCAGTTTGTAATGTGTTACAAAGGTGGATACGTTGGACCATGTAGCGGATCGATAGATTTCTTGCATGTCAATCCCCCGAAGAAGGGCCGTGGATCTGGCAATGGCCCTGGTGGAATGGGCTTTGAGGCCGTCTGGAACAGATTTCTTTTGCAGTTCATAGGCCAAGGAGGTGGTGGAAACCAACCATCTAGAGAGAGAAGACGAGGAGGCAGGACACCCCTTATGGGGACCATAGAAACACAGAAAAAGTCTCGAGGCCTTTCTGAAATCCTTAGTTCTGGTGACATAATAGGCCAATGCTCTCCGAACATTCAAAGAAGGGAGCATGCGCTCAACGTCCGTAACTGCATCAGGGAACAACGTAGGCAAAATCAATGGCTGGTTAACATGGAAATCAGAAACAACTTTGGGAAGGAAAGTAACATCGGGATGGAGGACCACCTTGTCCTTAAAAAACTGCAGGTAAGGGGAATCCGCACGGAGGGCAGCTAACTCACTGGCCCTCCTAGCCGAGGTAATGGCTACCAAGAATAAAGTCTTAAAGGATAAGAACTTCAGGTCACACGAAGCCATAGGCTCGAAGGGATGTCTGGTGAGAGAATGTAGGACAGTCTGTAGCGACCACTGAGGTACTGGTTTCTTTAATGGTGGTCTAATGTTGTAAAGGCCCTTGAAGAAAGCTTTGAGGGTTAGATGAGAAAACCATCTGGATGACTCTGAACCCGGAGGTTGAAAGGCCACAATAGCTGACGTGTAAACTTTCAACGTGGACCTAGACAGGCCAAAATCGAAAAGATGGCGGAGGAATAATAGCAGAGTAGAAAGGGCAACAGGTGAGGGCTGCAAAGCAGTTCTTCCGTAAATTTCAAGAAGGCTTTCCATTTGTATTGATAAAGCAACTTCGTAGCCGGCTTCCTGGCCTTATCAATGACTTCAGTCAACGAGGGGAAATCCTCCATGCTGTCAAGTGGAGCGTCTCGAGGTCTGGATGAAGGATGTTTCCGTTGCTCTGAGTGAGTAGATGTGGATGCAATGGCAGTGTCACTTTGTCCATTGCTATTTGAAGAAGCATGGAAAACCATGGTCAACGTGGCCACCAGGGAGCAATCAATATGGCCTCCGCTTTCGCCTGTATAATCCTGACAATGGTCCTCTGTAAGAGTGGAAGGGGAGGGTAAAGATAAAGTAGACCCCCCTTTCCATGGTACCATAAAGGCATCTCCGAGAGATTCCTTCCCTCTCCCTGCGCGAGATGCATAGAGTGGACATTTCCTGTTGTCTTCGGTCGCAAACATGTCCACGACTGGTTGACCCCATCTTTGGCAAAGAGTGGAGAAGACACTCCTGTCTAGCTGCCATTCGTGGGAATGAAAGGGACGGCAACTTAGCTCGTCGGCCACCTGATTGTCCGACGTCGAGATGTGGATGGCTACTGGGAAAATGTGTTGCTGGTAGCACCACTCCCAGAGGTGGACCGACAGAAACAGAAGGGACCTTGATCTCGTGCCTCCTTGTTTGTTCAGGTAGAACATGGTGGTGGTATTGTCCGTTACTACCTGAACAGCCTACCTTTGAAAAGGGGAAGAAAGGCCCTGAACGCCTTTATCACTGCCAACATCTCTAGGTGGTTGATATGTAGAGATACTTCCTGTGGGAACCAGAGAGCATGTACTTGATACCCCTGACAGTGAGCTCCCCATCCCATTGGACTGGCGTCCGTGGTCATCTGCCTGGTGGGTTCCAGTGGACGGAAGGGTCGTCCTATCAAAAGGTGTGGGAGGAAGGTCCACCACTGTAGTTGGGCCGCAAGCTCCGGGGTAACACGGAGTCGCTTGCTCTGAGTGTCTATTGCAGGGTTGAATAGGGTTAGCATCCATGACTGAAGGGAGCGCATCTTGAGACGCGCGTGGGGTAGCGCAGCTGTTGTAGAAGCCATAAGGCCTAGCAGATGTTGCGCTAGTCTCGCGGAAACTGTCCGTTGTGGTCTGAACTTCCGAACTGCTGCGCTTATCTTTTGAATGCGTTCTGGAAGAAGAAAAATGCGTGCCTGTATGGCATCCAGACGAGCACCTATATAGTCCATCACTTGAGAAGGTTGTAGATGGGACTTTTCGTAGTTGATGGATAGGCCCAGAGTTCGTAAGGTATGCAGGACCTGCTGAGTGTCCAGGTAAGCTTGTTGTTTGGACTTTGACACAATCAGCCAATCGTCAATATACGGGTAGATCTGAATCCCTTTGAGGAGCAGGTAGGTGGCCACCGGAGCCATACACTTGGTGAAGGTCCGTGGAGCTGTGGAGAGGCCGAATGGGAGAGCTACAAACTGGTATATCGAGTCTCTGAACATCAGGCGAAGGTACTTTCTGTAGGTCTTGTGAATTGAAATGTAAAAATAGGCATCCTTGAGGTCCACCACCACAAACCAATCTCCTTTCTTTAGCAGGTGAAGGATCCCTTCTAGAGTGACCATCCTGAATCGACGAGGCCTGAGGTAGGTGTTGAGGTCCCTCAAGTCCAGTATGGGCCTTAGGCCCCCGTCTTTTTTGGGTACCCTGAAGTATCGAGAGTAAAACCCGTTCAGGATGTCTCTGTGATATACCTTCTGGATCGCCTGCTTCTGTAAGAGGGTGAGAATCTCTTCTTCTAGGATGGGATCGAAGGATGTAGGCCGGACCCATCCTAGAGGAGGCAATTCTATAAACTCCAGGCGGTAGCCTGAGTTTATAATGTTCAAGACCCAGGTGTCGTGAGTGATCATTAGCCAATGCTGAAGATAAGGAGACAGACGTGTCGGTAGGTGAGGGGTCCGGATGCGCACGGGGAAGTCAAAGATATTGTTTAGACTTCCGGTTAGAAGGCTTGAAAGACTGGCGCCTATTACCCTGGGGCTTAAAGCTGGACGCTGAAGAAGATGCCTGGGAAGCCCTTGTAGCTGGTTGAGGTCTGAACGGCCTATATGTAGACGTCGTGGCCTGCTGGTATGCCTGTTGTTGAGGACGAGGACGCCATTGAAATTTGGAGGGTCTAGGCTGCTGTTGTATAGCATAGGATTTTGCTGTTTTCTTGCTTTTGTGCAAGTTCTCCAAATTTTCATCTGTATTTTCACTGAACAGTCCCGAGGCATCAAAAGGCAGGTTCTTAATTCTAGCCTTGATGTCCTCCATTATGTTGGCTGATCGTAGCCATGCATGCCGCCTTAGTGTTATGATAGAGGCGAGGTTTCTAGCATCGGCATCCGCAACATGACGCGAAGCCAAACGTTGATGCTTGGAGACCATCTGTGCTTCCGCATGAGCATTAAGACATGTTTGTCTAATGTCTTCCGGCGCGACTTGGAGAGCTGGAAGAACCCTTGCCCACAGTTGCTTTTGATAGGCACCCATGGCAACCAAATAATTGAGGGCCCTGAGAGTGAAGGTAGTCATAGAATAAAGCCGTCTGCCGAGTACTTCTAGATCCTTACCTTCCTTATTAGTAGGGGTCGGATGACCCTTGATGGGAAGCCTTGAGGCACTAGACTCCACCACAAGAGAGTTAGGAGCAGGATGTTTCAGAAGGAAGGCGGTTTTGGGTCCATGAACACGGTACATATTCTCCGTACGCCGGGAGAAAGATGTGGAATTCGCCGGGTGTTCCCAATATTCTGTAATAAGGTCCATAAGCTCAGGTACATAGGACAAGCTAACAGGACATGACCTCTCCTTGTGAATATCACCGAAGATGAGGTCATCCTCACGGGCAGGTGACTTTTCCACCTCTAACTTCAAAGCAGCAGCCATCCTAGAGACCATCTGTGGGTACGAGGAGAAATCTTCAGAGGGGGAGGAGGGATGGATGTCAGCTGCATCCAACCCCAAAGGTTCCCCAGGGGGCGGACTTTCTAGAGAGGCCTCAGAATCATAGTTATCCTCTTGGTCCAAAGAAGGATGTGAGTCTGGACCACCATCATCCCCAGAAGACTGTAGCACGATGGGTTGATGTGGTGTCTCCCTGGGTTTACTCAGTTTATGAGGAGGGGGATTCCCAGGAGGTGGTGCAGGTGCCACAGGAGTAGAGGGAGGCACTACATTCGGCATCGTGGGCTCAGCAGGACATCCATTCGTCGACGGAGAGCGTTGGTCTTTGTTGACACCGGAACGCTTGCGGTGTCGATCTTTCCTCGGGGGCGACGATGAAGAATAATATCGTACCCTCTTCCTCTGTCGCCTTCTGTCTCTCAACGTCGACGAAGACTCGGAGGAGTAATCTCTCTGACGTCGACGCCGGCGGGACCTTCTTCGTTCTAAGCTATCGTCGGAGTCAGAGGACGAATAGTCCCTTCGACGATGCTTTTTTCATCTGTCGGCATCGGAAACGCGCTTGCGCTTACGATGTTGCCGGCCTTTCTTCGAAGGGAGCTCCTCCTCCACATCAGACGCTGGGCGTCGAGGAGGGCAAGGTTCGGTAGGCCGCACCGGTCCCCGTGGAGAGGATGGTGGAGACTTAGTGGCCCGCGACTCCGGTGTCGATGACCGTGATCGAGACGCCCGCCCGGTCAGAATAGGGCTATCAGGGGCATCGGTCAAGCCAGAAATAATTTTTCCGATCTGGCTTGCCGTTGGAGACCTCTCGGCAACGACAGGCGGTTCCTGTCTTGGCGGGAGAGAGGCTCTGAGATCCGACATGGATTCTCGATCACAAGAGGAGTCTTCCAGAATCAGCAAAGGGAGCGAAGTGGAGATAGGAGGGACCACAAGGGTAATCTCCTTCAACTTTGACTTAACTACTTCTTTCTTCTTTTTCAGGTGTTCCGATGTCGACTGATTGGAAGGTTCAGCCGAAGCCGAGGTAAGTAACTTTTTTGACGAAGCCTTCTTTTTAGACTTGGTCTTGGAGGGTTTGTCTTTGGATGGCTCAGCCGATGTGGATGGGACCACTCTGATCTCTGACCGCACAGAAGAAGTGGAGGGGACTACCTCCATGTCGGAAGCTTGAGATGCCGACAACGTTTGCTTCCACAGCGAATATTTCAGGCGTTGCTGGCGAGCCCTGAGGGTGACTTTTGTGAAATGTTTGCAATGTCTGCAGTGGGAGACCGAGTGCGACTCTCCCAGACAGAACAAACAGAGAGAATGTCCGTCCTGGAAGGGAAGCTTTCTGGAACAGGCGGTGCAGAGTCGAAAGGGTCCTCTCCTCAGAGATGGCTTTTCTTTAGGAGGCATAGACCGACTGGAGAAGAATTCTAAGCAAAGGTAGAGCGCGGGAGCTTGCCTGAGTAAAGCAAACAAGGCTGAGTGAAGGTATCCTGAAGGCGCATGGCGGCTCAACAGGGGCCAATTAGGCTTAATTGGATGAGTTCGGTAGGCGCGTGGCGCCTCAGCAGGAGGCCGGAAAAGGCCTATTAGGCCACACAGGCTCGAAAAGAAGCGCCAGAGGCAAAGAATAGCCAAAAAACCGATTCGTAGTCAGGGCAAAAGTGAGAAGATATGCGATAGTCAGTCCAAGTCAAAAACCAAGAAGGTCAATATAGTAAAATAGTAGAATTTTAGGAGCTCTATCCGAGAGGTTCCAACTTTCGCAAGCGGAAAAATGGAACTGAGCTGTTGGCGGGTGGAGCATGCGCTGTACAGGGCAACCTAAAACATTGTTACTTTTCTATTTCAGCTCTAGAAGATTCGAGACCAGCGCAAGCGCTGTCTTTACCCACTGGTGTGGATTCATAGAGAACCACGTTGAAGAACTAGCATAAGCCCATTTTGGCCCTAACGACCTCTTCAGAAAGGACACTCCCAGTTAGCAGTGGAGCAGTTTCATTTTGGCACAGGAAACTAGGGCAGAAATAGGTCTACGCTAGGTCTTGAAGATCTCCCAAACCCAGAAAAAAGGAAAGGAGCCTCCATAAAATTTTCAGAGTAAGTCAGTACAAAGATGTGATAAAAATCTTGTCCACAACCACTCAGAAAGGGTGTAATATTTTAAAAGTAATGTTTTGTAAAATAATGGTTGCCAAATCAATTCAGCCTTGCCATGTATCTCTTAAATTAAAGATCCAATAAGAATAATATTGGTAATGATGAGCACTGATCACAAAATAGGGCTTCATTTTCTAGATACTTTTTCCAAATATTACTGAACATAGAACTATTTCAAATGGTGCAGAAGAAAAAATTGAAACCCATTATCCTTCTATAATGCAGGCACTAACATGCCTCCTTGAAACAGGAAGCTCTTTTCTATACAATCAACCCATAAGAGCTAGAGCTACAATGATGACAATGTCAGGATCATTCACAAATCAAACTGATAACTGTCTGGTATCCACATTGTTATTCTCTTTTGATGAGTCACCTGAAGGTGTAGAGTAGTAGAAAAATATGCTGTAGTGTTAACCGAAGTGCAGATGTGTCTCCAGCCTCTCTCACTGGCCCGTTCCCACTAGCTTTGGCTTCCTGGCAAGAACAGGGCAACATCCTGCCTTTGATGTTATTGAGGTTCCCTAACTGTGCTTCAAATATCTTCCCTGTTGTCTTTTTTTTTAAGTCCTCCTTTATATTCTTTCCCAACTGCTATTTTTCTAGTCTGTCATCTCCTATTTCAGATAGATTCTGCAGCCCTTTTCTACAGCAGACTGCCTCTGGATTGATCCTCCAGTCGTTACAGCACTGCAGCTAACTTGGGTCCTAGTCCTAGTTGAAGTTACACTTCAGCTTCAGCTGTGCTTTTAACTTAGTGTTGACCATGAATCATTATGTCCTATAATAAATATGCCGAACAAAGATCTTATTTTGTCTTATTTTCCTTTGTTTGGTAAACAAATTCCCAAAAATTAATATTTATTTTTTAACCAATTTAAGGATGCTCTGAAGAAATCATGTTCATTGTGTGATTGACACATTGCTGAGTTCATGCAACAAAAAATCCTTTTGAGTAAAAACAATATATACAAAGAAAAACAGTGCTAAAATACTAACATATGATAATATAGCTGTACTGCAAATATAAGGAAAATAATGTTCAATAATAGTAAAGACTTTTTTTCCCAAATAGTTTCATGCCCCATGAAACAGCTCATCTTGCAAAGGTAATCAAACATCACAAAAACAATGGAGTTCTCTTCAGTGCTGAGAAAGCTGAGGCTAAATTAAAAGCCTCTCCATTGTCACAGAAGACTGATTGTTTTTCTCTGTAAAAATACTACCAGAATAATAATCAAGGATTTTAAATTTCCATGCATGTCAACATTTGCTTTTTCCACAGCTGACCTTCACACATTGGGCAGCATTCCCCAGGCACTTTTACAGGATTCAGGCAACTCTGTCCACATGCTGTGGCCACACAATGAGATTCCCCATTGATACACTGACAAAAAGTGCAGTCATCTTCCCTCCAGCGATCACCATGTGCTTGAATCTGACCATTAGCATAGCAACCAGCAGGGTTACTAACAGGAGAAAGGGAGTCTGAAAAAAAAAAGCAAAAGCAAAAGCAAATAGATAATTTAATCCACATACAATACTTATTATAGTGCTTTAAAAATTCTGAGTATCAGAGTAAGATAAAGAGTAGTACACGATAAGGTCACATTGATATTCCTCTTTTGAGGGATTATATTCTATTTTATTTCCCTTTTATTTACGTAAAAGGTATGCAGATACCTTCAAGGTTAAAACATGGGTGACAAAAGACAAAATTAAATCTGTAAACAAGATTTAAAAACCACAAACTTTATTTATTTATTTATTTATTTATTTATTTATTTATTTATTTATTTATTTAGTATCCCGCCCATTTAGTCGACTACTTTGGGCGGCTAACAACATATGAAATAAACAATTTAAAATACAGTGGTGCCTCGCTTAACGAGCGCACCGTACAACGATGAAATCGCATAGCGATCCCTTTTTTGGGATCGCTAATGCGATCGCTCAACGTTTTTTTAATAGGGCAAAATTCGCTTTGCGAAGACCGCTAAGAGTTTCGCTTACCGATCTTCGCAAAACGAAGCCCGACGATCAGCTGTTCAGCGGCCAAAATGGCCGCCGGAAGCCCAGAAATGGCCCAAAATGGCCACGCGCAGCGTTTTCGCGCCCTCGTTAAGCGAGGGGAGGGCGTGAAAATGGCTGCCGGCCATTAAGAAGCATCACTGAATGGTGAGTATTCGGCCCATTTGGAACGCATTAAACCATGTTTAATGCGTTCCAATGGAATTCCCTGCCTCGTTCAACGATGCTTCAGCATAGCGAAGGTTAATCTGGAACGGATTAACCTCGCTATGCGAGGCACCACTGTATAGGAATAAAATAATACATCAATAGACAAAAACTCAAGATGGAAAAACAAAATAAATCAAGAAATTGCTGGAGGGAAGGCTTGCCTAAATAGCCAGGTTTTCAGTTGGCCTTTGCTAGCTATTTCAACTAGCTAGCATCCTACATACTATGGTACCAAATAAAGCAAGTCAGTTACGTAACATATTGAATCAGTACGTTTTCTGTGTCCGCTTGAACAGATGTGATGATGGGGGCCTGTTGACTGTTAACTGGAGAAAAGCAGTGTAATTTTTGTGCCATGCAGTGTAACTGCTGGGCAGTTAGTTGGGCAGGGGTGGTGGCGGCCCTGCGGGCTAAACCGCAGAAGCCTTTGTGTGCTGCAGGGTCAGAAGACCAGCAGTCGTAAGATCGAATCCACACGACGGAGTGAGCTCCCATCGCTTTGTCCCAGCTCCTCGCCAACCTAGCAGTTCGAAAGCATGTAAATGCGAGTAGATAAATAGGTACCACCTTGGTGGGAAGATAAACAGTGTTCCGTGTACAGCCGCTTTGGCCACGTGACAACAGAAACTGTCTTCGGACAAATGCTGGCTCTACGGCTTGGAAACGGGGATGACCACCGCCCCCTAGAGTCGAACACGACTGACTAAAATTTCAAGGGGAACTTTTACCTTTACCTAGCTGGGCACACATGTAGGGCCTCTAATACTGATCTGAGTGTAGGCAGGTTGGTACAGCTAAAGACTGGATTTCAAGTAATACAAACCCAAGTTCCATAAGATACTAAAGTGCTAATAGAAGAACTTTAAACTGAGCTATGATACTCCTCCGCAACTAATGCAAACTGGTATAACAGAAGACCACCTAGCCTCTAAACAGTATTCAAATACTGTAGCTACTTCTTTTACCAGCTGAAGTTTCTGAACTATCTTTGAAGACAACCTCATGATGAGATCTAGACATCTCCAGGGCAGATAATTAAAAGACGCCTGGTCTACTCTGGATAGAGCTGTGCTTGGTAGATCAGCGAAACTAGCAAAATGCAATCTTGGTCAAGGTCACTGTCTTTGCTTGACCTTCGGCAGATACCCCCAAGCCCAGAAAAATTGTGTACAGTGGTGCCCCGCATAGCGAGGTTAATCCGTTCCGGATTAACCCTCGCTATGCGAAATCGTCGCTAAACGGGTAGGGGAAATGTATTGGAACGCATTAAACTTCGTTTAATGCGTTCCAATACCTTTGTTACTTACCCGTTCAGCGAGGATTCCAGGTGCCGGCAGCCATTTTCGCGCCTTCGCTAAGCGAGGGCAGGGCGCGAAAACGGCTGCCGGCAGCCATTTCCGGGCTTCCGGCGGCCATTTTGGAACCGCCGATCAGCTGTTCGGCGGCTCCAAAATGGCCGCCGCAATACCCGATCTTCGCAATGCGGGTTTTCCCCATTGCGACGATCGGATATGTTTCCGTATAGCGATCCCGAAAAAGGGATCGCTATACGGAAACATCGCTATACGGTGCACTCGTTAAGCGAGGCACCACTGTACTTGGTTTTTCAGAGAGAGTACACCCTATGTAGAACTGGTTGCACATCTGTGAAGACTCTATCATCCATGTGAGATTATCTGGAAGTTGAGTCATGGCATCACTCAACTTCCAGATAACTGATTGCAAACTTTCACCTGTGTAATAGAATTCTATATACAGTGGTGCCTCGCAAGACGAAATCGCATTACGACGAAATTTTTGCGATCACAAAACGATGTTTCCTATTGGGGAATATCGCTTTGCGATGATCGGTTCCCTGCTTCAGGAACCAATTCTGGCAAAACGACGATTTTCCTACAGCTGATCAGCGGTTTCAAAATGGCTGCTGGGTAAAAAAAAAAAAAAAAGCTCCCCGCTCTTTTCTGGGATTGATTCCTCGCTGCATGGGCAGCAAAAATGACCACGCTATGGAGGATCTTCACTGGACGGTGAGTTTCAATTGGGTTTTAATGCGTTTCTATGGGCTTTTTAATTTTGCTTTACGATGTTTTCGTTCTACAGCGATTTCACTGGAACGAATTAACATCGTAATGCGAGGCACCACTGTAACAGATTTCATATTATTAATGAAGCTCAGTGGTGTCAAAAAAGTAAACAGTATTCTGAGAGACTGGCTCCATTCCAAAACAGTTTGGCAGGAATTTCAGTTATTAATAAAACATATGGTATTAATCACTGAACTAAGTTTATCTACTTTAAAACAGAATTGTAACAATAATAACATAGAAAGAAAATTACCTTCACATACTGGACAGCATTCTCCTTCTGGTACATAGTATCTGTCACAATGTAACTCACCACACTGTGCTGAGAAACAAATAGATACACCACCTTGGCATCGACAAAACCGGCAAGCATCCATTCGAAACATATCTCCATCATAATACTCCACACTATTAAATACACATGCTGGCTTTGCTTCTGAAAACAGCAAACAGAATGAAAATACTTTTTATGAGTGTTTGGCAATGGTATGCTCAATAGCTCAACTCCTAAAATGTCTTCTATAAGTTTAGCTACTCCTGATTTTATAGGCTTCATTCAAATTTTAGAAATCAGAATTTCTCCTTAGAAAATTTATACCAAAGTACATCCAGTAGTATTTTTGGTTTAGAGGAAACAGCTTTCATTTACTTAGACACTCATTTTTTGCCAGTCCACTTGTGGGTAAAAATCTATTACAGCTATCCATGCCTTATCTGTCACTGCTCTGGTGGATACCACATTTTTAGAAAAAATATTTTTGTGGAAAGGGGGTGAAGGAAATACTGAGGATCAATGAAAACCAGGCATCCCAGTTGTGCAAATAAAAACACATTCATATCAATCAGGCCACAATACAGAACATCACAATATTGAATTTATCATTTAAAAAAAATTATCCAAAATTCTTACAGGAATCACTATTGGAATTTGATAAAATTTAAAAGTATACAAAGAGAAGAAAAACACATAATAGCACAAACTATAAGTATTAAGTATAGGTTTATGACAAATACTTAAGGACTGTGTAGAAACAGGGAAGTACATTTGCACATGGGAAACAATCTCATTTTCAGTTTTCTCCTCAGAACATACTGAAGTACAGCAATTTCAACACAACTGAGGGCCAAGATTCTACTATAGAGGCAAATGAAGGAAAATGTTGCCCCTGGGCTAGCAGTTGACCATTGCAGAGCATGCTGTATACATCTAGAGACAGAGATATAAAAAGAATGTTAGTTGCAGACGAATAGGAGAAAGATTATCTTGCTCTTATATAAAGAAAGCCACCACTTATCCTGGAGATAGCCATGGCTTTCATCACACCTCAAAAGTCCATTTAAAAAAAAGGAGTGGTGGTGGAGGGAAGCTTGAGGTTCTGTATCAAAGTGCTTGTGACTACACATTTCCAGTAGAAACATAACCGCGGAATTCTAAGGAATAATTTCTTTTGCTGGCTGAAATGTAATACAAACTTTCATAACCTTTCTAACAGTTGCTCTTGCCATCTGTCTGAGCCTAAAAGGATATGTCAAAACTAATTCTGCTTTTTTATAGTGCAAACACTCACTGAAAGTCAGAAAAAAGACTCTACAGAAATAAAATACCTTTAAATACCACTGGTTTTAAGTGTCTCCCCATCTAGAAAATATTTATTTATCTTTTATAAACCTAACCAACCAAGCCTTTTGCAGCTTTATGTGGCTGAATCATACATACAATAGCTGATTATTTAACCAATTCATTTCATTATTTCAAAATTATCAGCTTCTGATTAAAACAGCATACAGTGGCTGGGAGTTAAAAAAATGTGATGGTAAAGACACAAATGACCAAAGACTGCATGAAGGGAGAAAAGTTGAATCTTGTTTCCACGGTCCTCAAGAAACGAACAGAGGCACATGCCCCTTACACAATACAAAAACAAGAACAGGTGAAATCTTTATTAAAACTCTTTTTTGGCCTACATTAGTCTCCAAGAGTCTTTGCACCATAATACCGTGGTTAGTGAAGACAAAAAGGGAGGAGGAAATACTGAATACCTACCAGCCCTCTGTCTGATAAGATGGGAGATATAAACCATCCAATAGGCACCTGGGGTGGAACTGGAAATCTACACTCCTGACTTGTATTTGCAGCCTGCATTCTGGAACTCACTTTTAAGAAAAATACCTGCCATGGGCATCTGCCATAATTTGGGGTATTTTCTTATTTTTCTTTCTGCATTATCCATAATTTATTGGTGCATAGCATGATGAAGACTTGTTGTTTAGTCCTTAAGTCGTGTCTGACTCTTCGTGACTTCATGGACCAGAGCACACCAGGCCCTCCTGTCCTCCACTGCCTCCCAGAGCTGGGTCAAATTCATGTTGGTAGCTTCAATGACACTGTCCAACCATCTCATCCTCTGTCGTCCCCTTCTCCTCTTGCGTTTACACTTTTCCAACATCAGAGTCTTTTCCAGGGAGTCTTCTCTTCTCATGAGATGGCCAAAGTATTGGAGCCTCAGTTTCAGGATCTGTCCTTCCAGTGAGCACTCAGGGTTGATTTCCTTCAGAATGGATAGGTTTGTTCTCCTTGCAGTCCACGGGACTCTCAAGAGTCTCCTCCAGCACCACGATTCAAAAGCATCAATTCTTCGGCAGTCAGCCTTCTTTATGGTCCTGCTCTCACTTCCATACATCGCTATAGGAAAAACCATAGCTTTGACTATGCGGACTTTTGTTGGCAAGGTGATGTCTCTGGTTTTTAAGATGTTGTCAAGGTTTGTCATCGCTTTCCTCCCAAGAAGCAGGCATCTTTTAATTTTGTGGCTGCTGCCATCATTTGCAGTGATCATGGAGCCCAAGTAAAATCTGTCACTGCCTCCATATATTCCCCTTCTATTTGCCAGGAGGTGATGGGACTAGTGGCCATCATCTTAGTTGTTTTTGATATTGAGCTTCAGACCATTTTTTGCGCTCCCCTCTTTCACCCTCATTAAGAGGTTCTTTAATTCCTCCTCACTTTCTGCCATCAGAGTGGTATCATCTACATATCGGAGGTTGTTGATATTTCTTCCGACAATCTTAATTCCCGCTTAGGATTCCTCCAGTCCAGCTTTTCGCATGATGTATTCTGCATAGACATTAAATAAGCAGGGAGACAATATACAGCCTTGTTGTACTCCTTTGATGTATTCTGTGTAGAAGTTAAATAAGCAGGGAGACAATATACAGCCGTGTTGTACTCCTTTCCTAACTTGAACCAATCAGCTGTTCCATATCCCGTTCTAACTCTTGCTTCCTGTCCCACATATAAATTTCTCAGGAGATCGATAAGGTAGTCAGGCTTTCACATTTCTTTAATAACTTGCCATGGTTTCCTGTGGTCCACACAGTAAAAGGCTTTTGCATAGTCAATGAAGCAGAAGTAGATGTTTTAATGGAACTTTCTCCATAATCCAGCACATGTTAGCAATGTGATCTCTAGTTCCTCTGCCCCTTCGAAATCCAGCTTGTTCTTCTGGGACTTCTCAGTCCACATACTACTGAAGACTGCCTTGGAGGATTTTGAGCATAACCTTGCTAGCGTGTGAAATGAGTGCAATTGTATGGTACTTGGAGCGTTCTTTGGCACTGTCCTTTGGGATTGGGGTGTAGACTGATTTTTTCCAGTCCTCTGGCCACTGCTGAGTTTTCCAAACTTGCTGGCATATTGAGTGTAGCATCTTAACAACCTCATCTTTTAAGATTTTAGATAGTTCTCCTGGAATGCCATCACCTCCACTAGTCTTGTTGTTAGCCCATGCTATCTAAGGTCCACTTAACCTCACTCTCCAGGATGTCTGGCTCAAGGTCAGCAACCACACTATCTGGGTTGTCCGGGACATCCAGATCTTTCTAGTATAATTCCTCTGTTTATTCTTGCCACCTCTTCTTGATGTCTTCTGCTTCTCTAAGGTCCCTACCATTTTTGTCCTTTATCATATCCATCTTTGTACAAAATGTTCCTTTAAAAGCTCCAATTTTCTTGAACAGATCTCTGGTTTTTCCCTTTCTATTGTTTTTAACTCTGCACTGTTCATTTAAGAAGGCCCTCTTGTTTCTCCTTGCTATTGTTTGGACGTCTGTATTCAATTTTCTGTAACTTTCCCTATCTCCTGTGCATTTTGTTTCCCTTCTCTTCCCTTTGTAAAGCCTCTTTGGACAGCCACTTTGCTTTCTTTCCTTTTCTTTGGGGTAGTTTTTGTTGCTGCCTCCTGTACAATGTTATGAGCCTCCATCCATAGTTCTTTAGGTACTTTGTCCACCAAAATTGAGTTTCTTAAATCTGCTCTTCACTTCCACTGTGTATTCATAAGGGATTTGGTTTAGATTATACCTGACTAGCCCAGTGGTTTTTCCTAATTTCTTCAGTTTAAGCTTGAATTTTGCTATAAGAAGCTGATGATCAGAATCACAATCAGCTCCAGGTCTTGTTTTTGCTGAGTGTATAGAGTTTCTCCATCTTTGGCTGCAGAGAACATAATCAATCTGATTTTGGAATTGCCCATCTGTGATGGCCATGTGTAGAGTCGCCTCTTGTGTTGTTGGAGAAGGGTGTTTGTGATGACCAGCTTGTTCTCTTGACAAAACTCTATTAGCCTTTGCCCTGCTTCATTTTGAACTCCAAGGCCAAAGTTACTTGTTCCTTTTATCTCTTGACTCCCTACTTTAGCATTCCAATCCCCTATAATGAGAAGAACAACTTTCTTTGGTGTGAGTTCTAGAGGGTGTTGTAAGTCTTGTAGTCAGAACTCTCCACTATGACCTGTCTGTCTTGGGTGTCCCTGCATGGCAAAGCCCATAGCTTCTCTGGATTACTCAAGCCCATTTGCTATGACAAGGCAGCAAACCGTGAAGGGCCTAGCAACTTTATTTATTTAGCAGTCTAACAAAGGTATTACCTACCCTTACTTTTGTATAGCCCTCAGGAGACTGTCCCGCTGAGACTATTTATTCTAAAGTGATTGGAGTGAAAAGTCCTCATTGTTATCTCTAATGAGTAACTGAAGATATATTTCCCCTTTGCCACTCACCCTCTCAGGTGGGAGGCAGAGTGGTATAGAAAGACAATATCACTCAGCTGGGCTTTGTGGGCACTAAATGAAAGTTGTTCATTCCTTTTCCTCCTTTCTCACAGAGGAAAGAGGTAATAAGACTGGATTCCTATCCAGAACACCAGATCTAAATGCTCAACTGCTGCTTTGGCTGGGGACCAGTAATGTTAGTAGGTGGCAACTGATTACACTTCCTGGAATGAGTTCTGAGCAAGCATTGTGTCACTCTAAAATGTGGACAGACACAGCAGAGTCTTGTGCCACTATGAAACAGAGGCAACACTTATTTTTGCTCTTTTCACTGTAGTAAGTACTAGAGTTAATCTCCTCCCCATAACATTCTACATCTATCCAACAATTAAGAATGGAACAAGGAACAAGGCATCAACTTTTACCTATTACTTTCCTTGAGAAATGCTGCAACATAATACTTTTCAAAACCAATGTCCCCAAAGTCCTCAAACAAAAAGCACATGATCAGTGACATTGGACAAAATCCTGTTGCATAACTTTTCACCAGAGTAACTCATGTCAGGAGCTGGAAGCATTCAATTTATAGCAATTAGAAGTTTTCTATCCCATTCCTTTTAAGTTCCACGTCTCCTTAGGGCTCTCCTTTCCTCCAGGGAAGTCTCTTGGAGCCATAAGACATGGGCTGGGGGGAGTCCTTAATAGCCAAAAACATTGCTGTGGATTGCTGCCAACAGGATTAAGACTGCTGGTGGCAATCCAGTAGTGATTGTTTATTATTAAAGCCCCCTCCCCAACCCCACAGCTCCCAAAGGCTTCCCAAGGGAAAAGGAAGCCCGAGGAAGCTTCAGAAACTAAAAGGAGGGGGATAAATTAAATGTTTCTGGTGCCTGATCTGGATTACACCACACAAAGTTATGCCAGCAGGACTTTGACCAGAGAATGTTTTGATTCTGAAGTGAGTTATGGGATGAACTCTCAGACACTAATGAAACACAATACTGTATTTAGAAGCAGATTCATGTTTAGAGGAAAACAGCATTACAGATAGCCATTGGAGATAAACTGTAAATGTGACAGCAGTGTCTCTTTTACTGTGAATCATGGCTAACATTTATTTGATTTAAATCAAATAAATCTGGCTGAATTCAATTAATAAATCATTTTTAATTTCAATCATCAAAATTTTGTTTTTTTTTAAATTCTGATTTAAATTGATTAAATTGATTAAATTCTAATTTAAACCAAATCAGTTTAAATCAGAATTTAAATAAAAATCAGATTTTTGATGATTTAAATTAAAAAAAAATATTTTTGATTTAAAAGTATTTTTAAAAATGATTTTTATCCATCCTGAATTCAGCAGATTATAAATAGGAAGACCCTTTTTCTTCCAATAAATTTTGTGGCATACTTTTCAGGTATTCGCTGCTTGTTATATCTAAACTGTCATAATCCTGTGTTTGTGGCTAAAAATATCAATAAATGCTAAATTTCACAAACATGTGGTAGGTAGGTATACTTTATTACGGTCAAAGACCAGTAAAACCAGAACAGTATAAAATAGATACATACAATTATTGTTTAGGAAAGTCGAGCAGGGTAATAAAATTCCATTAAAACATGATAAAACAAACCCTTAATTCCAATTAATAACATAATATATCCTTGATATAGATAAAACCACAGATAGTGTTGTATTAAAAATATTATATTGTCGATCTAAAATCACCTACCCAAACATCTGTTTACGAATAACCATTGCTGCAGCACAGAATTTGGCCACTTGTCTAGTAATATAAGGGGTACGCCTTTGGACTAAATTTGAGACCACAAGTATTGATAAACGGCTTCTTCTGTTAATGCGGCGACTTCATGAAAATACACATTTGCGGGTTCTTTGTAACTCCGTGGGGATCTTATCCAACCAGGTCTCTGTACTTAATGGGGTGAGACAAGGATGCCTACTAGCCCCCACATTGTTCAATTTCTATATCAATGGCTTGGTTGGAAATTTAAGTAACCCCAACTTTCACCAACCAAAACTTGCCTCTCGCCCAATTTCAACTCTACTTTATGCTGATGATGCCGTTCTATTGTCAACTACGTGCGTGGGATTTAGAAGACTTCTGAGATCCTTCTCCACCTACTGTAATGAAGAACAACTAATAATTAACTATGCTAAAACCAAGATTATGGTGGTGAGTAGAAGGAGAATAAAACACAAATGGTCTCTAAATGGTCACCCCGTAGAGCAAGTAGCATGCTATAAATACCTTGGCATAGTTTTTCACTCTTCAGGATCCTGGGTTACTCATGTAAACCACGCTGCAATGAATGCCCAGAAAAATACTGTGGCAATAACAAGATTTTTTCATACTGTTGGGGGTAAACATGTACCTTCGGTATTACAAGTTTTCAAGGCCAGGACTATATCACAAATGCTTTATGGTTCTCAACTGTTCGCCTATGCTAATTTACGACCTCTGGAGATTGTTCAGACCAAGTTTGTGAGAGCCATCCCTGGAGTCCCACCTTGTACTTCCAATGTGGCTCTCCGCCTAGAGGTCGGGTTAAAATCCATTAAAGCACAGGCTAAAGTCCTTATGCTGATATACTGGATTAAACTGATTTTTTCATTAGAAGGCTTGGCCCCACTGATCCTACTAGATTCTTTTCAGTCGGAGTGGAAGAAGCACATAACAGAAGAGATATTGAAAATTGGCTTTTCCCACAGTATACTTATAGCAATGGGTCTTACAGATGCCATTAAAGCGGTGAAGTTAAGGGTATGGGACATTGAATTACAGGACCATGTTGGCCAGTTAGGGAAATATAACTTCCTTAAGAAATCTGCCTTTATCACCTCCTCGTATTTAGCCAGCACTATGTCATCTAAAGCCATAAGGGCTTTTACGCTAGCTAGGCTTAATGTACTACCTTCTAAGCTTCTGGAGGGAAGATTTCGAGGTTTGCCTGCATCAGATTGTCTCTGCCCCTGTAATAGTGATAAAGTTGAAACAGTTGGTCATGTTCTTCTTTTTTGTACCTGTTATCGGGATCTTCGCATGGAGCTTTTATCATCTATTATCTGTAAATCTCCTGGGAGATCAGAGGAGGATTATGTGCAGTGGCTACTCTCTGACAGTACCCCTTATATTACTAGACAAGTGGCCAAATTCTGTGCTGCAGCAATGGTTATTCGTAAACAGATGTTTGGGTAGGTGATTTTAGATCGACAATATAATATTTTTAATACAACACTATCTGTGGTTTTATCTATATCAAGGATATATTATGTTATTAATTGGAATTAAGGGTTTGTTTTATCATGTTTTAATGGAATTTTATTACCCTGCTCGACTTTCCTAAACAATAATTGTATGTATCTATTTTATACTGTTCTGGTTTTACTGGTCTTTGACCGTAATAAAGTATACCTACCTACCTACCACAAACATGTGCCTTTTTATGTAGGATGAATTTTATTTTACCTGACACTACATAGTCCCCAAGAACACAACTACAGTGGTGCCCCGTATAGCGAGGTTAATCCGTTCCGGATTAACCTTCGCTATACGAAAACATCGCTGTGCGGGGCAGGAAAACCTATTGGAACGCATTAAACTTAGTTTAATGTGTTCCAATAAGTGTGTAAACTTATCCCCTCCAGCGATGTTTTCGCTCCGGCGGCCATTTTGGAGCCGCCGATCAGCTGATCGGCGGCTCCAAAATGGCCGCCGGATGACCCGAAATGGCCCCTATCAGCATTTTCGCGCCCTCCCCTTGCTTACGGAGGTCGCAAAAACGCTGCGGGGGGGCATTTCAGGCCATCCGCGGCCATTTTAATGGCCGCGGATGGCCCGAAATGCCCCCCCGCAGCGTTTTCGCGACCTCCCTAAGCAAGGGGAGGGCGCAAAAACGCTGATAGGGGCCATTTCGGGTCATGCGGCGGCCATTTTGGAGCCGCCGATCAGCTGTTCGGCGGCTCCAAAATGGCCGCCGGAGCCCCAATCGTCGCAAAGCGAGTGCGGCGATTGGGGCTGATCCGTATAGCGATCCCCAAAAAGGGATCGCTATACGGATTTTTCGTTAAACGGTGCACTCGTTAAGCGAGGCACCACTGTATTTAAAACTTCTCTTCTTTGATCTTTTAAAAACAGGTATTCTTTGAACACTTAATAGCAAATAGAGAGTTAGTAGTTGTAGGTTTTTTTGGCTATTTGGCCATATTCCAAAGGTTTTTCTTCCTAACGTATTCAGGCTCACCACAAAAATACAAAAAAAATACGGTCAGCAAAGGACAAAAGGGACCCCCTCACCACTGCAGAAATATACTGGATACCTTGAGTTGTGGCCAGGTATATATTGGGACCATAAAACAAAACATCCACACCAGAATCAAAAAACATGAAAGACACGGCAGACTAAAACAACCAGAAACATCATCATCAGCTGAATATGCCCTGAAACAAGCTGGACATGAAATCCTATTTTGAAATACAGAAGTACTGGACAATACCAGCAATCATTATGTTAGACTACACAGGGAAGCCACTGAAATCCACAAACATCAGCACAGCTTCAACAAAAAAGAAAGTCTAAAACTCAATGAAGCCTGGCTCCCAGCACTGAAAAATACAGCCTGCAAAAAGATCACCAAACTCTACAGAGTCACAAGGACCAGTGATCATTGCACACAAAAGACTAGCCAACAACACCCATCAATCACAGTGACAGACCATCTCCCCCCCTTTATCACAACAATACACCCATAACAAAAAACACCCTGATCACCATAATCACCCAATCTCCTGAACAGGACAAAAAGCTGATCCTGCAGCTACAAATTCTCAGCTACCCCACACACTACACCAGAACACAGACAGAGTTCTAACTTCTGTCCTCTGAAGATGCCAGCCACAGAGACTGGTGAAACCTTAGGAAGAAAAACCTTCGGAATATGGTCAAACAGCCCCCAAAAACTAGAAGAACCACTGGATCTTGGCCGTGAAAGCCTTTGAGAATACAAGTAGAGTGTTAAATGATACCGGTTATAGTGTAAATTACGGTGCTTAAAGCACATTAATCAAGAATTACGATCTACTTAAAACAGTGAGACTTAATTCTGGAATTGCACTATATACAACTTTATACATAGTGCTAGAACATAGTAGACACTATATGTTTCTTTATATTTATTTTAGAACTGTAATTTTTTAACACACTTTTTAGGCTAACATTCACTCATTTAACAACAGTGTATAACACAAAAATGTCAATAAATAAATAAATAATAAAGTAGATTCATTAGTTTAATTTAATGTTTATAAGGGCAAAATTACTGTTAGGTCCAGAGCTTTGAAAAATCATACTTATGTTTTACTTGCTCTGCCATAATTAATTAAAATAATGCTTCTCCAGATGATTTTACAATCAAAATGAATAAAAATATATGGCGTCAAATGCTGAAAAGAAAGATAAGGGGACCTATTTAAAACTTGGTGGCTTGTGATACGGGACAAAATCCAATTGCATAACTTTGTGCTGACATAAACTGGATAAGGGTGATAGCAACAATTAATTAAAATAATTTAAAGCTGTTTATACTCCCGTTTCACACTCCCCGGGGGTCCCTTTTGCCCTGGGAAAACATCTGGGAGTTTTGGCAAAGGGGGGGGAGAGAAACTTTAAATATCAAAAGCAGGAGGTGTTAAATTAATTTCAATTAATTATTTCCAATGCCCCAATCGGATTTATGCCACTGCCAAGTTACACAATAGCATATTGCCGAATATTTCTAAAATCTATTTTATAGGTGAACTTTTATCTTCCAAGACTACCATCAGGAGGCCTGTGTCACAGTACTTCAAATAATTCATTATATCTGATTCAGATATTTAATAACCCCAATTGTTTTGTTCACTGACTGTTGCAGATTATTTTATTTTAAAACCATGACTTTTGCCTAATTAATTTTATTTATCTATGTGTAAAATAACTTCCCTCATTTGTAAAGCTCAAGATATAAAGGATTAATGATTTTTTAAGCAGTTTATAAATTTAACAGCACTGGATTGTTTCTTTGACCCTAACATTTGCATTACACAAGATAATTCTGATGTCACTGTTGTTACCTAGAAATCAAATTACAGACCTAATTAAACTACTCTTGCAGTAGCCAATATCACATTGTTGAAATTTATTCAAAAAATTAAATAGCTTTTAATAGAACAACTAAGAGTCTTCTGACACATTAAAGATAGACATATTGCATTATGCAGATGATGAATTGAGCTGTAATAAACAAAGTCATATTCCATAATGGAACATGTTAGTCTTTAAGGTGCCACAATACTGTTGTTTTTGCTGCCATGACTCCCTCACGAAATACTATTAACATATGGCCCAGCTACTTTGTCATATCACAAACTATAATCCAGCTCATGTTGAATCATCAATCACAGATGTTCTAATATTACTTGTCAATATGACAGTACATATAATGAATCCATTTAAACAACACTGGTGTTCACAAAATGTGTGACCGATAAAGATGTCATACATTTCCTGTATTCTATATGAATTATGTCAACATCTTTCCTTTCCTGGAAGTTTTCACTGTTTTTCCTGGAAAACACTTACTTAGCTGGTGAATATATAGAGGCAAATCTGGAATACACCCATGATGTACTACTAAAATTCGCTATATCCTATTACATGTTGAGATATGTATAGATTAAAGATAGACTGCTTTCAGGCCTCTCTGATTAATTTTCTGGACACTTCCCACAAATAAAACTACAGTGGTGCCTCGTTTAATGGGCGCCCCGTTTAACGACGAATCCGCACAGCGACGTTTTTTTGCAATTGCTTTTGCGATCGCATTGCGATGGTTTAGATAGATAGGAAAAAATCGCTTTGCGATGATCGGCACCCTGTTTCGCATACCGATCATCGCACAGCGATGATTTTCCAACAGCTGATCGGCGGTTCCAAAATGACCGCTGGGGGAAAAATGGCTGCCCGCTGTGTTTTCGCCCGGATTCCTCGCTTACCAGGCAGCGAAAATGGCGGCCGCATGAAGGATTTTCGTTTTAAGGTGAGTTTTAAGCCCATAGGAACGTATTGATGGGGTTTCAATGCATTCCTATTGGCTTTTTAAAACCGCATAGCGATGAAATCGCTTTGCGGCGATTTTTGCTGCACGGATTATTGTCGCTATGCGGGGCACCACTGTATTACTGATATATTGTGAAAGTTATTTCTTCATAAAAACTTTCCATTATTTACATTAAGTGTAGAGAATAAGAAGAGATGTATTTTTGAAATAACTATATGCCATAATTTTCTGTGTATAAAATGACACTTTCCCTAAAATAATCAGAGAAAAAAATGAGTGTTGTTGTATACACGGAAGAAAGCAGTCACACACACACACCTGGATGCCTCTTGCTGCTGCCGCTGCCTAACTGCCTCTTCCAGAGCTCACGACTTGTCCCCTCTGGTGGCCGAGGTAGCAGCAGCACCAGTAGCAGCAGGCAGAGACAGAGGCGAAGGAGCATTCACACGTGCTTGGGCGCCTCTTAGTGCTGCCTCCCCAGCCTGCCCAATCACCACCTCCAGTGGGACTGACGGGCTCAGCTCAAGTCACCTCCGGTGGTGGAGACAGCAGGAGGCAGAGGCGGAGGCAAACAAGCACTTGCATGCACTCGGGCGCCTCTTCCTGCTGCCGTCGCCAGATCACCTCCTCCAGTGATCTCCTTAGGGCAGGGGACAAGGCAGCGACGTGAGCTGGAGGTGGGCTCTGGCAGTTGCACTGGAGGAGGTAATCGGATGGGCAGCAGAGACAGCAGCAGCAGGAGATGGAGGAGCAGTTGCCCATTAACTTCTCCTCCACCTCCATCAAGGATCAAAATTAGGGGGTCGTTTTATACATTGGGGGTCATATACATGGAAAAATACGGTAACCTATGTGAAAGCAATTGTGGTGTAGCAGACATTGTGCTGGACTAGGACTTAGGAGATCTGGGTTCAAATCTCTATTCAACTATGGATACTTATGTGTGTATGGCAATAGTAAACTACCCCTTAAATGCCTCACACACCACCACAACTCTGTTATGGTCACTGTAAATCAGGAGTGGCTGAATGGATAGCTTTGGAGCCCCACTGTGAATCCTGAAAAAGTCAGCCTATGGGCCTTGGGAAAATCCCAGGATGCCCCTTAAAGAAGGGATTGGCAAACCACTTCTCAGTACTCTCTACCTAGACAAATGAAAAGAGTCACTGTAAATCAGACTTAGGAGCACACAATTATTATTAAGTCACAAGTGACTTGATGGCTCTTAATAATAACCTAGTAACCTACCAAAGATATGCAGATGATATCACTTTGATGGCAGAAAGTGAGGAGGAATTAAATAACCTCTTAATGAGGGTGAATGAGGAGAGCGTAAAAAATAGTCTGAAGCTCAACATAAAAAAAAACCCCTACGATCATGGCCACTGGTCCCATCACCTCCTGGCAAATAGAAGGGGAAGATATGGAGGCAATGATGGATTTTACTTTCTTGGGCTCTATGATCACTACAGATGGTGACAGCAGCCACAAAATTCCTCCTTCTTGGGAGGAAAACAATAACAAAGATGCAGTTAATTTTTAATTAATGGCAATCACCTCAATAATTTACGACATGGCATAATTCATAGAGTAACTGCTGAATTTGAAGAATAAATTCCTGTAATAAGCTTCTTAAAACAACTGAGGGAATTAGTTCATCGACCCAGTTCAGAATTGAAATCAAATGGTACCACCTGGGATGACAATCAACTTTTTTAAATATCTGAATTTTCTAGAAGTTATTCATATACTTTAATAACTATAAATTACACGTACAGATCCTGGTCACATTCTCACAAGCCAGGTCAGCAGCACAGCTAGGCAGCTGATGATCACAAAAGTTATTAAATGCAAGATATTCCAATGAATAAAAAGAGGAATGCTTAAGCTGAGAAGAAGGTCATAATCTTGCTAGGTAGAAAGTGGTGGGGCAGGAGAAGCCATAATTCTTGCCCTCTTAGTGGAAAAATTAAAAATAGAATATGTAAGGGGCAGAACTTCCATGGCCTGTTCACACCAGCATATACTGGCATACGGCATTATGTTTGGCAACTAAGAATTGCACCATGCCACTGCACAATGTGTCCCCAATGTGATCAACTGCACAACATACCAGTGGAAGTGCTACATGGACAGGATTTCCAACTGAGTCATAGTGCAACTACTTAGAGTTGCACGCATGTGTGGCACAACAGATTTTGGCCTGCATATGGTAAATGAATTTTAATGCTGGCATTCATGTTTAATGTATAAATAGAAGATCTACTCACATTAAAGATTTGTTTGGAAACTAGTTCTGCATAAGTATATGGATAATTTCTATTTTTATTATGCTTCACACTGGATAACACTTTAATACTATCCATTTATCAAAACCTCAAAATACTTAGTCCAAGTATACTGTGAACAAAACATACCATTGACACATTCAAAGACATCACAGCACTTGCCAGGTGTTCTGTCTCCACGTGATACTATTTGGGGGATGTAGCCTGCCTCGCATTTTGGAACACCACATAAACCAGAGAGACATTCGCACCTGAAACCAAAGCAATGAAAGCTCCATAAATAAATGAAGCAACACATGATGTGGAAAAACAAACAGGGAAAACCAGTTGGTGATAGCAAATTGATTTCCTGCTGTTAATATATTAAAAAAGACAACATGACTACTTTAAACACAACACAGTAAACAAAGCTGAATACTTGTTCTAAACAATAATGCTGGGCTTTAATCAGAATTCTAATACTCTAAATTGTACTTAGCTTAGGGGTCTGAGTAAATATGTTGAAAATACCTTAGTTCTAGATTTTTAAAGAGTAGCCTGGATGCTAGATGGATAATCACTCTGTCTATCACAAGATTGTTGCAAAGGTTACCAAAATGAAGTCGAAAAACGACTCTTTACCTTAAATATTTCTGTAACATTCTCACTATCATAATCTTTAAAATGTTATTTCATCAACGGTGGACATGTGTTTTTTAATTTGAAATGGCAGGAGAATATACAATAAAGTAGATGACATAATCAGGACTTCTATAAGGTTCCATGTTTTATTACAAATTTACCTGTCAACATTAAGTTTAAAGTTTACCTGTTTATCCCATTTTAATACAATTCAACACAGGATGAGCAATATTAGATGTTTTTGTATCCCTACTTCAGACATTTTGGTTTGGGACCTCAGTACTTGCCAAAGTGCCTCTCCCTGAGATCGTCTGCCTGTTTCACATGCTCCACTCAAGTGATGATGCTGTGGGCTGCCACCCTGAGAGAGGCTTGAAAATCTATGTGTAGGAAATGGGCCTTCTCTGTGGTGGCTGCCACATTATGTAATGCGTTGCTACTGGAGGTAGGCCAGGCCTCTTCCTTCCTAGCAATCTGAAGGTCATTCAAACCCCATCTCTTCAGACAAGCTTTTCTGTAGACTTCCTGTGCATGACTGGCTATTATGTTTATCTTTTTTAAAAATTGCTGTTGTCCTTGGGGTGTCTTTTGGGGGTTGGGGTTTTATTTCTTTTTAAATTATATTTGTCTGATTGTTTTTATGTGTTTATCTGTGTGATCAACCCAGATGGGTAAGGTAAAAAAAATTAAACAAACAAACAAAATACATAGTAAAATCTTGAATTCTCCAGATCAGTCCAAACATTTAACCTACTTATCAAGGAATATTTAGGAATATATTTTTTAATTAACCATGGTCACAAACAAACCCTTCTTTAAAGAGAAGACAGAAAACTGAGATATAATTAAAAACAAGTCATTGTTTACTGAAACTTTACGAATACATTTTCAGTGCTACATAAACTCTTATACAGTGGACCCTTGATTTACAGACGGCTTGACTTACAGACTTTTTGAGTTACAGACTTCTCTGGCCCCAAAGTTTAGGTTTGACTTCCAGCCTGAGAATTGACTTACAGACCAGAAAAAAACCAAAATGGAACAAAAACGGCCTGTTCCGGGATTAATCGGTTTTCAATGCACTGTAGGTCAATGGAGACTTGACCTACAGACTTTTTGACTTGAGAACCGCCTTCCAATACGGATTAAGTTCTCAAGTCAAGACCCCACTGTACTGTTTTTACTGAGAGAAGTGAGTTAAACAATACTGTTAACTGGAATTAAACTATATTCCTGGATCCCTGTCTACCTAGTCTATTTTTTGTGTTTCAGGGTTTTATTGGGTGTTTGGGAACAAGATTTTAAACTGTTTTAAAAATAATTCAAATGCCTGATCAACAAGGGCTGATGTGGCTTACTCTCTTTTTGTATGTCTATAGCCATCTTAATGATATTCTGCTATATGTTAACTGTATTTAAGCTTAAGAGGATTTAAGCACTATTACAGTATAAATCTATTCAAATTCCAGAATATTCAAATTTGCACTTATTAAGAGAGCACAAAAATCAGTGTTCAGTTTGGGAATGCTTGAAATGGCTGAAGAAAATGAAAAATGAATCTGGATAGTTGAGAAAGAGACTGGTGAGGGATAAGGCAACAACTGTTGATACTATGTTCTTCTGCCACCTTTTGGAAGGCTTCTCTCCTCTATCCATTCCTGTAGTGGACAGGCATTTTGGAACACCAAAAACATCAAAATGCTATTTTTAACTAGGGCCAGCTATAAAAATGGGGGGAAAGCAAGATGCCTCGATCCAGACAGGAATGTTAAACAGCACTTGCATATGGCATTATCAGAGTAGCCTGCCCTTTTTTGGTTAGTGTTGTGTGGGTTATATACCATCTGGGCAAGCCCAGTGGAAGTGAAATAAGATGAATAATTTTTATAAGAGAGGAAATAATATTAATAAAATGATAATGCAAGTAATTAAAATCTGATCACAAAGAGCAAATGATGATATAAAGTTGGGTTTTATCCTTTATCTTTTGGGGTGAGGGGCCTTTCACAATCATTAAGATGACCGCTAATAAAAGAAGACGAGAATAAAATAAATATACATACTACATAGTTAACAAATGGAAACATAGGGTGAATGTAAAAGTTTAATATGAAAAAAGAGTTTTCTGTTTACATATTGTAAATGGAGAAAAATAGGAAAAACTAGAGAAACTAAAAACATATTTCTGTTATTGGTATAACATAGAAAAGCTTATCAAGAGTTCTGAAACCAAGCATGTAGAGAAGTGAATATGACTAAAATGAGAGAGAGTGAGCACACAAACAAAAGACTGGAACCAATAGAAATATGAAGAGACTTTGAACACCTGGCCGCTAGTATGAAGTCGGTTTCAGCAAAACCCACAACTGTTTTACAGTACCTTCAAACTAACAGGGTTTACTTAGCAGAAATCCTTGTGAACTGCAGCCTACTTTTTCAGATGCAGAGAAATGGGCAGTCCGCAAAAGCTTATGCCAAATAAAACATGTTAGCCTTTAAAATACAGTGGTGCCTCGACTTACAACTATAATCCGTTCCAGAAGATGGACGCAAGTCGAAATGATCATAAGTCAAAGGACCATTTCCCACAGGAATGCATTGAAATGCAATTAATCCATTCCAGCCAAGGAAAAAAATATCATCCCCCCCCAAAAAAATTCACTACAAGACTCATTGGAAACGTGCTTAATCCCTTCCAGCCGAAGGGGGGGGGGAGAAAAGCAACCAAGTGTGCAAGACCCATTGCAAATGCACATAAAAGAAATGGACCAGATTGGAAATGCACAGAGAACAGAGGGAAAAGGTCGGAAATGCAAAGAAAACAAAGGAAAAAGCAAGGGAAGCATGCAGGACCCATTGCAAATGCACAGAAAACAAATGGAGCAGATTGGAAATGCACAGAGAACAGAGGGACAAGGTCAGAAATGCAAAGGAAAAAGCAGGGAAGCATGCAGGACTGTTCAGAAATGGGGGGAAACCCCAAAAGCAACCAAACCCAAGACCCATCGGAAATGGGGGGGAACCTAACAAACAAACAAACCCCCAAGACCCATCGGAAATGGGGGGGGGGAAACCTAACAAACAACCCCCCAAGACCCATCACAGCACAGAAACATAACCTCCTCCAGTCTAAAACCATGCTGCAAAAACACCCAGAACAGTTTTAAAAAGCAGAAAACAGCAACTTACCTTACCTAACAGGCAGTCCCAAGCCTCCCTGAAAACACACACATGCTCACTGAGAAACAGAAGCCAGGCAGTCCCTCTTCGATCGCACTCACTCTAACCGTCAGGGCAAAAGAGCTACAAAGAAGCAGCCTTTTTTGCCACCTACAGTTAGCAATTTGAATTTCCCGCCTTTCCCCCCTGCCCTTTTCTGTTTGTAAGTGGAAGCTCCGGTCAGAAGTACAGTAGAAGCAAAATTTTGCAGCCGGAGCTGGTTGTAACTCGAAATGGTCATAAGTAGGTACGTTCGTAAGTGGAGGCAGCACTGTACTGCAGGACTACCTGTCAGTTTTGCTGCAACTAAAGACTAACACAGCTACCGTTCTGAATGTTTCTTAGAGATCACTATGATTGGAAGGAGACAAGGTTTCTTTTTCTACTAGGTGTTCTGAATACAATGTAGTAGTAGTTATCCAATAACTTTTGTTTTATTTATGTATTTGTTTATTTATTTGATTTATATACTGCCCATCTGGCAGCCAAGACCACTGTTATGAAAAGAGAAAACAATATGCAGTTATGAAAATGAAAACAATGTGCTGGGCCGATGTTATGCAAAGACATTTTAATGTGGAAAATAACTTTAAAGGATGGTAGGGAAAGACACATATTTGGCATCCTTCCTATCACTGCTTGACTACATCTCCAATCATCCCTCACCACTAGATATGAAAGACAGGACTAATGTGACCTGTAATCCAGTAATGTCTAGAGAGCCACACATCTTAAGTAATTATATCATTCTAAATCTTGGTATCTAAGGAACAATTCAGAACTACAGTAGAAACAAAACAGATATAGTGGAACAGAGGGAGAAGTATCTATGTCATGATGTCCTAATGACTGGTAAAAACTAGTGCAGGTCACAATTTACCCAATGAGGTAGCACTATGATAAAAATGATACATATAATTTTTTAATACTCCACTGCTCTTCTTTTGCAGTTGATCCTCTCTGTAAAACAAATGTTTTATGTGTTCTATAAAAAGATGTAATAAAAACTCATTGATTTTCCCCTCCACCAAGAAAAAGTATGTTTGATAGCTCAGGAATACCTCAAGATACCCCACTGAACACATGGTAAACTGTGAGGGTTTTTTTTTTTTTTTTGCTGCTATACAGTAGTAAAAGGACCAATAATTTTTATCAACAACAGGACTGGCAAACTTAAATTAGTATGTGTAAGGAATTTCTATGTTGTACAAAATAATAATTTGTTGCACAAAAACAAGGTACCAGAATGTGAAAAATGCTTAAAGTTAATAATCTTACCCTTTAGAACAGGGGTCCCCAACCCCCCAAGTCCACGGCCCGGTGCCGGTCCATGGGCTTCCTGGAACTGGGCCATGGAGATGGATCTCTGCCCCCTGCATGCACAGTGAGTGTGTTGCATTTGCAGAGGGGTGTGTTGTGCTCATGCACATGTGACATGCCCCCCCACGCATGGAGCCTGCAGTCCCCAACTGGTTAGGTTACCTCCCTGTAATCATGGCTCTTCTAGTGGACCTCTGTGAATTCACACAAAAGGGGTTATTCTGCGCCTGCACAGGATGTTCGGAAGATTCTAGAGTTTAGGAAAAAAGAAACAATTTAGTCCCCGCCCCCCGGGCGCGAGCTCTGCCTCCTCAACCTTCCTTTCAGTTCCCTAAATCCACCATTACCAAGAGTAGGTACCGAAGGAAGTCAACATGACAGACAGAGGGGAGGAAGGGAGGGATATGTGAATTCACAGAGGTTCACTAGAAGAACCATGGTTACAGGTAGGTAAACATAACTTTCTTCATAGTGGCCTCTGTGAATGCACACAAATGGGTGAATAGCAAGCTTACTCACTAGATGGAGGGCCATCATGGTAGCAAATATGACAGTATCGCCCTTCCAAATGCAGCATCATTCTTGGCTCTGACGTCCAGGTGGTAGTGCTTCGCGAATGTCAGAGCGTTAGACCAAGTGGCCACTCTACAGATGTTCTGTATCTGTATGCCTCGATGGAGAGCGGTCGATGTTGAAACTGCTTGAGTAGAGTGTGCCTTCAAGTGGCGTGGTATTGGCTTGCCTGCAAGTTGGTACGCTAGCTGAATTGTTTGCACTATCCATCTCGATAACGTCATGAGCACCCCTGTTGGGTCCATGATATTATAAGAACAGTCTGGGAGAACTTCTAAAGTGCCTTGTCCTGGTAAGGTAGAAAGTGAGGGCTCTCCTTACGTCTAATGTGTGAAGCTTTCACTCAATTGCTGTGGACGGAGATGGGAATAACATTGGAAGTGTAATAGACTGGTTTAGATGAAAGTCTGATATCACCTTAGGTAGGAAGGAGACGTCCAAGTACAAGGTAACTTTGTCCGGATGCATCTGAAAATATGGAGAGTCTGCTCTTAGAGTGGCCAATTTGCTAGCTCTTCTCATGGAGGTAACTGCAATGAGAAAGGCGGTTTTGAGAGAAAGTAGTTTCTCATTACAGGCGGCCATGGGTTCGAATGGCAGTCTGGTAAGTGCTTCCAAGATTAGCTGAAGAGACCACTGTGGTACAATACGCTTTATTGGGGGCCTGATGTTTTGTAGGCCTTTGAGGAATCTTTTGACAGTGGTATCAGATAAAAGTTTGATAGACTGGGAGCGGGTCGGTTGGTGGGCTATAACAGCTGAGACATATACTTTGATCGTAGAATGTGCAAGTCCCAGACGAAATAGATGCAAGATAAAGGTAAGTATCGTTTTAACGGAGGGCGGGACTGGTGTGAGTCCCTTGGATTGAGTGAATTTAATGAAAGATTTCCATTTGTTTTGATAGAGTCGGGAAGTGGATGGTTTCCGAGCATGGTCTAGGACTGCCCGAAACTTGGGGATATCCTCCACGCTGTCAGGTGGAGGGATTGGATGTGTGTATGGAGAATGGACCCGTCGTTCTGGGAGAGGAGAGTCGGTATGGAAGGTAGGTGAAACATTTCCCTCATTATCTTCTTGAGGTAGGTGAACCACAGTTGTCGCAGCCACCATGGGGCAATAAGTATCGCGTCCGTGCGGTACTGGATGATTCTGATGACTGTCTTTAGGAGCATGGGTATCGGAGGGAACAGGTAAGTGAGTTCTCCGGACCAGGGTATCATGAATGCATCTCCTAGTATCTATGCTGGCTCTCGACCAGTATCTGAGGCACTTGGTATTGTAACGGGATGCAAAGAGGTCTATTGTTGGTTGGTCCCATCTGAGGCATATATCTCGGAAGACTGTCTCGTTTAGGGACCACTTGTGTGTGCGAGCGGGGAGTCTGCTGAGGCGATCTGCAAGATAGTTGTTGTCCAATGTGGATTGCTTGAGGGAAAACGTGATGAGTGCGGCACCATTGCCAAAACTTCATGGTTAGACGAAGGAGGGGTAGGGAGCGGGTCGCTCCCTGTTTACATAATTGCATGTGTCGTGTTGTCCGTTATGAGCTGAACTGCCCTTCCCTCAATACGTGGGAGAAAGGCTTGAAAGGCCTTCATGATGGCCAACATTTCCAGTTGATTTATGTGGAGCACTTTTTCTCTTTTTGATCACAAGCCGTGCATCTGTAGTTCTTGGCAATGAGACCCCTATCCCGAGGGGCTGGTGTCTGCTGCTATGTGTATTGAGAGGCAAGGCGGCTTGAGTGGTCTGCCAATTGATAGATTGTGTACGGATTTCCACCAAACAAGTTGGTCTGTCAGGTGCGGTGGAATCTGTAACTTATTCAGCAGGCTGTCCACTGAAGGGTCAAATTGAGAGAAGAACCAGGATTGGAGTGCCCTCAACTTCAGCTTGGACGGCTGCTGCTTGGTGTACCGAAAGGGCTGATACTGGTACTACTGTTGGTATGGGGGCCTCTTGTAAGAAGGCTTCTGGTATTTATATGGTTGGTACAGTACATATGATTTGGCCGTCTTTCTCATCTTGTGAATGTTTTCCATTATATCATCCGTTTTTGAATTAAACAGCCCCACGGCGTCGAAGGGGAGGTCTTCAATCTTATTCTTAGTATCATCCACAATATTAGCTGCCCTGAGCCAAGCATGCCGCCTGACTGCTACTGAAGCTAGCATGGCTTTGACGCGACCCTCTGTTGTTTGGCGAGAGTACTGACATTCACTCAATGTATAGACATTCAGAGTTTCAGACTTTGATGGTTCTGGTAGGGCTTGCAGAGTGGGGAGAACTCTGTCCCACAGATGTTTCTAATAGGCCCCCATTGCCGCCTGGTAATTGGAAATTTGGATCATCAGCGCCACTAGAGAGTAAAGTTTTCTCCCCAAGGAATCAATTTTTCATTCCTCTCTGTTTACAGGAGTTGTAAAAGACCTGCTGTGGGACTTGTACTGAGTGGCCTCGGCCACAATAGAGTTAGGGATTGGATGTTTGATTAGGAAGTCCACATCCAACCCATGTATCTTATAATGGTGTTCAATTTTTCGGTAAACTTGTAGAGGACAATTTATCCCACAACTCAACGAGCTTAAGGAGCGCTGGGATGAGGCTCAAGCTAGGCAGAGGTGACTTGTCCTGGTCCATGTCGTGGAACACGAGATCCTTTTCATGCTGTGCTGATAATTGAGCGTCAAGTTGTAAGGTCCTCGCCATACGCAGTATGAGTTGAGCGTAAGACGATTAGTCTTCTGAAGATGTAAATGGTTGACAAAATTTCTTCTTTATCTTGTTATACTTATATGTTGTTTTTTATTTGTTTGGAAGCTGTCTAGAGTGGTCGCAAGACCAGATAGGCGGGATATAAATAAAATAAATAAAAATAAATAAATAAATAAATAGACTGTCCGTGATATTCTCTGGAGGGTGTTGAGTGTCAGATGCCCCCGTGGAGGATGAGCCGTCCTTATTGGAAGAAACAGAGGTCCTTGAAGGTGAATGGTGGAAACCTCTCGTGCAAACCCTAGGATGGGGTTTGACATGCGACTGTGTGGATGTCGAGAAAGGCTTGGTATCAGGGTCCTGAGGGACAACGTTTGCTGTGATTAAGGCGTCTAGCTCGTGCTGGTACTACGGGTTCTGGTACCATAGTCCTCTTTCATGATGGTTCGACTTGGGGAGGTAGGGACATTCCCTCGGTGTCGAGTAGTGGTTTCAAGCGGAGACGGCATGGAGGGGTACCAAGATGGTGGCAGAAAATTAAATCCCCTGTGTTCTTGGTAAGCATAGCCATGGTACGGATATGGCTGGTATCGATCATAATGGTAGCCGTAATGCAGTGGCCCCTGGGGATGGTAGTATTGGCCCTCATGGCCCCACGGTTGGTATGGCGAAATATACTTTCGTTTCTCCATTCTCTTTTCTGGAGTGCATACTGCAGACTCCTGCTTGGATTTGGCATCAGTACCTGCCCACCCTGAAGATCGAGGGCTAGAATGGGCTAAGGCCGGGCTGGATGATGCATCAGCCTCACCATGGCCTGAACTTGGAGAAAAATGGAGCAAGGCATGAGGTGCTTGAGCTGGAGGAATGGCACATTCCTCTCTATCTGAAAGCCCAAGATTGTCTCTTGAAGATTCTTCCAAATGCATTGGAGCTGGAGGGAGCGGAGTAATGGCCGGTTTAAAGGTTGTCTTTTGTTTCTTAATTTTGTCCTTATCTTTCCTCTTTTTTGCAGACTTGGCTGGCCTTGCAGAAGCCTTAGAAGAGGCTCGTTTGGCTGATTTTTGAGAATTCTTGGGCTTGGTAAGAAAAGAAGTCATGCTCAACAAGGACTGTGCAGCCAGGCTGGGGGCAGTCTTTGCAACCTCCAATCGTGGAGTGGGAGAAGGAACAGGCTGCCCTTCCATGGCTGGATTAAGGGTCTTTTTGTAGAGAAAGGACCTTAGGCGTTGCAGTCTGAGCTTAATAGCTTGTTCAGAGAAGCTTCTACACGAAGAGCACGACTGGGTTTGATGGGATACCCCCAGGCAAAACAAGCACAAATTGTGTCCGTTGGTCAAAGGAATTTTTTGAGTACAAATGGAGCACTTCTTAAAACCCTGAGGGGCCATAAACAGGGGGGAAAGGGAATAAAATAAGGGACAGGGAATTGGGGGAGACAGCGAAAGAACTTAAAGGGTGGTTCTATTGCTAGAAAAAAACAATATTGAATAGAAATCAAGATAGGAATAGAAAAAAGGGCTATTATCACTTTCCTTAATTGCACTGCTGTTCCTCATGTCCTACCCTAATGGCAGAAAAAAAAGGAACTGAAAGGAAGGTTGAGGAGGCGGAGCCCACGCCCTGAGGGGGGGGGGGAACTAAATTGTTTCTTTTTTCCTAAGCTCTAGAATCTTCCAAACGTCCTGCATAGGCGTGGAATAAACCTATTTGTGTGCATTCACAGAGGCCAGTATGAAGAACCATAGCTTTCAGCTGTAGTGCCCAAAGGAAGACAAAAAACATGGCCAACATTAGGCAGGAGTCTGGTAGGCATGAAAAAATTCCTTCCCAGACTTTCAAGATGACCTGCATATACCAAGGACACCCTATATTTGTTAAAGAAAAGCTTTAGGAACTAACTCCTTTCATAAAACACGTTCCAGAACTGGAAGCAATCTTACTGCTTCTATTTTTTGCCATAAACAGTCTCACATAACAATGTGGATATATCTAGCAATTTTTTATTTATTTATTTATTTATTTATTTATTTATTTATTTATTTATTTATTTATTTATTTATTTATTAGATTTTTACCTCCTCTAGACCATGTCTACTTGGGGCGGCTTACAAAATAAAACAGCACTGTATAAAAATAAATAAAATCATAAAAATTTCGATTACAATTTTAGTTTGAACAGTTAATTTAAAGAATAGATTACCAAGATGGAATAGCATAAAAAGGAAAAAATAAAGATTTAGTTGACTGGAGGGAAGGCCTGCTTGAATAGCCAAGTTTTTAACTGGCTTTTAAAAACACCCAGCAAGGGTGCCAGCCGAATTTCTGTTGGGATGGTATTCCTAGGCTAAATTCCAAATTTAGCTGAGAAAAAGTACTTCCCTTTAAAATTAACTGAGATAGCTATGTTCAACAATCAATAAGTTAGCTGTTTCTAACCATTCTATCACTAACAGCTTTGTAAGGAGAAAACCTAAATGTCATGACTCGTACTCTATTATCAAATACATGACAAACCTTGTAGGAAGAGTACAGCATCCATCAGCTGTCAGCCTGACTTGAGTTTCATAGCTATCCAAAGGACAAACAACTTGTTGGACAGGAGGGCATTCCACTGTACTACAGTCTATGCTGAACACTGTTGGGAAAGCAAATGAAAGATATGGTTAAGATTTACCTTGCAATATAGTAAAGAGCCCTATTGTCTTAATTACAGAATACAAAAATTAACTTCATTATACACAAATTGCTGAGGAGTAAACATGGCATTTCAAGACCAGTCTCGAATTACTTCAAATGCAGACAACCAAGGCAACCAATCATCTCAAAGCCTGCATTCTCAGATCTGTCTCAGCAGCCTTTTTCTTACACATACTTAGAAACATATTAAATGTATGATGGAACATTATGGCAACTGGCTTCCATGAAAATATGACATATGAATGTGAATTCTAATGCAAATACAAAATATGTGATTTATTTTTATTAGTCTAAAAATTATACCTTTAGAAGAGGTAGCCATGTTAATCTGTACTAGCATATCAGGCAAAAATTAAAATAAATAAATAAATAAAAAAGATAAAAATGTTGTGGTATGTTAAAGACTGTTTCTTTTGTTTCTGCCTACAATTATACCTGTCATATGATTTGTCAGTCAGTGCTGTAGAACCCGAAAATGAGTACTTCTATTCTAGCATAATGTAAAGCTACTGTGCAAAGAATGCATTGCCAATATGGAATTTGACAATTCCACAGGCTAGCTTTCCAGGTTGCCCATCTAGTAGTCAATCCATGTGCAACACAGTATAGTCAATTTGTGAAGTTTATCATGGCAAGTGTGGAGAGAGACAATGATCAGAGTCAACAGCAGCATAACAGAGAGAAGAGCAGAGCAGAGTTTTCGTGATGCCCTGTCAGTGTTCCACAATAGCAGATTCCCCTTGCTGTGTGAGGCACTTGTCTTCAACTTGTATGTGTTTCCATGAGTATTTGTGACATACTTTTTTTTTGCTCTGTATGTTCAGAGGCTGCCTTTGTCATAACTAAATATGTCAACACACATTGTCTCTCATATAAATGAATAATAATATGGACCAGAGGAGATTTGGGTTTGCCATTATTAACTCAAAGACTGCAACAGCATTTATTCCCCTTCTGTAAGGGAAAATGGCTAGTGATGAAGTCCTTTGTTTTTCCATTACTATGGTCCAATGAAAACTGTGTTCCAGGTCAGCCAAACTGAACGGTCACATGTACTGTACTAAAACTGGACAGTGACAGCTGAGAACAGGAGTGGAAAGAAGGCAGACTGGAAAATCTAATGGTACATATTTGGGCAATTAACAGTATATTGACTAGGATTTTACTCCCACACATTTAATCATAGCTGCAACAAAAAGTGGAATGTAGTGGTGCTGCAGGTTAAACTGCAGAAGCCTCTGTGCTGCAAAGTCAGAAGACCAGCAGCTGTAAGATCAAATCCATGCAACAGAGTGAGTTTCCATCGCTTGTCCCAGCTCCTGCCAACCTAGCAGTTCGAAGGCATGTAAAAACGTGAGTACTTAAATAGGTACCACCTTGGTGGGAAGGTAATGGCATTCCGTGTCTAGTTGCACTGGCCATGTGAGCACAGAAACTGTCTATGGACAAACGCTGGCTCTACGGCTTGGAGACGGGGATGAGCGCCACACCCTAGAGTCAGACCCAACTGGCCTAAATCTCAAGGGGAACCTTTACTTTTACCTTACAACAATATGAGCCAGCTGAAATGAAGAGGCCTGAAAAGTACTTCCAATCCATTTTTGCTACTGAAAATACATAAAATAAATTAATTCCTAAGATCCAGCATGTGCTTTTGTTCTAAACTGTTGTGGAGCCACTGGCTGCAGAGCCATGGATTGGGGATTCAATCTCCACTGTGCATCCTAGGAGAAGAGCCAGCTGCGTAGCTTTGGACATGCTGCACAGTCCCAGCACGCACTCAGAAGAAGGGAATGATAAACTACTATTGTGTAGATAGAAAACTACTGCCTAGAAGAACCTGAAAAGGGTCACCATGTCAGAATTGACTTGACCACACACAATTATTATTATTATCTGTTACACTTAGGTCTTGATGGCAGAATTCAAACAGAATACCAAGTTGATCTGACAAGGATCATGAACTCTGTCCACCACTGGTCTAAAACGCCTACATAAGAAAGTAGGATCAAATAAGATGAAAAGTCACAGAGAAACCATTGTAATAGTAAGATACAACTATTTGCTCTCAAGCCTAGTCAGTTTCTGGCCCTTGACACTGACCCACCACACATTTTGCATATACATAGGTATGTGTGATGTGAGAAAGAGGGTCCTCCTTCTGATTCTGCTGAATACCTCTGTGCTTTGCCAATGGAATGATACTTTTTACGTACGTACTCCCCTATGTCTGATATTCCAAATGGCCAGACTGCAAGCAAATGTGACAGGTTTTTTTTAATCAGGCAGCTGGGCTCAGTTCACAAGGTCACAATACAGTTATGATCTATTTATTCAAAACTTCTGTCATGCAGTGTTTTCCAAATGATCACTTTCTCTTGAGTGCCACTGGCCTGAAAGAACATATACTGGATTCTCAAACTATTATGTTAACTGGGGTTGTTGGTTAACATGATGGGTTATGGTAATCAAGGCTGTGAAGTAAAGCTGTGCAAGGTCTCTTCCTGCTTTGACTGGAATGTTCTCCTCTCTGAAAAGTGCAGGGAGAATGACGGCAACTATTGCAAGATTTTAAGGAAATCCTGATAAGCCATACAGCAGGTGCACACTGGGGGCCATTTTCTCTGATACAGCTAAAGTAGTAAGAGCAGTCAGGCACACAAAGGTGCCCATACTGAACTTTCAGTTTTAGATTTATACATACACATTTTAAAAATTGAGGGGGGTACACATTACCTGGTTTACATTCATAGAAGTCACAGCATTCCCCTGGCTTGCCTGATGCTTTAGAAACCAAGATATTCAAATAGCCTGGTTGGCAAACTTTCCTCAAACACCCTGCAGGGTTGCACACGCAGCGGCTAGGTAGAGGGCAGCATTCACCAGGTGGAGCATACCCTTCAATCAAAACAGAATCTTCTGGACAGCGAGGAGAAAACTGTACTTCACAACGGGCCTTGGAGCAGTCAGGCTTTTCTTCTGAAAACAAGACAGTGTGTGGATATCAGTAATAAGCTGTCCTGGTATATAAAGCTTCACTAGCTGGTCATGATTGCCAAAGAGAAAGGTACTACTACACATACTATTGGCTGGCCTTTCCCTCAAAGAAGATATCAGCTCTGTTAACTGGTGTCTGCCATGGCAGATAGCAGAAAAATGGTTAGTTGAATACCTCAGAAATTAATCTACTGTTGCAAATGTTTCTCAATGCCAAGCTATGTCACACATTTTTATATTCTGTTTTGTCACACAAGTAGTCTCTCATACATTTGGGTATAAGGGACAGTTTTACAAGTAGAAGAGAAAATAATAATCCTGTTTACAGATACAATTCTAAAATATCTCTGATACCCACTAAGATGCAGATATATCCACCTGTTCTAAAAAGGGCTTGAACTGCATATGCGGGAACATAGCAATATAAATACTGAAACAATCACACAGCTCCCATCCTACGAAGTACTATCACTTTATGTAATGAGACACCCACTTGTTGCCCTTATAAAGGCCAAGAGGTAGACTCAATTGATTAATTAATTCTCAGCAGCAGCTTAGGTGTGAGTCCAGTGACAGAACCTCCCATTAAATTGAAATGTTTCCACTCTGGTTTCATTTTTTTTCAAGACAGGAATAAGACTGACTAAGGTAAAGCAAAGAACAACAGCATGTGCAGTTATATATATAAGGTAGTGAATAAAAAGGAGTATGCAGGTGAATGTCATGTTATTACAATAGCTCTTGCAATCTGGGTATGTAATTGTGTTTCTTATTAGGTTAATACTGATGATCGCAGTGGTTTCCAATCTTGGGCAACCCAAGTGTTCTTCAGCTGCAACTACCAAAAACCTCAGCCAGCACAGCTAGTGGTGAAGGCTTCTGGGAGTTGCAGTCCAAGAACACCTGGGTTACCCAAGGTTCGGAACCCCCTGTCTATAACAACTGGTATGCAAAGTGCTGTACAGTACTTAAGAGAATATTACAGGTAAATAAGCCATAGTTGGGATCAGTGGTAGGTAAGCAGGCACCAATTCAATGCCCAGCTTCTTTTCTCCCAATGTTAATGACAAAGGCAAAGGCCACCTGCTGTAGCCAGGCTTCGCAGCTGTGAATGGTCAAGCCTAGAGAGAGGCCTGTAAAACTATTAACAGGAACCGGGCTTTCTCTGTAATGGCCGCAGTGCTATGGAACACATTGCCTGTTGATGTATGCCAAGTTTCCTCCCTTCCAACCTTCAGGAAATATGTGAAAGAGGAGCTTTTCCAAAAGGTCTTTGGTAACATCCATCCATCCATCCATCCATCCATCCATCTATTCAATTTATATCCCGCCTATCTAGTCGGTTAGGACCACTCTAGGCGGCTTACAACCTCACTCTTTTGATATTCTCATAGACCCATGTATTTGTTTGCTAATGCTTTAGATTTTTTTGTTTTTATAAACTATGGGTTTATGTTGTGGGTGGGTTATTATTTTTATTCTCTTTATTGATGTTAGCCCTACAGAGCAGTGTTCTGTTACTAGATGTGTGGGATAAAAATGTAAAAATACTTACTTACCAACCAACCAAGGCTGGTTAGGTGGCTTAATTGTTATAATACTAGGGTGCAGTCTTACTGTTGATTTATTTGATTTATATAGTGCTGTGCCCTAGTACTACAAAGTGGCTTATATCAGTTTTTCTACATTAGTTCTGCTCTCTGGGGCTCATAACAAATAATAAACATCAGGGATTTGAACCTGGCTTTCCTGAGGGCTAGTCTACTGCAGTGCACTGGGTACACAAGAGCGCCAAGCCCTGTTGGATGTCCGTTGATTTATCTCTATTTCAGGCTCATATTCATGGTTGACTCTTTTTTATAAAGTACTAACAGAACAGTTCAATAAGATACAACGAAATACACTAACTGAAGTACTACTCAAAGCAAGCTACTTACATCAAAAATCAAACAATGATTTCAGTGCCTCACCCTATCAACATTCCTTCTAATTTTCTGCCAGTGCTAGGATGGGGGCCCGTCCCACACACACAGGCTTCTGGCCATGACCAGAACCAAATGGGTAGCAACACTGGCTGTGCCCACACACCCATGCAGCTTAGAGAGAACACCACTCACTACCATCTGCAGAGTGCTCTAAAAACCTGCATATACCATCACATTGGAGTTGTGTGTTTTGAGCATAGTAACTGACATGAAACAATATTTTTCATTTAGAATGATGGTTTACTGATTAGGCATCATGATTTTCATTATACTCAAGGATCTCAAGGTATGTCATAAATAAATGCAGCCTTTTCCTCACACAAACTTCATTAAATGGCACTATAAAGGGAGGAGCTGCCTAGCTACCACAGGGCAGTTGGTGTTAACAGACTGCAAAGAAAGGGAGGGATTCTCACTGTCACCAACAAAAGGGTGATGTTAAAAATAGTTGCTGCCACTCAGTTAACTGCCCAGGAAAAAATCTCCATTGCTGTCAGAACTTTGTATCTACCACCTAATGTCTTCCACCCTCAAACTTTAAAGCACTGGAGAGAGCTGCTCCAACAAAAAGATACTGCTGCTCAAATTCAGTAGTAACTCTGTTGCTGTACGAGTTGGCTTGTAAACTCAGTGAATTAGGTATCTGGCTGTGGAGTCAGAGATTAGCAGTTCAGTTCCCCACTGTGCTTCTCGGAAGAGCCAGCCTTCGTGGGCCTGGAGAAACTGCACAGTCCCAGGATGCCACCAAAAGAATGGAATACTAAACCACTTCTAAGTACTCTGCCTAGTAAACCCTGAAAAACGCTGGCATAAGTCAGAATTGATTAAATGGCGTATGATGATGATGATGATGATTTCCAAAACAGCATGAGAAGACAAAAGGTACTAGAAAATATAATAATTTTATTTATTTATTTAAAATATTTTAGCCCATCTTTCTCCTTGAAAAGGATCCAAGACAGCTTACAATATTGAAAGACAATATTTAAAGTTAAAAGACAATATTTAAAGCAAAGAACAATGAGTATAAAGAGGCATCTTACATCATTAAAAGGCAATAATTAAAGCTAGGAACAATATGTATACAGATATTAAATTCTAGGAAAAACTGAAGACAGCAGGAAAAAAGGAATGTTCAACGTGAGATGCAAAGAAAGCCATTGAATTTCATTTGCAAAACCTGAGCAGAGCTGTTATTCCTAGAACTTTTTAAAAGTCCTTCATTCATAGGGTTCTATTTATTTTATTTTATTTCTTTATTAGATTTATATCCCGCCCTTCTAGCCAATGTCTACTCAGAGCAGCTATGAGAATGTTAGAATGTATTTGATGGCACTTAACAATGGATCTTACAGAACCAGAAAACAGGAAATCAGAATGAATACTGCAGTATTCCCATAAGAAGCTTTAATACAGGGTGGATAAAAATCAATAATTTTTAAAAAATCGATTTAAATCTAAGAAAATCAATTCTTTAATTGTCAAAAATATCCAATTTTAAAAATTAAATTGTGATGTCAACTGATTTGATTTAAATCAAATCTGCTCTGCTTTAATCTATGTTAGGCTTTCACAAGAAAAAAAGCAAGACAGATTAGAAGAAAATAAGAAGGAAACAGGTCTGGTACTGCTTGTGCAATTACTAATGAATACCCTGTTTTCTTCTTTTTTAAAAAGCAGAATTCTGATCTAACAATTGAAAAATAAAATTAGAATAAGCCTTTGAGGACAGTAGCCATCTTCCCTAAGTTGATTCCAGGTCACAGAAGAAGTTTTTGTTGTTAAATAAGATATTAAGGGCTATTAGCCATAATGATTAGAGGGCATCATATTCATCCTAAGAGGCAATATGCCTCTGATTTTCAGTTGGTTGGGAGCAAACATACAGTTGTGTTCAAAATTATTCAACCCCCAATGCTGTAAAGGGGTTTAGGGACTATAGTGTACCTTTGGAATTGTATTCAGAATGAAATCCTACAAGGACGTTTTAAAGAACCAAATGCAACTAAAATAACATCAATTGTTTATGTAATACAGTAGTAAATGTTTCTTTTGTGGTTTCTTCATTGCCACAATTATTCAACCCCTTAAAGACTACCACTCTGAAGAAGAGAGGTTCATTCAGGTGTTTTCGATCAGGTATTGAAAACACCTGTGGATGTCACTGAGCACCAATCAAGCATAATAAGCACCAATTAGGCAGCTTTAAAATGACTGTGATACTCAGCTCCTTCTAGACATTTACTGGTGTGGTTACAAACATGGTGAAGTCAAGAGAATGGTCCAGGAAGACAAGAGAAGAGGTGATTTGTCTTCACAGGAAGGGCAATGGCTATAAGAAGATTGCAAAGAAGTTAAACATACCAAGAGACACCATAGGAAGCATCATTCGCAAATTCAAGGCAAAGGGCACTGTTGAAATGCTACCTGGTCGTGGAAGAAAGAAGATGCTGACTTCGACTGCTGTGCGCTACCTAAAGCGTAGAGTGGTGAAAAGTCCCCGTGTGACTGCTGAGGAACTGAAAAAAGATTTGTCAGATGTGGGTATAGAAGTTTCAGCTCAGACAATAAGGCGCACACTGCGTAATGAAGGTCTCCATGCCAGAACCCCCAGGCGCACCCCCTTGCTGTCTCCCAAGAATAAGAAGAGTCGACTGCAGTATGCCAAAAGTCATGTGGGCAAACCACAAAAGTTGTGGGATAGTGTTCTGTGGACTGATGAAACAAAATTAGAACTGTTTGGGCCCATGGATCAACGCTATGTTTGGAGGAGGAAGAACAAGGCATATGACGAAAAGAACACCTTGCCTACTGTGAAGCATGGCGGAGGGTCAATAATGCTTTGGGGCTGTTTTGCTTCTGCAGGTACAGGGAAGCTTCAGCGTGTACAAGGTACCATGAATTCTCTTCAGTACCAGGAGATATTGGATGAAAATGTGATGCAGTCCGTCACACACCTGAGGCTTGGGAGACGTTGGACCTTTCAACAGGATAATGATCCCAAGCATACCTCCAAGTCCACTAGAGCATGGTTGCAGAGGAAAGGCTGGAACATTTTGGAGTGGCCATCGCAGTCACCAGACTTAAATCCGATTGAGAACCTCTGGTGGGACTTAAAGAAAGCAGTTGCAGTGCGCAAGCCTAAGAATTTGACTGAACTGGAGGCTTTTGCCCATGAAGAATGGGCGAAGATACCCGTAGATTGCTGCAAGACACTTGTGTCAAGCTATGCTTCACGTTTAAAAGCTGTTATAACTGTAAAAGGATGTTGTACTAAGTACTAAGATTGAATGTCACTTGGGGGTTGAATAAAAACTAATAATGATGTGAGCACAGAAAAGACATTTGTGGTTATTTCATTATAAACTTAAGGTTATATTTCTCTGACCTACAAGTGCCTCTTTCATGTAAATGTAAGCAAGATGACTGAATGATCAAAATCAATGTCAAAATATAACATGCATGCATACACACATACATTTATATTTAATTTAAAGTATTTTATCTCATCTTTCCCCTTAAAAATGACATAAAGCAGCTTCCATATCAAATACAGTATTTAACCATCACAATTTTAGTGGATCTTCCAACAATCCCTATATCATATTCGTGAAGGCTTTCACGGCTGGGATCTAACGGTTGTTGTCATTTCACCAGTCTCTGTGGTCGGCATCTTCAGAAGACCAGAGCACAGAGTGCCGGCCACAGAGACTGGCAAAACATTAGGAAGAACAACCTTCAGAACACAGCCAAACAGCCCAAAAAACCCACAACCAATCCCTATTTCACCTCTCTAAAATTAGAAAATATCACCAAGAGTAAGGATGTGTCACAGGAAATCAATATCATTCACACTCTAATTTTCAGCCTCACTGGGTGGGGTTCCTCCTCTCTCATAACTTCACCCCTGTATGTGCGTGCACCTCTTTCTGGGATTCTGTTGCAACCAGAACCAAAAGTGATCGCTGTGCAGAGCAGGAAGAGAGCTGTGTAGAGGAAGGTGGAGTCGTGCATGAGCCCAGCTTAGAGGGAACCTTGTTCACACTTTTTAAAACTTTTGTATTCCAGATTACCTTGTAAAAGCTGCTAAGTAAAAAAACTGACAGGGAAGAAAAGTTTTGTTTGAAATATGGTGCTGGAGGAGAGCTTTGTAGATACCCCGGACCGTCAGAAAGATGAACAAATTGAGTCCTAGATGAAAATAAGCCTGAATCATCTTTAGAACAGTGGCCACGAACCTTTTTGGGCTTGCGTGCCCAAACTGAAAAACAAAAAACAAATAAACAAAAAACACCAGTGTGTGCCACGGCACTGGCGGAACTGGAAGTAGCAGCAGAAGGGGAAATCCTGGGTATGGAGGTGCCTCAAGACCCCACTCCAGATCTGCTTCCAGTGCTAACTGCTCTGGATCCACCTGTCAAAGTGCCAGTACCGCAGCTACAGCTGCCTTCCCAGGTTTGGCTGCATAGGTGGGGTGGAGAGCAGCGATCCGGTGATTTATGGCACACGTGCCCACAGAAAGGGTTCTGTGTGCCAGCTGTGGCATGTGTGCCATATGTTCACCATTGCTGCTCTAGAGACAAACATAATGAAACAGAAGAGTATCATCATACTTTGGGCATAACATGAGAATGCTAGGTTCTTTGGAAGACAATAATGCTGGGAAAAGTTGAAGGCAGCAAGAAAAGAGGAAGATTAAATATGAAATGGACTGACTCCCTAAAGGAAGCTACAGACTTGAGTTTAGAACAGCTGAGCAGGACAGTTGGACATTGCTGAGATCTCATTCAGATCTTGAAAGCAAGTAACAAAAACATTAGCAGTGTTTTGTCTTCTTTTTCATTATCACTAAGAAGCTTTCCATGAAAGCAGATGTCAATTGCAGAACAATTCTTTTGCAACACTTCTGATACACCCATTAACAGTTTTCAACTAAAGTACTGTATTATGCTTTTGAGTACTTCTCCCAACTCAATTGTTCTGAAAGCAAACTATTAAAGCTTCAAAGTATTATTTGGAAGATTTAAACTGAAACAAAGCAATGTTTGTTTACATCATGTTTTGATTATATAATTGATGTTATTCAGAGTTTAAAGTCTAACAAAAGCTTACCTCAGAGTAAACCCCCAAAGAACACAAGTCCAACAAAGATAAATAAAAGACATGTTGTGACTTATGTATATTATTACACATGGCATTCTTTGTGGTCAATGCAATGAAAATAAGTTTTGCTTCTTTGATTTCTATCCTTTGCTATATTCAGACAAATACAAAACACCTTTATTCCACTTGGCATGCTCTTGCAGTTGTCATTGAAATAGATGCCAAACAATAGAAGTACTGTACAGTTATACATGGGCAGGAAGGAAATATTAAAAGGATTAGGAATAAACAAGAAAAATGATTACTCAGCTATAGCAGTCCGGCAGACAGGCATCCTACAGGAATGCAAAATACCCAAAAGGATTTTCTGGATATCAAAAGGACTGTTAATTAGATTTTTTAAAAGAGATTATTCTGGACACACAATATGTGTAGCATATCACATAGTTGAATTAACTGAGATAAAAAGGAACTACAGGGGCCTTTTACATAACATCTATGGTTCAAAACAGATATACCCTGAATTTAGATTTAAAAAATTATGCAACAATTAACAATCTGGCAAGTTCAAAATTAACTAATTTGTCTAGCAGAACCTTTCACTACCAGTAATAGATTAAGATGGCGAGGCTCATACAGACACATGCTTTGAAGGTAAATTATAGGGTAAATCAAGTTAAGTAGATAATGATCTCAGTCAATTTCTACACTTTATTTTCAAGAATACTTAAAGGTCTGTCACAAATATTACAAACTCCTGTTCATTGATGTATACTGAACTTTGACTACACATAATTAAAAACAGCATAAGGACTTTAGTTTGAAACCTTCCAAAAAGCACCTTCCATTCCTTTCTCCAAAACTTACAGACAAGTGTAACTGCCACTTAGGCAAAATATATTGGAAAAGGGGGGGGGGGATCAGTTGAATTGGCTGATTTTGGATTGCCAATTACAAAACTGTAATTGGTAAAATGCATAGAAAAGATGTGCTGTTTGGCTCTTGCACCAAAAATATGTAATTATTTAACTTCAAATGATTTAAAAATTACTGGGGAAAAAGGAAGAATGCAGTGTTTGCCTAACAATAAATATATTATGTTTAAGAGATTCATATTTGTTCAGTCATTCCCAAGTGGGAGCAGCCCGACACTGTATACTAGCATACCATCATGCTCTGAAGCAGAATGCTGACATCAGAATCCATCCATTATCTTAAATCAAGTGAAATCTACAGGCTGAGAAATTACATTTTAAGAAGATTTTAAAAGTTTTTAAATGGGTTTTCTCTGTTAACCCCCCAAAACACACATTTCCTTTCATAAATAAGCAACAGAAAAACAGGGAAAAAGCATAGCAGAAATAAGGAAACACATGCAATAACTGAAATAACTGTATGTCCATTATGCAGGTAGAAGCAATCAACCACAGCAGTTACACAAAAGGAGGATTTTCAGGCCTATACCACTTTCATTTAAGGCATTTAAAGACACTTATGAAATCATAGAAAAAGTCACGTAAATTAAGTCATCTTCATTAAATGATCGGCAGTCATGTTCACTCCCTTGAGTTCACTGGAGGAAGGGCAGGATATATAAGTAAAAAATAAAATATTAAATATATTTGGAACACTTTAATTTTAACTCGAGCCTCTACACATTTACATTTCCTTGTTCTTACAATCACAATACAGTACTCTTCCTCTGAAGGATGGGGGACCACTGAAGTTCAGGACATTCTGGGACCTTTGCTGAACACTATCCTTCTGGTTTACAGATAAGAGATTATGTTAACAGGGACAAGTTGTAAGAGATAGCAGGAGATAATGGAGAACACAGGTAGCAACCTGAACAAGTGTACCATTATGGCACCGTGTCATGAATAAGAAAAAGAAACGTATATTTTATATGTTTACTGCAAGATTTATTCTTTGTAATCATAAATGAAGTACCACTACTTTCTTTTGCTGACGGATGATGGTTTGTATTATAATGACACAGATGCTGAGATCCTGTAGCTCTGTTACTCGTGTTGAAGACAATCTAGCTGACAATTAACAAATCTCTGCTGCAATTTTTAAGCATCTGACAAGTCAGTGGGCATGTCCTCTCCAAGGATCTAAGCAGTGACTTATTAACTGCCAGCTAAAAGTCACAGGATGTTATATTTACTTTCTGTATGTGCAACAAAACAACAGGATTTCAGTCATAAAAATATACATATATGTGCATACATATATATTTTTATGTGCAATAAGAATATTAGAAACTATATATGTATCTCAGAATGTACAAAGAAAATATAAATAAGTTAAATGGGCAACACTTTTAGCATATATTCAATAAGCAATGTTCCCTCTAAACTATGTGGCCATGCGGCATTGCATTGGGGCCATGGAGCAGGGCCAGTGTTGTTGCCCATTTGCTCCTGGTTGTGGCTGAAACCCTGTGCGTGCTGGGCCAGGTCCTCAACCAGTGCTAGCGGAAAATTAGAGGGAACATTGGTAATAGGTTTTCAAAGCTGTATATTGATAGTTTATTTAGTATATTGTGTTGTTTGGTTAAGGTACCACTCTTAAAAATTCCATCTACCAGCAAGAACATTTTGTCACCCCTTTTCTGCCCAGACCCAATCAACATTCTCTCTAAGCACTGAGACTATGTGGCCACGAAGCACTGTATCAGCGCTGCACATTTGCTTCCAGTTGCAGCCATAACTCTATGTGCACAAGCGGGGTTCCTGTGCAGTGCTCTGGAAAATTAGAGGAAATGTTGGACCTAACCTATGTTGTACAAACTGCTAGCTGAATCCTTTCTCTGGAGGCATCTAAAAATTCTCTAGAATTGGGACTTCTGAGTTCTTAAAGTTCTCAATTGTATGTATAACAGAATCATTACAGTGCAAACCAAACATTAAAAATGAAAACACCAATGTTTATCTTATTTTCTATATTTTTGTCATTTCCTTGTAACCTTTTTTTAAGGAATATAGAATATAGACGTTTGTGTAAAAATTCACTGGTATTTATGTACTTCAAGCAAAAAAACACATTCATATGCCATTAAAGCATCTAAAATTTTCCCTGGAAGATGTGTGTACTTCAATACATTGGAGCTACTTTATTCTGGCTAACCATGGAGCTTCATTTGCATATTATGCACTGTATTTATTGATGAAGCAAACATTTGGATTTGTTGGGAAAGGGTTAAACAAGCACTTCTCCCTACCCTGATTCTTCACTCCAAATTAACCCTTTCAATACTGTTTTATTCCTCAGAAATGACTACAAGTAACATTCAAACCCCTAGTGGCTATATAAACTAAAAGATGGGAGGGACACAATCTTTGGCCCTCTGAATCTTTTGGACAATCCCTTAACATAAGCCATATTAGATGGGTGGATGGGAAATGGAGGATAAAACATCTGGAATGGGAAATGGAGGATAAAACAGTGAATATTCTACAGATCTATTAAAAGATCAACTAGATCAACTTCCCACTGATCTATGCCTTATATTATTCTTCTCTGTATGCAGGTTGGTACTTTTTTTTTTTTTTTTTTTTGGTAAGCCTTAACACTTTTGGGTAGTGTTTTTGTTTCAGATTCTGATACCACTGCAACAAATATATATTATTTAACTTACTAGACGCTTTCACCACTTACTGCTCTTAAAAGTAAGTGAAAGTTTTGTTGTATATTCGAATTCTTCTTTGAACTTTTTATCCCCTCTGCTATCCTTCCGTCAGCAGGCAAAGTCTTTTTTTAAAGCTTCCACCAATTAATAGCCTCAAAGCAATGGGTTTTGGCACATGTGCGGAATTTCCCTCTTTTTAAGTAAAACAGTATTAGCATTTTAGCACAGTACTTTAAGACAGGATGTGTATACAGAATGGAGATTAGAGATGTGACATTCTTGAAAAATGAGAAACATTTGGACCACACCTAAGACTTTAATTTCATTACTGTAGTTTCCTAAAAAACAGAAGACCTGTTTTTGTGTTCAGTTTAGTACATTTGAAAACAATTTTAAAAATTCTGCCTCTACAATGTAGTGCAATTTTTTTGTCAAAAAGCTTGTGTTTTTTTTTAAACAGCTGCAAGGGGCTTGTTTATTTCAACTTCATTATGAAGCCAATGTATTTTGAATCATTTTGGCATATGTGAATGACTATGTCAATGTAAATAGTATCCATGGCGTTTGCAAAGTACTGTATTTTTTGCACCATAAGACTCACTTTTTTCCCACAAAACAGGGGGGTGGAAAGTCTGTGCATCTTATGGAGCGAAGAAAACAGATTATATTTTCCTCCTAAAATATAATACATTCTCCTAAAAAATCGGTGCGTCTTATGGAAAGGTGCGTCTTATGGAGCGAAAAATACGGTATTATATGCCAGGATCATGGCATATAATAGTCTGCAGGGTACTCTGCAGTCCAAACTCTTAGTTCCCCTCCTCATCTGTTTCTATTTTAGCTCTGTATCACTTAGATGCTGAACATTTTCTCACCTTTTGCTAACCTTGTTGATCCTTTATTTCATTTTATCTTCCTGTTCCTGTGGCTTTCAGATAGTCACACAGTATTTATTACATAAAAGACAGATCAATTTGAACTCAAATTTTATGAAATGAGACAACCTGTAACACTTAACTAGATCTAGGTCACTTTGAAATGATACATAAAACCATTAAATGTTTTAAAAACAATTGAATATAATAAAAAGATGATTAATAACAGTGGTAAAGAATTCTGTACACAAGGAAAAAATACAGCACAGCAGAAAAACATGGCTTTTGGGGCATGATGAGGGATAATGAAACATTGAGATCTGGAATGTCAGGATATAAATCCACTTGAAAATGCAATGATTTTAAAGGCCTTGTAGTTTCTGTAAGTCACAGGTCGGGGAACAGGGGTAATTATACCAAATGGGGTAAAAGTGAAAATCCTGGGGGTAATGAGCAGACTGCTTCCTCCGGAAATGACTGCAAATAAGCAGCAGGAGGGAAAGAAGCAAGCAAGGGAAGGAGAGAAGAAAGGTGCGAGAGACTGAGGACTTCATCAAGCTTATTTAAAGGTATGTACCGTACTTGCCGGCGTACAAGATGAATTTTTTGGCCCAAAAAACATGCCTCCAAGTGGGGGGGAGGTCATCTTGTATGCCGGGTGCACTTCATTTGGGCCAGGAAGGAGCCACCACCGCCGCTGAGTGATGTGGGGCCATGCTGGCCGGGGAGGAAGGCAGGCAGGCAGTTGGTCCGGATGGATGGAGGGAAGCAGAGCCGGCCCTGCCTGAGCGGCCAGAGCCCGCCGCCGGGCTGCCCGCCGCCCCGCGCCACTAAGCCAGCTGCGTGCTCGCTCACCCACCACCCGCCTGCTACCCCTCTTCCTCCTCCTCCTCCTGCCGCGGCCCACCCAGCCTCTTCCCCTCTTCCTCGTCCTCTTGCTGCTGAGCCAGCTGCACGCTCACTCGCCCGCCACTTGCCCGCCCGCTACCCCTCTTCCTCCTCCTGCTGCTGCTGCCTGCCCAGCCTCTTCCCCTCTTCCTCACCCTCCTCCCCACCAGCCATGAACTTCCAGGGCGGGCCCGGGCAGAGCCCCTGGCATCTGCCGCTGGCACTGCAGCAGAGCCGTCCACTCTATATTTTGAGAGGAAATGTTGGGGGGGGGTCATCTTATACGGCCAGTCACCTTGTACGCAGGCAAATACAGTAACTGTGTGTGTGTGTGAGAGAGAGAGTGTGAAAGAGACTGACTGACTGACTGAAAACTATGAAAAAGAACTAAGAGTTAGCAATTTGGTCTCTAGTTCCTCTGCTCCTTCGAAATCCAGCTTGTACTTCTGGGAGTTCTCGGTCCACATACTGCTGAAGCCTACCTTGGAGGATTTTGAGCATAACCTTGCTAGAGTGTGAAATGAGTGCAATTGTATGGTAGTTGGAGCATTCTTAGACACTTCCTTCTTTGGGGTTGGGATGTAGATTGATCTTTTCCAATCCTCTGGCCACTACTGAGTTTTCCATTGATGATGATAAAAAAAGCATACTGGTCCTTTGATACTGGGCTGTGGCACCAGAGTGTGTGACATGACATTTAGCCTGGTTTGTTCCTTTTTGCACACCATACATAGAATGATTAAAGTGGTAGGGAAAGCTCGTTGTCGTTTGGTCGTTCAGTCGTGACTGACTCTTTGTGACCCTATGGACCAGAGCACACCAGGCCCTCCTATCTTCCACTGCCTCCCACAGTTGTGTCAAATTCATATTGGTTGCTTCAATGACACTGTCCAACCATCTCAACCTCTGTCATCCCCTTCTCCTCTTGCCTTCACACTTTCCTAACATTAAGGTCTTTTCCAAGGATTCTTCTCTTCTCATGAGATGGCCAAAGTATTGGAGCCTCAGCTTCAGGATCTGTCCTGCCAGTGAGCACTCTGGTTTGATTTCCTTTAGAATTGATAGGTTTGTTCTCCTTGCAGTCCAGGGGACTCTCAAGATCCTCCTCCAGCACCACAGTTCAAAAGCATCAATTCTTCGGCGGTCAGCTTTCTTTATGGTCCAGCTCTCACTTCCATACATCACTACAGGAAAAACCATAGCTTTGACTATGCGGACTTTTGTCGGCAAGGTGATGTCTCTGCTTTTTAAGATGCTGTCAAGGTTTGTCATTGCTTTTCTCCCAAGAAGCAGGCGTCTTTTAATTTCGGGGCTGCTGTCTCCATCTGCAGTGATCATGGACCCCAAGAAAGTAAAATCTGTCACTGCCTCCATATCTTCCCCGTCTATTTGCCAGGATCTTCCCCTTCTATTTGCCAGGAAGGGAAAGCTCCCCCCCCCCAAATTCTGCATTGACTGTCTCTAGCAAGCATGTCATTGCTAGCACCATTCTGGCAGCCACTGATGATAATTAAATCCTCTGCGAGCTAGCAAAAATTTAATGCAACTTGCTAGGCACATTGGACACCTTGCTACTCCCTATACCACACCATGGCTGGAGTGCAATGTGTTCCAGCCAAAATAGTGCACATCTTTATCAAATTTGGTGCATCCTGCTAGTTCGGTACACAGCCTGTGTAGATTCAATAATATTTTTAATTCAAATAATGTACGATTTCCGTCCTTTTGAATCAAGGGGGTAATGTCGGTGTATATAAATTTTTTGGGGGGTAAAAGGTAAAAATGTTCCCTGACCTCTGCTGTGATACACCATGGAACTTAAGACTATACATTTTCAGAAAGGGACACAAGCGCAAGCACAAAAACCATATGAATTTAAATCAATTTCAAAATCCCAATTCAGCTACCAACTCATTTCAATATTGTAATCACACCTTTAATCTGAAACTAGTGGTTTTTTTATTTGATTTCAAATTTAACTTTTATCCTTGTTACTCATAAACTGGCAAAACTAAGAAATCCTTCTTTCTTTAGAAGATATCAGCTTTATTTGAACAAGCATATAAACCATGTCAGAATTATTCCAGGAACTAATATATTCTTGGGCCCAGAAGAAGACAGGAGTGTAGGGCAAAGTTTATGATGTACGGATACTCACTTAGTACATACTGGAAATGAAATTGGGAGAGCAGATAGGTTAACGAAGCTGGAGTCCCGGACTCCAAAGGGGGGTGGGGTTAGTTTTAGGGGTTAGTTTCTTTTTTTTCTTTTCTCTCTTTTTTTGTTTTCTTGTCAAATTTTAAAATAAACAAATAAATCAATCCCCCCTCCCAAAAGAAAGAATTATTCCAGTTAGACCATTATCTTTGTAACCCTAGTTTCAAGAATGAGACTGCACAGGAGATAAAGAAGATTTAGATCTCAAAGCATCAATTTACACCTAGCGTTATTTGCTGAGATGAATAGCAAACGGCTGCTCATATTTTCTACAGAACAAATTCAGAGAACTATCTATTTCCTTGTTTTAACCTCTACAGCCAAGTAGGAATCTCTTTTTCCAACCAGACGTATGAGGGTCTGATCTTCCTCTAAAACAGAATTCGCATCACAGCCCTTTTCAGGACTTAAAAAGAGATGGATGGTTATACATAAAAGGACAAGCTGCAAAAGACTCTAGGGGCATGATTTGCAATTTTGGGGCAATCTTTTTCTGGTCCTCAGAACCACACTCTGTTGTACCAGTTGCTAAAAAGCTTAGTATCACAAGTCCCCCCCCCATTTTTTCCTCAAATTTTACCTCACGAATAGGAGGAAAAAAAAGGTTTTCAACAGCTTCTAAATTTTCAGAAAAGTAACACCCTCCATTTAAACTAACAGCTGGTGTTAAGAGCAACACAAACAAGTGGAGCTGATAGCTGAGTTATGGTGGTAATCAGGAGGAAAAAGAGAACATGTACCGAAAAAGTTAAATATCACAGAAAGAAATGGTAATGAACTGCAGCTTGGAGCAGTGCTTGCACAGTTGTTCCATGGGTGCTAGATACTTCCCTCCCACACCTCTTTGGGTGATCACCCACTCAGAGGCAGCACTGAAGGCTTCCCTGCCCCACATTCTCATCTGAATGGGTGGCCGCCTGAGGAAGCAGAGAGGAGTGAAACATGCTAGTGAGTGGGTGATCACCCAGAGGTGGTGGGGGAAGGAAGCCTGCAGCGTCCGTGCAACACCTGTGCAGGCATCGCTCCAAACCACAGTTCATGCCCATCTGTCTCTGTGATACTTAACTTTTTCTGTACATGTTCTCTTTTTCTTCCTGATTACCACCATAATTCAGCTATCAGCTCCACTCGTTTGTGTGGAGCACCTCTATGGGGCACTGCACAACCTTCTTTCTAAGCTGCATGGCTGTACAGTGCTGCATCAGTGCTGAGCGCCCACAGCCAATATTGCCATCCATTTGGTTCCAGTCATATCCAGAACCTTATGTGTACAAGGCAGACATTTGCTTTAGTGCTGGTTGAAAACCCAATGTTTTTTAACCAGCAGAAACCTTGTCCCATGCACACCCTTATACTACTCACAAATTTCTGGCTGTGACCAGAACCAAATGGGCAGCAGCACTGGCTGAAACTGCTTGACACCAATTAAGCACTTCATGTCCTCATAACTTAGAGGGAATGTTTCTGCTGCTCCAAACTAGGCCGAATCCTGGTTAATGTCCATCTCTAATCACAGGGCATCTGAAATACGGGTTATTTAGAGACTCAGAAGAGGTCTATCACAGCCCTCCTAAAGGAATATGAACATTTTAAAAAATCTATTTTATAACTTCACATAAAAACCATTACTAAGAGTCAAGGTTGCATATTTTATAGGCATAGCTAATATATCAGAAGACAGATTTAACGATTTGAAAATTGTGTACAAAAAATAAAATAAAATTAGGTTCAACCGGCATAAACCTACTTTACATTTAGGCAGGAAAAATCAGATGCTCATATACAGGGTTGTAAATACCTGGCTTCACTATAGTATGTGTGAAAAGAAACTATGACAGACCACAAGCTAAACATGAATCAACAGTGCAACACAGTAGGAAGTGAATGCAAATTTAGGCCAAATCAACAGAAATACAATGTACAGATCAAAGGAAGTAACAGTATTATTCAATTTTGCATTAGTCAAACTGATTTTACAATTTAAAAGCATGGAAATGCAGATAGCATAATCAAATGTTATTTTAAAAAGAAAACTAACAGCATGCTGAAGCCATGAATAACTGACCAGTATGATGCCATGGCTATGGATGGCGTTAGCATGCTGCTACGTTCTCTTAGAAGCAGCTTTCGAAGCTCAGCCTGGAATTTGCTTACATTTTCATCAAAAGTATCAAAAGAATTATTGCCAGTCCCTCCACCCCACTGCTTCCATAATCAATTTCACATCTCTAAAAACAATGAGCCTAAATGCTTGGATAATATTGCTAGACAGTAACTGCAGGGTTGTCATGTGGTCAATTCTGCCTGTTCATGAAAACTTTCCTTTAAGGGCTGAGATAAGCAACACTTTTTCAGCCACACAGCCATTATGGACACAGTAATGGAGGACTTTGTTTGCTTCTTTCTTTTCTGATTCAGATTGAATATCTGTATTTCTTACTCTGGTAGAAGTCTTTGTTGTAAAATCTTGAGTTTCACTTTTGACTCATTGGAAAATACTGCCAAGGTCCATAATTACTCTACTCTTTGGTATCTCCTTTCTTTGGACTGAAAGGTACTGTATGTTGACTATTTCCAGCCTCTGAGCCTTTGTTTTGTTTCCCACATTTATTAGCATATTCTTGCTAGGATTTTGACAGAGATTCAGTCTCTCCTGCTTGAAATGATATTACTGGCATCCCATCTACACCTAGAGGTTCATATCTTCCAATGATCTGCAGGCACCTTTCATGTCATTTTCCAAAATTGCTGATTTTGCATTAAAAGATTCTTCTTTGAAGAAATTTCTCTTCCTTGCATCTCTTCCTGTATACAGTGGGGTCTTGACTTAAGAACGGCTTGAGTTAAGAACATTTTGACTTAAGAACCGCTCTCATAGGAAAATATTGACTTGACTTAAGTACTTAGATTTGAGTTAAGAACTGAAAATAAACCACGTGGGAGGCAGGGAAAGTGCAAAATGTGAACTTTCAGTTAACTGTTGGCCAGTGAAAAGGGTGCCTGTCTGCTTCCTCACTCCTCCCAGCGTTTAGAGAGTGGATTGGGAGACAGTCTTCAAACTGCCTGGTATTGTTACTGCCTGGACTGTATTTTCCCTGCCTTCCCCGAACCTTTTTTGACCTAAGAAAAAAAAAGAAACAAAATATCCCCCTCTAGTGGTCGAAGGTGGAATAGCAGCTTCCTATTAGTTTCTATGGATGGAAAAGAGCAGATACGGATCAAATGGTTTTCAAAGCATTCCTATGGGAAATGCAGATTTGACCTGAGAACTTTTTGACTTGAGAACCGCCTTCCAATACAGATTAAGTTCTCAAGTCAAGACCCCACTGTAGTTCTTTGTATGCTGCTTCTATCATGTCTTTATTTCATCCTGATCCAATAAAACGCTTCCTTGTTGATCTGTCAGTATCTCTAATCTTACTTTTAAATTTCCTTTCAATTGTTCGGTTGTTATGGAAGACATTTCTTGTTCCCCCCTTTCTGATGTTTTCTCCCAGTTCTCTTGCAAGTTGTTAAAAAACTGTACCTAGGATTCTGACCCTATTACTGTCACTGCTAACCTTTGCATATAATCTGTTATAAAACATTAAAAGAGATCCATCAGTCATCCATGAGACATTCTAATTTGTTTTGGCTACAAAACAATAGACTTTTGGCTTCCTCTTCTTATTCATATGTATTGTTTCAATCCAAGTTCTTCTAGTTTGCAATCAACCCAGCTTAAAAATGCATATCTGTTCTTTATATGGTGTTTCAATTCTTCAAGGATGTTTTAAAATAATACTTTGGCAATAATCATTTTAGCATTCTTCAGCTTTATTCTAATTTTCCAATATGTACTTTCAAATTACCCTAACGACTACTGTTCGATAAACATAAAATGTCTCACTCCTAATTAGTTCAAATTTTACTATTTTGAATAATTCAAGAAATTTAAATATACAGTGGTGCCTCGCTTAACGGGCGCCCTGTTTAACGAATAATCCGCATACTGATGAAGATTTTGCGATTGCAAAAGCGATTGCAAAAGGATGTTTTCAATGGGGAAGAATCGCTTTGCGATTTCCCCCTACGCCCCATTTTCGCGCAGCTGATGGGCGGGGCTTCGGGCGGATGGGGAGGGGGAAGGGATTCCCCTCCCCATCCTCCAGAGCTGTGCTGAAATGCCGGCTTCAGCGTCGGCTTTGGAAGGGGAGGGGGAAGGGATTTTCCCCCTCCAGAGCTGTGCTGAAATGCCGGCTTCAGCGTCGGCTTCGGGAGGGGATGGGGAAGGGATTCCCCCCTCCGGAGCTGTGCTGAAATGCCGGCTTCAGCGTCGGCTTTGGAAGGGGAGGGGGAAGGGATTTTCCCCCTCCGGAGCTGTGCTGAAATGCCGGCTTCAGCGTCGGCTTCGGAAGGGGAGGGGGAAGGGATTCCCCCCCTCCGGAGCTGTGCTGAAATGCCAGCTTCAGTGTTGGCTTCGGAAGGGGAGGGGGAAGGGATTCCCCCCTCCGGAGCTGTGCTGAAATGCCGGCTTCGGCTTCCCCCAGCTGACCACCGGCGGCGGCGGTGGAGGGGATGAGGGGGTGGCTGGGGGAAGGCCGGGAGGCAGGGCAAGGCCCTGAACGGTGAGTTTTTGCCCCATAGGAACGCATTAAACAGGATTTAATGCGTTTCTATGGGGTTTTTTGTTCCATTTAGCGACGATTTCACAATCCTGGAACGGATTAACGTCGCTATGCGGGGCACCACTGTATACATAAGCCTTACTTTTGTCCAAACAAAACTGTGGATATGCCCGACATCAAAGAGAGAGATGCAAACTTCTGATGCCTAAGAACCTGTATCTTAGCTTCTGCCATCTGAGAAGCGTGTGTGTATGGGGAAACAATAAGTGGTCTAAATAACCAAGAGAAGTGTAAAACATTTGGTTCTATTGTACTTGCCTGCATCAAATTAGAACAGAAGTCATTATAAGAAGGCAAGCAGCAATCTAAATGCAAAAACTTCCCTGTATGCTTCTCTCATGAAGATAGTGGCAGCATTCGCTAGGTGCAGAAATTACGGACTTTTGGAATATGCCTGCAGCATATCAGAGAAATATTATTCTTATTCTGTTGATTATTGTACACAAAAATCTTCATACTACAGTGGTGCCTCGCTTGACGACGTTAATTCGTTCCAGCGAAATCACTGTAGAACGAAAACGTTGTAAAGCGAAATAAAAAAGCCCATTGAAATGTAGGACTAACGGTGATTTGGGGGTGGGACTCACTCTTAACTTTGGGGCCAAAGGTAAAATAGGGAGGTCTCATGACATACAACATCAACTTATAATAATGTTTTGAAATTTTCGTAACTGAACTTGATGATAAAAGTAGTAAGAATGTGCAAAAACACCTTCAGTAATTTAAACATAATTATGCTTTTCTTCTCATAGCAAGCCCTGAAAAATATCTCCACATAGTTTACCATATTGATTTTTAACTGAGGTAGAGCTAATACTTTTTGGACCACTAATGCATTATCCACAGCATGTACAATCAGAACCATTTTAGAACTTCAAAAAATGTTTTGTTTTGTAACCCCCTGCCTTTTGAATACAGTGCAAAAGTGAGAGCTCACACGGTAAATTTATTACTTGTGAGCATGAGAGAAAAGGCAATGACAAATGCAGGATGATACCACAGAGAAGAAACTGTTATACCTAAGCCTTTCAGAGTAAAACACCAAAATTGGTTTCGGCTTTCCTTCTATAAAATATATGAAGCTGCTTTATTGTAACTGTCACACATCCATTTTGATTAGAGACATTGGAGATCAATTACTCAGGCCCTTGGACCATCCAGGCTGGTATTTTTTCCCCATGAATGTTAAAAATTCTTTAAGGGAGCAGTCTAGGAGACAATTTTCACACCTCTCTGAACAAAATCTTGAAGTGACTGAAGATCTACTTTCTATTTCAATCTCACTGTTTTCAGTAAAGCAAGTCACAAGTGAGGCACGGAGAAATGAAGGAATCAAATTTTCTGGAGATTTTGGTTGCACAGATTTGGTAGTCTTCTACTTCAGCGGTCCCCAACCTTTTTTCGTCCGCGGACCGGCTGGGGAAGGAAAGGCACCCCCGCACTCGTGCACATGTGCTGCCGTTCGCGCATGCACACAAGAGCATGCCTGCCTGGACAAGTGCCACTGTTCACGCAAGCGCACAAGCGCAAACAGCCTTTGTGGGGGTGAGTGCATGCAGGGGGTGAGGCAGGAGGTCTGTCTTCATGGCCTGGTCGGGCTCAGGCCACGGACTGGGGGTTGACGACCTCTGCTCTATTTCTTACATTAAGAAATGTAATCTTAAATGTTTTAAATGTTCTAGCTGATTTGAATGTTTTAAATGTTTTATGTTGATGTAGTTTATGTCTTGAGTGTACTGCTTATATATATTTAATTATTTCTAATTTTTGTGATATTTACATGCTGTAAACTGTCCAGAGTAGCCTCAGCCAGATGAGCGATATAAAATGGAATGGAAGAATAAACAAACAAACAAACAAACAAACAAACAAATCTTTTTGGTTGCAATGCGTCTGGCAGGTCACAGAAACAATTTGGGGGTTACATGGAGTCTGCACCTTGTCTCTTGGCCACTCATGTATTATGTTGTCAAACAGAAATCTTATATGTATTCTCGAAGTTTTATACCATGATTCTTTTAGCTCTGCAATGCCTAATAATCATTTTGTTCCAAAGCTCCCAGAAGCCCTAGCCAAAACTGTCAATTGTTTAAAAAGATTAAAAGAACTGCAATCCAAAACCTTTTCATAGGTCACTGTCACATACCCATTTTGATTTGAGACATCAGGGTTCAAACCTAGAGCTTCTTGTGCAGAAAGTGCTCAGTAACTATTCATCTCCTCCAAATACAGCCCTCTCTTTTCATTCACAAACTGAGCAGGGAAAAAGGACTTAGGGTTGCAAAGCAAAATGGTGGTTGGAGAAGAGTTAAACAATTCATTCATCCACTTCAAATGTTTCTCTGCTGTAAATCATAGCTGCTTCTACTTAGACACGGTACCCTATTTGCAACAGCTGGCCTTTTTCAGACATAGACTGAGGCAGAACAAATAGCTCCATATAATGTAATTTTTTTTGCTTATTTAGTTATTGCATTTTTAAAAAAATTGTGCATTTTTACCTTTTGTGACTTTGAAAATCATGGAATTAAATAATGTTTTTGCACAAAAACACTTGAATTTTTGCATAAAACCTTGCATTTGGCACAAAATCTTTTTGCATGAAATGAAGATAATTTACACAACTATATTTTGCTGATTATACCGATGCACTCTTGCATGGGATTATAAAGCCTTGAAGCAGATGACTGTCTTCAACAGAGCATAGGTCAAGGCATCATTTTTGGGAAGGGTGGGAAAATGTGTGTATTATTTACATCTTCAGTTCCTCAATTAATGAAGTGGTCATGTTGTCCACATTGTCAATGATTTGTTCCTAAGATTTATCTATAACAATCTATACAAAAGTACCTCATTCTAAAAGGCAGCAATTACAAACCAACACTTAAAATATGAACTACTGGGATTTAGCAAGAATCTAACTCATTGAAACACCACCACCCCCATTTGCCATGCACAATAATGAACAATAGTATTAGGCATGACATTACATTATGTTCCACACAACAGAAAATTAAAATTTGGAAAGGGAGGGTAATTAGTGATTATACAGTAATAAGCTTCTCTAAACAATGATGTGAACATTTTTTCAAGGATGTCAAACCGAATTTTTTAAACATTACTCAGAATTGCTGGGAATTTTAAGCCAAAATCTTTCCAAGCATCATTAATCATAATATTCTAACAATTAACTATCCTAAACTATGGATGAAACCACAGGTCCCATGCCTTCTCCATCACCTATATTGTGTGTGAAGTGTGCCATTTCAAACTTCTCTTTAAATGTTATTTTCTTTGCTTTGTTGTATATATTGGACAAAGTCCTGTTGTTTTGTGCAGTAAATCACAGGAGAGTAGACACACTGAATCAATGGGGTTTAGTGAGTCAACTCTGTAAGTTACATTGATTCAAATGGGCTTACTGTAACTGAGACTTGCTAAGTTAAAGTAGGTCGTTGTTAGAGTAGACCAATTTGAACCAATGGAACTTAGAGTTGACTCACCAAATCCAAATTCAATGGGCCTACTCTAGTGCAATTTACTAAGCAACAGGATTCTGTTTATTCCTGCATACAACCTGCTTAAAATGTCATTGTCTATTCTGAATATATTCCAAAACATGTTGACATATGTTGTCCTTGTCACTTTGCACATCTATTTACTGACATCCAAAAATGTTCCCTGACTGAGTCCCAAATTCAGTTATAACGAGTATACTGCTATCAATTATGTTTGCAATAGGAAATATTCAGCCTTTCTCAATGGAGGCCATATGGTCCCCTGGAGATCTCTGAGACATTTGAAGGGATACAGACTGGTAACAATTCTTCACACACCACCTTATAAGGATCTTTATGCAACTTATAAAATCCTGATTTGGCCTACATTTCTTTCATACTGTGTTTATGGTTGTGGCCAAAAAAGTTTGAGAATGGCAGGATTAAACAATTACACTTCAATCAAGTTCACCTGAAAACCACTTGAAAATTTTATTTCCAACAATTACCGAAGTTTATTAATGCCAATAAAATGGCAATGAAAATGTGCACTAATATAACTTTCCCTTAAAGGACAAAAATACATAGTTCAAACAGCCAGACAGGACCTCAACAGCACAAAGTATTGTAACGCTTAAAACAAAAACTAGCATCAACTGGCATAAAGAAAGTAAGAAATATTAAGAACAGAGTAAATGTAATGGTAGAATGAACCATCCATCTGGCTAGGTTGTTAAAGAATGTTGCCCAAGGCAGAAACCAGCCATTCACAATCAAAAATAGTTAAAGGTTTTAATGTTAATGGGATCCAGTACACATGTTACCTCCCCCAAGTCAAAGATTAGGGAAAAAAGCAAACAACTAAAAATGAGGATAGGACACCACATGACATAGGTACAGGATACTCACTACTATATGTGGAAGGAAAATGGGGGTCAATTAGACAGCATGGCTGGAAACATGAAAAGGACTCGAAATGGCTCCACTTCCTCCAGCTCCTAGCAGAATGAAACCCAAATGTCTCTGGAATTCTAAGTACCAAGCTACATTTAACAGCAGTATGGCAATCAACCAAGGAGGATTTCACTGAAGTTGCATCAGTATGAAGGCATCCAGGTATGAAATTAAATGCAAGGGTGCTGGGGGACACCCTCTCTTCTGTATCTGACACGTAACCATGATGTTGGGAGTAAAGTAGTAGCCACTTTTTTTCTGAGCTAGGCACCTCAGTGAACCCATAATTAAATGAAGTTGGAAAGATTGTTAGTAAAATACTACTACTCATCCAAGAAGTTCAAGACAGTGTACATGTTTCCTCCTTAACATTATAACAACTGTTAAAATAATAAATTATGACTTCAGGTCTAAACAGTGAGTTGCACAGCTCAGAGAATTTAAGCTCATATATTCTTATTCCTAGCCTGACTACTGTTCTGACTACAGTGGTGCCCCGCTTAACGATTACCCCACTTGATGACAAATCTGCTTTTAATGGGCAAAATCTGCTTTGTGATGATCAGTTAGTTCCCTGCTTCGGGAACCGATTCTTCACATTACAATGATCAAAACAGCTGATCGTCGGGTTTTCGAAATGGCTGCTAGGTGTTCAAAATGGCTCCCCGCTGTGTTCAGGCACCGGAAAATGGCCACCCTATGGAGGATCTTCGCTGGACGCTGAGGTATTTCACCCATTGGAACATATTGAACCAGTTTTCAACTGGCTTTTTTATTTCACTTGACGAGGATTTCGCTGGAATGGATTATCCTCATCAAGTGAGGCACCACTATACAGTGGTGCCCCGCATAGCGACAATAATCCGTGCAGCAAAAATCGCTGCACAGCAGTTTTGTCGCTATGCGAAAATAAAAGGCCCATAGGAATGCATTAAACCTGTTTTAATGGGCTTAAAACTCACCTTTAAGCAAAAATCCTCCATACGGCGGCCATTTTCGCTGCCCAGTAAGTGAGGACTCACCGCAAAAACACAGCGGGTGGCCATTTTTTAACCCAGCGGCCATTTTTGAACCGCCGATCAGCTGTTGGAAAATCATTGCTATGCGACAATCGGTAAGCGAAACAGCGAACCAATCATCGCAAAGTGATTTTTCCCATTTAAAAACATCGCAAAATCTTCATCGCTATGCGGATTCGTCAAACGGGGCGCCCGTTAAGCGAGGCACCACTGGTACTTTATCATAGTGGCTATCACATTCAAATGGCTTTAGCTGACTATACTGTATGAACCTTTGGGAGAGGGTATCTTACAGCGGTGATATCTCAAGTCTTAGGTGAGCTCTGATGCCACTTTAACACTTTGAAGAGCAATGTGACAGCAGCAACCACTTCTTGATCAGAATCTAATTTTATTTTATTTGCTGCATTCATTGCACAATTAAAGCAGCTTAAAATAATGCATATCCAACTGCGATGTAATACTGGGATACAATCAACTTTAAAAAACTGATATACTACTGTGTGTTGGTTTTGGAGGTATACAGTAAAGGTTCCTAATCTGATATATAGTATATGTTGCTAATTTGATAAAAATAAAGGAATGACAGAAGGAAAGAAATTATGTGTGCATGAACACCAAAGGTTTATAAATATCATACAGTGGCTCTAGCTATGATTTATGAGGGGTTTCCATATTATCTCCACCACAGAAACAAATAGTACAGTACCCCGTTTCCCTGAAAATAAGACCTAACCTGAAAATAAGCCCTAGTATGATTTTTCAGGATGCTCATAAGCCCTACCCCCAAAATAAGCCCCAGTTAAGGGAAACCCCGCCTTCCACCATTGTGCAGCAACCAGAAGAATATGGCATAATTGTATTTGAATAAATGTAGATTGTTGTACATGAAAAAAATAAAACATCCCCTGAAAATAAGACCTAATGCGGTTTTTGGAGCAAAAAATAATATAAGACCCTGTTTTATTTTGGGAGAAACAGGATAGAAACAACTCTAGTTTTTAATTTCTTTTTTTGCAGAACCCTTCTATTATGTCTGTTCCTCACTCATACTTTAGTTCTACCTCTCAATCCTATCACCTTCTGAAAGCTTGAAGTGTCAATTATGGGGGTGAAAATGTTGTTTATTAACCTTTGCCATCTTAGGTAACACTAAGTGCAACAAGTGTTATCCTGGAATTTATTCCAGGAGGGGAGAGGATTGCTTGAGCGGCACAGCACCATCGTAGAAGAGTAGATTTTAGAGCAATATTTGTAGCATGCAGGAGCAACCTCCTTTAAAAACAGGCTTGAATGAGAATTCCTCCACTTCTTTAGTTCCACAGACACCCAGCTATAGTTGATTGGAATAGTTGGTCTCCTTTATACTTTTAGGTTTTATTTTATTACCTAATGCATGAGGAAACAATTTGGCTTAACACGGTGCTGAAATAAAGAGGGTTGGGAAGCAGGGCTTCCAAGGAAAGGATATTGCATAACCAGGGAAACAATGCTTAGAAAGCTCTTTCCCATGCCACTACACCAGGTACAGTTTTCTATGGTGGGATACCAGGGTGGATTTAATGTAAACCACAATTTAAATTAAAACATCATTTTAAAAAATAATTTATTTTTATCTGTCCTTTGGGATAAAGCCCTCCCCTCATGTTAATGATGACATGTATGGATACACAATGTAATGTAGTATACAGTGAAAGACCAGGACTCATGAGATCTGTGTGGTGGTATTGGTAAAACTCCGCTTTAAAACAACTCACAAGGAAACCAATATAGGGCCAATATACAGTAAGTTGATTCTAACTTTATGGCCATAACACACACAGATATGAGGAGAAGCAGTTCAACACCCATCTGAGTCTGAAGCCACTTTGAATTTCAACAGTATCTTTCAATACTTTGAGTTCAACAAATTGGCAAGTTTCACAATGTTTTCAGAACCAGTGTCACAAGGATTTCAAACAGTGATCTTGCCAGCAGTCTAGCTACTGCACTGGCTGCAACATTTGTGTTGTCCTCAAGAGCAGGTCCGCACAAAGTGCACTACTTTGTTCAATTTGTATCCTATTCCTATTAATATCACAACACTACTCTGGGTGGGTTACAACACATGTAACCGAAAACAAAAATAAAAACAGAGACATTAAAACCAGTGGCAATAACCCTAAAAAAAAACAGACGGCACCAACTAATCCCCAGAGCAGATGGAGGAACAGAGGAGAGGGAAGAAGAGGAGGGGAAAAGAAAAAATGGGGGGGGGGAGGTCGTCACCTGGGTTGGTGTGGAAAGCCTCCTTGAAAAACAATGTCTTTAATTGCTCCCTGAATGTTCACAAGGAGGGGGCAAGGCAGAGCTCCTCCAGAAGCTGGTTCCACAAAGTTGAAGCCACCATGAAGAAGGCCCTACCTCTTGTAGAGGAGTTTTGGGCCTCCCTTGGGGTGACTACAGTACTCTAAATGGCAGTTACCAGTAAATGAACTACTGTGACCTGATTTCTCTGTCCAGGAATGGTCACATCTGGTAGACTACCCAAAGTGACCCCAAGCATTCTGGAACACTGAATTCACTTGGCCTTCAATGACAGAAATGGCTTCCGGAGGACCCTCCAAGCTATGCACTCACTCCTTCATGGAAACGACAACTCCATATACAACAGCTTGCTAACACAACTCCCAGACATGAGACCAACCAATCACAGGAACTTCCACTGGTCAATTCAGCTTCAGTTTACTAGCCCATTACAATATAAAGGCATTGGTTGAGCAGCTGGACAATTTAACTGTCTCCAACGAGGAGAAATAAAGATGGTTGTCACTGGCATACTGATGGCACCTAAATCCAAAATGTCCAAGTTCTGCACCAAGCAAATTTATATGGATGTTAAAGATCATGCAGTAGAAAACAGAATCCCATGGTAAATAATAGCTGGACAGAAATGCACCCAAACCATTATTTTTAGTCATCCCAGAAGAAAGGATCTGAACTGAAAACACAACGCTTCCCACTCCACAGAGCTGCTACAGGAAGAAACCATGACAAATGGTATCAAAAGGCACAGAGAGATACAGTGGTGCCTCACATAACGAGCGCACCGTTTAACGACGAATCCGCATAGCGATCTATTTTTTGCGATCGCTAATGCGATCGCATTGCAATGTTTTTAGAACAGCTGATTGGCGGTTCCAAAATGGCCGCCGGGTGCCCAAAATGGCCGCCGCAAGCATTTTCGTGCGCTTTCCTTGCTTACGAAGTTTAATGCGTTCCTATGGGGTTTTTAGTTCCGTTTAGCGATGTTTCCGGAACGGATTAACGTCGCTATGCAGGGCACCACTGTATAAGGGAATCAACAAGACAGCAAACACACACACATCTTGCTCTCAGAACAGACCAATGGTGGTTTGGTCCAAAAACGTGGTCTGAAACCAGGCTAGAATGGGTTTAGATAATAATTTCCCCCTAAGAATGTCTGAAACTGTCCAGGGAATTACACTCCAAAACACCCTGCCCAAAAAAGGATTGCTTACAATGGAATGATAGTTTCCACATATCTCTGGATCCAGAGGGCCTCTTCAGGAGAGGGCACAATATGGCTTCTTTCAAAGTGACAGACACTACCCCCAATAGCATTTCACTATCTTCCTAGACCCACCCCCCAATCCATTTCTGCTAGCTCTTATAAGCCTAGGTAGGTAAGGACTGAGCTGACATGTAGTGAACCAGCCAGATTCAAGTGTCCTGTCCACATTGTAAGTCCACAATAACTGAAACTGATCACAGCCATCTTGAACAGAAGCACACTCTGGACACTTCCTTTCATACTGTCAAAACTGCAGCACCCACTTCTGACCAACTATATGAATGACCGGCTCCTTGAAATGCCAATAACAGTTTTGTTAGGGCAAGCTACCAAGAGTTCTGCTCTTAACCTCTCTAAGTAAGAGCTTCTCACCAGGCTAATCTTGTAGTAAGTCTTAGATTTATGCTCTTGTTGACTGTTATTTATATGATGGCTTATTATTTTTCCCTCTTGTCTTAAACTGTTCAGTAAAAACAGACTTTCTGTCCCAACATCTATGTCTATGTATTTTAAAAAAGCATGAAAAAGTTCCAAGGAAGGAAAACAAAAGCTTCTCCTTAAAGAAAAGAAGCTTGCAAGTATACCTGAAAAGGCAAGAAAATTCATACCTCAATTCTCACTCAAAACATAGATACACAGATGCACTTAGCCTTGTACTGTCTGCATATCCCTCTCATTTATTAAAATTCATTATATTCATTATATTTTAGCATCTCTTCCTACACCACAAGCTTCTCACATTTCAACTCCCTCTCCTCTGTTTAGACTTCCACAGCAAGATTGCCCATACTCTTAAACTAATAAAATGGAACCATTAAAAGCCGATAACACTGATGTGAAAACAGGAAACTGTCACATGGAATATTAAAATAACTAGTGTTACATGACAGAATGGGCTGAATCAAACCAATAGCCTGCAAAAGTGGAAAGACTCAGGCCAATATCCTACTTAAGTTCCACTGAGAAAAAGGCCCATTAGCATAGCAATGCAGATCATATGGCTAGCGCAAGCACGGCTGCTGTGCAATCAGAAGGCAGATTTTCTTTAATGAGATCACAACTTCCATAAATGGCATAATCCTAAATTAGTGTGATGTCAGGATTTCCATACAGCAGAAGCTCAACAAGGTACTTTAGCTTTGAAGAATCAAGGTTAACATTGGGAAGACAAAACTTCTAAAATTGCTACAACACACACACTATTGTAACCAGTATGAACCGAAGTGGGGTTACAACAACACAAGTAGTAACCATGGAGAAGTGGAAGTCCTTTGCTAAAACCACACATTCACTTCAAGTGGTGAAATATATACTTTAATGCTTGTGAAAACTGTAAGTGGTCTTTCTGGATGACAAAAAACATACAGTGGTGCCCCGCACAGCGAAGTTAATCCGTTCCGGATTAACCTTCGCTGTGGGAAACATCGCACTACGGAACACAAAAAGGCATTGGAACGCATTAAACAGCGTTTAATAGAATACTCACCGTTGTGCGATGTTTCCCAGGGGCCGGCAGCCATTTTCACGCCCTCCCCTCGCACAACGAGGGCGCCAAAATGGCTGCCATCAGCTGTCCAGCGGGTCCAAAATGGCCGCCGGAACAGCCGAAAGGGGCCGGGGCGCAGCGTTTTCGCGCCCATGGTTGCGCGCAGCCATTTCGGGGATTCCGCAGCGTTTTCGCGCGCTCCCCTTGCTTACCAAGGGCGCGAAAACGCTGCGCCCCGGCCCCTTTCGGCTGTTCCGGCGGCCATTTTGAAGGCGCGGAACAGCTGATTGTTGGGTCACAAAGCGAAATCGTTCTGCGATTTCCCGCCTATACGGGCACCGTTTTGCGATTGCATTCATCGCTCTACGAGGCGTCCGTTGTGCGAGGCACCACTGTATTTGAAAACTACATATTCAGATAATAAAACTGAAATGTGCAAAGTAATTTAGAGAAGCCACTTATCTTCCAATTCCGATTCTTTCACAGGAAAATAAAAAAGTAGCTTTTAAATTAACAGACCCAGGAAATACAGAATATCTTATATTCCTGGGAACTACAGTAAATTCTTAATTGGCTGCATCAAGCAATTAAGACCAATACATTTTAGTTCAGGAGAATATAACTCATGTCCGTCTAAATCTGTTCCTTATTTCCATTACCAATACATCTTTATATTAAACATTTAAGAGTATACATTTATACATTAAATGTCCAATAAAGGTAGTAGGAAATTAAAACTATTATATGTTTATTTTAAACAAGCTCTTGAAGATGTGTCACTGTTGTTCTCAGGATTGTTACCAAAGACCTACACACACAGACACACACACACACAGACACACATGATCTTTAAAAAGGAAAAAGTATTTTTCACCACAGCCAAGGTATGCCTATAAATCTGTAGATTAACCAATGCTTAAAATTTTAATTAGCTATAATGAATGGACAAAGTATTTGAAAATATGTATACAGTGGTGCCTCACTTGACAAGGATAATCCCTTCCGCTGAAATCGCTGTTAAGCGAAATCCTCGTCAAGCGAAATTAAAAAACCCATTGAAATGAATTGAAAACCGGTTCAATGTGTTCCAATGGGCTAAATACCTCAGCGTCCAGAGAAGATCCACCATAGGGTGGCTATTTTCCGGTGCCTGTAAAGCAAGGAATCTGTCCTAAAGCACAGCGGGGAGCCATTTTGCACAGCGGGTGGCCATTTTAGGCAATCAGCTGTTTTAAAATCATCGTCTAGCAAAAAATCGGTTCCTGAAGGAGGGAACCGATAATCATTAAGCAATTTTCCCCATAGGAACATCGTTCTGCAATCGCAATAACTTCATCGTAAAGCGGTTTCATCATTTAACAAGGTAATCGTTAAGCGAGGCACCACTGTATAACACAAATTTTTTAAAAAAGCTTAGTGCAACTGCATAGCTTTATAGCAGGCAAAATCCCATTTCATAACTTTGTGCTGATGTAAACCAGACTGGAGTGTTGGAAATAACTGATTTAAAGTTTCGTATGTCTCTGATTCAGCTTCTGAGGCTCCTTGGGGCTTCCCTCTGATACTTTGGGGAATCCTTTGGGAACCTAAAACAAGGGGACTTTAGAAGTCAAAAACACCACTGGATTACTGCCACTGGGATTGGGACCACTGGTGGTGGCCCAGTGGCAATTCCTGACCTTGCAAGTCTTATCTTGCCTCCCTCCTAAGGCTCCCAAAAGCTTCCTCAGGGCACGGAAGAACCCTGGGGAGCCTCAGAAGCTGAAATGGGGGGGGTATGGGAAGCTTTACACCATTTTAATTACTTTTGGTACTACTATCTGGTTTACAACAGCGCAAAGTTATGCAGTAGGATTTTGCCCAATATATTAACCAGCAGATCAAAACTGGCTTGTCGTCTAGTCATTTAGTTGCGTCCGACTCTTTGTGACCCCATGAACCAGAGCACACCAGGCCCTCCTATCTTCCACTGCCTCCCGGAGTTGGGTCAAATTCATCTTGGTTGCTTCGATGACACTGTCCAACCATCTCATCCTCTGTCGTCCCCTTCTCCTCTTGCCTTCACACTTTCCCAACATCAAGGTCTTTTCCAAGGAGTCTTCTCTTCTCATGAGATGGCCAAAGTACTGCAGCCTCAGCTTCAGGATCTGTCCTTCCAGTGAGCACTCAGGGTTGATTTCCTTCAAAATAGATAGGTTTGTTCTCTCCTTGCAGTCCAGGGGACTCTCAATAGCCTCCTCCAGCACCACAGTTCAAAGGCATCAATTCTTCGGAGGTCAGCTTTCTTTATGGTCCAGCTCTCACTTCCATACATCACTACAGGAAAAACCATAGCTTTGACTATGCAGACCTTTGTCGGCAAGGTGATGTCTCTGCTTTTTAACATACTGTCTAGGTTTGTCATTGTTTTGCTCCCAAGAAGCAGTTGTCTTTTAATTTCATGGCTGCTGTCCCCATCTGCAGTGATCATGGAGCCCAAGAAAGTAAATCTGTCACTGCCTCCATATCTTCCCCTTCTATTTCCCAGGAGGTGATGGGACCAGTGGCCATGATCTTAGTTTTTTTTTTTTTTTGATGTTCAGTTTCAGACCGTTTTTTCACCCTCATTACAAGGTTCTTTAATTCCTCCTCACTTTCTGCCATCAGAGTGGTATCATCTGCATATCAGAGGTTGTTGATATTTCTTCTGGCAACCTTAATTCCGGCTTGGGATTCCTCCAGTCCAGCCTTCCGCATGATGTATTCTGCATATAAGATAAATAAGCAGGGGGACAATATACAGCCTTGTCGTACTCCTCTCCCAATTTTGAAACAATCAGTTGTTCCATATCCAGTTCTAACTGTTGCTTCCTGTCCCACTTATAGGTTTCTCAGGAGATAGATAAGGTGGTCAGGCACTCCCATTTCTTTAAGGACTTGCCATAGTTTGCTGTGGTCCACACAGTCAAAGGATTTTGCATAGTCAATGAAACAGAAGTAGGTATCTTTCTGGAACTCTGTGGCTTTCTCCATAATCCAGCGCATGTTAGCAATTTGGTCTCGAGTTCCTCTGCCCCTTCGGAATCCAGCTTGTACTTCTGGGAGTTCTCGGTCCACCTACTGCTGGAGCCTACCTTGGAGGATTTTGAGAATAACCTTGCTAGCATGGGAAATGAGTGCAATTGTATGGTAGTTGGAGCATTCTTTGGCACTGCCCTTCTTTGGTATTGGGATGTAGACTGATCTTTTCCAGTCCTCTGGCCACTGTTGAGTTTTCCAAACTTGCTGGCATATTGAATGTAGCACCTTAACAACATCATCTTTTAAGATTTTAAATAGTTCAACTGGAATGCCATCACTTCTATTGGCCTTGTTTTTAGCCAGGCTTTGTAAGGCCCACTTGACTTCACTCTCCAGGATGTCTGGTTCAAAGTCAGCAACTACATTTTCTGGGTTGTCTGGGATATCCAAATCTTTCTGATATAATTCCTCTGTTTATTCTTGCCACTTCTTCTTGACGTCTTCTGCTTCTGTTAGGTCCCTTCCATTTTTGTCCTTTATCATGTCCATCTTTCCACAAAATGTTCCTCTAATATCTCCAATTTTCCTGAACAGCTCTCTGGTTTTTCCTTTTCTGTTATTTTCCTCTATTTCTTTGCATGGTTCATTTAAGAAGGCCCTCTTGTCTCTCCTTGCTATTCTTTGGAAGTCTGTATTCAATTTTCTGTAACTTTCCCCATTTCCCTTGCATTTTGTTTCCCTTCTCCTCTCTGCTATTTCTAAGGCCTCGTTGGACAGCCACTTTGCTTTCTTGCATTTCCTTTTCTTTGGGATGGTTTTTGTTGCTGCCCCCTGTACAATGTTACAAGCCTCTATCCAAAGTTCTTCAGGCACTCTGTCCACCAAATCTAGTTCCTTAAATCTGTTCTTCACTTCCACTGTGTATTCAATAAGGGATGTGGTTTAGATTATACCTGAGTAGCCGAGTGGTTTTTCCTACTCTCTTCAGTTTAAGCTTGAATTTTGCTATGAGAAGCTGATGATCAGAGTCACAATCAGCTCCAGGTCTTGTTATTGCTGACTGTATAGAGCTTCTCCATCTTTGGCTGCAGAGAACATAATCAATCTGATTTCGATATTGTCCATCTGGTGATTTCCATGTATAGAGTCGCCTCTTGTGTTGTTGGAAAAGAGTGTTTCTGATGACCAGCTTGTTCTCTTGACAAAACTCTATTAGCCCTTGTCCTGCTTCGTTTTGAACTCCAAGGCCAAACTTCCCTGTTGTTCCTTTTATCTCTTGACTCCCTACTTTAGCATTCAAGTCCCCTAGAATGAGAAGAACATCTTTCTTTGGTGTCAGTTCTAGAAGGTGTTGTAAATCTTCATAAAATTGTTCAGTTTCATTCTCCTCAGCAATGGTGGTTGGTGCATAAACTTGGATTATTGTGATGTTGAAAGGTCTGCCTTGGATTCGTATTGACATCAATCTATCATTTTTGAGATTAAATCCCATTACAGCTTTCCCACTCTTTTGTTGACTATGAGGGCTACTTCATTCCTTCTACGGGATTCTTGCCCATAATAGTAGATATTATAATCATATGAGTTGAATTCACCTATTCCTGTCCATTTTAGTTCACTGATGCCCAGGATGTTGGTGTTTATTCTTGCCATCTCCTGTTTGACCACATCCAGCTTACGAAGGTTCATATATCTTATATCCAGGTTCCTATGCAATGTTTTTCTTTTCTTTCCTTTCACTTCCAGGCACGACCACAGCTGAGCGTCCTTTCGGCTTTGGCCCAACCACTTCATTAGCTCTGGAGCTACTTGTACTTATCCTCCGGCTCTTCCTCAGTAGCATGTTGGACGCCTTTCGACCTGAGGGGCCAATCTTCCAGCATCGTATCTTTTAGCCTTTTGTTTCTGATCATGGGGTGTTCTTGTCAAAGTTACTTGAGTGGCATTGCCAGTTCCTACTCCAGGTGGATTGTGTTTAGTCGGAACTCTCCGCTATGACCTGTCCGTCTTGGGTGTCCCTGCACAGCATAGTCCATAGCTTTTCTGAGTTACTCAAGCCCCTTTGGCACGACAAGGCAGCAATCCATGAAGGAGAAAATTGGCTCACCTGGTCTGAAATCTAGAACAGTACACACACACACACACACACACACTACAGCGTGTATACATATATACACACACATATACATACATACATACATATATATATATATATACATACATATTTATTTTATTTATTTATTTATTTTATTTCTATCCCGCCTATCTGGTCATACTAGACCACTCTAGGCGGCTTACAATTGGAGCAACAATAAAATTATTAAAAACATTACAAATAGACAAAAATGAAAATCAAAGAATATAAAAGAAAAATCATCAGGGATTATCTGTTGGGAAAGCCTGCCTATACATCAGTGTTTTCTATATATATATATATATATATATATATATATATATATATATATATATATATATATATATACACATATATACACACACACACACACACACACACACACACACACACACACACACACACACATATTGTATTTAAGGTTAATTTAGATACAAGATTTACAAAAAGTACCTACACCTATAGAATTCTGCGCATACTTTATGACTTGCTTAAAGTGAGATCAACCTGCTTATGACTGCACAGCTTCTCTCCCCAAACCATAGATTGCTGGTTTGTGAACATTACACCCAAAAAGTGCTATTACAGAGCTCAAGAACCTTTAAGTGATAGTAAGTGCTACTGTGCATTCAACGTTCTGCATTCAATCTGTCTTCTGATTTTTTGTGTGTCCTCTGTCTTAAAGGACCAGTGCCTTTACAGAGCCATTCAACCAACTTACTTAACTGTACAAGATTATTGCACTTTGTTCTTTCTGCCAGAAGACACGTGAAAGATCTGTCATCTGCCTGACACTGAGCACAATTATTTGTAGCCGAAAAGTAGAACAACTAAATCAACTTCCTTAATTCCTGTGCTAATACCTGTAGTATGAAGTGCAAATATGAAAGCACTGACACTGTCTAAATCCTACTGAGTGCTAAGACAAAGTTTCAGAAAATTTGAGTTGTTAGGTATTTGGGTCCTTAGAAACACAAGTATTGTTTTCTATGCTTCAATATAAAATGTACGTGTACGTATACAAAGTATTTCAATTATTTTTGTAATTTTACTACTTTTAAGGATATAAATTATTTTATTATACCACTGAATATACATCACCCTATAACTTTAAACAGGATGAGAGTAACATATGTGCTTAAAATATAGAGAACAACATATTCTACAGAATCATATAAATAAAGAGTCAGCTCTATGACCAATTCAGATCACTATAGTGTATATTTAGTGGCACATTAATGTGCAATACCATATGAGTAGCCTTTCACAACTTGTTCCTTTATTGCCACACAACTGCTTCACTTATGAGTCAAATGCCACCACTAAGTCAGGTGATGCTAGACAATCAGAGATATTATGTTAAAAGTAAAATAGGTTCAAGGAAAAGTGGCTAAAATTGAAGCAAACACAGGATTTTATCTTCAATTAAATTCCATTAAGAATTGCTGGAAAAGACAGAGAAGTAGTTCTAAATGCACTGATGAATTCTATTTTTAAATAGCCTGTAGGCGGAGAAAATGATATAACATAATTTAAGATACAGGATTCTCAAAATGAAATTGAAACATTGTTAGGGAAGAAACATAGTGGCTGTAGACAGAAAAGGAACAGGTATTTTAATTGTAACAGAGTGTGTCCTTACTGTATTATTTTTGAATTTTATAAAATTCAAAAGGTACAGTATGATATAAAAATATTCTATGTATGGCCTGAATATTTTGAAAAGTAAATTTCTTTTGACATTTCCTTACAGGCCACTCTCACAAGAGTTAACTTCCTTAACAAAAGTTTTCCACTCTCACAAGTGTTAGAAGAGTTAACAAAAAACAGGAATGAAAAATTATAGGCCTAGCTTACACAGATTAAGTACAAAACACACTCTCACATACCAATACTGACATAGCAGGTTACATTCTTTTATGTGTACACACCCACCTGTGCTAGCTACCAACAAGCACTAATTTAGCAAAAGCAAAACAAAAATGGCAAGTGTCCCAAGTTACCTGGCTGTAGCTCAAAGAAGGGAGATGCCTACAGTAGGTTATTTCTTTGGTATGTGAAAATAATTTGTCCATCAGCTACAAATGGAACTCAAACTGGCAACATATTTCGCTGATTTTTAAGTATAATGAAACAAAGACATAGTGAAGCTCAAGAGAGCAGCACCTTAGTGCACATAGGAGAGAGAAATATACATTTTTTACTTTAAAATCTCAAGGTCTGCAAATAAAAACAAGTACGTATCAACAAAGAAATTTATCAAGTACTATATAGTATTCTCCATACTAAAGGATCAGAATATAGCAAAAGTCAAACACCACAGGACTGTGTGGATTCAACAGGATAAAGCATATCAAACACATTTTAGCTCCAACCCCAATGCAACTGGGTAATTTATTTATTTATTTATTTATTTGTTTTATTTATATCCCGCCTATCTAGTCGATTAAGACCACTCAAACATTTGTTACACTTGTACTTAAATTATCAGCAATTCCGAAGATTACAGTGGTGCCCCGCATAGCGACGTTAATCCGTTCCACGAAAAACGTCGCTATCTGGAAACATCGCTATACGGAAAGAAAAACCCCATAGGAACGCTAAGCGGGAATCCTCCATAGGGCCGCCATTTTGGCCACCTCGGTAAGCGAGGAATCGGCACGAAAACGCTGCGGGCGGCCATTTTGGAACCGCCGATCAGCTGTGCGAAAATGGGGCCTTCGGGAGGACTGCGGGGGAGGGCTCCGCCGCGGTCCTCACAAAGCCCTAGCTAGCTTTTTTGCCCAGCTCAGTGGTGCGTGCTTGGGAAGGACCGCAGGGGAGGGCTCCCTCATGGTACTCACAAAGCCCTAGCCGGCATTTTCGCCCAGCTGAGTGGCGGCCCTTGGGAAGGAGCGCGAGGGAGCCCTCCCCCGCGCTCCTTCCCAAGCGCCCGCTGGCTTTTTGGGCCAGCTGACCGGCGGGCCTTTGGGAGGACCGCGAGGGAGCCCTCCCCCGCCGTCCTTCCGAAGCACCCGCCGGTCAGCTGGGGGAAAATGGGGCCTATGGGGAAAAATTGCAAAGCGAATTTTCCCCATAGGAAACATCGCAATGCGATCGCTTTTGCGATTGCAAAATCCACATCGCTATGCGGATTTGTCGTTAAACGAGGCACTACTGTATATGCTGTGATCATATTCAAATGCATAGCAAAATAAAACGAGGTGCTATAATGTTATCTTGGTACCTGGTCTTGAAAGCACAACTTTTTAAAAATGCCCCCTTAGGAACTAACATCTGTGTTTTGATTAGACTTGAAGTTATACAGGTGTGTGACTGCTACTGAAAACTAATTTTCAGGTGTGTCACACCTCTCTTCCTTTAGTTACTAAACATAGAATGTGATATTATGCTGCTTCCTTGTATCCTTTGAATGAAGTGGAGCAGGGTGTTGAAGAATGACACTATAGCATTACATTTTCATTTGCCAGATTTTAAGGGGTAGAACTGCCATTTTTCAGGGCTGTCTCATTTCTTGCAACGCCTGGTTCAGATTTAAGAAAAGGCAGATAAAATATAACCACCATTATTACAAATGTTTGATGATGTTTATAAAAAAATATTCCTTTTCTTCCACAGAACATGAAGTATTGAGTGAGGGATGACACTCTGTTGTAGTGGTACGATGGTGTTCAAAGCCTTTACTAGGGACAAGATGATACTCTGGGTCCCAGAATACTAATGGTCAGTTGTCATTCTTAAGCATAACTATACTTCAGATGATGAGCTGGAATTCAACTTGTAGCTTGTTAGATAACTTTCTTTCCATCAACTATTTTTAAAGCTTATTCTCTTCCATAGAGTGTAAAGAGTATCTATTTCTGTTCACCTTGAAACAAGTGAAAATTATGGTTATATCCTAGACAACAGACTCTGTATTAACCCAATCCATCTTGCACCATTTCACAATTATCTACTAGGAAAAATTAACATTCTAATTATTTAGAATGTAGCAAGCATCCCATAGATAAGTTGCATTTACAGTGGTGCCCCGCAAGACGGGCGCTTCGTTTGACGATGAAATTGCTTATGGTCCAGCTCTCACTTCCATACATCACGACAGGAAAAACCATAGCTTTGACTATTCGGACTTTTGTTGGCAAGGTGATGTCTCTGCTTTTCAAGATGCTGTCAAGATTTGTCATCGCTTTCCTCCCAAGAAGAAGGCGTCTTTTAATTTCAGGGCTGCTGTCTCCATCTGCAGCGATCATGGAGCCCAGGAAGATAAAATTTGACACTGCCTCCATATCTTCCCCTTCTATTTCCCAGGAGGTGATGGAACCAGTGGCCATGATCTTAGTTTTTTTGATGTTGAGTTTCAGACCGTTTTTTGCACTCTCCTCTTTCACTCTCATTACAAGGTTCTTTAGTTCCTCCTCACTTTCTGCCATCAGTATGTATTAGCCAGTTAGATAGTTTAATAAGTTTACTGATAGTTTATTTGGCTCCAGAGCCAGAGACTGAGAGTTCAAATCCCCACTGTATATCCCAGAAGATCTGTGGCTTTTGGCAAGTTGCACAGTCCCAAGATGCCATCAAAGAAAAAGCAAATGATAAACTACAGTACTTCCGAGTACTCTCTATCTAGAAAACCCTGAAAAGTGTAACCATAAGTCAGAAGTGACTTGATGGCACACAATTACTGTATGATGAAGATGAGGTTGTAGTAGAGACTGGAAGCAATGTTTTGTATGTGACTATGTTATCTATTGTGTCTGGGTGTGTAATAAAGTTATATATGAGAACAACACATTAAAACGTATTTCAATAAAAAATTATTTTCTTTCAGGGAGGATCATTTGAAAGGTTTTTTAACCTTATTCTCCTAATTTTTAGAAGTTTTTCAAGTAACGAATAACATATATAATGTGTTACTAGAACAAGAAGAAATAACATTAGAGCTAATATATTTTATACATAATCGTGAAACATGCAATGTTAACAACTGTTTTAATATAATGGCCAGAATTCTATTACGGATATACAGTGGTGCCTCGCATAGCGAGGTTAATCCGTTCCGGATTAACCTTTGCTATAGCGAAACATCGCTGAACGGGACAGGGAAAGCCACTGGAACTCATTAAACATCGTTTAATGTGTTCCAAAAGGCTCCTTTACTCACCGTTCAGCGAGGTTTCCTATGGCCGGCAGCCATTTTCGCGTCCTCGTTAAGCGAGGGGAGGGCGCGAAAACGCTGCGTGCGGCCATTACGGAGCTTCCGGCGGCCATTTTGTCCGCCGAACAGCTGATCGTTGGGGCTTCGTTTTGCGAAGATCGGTAAGCGAAACGCTTACCAATCTTCGTAAAGCGATTTTCGCCCCATCTAAACGACCTTGAGCGAGCGCATTAGTGATCCAAAAAAACGGATTGCTATGCGATTTCGTCGTTATACAGTGCGCTCGTTAAGCGAGGCACCACTGTATGCTTGTGTTAATTCTAACTGTGTAAACTGCAGTAGCAAACTATTACTGTGATGTACACAATTGCTCTTACAACAGTGTAAATCCCCAGCAGGATTCTGGCCAGTGTTCATGCTTTGATATGCAAAGGTGAAAAGAGTATTCTCACATTAAAAAGTAAGTCCTAGTTTTGTAACTTTATGCCTGTTGAACAGTTCATGACAGTACAAGACTGTTCTTATTCTGGATTTGACTACAGCTGCATTTGCAATACAGTGATGCCTCACATTACGATGTTAATTAGTTCCAGCAAAATTGCTGTAGAACGAAAACATCGTAAAGTGAAATTTAAAAGCCCATAGAAACGCATTAAAACCCAATTAATGTGTTCATATGGGCTTGAAACTCACCGTCCAGCAAAGATCCTCCATAGCGCAGCCACGAGGAATCCGTCCCAGAAAAGAGCAGGGAGCCATTTTTTTACCTGGCGGCCATTTTGAAACCGCCTATCAGCTGTAGGAAAATCGTTGTTTTGCGAGAATCGGTTCCCGAAGCAGGGAACCAATCATCACAAAGTGAAATTCTCCCATAGGAAACATCGTTTTGCGATCGCAAAAATTCATCGTAATGCGATTTTGTCGTAAAGCGGAGCGCTCGTCTTGCGAGGCACCACTGTATATGATCGAAGAGAGTGAGAAGAAAGCATGGCTGTCCTGGCATAGAATAGGACAGGGTAGAGAATATTAATGGGTTCGTATGTTAATATTCTGTCCCCAGGACATTCCAAGGGGACATACAGATTGCCAAGAATGCAAAAAAAGAAAAGAAAAAAAAAAGAAAATGCCACAATAATGGCTAAAAGTCAAGTTTCAGTTTTGAAAATTGTATTTTGGGTTATAGTCCAGCATGGGGATGTGACCTTCAGTGGTGCCTCGCTAGACACCTCGCTAGACAGTTACCCCGCATGACAGTTTTTCGCTAGACATTAAATTTTTGCGATTGCTATGGCGATTCACAAAACAGTGATTCCTATGGGGGAATTTCACTGGACAATGTTTGGTCCTTGCTTCGCAAACCGATTTTTGCTAGACGACGATTTTGACAGCTTCCTCCGCGCTCGCAAAACAGGTGTTTTCGGGACCTAAGCTTCGCAAGACAGTGATTTAAACAGCTGATCGGTGGTTCACAAAGCGGCTTTCCTATGGCCTATCTTCGCTAGACAATGACGATTCTTCCCCATTGGAACATATTAATCCGGTTTCAATGCATTCCAAAGGGGAAATGCTTTTTGCTAAACAATGATTTCGCTAAACAGCGATTTCAGTGGAATGGATTATCATCGTCTACTGAGGTATCACTGTATTTTAAAAGTGAACCACCTCTACTGGAGGATTCCAGGAGCTATAATTCACTTGACAAAAAGTTAAAGGGCATATTTTGCCACCTGAGATCAATGTATATAAAACAGTTCTCCAGAGCTATATTTATACTCATCTCCAAGACAATCTACTGTCGTATCAATGTGCAAACACAAAAAGTAATTTAAGTAAAAATTTCTTGCAAATTGTGTTGACAAGACCAGAAGGAAACTGGATCATCCCGTCCTGGAGAACTTTTTCCCCAAACCATTCTCCCAACCAGGTAGTCTAGCGGTCCCCAACCTTTTTGAGATTGCGGACCGGCTGAGCCTCTGAGGAAGGGGGGCAACCCCCGCGCTCACGCAGGTGCTCTCTCACAGGTGCATGCGAGAAGCGGTGGGGGCACACATGTGCGCCCGCCAGCACCAGTGTGAGCTCTCCCCCACCCCTTCACACATGCACAGGAGCGTCTGCATGCACACACACCCATCCCTTCACTCGGGTGCATGCATGAAGGGGTGGGGGAGTGCTCATGCATGCACTGGCATGCGCACACACAAAGCAGCTGTGGGGAAAGGAGAACATGCAGGGGCAGGAGCTCTGTCTCCGCCGCCATTCCAGCTCAGGCCACGGACTGACACCGGGCCACAGACTGGAGGGTTGACGACCTCTGGTCTATCGCACTTGATGCATGAACAAAACCTATCGTAAACAACCATTGCTAGAGCACACCTAAACATCTACTCTTTTCAGAATCTCAACACTAACTCATACTTCTATTGATTAAAAGAGTAAAACTCCTTTGACATTTGGAAAATGATGCAATTAGTTACTTCTCAAGTTCCCTGCCTGATCCCTTATGGAAGGAGCATTTTATGCCATTTCAACTGGGGAAAAGGGGTTGTGGTGGTAGGTAAGCCCAAAAACAATTTAGATTAAGGATAGGAAGAAGTATCTTCCCTTGACATGAAATCTTAATATTGGACTACTAATCTGATAGAGGTGGTTCAGGCTAAATTTGGTTTGGTAAACTATATGGGATGACAAAGCAAACCCATAGGAAAGGACAGTAGTGAAGCTGGCAAATTGACTATAAAATGGTATGGGCCAGACACGTCTGTTTCCCGTACTTCAACCTCTGAAAATTCTTCAGACGTTCAACTGTTTAAAACTTTTTCAACACATTGTGATCACTATTAATGGGTATTAAGCTTTAAACAAGTATACAAAGAACTAAGCTATATACTTTACAAGTGCTCATGTTGAATTTAACTGTATATTTTATGCCTGGTAAGAGAGAAAATGCCCAAATCTATCAGAATTTCATATGGTTGTACATATTTTTCTTTTGTCCTGGCCCATCTGCAACTTTAACTCACTGAGCACTTGTATGCAGTCTCTCCCCTGTCCCCCAAGATCCTTCCAAAACCTGGAATTTGTCCTGAAGCCTTGCCCGCTCAAGTCTCCTATCCCTGCCCTAAGTTGCTGTTGATGTAGTTTTAATAAAAATGCTGGTATCACTTGCTTGTCTAAAAAATCAACAGCAAAGGGCAATAATATTGTTCTTAAGAACAAAGAAAGTAAAGAGAGAAAATTTGGCATTGTGAATTTGAAATTTAACAGATTCTTAACATCTAATTCACGTGAAGTCTAAATATGATACAAAATGACAGCATTTTGAATTCTTATCAAACACCTCTTGAATATAATGTCTGTGGAATTTCTTACGTTCTTATGGTCATATCTTCATTCTAAGTGCCAGAGAACCTTTCAAGTACAGTGGTGCCTTGCTTAACGATTTTAATTGGTTCAAAAAAATTTGTCGCTAAAACATCGCTAAGCGAAACACGGTTTCTGCTGAAATGCACTGAAAACTGGATAATCTGTTCCAATAGGAACGAAATTGCCGTCCTTAAGCGAAAATCGCCATAGGAAACATCGCTAAGCGAAACGCAGTTCCCCAATTGAAATGCACTGAAACCTATTCAATACATCTCAATGGGGGGGGGGGAATTCAACAACAAATTAAAAAAGAGTCAGAACAAAGTCAAATTTAGTTAACAAAGGGTTTATTAAGTGCACTTTATGATTTCAAACATTTTAAACAGTAAACTTTAACTTTATAACATTTAAAAAACAGCAAACATGAGGCTGTTTAAACCATTGTTAAGCGAAACAGGGGACCCAAATATTTAATCGTTATGCGAAGCATGGTCCCAGCACTGCTAAGCGAAAATTGCCCATAGGGACCATCGTTAAACGGAGCGCAAAAATGCTCTGAAAAAGTCATTGCTAAGCGAATTCATCATTAAATGAAGTGCTCGTTAAGCGAGGCACCACTGTATTCTCTGCACACTAGACCCAGAAAAGAGATGACAAAGTATTGATGTAAGAGGAATGTACAGTGGGAAAAATGTCAGAGATTCAAAATACTTCACACACATCATTTTCTCCTACACAGAGAATCTCAATTAGTTCTAAAGACTGGCATGATTGTTTTAATTTATTCCAAATACAAATGCTTATACTCTCAAACTTTCTAACTATAAATTGCCATGAATTTCTTTTCTGTTGTATTTATGAAGTTTTTGATTTTATAATTTCTTCTTTATATCTGCTTTTTCCTTGCAGATTATCTAGACAAATGTATCTGTGAGTGGCACAGAAATGATGCTAACAATCAACAGGTCATACTTTCACCACTGCAGAGAAGTACTGAGGCTCCATGAATATTTACTTGTGCTATTTTTTAATACGAAAACTGTGATGTGTGACATGGTACTAGAATAGCTACAATTTCCTAGGAAACAGGAAGAGAACTGGGAAAGAGAGGCACTATAGCCCAGGCCAAAACACTTGGCAGCCTCTACTCACCCTCAGAACTGCTGATGCTGCTCCTCCCCACTATGGATCCAGCTAAGATGTCCTCGGCAAAGTGGGAGAGGTCCCACACTAAAGCCAGGTTGTAGGGGAGGGGCGAAGACCTAAACAGAAAAGAAAGAAAAGAGACAGAATGAAAGTTTAAATTTTAAAAAGCCAGTTTAATTTTAACGGCCAATATGAGTGTTGGATGGTAAGAGTGCTACACCAAATTCTATATCACAAGCCAAGGTATGTTGAACTACACAACTGGTGATAGGTAATGATGAAAAACATTTCCCAACACAGCACTTTTTTCGAACAACTGTCTTCTAGTTACTGACAGAATGGATGAAAACTTATTATTTGTTAAATTAATAAGTACTAATTCACAAATTATTAATTGATGTATTAGACTACACAGCTACACAAAGTTGTCTCCATGTAAAAACAAAACAAAGGAAAACCACCTTGTGAAACCTAAGCAGTTGTTTGGATCCTGGTTCTTGCCTTCAGCAACAACCCCAGGTTGGCCATCTACAACCCCAAAAAGATTATTAGAAATTTTATAGATAATCTGCCACATAGCGAAATCCAAATTCAAAAGCAACATCTGAAATAAAATTTCAGCATGATGCTACCACCAGTTGTCTCTCTAGTAGGCCTGGTTCCTATTAAAAATGAAAATACTATAGTCACTTTCAGTATTTGTTGCTTTTGTAAAAGGTGTCCTCATCAGCAATTTACAGGAGCGCACAACACATGCTTTCCTTATCCCTACTCAACATGTGAATTTCATGTAGTTGCTATCTGAGAAGTCATACAGGTGACTATAAGCATTAGAAACAGAATTAAATATTCACCAAATATGAGGTTTTGCTCTAATGCTACCTTCTTAACTGATTCTTAATTACTATTATGCCTAATTCAGACAATGTCTTCTATATACTTAACTGAACACCTTTCTTAGCAGCAAAAGAAATAGGAAAAATTATTTCGTATCAATCTAAATCACAGGTCGTCGTTGGCTGCCCTCCATGCTAATTACTATAGAAGTGGATAAACCTCCCCACAAATATCAGTCTTGAATGCAAAATTTCCAAACAGAAAAGTTTTGGTTTTGTCATTCCACTGCAGTAGGAACAGAATAAATTATAGAACTTAACAATTTGAAAAGCTTTTCTAAGTTACACAAATGACTGGTTTTCTAAAAACAAACAAAAAAATGAAACAAACAAAAACTATATATAAATTGTTTTTGTTTTATTTTTTGTTGGTTTTTAGAAGACCAATCATTATATATATACATAAACTCAACTCATTCCATATCAGACAACAGTTTATAAATTGTCTGTAATAGAAACATGCAAACCCAGTTCTTGGTTTTCCCAGACACATCACATGGTTCTGACAAATGATGAATGTCTTGGTCACTTCAGCATTCCTTCCTTGACCTTATAGGAAGCAGTAGGATAGACTAAATGTTAGTCACTGCAATCTGAATAGATCTTCCTATTTCTGTACCATTCACATAAAGGACAATGGCAATTTCAAACTTCTTCATTTAAAATCTATACACAATATCTGTATCCAGATATTGGCACGATGATGTCATAAGGGATTTTTAATCTGTGGACAGAAATAAAAAGATTGGAAGCAACACACTTACAAAATGGAATCTAATTATTTGCCTGAAAGCAGTTAGGCCATTTCAGCAGAGTACACTAATACCTGAATTCAAAAAACTATTAACATAATTCATGGTTCTATTATAAGAAGTCTATGTAAAAGTAGCAGTGACTTAGATATTTCTGATTTTAGGAGAAGAGCCCCATAAAATACTTTCAGAAATGAACTCTATTTCAATGTGTTGATGTTAAATCAAATAGTAGTTTAATACTGTTAGGATAACTCCAGTTATCAAAACCTGCCTAAAATGTCAGTTTTATAATAGAGATTTATAACAGAGGATTTTATTTCTCTCTGGCTGGAGAAAAAACAAACTAAGGGGATCTGTGTTGGATGGCTAGATACTTAAGAAGCACTTTACCAGTTCTAAAACCCTGGGAGTTTCCATGGCTGGGCAGGGATTTGAACCTAGCCCTCCTGATTCCTAGCTTGTCACTATAACCACTATACCAAAATCTTAATACGTATTTATATCATTACTTGGAAAGACTGGATTTAATACCCTGATCCTGTGTCAAAAAAAAATGTAAACCTTGATATGTATTTTTCATTAACAACGTGCCCATGCAGAATCCATCTCTAAAAGTCATCTACTCATTCACACCTCCAGTGCCTGTAAGGGACCATTTTGAGAAAGTCACGTAAGGTCTACACAAAGTTGTAAAGGGACAATAGCTAACGTTACCCCCCCTCAAAAAAATCAGTATTATCATATTTTTCGCTTCATAAGACGTACCTCTCCATTAGACCCACCTCATTTTCAGGGGAGGAAACAGGAAAAAAAATCCTGGCAATTTTGGCCCACCTCAGAAGGGTCCTGGAAGGCACTCTCGGACCCTTCCGAGGATACTCCCACCCCCCCCGGGCCCGGTGAAATAGCCAGCTTCCAGGACCTTCTGAGGCTTTCCAAGCCTCAGAAGGGTTCTGGAAGGTCCCTTTGGAGGCTTCGCCTGCCCCCCCCGCGGGGCCAGTGGGGGTGAAATCACCAGCTTCAAAGACCCTTCTGAGGCTTGGAAAGCCTCAGAAGTGTCCTGGAAGGCACTCTCAGACCCTTCTGAGGCTCCCCCCACCATCCCCCCACTGGGCCCTGGGGAGTGCTGTTTTACAGTATTCGCTCCATAAGAAGCAGACACTTCCCCCCCACTTTTTGGGGGGGGAAGTGCATCTTATAGAGTGAAAAATACGGTACACAAGGAAACTATTAAAAGTTAAGCTGGAGATTTTAACAGAGCTTCCAAGAATTTCCAACATCATATCATGTTGAGAGAGGAAAATAGTTCCAGGAACAGTTTCACTTGGATTTGGAAAATTGGGCTAACAGATTTGTTAATTTCTCATCTTTATACAACAGTTAAAAACATACTAGCACTGGAGGCAAAACCTCAGCTTGAGAACTACATAATTTTCTATCCTTTGAGACTAAATGCTAGATCAACCACTTTGAGGAAATAGAAATATTAACCTAAATAATCAATGCAGATTTAGGAACCCCATAAAATTAAGGCTCAACCCAAGAACTGCTGGACCCTACTTACAAAGCATTTTAAGAAAGACTACAGGAAAACACTACATTTGTAACACAGAAGTAATCCTATTCATTACATTCTCCACTGCAACATCTTCAGTATAACTTTCAGCAGTGAATTACCACAAGTTACGCAGCTGTTCTACGTATTACCTATCACACACCATCCCACTGCATACCAGCTGCATGTGACAGGAAATGCCTAGACCAACTTCATGGCTTGCAGCGATTCACCAGGGAAGGTTATGCTGCATTCGCAAAGGCTTTCATGGCCGGGATCTAATGGTTGTTGTGGGTTTTTCGAGCCAAAGAGCCCGAAAAACCCACAACAACCAGAAGGTTATGCTGATTGCATTGTGCCAATAGGTGAAATGAACAGGATTATGACATATAATCCCAATTCCATAATGAGATGTTGGAGCTATAACACCTTTTAAATTACAAATATAATCACAAAGGTTTCTAAAAAGAACAGATTTTTATTATAAATTTTAAAATCTAATTTACATTTTAAAAATAAATATTCACAAGAATGTTGGTGATTTACATGTGCACAAGTTAAATTATGTAACTCATCAGTAAAGTGTTCCTAAACTAACAAAATGACAGACATACAGTACTAATAGGTGTACATATGTTGCACATTCAAAACTTGCACCTGTAAGTTAGTCTCAATTCGTTGCAGTGAATTTGTTATACATGTGCTGAACTTCTGGAAAGCTCAGTAGTTTAGGCATCTGGCTGCAGAGCCAGAGGTTGAGAGTTCAATTCTCCTCTGTACCTCTTTGACATGGGTTGTATTCGATCTTCCATATGGTCCTTTCTAGTTCTGCAATTCAAAGGTTATTATATAACTTAGCAAATGGATTCTGCCCTTTCCTTATCTGTCATACTACAAGGAGTTACAGATTTATTGTATTGGTTTTGTAGCTTTAAGAAATTTCTAAGTCTTTAAGATACCATAAGAGAAATTTTTGTTACAATAGAATAATTCAGCTATCTTTCTGGAACATTAGATTAGAGAAGGGAGTGGCATAAACATAAAATGATCAAAACTCTTTAAGGAAAGCTTTCTAATTTAAGATGGTACACGGATCAAATTGCAAACTTTAACTACCTGGTGACTTATTAGGTGTAGGTATATATGGTTGGGCTGTTAAGTGAGTGGTGTGTGCTACAAAGCCCCTAACTTATACTTCACTTCAGACACAAACTGATCATTGAGCCTTAAGAAATTAATGGCCTCTCATCTTCATCTTCCCAGTCTGAAGACAACCTTCTACAGAATGGATATTACTTTAACTGAGATTTGCCCATTTGAATATTTATAAACAGGCATATAAATCCTCTCGTCTCATCCTCGCAGGCAAATATGAGAACTTGCAACAGCTTTCTCACTGCTAGTAAAAACGCTGGTGAATTTCCTGAGGCTTTCAATAGCTTTCTCAAATGGAGAAAAATGATATTTTATTGGGGGGGGGGGAATGCACATTTGTGGGAAACTGCCAGTTTCTTGCACAAAATTATTTATGTGTAATATGTATATGCATTGGAGTTAACTGTTAGCAGGACCATGCCAGTGGCCTCTACCAACATGTAGCCCCTGAAAGCAAACGAGAGAGAAAAAGGGAAAGAAAAAGAAGAAAATACTCAAGACTAATCAACCACAGAAGTCAATTTATAATCCCAAACATTCACAACAACTGAGCACACATTTGATACTGGAAGGAAAACTGAACATGCAAATTTGTGTTTTTAAATGACATCTCCCAGAACGCCGAGGCACCATGAGAAATTCTGGGAGCTGTGGCCACAAAACACAAATGTACACAACTCTAACAGATACCAGTCAATACCCTTAAGCATTTCTCCAATGGAAAGGTGAATTTGGAAAAATTTCCAGTCATGGTCTACCTTCACTGACTCTTATCTCCTTCTGCACAAGACATTTAAAAGACAGGTACTATATCATACCTACTTAGCAACTAGCTGATATCCAGCATTTCGTTTTCAGCAAGGTGTCTGAATATGTCCTTGCCAGTTGCTGGTGTTCAGGATCTCCTGTTCAACACCTTGGCCATTTACCTGTAGTGTACTTCAAAGTCCTTTTTAGGCCTGTGCTATTTAAACATACATTTGAAACCACTGGGAGAGACGGTCTCAGGTTTTAGAGTTTGGTGCCACTATTAATTTGATAATAATATCCTATTCCATCTCTTCTTTCTGTCTAAATCTGAGGAAGCTGTTTTAGTCCTAAACCAGTGTCTGGAGAGAGTAACAGAATGGATGAGGATAAACAAGCTGAATCTGAATCAAGACAAAACAATGGTGGCTCCTGGTGAGCTGGAATGCAGATCAGGGAACTGGAATTCACCCTATGCTGGATGAGGTAACATGTTTCCTGAGAACTCAGATTCACAGCTTGGGTGTACATTTTAGAAGAGGTATCTGTTATAGCCTATGCTAGCATGTCAGGCAAAAACAAAACAAAAATGAAAATGTCTTTTTTAATTTTTGTTTTGTTTGTCCAACATACTGTACTGATAGAATCTTAAAAACATCTTTGATCCCCTTTAAAGAAACAATAGCAAACACAAGACATTTACATCTAGAAAAGAACTACTTTGACTACCAAGACATAATAGCCATCTGGAGAGATCAGAAATGCTAATACTACAAGCAATCTATTCTTGGGTTGAGCCTTAATTTTATGAGGTTCCTAAATTGATTATTTAGGTTAATATTTCTATTTACTCATAACAACCAACAAGCCTGCTAAATGCTACCACTCTGCTACAAATATAAGTAGTAACTGCATGTTATTCCAAGTTTTTTTTAATGTTACAAGGTACAGTGGGGTCTCTACTTAAGAACTTAATCCGTATTGGAAGGTGGTTCTCAAGTTGAAAAGTTCTTATGTTGAATCTGCATTTCCCATAGGAATGCATTGAAAACCATTTAATCCGTATCTGCTCTTTTCCGTCCATAGAAACTACAGTGGAACCTCTACTTAAGAACTTAATCCGTTTTGGAATGGTGTTCTTAAGTTGAAACGTTCTTAAGTTGAAGCAAAATTTCCCATAGGAATGGACTGAAAACCAATTAATCCGTTCTGGTTGTTTTTTTTTTGTTATGTAGAGGCGCGTTCGTACATTGCAGCATTAGTTCCCATAGGAACTAATGCAAAGCTGGTTAATACGTACTCTACCACTAGGGGGAGAATTTTTTTTTTAACCTAAGATGACCTAAGGTTAAAAAAAGAGCAGGAAAGTTTTTTTTTTCCTGTTCTTATCTTGGATTTCTGTTCTCAAGTAGAAGCAAAATTTAGCAAATGGAGCTGTTCTTAAGTTGGACTGTTCTTAAGTAGGGACGTTCTTAAGTAGAAACCCCACTGTACATATCATATCACTGACAGCCTTTCACCAAAATTTACTACAGTTGAACAATCTATAACACACTAGAGTGTTTGGCTTCATTTAGACTGCTTCTCTTTGGGAGGTTCTACAAGAAGCGGTGGATATCACATAAAAAGCAACTGGAGTATTGTTTTTATTCTCAGTCTGATATTTTAACTACATCAATCTGACTTACTGAAACTATGCGCCTCTCTCCAGCTCTGAATGCCATTGAGCAACTAACAGCAATGCAATGTCAAAATTCCTGGTAAAGACAATCTTCTTATCAACATTGCCCAATACTATTTTTGTGATCAAAAGATTTTCATATTAGACAGGAAACATAATAATTTCTCCTTTCCTTTAAAGGAAAGCACATTTCTGTCCCTCCCAAAAACATCAGGAGCAAGTAGATTCCTATTTAGCCTTTCTTCATAGGTGCACAATGTGCTTTCCAGGAACTGTTTTTAGCCTTAACAAGAAAACATAAAAAGACAAAAAGGAATAGTACCCCTGGATGTATGATCCTCTCTATGATTACCAGCTGTTCCAGAGTCCTGATTTGCATGAACAACTATGGAATGAAGAACTACCCTCCCCCACAAGTGATTTCAGAAAGAGAAAAATATCAACATATATAAACTTGTACCTCCTGTGTAACGTAGTATTAGCATAAAATATTCAAGCAAATGCCAGGTAAACCAAAGTATTAGAATGCTGTTCAACTTTCTTAAAAATGAACACTTCTCAAAAATAGTTGAGGACTGTTGAAGAAAGAGGAATATAAAACTAGGGTTAATGACAGAACAGAATGGGGCATTCTGGAAGATATGGCTGGACAGCTGGACCACTCACTGTTCATGAGTGCTCCATACTGCAACTTTTTGTTCTAGCCCCTCCCCAAGTTTATGCATGCGTCCAGAGTGGATTCCCAGTGTACAGGTAAGTTAAGTTCTCTAACTGGAGAGAAGAATGAATACATATGAGTGTCTATCAAAAACAGAAACCCTTTACAGGGAAACACTTGGGGAGTAAGCTCCAAGTAATCACAGGATGGATGTGTACATGTATAAAGGATTTGTGCTTTTAATTTCAAAGGATCCCTACAATTCTATTCCTCACAAACACACTTAAGCCATTAATTTAAAAACTGCAGATTCAATATGTCAGGTTACATGTTGGACTGCTTGAGAAGTTAAGAGATGTCAAACTGATGTTTCCAATGGAATGCAAGTTCAATATAAAATGATAACTGTAAGCAACATCTTAGTAGCACTTCACTACTGATATGTTTTCAAAGTCCTTGTAATCTAAAATCCAAACTACAACAGTATGTGTTTCAAAATATGTCCAGTGCAGTTCTACTATCATTTGTGTCTCACACCTCCATAATTTCAGTGCCATTAACTTGTACATAAGCATTCATTTCAACTTCTAGTAGTCATTTATTATACCAAAGTGGAAACATTACTGTTTTACATTAATTCCAAATACTGGATAAATTGGTTTCTGTGTTTTCTTGAAGTCAGATAGAAAAATGTACAACTAAGAAAGAGCACAACAGACATTACATTTTATAATCTAAGATGCAAATTTACTACTAGCTAACATTATGCAAGCTGTTCGTTTGTTAAGAAAATATCTGAGTAACTAATTCATACAAGTTTAGCCCAGATAAGAGTACTGTACCTGTAATTATTTACAAAATGTTGTGCATCATTGTAATTGGGTCATGTGAAGCTTCCCTAAAGAAGTATTTAAATTTGATACCTCCGCTTTAAATAATTTCTCCTCTCTCTATTTGTGGAGAAGGAAGGAGATGAGAACCAAGCTATAATTTATCAGATATCCCTACTTCCACATGATATGGGATTATCAATGTTTTTCAACAATTGCACATTGCTCCTACTAGCATCACATAAAAACAATTCCCACTTTGATGTTTGCTGGCAGTTTGGAAGTTTGCCATCACTACATTACTATACTGAACTGTAATAAGCATAAACAGACAATAGAAAAAGAAAAGTCGGAACCACAAAAATGTCCCGTTAACAGGAGAAAAATAGCCCAAGCAAACCATGGAGTATCATAATGTCAAGATACATAGTTTTGAGCAATTATTTGGCATACCAGTACTTCCCACTCCAATCTACTACTATTGTATTGGCCATGCAACCAAATCCTGACACATCAATACTATTCAGCTAAAGATCAACTGTGTTTTTGCAAAACAGCTAATCCAAATTATGCAACATTGGCTTGGATCACAGAGCTTGGGCAATTGCTGAAGCCAACCAGCACAGAAGCTTACCCCTATGTACCATCTCTATCCTATGGTAGATATGCCAAGCATACAACACTGTGTAGAAAACTGGCAGTGATTTTTGACCAGCTGCATTATTAGGCCTCCTCCTACTTCTTTACTGCCTTATTTAGCAAAATACTTCATAAGTATTTAAAAAACTGGACTACTTGGTTCTAACCAGCACTAGGAGTTTGCCATCTGCACAGACTAAATAATATAGGCCAACTTGCCACTGACGGAAGAAATCTGTTTCTTCAGAATCTAAATGGTGACCAGGTCTAACCTATGTAAAATAGCAGTACATTACCTTCTTGTGACTTGGGCACCATGTTTCTGTTGATGTAAACTGGAACTGCTTTAGCCTGTTTGAGGCATTTCTGAAACTGGGGACTTACATGCAGTTTTCGACTTATTAAAAATGCTCTGTCCTTTCCCCTGTACTGCTGTTGAAATGGGTGTGCTTCATCCTGTGTTTGTGGATCTGATTCTTGTTTCTGTTTGCGTACACATTTCTGGGCACATCTTAATTGGTAAAATGACTTAATTCCTGACTGAAAACGAACCAGGGAATTTGATTTTGAATTCTTCTCAGCTAAAGAAACTACAAGATACTGTTTAGGTTCCAGTTCTGGGAAAAAAGAGGAAACAAATCTTATAATAGATGAAATCTAGGAAAGGGCTAAACTCAAAATAACTGAGACAAAAACTAAGCATTCGATTTCTCTCCTTTTTTAAAAGCAATAGCAAAGACCAACAGTGGATGGAAAAGGCATACTATGCACTATTCTCCCCACAACCCTTACTTCAGCTTGTTTTCAGCAAATAGCAGTTGGGATGATTTTCAGTAGGAAAATGGTGCAGCAAGAAAGGGTTAGGCTTTAGCCACTTCATGTCCTTAGTTTAGACTCTTTCTTTTGTGGAACTGCCATTTTTATTCATTTGTTTTAACTGTGAAAAGCATCCCACAGATGGGATTCAATTATATTTTTAACATAATGTCTACACTGATCCTAAAATCATTTCCAGACGGTGAAGTTTTCAATATGAGCAAAACTGAATCAGTATGCCTGACATTCTTAAGCCACAAAGCTACTCAGTCAATTCCTGTGATTGCTATTAGTCGACAGTACAGGTAGGATTTGATGAATCCAACCTACTTTCAGAAATGCCTCAATAAAGCCCACACACAGACATGTAGAGACCATAAAATCCCTTCATAACACAAGACTTCTACTGAATTCCCATAAAGGCACTCTGTTGAGAGAATCCAAGGCAACTGATAAGTCAGTTTGCATTTTTTTTCCTAGGAGCTACCCATTTCCAGGAGAAGATACCTGTGTATGTAAAAGAGACATCCTCACTACCCATATGAAGACAAAGCAAGTAAAATCAGATTTGAGGTATGCCAGAAGGCCCAAGGATGTCCTTTTGCTGAAAGCCAAAGTTGATGAGTTATTACTAGCATTTTGAAAAGTTTAATTAATTTACAGATTGTTTACTCATTTTTTACCTTGCAAGCAACTGAGTATTTCTCACTCTTACTCTGGTTCTTTAACAAACAGTACTGAACTGGAAACATGCTAAATTGTCTCAGCCACATGCTGATTACACTAATTTCATGTTAAAGGAATTAAAGAGAATTTAGGTTCTGCTTTCTTGCATATCCAGGACATAAGCTATTAAAACCTGAGTGATGGCAGCGTCTTTCAGAAGAACACAGGCCGAGACGGGCCATACAGACATTGATTAATATTACAGAAATTTTAAAAAGAAGTGGAGAATGTGAGGTTGTATACTAAAAGCCAAGAAATAAGGACGAGGAACGCTGAGACAGTGCTCTATACAGGGTTTGGATTTTTCCTCCCTTTGTTTGGTTTCTATGACTGCAGAAAAAGTGTCCACAGTATAAGATATGCTGAATCAGAATCTGACTTCTTTGAATCACAGAAAAAAACCACAATACAGTACATTATTATGAAATTAAATTCATTATTATTATAAAAATATTTTAAGTATAACTCTTGACTATTAAGAGACAATTTATCAAAGCTAATACAGAAGTTCTAAATTATAAACTCTGTGGAACACTAGATGAGGCTAGAAAACAAACCATGGTGTTTTCTGGTATCTCTTTCATAATCTACAAACTAAGCACACCTAACAGCCACAAAAAGTGCACAAATCTATGTTACAATCAGAGCTTGTGAGATTACTTAAAATAACTTTTTTAAAGTAACACATTATTTGTTACTACATTACTTGTTACCCATTACTAATGTATTACTTTTATTTCTTAATGTTTAAATCCTGGAAATAGAAAACTGGCCTATATTCTCCAACAGAAAATGTTTCAGAATTAACAAGTAAATGCTACCAAAGAATTAACATTGTTATTTAAATAAATGTCACTATGCACTCATTACTCTCAAAAATAAAATACTGTAGTAACAGTTGTACCATCTACATACAGTGTATTTAGAAGGCTAGAAAAGGTGCACAGAACCCAATGTAAAAAGTTCTAGAATCTCTGAATATATTGTTAAGGCAAGTTAAACCATTAAGAGGGTTAGTGGATTTTTTCCCCCAACAAAAAGGATGCAATATTGACAGTTAAAATCTGGGCACTAGTATTCTAGGCATCATCACTTTTTCTCCAGTGACTTGTCTGCCATTACAAAAACTACTTCAAGTGAGGCCAAACAGTTACTATTTCAAGGAAAAAATATGCCCTAATCAACCTGCATCTTGTTTTTTCATTACTAATTTTTTTTTCACATCGGACTTTACTAAACATATACAGAGGCAAAGTCCATCATGATTACAACACTACAAAACACTGGTATTCTGGTTACACATTGTTGGCCTCATCACATGGTCAACTGCACAATTTAGATGTGCTTCATCATCTTATCAATTAATCACAATTTAGCCTGGAAAAGTTACACAAACCTTATGCAAATAATAGGATTCTGACTAGTTTGATGTTTCTTTCCTCTTTTTCAGTACAAATTTTGAATATGTAACTTGTACTAGTCTGTATTTTCTTAGAAATCTGGATACCATTCTGTGGACTTGTGAATCACACAGTCTTAACAAACATGAAATAGAAGCTGCATTAAATGGCTGCACCAGCAATTCTCAGGTTCTCCAGTTCTATCTCATATGAAAGCACTCAACTGAAGTCACTCAACAGGTTTTGTTATTTTTAAGGGACAGGAGAGATACAAGGAGCTCTCATTTGTCTTTATAAGCACTGAGTGACAAGATTGTAATTTTTGCCTTTAGCTATTTTATTATGACACTCTCCATTTTAGGTTCTTTTAGATTAGTTTCAATCAATATGATGAGGAAGAAGAAAAATGAAGACAAACTTCACTGATTTCAGTGAAAGTCATCTCTCCCAAAGTTATCTTGCAGAGTAAGACAACTACTGTAACATTCAGCTAACAAGAAATGCTAAAGGAGAAGAACAGAAGCAGTCTTAACAAACAGCAAAACTTACAGTGTGAAACTGCATTAACAGTTCATTATGATTGGGGCATACAGCATCACAGACTGGATTTGTCTTGCTTTGTATCAAAACATTTTCAGAACAAGAAATGTTTTCCCCAGATAGAAAAAGTAACAAAGAAAAGGTGGCAAAATCAGATCTATCAATCTTGGGGGAAAAGACCAAAACACCCATAACTAGTGCCTAAAATAAAAACATGCTGTCATGGAGAAATGTTGAACATACCTTAGCCACTGTAATTAGAGAAAGCCATATGTGTGACTTTATGTATGAAGCAACTGCATCATGCAATACTGGCAGAGGTACAGGACTCACTATCAACTGTATGCATTATTTTTGCAAATACACTATCTATGCTATGTACAAAACATTATGCAATTCTATGTATAGATAACACACAACGATTGGTTAACAAGAAACATTAGTTGTAATAAAGTTCTAGGTGAGTTAAACAGCAAGGCAGGATTGGCAAGGTCTGCTTTCTACATTTAAAATGCAGACTCTCAAGATATGTATTCATAAGATCCCGCTGCAGACATGTTGAGAGGAGCACTCCTGCATGCAATATATAAAATTACAACCTTTGTATATACTGCATATTTGTAAGATCAATACATTTTATATTTGCTCTTTGACATATAGCATGATCCCTGAAAGGCTTTAAGGAAGCACTCTTATTCTTACATGCAGGAAGTCCTCTGCATCATCTTTTGCATGATCTGTACAAAAGAAAGACAGACTTACCAGCAGTTCTTTTAAACAGTGGTCTTCCTCTTCCTTCAGCCTACAACTGAGTCCTTATACTAAGCGTAATGGCTCCACCTACCAGGAAGCAAAAGAATTGTCAATCAAGAATATCACAGGGTACCACTTTGCCTACTTTCAATTCAGTTAAAGATTTTCTTCAGAAATGTAAGTACATACTACAAATGTGTGAGAAAAATATTATTAAGTGTCTCTTGGGGGGAATTACTAAGGAAGTGATGTTTGGAGAACAGAGAAAGAATATTCACTGGGGCAGTTAAAGTCTTTCAAAATTCCATAAATTTCTTCTCCCTCAGTCCTTAAAATATTTACTAAAGAATGAAACAGTGACTATGCAAAGCTCATGAAATCCCAATCAGTAGGCAAGACTTCAATACAACAATGAATTCTATGAATAGCAGCAAGGAAAACAGAAGTAGCAAAAAAGAACTACAGCCTTTTTAACAATACAATAGCCTGCAGCTTAAGTATAATAAAATATTTCAACACAACTGCTGAAATATTTTTATCAACTATCCATAATAGTTGAAGATAATATATATGTTTACTCAGGAACTAGTATAGTGCAGTAGATATATTGATGAACTAAGGAAAAGCTGGGCTCTAATCCCAGGTCATCCATGCAAACTCACCAAGGGTGTAATGTGGGGTGCCACTGGCAAAATCGCTCCTTCAATATATCATATACTGTACCTTGAAAACCCAATCAAGGTTGCTCTAAGTTGGATACAACTTGATAGCAGAATGGTATGACATATGTTTAGTCACAATATGGTAGGTTTTACTATGTGCATACCCCACTTTATACTCTACTTTAAGTATTTCATTGCACAAAGGTAGATTTTGGTTATTATGTTTTCACCTACCTATTTTTCAAGTTGAAAACAAAGTATAATGATATAATACTATACAAAGAAAGAAAATTTCATATGCCCAATCTCTGAAGTTCAACTGAAATACATTGTTTCAACCTAGGATTGTGAATTCAAGTTGGGTGTTGAAGGTTCTGAAGGAAAACTGCCTTTGCTATTTTACACAAGGCAAATGTAATATTTTCAAATAAAACATGGCATACTAAAGTACAAGATCACTGGGACAACTTATTAAGTGTGTTTTTAGAATATTAAACTTTAGGTCCTATCTTTGCAGGTGTCTCAAGACATGAACTGGTAGATTTATTTTTATGTCGTAGCAATACTTTTGATTTTTATGAAAGATGGACTGAAAGATTAGTTAAACTGAAATGAAATAAAGAAGGAAAGAAGTGTAGTGTTCATGCTTTTGAATAGTTAACATTTTCATTCTGTAGCCAGTGAAGCAATTATTTTATAAAGTAGGGCATACATGTTTGAATAATTAAATAAAATAATTTGTAGGTAACCTTCTTTCTATTAGTCATAAGCTAAATCTATCTACCAAGGGTGTAAAAGGATTACACCAGTCTCATTTTAGCGAATGTCTATAAAGCGTCCAGCAGATTAAATGTGAGAAATAATTTCAGACATCATTGCAACAATCTTGACTACATACCATTAGCAACCCAATGAACGCTAATGTGACTGTGCGCAAAGTCTAGAAAAGATACAGACTCTTGAGAACCTGGCTGTAGCTACTGACAATAAAGTGGAACAGAGTGTTTTAATAGTAAAATTATCTATCTAATTATTTCAGTAATTTAAACACTGAAGCTTCCTAAAGCAGTCATTAACAGTATACTTATATCAGCCAAGTAAATAAAGATTACAAAGATAAAAGTGACAACAAAATCGAAGTTTCGGTTGTAGTAGCTGGTTGGATAGCTCAATGAGTTAAGCATCTAGCTTTGGAGTCAAAGGTTGAAAGCTTGATTTCCCACTGTGCTTTCTGAGAGTAGAGCTACTTGCGTAGCCATGGGCAAGCTGAACAATCACAGGAAGACCCCTAGAATGGTAAATCACTGAGTACTCTGTATCTAGAAAAGGGTCACCATGAATTGGAATTGATTTGACAACATATGATTATTAATTATTAATTACTTATTACTGCAATACAGTAAGAGGATAAAAGTGACTTTCGGTAAGATTTTTAAATTGTAGAATAAGCAGCAAGATTGAAATATAAGTAATAACAGGATTTTTGACAACTGTCAAGCTCAAGTTTTGTCTCCAATTTAGACACATGCATATGAAATTGTCTATACACACATACAACAACCAGCCACATCCATCTGCTGAACTATGATTACTGTATTTTCAAAGAGGGTGAGAGCAGGATAATTAATTACTTGGCTTCTCTTTCAGGCTTATACACACGCTCTTCAATATTTACACAGCTTCTTTAAAAACTATTATTTTAAACTTAAACCTGCCTCTAGAAAGACAAAGAGACAGAAAAGGTACAGGAAGAACCTGTACTTGCTAGCGACAAAGATGCACAAGAGGGCAAAAACAATGTGTGCATTTATTATGACCAAACAAAAGAGACAGAAAAGTGCTCCTCCACTCTAGCTCAAGAAGCCATGAAGAAGCCAGGGTGGATAAAAATCGATTTTTTTCATTCATTTAAATAATCAAAAATCCTATTTTTAAATTTAAATCCTAATTTAAATCAATTTGATTTAAATGAAAACCACCCTGGGTTTTACATACTTAAAATATTTTTATCCCTCCTTTCTTCTTTAAAATAACCCAAGGCATTCCTCTGGGTAACCCCAAAGTTTGTTCATATTTCAGCTACACCTAATAATGGCAGTGTTCTGGGGAATTTTCTTCTGTAAGGTATGCACAGACAATTTTGCTTTAAACTGCTGATATTTTCCAGGAACTGAAACCAGAAATCACATTGCATTCATGTTTAATTCCTTAACTTCAGAAAGTTACATTTCTTTCATGCTAACCTTCTACAATTATTCCGTTTAGATGATGCGCAGAGCACAACACAAACATGTTGCATTCGGCCTGTCTGCTTTTTGTACAGCACCTACATTAGCAGAAGAACAAAAACCTGCTTGAATAACTGTGCCAAGTGATATTAGAACTCAAATCCAGATGCTAGAATGTTAAACATTTCCTTTCCTCTAGCCAAAGGTCAAGAATTTGACACTTACTATTCTTAAACTTCATATGAATATTTTTTCTGGTTTTCCAGAACCACAAACACCCCTCTGTGCAACATGCATTACAGGGTTGGTTAAAAACCAGATTTTAAAAACATCATAATTTGGACCAGTAAACTGAATACAAATGGTTTTCTTTAATTACATCACAAAAAATCTATCCTTAAATCCTTAAATATCATAAAATGCTTTCATTGGATTGGAAGCATAAAATCAAAAATAAGGATCAATTAAGAGGTGTTCTTGCAGAAGAAAACTTAAATGGATTAAATACAACTGGAACAATGGTTGAAAGGAGGAGAAAAAATAAAGGATAGACAATTGACAAAGTTTGAATATATCAAAGATATGAAGAATGAGGCAAATGGGAAAAAAGAGGAAAGGAACAATTGGTAATATTGACAGAATATTGACAGAAGAGACAGATCAGTTGGGAGAGTTAAAAATAATATGGAACACAGATTTAGGAAAAAAGATCGAGGAATGGAAAATGTATCGAATAGAAGGGTTTTTAAAACATGTCAGAATAAAAGAGAATGGTTATCAAACAATATGGAAATGGTATTTAACACTGATAAAATTAAACAAAATAGATTCTAAATATTCCAAGATGTGCTGGAGATGTAATAAAGAATTAGGTACATGGAGGAAGGTTTTTAAAGAAATCAGAGAAATATTAGAAATCAACATTGAAGCATCATCAAGAATAGCATTATTATTAAAAGATAACCATAACATAAATAACTTAAGAAAGAGATGATTATAAACATGATAACAACTGCTCAATTACTTACAGCAAAAAAACTGGAAGAAGAACTTGATTTTTCAACCACATGAATGGTATAATGAAATTGGAATATCGTGATTAATGATAAACTGACATCTGAAGTTAAGTTTAAAACGGAGTGATAGGTTAATAAATTTAATGAGATACTGGGTGACTTTATCATATAAAGGAAGAGGACAAAAGCCAGGTCAAGAATATATGTGTTTCTGGAAGGGATAAGGAGTAGAGATGTGGGTATTTGTATACGAACAGCTGCCTAGAGTGGTCGTATAGACCAGATGGGCGGGATATAAACAAACAAACAAACAAACAAACAAATATCCCCGAGAGGTGGAAATAATGAGAGTTACCATTCTGCCGCTAACACCAGCTTGACACAGCCTTCCTATCCCACCATTGTCTGCAATGGATTAGCCACTCTGCAACATGACAGAAAGGAATGACATCTCGCCTCCTGCCAGGAGTGGCGATTCTACTGCGGTGCGATAGGAAGGCTTTGTCAAGGTGGCATCAGTGGCGGAATGGTGAGTGGACAGACCCTCGTTATTTCCACCTGTGGGGGGATATTCATATTCATATACGAATACCCCCATTTCTAATAAGGAGTCTTTTAAAAGATGAAGGAAACTTTGTTAAGGCAGCTAATCATTTGTTCTTGGTATTCTCAGGAATTAAAGGACATTTTTCTCAACATCTTGTCTTGAAAGAATTCATTAAAAGTTTTTCCTTTTTTGGTCTTCCAGGTGGTTACAATTTTGGGGGCTCTATTACACAGTTCAAAATTACAGCTATCAGGTTTCCAGGAACATTCAGAGCCTCTCTACATTAGTTCTGATGTAAAGTATTGTCTACACTGTAGGGTTTTAGAGAAAGACCATTTCACTTCCAACATTAGATTAGGCATCCTTTAGTCTCAAGAAACTATGGTAACGTGCTCTGAATATAGGACTTGGAACAGCATCTAGTGTGGCTGAGAAGGTCAATTCGAGAGTGACAATCCCTTCAACACTCAAGACAAATACAGTCTGTCCCCTGTCCAGCTCCCTGATTTTGCTGGTTTCGGGACTGCCTCTTTGCCTCAGCCTGCTGGACAAGGGTCTCTTCAAAATGGGAGAGGCCATGATGCACCGCCTGCCTCCAGGCTGAATGCTCAGATGTCAAGGTTTCTCATCTGTTGAGGTCCATTACTAAGGCCTTCAGATCCCGCTTGCAGATATCCTTGTATCGCACCTGTGGTCTCCCCCTCTGGGGTGCTTTCCCTGCACTAATTCTCCATACAGGAGATCTTTTGGACCATCGGCCATTCTCACAACATGCCTGAGCCAGTATAGACGTCACTGTTTCAGTAATATATATATGCTAAAAATTCCAGCTCGTTCTAGAACTTACTTATTTGGAACTTTATCCTGCCAGATGATACAAAAAAATGTATTGGAGACAGCGCATATGGAACGTGTTCCCACATGTAGATTACTGAAACTGAGTCATTATGAATAGAAAGTGTATCCTTCACCATGAAGCAATGATACTTCCTTATATCAAAGACATGGTAAAAATAAACTATTACTGCTTTTCTCAAATCCAACCTGAGGAAGCCATTGCTTATATATTAAGTAAATTCTGAAGAGGAAGAAGTGTATTTACCTGCAACACTATCCTTCAGTTTTACCAATCTCTGCATTTGGTATAGATTTATAATGTAACCTTTTAACTTATATAGAACACAGACAGTCTTTGTCTTTAAGGAATATTGTAATGCTCACACATGTTGAAAAAGCTAGTAATCTTTCAACTCACAAGTATTTCCATGGAAGTTCATTAATTCATTAAAACAAAAGTAGCCATAGAATGCCTCGCAGCCCAACTGACTTCAACCAAAAGAGTCTGAAATGAAATGGAATTACATAGGTCTAAATTAATGTACTATAACTCCATTGAGTTGTTGGTTTTGCTATTAATATAATCAAAAACACTGGTGATGCAAACAAACACACTGAAAACATACAATGACCATTCCACAATTCATCACTATTTGATCTAATACAAACTGCGGGCCAACACCTGTCATATAATTTAAGCCAGCACAGTGGAACAATGTCATCTCAAGAGGCAGATCACAACCTATTAAGAGTCCCCACTGCAACTCCTCATGGAATTATTCAATGTACACAAGCTAGATGACTGTGCATGTGACCTGAAATCCATGTCATGCATAAAGCCACCCAACTCACGTGCAACAAAGAAGCAGTAATCTCCCTCTAAAATGCCATCATTTCTGAAGAGATGATAGTACAAAAGGGAAAAGATGAAAGAGAAAAGTAGAATGAGAAAGATAATGATACAAGTGGAGGACCAACATGATGTTTTTAAATTGTTATGGGAATCAGATTTGGGACGGGAAGTAAGTACTGAGGTGTAGAATATTAAAGTGTGTGTCAGTATAAATAAAATAATATTTTATCTAATTGGTTTGGAGATGGTATCTAAACCTGGTGAAACTCAATTGTATGGATAATAAATACTGTTATTTATGTCGGATATATGACCAGGATGTAGGTACTTTTACATGTGGCATGAGTGCAAGAATATATTCAAATTTTGAAAGCTGGTTTTTAAAGATATTAATGAAATATTGAAGTTAAATGTAGTGGTATGCCCCAGAATAGAGGCTTTATTACCGTATTTTTCCATGTATAAGGCACCCCCACTTTTCTAACCCAAAATTAAGAAATTTAAGTGGGACTTGGCAAATGTAAGGGGAAAGGGATCAAAGTGCTACAGGATCGCTTCAATCCCTGCTTTCTCTCTTTGTGCTAAGCCCTATGGGATTTAGCAAGTAGAGGGGAAAGCAGGGATCAAAGTGATCCTGCAGCACTTTGATCCCTGCTTTCCTTTTGCTAAGGCTTAGCAAGTGGACGGGAAAGCAGGGATCAAAGTCCTGCAGGATCACTTGATCCCTGCTTTCCCCTCCACTTGTTTTTGTTTTCTCCTCAGCTTACTTCCGTGTATAACATGACCATGGAAAAATATGGTAATATTTTATAGGGAACAATGGGATTGGACAGTAAAAGAATTAATTACAAATTTATTAACACTGGCAAGACTAAAGATAGCAAAAAAACTGGAAAGTAAAGCATGATTTTCAATTACATGATGATATAAAGCCATATGGAGTATAGCCATTAATGATATATTAACTTGTAATATGAAAGTCAAAAAGAGTTTGATAGATAGGAGTATTTTTAATAATATTATGAATTTTTATTGATTATGCATTAAGGTTGTGTACCTTCACAAGATTCAATGCAGTTTTAGAAGGGGAAAGGGACTTCATAAATGGTAAAAATTAGATTTAAATATGTCTCCAAATGGTCCTGGTGGAAGGTTGTGCTTTTGTGTCTATTAAGTTTTTTCTTAGATTTGTATTATTAGGGTTTTTGTGTTTTTATTTAGATTTATAAAAATTAAGTAAAAAGAATAATTTTATCTTCACTGATCTAAGTCAGACAACAGTTTTGGGCCAGCATTTGTTGGCTGAATCAGTTCACTCCAAACTATACATGTGACAGTTGGCTATTCTTGATGGACTTCTTCCCAAAACCCACTGCAGCAGTTTCACAATATAAAGTCTATTTAAATGGCAGTTATTTATACTCAACAACAAAGAAGCAAAACTCTGAACACAGGGGGCTGGTTAAAACCTGTATAATATGGACAGATTTAATGTTACCAAAGAAGTAGGAAGAGAGAGAGAGAAAAACTATTTTTCACGTTTTACATATTTTCCAAAGGCATGTTCACTGACTGCCATGACAATTAGAACATACTGGCAATAATTCTATTTAACTGTAATGTTGCTACAACTTAAGAAGTTAGCAAAGGCATTTGGTGTAGCCAATGCATATGCTAACTTCATAATCTGCAACAATCTGAGAATGTATTTCGCATTTATAAAATCTTAATTGGATAACTTTTCTGAGTGGCTTTAAGAAGAAGTATACAAAATGAATGGTAAAATACACCTGCAAGTGGCAAATAAAAGCAGATTTTTAAAAAATCACAATATGCAACTCTTCAAAAAGAACCACTTTAAAAGTATATATAAAAGCCAATTGGAAATCTGTGCTTTGTAAACAGGTAGAATTGTACATTTCAAATCAAAGGGACTTAAAAGGTGAACATCGTATGGACTGTAAAGTCAATGATGGCTCTATGTAGTTTTAACTGATGACCAAAATCCTATTTGTTGTGCCCACTGGCAAAACACAACTGGTATATATATCATATGTAGTGTTGCCTTTTGTTTGCATCTAATATAAGTGAACATATTTTAAACCAATGTCTTGAATTTTAATGGATAGGGAAGGAGCAAAACAACTCAATCCAGATTAAGAGGGATATACTATTAGTACTTGGTTTGTGGGTCCCTTTGGCTGGTGTCAAATATGGTTTGGAAAGGTTTGCATACTTCCAAAACAATCAAATACAGTGGTGCCTCGCTTAATGAGCGCACCGTACAACGATGAAATCGCATAGTGATCCCTTTTTTGGGATCGCTAATGCGATCGCTCAACGTTTTTTTAATAGGGCAAAATTCGCTTTGCGAAGACCGCTAAGAGTTTCGCTTACCGATCTTCGCAAAACGAAGCCCGGCGATCAGCTGTTAGGCAGCCAAAATGGCCGCCGGAAGCCCGGAAATGGTCCAAAATGGCCACGCGCAGCGTTTTCGCGCCCTCGTTAAGCGAGGGGAGGGCGCGAAAATGGCTGCCGGCCATTAAGAAGCATCGCTAAACGGTGAGTATTCGGCCCATTTGGAACGCATTAAACCATGTTTAATGCGTTCCAATGGAATTCCCTGCCCCGTTCAACGATGCTTCAGCATAGCGAAGGTTAATCCGGAACGGATTAACCTCGCTATGCGAGGCACCACTGTACTTACTTTGGCATGCTCTTCCATCCTGCACTTGCTGGAGGCTTAAGTGGCTTTGGTGACTCAGAGGTCTTTTATTGGTTTAATCAGCTACAGCAGTTACAATTCTATTTCAACAGGGTCGGACTAATTTGCCTATCCTGGCAACTTAGCTATGAACATTTGGGCAGAAGGCAGCCCCATGTAGAAATATATAGCAACAATCTCATTTGGGAAAGAAGTAAAAAGATACGTTGTGTCCATCCAGCTTTTTGATGATATACAAATGTCTATTTTGTTCTTTCTGTTTACTCTGGTAACTTTATTCTGATCAACCAAATCTTTTTACTGTGAGTTACTGCTATCTTCCTAAATTAACTAGGTCACACAGTTATGTGATATGTACTACTTATGGATATAAACTTCTTTCTAGTAACATGTTATGACAAAATAAAATATTTCAACATTAAATATTTATATTTATAAAATATTTATAAAATATTTCAACACCCAACCCCAAAACATCGAAAACTTATTTTATCAGTTTTCCCCAAAGGTTCTTGGACTAAAACTCCCAGAAGCCTTCACCACTAGCTGTACTGGCCAGGATCTCTGGGAGTTACAGTCCAAGAATCTCTGGGGACCCAAGGTTGGGAAGCACTGCTTTAGAGTTTAAATACCCTCAATACAGTCAACCCTCAACTTATGAACGTCCCTACATACAAACTTTTCGATTTACGAACGGCTCCGTTGGCAAAAATTGGCATCAACTTGCGAACGGAGCCTCGACCTACGAACGAGGTCGAGGCTCTGTTTGCAAGTCAATGCCAATTTTTGCCAATGAAGCCGTTCAAATTTCCCGCCCTTTCTCCCTGCCTTTTTGCCTTCAGAGCTCTTAAACGGCTTCCTCCAATGTCGGGAGGGAAGCCCTTTGAGAGGTCCGAAGGCAAAAAGGCAGGGAGAAAGGGCTGGAAATCCGAATTTCCCGACCTTTCTGGCTTTGGAGCTCTCATAGGACTTTCCCCCCCAACATTCGAGGAAGCCCTTTGAGAGCTCTGAAGCCAGAAATGCAGGGAGAAAGGGGGGGAATTCGAATTTCCAGCCCTTTCTCCCTGCCTTTTTGTCTTCGGACCTCTCAAAGGGCTTCCTCCGATGTCAGAGGGAAAGCCCTTTGAGAGCTCCGAAGGTGCCGATCACCGCAGCGGGGACCCCTGTGGAGGTCTCCCAGGGCTTGCCTGCCACCATGGGAGACCTCCCTGGGGGTCCATGCTGCCGTGATCAGTGCCTTTGGAGCTCTCAAAGGGCTTTCCCCCACCCCGACATCGGAGGAAGCCGTATGAGAGCTCTGAAGGCAAAAAGGCAGGGAGAAAGGGTAGGAAATTGGAATTTCCAGCCCTTTCCCCCTGCCTTTTTGCCTTTTGAAATGCTGGAATGGATTAATTCCATTCCCATGCATTTCAATGGGAAATGGTACTTCAACTTACAAACTTTTTGATGTACGAATGTCATTCCAAAACGGATTAAGTTCGTAAGTCTAGGTACCATTGTATATGCATTCCTCTTCACCCTGCTATAGCTTATTCAGCTAAGCTTAAAGTCGAACAGGAAACTCCCAGAGCATTCAATCAAATATTATGATACCAAGTTGTGTGCTACATGAAAAATGCAAACTTACAGAGACTTTGAACACCGGCCACTTTGTGAGAAAGGTTCACCAAGTGATTCCTATGTTTCTTCCATGGCATAAAGGAAGATTTCTGAACACAATGGAAAAGCAAAAATATGCAGAACTAAATGGAAAAATTACAGAATAATGACTACTGAAGAACTACACAACTTTAGTGGAGGCCATTCACCAGGACCTTGACCACCATATTTCATCAGTAGATCGACAAAGACATTCACTGTGTTGGCTTGTCCAGCTCTATTAGATTAATTTCAGCCTTTAATGTCATCTGAGGTCAACAGAGTGCTTGACTTATGTGGGGCCACCATAACTCCTGGGGAGTCTTTAGGGGTTAGGTATCAGTGCACTGGCCTCCTCCTGGTGCCCAGAGAGTCCAACTTGAAGAGATGGTCTCTGCAGCTTGGACTCTGTACTGTAGAGCCCCTTAGGGGTTGCTCATCTCCCCATTGTTATTTATTATCTATACGAGACTGGTGGGGGGAGAGCTTCGGGGATTTCGAGTTTTGTGTCATCAATATGTGGATGACACCCCACTCTATCTCTCCTTCCATCTTTCTGCAGTGGATGCTGTTCTGTCCCTTAAGCATTGCCTAGCCGCTGTGCTAGGGTAGATGGGGGACAACAGAATGAGGCTGATCCAAGTAGGTGCCTCTGCTGTTTGCGGTTTGGGTGCCTCCTCTGGTGAGGCTATCCTCTCCATGAAGGATGAGATACGCAGCATTCCACTGGTCAATGGAAACCCAAATAGCATCTGTGGTTCAATTCGCTTACTTCCACAGGCAAACTGCCCAGCTCTGCCCCTACCTTGACACTGGGTCCCTCACCATGTTGATCCATGCAGTGGTATTTTCATTAGACTACTGAAACTTTCTCTGTGTGGGGCTACTCATGAGGATGGTATGGAAACTCCAGCAGGTCCAGAACATGGAGGCCAGGCCCCTAAGTGGAGCCAACAGATACCAATAAATTTCCTCAATTTTGGCTACCTTACAGTGGTTGCCTGTCCATTTCCATCCCAGCTTCAAGGTGATGGTGTTACCTACAAAGCCCTAAAGTAAATAGTTTGGGACCGTGATACCTGGCAGAATGCCTATTCCCAACTGGGACTGCCCATCCTACCTGTTCTTTCCAGGCAGGACAGCTGAGGATACTGAACCCAAAAAGAGGGCCATAAAGAAAAAACAAGGAACCAGGCCTTCTCGGTGGTTGTTTTTCAGCTATGGAATCAGGTACCACCTACTAGTCACCTGGTCTCTTTACTGGGTATCTTCAAGAAGCAGCTTAAGACTTGGTTATTTTGGCAGGCATATTAAAATATACCATCTATGGAGCAGCTGCTACAGCCACAATACTTTAAAATTACCACCAATTTAAATGTTTAGCTGTTATTTAGTGTGTTTTAGTATGTATTTTAATGGTTTATTATTTCTATTGTATAAGTTATAGATGCATCATTTTATGATTTATGATTAGAAATTAATTTTGATTGTTTTTTGTTTTTCATGTTGTAAACCAACCAGAGTGGGTGGGTGGATAGATACATAAACTTAAGAGCGTTTGTATACTTTGGTGCAATCATCAATCCAAATGGAACCTGCAGCTAAGAAATCAGAAAATGAGACTAGGAAGGGCAGCAATGAAGGAATTAAAGATTATATCCAACTGTAAGGATGTGTCACTGGGGACCAAGAACAAGATCATACCCACTTTTATATTTCCAGTCACCATGAATGGGTGTAAAAGCTGGACAATAAAGAAAGCTAACAGGAAAAAATGATTTGTTGAAATATGGTGCTGGAGATCTTTGCAGATACCCTCAATGGTCAGAAAGATAAACAAGTGAATACTGGATCAAATCAAATCTGAAGACAAAAATAATGAAATTGAGGTTGCTCTAGTTTGTGCATATAGTGAAAAGGCAACATTCTCCAGAAAAGACATAACATTGGGAAAGATAGAAGGCATAAGGAAAAGAGGAAGACCAAATATGAGATGGACTGACTCCCTAAAGCAGTGGTCCCCAATATTTTTGGGACCATGGACTGGTTGGGGGTGCGGGCTCTGTGTGTGGGTGGGCGGGGCTCCCCCGTGCTCATGGATGGATGGGTATTGCTCACGGGTGGGTATGTTGTGCTTGCGGAGGGACGTGTTGCGCTTGTGGGCAGGTGTGTCGTGCTCGCACAGGGGCGTGTCACGCTTGTGCATGTGCAACACACCTGCCCACAAGCGCAACACACCCCTCCACAAGCACAACATACCCATCGTGCGTGGGGGGGGAGGCGGAGAGCCGTATCCGTGGCCCAGTTCCAGGAAGCCCACGGACCGGGGGTTGGGGACCACTGCCATAAAGGAACCACAGGCCTGAGTTTATGAGAGCTGAGCAGGGAAGTTGAGGACAACACATTTTGGAGATTGTTCATTTATAGTATAACTATAGGCCGGAGATGACTTGAAAGCACATAACAAAACTTGGAAATATGCAGTTATGCCAGACAGTGCAACCCAGACAAGAAGCAGTATTTCAGATGGCCATGTACAGCTATCTGAATAAGCATATCTGGCAAGGTAATTTTGTGCTATATTAGGGTACCAGCTTCATCAATGTGTTGGCCATGTGTTAGACCAAACATTTTCATGTGGTGATCCACAGACCACAGCTGGTTCACAAACAACATTCAGGTGACCCTCAGAAAAATAATGTTAGAATCGATTAGTAGGTTTTGTACTTGAATTTTCTGTCACAACGGAGCGACTTTACAGAACTTTGCTAAAAGCAAGTGTATGATTAGAAAAGCAAAACTATGGTTATTAAAATATAAGAAGTTTGAGTATTAAAGTAGTTAACTTCATGCTTTCTTTACACACCATTTGATTTCTGTTAACTCAAGAGACAAATATTAGTGACAGAATAATGCCAAAATGCTACTATTGCATCCAAAAAGGATTCATTGTTCACTCTAGTCACTTCTGCCACTAACTAAAGTCATAATTTATAGTTCCTTTTAAGCTACCAATATTATAAATTATTAGTCACTTACTCAGATATTACCTTTGGTCTTTATTTTATATATTTAATTTGTATCCTGCCTTCCTCCACTTGCAGGGGCCCAAAGTGATTTTTTAAAAAATGCTTAAAATCTTCCAAGAGTGAAAAACATAATTAAAATTTTAAAACTATAAAAATAAAAATTTAAAAATACACGAAAACTACAGAACAGATTTTAAAAGCAGCCCTAACCCTCCCCATCTTAATTGCATGTTGACTCTCCAAAAGACTCCCTAAAGATACAGCCTTTCAAGTGTTGATAGAAGGAACATCAAACTTGAAACATGAGAAGGTGTAACTGAATGAGATGGCATTTAGTAAACATTTAGCTTTTGTTCATCTCTGTAAAAAAGGAACCTAAAACTTTAAAAAGTAAAATACGCAGAATTCTAATTTTTTTAATATTTGATGAGACAAAAAGTGATCTTGATTACTGCCAATGTACAAAGCTGTTCTATGCATAATTTTTATATAATGAACACATTTATATATGATATATTGAGCCTTTGGGATATATTACACACATACACTTTTAATGAGTTATTCCCATGACCTTTACATCACCTATTAACAGGCCAGGTAACTCTGCAGTTCTCTTAAAAGTTCTGCCTCTCTAGCTGCCAACTTTATATTATAGATTCAAAACACAATGAATGTTTGTACAAGTAAGAGTCAAGTCACACACTAAAACCATTACTTGTTACAAAAATTTTCCTCCAGGCATGTAAAGCAAGTCAGACCTGTATATAAAATTCATATTTATCTCCTAATCACCAATCTCTCACACACAAAAAGCTAACATATGGTGATATGGATTTTGCTAAGACAATAATATGCCCTGTATTCATCTCCTTCAGCTTTTAATGACATATTAACTGTACAGTTTAGTTTAGGCCTCAATATCACTTCCTGTAAAGTCTACAGTAAAGCTTTACTGAAGAAAGACACTTTTTAAACCTTCATTTTAGAATTATACTGATCCTTACATTTCTTCCCCATTTTTCTGACAGAGGTAAAAAATGTTTATGTCTGAACTTTTCAACTCCCACCGCAGTTTCCATGTTCCAGTGGAAACCACAACAGTCATAGTACAACATACTTAGCAGATCAGTTTTCCCTTGCCCCCTTCTCTTTGACAGTCTTTTAAGAATTGCTCTTAAAACATTCTGCTCTCATGTCTTTTGCTCTGATCTAATAAGGATCCACCACTGCCTTGACTAAACCATCTGAAGCTATGCACAATACATTCCTGTAAGAAAACATACTATTTTTTGATCAAGATGGGATGACCCAGAGAAAAGAAGCCTGAGAGGAAACTTTCCCCTTCTCCTCTGTTAAAAAAAATAAAACTCCTGGAAAACATTCTGAACTATTTTGAAGTACATCAGTTTAAGGTATTCATATATACAGTATTGTGTTTCTGTTCCTGAAAATTATTCCAAGTAATAGGCCAATATAGTGGTGCCTTGACTTATGAACACCACTACCTACAAAAATTTCGAGTTCCGAAAAGCTCCAGCTGCAAAATTTTGCTTCGACTTGTGGCCGGAGCTTTGATCTAAGAACAGAAAAAGGCAGGGGAAAGGGTGGGAAAATCAAACTGTTGGTGGTGAAAAGGCTGCTTCTTTGTAGCTCTTTCTGCCCAATGGTTAGAGCAGGAGGTCAGGGAACTTTTTTTACTCTTGTGAGGCAGGAGGAGGAAAGAGAGGCGGGGGCAGCTCCAGATCGCCGCCAGGCACAGGAAGCCGGTGCTGGCATGGGTCTACTCATGAGTAAGACTCACGGAAGGTGCAGGTCTACTCATGAGTAACGGCAGCCAAAGGCACTGGGCTGAGGTGTGAGGGGCTCCTCCGTGGATGGGGCGTGCAGTGGCGGCGCAGGAGGAGGCTCCCCGCCGGGAATGAGTGCCATCAGAGGAGGCTTCAGTCTGCCTGGTAAAGTGCTGCCTTTTCTTTTTTAGAAACGTCTGGGTGGGTTTTGCAGGGTGGGTTTTGGCTGAGGGGGTTTATGTTTCTGTGCTGTGTTGTTTTTAGTAGTCCCAGCATGGGGATTGCTTGATGTTTATTTTTGTGTTGTTGTTCTTGTAGCCTTCAGGGCTTGCTCTGTTTATTTTTGGTTGGTTTTTTAAAAGCCCCAGCGCCTTCCAATGGGGCTTTCTGTGTGCTTTAATTTTTTGGTATTTTTTTTTAATGCTGGAACGGATTAATCCCGTTCCCATGCATTTCAATGGGAAATGCTGCTTCGACTTATGAAAATTTTGAGTTACGGCCACCCTTCCAATACGGATTAATTTCATAAGCTGAGGCACCACTGTACTGGAAAGAATCTTTAAAAGACACAGAATACAGAATGCACTGTTGGTCCAGATGCTCTTGCCTGCTTGAGACCCCAGACTGATTTTCCAGTCTACTGGATCTCAGTAAGTTACAACCCAAGCAGTATTCATAATGAAATCCATGTCCTTCTGTATGGAAAAACAGAAGTTTGCAATACTCTTCAAATACTGTATAAGGAAAAGCTACAGACAATATGAACAAAGTTCAGCATACTGGTTTATTTCAAATAGTCAAACCCTGTTTACAATGTTCAGGTACTGTGATGTTGTATCCCACAAACTCTCTCCTTTTTTAATTACAATTTCACTGAAGAGGAACTGTGAACCATCCATAAAAAAGTTTAATTTTAACACGTTCATAATGTTGCAGTCTTAGGACACAATCCATACACCTGAAAGATATCCATGGATGATAACATATTATCATAATAGCAACTTAACTTGCAGAATACCTTATTTCTGTTGCAGCAGTATTATGTACACACATACATATGCTTTTCCTAATGACCACAACTGATTTTATCACACATACACAGATTCACTGCACTTTCCTTACTCATATACTCACACAGTGTAATGCAGCTATGCATTATTCCACATATGACCATTTATGTGTTTCGTGACTATCTACACATAAGAAACAAGTGCCAGACAACTACTTCTATCTGACTGAAAAATCAATCTGAAGTACAATCTGAAGTACAAGAGATATAGCCAATACTTTACTTTTTAAGAACGTTTTTACAAAGTGTAAAACTCCATGTGTTTCAACTCTTTTCATCTCAGTAGAATCCATTTAAATCAAAACTTAAAAGTTCTGGGTGTCATTCCAGGTATCATTTGTAGAGCTATGAAAATCCAGATGCTCCTACAGACAGCAAAATGAGAAGTCTGCACCACAAAGCAGCCCACCTGAAATTGACAAAACCTTAGCAAAACCCCAGCAAGTATTACACACCAAGTCACACTTTAGTCAGAAAGAAATTTCTTGGTCCTCCCTTCACATATTCCAGTTATGCCTGGCTTAGAGAAGGAAAAGTTTCTGGTGATAGTTCATAAACTATGCATTTAGAAACTACAACTTTCACAGGTAGGCAATCTTGTCAGATCAGTCTGCCTTCTCATAAAAGCTGCCTAGCACATAAAGAGTCACCATCTTTATATACAGCCAAACAAAATATAGAGCACTCATTCAGTTGCAACAGAAAAAAGAATTAATCACTACAGTGAGTCACAAAAACAGGCATTTCTCTCTGGCCAACACCACTACGCTAACATATCTTCCAACAAACATTGAGAAAGTAAAAAGAATGCATCTCAGGCTTTCAAGATGATGTGCCATAAATAATTACATGTCAAATACTTGTGAATACAGACTTACCTTCAATCCTTTTTAAAGCTGACAGGCAAGTATCCCGGCTTGGAAACTCAAAGGGATTACTACAGGTCCTAATAGTATCACACTCGCATTTTCCATTGATTATATTGCAGCCTGTTATGAGGTTTTCATTGCAAGGCTCAAATCCAAGTAGCTGATCATCCCAGTTTTCATCTAAAAACCAAAATGAAACAACTATAATACCAGCAGCTCATTGATTTGCTTTATTTAAGAGATCTATTTTGCCATACACCTATACCTATACACCTAAAATGTAAGTATTACACGTATATATTTATTTAATTAATTTCTATCCTGCTTTCTTCCCTGTAGAGGGACTCAAAACAGCTTACAAATGATTTAAAAACTTATCTTTAAAGAATTTACTATTAAATTCTGTAAAATCCAAACAGTTTACACCTCACATGTTTATTACTACAGCAGAGTTTTGAAACCTATATGTGGAAATAGAGCACTTCCATTCTGTGCAAAAGACTAAGAAGTTCAGTACACTCGTTCCTTTCGGGGGGAGAAGATATTTCTATCACAGAACAGAACAGACATCATGAAACCCAAAGCATTCTAAAGACTGGGAGAAGGAGAAACACCAGTAAAACCCTAGTTTTTACTGTTGCAGGGGTGCCGAATCAAACTGATTTCAGAATATATGAATATTCTAATTGTCTATGTCATCCCATCTAATAAGAATCAATTAGTGCGACGTAAGGATAGGATATACACAAAATAATGCTGTTACTGGAAGTAGCCTGCAACACTACTAAGCAGCACTTCTTCACAGGAATTCCAAACTGCTGAAAAATAAAAACCTGCAAAACTTGTCAGCTTCATTAGAGAAAAGCAGTATCAGCTATATGTCCATCACTATTACCTAATACCATCATCACCTTTATTTCACTAATGATCCCTTGAATCAGAACTGGAACTACATGCTATACAGTGGTGCCTCGCTTAACGAGCGCACCGTTTAACGAAGAATCCGTACAGCGATCCCTTTTTGGGAATCGCTGTACGGATCTGCCCCAATCGCCGCACTCGCTTTGCGACGATTGGGGCATCCAGCGGCCATTTTGGAGCCGCCGATCAGCTGATCGGCGGCTCCAAAATGGCCGCCAGATGACCCGAAATGGCCCCCTATCAGTGTTTTCGCGCCCTCCCCTTGCTTACCGAGGTCGCGAAAACGCTGCGGGGGGCATTTCGGGTCATCCGCGGCCATTAAAATGGCCGCGGATGGCCCGAAATCCCCCCCACAGCGTTTTTGCGACCTCGGTAAGCAAGGGGAGGGCGCGAAAACACTGATAGGGGGCCATTTCGGGTCATCTGGCGGCCATTTTGGAGCCGCCGAACGCGAAAACATCTCTGGAGGGGTAAGTTTGGACACTTATTGGAACGCATTAAACTAAGTTTAATGCGTTCCAATAGGCTTTCCTTGCCTGTACAGCGATGTTTTCGCATAGCGAAGGTTAATCTGGAACGGATTAACCTCGCTATACGGGGCACCACTGTATACACATCCTATATCGAGGTTACAATACTGTACGTCATTATGTTTACAACATTATCTTTAGTTGTATAACCGATCAAGCAACAGAACTGTAGAAATCATGGCTCAAGGCTCAGCAGCACGTGCAGTTATTTCCAAAACCACAGAGTTGGCTTATGTGTCAAATTGCAAATGCATACATATTCTAGTTACAGGTATCTAGTTGTCTCATGTGCTCCCAGAGGTATCTGGTGGGGCCACTGTGAGATACAGGAAGCTGGACTGGATGAGCCCTTGGCCTGATCTAGTAGGGCTCTTCTTATGTTCTTGCACTATCAATGTGGTACTGTGTTGATAATGGTGGACTGAGCTGGTTTGGGCTTATATTTCTCTCTTTTTCATACCAGCTACTGTGAAGGTGCCATCCTGCCCAGATCACGTTGCTCTGACCTCTCCACTCATGTGCCAACAGTACATTACCTTTCTAAAGTCCATGTTAACACGCATGGCCACATTTTAGCCTTATTTTCAGTAAAGTAAATAGGATGACACAAATGAGCAATCTTAACTAGATGTAAATGAGCATGTCATGTACTATAAAGAGCTACATAGTTAGCCTTAACTGTAAATGGACAGACAACTGCCCATTTTTAAAAATAAAATTCATTCATAAAATCAACTACATAATGGACACAAGGTAGAAACTGGGCAACTGGAAAATGCTACCTAAATTCCCTGTGCAAATAAATAAAAGGTCATAATTGTACTAAGGAAAACTGCACACACCAGGGCAATTATAGGAGCTGCTGGATAACATGGTGGTGGTTTAGGTATCATGACGTAAAGCCAGAGGTCTGGAGCTTGATTCCCCACTGTGCCTCCTTGACAAGGGTTGGATTCAATTACCCCTATGGTCCCTTTCAATTCTGCAGTTCCAAGATGATGATGATAATGATTACACAAGCATTTTTTGCTTCTCACTACTTTACCTGACCAACTGCAAACTGGTTTGAGAACCAGACACATGGCAGACAGTCCAGAAAATACTCTCCACCAGGTTCTTGACTGCCCACAGGCAGTCAGGCAAGTGAACAGGATTCTGGCAAAGTTGTTTTCAGGCAACTATCTCTACAAAGTTCACATATTTAAGTGTACAGCTCTTCAAAGACTGAAAGTGTGCTACCAATTTTCAATTTCTTTCCTGTCCTAAAAATCTAAACAATGTACTTGTTACTGAACTTATTGTTGCTTAGTCGTGTCCGACTCTTCATGACACCATGGACCAGAGCACGTCAGCCCCCCCCCCCCGTCCTCCACATCCTCCCGGAGTTGGGTCAAATGAAAGTTGGTAACTTCGATGACACTGTCCAACCATCGCGTCCTCTGTCGTCCCCTTCTTATCTTGCCTTTACACTTTCCTCACATCAGGATCTTTTCCAGGGAGTCTTCTCTTCTCATGAGATGGCCGAAGTATTGGAGCCTCAGCTTCAGGATCTGTCCTTCCAGGGAGCACTCAGGCTTGATTTCCTTTAGAATGGGTAGGTTTGTTCTCCTTGCAGTCCAGGGGATTCGCAAGAGTCTCCTCTAGCACCACAATTCAAAATAATCAATTCTTCGGTGGTCAGCTTTCTTTATAGTTCAGCCCTCACTTCCATACATCGCTACTGGAAAAACCATAGTTTTGACTATGTGGACCTTTGTGATGTCTCTGCTTTTTAAGATGCTGTCAAGATTTGTCATCACTTTGCTCCCAAGAAGCAGCTGTCTTTTAATTTCATGGCTGCTGTCCCCATCTGCAGTGATCATGGAGCCCAAGAAAGTAAAATCTGTCACTGCCTCCATATCTTCCCCTTCTATTTGCCAGGAGGTGATGGAACCAGTGGCCATGATCTTGGCTTTTTTGATGTTGAGCTTCAGACCATTTTTTGCGCTCTCCTCTTTCACCCTCATTAAGAGGTTCTTTAATTTCTCCTCACTCTCTGCCATCAGAGTGGTATCATCTGCATATCTGAGGTTGTTGATATTTCTTCTGGAAATCTTAATTCCAGTTTGGGATTCCTCCAGTCAGGCCTTTGACATGATGTATTCTGCATATGTTAAATAAGCAGGGAAACAATATACAGCCTTGTTGTACTTCTTTCCCAGTTTGAACCAACCAGGTGTTCCATATCCAGTTATAACTGTTGCTTCCTGTTCCACATATAGGAGATAGATAAGGTGGGCAGGTGTTACCTGAACTACTGTATCTCAAATATTTACAAGGATTCCTATAAAAATAAACTTCACGAAAATGTTGAATTTGATGAATGTTTTATGTCTAAACAGAAACAAATCTAACAGAATACAGTGGAAATTTTCAATAAGTTTGGAAAGGTCGCCAGCGTAAGCAGCACTAAATTTTATGAATCGCTTTCCTCCAGTATTTGATTAACAAGTCTGGTTATTGCTTTTCAGGTACTGATCCAGTTCCTACAAATAACATGAAGTATCATTAAAATCTTATTTATTAAATATAAGTTGTTGCTGTTTAGTCGTTAAGTCATGTCCGACTCTTTGTGACCCCATGGACCCTAAATATAAGTAATTTACGCTAAATCCGACCTCAATTTCTTAGGGAAGGGTAAATTCTCACCTCAAAATTTTGCATCATTTGTGGCACAGAAAAAATGTTAAATTGCATCATGTTTTCAGTTTTCCCTAGTTAGATATGTTTTACTAGGTAGTGGACAAATAATTGGGCATTATGTTTGCCAGCAGGCATCACAAGATGAGGGGGCAAGCAGACAAATCAGACAAACACACCAGTAGCCTTACATTGGTTGTATGTCTGTACCTTAATCTAGTAAAATGCTACAATATATTGCTTACAGTGAACAAGAACGGGGGGGGGGGGGGGGAGAGAGAGAGAGAGAGAGAGAGAGATGGAGGGAGAGGGAGAATTTGCACAGGATAACTTCAGGCCAATCAGTGAAGAAAAAGGAAAGAAATTCTCTACCTTCTAGAACATCCTTGCTCACAATATCCCAGAAAGCTGGAAAAACCCCATTATTATTGTAGCTTCAATTATATTTTACACAAACCTCAAAAGTGTAAGTGAAACATAGACATCAAGCAAAGATGCCTTTATGCAAATCCGCTCTGTAATATACTACTCTACCTACCTACTGACTTCTCAGTTCTGTCCCTTGATGAAAAGATCAATAGCAGACTGAACCACTACTGGCAAAGGGCCTCTAGAAGCATACTGGACATATTTCAAACTGCAAATATTTTCCCAATTTCATTTTTTCCCTCACACTTGGCAAAATATATAGCGGTTCAGTGTCTGTAAACCAACAAATAATTTGGCTTTAATGTGGCGAACACAACATATAGTCCTCTGCATTAGTGGTACTGTATATAATTCTCAAACATATAGAAACACTGAAAATAAATGTGGACAAAACCTTTACTTGACCATCCTTGTTTCCAGACTGTGTACAGGCCCACATGACTTCTCTTTCTCTCTTTCTCTCTCTCTCTCTCTCTCTCTCTCTCTCTCTTCTTCATTCTTTTCTTTCTCCCTCTCTCTTTCTTTCCTTTCTTTTTGCTGGGCTATGCAAATGAAAGTAAGTCTGAAAGCACTGTTGATTCACTAATCTCCAGTTTGGCCTTTTTTTTTTGCTACTTCAAGGAACAGAGTAAAAATGTGTTACGCTGCAGTGTTTCAATACAACATGAAGGAGATCCTGACCACAGACTTCAAGATTTCTCTTGCCTTCATGAACTGGGTTCCTTTGCATTACTGCTATATGACCAGGAGTCAATTCTATATACTGTACACTTAACCAGAATAGATGAGAATATAGATGGAAGCTTGAAAAAGCTACTTCAACAAAGTTGGTAAAATGTACTACCAAATAGTACTTAGTCAAGTCAATGACACTTACAGTACGGGGAACAAGAAAGAGAAGAAACCTGTTTTAACATGTCCTTGACATTTAGTTTTCCCCAATACTTGAAAAAAATAAATGTCTTTTAAATTTGTTTAATTTTGTTAATCTGCTTTTTTTGTAACATCACATGCTGTTTCCACACTAAAGATAGGGTCATTCAAGTATAACCTTCCTCTCATCTATTCATTTACTCAGAGACAAGCCTGTATCAACAGCTAGCATTTATCTTTTAAAAAGGTAATTAATTTTCTCGGCCAATACATCAGCTGCTTCTTGTTGAAATCTAACAGCAGCAGCAAGTCATCTGAGAGATTGTTTTGGTATACCTGCTGTTTCTTCTCATCGACCACAAAAGAGACAGGGTGAAAACTGATGACAAGATCTAATGGGTAAAATCCAACAGTAAGTCACAACTAGAGATGGGGGTATTAGTATTCAAATACCCCTGCACAGCTGGACATAACAAGGGTCCAGCCCCCTGCACTTGCCAGTCCGCTGCTGCAGCTGGGTCCGCACTCCCTTCCCATCTCTAGTCACAACTGGAATAGGAAACAGTGGGGATTTGAAAAGCCAACACATATGAAAATTCCACTGATTCTACAGGTCCACTCTTCTTTTAACATACAGTGGTGCCTCACACAACGAGCGCACCGTTTAACGACGAATACACATAGCGATCCGTTTTTTGGGATCGCTAATGCGATCGCATACCGATGCTTTCTATGGCCGAAAATCGCTTTGCGACGATCGGTAAGCGTTTCGCTTACTGATTTTCGCATAGCGATTTTTTAAAACATCTGATCGGCAGTTCCAAAAAGGCCGCCGGACGCCCAAAATGGCCGCGCGCAGCTTTTTCACGCCCTGCCCTCGCTTACTGAGGGCACGAAAATGGTGGCCGGATGGGGAAACATCGCAGAACAGTGAGTTTTGGGCCCCACTGGAATGCATTAAACGAAGTTTAATTGTTCCAATGGGTTTTCCGTTCCGTATAGCGATGTTTCCCCATAGCGACGGTTAATCCGGAACGGATTAACCTCACTATGCGGGGCACCACTGTATTACTGGATTTCAGCCACTGTTTGTGCTCCCTCTCTTCTTCACCCTGCTCTTTAACAGCCTGACTGATGAAAAAAGAGTCCAGTAATCTTGAAAGCTTCCACAGAGCCTTCTGTTTTGCGGGGGAGGGCTAACAAACGTACTGCTCCAGTAGGTTCAATATTAAAATGAAAATAAAAGAGAAAGATGTAGACAATTCTGTGCATACACTACAGTGGTGCCTTGCTTAACGGCGATAATCCGTTCCAGGAAAATCGCCGTTAAGCGAAAACATCGTAAAGCGAAAATAAAAAGCCCATTGAAACACATTGAAAACCTTTCAATGCGTTCCAATGGGCTTAAAACTCACCGTCCAGCGAAGATCCTCCATACGGTGGCCATATTCGCTGCCTGTATAGCAAGGAATCCATCCCTAAACACAGCAGGGAGCCATTTTATTTACCCGGTGGCCATTTTGAAACCGTCCATCAGCTGTTTAAAAAACATCATTTTGCGAAGTATCGGTTCCCGAAGCAGGGAACTGATCATTGCAAAGCGAAATTCCCCCATTTAGATCACCGTTTTGTGATTACAAAAAGATCGTCGTAATGCAGATTCATCGTAATGCGGGGCAATCGTAAAGTGAGGCACCACTGTATCTCTAATAGGTGGGGGAAGTTCAGAGATAAGTCTTGGAAACAATGAACACTGTTTTGAATGTTATATTCTTGCATTGTTCTTTTCTAATCTTATATTCTTTTCTAATTTCTAAAAAAAGAGAGCTCCCATTGCAGTAGTATAGAATAGACAAGGGCTATTCATATCTCCTATGGTGCTGTGGGGGCCCAGTCCCTCCCCCAGAACTGGCTAACCCACACACCAGGCTCCAGTTGGCACTAGGGTTATTTGTCATTGTCAGGCCAATCACAGCAGGAGCCTGACCGGTCTTCCCCATCTCCCCACGCAGCCAACCACTTAAGACTCCCCATCCTGCTTTCTCGCTGAAGTGGTCAGCTCTGCAGGGAGATGGGGAAAGCCAGCCAGGCTCCTGCCACAATGACAACGATGAAGGACCCCAGTGTCACATGGAGCCAGCTGGTTCTGTGCAAAGGAATTGGGCCTTCACAGCACCTTTGGTGTTGTAGGTCATATTTATATCTCTGGGGATACGAATAGCCCATATCTAGTATAGTCTGTTATGATGGCTTAATGAAAATAATGAAGTAAAAGTAAGTTTCAAAATATGTTGGGCTTACTAATGTTTACTAGGTTGCATTGTCTTTTTGTTTAATTACACAAAGTAATTTTTTGTGTACTGCCCATGTTTTCTCTCTTAAGTAAGCTGTAGTTTCCCTATTCTTTTGTACTTCTAATGGAGACTAGGACTTCTGTTCTGAGACACAGTTAGCTGAGTAACCCAATTAATACAAATGCAGTTCTACATACTTCCCAAAATAAATGTCTCAGACATTCCTCCATAATAGTTTATCACTGCTCAAATCTTTTTGGGGATCACATAATGCATAATTTGCTGCAATTAATTATGGCTAATTGCTAAGATGTTAGGTGTGTCCCAGTAGTGTATTTCAGCATGCAAATAATTCTAAAACAAAGATGCACCTTGATACTAATTAGCCTCAATTAGCCTTAGCAAATTGTGCACACTTTACATTAGCATCCACAGAATGTCAGCCATAGTATCAAGGAATAAACAAACTGAAGTTGTTCAGACGGAAGCCAGAGATGCAAAAAGAAGTTATTATAAAGTTACATAAAAACACTGATGCTGAATAAGTGACCCTAATGATATATGGTGCTTCCAGAATCAAACATCACTCAAAAAAGTATCTGAACAGTCTCCAGCATACAGCACTATCCAGAAGTCAAACAGCATACCATAGCATACTTACCATATTTTTTGCACTATAAGACGCACTTTTTTACCCAAAAACATTGGGTGGAAAAGTGTATGTGTCTTATGGAGCGAATACTGTCCCCTCCACGCCACCATCACTGGCTTCAGAGGCTTCCGGAGGCCTCAGAAGGCCCCGTGGGGGTCCCCCCAGGCCACTATCACTGGCTTCTGAGGCCTCCAGAGGCCTCCGAAGGCCCCGTGGGGGTCCCCCCGCCACCATCGCTGGGTTCGGAGGCCTCCAAAGGCCCTGCGGGAGGGCCCCCAGGCCACCATCGCTGGCTTCTGAGGCCTCCGGAGGCCTCCAAAGGCCCCGCAGGGGTCCCCCCAGGCCACCATCGCTGGCTTCTGAGGCCTCCAAAGGCCCCACAGGGGTCCCCCCAGGCCACCATTGCTTGCTTCTGAGGCCTCAGAAGGCCTCCAAAGGCCCCGCGGGGGTCCCCCCAGGCCACCATCGCTGGCTTCTGAGGCCTCCAAAGGCCCCACAGGGGTCCCCCCCAGGCCACCATCGCTGGCTTCTGAGGCCTCCGAAGGCCCCGTGGGGGGGCCACGCCACCATTGCTGGCTTCGGAGGCCTCTGAAGGCCCCGCGGACGTCCCCCCAGGCCACCATTGCTGGCTTCTGAGGCCTCCAAAGGCCCCGCAGAGGTCCCCACACCACCATCGCTGGCTTCCGAGGACCTCCAGGAGGCTTTGGACCAGTAAGGTGCTGCTTTTTACTTTTTTTAAAAAATGTTCTGGGTGGGTTTTGGAGGGTAAATTTGGGCTGGGGGTATGTTTCTATGGTGCTTTGTTTTTTTTGGTAAATTTTTTTGCAGTCCCAGCGTGGGACTTGCTCTGTTTGTTTGTTTGTTTGTTTGTTTCTTTGTTTATTTATTGTATTTAAAAATTAGATGCTGCTTTTTACTTTTTAAAAAATGTTCTGGGTGGGTTTTGGTGGGTAGATTTGGGCTGGGGGTATGTTTTTATGTTGCTTTATTTTTTGGTAATTTTTTTGCAGTCCCAGCGTGGGATTTTCTGTTTATTTATTTTTATTTTATTTCTTGGTATTTAAAAATTAGTTGCTGCTTTTTACTTTTTAAAAAAATGTTCTGGGTGGGTTTTGGAGGGTAGATTTGGGCTGGGGGGTATGTTTCTATGTTGCTTTGTTTTTTAGTGATTATTTTTTTTGGCAGTCCCAGTATGGGACTTTATTTATTTATTTTTATTTTATTTTAAATTTTGGTATTTAAAAATTAGGTGCATCTTAATGTCCGGTGCGTCTTATGGAGCAAAAAATACGGTAGGTTTGTCATCTGTCACTGACAGTCATGGAAATGCTTCTGGATGTAGACACATATAAAACAAACTACTGTACTAAAGTCTGGGAAAAAAAATCCTTCATTACAAATATTATGTATTAAATTTTTGTATCTAAAAAAACTTAGCAGAGATTAGGGTGGCTTTGATTTAAAGCAAATCAATTTAAATCATTGTTAAATTTTTTTAAAATGGATTTTTTGACAATTTAAATCTAAAAAATCATTTTTATTTAAATCCTGATTTTTAAAAAAAAATCATTGATTTTTATCCACTCTGACGTAGATTGAAAGGGGCAGTTAGAATTTGTAAGTGTTTTTCCTGAAGGTTCTGGGAAGTTAAGACATTAACACCATAGTAATTTTAATTCGCATAGTAACTGTTAAACATCCTAGACAGCAACTTTTACATTCATTCACCAATCCAAAAATTTACAACACTTGCAATTAATTCACACTAAAACAGATATGACTTCACTCATAGCTAACAATTCTCATAATTTCAATGGGACCTATATGCAATGAACTGAAAATTTTCAAATCTTTGTGAACAGGAATATGCAAGGAATAAATCATCTAATACATTTTAAAAAATTATCAGAAATCATGCAACGTATCAGAACTGAATAGACAATAGACTAGTGACTGTGAAGGAAGAATTTAATTCACAGATTGATCAAACTGGACTAAATCCTGACAGATCTGGAAGACTGAGACTGCACAGAATTTCACTTGACTATAGCAAGAACAAATTTCAGACATATTGAGAACACATCCACCCACCCACGTCATACACAGATACTAAACATCTGAGGTGTGAGAAGCCCAGTATTTATGTTAGACTTTGCAAACATGTTGGAATCTGCAAACATCAAGAAATTTAGAGAGATCATTCTTGTTCAATAGCCTGGATAGCCCTTCCTAATGCTAAGCTGTCCAATATTGCAAAATCCAATGGGTTCATGCCCTTGAATTTAGTGTTTCCTACTCACTTCTGGATAGGAATCTTGTAGAGGGTGGGAGGAATAGAAAAGTACCAGCTATCAGTTTGCCTTAGCCTCAGCCACTCTTTCATTTAAGCAGATTTCATTGACAAATGTTTGAAGCCACCCTTGTAGTCAACTCCGCTAAATATGGATTAACATGTGGGTGATGAGGCAGGAAACTTGTAAAACTTGCAAATATTTTCCCCTCCTTTTTTCTGTACTGGCATATCACAAGTTTCTGTATGCAGACTGGTTAACAATCTACTGTATTTTGTCACCTGAGGTTTCTGGGGACTTGTCTGCAGGGCCTGCATTAGCAGTCTGCTATAGTGCAAGAGACAAGGGCAAAGTTGCTGGAAACTAATCAGTACAATTGTACTAAGTGCAACTAGCTTGTCCATTCAGAATACTGTACAGCTCTAAAATAGCATCCAGAACAGCTCTGAGGTGGGATCAAACCCAGATCAGAATCAATCCAAAACCCTGCTAACAAGTGAATAATACAGGCATTATCCCTACAAGAAACCTTCTACTTTCCTAAGATTACACAACTAGACTTCCTTCCTCCACGTAAGGATCAGGTGGACCTGTAGCATTCACTCTGTTCATGAGTACAGTGGTGCCTCATACAACGAGTGCCCCGTTTAACGATGAACTCCTTGGCAGGCACCGCGGCTCAGATCGGATCGGAGCCGCGGTGCCTGGCGAGGAGTCCGGCCATGCCTCCCACCCTTCTCAAGCCGCAGGAGGTGGGGTGGGTGGGAGGCATAGCCGGACTCCTTGGCAGGCACCGCGGCTCAGATCGGATCGGAGCCGCGGTGCCTGGCGAGGAGTCCGGCCATGCCTCCCACCCTTCTCAAGCCGCCCACCCTTCTCAAGCCGCCCATTGACCTACAGTGCATTGAAAACCGATTAATCCCGTAACAGGCCGTTTTTGTTCCATTTTGGTTTTTTTCTGGTCTGTAAGTCAATTCTCAGGCTGCAAGTCAAACCTAAATTTTGCGGCCAGAGAAGTCTGTAACTCAAAAAGTCTGTAAGTCAAGCCGTCTGTAAGTCAAGGGTCCACTGTATAAACCTGTTTCTTACAAAAGCAAAAACATTCCTTCAATGGTTGGGTCCATTATGACATCGGTAGTACTCTGCTGCTCTCTGAGAAATATATATGTAGGCAGCTAGTTCATTTCACAACTCATTAAAATTACTAAAAACAGATTGATTAAAAACAATTCAAGAAATCTATCACTTCCAGGTCCCTGCATGACTAACAATATGTATTGCATAAGAGTGGAGACAAGAAGAGTGAAGGCCACAGAAATAGTGTTAGAGCTGCTTTCATAACAGCCTCCTTTCATGCTCTCTAATATGGTATGTCAGAGAAGGAAAAAAAATTATTCCCTCTTAAAAAATCTGTCCAAAGAGAAAGGAGGCAATCAGTACTTGCCTTTTTATCTCTGGTCCTGGAAATGGCTGACAAGAGATTATGTTAGAGCTGCAAAGATCTGATACATCTTTCCTCAACCACTGCGAAAAGAGAACATTTCTTCAATAAGGACCTGATTCCTTTGTTTTGCCTGTACTTCAGAGAGATAGCAGTTACTGTCCTTCAGCAGCACATCAGCCAGAACTTCAATGGGTGTTGTTCCCACTTCGAAGTCCAGGAGAAAATGTATGCCCATCACTCAGAACTTAAACAAAAATATCTAGGCATGATGGAACAAACTACGTTTCAGTTATAGAAATTACAATTCAGATATTTCTGAATATCATCTTTTTTTAAACTGTGTAGCTGTATTACGTATCAGCTGATTGCCAGGCTGAAACTCAGTGGATTGAGTTTTCTCCAACATTAGGAGGAGTGGCTGCTCAAGTTGTTAGTCTCCTGTGTCTTCTTTAAAGTGAACTTCTTACGTTTTTAAAAATGAGAAAGTGAATATCGGCAAGAAACAAAACCTCTTTGAACCCATTTGGTGTGTGTGTGTGTGTGTACATACGTACGTACGGTGTTTCCATGAAAATAAGACAGGGGCTTATATTAATTTTGGCTCCAAAAAAACCCACATTAGGGCTTATTTTCAGGGGATGTTATATTTTACATTCATGTCATATTCTGGTTGATGCACAATGCTGCACAACGGTGGACGGTGGGGTTTTACTTAACTAGGGCTTACTTTGGGGGGGTAGGGCTTATATTACGAGCATCCTGAAAAATCATACTAAGGTTTATTTTCAGGTTAGGTCTTATTTGTGGAGAAACAGGATGTGTATCTATCTATGTCCCCTTCATGGATTGCTCCTTTGCCGTTGCAAAGGGGCTTGAGTAATTCAGAGAAACTATGGGCTATGTTGTGAAGGGACACCCAAGATGGACAGGACATAATGGAGAGTTCTGACTAAATGCGATCCATCTGGAGCAGGAACTGGCAAACCACTCCAGTATCTTTGCCAAGAAAACTCCATGGACGGAAACAAAAGGCTAAAAGATATGATGCTGGAAGATGAGCCCCTCAGGTCGGAAGGTGTCCAACATGCTACGGAGGAAGAGTGGAGGACAAGTAGAAGTAGCACCAGAGCTAATGAAGTGGTTGGGCCAAAGCCGAAAGGATGCTCAGCTGTGGGCATGCCTCAAAGTGAAAGGAAAGTCCGATGCTGCAAAGAAAAATACAGCATAGGAACGTGGAATATAAGATTAACCTTGGTAAGCTGGATGTGGTCAAACAGGAGATCGCAAGAATAAACATTAACATCCTGGGCATCAGTAAACTAAAACAGATGGGAATGGGCAAATTCTATTCAGACGATTACCATATCTATCATATTGGGCAAGAATCCCGTAGAAGAAATGGAGTAGCCCTCATAGTAAAAAAAAAGAGTGGGAAAAGCTGTGCTGGGATACGATCTCGAAAATGACAGAATGATTTCAATACGAATCCAAGGCAGATATTTCAACATCACAGTAATACAAGTTTATGCACCAATCACCAATGCTAAAGAGGCTGAAATTGACCAATTCTATGAAGACTTACAACACCTTCTAGAACTGACACCAAAGAAAGATGTTCTTCTCATTATAGGGGATTGGAATGCTAAACTGGGGAGTCAAGAGATCAAAGGAAACAATGGGCAAGTTTGGCCTTGGAGTTCAACATGAAGCAGGGCAAAGGCTAATAGAGTTTTGTCAAGACAAAAAGCTGGTCATCACAAACACTCTTTTCCAACAACACAAGAGGTGACTCTACACATGGACATCACCAGATGGGCAATACCGAAATCAGATTAATTATATTCTCTGCAGCCAAAGATGGAGAAGCTCTATACAGTCAGCAAAAACGAGACCTGGAGCTGATTGTGGCTCTGATCATCAGCTTCTTATAGCAAAATTCAAGTTTAAACTCAAGAAAGTAGGAAAAACCACTGGGCTAGTCAGGTATAATCTAAACCAAATTCCTTATGAATACACAGTGGAAGTGAAAAACAGATTTCAGGAACTCGATTTGGTGGACAGAATGCCTGAAGAACTATGGACGGAGGCTCGTAACATTGTACAGGAGGCAGCAACAAAAACCATCCCAAAGAAAAAGAACTGAAAAAAAGCAAAGTGGCTGTCCATGGAGATCTTACAAATAGCAGAGAATAGAAGGGAAACAAAATGCAAGGGAGAAAGGGAAAGTTACAGAAAATTGAATGCGGACTTCCAAAGAATAGCAAGGAGAGAAAAGAGGGTCTTCTTAAATGAACAGTGCAAAGACAGAGGAAAATAATAGAAAGGGAAAAGCCAGAGATCTGTTCAAGAAAATTGGAGATTTTATATTAATATCTCCAAAATATCAGAGATATTAAAGGAACATTTTGTGCAAAGATGGACATGATAAAAGACAAAAATGGTAGGGACCTCACAGAAGCAGAAGACATCAAGAAGAGGTGGCAAGAATACACAAATGAATTATACCAGAAAGATCTGGATGTCCTGAACAACCCTGATACTGTGGTTCCTGACCTTTAGCCAGACATCCTGGAGAGCAAAGTCAAATGGGCCTTAGAAAGCATGGCTAACAACAAGGCCAGTGGAGGTGATGGCATTCCAGTTGAACTACAGTGGTGCCCCGCAAGACGATGATAATTCGTCCCCCTGAAATCACTGTTAAGCGAAAACATCATCCAGCAAAACCTAAGATCATGGCCACTGGTCCCATCACCTCGTGGCAAATAGAAGGGGAAGATATGGAGGCAGTGACAAATTTTACTTTCTTGGGCTCCATGATCACTGCAGATGGGGACAGCAGCCATGAAATTAAAAGACAACTGCTTCTTGGGAGCAAAACAATGACAAACCTAGACAGCATGTTAAAAAGCAGAGACATCTTGCTGACAAAGGTCCGCATAGTCAAAGCTATGGTTTTTCCTGTCGTGATGTATGGAAGTGAGAGCTGGACCATAAAGGCTGACCGCTGAAGAATTGATGCTTTTGAATTGTGGTGCTGGAAGAGGCTCTTGAGAGTCCCCTGTGCTGCAAGGAGATCAAACCTATCCATTTTGAAGGAAATGAACCCTGAGTGCTCACTGGAAGGACAGATCCTGAAGCTGAGGCTCCAATACTTTGGCCATCTCATGAGAAGAGAAGACTCCGTGGAAAATGTCTTGATATTGGGAAAGTGTGAAGGCAGGAGGATAAGGGGACGACAGAGGATGAGATGGACGGACAGTGACATTGAAGCTACCAACATGAATTCAACCAAACTCTGGGAGGCAATGGAAGACAGGAGGGTCTGGCGTGCTCTGGTCCCTGGGGTCACAAAGAGTCAGACACGAGTTAACGACTGAACAATAACTCTGTGTGTGTGTGTGTGTGTGTGTGTGTGTGTGTGTGTGTGTGTGTGTGTGTGTGTGTGTGTGTGTATGTATGTATGTATGTATGTATGTATGTATGTATGTATGTATGTATGTATGTTTCTATCTTGCCCATCTAGTGGCAAACCAGAACTCTGGGCAGCTTACAAAAGAACAAATAACAAAACATTCAACTCAAAATAATACATATAACATGTAAGTAGATTCCCATGGTACCTTGAGAGCATAATTATACAGGTACTTGCAACAGAATCAAGAAACCCATTAGATCTTATTCTAATAGCTTTTAGAACTGGGAAACCACTTTTGTGTATTTTATACCTGGAAAATCTTGGCAAAGGTTCCCCTAAATCAGAATTGACTAGTCAGCATACAACTGTTATTAGACTAGGGCTGTAGAAAAAGACAGAGACAACAGAAATACTCATCTGAAGCACAATTCCAATAATAAGAGGGGCTGACAACACAATATTTAAAGTTCAGCCTGTCAAAAAGTTAGTTGTGCAACTTTTTATTATAAACTATTTTTGGCATAACTATATGGAAAGGGATTAAATGTTTTCTTAGAGGCCCTTCCAGGTCTGCAGTTCTAAGATGATGATGAATACATGGGAACATGGTGTGTTTGAGAAAATCTGCATAGCTGTCCTAACACAAAGCGGCTAATAACAGCAATTCTGAAGAAAAGTTAGAAAGGACTGTTCTTAAACATAGTTGCGTACTTAAGTTCCGATAACTGCAAGCAATGCATTTCTGAACACTGCAAGCAAGGCTGATTTCCTAGGAAATGGATTTACCCAAACAGGCTGCCAAATAATCTTGTTAATTTTCTGAAACATTGTTTTATCTGTGTTTTTTCTCAAGAATAGCAGTATTAATAACCAGTTGCAGCACACTGCATTCGGAGTTACAAAATTTCATAGTTAGCATTTTGAAATCCATGTGATATTTACGTACATTCACCTTGTGGTTATTTAGAAATGTGTGATAAAAACAACACAAAAATTTAACAAGGAAAACAAAGTTAGATAATTAGAGTAATTGAACATTCATGATTTAATAATCCTTTTTCCTGAAGATCTTGTATACTTTTCAGCATATTCCATCTCTGCAGGTTCCAGAATTCCTCAAGGAAAACCAAGGCAGAGTGGTATGAAAGGACAGACACAGTGTGAATATGTCCTCATATGGAATTCTAATCACAAACATCTCCACAGTGAATCAACACAATCCAGTTCTGAGAAATTCACTACTAAATACAAATGTAAAAACAGCGAAGAGTCCTGTGGCATCTTAAAGACTTACAGTATTACAATATTAGTTTTCATGGTTCATTTATACAGGAGCATGCATGCACAAGAAACTTTTACTTTTATAGAAGAGATGAAGACTGATTCATGACACTATACTAAGCCAAACATCTATCAGATTAAATGGAAACTAAAATATATTTAAGGGACGTGGTGGCGCTGCGGGCTAAACTGCAGAAGCCTGTGCTGCAGGGTCAGAAGACCAGCAGTCATAAGATTGAATCCATGCGACGGAGTGAGCGCCCGTCGCTTGTCCCAGCTCCCGCTAACCTAGCGGTTCGAAAGCATGCAAATACAAGTAGATAAATCGGGACCACCTTGGTGGGAAGGTAACATCGTTCTGTGTCTAAGTCGCACTGGCCATGTGACCATCGTTCTGTGTCTAAGTCGCACTGGCCATGTAAGATTGTCTTCGGACAAAACGCAGGCTCTACGGCTTGGAAACTGGGATGAGCACTGCCCCTTAGAGTCGAACACGACTGGACAAAAAATGTCAAGGGGAACCTTTACCTTTAAATATATTTAAGGACATGTCTCAAAGATGTTTATTCACAGTTCCAGGCAACTAATTAACAAGCCAACATAGCAATTAGTGCAGCACCCTTCCTCAGTAGGGGAAGATAAATCTTCATTCTCCATCTTGGAAAACAACTAATAAATTATTGACACAAAAGCCCCTAACAACACAAGAGTTGAGCAGCTTGTTTTGCTTTTCATTCCAGGTGAAGGTTTGGAGAATGGGTTTGGAGAATGACTTTTTTAAACTACATGTTTTTAAAAGTATATAAAGTATAAAGTATATACTTGTAAGTTATCATACATATATATAACCAGATCACTTTGGAGTTTGTTTGCTTCTAACAACGTTGTGTGCGAAGCTTTATTTCTATTGGAATGTCCCCCATCAACTCTGTTCAGAAAACTTAGAAAAACTGTTCCTTTCCCATTGCTTCTATGAATCTAAATATTTACGTAGCAAGTATAAAACTGGTATTGTAGCTACATTAGAAGAACTGCAGCTCTATTGACCAGAGCTGAAGAAATGCTTAAAAAGGACAGAATGATAAGATCACAAATTTAAACAGCTGCACACATCTATAGCTAAAAAGCAGCAGGGACAAGAGGTCATAGACACCATGACAGATTTGTGTACACACCTAACACTACCATGTGAAATGTTTTGTAACACATAGCACATAAACAGAACATTAAAAAACTACAACAATCATGTCTGTCATTGTGCTTGATTTATTTTTAACCCTTTAAAAACTTTGTGTGATTGATGGCCAATTGCAACATGAAAAAGTTGACTAATAAGCTGTTTACTAATTGGACTGAGAACCAAGATTCCCTTTAAACTTTGCATGACTCCACCTTCCGTGCAATGTTTCTCCTTCACCTACCCACAGATTTGTTTTTAGTCCCTTTGGTTCTGCAATGAGGAGGCTGGAATTGTACACACCCAGGGGACTGAAAATTAAAAGGAATGTTGCTGGAAAAACATTTTTGATGCTGCCAAAAATGTTCCATTAACCTTTAGCTTAAAGACAGTTCTACATAATGGCCAGTAGGGGTCATTTCAGTATAAAAATTGTGCTGGAAGATGTTGACTCAAGGAGGAAAGGATCAGCTGAAATACTAATACAGTACTTATGATTTTGCACCAAATAACCTTTCATATGCAAATAACTTTTACATCAAGACTGTTCCCATCAAACCTTCTTTAATTAATCGATGGAATAAAACAAGTTATAACTCATGACCAATCTCAATTTACCCGGTTTCCCCAAAAATAAGACCTAACCTGAAAATAAGCCCTAGTATGATTTTTCAGGATGCTCATAATATAAGCCCTACCCCCAAAATAAGCCCTAGTTAAATGAAACCCCGCCCTCCACCATTGTGCAGAAGATCACATGACTGTAAAATAAAATATCCCCTGAAATGCGTTTTTTGGAGCAAAAATTAATATAAGACCCTGTTTTATTTTCGGGAAAACATGGCATTTGTTGGAACTTTTTATTTTATTTATTTATTTAAAATATTTTTATCTTGCCTTTCTCCTTACAAAGGGCCAAGGCGACTTGGAGTATTAAACTATGTTCTTATTTGAAAGCTGACAACAATCTTGTGAACATATCCAATAACTTGGCAAAATTGTTTATAAAAAGCTTTAACTACAACATTACATACACTTCTCCAGCTAGGTAATTTGTCTAGCCAGTTTAGCTAATCTCCCAAGACCAGTGGTCAGGGAATAGGGGTAAATTACCCCAAATGGGGTAAAAATGAAAATCCTGGGGGTAATGAGGACATGACCCTAACCCCCTTCCCTCCTCCTCCTCCTCTGCCTGGAGGGGGGTCCTCAGCAGCCCAATCGCCCCCTTCCCACCCCCTTTTCCAGCCTGGCTGCAACCAAACCACGGTGGATGGTGGCCGGCAATGGACCCCAGCCGGTGGCATACGGCAGCCGAGGCAGCGGCAGGGCTGGCCATGGTGGAGGTCAAGGCTGGGGCAAATGGCTGGAGCGCCCCAGCCAGGAGGAGCCTCTTCTTTCAGTGCATGGAGAGGTGGATTGTGGCAGAGGAGGGAGGGCGCGGCCATGACAGGAGCCCAGGCCAGGCTCAGCCTCCTGGTGCTGGGCTGCTGCCCCATGCCTCATCCCCAGAGGAGCCTGTCGGGTGGCAGCAGGGCTCACCTGGCCTTGCAGCTTCCTTCGGTAGTGTCTCTGCGCTGGCCAGCTAGGCCTGGAGGAGCCTCTTCCCCTCCAGGCGGCAGCTGTCACAGTGCTTCGATCGCAAGGCTCACGGCCACCCCGGCGAGCAGCCGCCAGAGCCGGAGCAGCAGGCGGCATCGAGTGCCCCCGGAGGGCGAGCCACCTGCTGCTCTTTGAAGGCTGCCCAGGAGCTGCCCCTGCGGGGCCATGGACTGAGTGCGGCTCTGCCAAGCAGTGGAGGCGGTGGCCTGGGCAGTGAGGCTTCAGCAGTGGCGCTTGACTGGCCATTTGTGATCAAGAGCCTTCCTTTCAAATCAAGGGGGTAATGTTGGCGTATATAAATTTTTAGAGGGTAAAAGGTAAAAAAGTTCCCTGACCCCTGCCCTACACTATATTTCTGTTAAAAGAGAACAGCAAGCCCACCACTAACTGAAGTCGCTTCTTCAGGGACACTCCATATTATTCTCCCCAAAGAATATCAGATATATTTGAAAATGAACACTAACAATAACCTGCATCACTTGCAAAAAATCAGAATTGTCCTAAAACTGATAGAAAGTTTTCCCACTCAAGTTTAAATGTCCTGTTGTACATCACCTCAAAGTCCTCCTACGCAATGGGTGTAATCATTCAAGGAGGCAAAATATCAAAGTATTGAAATAGGTTTTCTACATAATTTCCCTTTGGTACGGTCATGAAGATGACATGTTGCATGCAACAATAGGGTGGAATATCTTTCCTCGACAGCTATTTACTTCATCCAGCACCTTTATATTGTCTAAATTTGCCCTTTACATATATTCAGATAAAATACAATGCCAGACTGTTTATTTATGATAGAGCAAAAATAGTAGGTCTATAGTAATTTTTCACTATATCTATAAAACCCAAATGGGTGGAGGGGAAATCATAAAATATACACAAAACTGTATTATCTTATTTGCTGCATAACCAGGAGTAATGATACTGCAGTTGTAGACATATTTACACTACAAACTTTATTTTCAAATATAAATTACAAGAATAAAAAGAAAGGTTTGTAAAGTACTGTACTGTATGCGTTTAGCTTTAGCTGCCTGTGTTCTCAATTATTCAAAGGCATTTGAGCCTTGTGTGGCCCTCTAGTGGATAAAATAATCACCCTTATTTTGAATAATGGGGGAAGAGAGGAAAATTTCCATACACTTTTTTCATTCTCATCAGCACTGTATTCTCTCAAACTTTTCCATTGAGTGAATGTGGTAATGAAAAGACTGAACTCTCTCATGCCAGTTGTGCTGACAGTTATGAGACAAATATGCATACACTTCCAATTATACAACTTCACCACATCATGAAAGAATTAAGATAAAATATGAATGACCAATAGGATACCTTTTTTTGTATATGAAAACGAAAATGAGTAGGCCTCCCTACTCCACATATTTGTGATGATAACGTGGAAATCTGACAGTATAGAATCACACTGCTTTGCTTAAGAGATTCAAGAGCCATCACAGCTCAGTCCAAATGTAAAGACTGAAAGGACTGGTGCCAATTTGACATTTTTTAAACATTTTTGCTGGATGAGATAAGCAATGTGCTTTAAGATACTGCACAAAACGTACACCATCCGACTTATTAGTAGTCTATAATGTTCTGAACATTCTTATTTCATTAAAAGAAATAATCAGGCCATTATATGGTACAGTACTGAAAATAAAAGAAAGTTTAGTTGCTACTTAATAGGTCATTAATAGCCATATGTTTGCATATCTAGATTAAGGCAGCAGCCATTTATACAACTGCCAACAAATACCTCAACGCATCTTAGACCCATATAATACTAGTTCGGTGTGGCATACAAAAGAAAACTGAAAAATATCAAAGTTAAAGCAAAGAAAAAAACTGAACATAAAAACACCTCATTACATACAATAAACTTCTCCCCTTCTCCCCTCTCAGATACATTAACATGTCCTTATTTTTCAGTTACAAGTCAAAAGCACCTGGAATGCCCAATCCAACAACTACAAACAAGAAAAATGGAAGTAATCTTAAAGGAATATAGAACAGTGAAACCATACCCCACCCAGTATGACAGAAAAGTACTTATAACATCAGCAACAGGAGCATGCACACTAGTTCAGAGGTATTTCTCCACAATTTTTCCCCAACGATGGGTCCTTGGAAAGAACATCCATTCGATGGAGGCAAGAATAGAAAAGAACTATGAGAATACTGGACGCGGTGAGGTATGTGCGCAAGAAGGGGCAGAACACAGAGCCGAATCAACACACCACCACACTAGGCAGCCTCCACCTTTCCTTGGAATTCAGCTGCCAGACTGCAAGGTAGTTAGCAACCTCCTTTCACACCAACTACGTATTGAAACATGGAGCGGCGGCTGGCCAGAAACGGAAACCGCGCAGCACCGCAATCTGGGGGAGGGGACTGAAAACCAGCACACGGCAAGATCTCAGAGGAGATCCCGATTCCTTCCAGCACCACTGCCACCATCACAGCCGCCCCCTGTTCTCCTGGAAAGGCCAGCCAACTCTCAGTCGTCCCCGACTTCCGAAGACACGCGCCCCTTCAACTCTCTCTTTCTGCAGTCAGCGTAGGGACGGAGACGCAAACTGGCTCGATCGCCGGGAGGACTGGGGTCGGGGGGGGGGGTGCGGAGAGAGAGGAAAGAGGCGACGATCGGCTCCCCCCCCTTTTTTTTTCTTTTTTACCTTCACAGACGCCCGCTTCGTACTCCGTGAGCGAGTCCCCGCTGAGCGGAGGGCGGATCACACAGCGCAGCCCGCGGTCGCAGGCGCCGTGGAGCCCGAAGAACCCCCCGCAACTCTCGTTGCGTTGCCGGGCGCACATGAAGCAGCAGCCACAGATGTCCAGCACGACGCCGCCGGGGCAGTTCTTGGGTTCCTCACACCTGGACTCGTCGCAAGGCAGGCAGACGAAGGCCCGCGTCCCGGTCTCCCCTAAGACCAGCAGCGCCAGAAACAGCAGCCACCCCACCGACCAAGGCCGGCCGCCGCCGCCGCCGCCCCGGCGCCTCCGACCCGCGGAGACCATTGCCAGGTACATCCTGGCCAGGGCCGAAGAAGCAGCCCCGGCTGTCCGCCAACGCAGTCCTCGGGTCCTGCAGGGGGCAAAGCGACCCAGACCCAACTGCGGAGGGGAGGGGGCCGCCGCCTCAGCCGCCGCCGCCTTCTCCGGTCCCTCAAGAAAAGTTTCCTCACAGCGGCAGCGGCGGCGGCGGCTCCGGCCAAACTTCTGCTACTCCAGGCAGCTTCCCGCTCCTTTCCTCGTTCGCTCGTCTCCCTCCTCGCCCCTGTGAGGAAGCGCCTCTCTCTCCTCACGGTGCCGGCCGCCTGCCTGCTTCGACCGCTCCCTCTAAGAAGTCCTCGGTCCTTCTTCTCTGTCTTTTTTTTTCTCTCTCTCTCTTTCCCTTCGGCGGCGGCGGCGCGCGCGCGCGCACCCCGGCAACAACGGCGGCGGCGGCGGCGACTACGCAGCTCCTATAACGGGCGCCAGAGAGAGCACGAGACAAGCCACAACGCTTCCACCCACCGACTCTCCAGCCCGACTCCGGACTCTTTGGCCGTCCCCGACTTCTCCCAGCTCTCGTGCCTCGACTCCCTCCCTCGACTCGTTCGTCGCCATTGGACAGCGGCGCACCCGGCTCCGCCCACGGCTCCCTTCCCTGGCCCTCATTGGAGGCCTCGCTCCGCCCCCTTCCAAGCCTTTCACTCTCTAGTCTAGCGAAACTAGGAAAAGCGCCGCGGCTTTGGGCCCTACGGCGCTTGCCGCTTCCCCCCCCCTCCTGCTCGTCCCCGCCCCCGCTTTTCCTCTCACCTCGCGCTGGGCCCATCCCCTGCTCTCGCCTCGGAGATTTTAGAGGCCCCGAGACTGACCGACCGGAGGTCAAATGGGATGCCCTGCCAGTTTGGGAGAGGTGATCATGGGTCGGAGGAAACCCCCCCCCTTTAAATACAGGGCCGCCTGATCGGGAAGAAATGGAGATGGCGGGGTTTTGGAGTGTAAAGGTGCAAATCTATTGCACAGCATCCGTTCCCTTTGCACTTAAACAGACTTTTATTCTCGTATAACCTAGTAGAGGGGTGTGGGGTAAAGGAGAGTCCAAGAAATAATAAACGGATCGTCATGTGTTTTACATGGGATAGTTACCAAGTCATCATCAAATCACAGATCCTCTCTGTGCTCAGAGACTACAACACAGAAATCATATGTCCTTTGGTCCATGACTTTGCAGTGGCACAAAAACACCAACAGGAGGCAGAGATCCTCGTGGATCTACTTAAGTTTTAACATAGGATCATCCCCAAAGCACGGTCCAATCACAGATCCCATATGCGCTCACAGACTACAAGACAGAAACATATGTCCTTCGGCCCATGACTTTGAAGTGATGCAAAAACACCAATCCAAGGCATGGATCCTCATTAATTTTTCATGGAATTTCCTGAGACCACTATCAATTCATAGGTCCTATTTCTGTGCATGACACAGCACCGGCAGAAAACATGGATCCAAGGCATCTTCATGCCTCTATCTACGTTTTAAGTGAGAATATATCTGCAAAGTGTTAAGTAATCTGTAGCCACAGACTACAGCACACAAATCATTTCCGCCTTCTAGTCTATTTTAAAGGTGCCAGTCTATGTACCCTTAGGCAACAAGCACAGTCCCAGGATGTCTGAAAAGAAGATATGGTGTAAAATATGGTTATGATGAATGCTTCTTCATGGATCCATGTGATTCTTTTATGTCACCCTCACTGAATAACTGCCAAAGCACTGGTTTCATATATGCATACAAAATGCATAAATTCCATATTTCAAGAAAATGGCATGATACAATGAGATGATCCAAGATATGGATCCTCTTGAAATCACCATAAAATCATGTTTCACCTGTGTTGTACTGAACTGTAACAATCACAGCTCACTCACTTCAAGGTGCCACTATAACCGAAAAACATTGATCCAAACTCATGGATCCAAACTGCAGATCCACATGAATAGCTAAACTCTTGATCCATCTGTTTTCATAGACTGAAGCATAAAACACACAGCCTCAATGCACAGCATATCCAGGATGCCAAAAAACCAAACCAAACCAAACAAACAAACCTGAAACACAGATCCTTGAGAACCATACGAGTTTAAACTGGGGTCATCTCCAAGCTATCAAGATATATATCCCATATCTGCCAAAATACTAAACCATCAAAAACTCAAATTGCCACAATGCAACATGAACACGGACAATGTCCCTCCCCCCAGGAACCAAATGGGGAGCAATACTGGCTGCAGGTGTGTGGCACCCAAGCAGTGCTGTATGGCTACACACCCCGCAGCTTAGAGGGGAAGCTGAACATGGGTTCTGGGTAAGGTTTCAAGGAGGCCAACGTACTATTTATGCAACACTCATAGGTACTCACCATTACGTTAAACATCTCATCCATATACATGTCATGTCATAGGCATCCTTCAGTCTCGAGAGACTATGGTAACATGCTCTGAATCGAGGAGTGTCCTCTCCAGAGCATGAAACCCGGGTAAGGTAATATGGAGGATAGGCTGTTACCCAAGCAGCAGATTCCCCCCTCTCCACATTGCTGAAATGGTCCAATGGAAAGGCAAGAGCCAATACAACTGGTTCCAGCAATGTCGCAGGAGTTGGCAGAACGACACGAGCTGCCTTCGGGACTCCAGCTCCGGATTTTGCCTCAAGGTTAACTCCTGAAGCCTTTTCCATGAGTGGATATAGCCACAAGGCAGTGGAGGTTTGAAATCGGAGTTTTCCTTCTCCTACATGGGCTGCCTTCCATGGCTGACGAGCTCCACCTACCCGGCCTGCTCTTTAATAGTGCGAAAGTATGATATCCATATACAGGGAAGCAGGAAAACAACCTATCCACTATTTCATGGCACTACTGTGGCAGAAACACATGGATCTGAGTAAGGATCTTCTCAAAATATATTTCATCTGTGTTTTCCAAATCTATGGCAAAAAAAGGTTAACCCACACCGCTGCATCTCTAAAACATGGATTGTAATCGCAGATCCTCATCAATCCGCATTGTTTTATTTGGCACCTGCTTCAAACCATGTATATCACAATCCTCTCTGGTGTACACAGCGAACCCACAAACATCACTGATCCCTTGCTGTATGATACCACTGAGGTCCAAGATCAGGGGTCCACTAGATTTTTCCATAAAGGCTTCTCCAAACCACTTTCAAATCACAGATTTTGCCTTAGTCTACAGAATGATCCATAGCAATCACATTTGTCCTGCTGTAGTACACTGCTTTGTTGCGGCAACATATATTTCAAGCACGGATTCTCCTGGATCTATTGGAATTTTAAAGGGCTTCCACAGAACACCACAATTGAATCATACATCTGGTCCATAATCACAGAGTGAATTAAAAAAACATGGATTCCTCACCTCACAGTACTATCAACATGCAAACACTTGGATACGAGGTACAGATTCCTTATACATCCGCATGCTTGTTACCTGGCACTCACATTACAACACAGCAAAAAAATATGGATCCCTAAACTCCTGTTTCTGTCTACCCAAGCCCTATTCACAGTCTGTGACCCCATCTGTGCCTACCAGCTTGAACCAAAAGAACCAACCAAAAAGACATGAAAAAGAAAAAAGAAAAGGAAAAAAGGAGAAGAATTATGGGTCTTAGGTATGGATTCTCTTGGAGCTATGCGAATTTCACATAAGCAGGACTCTCAAATGTTTGATCGTATTTGTGCCCAAAAATGGAACCACAAAATCACAGAGTCATTCAAAGTGCTATCTACGTACAATACATGGATCTGAGATACAGATCCCCTTGGATCTAAAGGACTTTACAGAGAATACAAGAAAGTCTGAATTCACAAATCTTCTCCATGGCAATAGGCACTGCCACAAGTTAAGAGATCCCCCCCCCCCCCTTTACCACATCACCAAGGCATAGAAACATAGATCTAGGGGACAGATTGTCATGGATCTTCATGAGATTTTTTGTTGTTTGTTTTTGTAGGTGTTTAACTGAAACCAACCAGACATTTATAGGTCCCATCTGTATCTTCAGGCTAAACAGCAAATAAGTGGAACCTCTACTTACGAATGTCCCTACCCACGAACAATCCAATTTACGAACAGCTGCATTCGCAGAATTTAGCTTCTACTTGCAAACAGAGCTTCAACATACGAACAAAAAAAACCGTGGGGGAGGTGGGGAAAGTGCAAACTTGAAACTTTCAGTTGACCGTTGGCCAACAAAGAGGCTGTTTGTCTGCTACCTGGCTCGTCCCAGTGGTTAGAGAGTCGATAGGGAGAGAGTCTTCAGACTGCCTGGTACAGTACTGCCTGGTACTGTACTGTACGGACTGTATTTTTTGGCTTTTTTAATTTTTGGATTTTTGAATTTTAAAAAAAAACAGAGACTGCCTGTTCTGGGTGAGTACATACACTGTACAGGGTTTTTTTGCAGCTTGGTGGGGGGTAGGGCTAGATGAGCCATTATGTTTCTGTGCCCTTATGGGTCTTTCACCGTGTATTTAAAATGTGGAATGTAGACTGTAATATTAAATTTAAATTGAATGTGAAAATTAGACTGTAATTTAAAAATGTAAATTTTATTTATTTATTTTTGCATTTTGTGGCTTCTAGGGTTTGTGTACTGTGACCTCTCTGTTGTTTTAAAATGTGTGGGTTTAAAATGTGACTCCAAAGTCTTTTTTTCTTTGGGGATCTGTTTGCTGTAATAATGGTTGCTGGTTGTTGATGCAGGCAGGCAGGCTTTTAAATGGAGTTTAAAATGGAGTTTTAAAATGGAGTCTACTGTAGACTCAAGGCTCTTCCCCCCCCCCCCCCATTGTCTTATCTCTCTCTCTCCCTCTATGCTCTCTTTTTCTGATGAGGAATTCTGTGCTGGAATAATGCTTGCTGGATTCTGTGGCTTTTTTTAAAGGTGTTCTGTTTAAAAGGTGTTCTCCTGCCTTTTTTAAAGTTAAAAGGTGCTTGGTTTTCTTTAAAAGGTGCTTGTTTTTAAAGGTGTTCTGTTTAGAAGGTGTTCCCTCCCTCTCCCTCCTTTCCTGCCCTTTTTTTGACCCAAGTTCATCTTAAGTCAAAAGAAGAAAAATTCTCCCCCTAGTGGTAGAGTACAGATTAACCGGCTCTGCATTAGTTCATATGGGAACTAATGCTTCGACTTAAGAACGGCGCCTCTACAGTGGAGTCTCGACCTACGAATGGCCCCACTTACGGACTTTTCGACGTATGTACAGCTCCAGCTGCAAAATTTTGGATCGACTTGCGGCCGGAGCTTCAACGTACGGACGAAAAAGGCAGGGAAAAAGAGCAGGAAATTCAAACCATTGGTGGTGAAGAGGCTGCTTCTTTAGCTCTTTCGCCCCAACGGTTTGGAAAAGGGAGGGAGCCGGGTGGTGGGGGAGAAAGGCAGGAGCTGATCTGGCCTTTCTCCCCCACCGGGCAGCTTCTCCGCTGCTGAAATTGCCATCGGGGCAGCCCTTTGGGAGAAGCTGGGTGGTGGGGAAGAAAGGCAGGAGCCGATCCGGTCTTTCTTCCCTCACCGCGCGGCTTCTCTGCTGCTGAAACCACCATCGGGCGCAGCACTTTGGGAGAAGCCTCGCGGTGGGGGGAAAAGACCGTATCGGCTCCTGCCTTTCTTCCCCACCACCCGGCTTCTCCCAAAGGGCTCCCCGATGGTGGTTTCAGCAGTGGAGAAGCTGCCCGGTGGGGGAGAAAGGGCTGGAACAGATTAATGAGTTTTCAATGCATTCCTATGGGGAATGCATTTTCGACCTACGGACTTTTTGACCTAAGGACACCGTTCCAATACAAATTAAGTCCGTAGGTCGAGACTCCACTGTAGATAAGAACGAAAAACAACCGGAATGGATTAAATGGTTTCAAATGCATTCATATGGGAAATTTTGCTTCTACTTACAAACGTTTCAACTAACGAACATCTTCTGGGACGGATTAAGTTCGTAAGTAGAGGATCCACTGTACCATCGGCCTCTTCATTCACAGCACAAACATTGGTCACAAGGCATGAATTCCCACATGATTTTTACATGGGACCCACCTGATGAGGCCTTCACATAGATTTAGCAGGGCCCATAGATAGAACTTTACAAATTGGCTATTCCTTGCTGTATAACTCTATAATGCTTTAAAAACACAGCTCCATGGCTGGCATCCTAACTGATTTTAATATAGATACCCTGCTAACTCTCTGAACACTTCTGTGCCAATAGGCTTAAGTATAAACATCACAAATAGCTCAATTCATAGCACTGCTGTACTGCAAAAATATGGATGTGGGACACAGATTCCATTGTTTCAGCTACACCTGGTGAAAATGCTGTTAAATAACTATTAAAGGAATGGGTGTCCTGTCCTCCATTCATGTAGTCACTCTATTCTTGATGGAGGACTTTTCCAGTGCAACCATGACACCATACAGCCACCACAGTTAATCAGAGCACACTTTCATGCCAATGGACTCAGGTACAATGGTTGCAAATTTGGAAACTTGACATTAATTTGAATGTCATGGTGCAAAGACCTAGAACTTGGACATGGCTGCAGGAGTTCCCTTTAGTCTTACAATTAATACTAGAGAGATCAGAACCAAGTCACAATTAACATTTTTGGCCACATGTTCCTCCACCATAGTAAACATTAGTAATAACTGCATGCTGTCAAATTGATTCTGACTTATGGTGATCACTTCCAAGGTTTTCTAGGGATGCAGTGTTCAGAAAAGATTTTCCATTTTCTTCTTCTCAGGCACCCCGGGACTGTACTGATTATCCAAGGTAAACAGACTGGCTCTTCACAGTGGCAGAACAGAGAATTGGTTTCTGTGGTGCACTCTGTAGGCACAGATGCAAACTATGATTTGATGCTGGTTTGGTGAGGACCTGACATAAAAATCATGTGGATCCATATTTTTGCCTCACAGATGAAGGCTCTGTGATGCCTTTGGTTCAGTGTGTGTGAACAGGTGTGATGTATAGTTTGAGAGATTTGTGGATCCATGAGGACAAACACTTTGGATTGGTGTTTTTGTATTTGATGATTTCTTTAATGGGTGGGGAGTGTGGGGATTTTTTTATGTGTGTGCATGTGGGTCTGGTCTCTGGGTGTCTGTGTGAATTTTGTTGCATCTATATACTATGTATAGACTTACAATGACAATAAATAAATTATTTATTATTTATTTATTTGTAGTCTGTAAGCACAAATGAGGCCTGTGACTTGACAGTGGTAGGGGATGATTCTATGCACAAATGATGTGGATCTGTGCATCCGATCAATGAGGTTCCATGGTTCTGCACCACTGCTAAGCCATGCATTCAAGGACCCATGATTTCTGTGTTGTAATCTGTAGGCACAGAGAGGCCTATGATTCAACAGTGGTTTGGAGATGATCTTACATAAAAAATAATGTGGATATGTACATCAGTGTTCTGATGCATCCATGATTTCTGTGTTGTAGTCTGTGGGCACAGATGGTGATTCAACAGTGGTTTGGGGTTGATCATACATAAAAATCATGTGGATCCATGTCTTCTACTGGGGTTTTCCCACTATTGCAAAACCATGTGCTGAAGGACCCATGATTTTTGTCAGGCAGTCAATGGGCACAGATGGGATTTGTGATTTGACAGTGGTTTGGGGATGATCCTATGTAAAAATCATGTGGATCCAGACCTTAGTGTTTTTGCATCACTCCAAAAATGTGCTGATAGAACTATGATTTCTGTCTTGCAGTTTGTGGTCACATATAGAAGGCTATGATTTAATAGTGATGATCCTACATAAAAATCATATATGGATCTATGAGGATTTGTGGCGGATTTATATTTTTGTACCAGTGCAAGGATGGAACCACGGCTTCTGTCTGTGGATGTGTCTGACTTACAGTGAATTCTGCTGGTTCATCATAAGTCAGAAACATCTTAACAGAGAAAAAGCCTCTCACCTGCCTTCTCCCCAAATGAGTCACTGCCTGGACAGAGAGCAAGAGGGCAGCTATCAGAGATCTCTTCTGCTAAACCTACACATTCACTTGTTGGCGCCTTCTGGTCACTGCAGCACTTGGCGGATTCCTTCTCCCAGCGTGGTATCTTCTCCTTATACCACCTGGACAGCAAGCAAAGCTGACAGTGGTTCCATACCACCTCTACCCTCATTTCTGACAGGACTGTCTGACACTCTGAGTTGAGCAGGGATTGGTCCTTGAAAGTCCACAATCAGTACTTGGGAAAGTTATTTTTTTCAGACTACCACAACTAGAACACTAGTTCAGAGGTATTTCTCCACAATTTTTCCCCAACGATGGGTCCTTGGAAAGAACATCCATTCGATGGAGGCAAGAATAGAAAAGAACTATGAGAATACTGTACGCGGTGAGGTATGTGCGCAAGAAGGGGCAGAACACAGAGCCGAATCAACACACCACCACACTAGGCAGCCTCCACCTTTCCTTGGAATTCAGCTGCCAGACTGCAAGGTAGTTAGCAACCTCCTTTCACACCAACTACGTATTGAAACATGGAGCGGCGGCTGGCCAGAAACGGAAACCGCGCAGCACCGCAATCTGGGGGAGGGGAGTGAAAACCAGCACACGGCAAGATCTCAGAGGAGATCCCGATTCCTTCCAGCACCACTGCCACCATCACAGCCGCCCCCTGTTCTCCTGGAAAGGCCAGCCAACTCTCAGTCGTCCCCGACTTCCGAAGACACGCGCCCCTTCAACTCTCTCTTTCTGCAGTCAGCGTAGGGACGGAGACGCAAACTGGCTCGATCGCCGGGAGGACTGGGGTCGGGGGGGGGGGTGCGGAGAGAGAGGAAAGAGGCGACGATCGGCTCCCCCCCCCCTTTTTTTCTTTTTTACCTTCACAGACGCCCGCTTCGTACTCCGTGAGCGAGTCCCCGCTGAGCGGAGGGCGGATCACACAGCGCAGCCCGCGGTCGCAGGCGCCGTGGAGCCCGAAGAACCCCCCGCAACTCTCGTTGCGTTGCCGGGCGCACATGAAGCAGCAGCCACAGATGTCCAGCACGACGCCGCCGGGGCAGTTCTTGGGTTCCTCACACCTGGACTCGTCGCAAGGCAGGCAGACGAAGGCCCACGTCCCGGTCTCCCCTAAGACCAGCAGCGCCAGAAACAGCAGCCACCCCACCGACCAAGGCCGGCCGCCGCCGCCCCGGCGCCTCCGACCCGCGGAGACCATTGCCAGGTACATCCTGGCCAGGGCCGAAGAAGCAGCCCCGGCTGTCCGCCAACGCAGTCCTCGGGTCCTGCAGGGGGCAAAGCGACCCAGACCCAACTGCGGAGGGAAGGGGAGGGGAGGGGGCCGCCGCCTCAGCCGCCGCCGCCTTCTCCGGCCCCTCAAGAAAAGTTTCCTCACAGCGGCAGCGGCGGCGGCGGCTCCGGCCAAACTTCTGCTACTCCAGGCAGCTTCCCGCTCCTTTCCTCGTTCGCTCGTCTCCCTCCTCGCCCCTGTGAGGAAGCGCCTCTCTCTCCTCACGGTGCCGGCCGCCTGCCTGCTTCGACCGCTCCCTCTAAGAAGTCCTCGGTCCTTCTTCTCTGTCTTTTTTTTTCTCTCTCTCTCTTTCCCTTCGGCGGCGGCGGCGGCGGCGCGCGCGCGCGCACCCCGGCAACAACGGCGGCGGCGGCGGCGGCGGCGGCGACTACGCAGCTCCTATAACGGGCGCCAGAGAGAGCACGAGACAAGCCACAACGCTTCCACCCACCGACTCTCCAGCCCGACTCCGGACTCTTTGGCCGTCCCCGACTTCTCCCAGCTCTCGTGCCTCGACTCCCTCCCTCGACTCGTTCGTCGCCATTGGACAGCGGCGCACCCGGCTCCGCCCACGGCTCCCTTCCCTGGCCCTCATTGGAGGCCTCGCTCCGCCCCCTTCCAAGCCTTTCACTCTCTAGTCTAGCGAAACTAGGAAAAGCGCCGCGGCTTTGGGCCCTACGGCGCTTGCCGCTTCCCCCCCCCTCCTGCTCGTCCCCGCCCCCGCTTTTCCTCTCACCTCGCGCTGGGCCCATCCCCTGCTCTCGCCTCGGAGATTTTAGAGGCCCCGAGACTGACCGACCGGAGTCTTTAAGTCCCGTATAATCTACTAGAGACATTGGCAGGTCTTGGAGAACATTCCCTTCCGCAGGTCCACTCCCGACAGTTAAGTCACCAAGGGGAAAGCGGAGCCTCCGGATACTTTTAATGCCTTCACTGCATTGTTGGGAAACCTCTGTTTAGGCGTCGTGCGGTTCGTTTTAAGCCATCGTGCACAGAACCTTGGCTTGTCTGATTCCTTGGGCTGACTTGTCTTCAGGGTGCCCTGGGTGATACTGGCGAAAGTTATGTTCCAGTTCCAGAATGGCATAGCAACTGGACGGGCGGTATGGATGTAGGATACTTCAGATTTATGGGATATCTACAGAATTCTCTGTAAGTCAGCAGCATCTTGATATTACATAACAAGTCTCTTGCCTAATAGACTTTTCAAGGTACAGTATGTGAGATATTCCAGGAGCTGCTTGCTATTGCGACTGCCTGGGGAGTTCCCATTGGAAGGAGACTTAAAGTCATGTCTCCTGAGTCCTAGTCTGACAAGGCTTCCATTATGCCACACAGGCTCTTCAGAGGAGGGTTATTACGGGTAAGTATAATTACTTGAATGGGAAACCAGCAAGAATCTCCCAGTAATGCTAGGAAATACGTGTCTGAAGCTTTGAAGATCCACTGCCAGTCAATGCCCAGAATGAACTAGAGTCCAGTGGTCCCCAACCTTGGGCCTCCAGGTGTTCTTGGACTTCAACTCCCAGAAATCCTGGTCAGCAGAGGTGGTGGTGAAGGCTTCTGGGAGCTGTAGTCCAAGAGGCCCAAGGTTGGGGACCACTGAACTAGACCACTGGTTTCCAACCTTGGGCTATTCATGTGTTCTTGGACAGCAGCTTCCAGAAACCTTGCAGTCCAAGATCACTTGGGTTACTCAAGGTTAGAAACCACTGGACTAGACAGACAAATGACCTGATTCAAATTTGAGGCAGTCTCATGCATTCTTATGAGAACTGGTAGTACCTGATTTTGCACAATATCCAGGCAAAGCAGCTGTTGTGATTGTACCCAGCAGAACTTGGGGAAGTTACTGTTTTGAACTACAACTCTCAGAATTCTCCAACCCTAGCTAGAAATCCTGAGAGCTGTAATTGGAAAAGAGATAATCTAGTACAGCTTTGATATATCCCAAGGCACCCTGCTTGACTAATATGAGTGAGACATCAGGACAAATGACTGGGAGAATCTTGTGGCTATAATAATAATAACCTTAGACCGTTAGAACTGCAGAGCTGAAAGGGACCCTGTGGATCATCAAGTCCAGCCCCTGTCAAGGAGGCACAGTGAGGGGGATCAAACTCCTAGCCTTTGGCTCTGCAGCCAGATACCTAAACCACTGAGCTGCTCCTTTCCATGTCTGCTTGCTTGCTCATGTTTGCTTGCTGTGAAAATTACTTCAGAGATGTTTTTTTAAAGGGGCAGAGCTACTGTGTTTCATAAAGGTAAAGCAACTCCAGACTTTAGGTCAGAATAAATATCTTTGTTCAGTTATGTAGGGCCAGCCATATCAACAAGACTGACACAGTGGGGAGATATAAATTCTTTTCAAGAAAGTACCAGGAAGGAGAAAGCAAATTGATGGATAACAGGGTTGTGAACTTTAACCAGCAGATGTACTCTTGGTGAGCTAAAAGACTGTGGATCAAAATTGCCTACGGCTTATTGGGTCACCAGTTGCAAAAACACTGCTGAGAGAGAATCATCTTACCTTAGATCTTATAAGAGATGGAAGTGGTCAAGCCAATAATTCTGGATTCAGGCTGATAATTCTGATTTCTACTAATGAAACCAGGTGCCTGTAGAAGCAGATGCATACAGTGAGTTTTAGGAAAAATTCAGGATCCAAGGCTGGCTTCTCTGTCATAGCCTGATATTTGTCATTCTAGCCTCTTTGTACCAGAGCAGTGGTTCCCAATCTTTCAGCTCCCAGAAATCCTGGCCAGCACTCCCAGCTTCTGGGAGTTTTAGTCCAAGAACGCCTGTGGACCGAAGGTTGGGAACCACTGCACCAGAGTCACGTTGTTGTCAGTCAAAACTGACTTACAGTGACTCTGACAGGGCTTTCAAGGTAAGTGTGGTATTTAAGGAGTGTGGTTTTACCAGTTCCACTTCCCCAGTGAGTTTTCATAGTCATAGGGGGAATAGAATCTTGTTCTCTGGAGACCTAGTCTGTCACTCTGTCCACTACGCCACGCAGGGTACTGCACCACACTAGAGTCATAGGGAACCTTTCTGCCTCACATGCCATTTGGTAGGCACTTGTGTTAGGTTTACAAGTGGATGTGTTGGCCTGGAATGAGTGCACAGATTAGGGCATACAGTGGTGCCTCAACTTACAACCGTCCTGACATATAACCATTTTGAGTTGCGACCAGCGCCAGCTGCAAAATTTTGCTTTGACTTGCAGTCAGAGCTTCGAGTTGCAATCAAAAGAATCAGGGGAAAAAAGGTGGGGAATTCAAATTAGAGGGCTAACCGTTGGTCGCCGAAGAGCTTCTTTGTAGCTCTTTCACCCTAATGGTTAGAGTGTGTCCATCAGAGGAGGCTTGGGACTGCCTGGTGCTGCTTTCTGGTTCTGAGTAAGTACATTTACAGGGCATTGCAGGGTGGGTTTGGGCTGGGGGGGTTATGTTTCTGTGCTGTGTTTTTTGTGTGTTTTTGTGTGTTTATTTTTTCAGCCCCAGCGCCTTCCGATGGGCCTTGCTGTGCTGTTTATTTTTGGTTATTTTTTAAAGCCCTGGTGCCTTCCAATAGGGCTGCTGTGTGCTTTATTTTTGGTTGTTGTCTTTTCAAGCCCTAGTGCCTTCCAACGGGGCTGCTGTGTGCTTTTTTCGGGGGGCGGGGCAGGGCGGAACAGATTAATCATGTTCCATTGCATTTCAATGGGAAATGGTGCTTCGACTTACGACCATTTTGAGTTACGTTCATCTTCTGAAATGGATTATGGTCGTAAGCCAAGGCACCACTGTACATATGCTGTTTCTGAGACAAACATCAACAGATGCTTTAACCATACAGCTATGGAGAAAGATTGGTACTGAGGTATTTATAGCACAAAATGCCTTTTTTTGGTACTGTATTTACTTTTAAAGAAAGATAATATTGTTAAAAAAAGCAGCACCTCATAACTCTACTACTGTACTAAAACTTCTGGGAAATTTTTATCAGAAGGATACAGGAATCAGAGAAGTGATTCAGAAGCTAAAGACAGATTTTAGGCAACACAGTCATTAATGTCCCTCATATCTGTGGAGAATTCAGAGTATCCTCACAGCAAAGGGAACTTGACTAACGTCCTCCTTCGGAGCATCCCCCCCCCCGAATTAGGGCTATGTATCTGCTGCCTAAAGCAGTCACCTGAGAATCAGATGCTTAATTTCCTCTCTGCTCCCAAGATGGATGACAAATTAGTCCAGCACACATCGTGATGGGATGCAGAATCAAAGCTTTGCCATCTGTACAGGAAAATCTGCTATTTTTTGAGCTGGGAGAAGACTGTAGAGGAGATGGCTTTAAATCAGTTGGGTATTACTGCTGTTCAAGCAAAGGCCCCTGGCCTGAGAGAAATACTATCCAGAATAGATACAGCCTGTGTATCGAGAAAAAAACCTACAAAGAAAATATGGATACTAAGGCTTGTGGTAAAATCAGCATCTTCCAAATTCTGAGTGATAGTTCAAAAGGCAGCACACATGTTGTAACTGCAGATATTTGCATGCTTACAAACATACAAAAGAATCACAGCCTAATAAATTATGGCAACTACCAGACTATGAAATTTCCTCTCAAACTAAATCCCAAAGATTATACAAAATCCTAGTGTCAGATTAGGATGTCGGTGACAAAGGGCAATAATTAACAGTGTCTGTATCAGGGCATCTTTTAAGGAAATGTACATACCTCAAATGAGCATAGGAAGTGGTGGCGCTGCGGGTTAAACCACAGACGCTTCTGTGCTGCAAGGTCAGAAGACCAGCAGTCGTAAGATTAAATCCATGCGATGGAGTGAGCTCCCATCACTTATCCCAGCTCCTGCCAACCTAGCAGTTTGAAAGCATGTAAATGTGAGTAGATAAATAGGTACCACCTTGGTGGGAAGGTAACGGTGTTCCATGTCTAGTCACACTGGCCACGTGACCATGGAAACTGTCTACAGACAAACGCTGGCTCTATAGCTTGGAGACGGGCATGAGCACCGCACCCTAGAGTCGGACACGACTGGACTAAATGTCAAGGAGAACCTTTAACTTTACCTTACATACCTCAAATACAATTCCAATCATTGGTTCCATGGGAAAGATGTCACTTAAGGTCGTGTACTCCTAATCTTTGCCTTAGATGAGAGACTTTACAAGATATAGTTGTGGAGTATTATAATTAATTTATTTATGGTTACTGTTGTGGTGCCCCAGGCCACCCTAAGGAGCGCTTAGCACTCTTTTCCTCAGCCTTTCTTTCTGCTTGCTCTCTTAGGAAAGCCACCTCCAGTTCTCCTTGTCTCTCTTTTCTGGTTTGGGTGATAATCAGCTCTCTCCGGGCAGACAAGAAATCAGCCATCAACAAAGTCAGCTTGTCTGTCTGATTCATGGTACAATGCCTCGGAGCTGGGCTTCCCCCAGTGGCACCATCTGTAGCATCCTCTCCAGTCTCGTCTTGAAGAATAGGCATTCTTGGAGTTTTACTTGGATCATCATCTCCCTCATCCTCCTTGTTGTCTGGCAAGTCAGCCCATGTTGTTTGAGCTCTCACGGCGTCTCGAATGGTTCGCTCCTGGCAGTGCCTCATTCTGACCGTCATGTCAAACAATTCCACATCGCTAAGCATTGGCTCGAGGAGGGACACCCCAGTTATCTGGGGTCAGGCGCCTCCTGTCGCGCCTAAGGACTCATCCAAAGTAACGCGTTGCAGTTCTTTGTCCAAAAGTAAGTCAATTCCTTCAGGTAATGGAAGCTTAGACATGGATGAGCTTCTCCTGATTGCCATTCTCGTCGTCGTTTAGTCGTTTAGTCGTGTCCGACTCTTCGTGACCCCATGGACCAGAGCACGCCAGGCCCTCCTATCTTCTCCTGCCTCCCGGAGTTGTGTCAGATTCATGTTGGTTGCTTCGCAGACACTGTCCAACCATCTCATCCTCGGTCGTCCCCTTCTCTTCTTGCCATCACACTTTCCCAACATCAGGGTCTTTTCTTCTCATTAGATGGCCAAGGTACTGGAGCCTCAGCTTCAGGATCTGTCCTTCCAGTGAGCACTCAGGGTTGATTTCCTTTAGAATTGATAGGTTTGTTCTCCTTGCAGTCCAGGGGATTCTCAAGAGTCTCCTCCATCACCACAATTCAAAGGCATCAATTCTTTGGCGGTCTGCTTTCTTTATGGTCCAGCTCTCACTTCTATACATCACGACAGGAAAAACCATAGCTTTGACTATTCGGACTTTTGTTGGCAAGGTGATGTCTCTGCTTTTTAAGATGCTGTCAAGATTTGTCATCGCTTTCCTCCCAAGAAACAGGCATCTTTTAATTTCGGGGCTGCTGTCTCCATCTGCAGTGATCATGAAGCCCAGGAAAATAAAATCTGTCACTGCCTCCATATCTTCCCCTTCTTTTTCCCAGGAGGTGATGGGACCAGTGGCCATGATCTTAGTTTTTTTGATGTTGAGTTTCAGACCGTTTTTTGCACTCTCCTTTTTCACCCTCATTAAGAGGTTCTTTAATTCCTCCTCACTTTCTGCCATCAGAGTGGTGTCATCTGCATATCGGAGGTTGTTGATATTTCTTCCGGCAATCTTAATTCCGGCTTGGGATTCCTCCCTTGCCATTCTACCTTAGCAAAATATCAACTTAGGGAAAAGTCACTTTATTTTGTATTTCTTTGAATATGCAAAACTGATTCCAACAGAATGGTCTCTTAGCAGCTCAGATTGTATGTCTCGCATGCTGCCACCATGTGGTGCCCCAGGCCTCCCTAAGGAGCATTTAACGCTCAGTCAGAGAGTTCAACAGGTCACTTACCTACTACCTTTGCACTGAGGCAAGTCCCAAGACCTCAGCAGTGCATAGCGTAAGTCCCTTGAACAATTCTGACCTTAAAATAACACTTTACTTTTACCCAGTACTTTGCAAATACAGACACATGGGCTTTGTGACTCCTTAGAATTCACAACAGCTCAGTTAGGTAGGACTCTTAAAGATAGCTAGTTTGTGGCCCTCTCCACTCCATGGATTTAGCCAGACCCTGTTGTTCAAGAGACCAGTTATTTTGTAATAATTTTTATAATTATTTTTATTAGCTCTGAGCCATTCCTTCTGTGGGATAGAAGTGAGTTACAGCAGTGGTTCCCAAACATTTTGGACTTGTGGCTCCCTTGATTTATTGACTATTGGCCACAGCTGCCCTTGCTCAGAGGGACCACCAGAGGTCTCACTGCCACCAGGGGCAGAATCTTGACATCCCAGCCTTTCCATCTCCTCCCCTCCCTGAATATCCCAAAGGGCCAACCTCCTTCCAGGTCCTGGTGCAGGAAACTCACAAGGCCACCTGGCTAGTGCCTCCACCAAAGACTGAACAGATGGGGCAAGGAGAGGCAGGTACATAGCCTTCACATCCTTTTCTTGTTTGACAAAGAGTCATGAATAGCCTCCTCTATAGCCTTCATAGCTCTGTGTCCCATCCCTTTTCCCATGGTGCCCCAGCTTGGTTCCCAGGCATCCCACAGAGCTGTGGTACACAGTTACAAAACCCCTGGCTTGTGGTGTGACTACACAGTGAGAGAAATATGAATTCACTCATACCTACTTACCTTGAAGTTGCACCAAGAAATTTGGGTCTGTTTGATTTAAGAGGCCACGCTTAAATTAAACTGCTCGCTTGCAGTTCTACTCAAAGCCTTGCAGGTGGCACTGTTCTAAGAACTGCATTAACAACCAGTGATAAGGCTTTTTCCTCTTTCCGTTTCCTTAGTTGTTGCTTCCCACGTAGAGCTTGGTTCTTGGTTTTTGAACTGTGAAAAAAACAGGAATGTTGCTTGGGAGTAAAATCTTTTAATAAACTAAAATAAAGAAGAGTCTTCGGAGAGAGGCTTTGCTGGGGAGAGTATGTGCTGGCACTGCCTTGTGTGTGAATGTGCTTGACCTCTCTCATGAGGTAAGAGGCAAGCAATAAGGAGGAAGGCGCTTTGTGTGCATGTGTGTGCACAGCTTGTCTACCCTTTCTACATGGGTTCACGTTATCACCTATCTTAACTGATGCAAAAGATTTGTATTTTTAAAAAACAGAAGCCTTACTCGTAGAGCTGGGGGATGATTCCAGGCTGATCTGCATTTCTCATTTTGTGATGCGATCAACAGAAAAATGTAAGTCAACTTGCTCCAAATTTATAGTATTTCCCACTTTTTAAATTTTCTTTTATTTATTTATTTATTTATTTATTTATTTATTTATTTATTTATTTATTTATTTATTTATTGCTAAAGTGGTTGCAACCTTAATTGGAGAAAATACACATTCCTGTTAATGTCTAGTTTGGCACCCTAAATGCAGGGGGAAGTAGAAGAAAGGACATGTTTTTGTAAAGGGCCTGAGGGCTCACACATCCAAGCATGGCTCTTGCAAATACCTATGGCTTCAGATTAATGTTTTCCCTTTTCTGTGTAATACATGGGCTGCTGACTCTCCCCATTCCTTCTTTATCTCATGGGTTGCAAGAAAACTCATTTTTAAACAATCAGATAATACACTATAATAAATGTTTCTGATTTCAGAATATCAACCCTCTGACAAATGATTCATAAAGCTTTCCCAAGAAAGCATCTTTTTTGACATTTTTTTTATGTAACAGGTGACCCTGTTTTTCAGGCAAAGCCTGAAAAGGAAGAACTATAAATGATATTAGTGTTGTCTTAATTATTGAAATGTCACTATATCTCATAAAGTGCTTCTTTGGGTGCCTTGAGAAGTAGGTACTGCTGGAGCAGCAGTAGGAAAGTGAGCTAAAAATTGATGAAAACGTTTTCCTAAAATAACACAAGAAAATATGTGAATCAATAGATGACTCTACACAGTGAATGACTAGAATAGAATAAATCAGAAGGTCCAATCCCCTCTTCTTCTTAAGTACATTTGTTTTACACTAGCTGTGAATTGTCTTATGAAATAATGTGGGAACAAGGTGCTAGGATTCAATCCAGCCCTCCTGTCTTTCTCTAGATGGCTACACCACCATCTCCATTTTTTTTGTCTCAGCTCTTTAGTGAGTTTTTCCCCATTCTAAAAAGTTAAGGTACCTTTTCTAGGGCTTTGTTAATAGTTTCCATTAAAATATGGTAGCATTGTTGTCCCCCTGTTTTGCCATGGTATTGGCACTTAGACACAATACTTTAGATTGATCTGAAGTTGAATTTGGTCCTCAAGTGAAAGAGGTTTTCCACCCTTGACCTTTATCCATGTCCTGTTCCCCTGTCATCCAAAGCAACCAAACATCGAAGGATTCCCATAGCACCCCTGCCAAAAGCAACAGACAAATGCTTATGAAGAACTTGATTATCAGTGGCTATTTGGCATCAGAATGGAATATTTCTATATGCAATGTGCCTCTGATAGTCTGATGTAGAAACATAAGTTTCCTTCTGCATGTGGTTGACCGCTGTAGGCCGGAGTGCTTCTGATGCATCAGGGCACTTCATACATTGTTACACTGCCTGTCAGCTAACATTTTAAGTCCTGATAACTCTTTCAGAGACACCAACCTTCTGCCTTTTCCCTAAGCTTTTCACTGTCTCTTTAAAGGTAGAACATAAAACTCTCTCTCTCTCTCTCTCTCTCTCTCTCTCTCTCTCTGTGTGTGTGTGCGTGTGCGTGTGTGTGTGTGTGTGTGTGTGTGTGTGTGTGTGTGTGTGTGTGTGTTTAAGCCTTGGTCTTAACAAATGCAGTCCCCAATCATATTATCAGTCTCTGAATCTTTCCAAATGATTGGTAAATCTTCCTGTCAAACCACTCCTGCCCTTGTCTGAATGAAAACAGAACATTTCTCCAAAGGAACACAAGGATATGAAATAATTAACAGAGAGAGAAGGGGGGGTGAGATTTGTGTATGGAGGAATAAAAACCCAATTGAATTGAACATCTGAACTGCAGCCCGGTGAAAAAATAAGAGTGAGTAGTAAGAGACAGGAAATATTAGAAACAAACACAATGCCTGTTTGCTTAGCTCTCAGGGAAGAAGCAAGCCCCCAAGAGGCGAGGTGGAAAGTAAAGAGACCTGGCAGCTGTTTGTCTCTAACAAAGCCTTGTTTGCAACAGTGCCCAACGTTCACACATATGTCAGCACATATTTAAAGGAGGAATGGGTGATAAAATAGTTCATCAAACTGAAGCAGGGACAGGATTATGAACTGTAAAGCCATGTTGCAGAATTAGATGCATCTCAGAATTAGCTTTCTTTGGGAAAAAATCATTTAACATGGGACATGCTGGTGGTCTTGTATTTTGTTGCCATTATTTTTCAGTCAAAGCTTGGAAATGTTACATCCAGAGACTAGTCCCAGAGTAAAATTTCCAAAGTCTGCTCTCAGGTTAAGCTAAGATATTTCAGTTCAAGGGGGAGGATTCAGAAAAGTGAAAAGCTTCATGTATTTTTCGTTTTCTTCTACCACCACCACCATCCCTTTAGAGAGTCACCGATGCCCAGCTACAGTATGCTTTACAGTACTTTATGTCTTCTTTGTAGTGTACACTTTGTAGCGTACATAGTCTGGGATTACTGTATTTTCTTTCTCTTCTTTTGTTGCTGAGTAATGACAGTTCCTACATCAAAGTGATAATATTTATAAGGCCAGGGTCATGTTGTTATAAACAAATCATGGCCACAGTGTATGGAAGTATTTGAAAGATTTGGAGCAAAATATTTGGAGCAATGGTGGGATGAGATACTCAGGGGAGGTTCCTTCCTGTTCTGATTCTTGATCTTACATATGTTCCCAATAACTTTACCCCTTTGCAGCTGTGCATCTGACTCATATGAGGGAAGCAAGTTGGGATGGGAGATGGAAATGCACACAGACAACAGACACTGCTCCCAACACCCCTGCCCTTGTTGCATCAAGGAAAAGATATGCAAGAGGCTTCTGCCTATGTTTAAATGAATGTAAATACCCTTCGATGCTTTCCTCTCAGCAAAGATGCTTGGGGGCCAAGCAAACATACTTGGAACAAGGCTTACATGCATGTATGTGCCCATACCTGCTCTTCATGGTTAACCCTCATGTAACTAAGGGCCTATATGTGTTCAAACAGATGTGATTAGAAACTTCCCTCTCACCACAGGGAGGCTGAAGACTGAGAAGATGGGGACCCTGAGGCTGCAACTTGCATGCGTAATTCATTAAAAGATCTCATTCCTCAAATACAGTGGTGCCTCGCTTAACGACGATAATCCATTCCAGGAAAATCGCCATTAAGCGAAAATATCATAAAACAAAAATAAAACCCCATTGAAACGCATTGAAACTCATTCAATGCATTCCAATGGGTAAAAACTCACCGTCCAGTGAAGATCCTCCACACGGCGACCATTTTCACTGCCTGTATAGCAAGGAATCCATCCCTAAACACAGCGGGGAGCGATTTTAATCACCCAGCGGCCATTTTGAAACAGCTGATCAGCTGTTAAAAAAAGTCATTTTGCGAAGAATCGCTTCCCGAAGCAGGGAACCAATCATCACAAAGCGAAATTCCCCCATTTAGATCATTGTTTTGCGATCGCAATTGTGATCGCAAAAAGATTGTCATAAAGCAGATTCGTCGTAATGCGGGGCAATTGTTAAGCAAGGCACCACTGCATATTGATATCATTGGTAGATTTACACAGAAACTAAAGAAGCTAGTTTGTGATCTGTAATTCTGCACCATTAGTTTCATTAAACAGCTGAAAGTTCAGCCCACCTAAGTAAATGCTCTGAGCTGGGAACCTCGTGAAAACTGAAGCATGCAAGTTCAAAGGAAGACATCAGAGGTGACAGTGAGGTTGTGCAGGAGATTGTGAATTCCCAGAACGATTTTGGTGATAAAATTGCAAGAGTGGGCAAAACTGATTTATGTGTGAACACACACACACACACACACACACACACACATACAGAGAGAGAGAGAGAGATAGAGAGAGAGAGGTGTACATAGATGCACACTCTTCCATACATATACCTCCATTCTTTTCTTCTTAAACAAGGAAATGCCAAGGTAAGTGCACTAGCAGCTTTATATTATCTATTTTATAACACAATGTTCTAAAATAATCTATTCTTGTTCAATGCAAATAATGAATAGCATTCATCTTGTTTTTAAATGTGTATATTCTACCATTCCAAAGACTAGAGGCTGTTTTCAGCTAAATAAAACAAGAATAATTTGTACATCAATTGAGAAATCTTTGGAAAAGGCCTTTCAAATAGGCACATTTGGTGAGGTCTTCTTGACAGAAGCTATGGAACTATCTTCAGACGAGGCTAGGCTGGTCTGCGCTCTGCTGTCATTCCATCAATAGGCAGAAACACTTTTCTTCATATAGAACTTTGGGCACTGATTGAGTAATGAAGGAAATAAGTTGTGTTTCTTTTTGTTCAGGTCATTTTATTACTGTAATTTTTGCAGCATGGGTGCTTTTATTTTTGTTGTCTGTTTTAAATTCACGTTGTAAGCTGACCTGGATCCTGCCAAAGAATAAAATGAGAAATGAATAAATAAAATAGGTGAACCTTAGCAAATACAAAGTTTCAACAGCCACATAATATTAGGATACCATGAAATCTTATAACTTCTAAAGAATACAGATTTTACACTCCAAAAACCCGTAAGGGAGCTTATTTAACACCCATTGAGTAACTTCAGTAGTATCTTCCTCCTTGCAACATATTTTCATGTGGGTATACATGATTGGCCCATTAAATATTAGCACTAACTGGTCTGGCACACTAAGCAAAAGCCAGCATCTGACCCAGCCAGAAGATTAAGCTGGGATGATTAGCATGACTCCTTCCCTAAGCATGACTATCTTCAGAGAAATTTCCAAAGGAAATAAAGGTAGAACAAACTTCAAGCTTATGCATTAATAAGCTTGCTAAATATTCAAAAGTGGCAGAGAATTCTACTCTTTTTGCAACCAAGCTAATAAAATAAAAGCTACCTTGTTTCTCCAGAAAAAGCTGTATAAATTTTCCCAGCTTGATACTCCACTTGAGGTCAGAAACTCCAGTTTTGCTCTAAATGCAAATTTCTAAAAGAAAATTTCAAACTAAATTCTCCATGGCAGCTGAAAGCCAATAATTGTCTCTTGTGTGGCTGTCCTGTGGGTGTGGCAGGAAATTGCTTGCTGGGATATGTTCAGTTGTGTGGAATTCATGTTGGTAGCTTCAATGACACTGCCCAACCATCTCGTCCTCTGTTGTCCCCTTCTCCTCTTCACACTTTCCCAACATCAAGGTCTTTTCCAGGGAGCCTTCTCTTCTCATGAGATGGCCAAAGTATTGAAGCCTCAGCTTCAGGATCTATCCTTCCAGTGAGCACTCAGGGTTCATCTCCTTCACAACGGATTATGTTTGCTCTCCTTGCAGTCCAGGGGACTCTCAAGAGTCTCCTCCAGCACCACAATTCAAAAGCATCAATTCTTTGGCAGTTAGCCTTCTTTATGGTCCAGCTCTCACTTCCATACATCACTACAGAAAAAACCATAGCTTTGACCATGCAGACCTTTGTGGTGTCTCTGCTTTTTAAAATGCTGTCTAGGTTTGTCATTGCTTTCCTCCCAAGAAGCAGGCGTCTTTTAATGTTGTGGCTGCTGTCACCATCTGCAATGATCATGGGGCCCAAGAAGGTAAAATCTGTCGCTGCCTCCCTATCTTCCCATTCTATTTCTCAGGAAGGGATGGGGCCAGTGGCCATGATCTTAGTTTTTTTATGTTCAGTTTCAGACCATTTTTTGCACTCTCCTCTTTTAGTGAGGTTCTTTAATTCCTCCCCACTTTCTGCCATCAGAGTGGTATCATCTGCATATCGGAGGTTGTTGATATTTCTTCCAGCAATCTTAATTCCGTCTTGGGATTCCTCCAGTCCAGCCTTCCGCATGATGTATTCTGCATATAAGTTAAATAAGCCAAGGGACAATATAGAGACAATTTGAAGATGCCCTTGTGGTACTCCTTTCCCAATTTTGAACCAATCAGTTGTTCCATATCCAGTTCTAACTGTTGCTTCCTGTCCCATATATAGGTTTCTCAGGAGATAGATAAGGTGGTCAGGCACTCCCATTTCTTTAAGAACTTACCATAGTTTGTTGTGGTCCACACAGTCAAAGGCTTTTGCGTAGTCAATGAAGCAGAAGTAGATGTTTTTCTGGAACTCTCTGGCTTTCTCCATAATCCAGTTTGGTCTCTAGTTCCTCTGTCCATTCAAAATCCAGCTTGTACTTCTGGGAGTTCTCAGTCCACATACTGCTTAAGCCTACCTTGTAGGATTTTGGGTATAACCTTGCTAGCGTGTGAAATGAGTGCAATTGTACGGTAATTGGAGCATTCTTTGTCACCGCCCTTCTTTGGGATTGGGATGTAGACTGATCTTTTCCAATTCGCAGGCCACTGCTGAGTTTTTCAAACTTGCTGGCATATTGATTGTAGTATCTTAACAGCATCATCTTTCAAGATTTTAAATAGTTTGCCTGGAATGCCATCACCTCCACTGGCCTTGTTGTTAGCCATGCTTTCTAAGGCCCGCTTGACTTCACTCTCCAGGATGTCTGGCTCAAGGTCAGCAACCACAGTATCTCGGTTGTCTGAGACATCCATATCTTTCTGGTATAATTCTGCGTATTCTTGTCTTCTGCTTGCAGAGGAAGTGAGAGGAGAGGATGCAGATAATGATCTTGTTTTCTTCCCAATTTTCTTTCTTTATATTTACAATGCACTGGGCCATTTGAGTGGCAAAATAATGAAGTTGCATGCCACTTGTCACTAAATAAAAATAAAATAAAATAAAATTAAGCTTTCTTCTACTGTTCATGGAAGAGGCCACAGAAAAGGAGGTAGAGGTGAGTCTTTCTTTTTCTTTATAATCCAGTGCTGTGTCAATTCAGTGGCAAGTAAAAAAAAAACCCACAACCCAGCTTTTCCCTGCTCTGTATGGAGAGGGCAACAGGAGAAGATGCAGGGATGAGAAAGAAGAACAGACCAAACAGGATCACTTTGAGTTGCAGTCTGATTTCCTGTTCTGAAACCAGCTGATCCTTGTGTATGGATGCAAGGAGCATTCTAAATGTCAGATTGCACTGTTGAGCCTGATTCAGCTTGGGATGTTCACTGTCTAGTCACAATCTCACTACAGATTCTGCATGTTATTTTCTGAAACTGTCTTGTATATTTGATTTTTGTGGCATTCCTAATTAACGGTGCAATTGTATGGATGTTTATATAGAAACAATTCTACTTTTATTTGAAAGGGGTTGTATATTTCTTAGTAAAATGTGTTTAGGATTACATCATATTTGTTTGGTTTGATCCATATATATACATACTCATCTATAACATAATCAGATTTGTACACCAGTTCTGTATGGTTCCACTGCCTTGGGGTACAAATATCACGTTCTAAACCAGGCTTGTCCAACCTGCGGCCCAAGGGCCGCATGCGGCCCAGGTCAGCTCGTAATGCGGCCCAGTGCAATTTTTTATTTTTAAAGAAATTCCAAAGTTTCAAGTTATACTGTCGGTGCTTGCGGCCGGAATGTGGCCAGGGCACGTCACAACAGTAGAGGGGGAGAGAGGGAAGGGGACAGGGGGGCTGCATGACTGTATTGCGCCGTCCCCATCAGTCGAAGCTGGCAGCCTCTGCTGTCTGAGATCACAGCTGCCGGTAAGCACGCTTGGAGCGGGGCTGCGGAGGACGGCTAGGGCTGCCCCCCCCATGCAGCCCAAACCAAATGTATGTGCGACCCAAACCAGATTTTCATCTTCTAATGTGGCCCAGGGAAGGTGAAAGGTTGGACACCCCTGTTCTAAACAAATGAAGATATGTATACTGCTTCTGTGTACAGGAAGCAGACAAGATTCACTTGGTAAGTGCTAAATGAAATCTAAAACTAAATCTACATTTGTTGGTTGCAGTTTGTTTGAGTGTAATCATCGTTGTTGTTGTTTAGTCGTTCAGTCGTGTCCGACTCTTCGTGACCCCATGGACCAGAGCACACCAGGCCCTCCTATCTTCCACTGCCTCCCGTAGTTGTGTCAAATTCATGTTGGTTGCTTCGCAGACACTGTCCAGCCATCTCATCCTCTGTCGTCCCCTTCTCCTCTTGCCATCACACTTTCCTAACATCAAGGTCTTTTCCATGGAGTCTTCTCTTCTCATGAGATGGCCAAAGTATTGGAGCCTCAGCTTCAGGATCTGTCCTTCCAGTGAGCACTCAGGGTTGATTTCCTTCAGAACTGATAGGTTTGTTCTCCTTGCAGTCCAGGGGATTCTCAAGAACCTCTTCCAACACCACAATTCAAAAGCATCAATTCTTCGGCGGTCTGCTTTGAGTGTAATACATTGGTTGAAATCTGGTATTAAGCTGCAACTAGAGTAAGTCCATTGAATCAATGGAACTTATGGAGGAGGAGTTGACTCACCATATCCCCACAGGTTCCATGGGCCTACTCTAGTTGTGATTGGATTTCAACAAGAGAGTAAGAATATGTCTGTTTTCTATGGAATATTAGTTCACCTGCATTAATAGCTAGTGTTTCATTTATCCAACTATACCCTAAGCTTTTTTGCCTGAGGCATTTTTGCAGTATGAGTGATACTGCTTTCTTAAATTCTGTTTGAGCTTTACATTGAGTTGCATATGAGAAACCTGTTACTGGAGGCAACAGCCTGTGCTCCTTTTTTTGCCTTCCACAATGCTATTTACACTTGCCTTGTAGATGATTATGCAGCATCTTCCATTTGAGTGCCTTTAACTATTTCCCACATCACAATTCTTTATTAATTTCACCCCCTTCTCATCACTTTGGGTATGGATAATTTGAGAACATGTCACACAAAGCAGTGTAGACTAGCACCATCTTTTACCGAATAAGTATGTATAATTATAGCACTTAATAATGACATGTTGGAAATTTGCTGTCTTGCACACCCTAATCATGCACATTCCACATGCAGAAGCTATCTGGGAAAGGAACTGCACACTGGAATGTCCCACTGACCAGAGGCCATGAGCTGCTCAGAAGTTCACATTTCCTGGCCTCCAGGATGGACACCATGGAAGAGGAAGACCACTTATACCCTGCCCCTTGATCAGAAGAGGAAAAGCTTCAGGAAGCTTGTTTCCCACCACTCTGAAAAAGAACAATCAACTTAGCTATTTGTATTCTCGAAGGCTTTCATGGCCAGGATCTGATGGTTGTTGTGGGTTTTTCGGGCTCTTTGACCGTGTTCTGAAGGTTGTTCTTCCTGACGTTTCGCCAGTCTGAAAAGGAAAACTTTTGTTGCTAGAGTAAGTTTCAACTAAGTTGACTTGGAGATTTAGCCTGTGAGTATCAACATGGTTAGCAGTGCACACTTTGGAAAGAAATCATATTCACTGTGCTTGTTTGAAGAAAACAAGGATATCCATATTAAGAGAATAAGCTGCCTTGGGTCCTTTTAAGGAGAAACGAGGTGTAATAAATAAAAACATAAATGAATGAATGAATGAATGAATACAAATAGGAAAGGTACTAAGAATTCTAATTCTAGCTAACTAAGGTAAGAATTGTGGAAAACCATTGTTTGCCACTCAACTCTAGAGGATAAAATGAAGATATCTTCTCACGTCCAGACCCCCAAGGGGGGGAGGAAAGGGAAGAAGTGGTATCAGCAGTCCTAAGATTATTAGTCAGTGGGCCCTCGACTTACGAACGGCCCTAGTTGCAAACATTTCGGGTTACGAACCTGATCTCATCGCAAGTAGTAGACCCCACTTGCAAACGCAGATCGAGTTACGAACCCAAAAGGCAGGGAGAAAGGGCGGGAAATTTGAATTTCTTGCCCTTCCTTCCTGCCTTTGGAGCTTTCAGAGGGCTTCCTCTGATGTTGGGGGAAAGCCCTTTGAGAGCTCCGAAGCCGCCGATCGCGGCAGCAGGGACCCAGGAGGATCAGGGTGGAGGGAGGGAGGGCGTGGAGGAGGAGGAGGAGGAGCAGCAGCAGATCCCTCCCCCGCCTGTGTAATAAGAACAAGTAAGGGATAGTAGACATCTGCATTTCTTTCTTCTTCTCTTTTAACTCCAGATCCCATGTTCAGAGTTCCACCTGTCAGATCTACACCTAAATCATGGTTACCTGGAGGAAGGCTGGGCAGGAATGCTTTATGGCCTAGGACAAGATGAATTCCTGCCCAGGTGATTCAGTGCTTGCTGGGAGTTCTTCATGAAGGCTTCCAGTCCAGCCTATCTCTAGGTGAGCACAATTTAGGTGTGGATTGGGCAGGTGGAACTCCCTGAATGGAGGATTCTGGGATTTAGAGTCCAGAACAAATAGAAAAACATAAGGGCACGTCCCTTATGACAATCATTCCCAGGGTTTTCCAGTGGCGGTTTACTATTCCTTTTTTCTGAGGGCAGCTGGAACTGTGCAGCTTGCCCAAGGCTATACAGGCTGGCTTTTTTCCCAGAAGACATAGTGGGAAATCAAACTGCTAATCTCTGGCTCTGCAGCCAGGTACTCCACTCAACTGGCTAGATAGACGATCCTCATATAAAGCCAAGTAATTTCCAACATGACTAGGTTAGAATGGGTTGGACTGAGCACAGCTCCAGTGGGCCTGGTGTTAGCTTGGTTAGCTGTTGGCTAGATAGAATTGTACTCAAATTCCTGAAAGCATAGCTATCCTGACTTCACAGTACTTAGCTTAAAATTGGTTCCAAAGATATAGTAGCATTGGTTCTCAAATTTTCTGTTTGCTTACTTGCATAGGAGCTGAAATCGTTTTTTAACCTAAGGACTTGGTATTACAGTTACAGCACAAATCAAGTGCCCGATGGGAAATTCACCTGTGAAGGGAACCCTGCCATTGCTCAGGATGCCTTGGCAATTGCATGTGAAAATGCCAATATGCAAGTGGCAGGAAGGCAGCCTCACGCTAGGAGACACATAAATGAGATGCCTAAACAACATTACATTTTGCCAAATGCCTCTTACATTGTCAAATAGATTCAAGGCAATTAAAAGTGTTACATTAAGGCAACTCTGATGATTTTATGGCAGGGGATACATGATGAATTATTCAACACCACTGTAGATGAAAGCTAACGAGCCAGTGATGCCTCTGCCCCATTGTACAAAAAGAGTAGTGTAGTTCTGGTACCATTATTTCCAAAGAACAGCAGTAACCTGTACTCAGGAAACTCCCCAGATCACACCGATATGCTCTCCAATAACTTACAATAAAGGAGACATTAAAAACAGAAGGGGTTCAGCATAAATGTCCAAATGCAACAACTGTGCTTTGTTATGCACCAAATGCTTCCACATTATCTTTCATCTGGCAGTCTGATCCACCCAAACCATTTTGCTCACCCATGTGAGAGCGAGACTGTCCCAGATCTAAAAGGAAGGGATTAATAGCATGTGTTTGGTTTGCCTGAGAGCTTTTGTCTGCGAGAAATCCTCCCACTGCCATCCTATAGGAGTGACAGGAAAAAAGAACCATAATATGGCTGCCCTTGTGATCTCCTCCTTTTTCTTCCCATGCTCATTTGTACAATTGCTACACAAGATGGGAGAAACGGTGACAAACTTCATGTCCATTTAAACATTGTACGTAATGCAAGCGCTCACCTACTTCAGGCTATATCAGTTTATGATATAGCTCGCCGTTAATCCTGCTGCAAGTAATTGCTCTGCAAAGATGATATGCACACAGAAGCCTGCATATCATTGTGTGCGCATCATTGCAGGAATGACACATATCTCTTACTCCCTCCCTTCCTCCCCACCATACATAATACACAGAGAGAGAGAGAGAGAGAGAGAGAGAGACACCATGCAGAATCAAATGTAAGGATGTGTCACTGGAGACAAAGAAAACAATCATCCGCACTATCATAATTTTGACCACCATGTATGGATATGAAAGCTGGACAGTTAAGAAAGCTGACGGGCAAAATTATTCATTTCAAATGTGGTGCTGGAGGAGAGCTTTGCAGATACCACAGACTGCCAGAAAGATGAACAAGTGGGTCCAGGATCAAGTCAAATCAGAATTATCTCTGGAAGCAAAAATGTTAAGAAAAGGCGGTTGTCCTGTTTGGGCACATCTCTGGAAAAGACAGTAATGCTGGGCAAGTTTTTTGTTGTTGTTTAGTCCTTAAGTCGTGTCTGACTCTTCGTGACCCCATGGACCAGAGCATGCCAGGCCTTCCTGTCTTCCACTGCCTCCCGGGGTTGGGTCAAATATTGTACCTGCTATCTATAAAAATAATAATCAGAGTTTTGTTTTTACCTGTTCATTGAACCCTTTTGCTCCTGTGCAGATTTTGTTTTGTTTTAAATAGCAGTGGTTGAAATTCTGTTCTTTTTTTGTTTTCAAACTCTGATTATTATTTTTTATAGATAGCAGTTACAATATTATTCCCTTGTCTACAACCAGTCATTGCTATGACACATGGCTTATATAGTGTTACCAAAGTAAACAAGGCTGTGTTTGACCAAAAGCATTCTTATATTTAAAAGGGCAGTGCAAAGTCTGTGTTTAGCTGTGTCTGCAGTGTCAAATGGAACACTGGCCGTTTGCCTGGATTAATGATAGGGATAATCCATGAGAAGGGAGTTCCTGTTCAGAAATTTAAATGGCAACCCCAAACCTAGTGCAGGGTTTTGACAGTGGCTGTTACTTGGACAGTGACCATATTTACTAGGTTTCCTGGAGCTTTCCCCAGAATTGGCTTCTCCTTGGCTTGCTAGTAACAGTCATCCTTCTCAGTCATTCTGTTCTCATTAGTATAAGCAATATGCATGAGGGAATGAGGAGAGAGAATAAGAGTAAGATGCAGGGAGAAAAAAAACATTTTGTGATTAATGTAAACTCTTTAAAGTAACAAATGAAATGTTTAAACCTTGTTTGGCAAATACATTGTGTTGCAGAAAAAAAGGATTAATTTGGTATATTGAACTGAAGGTACATTGCATTTGAAATGCTTCAGTTAGAAAAATGAATGAAAACCCTTGCTATTGACAGGTCAGTGATGATTATACAGTTGTACAGTATATTGCTACTTCTGCTTCCCAAAAATATTCAAGAATTTGAGGCGGTATAGGGGAAACAAACTGAAAACCAGATCAAGATTATGCGTCCGTTTAGCATTATCCACTCAGCTGGGCAGCAGATGTCCATGGTATCAGACTGAGATCTTGTACTTCAGCTGCTCCACTTCCTACCTTGCTTCAAATGATATGATAGACTCCTCAGTTCTTTCACTAACCCTGTTATCTTCCTTTGTAGTGCAGTGACATTGGGGAAGTGCAACACACATCCAGACACCTTCAAGACATGAGACAATAAGCCCTAGTACCAGTTAGGAACAGGTGGGGATGGGTGAACAGGCTTTAAAGATGTCTCTACATATATATTTAAAAAATCAACACTTTTCCATCTTGCATAACTGCTTACCTGATATATCACTCCCTGCCTTGCAAACTGAGGGTGGATAGCATCTCTTGAGGCTCTAGCTGGCACCCTGAGACTAAATAACACTACACTTTTAACTAGAGATTCTGGCAATCTTCTGCACCGAAGGCATCTATGTTAACACTGAGCTGCATTCTATATCTCCCTATACAGAGTTGTTATGGGTCCTGTAGGTCATCTTGATTTGATATATAGAAATGTTTTAATCTAGCCAATCTCCTAAATTAGATATTCAACAGTCTTTTGCTATCAACATTAGAACTCCACCAGTCTCTTTGAAAATCCCATTAGGGTTGCTGGTTCGGATTTGATGACACATAACTTTAAAAGCTAAGAAGTTTTATCAGATATAAGGGGTTGCTGTCTGCTGCCCACGTTTTTGAATGTCAGTGCAGATGCATCTCAAGAAGTGTGCTGCAGCCTCTGAAAACTCATGCCAATTTTTAAAAAATGTTTTAGCCACTCCGATGCCACAAGACCCTTTCTGGATTTTGCTATGTTATATATGTATTAGCTGGTGAAGCCAGAAGTTTGGAGAACAGTTTCCCACTGTGCATCCCAGAATGGCTAGCCTGTGTGGCCATGGACAAGCTGCATAGTCCCAGGATGACCCCAGAAAAAGGGAATGATAAATCACTTGTGAGTAATGTATATCTAGAAAACCCTTAAAAAGGTCATCATATGTCAGAATTGACTTGACTCCAGACAATTATTACTATTACAGTATTATTTTTATTGATGATAATAGCAAGCTCCAAGAGAATCTAAACAACTTCAGTGGGAAATCAGTTTCCCAAGTCGAGAAACATTCTTTGTGTCATGCCAAACCTCTGTTTTAATTCTCTTAGGTCTGTGGGAGCCACATCAACTGAACAGTTTTATGCTAATTTATATGGATTTTAAAATAAGGAGTCATGGAAATCCATACCTCATATACATTTTCTTTCCATCCAATGGAATGTTTTTGACTATCGTATACTTCAGTGAAAACCACCTCTGTAAGCAGAGTGTGTCTGAGCAAAGGCTAGCAAAATGGAAACATTCATTTCCAAAAATATAATAAAAGTTTAGCAATAGCAAAGGAAGTGAATGTTCCTTGAACCTATGGTACACTCATCTATATTTCCCTATTATACTTCTGTTTGTACAAATTAAATGGTCCATAGCATTCAGAGCCAAGATAAAGATTCTTTTCTGCTGCTGCTGTTGATTTTTTTCTAGTCTAGAAAAATGAATGTTGATATATTTTAATATGTCTCTGATTAAAGTGTGATGTTGGAATGCCCTCATTTTATTATTAATACTTTAGAAGCAACTCTGATTTAATAACAAAAATGTGTTTTCTTTTTCTTGTTTAGTTGTTAAGTCGTGTCTGACTCTTCGTGACCCGATGGACCAGAGCACACCAGGCCCTCCTTTCTTCCTCTGCTCCCGAAGTTTGGTCAAATTCATGTTGGTAGCTTTGATGACGCTGCCTGACCATCTCGTCCTCTGTTGTCCCCTTCTCTTTTTGCCTTCACTCTTTCCCAACATCATGGTCTTTTCCAGGGAGTCTTCTCTTCTCATGAGATGGCCAAATTAATGGAGCCTCAGCATCAAGATCTGTCCTTCCAGTGAACACTCAGGATTGATTTATTTCAAAATGGATAGTTTTTTTCTCTTTGCAGTCCAGGGGACTCTCAAGAGTCTCCTCCAGCACCACAATTCAAAAGCATCAATTCTTTGGCAGTTAGCCTTCTTTATGGTCCAGCTCTCACTTCCATACATCACTACAGAAAAAACCATAGCTTTGACCATGCAGACCTTTGTGGTGTCTCTGCTTTTTAAAATGCTGTTGAGCTTTGTCATCACTTTCCTCCCAAGAAGCAGGTGTCTTTTAATTTTGTGGCTGCTGTCACCATCTGCAGTGATCATGGAGCCCAAGAAGGTAAAATCTGTCACTGCCTCCATATCTTCCCCTTCTATTTGCCAGGAGGTGATGGGACCAGTGGCCATGATCTTAGTTTTTTTTTTATGTTGAGCTTGAGACCATTTTTTGCACTCTCCTCTTTCATCCTCGTTACAAGGTTCCTTAATTCCTCCTCACTTTCTGCCATCAGCGTGGTATCATCTGCATATCGGAGGTTGTTGATCCTTCTTCCGGCAATCTTAATTCCGGTTTGGGATTCATCCAGTCCAGCCTTTCACACGAGTTTTCTTTTTCTACATTAAGCTAATTTAGAACAAAACAACTATATTTACATGGTCATTTCTGAGGAGAAATGCGATTTTATTTTGTAGAACATATCTGTTTGATATGTTTGCAAACCATCTTCCCATCTCATGTGCAGAATACTGAATGAGTGGCAACCCTTTGTCTAACTCAGTGGTTCCTAAGCTGGTGTCCCCAGGTGTTCTTGGACTACAGAAATCCTGGCCAGCATAGCTCATAGTGAAGGCTTCTGGAGTTTTAGTCCTTGAACATTTGGGGACCCAAGGTTGGGAACCAGTGGTCTAACTAGATTGAGAGATACTTTCCAGTCCATACCACCAGAGGTAAAATGTGAAGTCTACACCTCTAATATGAGTCAAAATGCAGACCCGATTTTGAAATTTACATTTAACAAAGGAGCCTTGCAGATAAATCTGGCCATTATTTTTGGAACCTACATGTTTTTCCCATTGTGGTGCCCAGCCTATTCAAGATCTGTACAAGGTCAAAAATTAGCACATGTTTTATGATTTTCTGGTGGTCTGATAAAGGTATCACTACCCTTGTCTTTGGATTGTGTACAAGGATCATATGGCTTTCTTCTTCTTCTTTTCTCCGACATACTTGCAACGGAGCTCAGCTGAACTTTAGAAATGACAAATTTATATCTTTTCATTCCTAGACAGAGATTTGTCTCCATGGAGGAAAGTTATCTGTGTGAATCAGTTCTTATTGATTTAGAACACCGTTACTTTATAAGATACATAATATGATATAGATTTGCCAGACACCAAGACAATCTGGTGGGACGTTTTGTTTCCATTTTTACTTGTCACAATGAAATCTTGTAGTTATGATTCATGGCATACTCAATGTAAATTATGCCTTAAATATTTCCAATTATATCTGTAGTTTTGCGGTCAGCTTGATTCTATATAGCAGGGCTTGCTGAAACAAACCAGATGAGATCATAAAAACATATTTGCATATAACATGCATGTCCTTGTTTGCTGTTATTGCTATTTGCCATCAACTCACTTCTGAGGTTTCAAATGCTGCAGTCAGGCCCTGTAACCCATCCATCGAAAAACTCAAACAACTGCTCTTGGAAGTCTCCAGGAAGGGCAAATCACATTTTTGTTGTTGGGGGAAACCAATATTTTGGGTAGAGCAAGGGGGAATCTGATGGGACCAGGTGCCATTAAAGCTGCTTTCAAAATCCAGATGTATCCCAGAGTTGAACTTTGCCTATTCCTTATCTAAGAGCATTCAATGCTGATTGAAAAAAGAATTTTCAATCATGTAGAGCACATAATACATTCATACAATGTGATATATCTAGGTCTATGGAAACACTGGGAATTAATATATGCATCTCCTTTCTCCTCCACATTTTCAAAGAATGTGTGGCAAGTATTAGAGAATTCAATGGTATAGTTACCTGGAATTGGATGATGGATGGAGTTCTGCTTCTCGATCCAAAAAAGGAGAAAGGCATGGAAAGGAGAGGGTTTAGAAATGGAATGGTCTCTTGTGAAATGGAATATACTCACTATGTTTATTAAATAAGTATATAAGTAAGTACAGGGACGTGGTGGCACTGCAGGTTAAACCACAGAAGCCTCTGTGCTGCAAGGTCAGAAGATCAGCAGTCGTAAGATCAAATCCATGCAACAGAGTGAGCTTCAGTTGCTTGTCCCAGCTCCTGCCAACCTAGCAGTTCAAAAGCATGTAAATGCAAGTAGATAAATAGGTACCACCTCGGTGGGAAGGTAACGGTGTCCCGTGTCTAGTCGTGCTGGCCACGTGACCATGGAAACTGTCTACGGACAAATGCTGGCTCTAGAGTCGGACACAACTGGATATTTGTCAAGGGGAACCTTCACCTTTATGTAAGGGAGGGAGGGTGGGAGGGAGGGAAATTAAGTTTTAAGAAAATGTTAAGTTTTCTCCTTCTCCCACTATCTCAGCCAGGACAGTCAGACCTCCCACCAACATTAGCAAAAGAGGAGGGCATCTCTAGGTCTTCTTCTATGAGGAATTCAAGCATCATCAGATGAACTGGATCAAGGAAGAACAGTGTGTCAGGAGCACCTCTGTCTTTTCAGACCACAGCTTGTAATCTGTGTTCCTTCCAAATTTGGCTGGGGATTTTATAGAAAAAAAGGAATGTTTTTGTGTTTTGACTATGGTAAATGATGCCTAAAGTATTTTTATAGCATTCAGTCTGTTCAACAATCCATGAATAGTATACAGCAACATAAATGAGTCCTAGAAATATTCCCTTTCACTTCCTACATATTTAAAAGTTCAGCTTGCAGCACTTTTATATTGGTGGTTCAGATAAGACACCCATCTACAATTCACACACTACAAATAATTTATTGAGCCCACTCACACATTTGTGGAGGTAGGCAGGCAGTATTTACTGCATCTGTTGACCATTCACAGATGAATTTCCGATATGTTTATTCTCCAAACATCTCATTGGTCTGAAACTGATCCAACAGGCCCTGTATTGTTCTTGTAGGTGACTTCCAGAAACTCCTTCCTGATTTGGTCTAACTTTGGCAACATTTTTCTTTTCAGTTCACAACACCTGTTCAACTAATGGATATCTTAATATTAAAATAAGAGGGAGTGAGATCTGGTCTCTATGATATTGACATTTCCATGCAGCTTGGACAGCTCTCTTAATATTATAAAAGGTCACTGCATATTTTCCTTTATGTACAAATCCTGCTTCAGCCAGGCTAAAAAAAATGGGAGGGAAGGGGGAAAAGGGAGAAAGAAGAAAAGGAAAAAAGAAAAAGGGAAAAATAAAGAAAAAGAAGAAGGAAACCCCTTGTGTAGAAACCAGAAGTCAGACAGAAAGTTCAGTTCCATTATCCATGTCGTTTGCTCATGAAAAGCAATACTCTGCAGTATTTCCAGTGGATGTAGAAAGAATGTGTCCATTGAGTCTACATAAGTTCTTCTTCAAGGCCAAGTTCTCCAGATGTCTTTAACTTGATACAAGGCATCTTCTTAGATTACTGTAAGTTATTTGGTACTATGATGGTGTGAGAGATGTATGGCTAAGGAAAATTATATCATCGAAATGCTATAATTTTTGTCCAGACTCATTGCACTTCTAGTCTGTATGTGTATGTACATGGAAATAAATACATTATTGCCATGCACATGTTTGTAACTGTACAAGTGACATTACACCACATTACTATAAGTGGCTTCTGCATGAGCATACTGTTGCTACCAATAATGTTGCTGTAGCTTCTTGGACCACTACGGCTGCTTGGTCCTTTCAGATTACAACACAGTTTCTGGTAGGATGGGAATCTGTCCAATCCTACTCTTTCCTTGCCATAAAGTTGCATTTGCCTTTCATCTCTTAGTGGTGATTCCAGATGTTTCCTGATGAAGAAAGGGATCCAGTGCACTATAGGTCTTTTTCCTGGTCATCCTTCACTTCCATGTATGCTTCTGTGCATGCTCTAAGTTGCCTCTTCTGTTTCTTGTGGTTGTTCAACATGCATAACAACAATAACATGACTTGCCTATGTTCTCCCTGGCTCTTGACCTTGCTTCTAGGTTTGTTCTGATCCCATAAGAATTCTTCTTTTTCTTGTAATCCAGCCAAAATGCCTATATTCCGATAGTACAAAATTGTTTGAAGGATGTTTTCACCGGGAAGCTGTGTGAGACCAGGGGTGAGAGTAAAGGACCTCTCACCAGAGTGCCGTCCCTTCCACAAACAGTGGAGAGAAAAATACAAACCTTGCCCACTCCACTTCCCCAAAAAACAGAGCAGCGGGGAACAGACATCCAGGACTTGGAAAGAAAAGTGTGTGGGTTAACAGTAGAGGAACAGAGCCCAGGGGAGTTGGCAGGAACAGAAAGAAGAAAGAGGGTAGAGATAGAGGCAGGGACAGCAGAGATAAAAGGGAGACACAGTCAGCTGCCTCCAGACTGGGAGTGGGTCTGGCTACAAACCCATGGACAGGAGTTTGGGAGAGGCTGAGTGTGCCAAAGGAGGGGGCAGACTACCGGTGAAGGAGGGAAATTCCCCCAAGACCCTCCTATTGGGGTGAAGCCAAGGCCCGAGAGTGGTGGAGGATATTGAGGGAACAGAAGGAAAGGGTGGAAAGAGAACAGAGAAAGCGTTTGGCATGGAGGGTGAGCGAGATGAGGAGGGGAGGACGCTGGGCGACCTTCACACCAGCAGGAGATGTCAGGTGGACAGAATTCAGAAATGACAAGGTCATTCCCCTGCTGGAAGGAGAGACTAGAGAGACGCTGAAGCCAGATGCATCGGTGGATTGACTGGGTCCGTGGAACACCACCAAGACTAACCCGTTACTGAATGAAGCTTGCAAACCACTGTCGGAACCATTGGCGGCAGGCGAGAAGTTACGGGACAATTTCATAGATACGGGTTTTCTGTTGAACACTCCAATAAACCTTTCCCCTGTTTCAAAGTTACGTAAATCTTCTGATTTATTTGAGAAAAAAAATGGAGACAAAAGACGAACCCTCACAAGCTCTTATTTAACAGTTTTTGCATTCTGTCCAAGCATTTTTTTTTCAGATCATATATAATTCTATTTGCAAACTACCTTATCAATGTCATCTACATCTAAATTGTCATTTCAATTTTTCAGGTCTTAGCAGCACTCCTTTTTTTTTTTTTTCCTTCAATTTGGAAAAAAAATCAGGTTTGCAAATTACTAAGAAAAACTTTCAGAATCGTATACAAATCACATTTGTAATTTGGGTCAGACTAGCTGTTATTTGTGTCTTCACATCCCACTTTCATGACCCAAATATTCCTCCAATCAAAATACATACTGGGCAAATGCGCGCAAGTGCGAAACGCTCACCTGCAAGCGTGACACAGCCCTCTGCAAGCATGTGGGTGCCCCCCCCGCGCATGCAGCCCGCACCCTCCAACTGGTCCGTGGCCCAAAAAAGGTCAGGGACCGCTGCTCTAAGAGACATCTCCTCCTCTTTAACTGTATGGCCTGTTCTGACCCCCAACATCTTTGCATGGATCTCTTCTTCAATCTAGACTGTAAAATATAATTGAGTTGATGATATATGAAGTGCTTGACATTCTTCATTAATATTTATATATTTAGGTTCAGGCTATCTTGTTTTACCAGTAGTGCTGAAGAATGGTGCACTATCACACTATCATTTCATCCTCTGGGTGAGGTCCTGTGGAAGCATTCAGTATATATTTGGCTTCTTGGTTCTTAAGCAAATGACAGTCCTAGCTTTTGCAAGCTACTGTTTTGTATTTGTACAAACAGGGAAGCTTATTATTATTATTTTAAAAAAGGACATGGGAGCTAAAAATGAGTCGAGGTCATTTCTCTTTATATTGGCGAAGGCTTTCACGGCAGGGATCTAATGGTTGTTCTGGGTTTTTCGGGCTCCTTGGCCGTGTTCTGAAGGTTGTTCTTCCTGTTCTTTATTTCTCTTTCATGGCAATGGCAACAAACTGTGTGTAGATTTGTTATTTTTGTTTCAACTGATAATTCACAGAATTTTTGTTAGGCGTGTAGCCTACATACCAAGAGGGGAACCAGAGAAGCTAACCGTTTAGTATCTGCTCAGCAGGCTATTGTCACAAGTCTTGTTGGGTTCATACCTGAAATATAGACAATATGTTCCCACCTTTAGCTATTCAGTGCCTGAGAAGATTCCACATACCCCACCCCGGTGAAGAACAAAGTATATGTTCTATGTTCTTTATATCTGGCTTAATATATCTGGCTTAATGGCTGTCTACTGTCTTCTGTTTTTACTGTCATGAGAATAAATCAAACCATTCCTATTCATTTAAATAGGAACAGAAAATCTATGCCTCCAGTTTTAAAATGTTGAAAAGGGCAAACTGCATAGATTTGTGGAAATGTGGAAAAAATCCATTTTCATATGTGGCTTAATTAAAAAGGAGGGAGGAAATTCTTATACTGCACTTTCTAGGAAATGTATCATATTACAGTAGTTCAGACAGGGGAGTTTAACAAAACTTGTGTAGATTCATGGGGCTACCCTCAACACAGACCTGTACAGGTAGATGATATGAATGAATATTTCATTGCTTTGGTCAGGCTATACACATAGATTAAACCAATCATAGTATTTGGCATCTCATGTAAGTACATATAAACAAGCATAAAAACATAAAATGATAAAATAATAGTCATAACATATAATAAGCATTTTTAAAAAAAATTAATCAAGATGTGAGATTAATTTGAAGAACTTATGAAACAGGCAGTAAGTTTTGTTTTTCCATGGCTCACTTAATAAATTGAGCAGTCTTATAGAACAGAGATTGCCAGCCCGCGATCCACAGCCTGGTGTTGGTCCGTGGCCAGAGCCAGACCAGGTCATGGAGACAGACCTCCCGCTGCCCCCCGCACACACTCCCCTCCCCACAGCTGCTTTGCACATGCTTGTGCATGCCAGTGCTGGTGTGAGTGCTCCCCCACCCCTTCACACATGCGTCCAAGTGCCCGAGCGAAGGGGTGGGTGTTTGTGTGTGCAAGCGCTTCTGCATATGCACGAAGGAGTGGGGGAGCGCTCATGCTGGTGCTGGCGGGTGGGCGCACGTTCCCCCACCACTTCATGAATGCATCTGAGAGTGTGCCTGCGCCCGCGCACACACGGGGGGTTGTGCCTCGCCTTCCTCAGAAGCTCAGCCAGTCCGCAGTCCCAAAAAGGTTGGGGACTGCTGTTATAGGATATATAGTAGTTTGTGCCAGCTAGGAGGAAAAGGGCTATGCATACAGAGAAAGTGTTCTTGATCCCAGCTGTTAAGGGCTTTAGATCTTGATCCCTCGGGTAGATATTTACTAGGTGAATGATGTCCTGATATAGATAGGGGATTTTATGATATGTGCCTCAGCTGAGACTTGAAGCTGCTTGTAGGTATCTTACTACTGCCTGAAGGAAAGGCCATTTGATGTTTGTGGAGGTAGATGGGAGAGGTGAAGGAAGCGGGGGTGGGTGAAGAGGCAGAGAGCTGGTGTGATTATCTTTTGTTGTAGCAACTTCCACTGCTAAAAAAAAGGGGGGGGGGAAACAGCTTCAAAATTCTGCCTTACAACTTCACATTGACATGTTTAGCTGGAGAGAAAACAAACAAACAAAAATGTAATGCTTAGTATACACCACATCCTCAGAAACTCTATTGGCAATATGTATTTGCAACAATTTTGAAAATAAATTTGAGGCTTTATAAATCATTGGAGGTAGAAAAGCTTCCAGTAAACAACTGTAGCAGAGTTTAGCAGATAGGTTCTCTTTAGGCCAATCAGGAACAAAACAGGGGGAAAATCTATCCAAGACAGATTAGAATGTAAAAAGATAAGACCATGAATTCTTCATGAGGTTCAGCTCTGGCTTCTGTATTATTGACAGTTTTCTTTTCCAAAAATGCCCCCGGGAACTACAGTATGTTATGACACAATACTGTTCCTGTTAGGCCATTTTGTAGCAAATGAGAAACTATTGCTTCACCTATACTTTTAAACCACTTACTGCTCCTCTCTACTGAAAACAATGTCTTTCATTCAGCAGCCCAAAGATTATTACTGTTTTCAGGTAAGTTTTTCATCCCTGTTGGAGAATTACAAATATTTAGTAGAATACAAGGTTTAAAAAAAGGAGGAGGAGGATGTGAGAGAGTAGGCCATATCTCAGCACCACACTCCCCTTTCACAGTGACCTGCACTTTATGTAATAAAAACCACTCTACATACAGTTTAATAGGAAAAAAGGCATCTTTACTTACATTTACAATCTGCAGTTACATTCAGAGGAATAAAAAGGAAAGAGTATGGAATCTCTACCATGTGGAAGAGAGATCCATCAATGTCTGTTGCATGGTTGGAGGCCAGAAGAAAAAGAAAGGATTATCAATGGCACAAAATGTAAATGTAAGCAAGCAAAACAGGAAGGGGGTGAGGGCTTGCCTCAAATGCCAGATGTGGGGAAAAGAACTTTTCTAATAGGTTAGTGGCAAAGGAAAAAGGCTGTGAAGCCCCCTTAGTGTTAGTGTAAGATTGTTACGTCAACACTCCCAACCAAAGGATCAAATAATTCAGACGAGGTCTAGTATTTTTCATTGCTTGCTGCCTGACCCTTTTAACTGGTATTGCCTAGGGTAATTTATTTTTTAAATACCAGAATGTTCCTGTACAATTTTCATGTGGATATCCCAGAGTGTTTTACATACAGTGGTGCGTTGAATTACGAACATCCCTACTTATGACAATTTTGAGTTACGACCAGCTCAAGCTGCAAAATTTTGTTTCTACTTGCGACCGGAGCTTCCACTTACGAACAGAAAAAGGCAGGGGGAAAAGGTGGGAAATTCAAATTGCTAACTGTAGGTGGCAACGATACTGCTTCTTTGTAGCTGTTTCTCCCCAACAGTTAGAGAGTGTGCATCAGAGAAGGCTTGGGACTGCCTCCTTCTGCTTCTGAGAGTGTGTGTGTGTTTTTGCAGGGAGGCTTCGGGCTGCCTTGTAAGGTAAGGTGCTGTTTTCTGTTTTTTAAAAATTGTTCTGGGTGTTTTTGTGTGGTTTTGAACTCGGGGGGTTATGTTTCTGAGCTGTGATGGGTCTTTGGGGGTTTGTTTGTTTGTTGGGTTCCCCCCCCCCCCAATTTCTGATGGGTCTTAGAGGGTTTTATTGCTTTTTGGAGTGTTTTTTTTTTCAATTTCCAATGGGTCTTCAGGGGTTTGTTTATTTTTTAGTTCCCCTCCATTTCCAATGGGTCTTGGGGGGTTTGGTTGCTTTTGGGGGGGTTTCCCGATTTCTGATGGGTCTTAGGGTTTTTTTGGCTCCCTCCCATTTCCGATGGGTCTTGGGGGGTTTGGCTGCTTTTTTGGTTTCCCCCCCATTTCCGATGAGTACCCATTGCTTCCCTCGCTTTTTCCTTTGTTTTCTCTGAATTGTTGACCTGCCCCCTTTGATCTCTGTGCATTTCCAATCTGCTCCGTTTGTTTTCTGTGCATTTCCAATGGGTCTTGCACGCTTGATTGCTTTTCTCCCCCCCCCATTCAGCTGGAAGGGATAAATCGCATTTCCAATGAGTCTTGCAGTAATTTTGTGTGTGTGTGTGTGTGTGTGTGTGTGTGTGTGTGTGTGTGTGTGTGTGTGAGAGAGAGAGACTTTTTTCTTCGGCTGGAATGGATTAATTGCATTCCAATGCATTCCTATGGGAAATGGTGTTTTGACTTATGACCATTTCGAGTTATGTCCATCTTCTGGAACGGATTATGGTTGTAAGTGGAGGCACCATAGTATAACAAATACAACACAATTAGTCATTAAAACAATAAAAACAATAAAATGAGACCAAACCTTTTAATTGGAGTTGCCACTTTTCCTAGTAGGGCGTCTGTGCTTTTATCAGCAGTCAATAGGAAGAAAAGCCCAGAATGAAGATGCAATGAGAGAATTAGTGTCACTTGTGGAATTTATCCCTGACATGCAACTATTTGCTGCATAGGATTCTTCCAGGATACCTAGACTGAACACAACTGTTCTTATGTGTGAGGTCATACTGTCACATACCCCGCTTCTAGCCATTTATTTAACTTGTTTACCAACCCCTTAAAAATATCCTTTTTTGCCTTGAAGCAGAATTAAACTTCCCATTTTCAGCATTTTGTTTTCTGAATTTTCACTGTTAAAGAAATTCATATTTTACATCTTGGGGAGTGTCTCCCATTTCCTTGTTTTTTTTTTTTTTTTTGCCTTTCATCTGGCTTTACATTTAATCTTTCAGTTTTAGTACCTGACATTTTCTTCCTATTATTTTGTATCTTAAACTCCCATTGTGGCATAAAAGCACCTCTTTTTAGAGCTTAGGGTTTCCCTTGGCCTGCCCAATATCCACTTCTGCAGAGAATGACAAGAATGACAGAGTGAAAAGGATTGTATTTGGAAGGCTAAATTACAGTGTGGTATATCTACAGCCTAGAATAGAAGAGAAGAGCTGTTTCCACCATGTTGCGGCAATTTATCCACCGATAACAACAGGCACCGGCATTGTCAAGGCAGCCTGTGAAGCAGCCATGTCATTTTTGCTGTGCATTTTGCTCAGAGGGAAAATAAGGCACAGGTAGCACCTGATTGCTTTTATCAGCTACCTTTTGCCCATCTTGTGTCAGGCTTTCCGCCCCTCTATAGATGATCTGTCTTCTGCTAGGCTTTGTTACTGTTATTTGTTGAAAAGAAAGGGAGAACGCAAACTCTGTGCAATAAGGGTAAAATCTGGAGGAGAAGGAAAGACGAGAGCAGACTAAAAACAGAAAGAAAGCAAAGGCAGCATGGTATAGTAATATGCTGCATATCAGAGCCAGTACAATAGGTCTCAGAGGTCTTTTCCTGCTTAGAGCTTTGGGTGTAACCTGTCATAGATTCAACAGGAACTCTCTTTATGACCGTCTGGAGAAGAGATGAGTGATTAATTCACTATGAATAATTTATCTGACAAATTTGCCTCTTTTTCTGCTTGAGATTTGTGCGCAAGCAGCTTGAAATTCATCTAGATCAAATGTACTGGGGCAAAAAAAAATCAATGCATTAAATATAGAATCAAATCTACTCCAGGACTTATTACTGAACAGATTCCTTGTGGGGTCTGAGATTCTGGTGGAGTAGTAGTAGTGAAGGCACATGCCTACCGGCATTCTAAGAATTTAGAGGCAAAACCGTTCCCCAGCCAGAAACATCAGACAGTCATTGAAGTCTGCTGATGTTTACTGCTGAATCTAGCATCAGCAGATATGGAGGGGTTTCTAGTTGTTACAAGTCTGGATGATTTTGTTGTTGTTTAGTTGTTGTGTCTGACTCTTTGCGACCCCATGGACCAGAGCACTCCAGGCCCTCCTGTCTTCCACTGCTTCCCGAAGTTGGACCAAATTCATGTTGGTCGCTTCGATGAGACTGCCCAACCATCTCATCCTCTGTCGTCCCTTTCTCCTCTTGCCTTCACACTTTCCCAACATCAAGGTCTCTTCCAGGGAGTTTTTTCATGAGATGGCCGAAGTATTGAAGTATCAGCTTCAGGATCTGTCCTTCCAGTGAGCACTCAGGGTTGATTTCCTTCAGAATGGATAAATTTGATCTCCTTGCAGTCCAGGAGACTCTCAAGAGTCTCCTCTAGCACCACAATTCAAAAGCATCAATTCTTCCGTGGTCAGCCTTCTTTACGGTCCAGCTTTCACTTCCATACATCCCTACAGGAAAAACCATAGCTTTGACTATGCAGACCTTTGTCGGCAAGGTGATGCCTCTGCTTTTTAAGATGCTGTCTAGGTTTGTCATCTCTTTCCTCCCAAGAAGCAGTTGTCTTTTAATTTCGTGGCTGCTGTCACCATCTGCAGTCGTCATGAAGCCCAAGAAAGTAAAATCTGTCACTGCCTCCATATCTTCCCCTTCTATTTGCCAGGAGGTGATGGGACCAGTGGCCATGATCTTAGTTTTTTTTATGTTGAGCTTCAGACCATTTTTTGCACTCTCCTCTTTCACCTTCACTAAGAGTTCTTTAATTCCTCCTCATTTTCTGCCATCAGAGTGGTATCATCTGCATATCTGAGGTTGTTGATATTTTTTTCAGCAATCTTAATTCTGGCTTGTGATTCATCCAGTCCAGCCTTTCACATGATGTATTCTGGATAGAAGTTAAATAAGCAGGGAGACAATATACAGCCTTGGAGGATTTTGAGCATAACCTTCCTAGTGTGTGAAATGAATGCAATTGTATGGTCGTTGGAACATTCCTTGGCACTGCTCTTCTTTGGGATTGGGATGTAGAATGATCTTTTCCAGTCTTCTGGCCACTGCTGAGTTTTCCAAACTAGCTGTCATATTGAGTGTAGTAACACCATTATTTTTAAAGATTTTAAATAGTTCAACTGGAATGCCATCATCTCCATTGACCTTGTTGTTAGCCATGCTTTCTAAGGCCCACTTGACTTCACTCTCCAGGATACTTGGCTCAAGGTGCACAACCACACTATCTGGGTTGTCCGGGATATCCAGATCTTTCTGGTATAGTTCTTCTGTGTAGTCTTGCCAGGTCTCCTTGATGTCTTCTGCTTCTGTAGGGTTGCTACCATTTTTGTTCTTTATCATGTCCACCTTTGCAGAAAATGTTCCTCTAATAGCTCCTATTTTCTTGAACAGATCTCTGGTTTTCCCCTTTATGTTATTTTCCTCTATTTCTTTGCACTGTTCATTTAAGAAGGCCCTCTTGACTCTCCTTGCTATTCTTTGGAAGTCCACATTTCATTTTCTGTAACTTTCCCAATCTCCCTTACATTTTGTTTCCCTTCTCTTCTCTGATATTTGTAAGGCCTTGTTGGACAGCCACTTTGCTTTCTTGCATTTCCTTTTATTTGGGATGGATTTTGTTGCTGTCTCCTGTACAATGTTACAAGCCTCCTTCCATAGTTCTTCAGGCACTCTGTCCACCAAATCTAGTTCCTTAAATCTGTTCTTCACTTCCACTGTGTATTCAAAAGGGATTTGGTTTAGATTGTACCTGACTAGCCCAGTGGTTTTTCCTACTTTCTTCAGTTTAAGCTTGAGTTTTGATATGAGAAGCTGATGATCAGAGCCACAATCAGCTCCAGGTCTTGTTTTTGCTGACTGTATAGAGTGTCTCCATCTTTGGCTGCAGAGAACATAATCAATCTGATTTTGGTATTGCCCATCTGGTGATGTCAATGTGTAGAGTCGCCTCTTGTGTTGTTGGAAAAGAGTGTTTCTGATGACCAGCTTTTTGTCTTGACAAAACTCTATTAGCCTTTGCCCTGCTTCATTTTGAACTCAAAGGCCAAACGTACCTGTTGTTTCTTTGATCTCTTGACTCCCTACTTTAGCATTCCAGTCCCCTATAATGAAAAAAACATCTTTCTTTGGTGTCAGTTCTAGAAGCTGTTGTAGGTTTTCATAAAATTGGTCAAATTCAGCCTCTTCAGCATTGGTGGTTGGTGCATAAACTTGGATTACTGTGATGTTGAAAGGTCTGCCTTGGATTCGTATTGAAATCATGCTATCATTTTCGAGATCCTATCCCAGCACAGCTTTTCCCACTCTTTTGTTGACTATGTGGGCTACTCCATTTCTTCTATGGGATTCTTGCCTACAATAGTAGATATGATAATTGTCTGAATTGAATTCGCCCATTCCCATTAGTTCACTGACACCTAGGATGTCAATGTTTATTCTTGCCATCTCTTCTTTGACCGCATCCAGCTTACCAAGGTTCACAGATCTTACATTCCAGGTTCCTATGCAGTATTTTCCTTTGCAGCATCAGAATTTCCTCTCACTTCCAGACGTGTCCACAGCTGAGCGTCCTTTCGGCTTTGGCCCAAACACTTCATTAGCTCTGGAGCTACTTGTCCTTGTCCTCCACTCTTCCTCAGTGGCATGTTGGATGCCTCCTGACCTGAGGGGCTCATCTTCCAGCATCATATCTTTTAGTCTTTTGTTTCTGTCCATGCGGTTTTCTTGGCAAAGATACGATAAGGCAAAAGTCTGTGAAGAGGTCTGGATGATTACACAATTGCTTTGAACACGTCTGAATGTGGACAGAAAAATGGCCCAATGATACCTAAAAATTTCTGAACTGACAGTGGCTGAGCTGCCAGTTACATTTACTATTATGAAAAATACAGGTAAGTGGCCCAAAATAGCAAGCAAAAAGCAGAAGACACTTCTGGGAAATGAGAGCCATTTAGGCAGATTGCTAGCAAATGATATTAGTTTATTACGGCAAAACTAACACAGAGTCTTTGCACCTTAGAACAGAGGTTCCCAACATTGTTTGAGATGCCCCCTTTTATAATTGCCAAGTAACCTATGCCCACCCACAGTTGAATAAAAAGGCCATTTCCCGAACATGGCAGTGCCGTCAATGCTGCTGCTGCTCACCCACCTGAATCTCCTGCTGCTGAGTCCATCGCTACCATTTCAAAGCTGGGAAGGAACAGGCTGCAGGAAATTAAAGGTAGGGAGAAGAGAAGGCAAATAACTTCAAAGGGGTAGAAGGGCCTCATGACAAACCCTTCACCCAAAAGGCATCCCCCCTCAGAAACTGCCATGAAGCTATAATTGCACCCCTGACAGAAGAGGCAGTCTGTTTGTTTTCGTGTCCCACTCCTGGGGGTTTTTGTGTGTGTGTGTGTGTGTGTGTGTGTGTGTGTGTGTGTGTGTGTGTGAGAGAGAGAGAGAGAGAGAGAGAGAGAGAGAGAGAGAGAGAGAGAGAGAGAGAGAGAGGGAGATTCCTCCTCCCCCCCCCCTTTCGTTCTCCTCCTCTTCTTTAGGCTCTCCTGAAGTGATGCCTCTTAGTTCAAACCCTTTTCTGGCAGAACTTTCTGCTGCCTTTATTTTTTATTTTTAAACAGTCCAGGTCATCCCTTCTAAGAAAGTAGAGGCTTCCTTCTCTCCCAAACAGCCTGTTTCTCATGCATACACATATACACTAACTTTAATATCCTGCTCTGAAAGGTCAAGGAAGAAATTCTTTAACAAGGGCTATAGCCCATATAAGTTGACCTGTGACCCCATAGAAAGTGCTTTGCAACCCTCTAGGGGATCATAGCCCCCTGGTTGGGAAACATTGCCTTAGGGACTACGATGCTTTATTTGGCACAGATTTTTATACACTGTACTCCACTCCCTCAGATGCATCTGATATGGAGTACAGTCCACAAAAAAATATAACTTGTTACTCTTTAAGGTGTCACATGAATCCATGTTGCTTTGCTTTGACAAACATGATTAGTCCTTCCCCCTACCCTGCCCCTATCTGAGTAAAACAGGGATCAGGGAGCTTTTTTACCTTTTACCCCGCAAAAAATTTATATATGCCGACATTACCCCCTTGATTCGAAAGGAAAGAAATCATACATTATTTGAATTAAAAATATTATTGAATCTACAGAGGCTGTGTACCAAACTAGCAGGCTGCACCAAATTTGATACAGTAAAGATGTGCACTATTTTTGCTGGAACACATTGCACTCCAGCAATGGTGTGGTATAGGGAGTAGTAAGGTGTCCAACGTGCCTAGCAAGTTGCATTAAATTTTTGCTAGCTCGCAGAGGTGGCTGCCATAGTGGTGCTAGCAATGACATGCTTGCTAGAGACAGCCAATGCAGAATTGGGGGGGGGGGCCTTTCCCTACCACTTTAATCATTCTGTGTGTGGTGTGCAAAAAGGAACAAACCAGGCTAAATAAAGGTCATGTCACCCACCCTGGTGCCACAGCCCAATATCAAAGGACCAGTGTGCTTTTTTTATCATCATCAATGGAAAACTCAGCAGTGGCAGAGAATTGGAAAAGATCAGTCTATATACCAACCCCAAAGAAGGGAAGTGCCAAAGAATGCTCCAACTACCATACAGTTGCACTCATTTCACACGCTAGCAAGGTTATGCTCAAAATCCTACAAGGCAGGCTTCAGCAGTATGTGGACAAAGAACTCCCACAAATACAAGCTGGATTTCAAAGGGGCAGAGGAACTAGAGACCAAATTGCTAACATGCGCTGGATTATGGAGAAAGCCAGAGAGTTCCAGAAAAACATCTACTTCTACTTCATTGACTACACAAAAGCATGGCAGAAAGTGAGGATTTAAAGAACCTCTTAATGAGGGTGAAAGAGGAGAATGCAAAAAATGCTCTGAAGCTCAACATAAAAAAAAAAAATCCTGGCCACTGGTCCCATTACCTCCTGGCAAATAGAAGGGGAAGATATGGAGGCAGTGACAGATTTTACTTTCTTGAGCTGCATGATCACTGCAGAGGGTGACAGCAGCCACAAAATTCAAAGATGCCTGCTTCTTGGAAGCAAAGCAATGATAAACCCAGACAACACCTTAAAAAGCCACCCTCCCCCCCACCTTAATTCAGTTTCTCTTTTCAGAATGACTGCCTGTTCATTTTCAGTTTTGAGTCTGTCTGTCTGTCTGTCTGTCTCTCATACACACAGACACACACACACACTCCATTTCCTCCCTCCCTCCATTTTCTCCCTCCATTTTCTCCAATTACATACATTTAAATAAGCCTGATGAAGTCCTCCGTCTCTCGCACCTTTCTTTCTTCCCTCTTTCCCTTGCTTGCTCCTTTCCCACCTTCTGCTTGCTGGCATTCACTTCTGGAGGAAGCAGTCATTTAGAAGCCCTGGATTGGCTGATTGCCTGGGGCTAATCTCCAGCTGTAACCTATTAGCGAAGGGAGGGAGGGGGTAGCACTCTGCTCATTACCCCCAGGATTTTCACTTTTACCCCACTTACAATTTACCCCTGTTCCCCGACCCATGGAGTAAAAGGTCGGACTAACATCCCTGCATGAAGAGCAACAGAAGCATCTGGGAAATGTCACAGAGAGTGAACACTCTGGTTGAGAATTAAGACCTACAGGTGCCTAGTGTGAAACAGCTGTTCTACTCTTTGTAGGAGTGTAATATTGTAGGTATATAAGCACTTTTGGTTCGTATATTTTTTTAAAATCCAAATTATTTCAGAAATGTCTTTGGTGTTCAGTGACCTCTCTTCCAAAGCTAGCATGTTTTAGAATTTCCATCATGAAAATTACATATCTGGGACTTACTTACCTGAAAGCACTTCTAACATATCAGAAATGGAAGAAGGGAAGAAACTAATTTTCCCTGATTAGAAAAAAGAAGTACTGTAACAATGGTGGGTTTTGCATTTGATATTAGGGCTGTCATAGTCTAGATCTCCAGGTATCTGTAACCTTTTTTTTTGCACATTATGTAAATATTTATATTGTGCAAATTAAACACATTTAATTTTGCACTATTCTTCTACCAATGTGTTTAACTTTATTATCATTAAGGTGAGTATTTCTGTGACCTAAAATGTCAGAAATATGCAAGCATTAATGACCTTAACATTTTATTCACGAAGGACCTTAAAATTGTTTTTTAATAAGTGTCAAATATAGTTGGTGTTTGTAACAGCCTCATTATACCTCACAAAGGGGCTATTACGTCACACTCAATCACTCTTCTGTACCACTGCCACCAACCATTCCCTCAAATGAAGCTTCAGGCCAAAGTATGATTTTAAAAATAAAAATAAGATTTATTGTGTACAACAAATGGAATGGTAAATCACTTGTATGTAAATAATACATCAATCACTATAATAATATAACAATCACACACTCTCTCTCACTATATAGCACAGATCTTATCTCACAGTATCTCCAAACTCTAACTGTCCCTAACTCTAAAGCCCTATCTGGCCCTATCTCAATCTCCCACACCATTCACTCCCCTTATATACAACAGCTCCACCACTTAAGTCCCACCCTCCGTCACGCCATTGGTAGATGACACACAGCTTCAGCAGTGATGGGCAGGTGATGTCATAGCTGTATGTAACAATACCTCCCCCCTTTAAAAGTTGTTTTGTGGGGGAAAGCTAAGGTGCTTTTCACCCAAAACAACTGGATACAAAATCAATCATTACATTTTCCCCACATTTTAACACTTACCATTAACATATTAGGCACATTCTTACATAACTATATTATTCAACATATACTTACACTTATATAACCAATTGCATATATATATAGAACAATATTCCAGTAACCACATATTTTCATAACTTATTAAACACAGTTATTAATTTCAAGAGTCCAATTTTTGTTCATCTGTCGTCGTCTGGTCTTCGGGAGAAGGCATCAGCAACACAGTTTATAGTGGTTGTTGTGGGTTTTTCGGGCTTCTTGGCCGTGTTCTGAAAGTGGTTCTTCCTAACGTTTCGCCAGTCTCTGTGGCTGGCATCTTCAGAGGACAGCAAACAGTTTATAGTCCCTTTGACCACCTTAACCTCGAAGTCATAGTCCTGTAAAAGTAAAGCCCACCTCATTAGCTTGCTGTTTTGGGCCTTCATAGTCTTTAACCACATCAGAGGTGAGTGGTCTGTACACAGAATGAGGTGTCTCCCCCAGATGTAAGGCTTCAACTTCTGGACTGCGTACACGATGGCCCAACATTCTTTCTCTATGGTCGACAGGTGTTTCTCACTTTTCTGAAGTTTCTTGCTCAGGTAGGACACAGGATGCTGGTCTCCGTTGTCATCACACTGGCACATCACGGCTCCTACCCCGGCGTTGGATGCATCACTGTATATGATGAACTCTCTATCAAAGTTTGGAGCACGCAACACAGGGTGGTTGGTTAACGCCTCCTTCAGCTTCCCGAACACCTCCTCGTAATCACTGGACCATGGGATGCAGTTATCACTCCTTTTCCTTGTCAGCTCGGTCAACGGTGCTGCAATTTCACTGAACCTGGGGAGAAATTTTCTATAGTATCCCACTAAACCAAGAAAGGATCTAATTTTTTTCTTGGTATTGGGTCTAGGCCAATTACATATTGCCTCTACCTTTGCTTCTAGGGGTTTGATTACACCTCCCCCTACCATATGACCCAAATATTTCATCTCGGGGCTACCCAGCTGACATTTACTTGCTTTTACTGTTAACCCCACTGCTTTCAACCGCTGCAGTACTAACTCTAGGTGACACAGGTGATCTTGCCAGGTGTTGCTAAAGATACCTATATCGTCAATGTAGGCAACTGTAAATGCACTGAGCCCTTGCAGAGTTTTGTCCATCAGCCTTTGGAATGTAGCTGGGGAATTCCTAAGGCTAAAACTGAGGACACGAAACTCAAATAAGCCGAAAGGGCTACAAAAAGCAGTCTTTTCTTGATCTCTAGGGTCTATCCGCACTTGCCAGAACCCTTTAGTCAAGTCTAAACAGGAAATGTATCGACAACCCCCAATGGTTTCAATCAGGTTGTCAAGTCTGGGCATGGGGTAAGCGTCTGGTTTGGTTACTAGGTTTAATTTTCTGTAATCCACACAGAACCTAATGCTTCCATCCGGTTTGTCCACCAGAACTATTGGAGCAGACCAAGGGCTAGACGATGGCACAATAATATTTTCTTTTAGCATCTCATCCAGCTCCTTGCGCACCTTGTCCACATATGGTCCGGTTACTCTGTATGGGGTTACTGCCTGCGGGGGTGCATTTCCAGTATCGATTCTATGCATCACTCCCTTGGCTAAACCAGGCTTGTTTGAGAAGACCTGTTGATACTTAGTAACCAACATCTTTATTTCCCTCTGCTGTTCTAGGGTGAGTGCAGGGCTGATCTTCACCTCCTCTGGGTTGAACTTTATTTCACCCCTTCCTTCCCAGTATGGCAAATCATGTTCTTCTTTATCAGCTGCTTTCATTGCAAAAAGCACTCTCTTTTCCTCTCTATAATATGGCTTGATGGCATTTACATGAACTACCCTCCTGCCTAGGTGTTCATCTCCTTCAATAATGTAATTAAGATCACTCATTTTAGAAATGATCCTATAAGGTCCTGCCCAGTTCAATTGTAGTTTGTTCCCCTTGATGGGCCTCAACATCAGCACCTCATCTCCAGGGTTAAACTGTCATTCCTTAGCCTTTTTGTCATACCAAACTTTTTGTTTGACTTTCTGGGCTTGCAGGTTTTCAGCAGTGAACTCTAAATTTCTTTTGAGGTTGTTCATTAATGTGTCTATGTATGCGACTACATTTTGAGGATCTTCTTCTACAATCTGTTCCCAATTTTGCTTAATCAATCAAGTGGTCCTTTCACTTTTCTCCCGAATAGCAGTTCAAAAGGACTGAACCCGGTACTTTCTTGTGGGACTGATCTGTAGGCATATAACAATAATTGCAATTTCTGGTCCCAGTTATTTGGGTTTTCTGCTAAATAGGCTTTAATCATTCTCATAAGGGTTCCACAAATCTGCCATAGTCTCTTCATAAATTTGGAAGTAAACGATGGTCCTACGTAAGTCAGTTACGATCTCTGAAGCAAAACCCATTCTACTCATATAGCTTAGAAGTGCATCAGCCACTGTATGGGTCTCAATGTTATTCAAAGGAATCGCTTCAGGGTATCTTGTGGCATGGTCTACAATGGTGAGAATAAATCTGTTTCCACTTTTTGTGACCTTAGGCAACGGTCCTATAACGTCCACGCCAATGCATTTAAAAGGTGTAGAGATTACGGGTAACGGACACAGCTTAGCCTTAGTCCTGTCACGGTTATTACCCTGTCTCTGGCACACATCACATCTCTGACAGAAATTTTTAATTTGTTTTCCTATTTCTGGCCAATAGAAGTTTTGAGTTATTCTCTGCTTGGTCTTATTTATCCCTAAGTGTGCAGCAAATATATCAGAATGTCCCCTTTCTAAAATCATTGGGCGATATTTAGCAGGCACTACCAAATGGCTTCGAATCTCATGTCCCCCTTTTGAAATGTTCATCAGTGTTTCTCTATACAGCAAACCCTGCTTAATAAGGAATCTTTCAGGGGATTCAGGGGATAATTCCTTGCTTGACACTTTCTCAAAACAACATTTTAAAGTGGGATCTGCTTGCTCCTCCTGGGAAAATATACCGCTTTGGGGTATTTCAAGTGAAAATGCCTCAGCTTGTGGTATATTTTCATTTCCCTCTTGAAAGTAACTTTTTCAGCTGCCTCTGTTTGGTCTTGTTGTGAACGTGTAAGAATTAACACTCTCTTAACATGCTCAGAGAGGTCTGTCCCAATAAGTACAGCTGAAGGCAGTTGCGAGGAAATTCCAACGCGCCAATTTCCTTGCCAGCCCTTATAACGAACTAACACTTCTGCTACAGGCAAAAAAACTATTTCTTCAACTACTCCTTTAATTGTCATACTTTCATTTGGTATAATGTGATTTTGTGGTATGATATCAGGGTGACACAGTGTAACCTGAGAGCATGTGTCTCTTAATGCTAAATAGTTGTGGTCTAAAATTCCTATATTATCACCAGCTGCTTCAAATAATTGGGGATCAGTTCTTATAAGTAGATAATGTCTTATTTCAGCCACAGGAATATTATCTTCATTAAACTCATCTGTAGTAGAAACCTCTGTTGGCGTTGCTATGATAACAGACTCCTCCTCCCTTGGTGGAGTTATCTGTCCCTTCTGAATACAGTAAACAGATTTAGTCTTGTTTAAATTCATTTTCTGAGGTAAAATTTCTTTATTTTCTTTAGCTTTATAACATTGGGAAGCAATATGGCCTTTTTCATGGCAAATGAAGCAAATTCTATCACTCCATGGACCCTTTCCAGCCCCTTTTTCTTTTCCCTCCAAAATCTGGCTTCTGGCTTGGCCCTGTTCTGAAGGCTTTCCCACAAAATGGCCACTCACTTTCTGCTGGCTTTTAACTTGTCCCTTGGGATATCTATTGTAGTCCTCCCATGTTTTTCTCATATTCTTTCCCTCAGAATACATAGGTTTTCTGATTTGTGAGATGAAATCTGCAGTTTCCCCTGCCTGTTTCAAATCTAGAGGTTTCTTGTCTTTTACCAAATATTTAATTTCACCATGTAGAAGGGAATAAAACTGTTCCAATCCTATAATATTTTTAAATTGCTGAATTGTCTCCACTTTCTCCTGCGCCAACCATTTATCCAAATATTTAGCCAAATTGGCCCCTAACTGTAAGACTCATCAGGTTTCTTGGTTAGTGTTCTGAACTTTTGCCTCAGATGTTCTGCATTGATGCCATACCTGGCAAACACCAACTTTTAAAATTCAGAATAATCTTTAATCATTTCGATTGGCATTTCAGCGTAAACCTCAGCGAGGCTTCCACTAATTTGAGATCTCAGAATAATCATTTTTTCTGACTCTCTGACAGAAAAATCAGCACATGCTCTTTCAAAAAGAGTTAAAAATGCTTCTGGACAGTCTCCCTGTTTGAAAGTAGGGAATTTCTTTAGATCTGCTTTTGACAACTGCCCTTCAGAGTTGGAATTTCTATTATTGTTATTGTTCTGGTTCATTAATTCCATTCTCCTGATTTCAAAAGCCATCCTCTCTTTTTCTACCTCAAGTTCTCTCTGTCTCATTGTTTCCTCCTTTTCCATTTTTTCTAATTCTAGCTGTTTCATTCTTTCCTCCTTCTCTAATTCTAGCTGTTTCATTCTGTATTCATGTGCTTGCACTAACTCAAATTTTCTGAGGTCTGTTAAATCTTCTCTAGAGGACCTTTCCTCTTGAGCTGAGGAAAATCTTTCCTCTCTCCCACTAATTTCTTCGTCTGAACTAGCTGCCATTTCAGATGGTCTTATTTCAGTTTTTCTACTTCGGGTTAAGGGCATTTTATTTCACCAAAGGCTCCTATATTAACTTTCAAGCCTTGGTTTAAAGTAACTTTTTTCCTGTGCTATTGGTCTGTGTTATAAAGTTGCAGCCTTCTCCAGCACTGTAAGCTAGCAACTGTAACTATGCTTCTGCCCCTTTAGCTGGACCTCTTGCCAAACAAAGTTCACTTTATTATTCTGCCTTTGGCACAATCTTAAATTCACACAGCTCTACCTTGACCTAGGTTTAGCTGTTTAAATGGAGATCCCTCAGCTTTGCTGCCCTTGGCCTTCGCTCTGTCCCCTCAGAGTTTCCCTAAACTCAGGACACGCTGGCCAATCCACCACAGCCTTTGCTTTGGGCCACTCCACACACGCACAAAATGGACTCCACAGAGCTCCCCTGTCACAGTTTTTCACTCTGAAGCTTCAGTGCCCCTCTACTAGGCTTTGCTCCCCTTGAGCCAAGCCCTAGAAGGTGACCCACACTCTCCACTACAGATGACCCTAACTGAAGACCCTTGCTCTGGGCACGATTTTGCCAAGGCTTTACTGGAATACTCGTATCCCGCCACTGGACACCAATTTCATTGTAACAGCCTCCTTATACCTCACAAAGGGGCCGTTACGTCACACTCAATCACTCTTGTTCCCACTGCCGCCAACCATTCCTTCAAATAAAGCTTCAGGCCAAAGTATGATTTCAAAATAAAAACTTAGGTTTATTGGGTACAAATAAAAAGGAATGGTAAATCACTTGAATATAAACAATACTTTAATCACTATAATAATAAAACAATCACACACACACTCTCACAGACTCTCACTATGTAGCACAGTTCTTATCTCACAGTATCTCCAAGCCCTATCTCCCTATCTCAACCCTATCTCAAAGCCCTATCTAGCCCTATCTGAATCACTCACACCATTCACTCCCCTTATATACAACAGCTCCACCCCTTATGTCCCATCCTCCGTCACGCCATTGGCAGATGACACACAGTTTCAGCAGTGACAGGCAGGTGATGTCATAGCTGTATGTAACAGGAACCATGTAAAGGAGCCACAGTAGGTTGGACTTGATGGCCTTATAGACTCCTTCCAACTCAGTCATTCTATGATTCTATAGACGTTGCTGGTGCATATAAATAAATAATAACATTCTGTTATGAACAAGGGCTTCTGGTGATATTCTCATGAGATAGGTGGCTGTTACTTTCTCCATCATTTTTTACTTCAGGCCAAAGAAAGAAAGAAATCTATACAGATCTATGACAGGACCCTAGTACAGGAATCCCCTTGACTGATACACTGTCATCTAATTTACAGGGGAAGGTGAGGGCATTTTTCAAAAATTGGGGGGAGAGAAGTGTCATTTCCCTCCAGATACACTGACTGAATATTTTTGTATTCTAGCTTAACTTTCTTTGCCATATTTGACTTTTTCTCATTCTCTCTCAGTAAGTACCATCCAAATATGAAATTTATCATATTTGGCTTTTACTTCTCTTCAGTATACACTCTTCCAAACTGTCTTCTCCCACCCCACCACCCAACATCTGTTCTGTCTCATTTCCAGGGGCTATATTTTAGCAGGGAATAGTACAGCTTAGACAATTTATTTTTTGGACTATACCATCCAGAGTCCCTCAGTCAGAATAATCAATTGGCTCTGTTGGCTAGGGGGTTCTGGGAACTATAGACCAAGAAAGTAACTTTGCCAATCTCTGCTGCATAATGTGTTAACATGCATCAATCTCCTATGCACATTTGCTGTAAAGACCATTTAAATGTAGTACAGCTAAGCAAAAAGTCTAAGAGACCAGTTATATAAATGATATCAGAGCTTAGAAATACTCTTTTTCCTTCCTTCCTTCCTTCCTTCCTTCCTTCCTTCCTTCCTTCCTTCCTTCCCTCCTTCCTTCCTTCCTTCCTTCCTTCCTTCCTTCCTTCCTTCCTTCCTTCCTTCCTTCCTTCCTTCCTTCCTTCCTTCCTTCCTTCCTTCCTTCCTTCCTTCCTTCCTTCGATTTCCATAAGTATCCAGCCAGCACTCATCATTTCAGCTGTTTGCAAACCAGCTAGGAGCAGGAGTTCCCACAATTGAAACACTACCCATAAGAGGAGATCCTGTCAAACTGTGGAGTGCGTCACTTGTTAGCTAATTGAAAACAGTGACTGTAGATTTTGCTTTGTACCACCCATTTCTATTAAGGCTGGAGAATTACTTCTATTTTTAAATGAAAACTGGGGGGTTGGAAACAGCTGATGATCACCATTATGATTATAGGAATAATATGGAATTTGGCTCCACTGCCCAGATGCTAAACAGCTCATTGCAGAATTCTGAGGATTAGAATCCAAAACAGTAACTGTTTAAAACTCTCATATATCATGACAGTTTATGGGACAATAAATGTAGAGCTTAGATTATTTTTGGACTACAAGTTCTAGCAGCCGCAAACCAGCACTAGCATGGGCCATGCTGGCTGTGGGAATCTGGGAATTGCAGTCCAAAAACGTAACTTTCCCAGACCTGAAATAAATGGATTTCCAGGGTGCCACAAGACTCAGGCATTTCTCTTTTATTTATAAGGTCTCTACCTTCCCTTGTTGCAAATCTCTATACAGTGGGGTCTTGACTTGAGAACTTAATCCGTATTGGAAGGCGGTTCTCAAGTCAAAAAGTCTGTAAGTCAAGTCTCCATTGACCTACAGTGCATTGAAAACCGATTAATCCCGTAACAGGCCGTTTTTGTTCCATTTTGGTTTTTTTCTGGTGTGTAAGTCAAATCTCAGTCTGCAAGTCAAACCTAAATTTTGCGGCCAGAGAAGTCGGTAACTCAAAAAGTCTGTAAGTCAAGCCGTCTGTAAGTCAAGGGTCCACTGTAATAGGGTTGCAGGTGTGCAATATCCTATTCAATGCTGTTTTGAGGGAAAAAAACCCAATGAAATGGCAGGCCTTTCTGATGTCATGGGGTGTGTGTGTCAGTGTGATGTCATTGATGGGCAGGCAGGAGTTTGGAGAGGCACCGGTAGAAGGATCCAGAACCAAAGCCTGGCTGATTAGGTAATAATATGAGAAGCCAGAAGCAGAGGTAAAAGTAGCTATGAGGGGTTGAACAGGTAGCAAGATGCTTCCTACAGCTCTAGCCACTTGTGCTTCCTTCTCAAGTGGTCTGAGCTATATTGTACATGTCATGTGGGCAAATTTCACATGCTGGATGCTGAAGCTCAGGCTAGGTTTCCCCCTTCCTTGCTTTCTTTCCACCAACATTTTATTTAGGCAGACCTTTGGCAATTAAGAGCCTCCAATTATAAGATCTCATCTGATGTGCTGGTTTTCATGATCTTAAGGTCAAGTATTCTTACTACTTTTAATTAAGCAATTTTAAAGAGTTTTAATTTTAATTGCATTTTAATGATATAATTGGATGCAGTTCCATTTTAATCTTTGTGACTTCATTATGTTTTAATCTGTTGTTTTAAACAGTTCTGTAAGCTGCCTTGGGTCCCAATTCTGGGAGAAAGGCAGCACGGAAATGAAATGAATGAATAAGCATGGTCTTCTTGGAGTATACTTGTCACACTGTGGGGAGTCCACCCCTAGGATCCTGTACCACTAATGCCAGGAGTTGTTCAATAAGAGGCTCACAATCAGCAGCACCATAACTATAGTGCCTGGCTGGCTTCAATTGGCCCAAGGGGACCATCGGGGCTGCTTCTTTTCCACGTCCTCTCCTCTTAGTTCTGGTGTACTGAAATTTGTTCTCCCACCCAGAATACCCACAGAAACATAGTGATTCACTGAGACCTCAGCCACTGCCCTACTCTGGACAGCCCATTTCCGAAAAAAGATCTTAAAGCAACATAGCATTCCTTCATAAGGCAGGGAATTACCTTCATTTTTGTCATCCTATTGCTTGTATCATCATGAGCTACTAATAAATTCCTTTCATTTTACCCCCAGAAAGAAAGAAAGAAAGAAAGAAAGAAAGAAAGAAAGAAAGAAAGAAAGAAAGAAAGAAAGAAAGAAAGAAAGAAAGAAAGGGCAAGTTGATCCTCCACCCCACCCCGAGAGACAAAAATCAAGCACAAGATCTTAGGGCTCATTCAGGTGGAGCTTTTGTAGGAATATGCAGAGGGGAAACCCTGGGGTTTTATTAGTTTTGGGTTCTTTCAGGGGGGGGGGGTTCACATCGATTTAACTAGGGGACATCCACTCAAATTGAATGTTGGGGGAGTGAGAACAGACAAAAGTAAATATTTCTTCACCCAGCGTGTTGTTAGTCTGTAGAACTCCTTGCCACAGGATGTGGTGATGGCATTAGGCCTAGGTGCCTTTACAAGGCAATTTGACAGATTTCTGGGGGAAAAATCCATCGCAGGTTACAAGCCATGATGGGGATGTATAATCTCAAGGCTTAGAAGGAAGGTACCTCCAAATGCCAGATACAGGGGAGTAGTATAAGGAGACAGGGATCTAGTTGTCTCGTGTGCTCCCAGAGGTATCTGGTGGGGCCACTGTGAGATACAGGAAGCTGGACTGGATGGGCCCTTGGCCTGATCCAGCAGGGCTCTTCTTATGTTCTTATATAACTGCTGACTAGCTCAGTGGTTTAGGCATCTTGGGAGTTCGATTCCCCATTGTTCTTCCTTGACTGGGGCTGGAACTGATGATTCATAGAGTCCCTTCTAACGCTGCAGTTCTAAGATTATACAATTATTATATTTGTATTTTGTTTGTACCAGTCTTTTAATTAAACATGAAAGGGAGCAGTTTTTCAGTTTCCTTCATTTCATTTTTCCTCATTCATGTTCTCATACTTGTCTCCAAAGCCCTAAAGAACATTTAAAATACAACAGAGGAGCACAGACAAGGAAGGCACCAGAGAAGCAATTGAAAAGCCCCAAAGAACCCTTTAAATCTACTTCAAAAAGGCAGACCAAGGGGGCAATAATACACAATAAATTAACCAAATAACACATTTTTTAAAAATCAGCTGATTAGAGAAACAACTCCCCCATATACACATGGACCCCCCCAAATTAAAAAACAACAACAAAAACACCCTTTCATTGCAAGGAAACAAAGGGTAAAATTCAGTCAAATCTCCCCCTGCCAAAATGACTAAAATATACCAATAATGTCTTCTCTTCAGTCCCCCCATCAGCACCCAGCAACAAGCAGCAAAAATAAACCAAGAAAGGAATGTGTGTGTGAAATTCCCAATAAATTGGGAGTCAGAATCAAAAAAACATAATTCCAAGGGGCATGCTGGCACCACAAGCAGGCTGTCTGGTGTCGGCAGCAATCTTAATCCAAACAAATAGCAGAAAATCCCCCCCAAAACAAATTCCAGAAAAAAAAGGCAAAACTGATCCACAGCACAGATGAACAATATAAGCAAGATGAAAGGCACACAGATCCCACCTATAGAGAAGGACTGAAGCAAAAAAATGTTTTTATTGGGTTCTACAACTCAAAATTTCCTTTCTCCCCCAAACATTCTGATTGACATCTGACTGCAGCCTTTGTAACACTATGTGACTAAACATCTCCTGACTGACTTGACAGACAAGAAGAGAAGGAAGAAGTAAACAAAAGAAGAAAACATGAAAGAAGGGTTCATATCCCTCTCTTTTGTTAAAATGTAGCATTTGGGTTTAGGAAGCTGTCTTTCAGAAATTAACAAAAGAATCCAAAATTGAAAACAAGTGTCTCTTTTGGATTTTCCCCCAGTCATGTTAATCTGAAAATCCTATCTTGTAACATTTATTTCTACTTCCCTTTATGCCTCAAGGGCGGATTGTACCTGTAGTTTCTGTCCACACATATCTTAAAATCCCACTTCTCCTCTCTTTAAGGAATCAACCTGTCTTTGAGATATGGTTCAAAAGTATTTCAAAAATCTTGAAGAAATGCTTTAAAAAGGATCTTCGCCGGTGAATTTTGTTTGTTTTTGCTTGCTTGCTTTAGTAGTTTAGCACCAAACTGAAATTTTCTAGTGGGAGCCCTTGGCAGTGGACACACCCTGCTTATTAATTTTGGAAATCTTTATTTAGAAAATTACTACTAGCATTAAACACCTTCTCTGCTAGATTGTTGTTGTTTAACAGATTAGCATCGTATTGAAAATTTATGATTTGAGAAGCTTGTTGCCCCTGACCTTTCCCCCCAGTACAAATGAAGCAGCAGCAACAACAACAATCCACAGAAAGGTGGTGGTTTTTAAAAACCTGGATAGTCAGGACTGATATTCTCAGCACACAATCAGTTCCTTAGGGGAGACCAAATGGTCTTTCGTTTCCTGAAAAATTCTGCAGTGCTTTAAAAATGCAACGAATGCAGCTTTGAAGACTTTTCAACCTTACTGCCACTAGGTGGTGCTGAGTGTTGTTTGGAGGGCCTTTCTCCCTGTTGCTTTTCCCCTCTCTTCCTGCTCCCCCACCCGCCCCATTACAGGGTGATGAGGGCTCATTAGGGAGTTGTTGTTTTTGGACCTGAAAGGTCAAAGGATGACCAGTATTTTTGCATTAAACACAGTAAGAAATTTCAGCTAAAGTTTCATTGCTAAAATCATCTGATTTGGGAGTCTTAAGAAGTTGTACTGCTTTAAAAAGGTTACTGCTCTTGAAGATGAAATGTGTTCCATAGGCTTCCTTTCAGTATTGGTGTGTGGACAGGAGAGAAGGTTTACTTCTTGGAATCCTAAACATACTATTTTAAAGTACACAGACTCCGCACATACATTACACTAGCAGGCTCCTATGCAAATTTGCCCCAAAGGATTCTACTGTGGAAGAAGAGCGGGAAGAGAAGCACGCCACATCTCTGTCTCTTCTATCAGTCAATCACTCATGCAAACAAATAAAGAATAGGTGACAGATGATGACCTGAACTGAGCATCAAGGCTGCCTTCCCTGTCATCAAATTTCCCTTAACCATGTAGCTTTGTTTACATCCTGTGGAATTAGTATGATGCCAAATAGACAGGTAGGTATCCCACACTGTATCTTGTACGCAGTGTGGCTTAGCTATTCATTATGTATCAAACAAGCTTCAACATCTTATGTGTAATGATTTTTTTAAAGAAAGGATCATCAAGAGGGGGGGATGAGAGGGCCATTCATCCGTGCTCTTGACAAATAAAGAAAAGATGTGATACCACTACCCGTGGAATGAGTTCAGAGGCACTACCCTTCACAATATAAACAGATGTTGAGTGGTATGATAGGTTTTTTTTTTTTTTTAAAAAAAAACACCTCTCCTTGACAATATACTCTGCAGTCTTTATATATCTTCCCTAGGAGCTTTCCTGCCACTGTTTTTTTAATGGAAAATAAAATGTTTTAACTATGTATTACATACTGGCCAGAATCCTGTTGTGCAACTTATGCTACACCCCTTTAGGGATGTCATAAGCTGCAGTTATGCTGCAGCCATTTTGGGACTGGAGTTGCTGATTTTCTGTCTTTGGGATGTGGGAACCTTTCTGTTCCTCCAAGTGCAATTGAATGCAGTGGTACATACCGGATAACATCTCCACAGTTCTGCAGTTTAACTTGCGCTACCTGGATTTCAGTCTCCATGTTATATTAATCTTATAACAACGTACTGACAATATTGGGACAATTATTAAGATACTTTGTATTACATACTACATTATTGTGTATTGGCTGAACTGCTGTTGCTGTAGATGTGCCTATGGGAGGATGAAAATATTAACAGTAGAAAGATTTTAAGTAATGAAGGTCTTCTTTCTTTTCTCCCATGGCTTTTTTGATTTGCAAAGAACCATTTCCATTGTGTGGAAGCCTGGCAGCTGCAGGATGAGAAGAGAAATCCTTTTATTTCTGAAATCCACAGCCATTAGATTAAGTTACTGGTAACTAGATTATGTTACTGGGGTAGATTTTCAGTAGTGGAAGACTTCCTCCTTCAATCCTGCAGTACCCACAGCTTCCGCTTGATGGAAGGGATTCTTTCCAAGTCAGAAACGTGCAGGAGAAAAAGGGAGATCTTTAATTACTAAAACCCACACCTGCTGATAACATCATCACACTTGTACAATTGTAACTATGTCAACAGAATTTCAACCATTGTGGTAAATAATATTGTATTGTATTATTTTAATGTTTGATATTATATCTACCTGCATTTCCAAAGTTTTGTCTTGCTTATATTGTTAATTGTTTCAGAAGTCCCTCCCTCACCCTACCCCAAGTTCTGCAGAAAAAGTTCAAGATAGAAATCCAAGTGTAGGGTCTCATCCCAATTTTATGAAAATTTGCTCAGATGTATGCACCACTGAATTCTACTGAGACTACTGGTTATTATAGTGGAAGTGGGGAAAATGTAGAATTACAGGTTTGGAAGGAATCTCAAAGGCCAACCATTGTTTATTACAGAATTATATATTGAATGATTCAGGTACAAAACCCTGACAGGTAGCTGCCCAGCCTTGGCTTCAGTATCACCAGTGAAGGAAAGTCGATATCTCCTGAAGCCATCTGTTTAAAATATTTTCTGTTAAGATATGGCTCCTAAAGTTTGGCCAACATTGCCATGCAGTTTCTACCCATCAGTTCTCACCTTGCCTTGTGTAACAACATAGAACCAATCGACCCCATCTTTCACTCAGCAGCCTTCTGTATCCTCTCTTCCCACTCCACTATTTCTCAATGGATTGCTACAGCACGTTATTGTTGTTTCAACTTATATACAGTTCCATTTTACCAACCTTGGAAGGATGGAAGGCTGAGTCAACCTTGAGCTGGCCACCTGAAACTGTCAGGATCAAACTCTGGTCATGAACAGAGACTTGCCTACAGGGTTATGTTCAGGGCTGAAAATGTAGCTCTCAGATAGTGCACACCCTTTGTTTATCTTCAGCAAAATGAAAATAGGAATGAATTTTCACAGAGGGTGGGGTGGCTCTGAATAAAGGAAAGATTGTGCAGCATTCAGTACATGCAAAAGACCTTTACAAATGATTACCGCTAAAGTGTCTTCAATTGCCCTCCCTCTCTATGTGGGAAATTTCAGATTTATATTGACTCACGCCTGAATAGGCAGAGGGTTCCTACAACACTGGCACATGATCCATAGCCTTGCAACAGAAAGTGCAACTCTCCACAAATCTTTGCTTATATGTAGCTGGGGAGAAGTGTGGAGAAATAATTTAAGAGATATATTTGTGGCTGCAGAATGTTACAGGCATGTTGCTCATCACTGCCAGAATTTTTGAGGCACCCAACATCCAAATAGTGTGCATGCCAAAAGCCACCGAGCTCAGATTTACATTTTAATACGTTTGTCATTAGTTGTGGCATTCATCTAATGTAACCTTCCCAATATCCTGGAGACTGTATGAGGAAATTGTTTTGGAACACTGCTATATATGCACACACATGTGTGCACACACACAGTGTGGTTGCCACCAACATATCATCATCTGTTATGCTCTCCAAATAATTTTCCTTGCAAACAAACAAACACTGATAGCAAAAGTTTATACAACAACGTGGGAAAATATGCATTTTAGTGTATAAAACGTGTACTGTTGATTCCAGTGTGATGCAGTTGCTAGAAATAGACTCAAATGCAGGGTACCATAGAGAGTACAACTGAGTTATGACTCAGGAGACCTGGGTTTAAATCCTCACTTGACTCTGACACCCACTGGGACAATTTCTCAGTCTGATCTATCCCGTTGGGTTGTTGTGATTAAGAAAGCAAGAAAGCAGACTGTGTCTGCCTTGGGATCACTGGGGAAATGCAGAATATAACTGGAAAAAAATACAAATACTTAGAAATGTTACTCTCCTGGGCTTATAAACTACTAAAAAAAAAAAAAATCCCCCAAATGGCATGGTCCATGGCCATGCTGGCTGGAAGACTTAGAGAATAATGTTTCAAAAACAGAGTTCAAACTCTTTATAAAGAAATAAATTTTTCCCTTGAGTCCTCAAGCTCAGGTTCTTTGTAGCTGCTCTCTCCTCGTTGTATCCTCTTTGGGTGGAATGAAGAATTTAATAGGATGTGAATGAAGTCTCGGTCATACTGGTTAACAAAGGGAGTGAGACATAATCATATGTGATTGAAACACATCCAACCACATGAAGAAGGTTCATACCATAGGTATGTCTAGGCTAATGGAGCTGCCTGCTCATGGCAGCCCTTCTAGCCTCATGAAAATCCTGCTCAGAGGGGCAGGGGATGCTGTTGAATGAAATGAGCTGCAATATGGGGGTAAGGAGGCAGAAGGAATCCCTTCAAACTTTATAGCGGTATCTTCTATGAACAGACCATGTCCGCGAAGGAAAGCAACTCCTAGCTTGAACTTTCTGAGATCAATTGAAACGTCAGTTTTAGACGATACTGCTGGCGCTATGGAAGTGATACGCTATTTAGTTGTCCATGACACTGGATAGTTTTCTTTGGAGACATGCACTTTATGCTGTGAATTGAAAATCTAAATCTTTTAAAGTTATAGTCATAGAAGGTAAAGATATTTAAATGTTGGAAAAGGTCCTCAAAGACTCAAAGACTGCAATCTCACATATGGTTACTGAACAGAAAGTCTCAATGAACCCAACTTCTGATTAGACTTATGTAGAAAAGTTTGCTGATAATTACACATTTTGCATATGTCTTTCCCATTACTAGCTACAGTATATCCAAGCATTTCTGGGAGATGGGTTGAACTATATTCTGTATCTGTACGTATCATGTGAAAAGAGAGGCCTCATTGGAAATATAATGCTAGGAAATATTGGAGGCAGCAGGAAAAGAGGACACTCAAATGCGAGATGGATTGAGTCCATAAAGGAAGTTATGGCCTTGAGTTTGCAAGAGCTAAGCAGGGCTGTTAATGAGTGGACCTTTTGCAGATCTCTCATTCATAGAGTTCCCAAAAGTCATAATGGCATATAACAACCAATCATAAGTAAGCATCTTATGCATTAAACGTAAATTGTATCTCACCAAGAGTCTCGGACTCTTCTTCATTTAAATCCTTTGCTTATTCAGTCTTCATTTATTCCTTTCTCTCTTTATGGTTTTTGAAAGCTAGTAATCAACTTGAAAAAGTGCCACTACAAGTGACTTAGATCTAAATTTGTGTGCTTGAACATCAATTTTTTTATCATCACATCACATTATATACTCTAATGCTATGTTGTGGTCTTGTGATGTAAAGCATTCTCTAGAGTTTGATGAGGTTGCCTCCAAGAGCCACTAGCATATGTGTTTTTATGTATTAGTGTTCATAAAAGAGATTCCACTTGGGAAGATTTACAGTGTTTAAGGATTGTGTGCCAGATGGTAAAAGCCATATGTATGCCTGAATCCTCTGAGAGATGGTCTCCCTCCCCAGCACCATTTGCATTTGTTTTTGTTTACTGAGCAGAATATGTGTCTGGGTTCATAAAGTTTTCACATGGTGGGCCTCCTGCATCAGGAAGGAAGGCACTAAATCTGTCCTCCTAAATTTGAACTATTGGGAATTGTAAAAATAGTAGCTGAAATTGGAGATGGGCAGACAGGCCACAGAGGAGGAGTAATTGTTTTGAAACTCATACATAGGATCTGATTGCTCAAATTAATTGGTTAACAATATTCCCTATTCTCTGGAATGTTTTATTCAAGCCTGTTCCAAGCCTGGGGGAGAACTAACAAATTAGAGACAAAAAGAAAAGAAAAATAGAAAAAGATAAAAGAAAAAGAAGGAGGGGGTACCCTTTTAAAAAATCTTTTCTTTTCCTTCTCTATTTTGGCAAAACAAATAAAAGTGCTGATACATTGTTTAATGGAAATACCAAAGCAGTATGTTGGAAATTCTGAGTCTAAACAAAAGAAACAGAAAAAAAATGTGCAGAAACTGATTTTAAAAGAATAAAGAATACTGTACATCATACTATTGTTGGAAGCCATTGCTAATTAATGTAGTAGTGGTTATATTATTGAATTTATCTTATAAAATGACTAACTTAACTTTTGCTCCCCAGATGAGTCCCAAGGAGGCCACTGCAGCAAGGATTGCAAAATAAAAATAAAATCCCCAATAAATAACTTTACAGTAACTTTGTTTAGCATGTCTCCTCCTCTTCCTTCTTCTCATCCTGGAAGCTATGCCTATTCTGACTTCAGACTCAGCATCTCCAATCAGTGATATTGTGCTGCATCCCAAACCATTTTGTACAGCTTCTCACCCAAGTTCTCCTTCTTGCACTCTGTTTCCCATTCATTTTACCCTGCAGGATCAGCTGAAGCAGTTTGTACTTTCCATGTCTCATTCGATAACCAAAGGCTTCTACGTTTCTGCAGCCTACCAGTCTCACGATTTCTTGGGCCAGTGTTCTGTTTGCTCTCTCCTTGCAAGCAACCCATCGGTTACATGTGCAGTTGTGTTTTCTTTTCTGAATCTCAACTGCCTTCTCCATAGCATGACGGCTTCTGCACTCACTACATGGGCAACACCTGCCTTCAAGTATCCTGGGGGCCAAGGCATTGTTGGGTGGTGGGTGGGCAAAAAAAGCTACCTGGGCTGCTGCTCCCATAGTGCTTTAGCCTCGAGGCTTCCACAAACCAGGCATTACAAGATATCCAGCCAAGACACAGCCATCCTATAGAGTTGGGCAGGTGGAAATTTGAGGGGAAAAAACGGTTCTGCTGTTATCCTTTTCTTCCTCTTTCTCCCTTTCCCTGTGAATGTTGCTGTGCAATGGAGGGCATAGGAGAAGTTCTGCTGCCACTATGCCTGTGGAGACCTTTGCTCTGTAGTTGTAAATAGGATACTGGTCTTGGTCTTTATTTATTTCACTTTGAAATCTTCATTGGCCACACTCTTGATACAAGACATGCTTAGCATCCTGCAATAAATCCACAGTTCTTTACAGAGTACCATCAAGTCGATTTTAACTTAAGGTCATCATTTCCAGGGTTTTCTAGGTACACAGTATTCAGAAGTGGTTTACTATTCCCTTCTTTTGAGGGTATCCTAGTATTATGCAGCTTGCCCAAGGGCATACAGGCTGGTTCTACTTGTAGGAGGTACAGTGTGAAGTTGAACTCCCAACTTAGATATCTAACAGCCTATACTGTATTACACTTCATGATTCCATGCCATACAGTAGCACTGAGAATACACTCTACCATGTGCATTCTCAGTGTCAATGTTAAGGTTTTGTTTCATATTGCATTCTTCGTCTTAAGGAAGCTGCTCTGGGCCATCACTATTTTGACCGTTATTATGCTCTCACTGTTCATTTACGGAGCCAATTCCAAAGTACTTATATTTTATTAACGTCTTTCACACTTTCCTTTTTGGATCTTCAGCTGTATTTCTTGGATTGCTACTTTTTCACTAATTGCCATGATTTTCGTACATTTTACCACCATGTTCTTCACTGACTTCGTTGATTTTATCAAGTAATCTATGCAGGCCATCAGACAGTGCAGTCCAGACTCAAGGATATGTTGGCTGCAGTGGGTTTGGAATGGGCAGAAGCCTCCTGTGCCAGCAGAATTGCCTTTGTGCTGGCTGGCACAACTCCCTTGTCATGGCTGATCTCAGATCTGCTAGCTCAATTGGATCTGTTACCACAGCTGCTGTGCTGGCTGAGATCCTCCCAGCAGAAGAGCCAAAAAAGGCGGTGGGGGGGGGAGAAGGGAAGGAGCAGGAGAGGAGCTGAGTTCAACATCCAAAACTCTCCTGATCTAGACTCACAGCCAGTATGCTGGCATACAGTTAGACTGGGGTCAGGGTAGTCCTAAGTAATTTCCAGCATCCATAGCCTGGGAGGAGTTTGGATTCTCTACAGTCTCAGCTGGCTTCGTCTCAGCTCAGCCAGCCTTCAGTCATTTTGGCTAGTTAGGATTGCGACCAAAATTGCTAGTAATAGTGCATCATCTGCATACCAAATGTTTGACAGAGATCCATGGATAATGATACTGTCATAACATGTCCGAATTTGTAGAATATCATTTAAAAATCCCCCAAATTGGAGAGTGATACCTTAAGATTAGATTTGCGGCCAGCATTCTTTTAGGAAAACTATGCACATAAAGGCAAATGGTTGTTCTTCTTTCTGGAATGCAGGTCATGAGCCCAAGGACACAACTGATCCCCTAATCATTTTAGTTACAGTACTAGGAAAAGATCAGGCACATGATGTACAGTCCAGGAAACAGGTAATACCACTTACACAGACATATGGATCTAAACAATACAAGAATATGAAATCACACACAGATTTTTGTCTTCCACAATTGGAAATACTATTCGGGGATCATCTGTAGCTCCCAGAGAACGAAATTGTTCATTGTTCGCTTGTTTAAAAAATGTGTGTGTTTCTGTGTCTCTATATCTCATATAAGCTGTATAAGTTGTATGTAACAAATGCATTCTGCAAGTACTGCAGCAGCAGTGGAAGGCTCTATCTTCCCACAATTTTTTAGAGCAGGGCTGTCTAACTGAGTGTTCTATAAATGTTTTGGACTACAAATCCCAAGATCATTCCCTATCTTTATGCTGGCTGGGGCTGATGAGAATTGAAGTCCAGAACATCTTGAGGGCACCAAGTTAGGGAAGGAAGTAAGATAGGAAATGGGCAAAAGAAGGGTATCTTCGTGTGGCTGTTATAGTGTGGCTCTTAACAGTGAAGCAAGGTGTAGCACAAGCAGGTAAGGGCTACAATGCAATATCTGACCAAATAATATCAACCAGACTTCTTGGAAAACCTATCAAAATAACTGTAATTCAAGTACAGATGCTGAAGAAGAAATCTAAAGCTCTAATACAAGTTTCCAGAAGAAAATTGATCACACTTCAGAACAGCTATGCTGATAATCATAGGTGACTAGAAAAGCAAAATAAGAAACGAAGTAGAACCAAACATCATCAGAGAACTTGGTGCAGAAGTCAGAAATGAAGTAGGACAGCAACTTATTGCAAACCAAATAGGTATCTATACACATGGATGACAAATACAGAAATCAAAAGCTAACACAGTTAGAAATAAAAATGGAATTGTTTTATTCTCTGCCAGAACAAAACCAGACCAGAACTTTTAATGTCAAAAAATAAAACACTACAACAATCTTAGAGCCAAAATATAATTTAAATAAAATTTCTGTTGAATTTAACTTTTTTTTATTTGAATAACTCTGGAATAAACTCAACTGACCACAGATCAGAAGAACAGTGGATTGAAATGAGAGGTAAAATCAGGGGAAAATGTAAATAGACTATTATTGTAGTCAAAAGAAAAGAAACATTTTGGATATGACTGATGAAGCTGTTAAAATTATTAGTTCTCATATTAGTGACACATGAGAAGCAAAATGATAATTACAAACGTCCAATTTTAGAAAGCAAACTGAAAGCCACTTTCGAAGTATTCAGCAGAAATAAATTACCAGGAACGAATGGGATAGAAACAGACTACAGTATATCAAGCCACAGAGACTCAGTCTATTGATATCTTAACAAGAGTATGCTAACATATATGGGGAAGGGGAAAATAAAACAATGTTCCAAGACTGGAAATATTCAATATACATTCCATTCCCAAAGAAAGGAGATGCCAAAGATCGAGTAACTAAAGAACCGTTGCATTAATTTCCTTTACAAGTGAAGTGATATATACAGAGGGAGAAAAGCTCAGAATTCCAGCTAGATTCAGAAAAGGAAGATGCACCACAGATCATGTTGTAAATATAGAGTATACCAGAGAATTACAGTAGAACATCGGACTATGCTTTATACACTGCATCAAAGCTTTTGACTGCATGGTCTGTGAAAAGCTTCAGCTCAATCTAAAGGAAATATGAGTGCCACAATATTTCATTGTCCTTTTGCATAGTCTATGCTCTAAGTAAAAGTCTACTATTCAGGCAGGATATGATGAAAAATAATAGTTTTCCGCTGGTAAAGGTGTCAGATGGGGATGTATTTTATCTGCCCGTCTGTTCAGTGTTTATGCAGAATACATCATATGGAAAAATGGATGAGATTCTGATGAAGGAGGAATGAAAATTAATGGAAGAGGCATCAGTAATTGAATATATATAGATGATTGTTTCAAGCCCGTACAAAATTTGAAGCAAACCCCTCTGCCTCCCCCCTTTTTTGGCACATCTGTCCCCAGCATATAGGCTCTGATAATGAAGTAGGGGCAGGGTTTGTATGGAAGAAGGGGTGAGTCTTGAACCTTATTCTTTTCCTCTACAAATGCCTTTCCCTTCCTAAGGTTTTCTTAGCAATACTGTACCTACATACTGGCCAAGATCCAGAGAAGTATTTCCCCTGATGGAACTGCTTCTACCAGCAGAATCAGGTGAAAATCTTTTGGCTGCTGCTGCAGAAACCCCTTCGAGCCACTTTTCAGCTAACAATGTAAACGGGATGGTGGAAGAGAATAAAGTTTTGCTGCACCAGTACATGCCCACTAGCATGATGTTGAATGTGGGTTTAAGATTTCTCTCACACTTGAGGGTGGTCTTGCAAGTTCAGTCTGAAAAGCAAGAGTATGTAGAGCCAAGACACAGAGGGAAAGGAAGGTGGCCTTACTGACAGGAATTGGCTTTGCCTGCAGGGCAGTAGCCTTGCTGCAGCTTTCCTTTTCCTTCGTAAAACCTGCTAATGTGCGCTCCAGCCCATTAAAGGTGAGAGTAGGGAGTTGAAATTTACTAGTAGTCAAGGGAGAATGGAGGTCCTATTGTCAGTTTCATGTATTAATCTCCAAGGAATGCAAGATCTGCAGCCACTGCTTAGACGTAAACTTTACAAGGAGCTTCATAGTTTGCTGCTTCAAGAATCGAACCAAATGATCCAAGTAAGAGCAGATATCCTTTAAAAGGGGGAAAAAGATTTCTGTTTATCCTAACACTAGTTCCCTCACTTCCACATGTTTCATGTCAGCTTGCTTTTGTTTTGGGATTGGACACCAGAGGTAAACACAGCCTTAATTTGCATGTCTGAATATTCAGCCATATAGTTTTGAACGAACCGCAACACTACAGAGGAGATGATCTATCACCTTCTCCACATGCAGCTGGTATCCTGTCTAATTTGACTCTGAGGTTGGTTACTTTCAGGTTCTGAGGAAATGCTTTCTCTGTAGACTGTTAATAAGATCATGTTCAATAACAGAATTGGGAGAACCATATTGGCTGGGCCAGCTGTGGCCATGCTGTGCAGGGAGTTCTGGGAGTTGCAGTTCAAAAGGGTAATTTTTACAAGCCCTTGCTGTTATTCTATCTAGGCTCAGAAAGGAATAAGTGCTATGACAGGCAAGATGATGATAATGTCAAGAGAGGAAAATGGTTATGCTTTTAAAATTTTTATTGCCCTAAAGGGGATATAAATGAAAATATTAAAGGAGAACCACTTAATACAAATGAGGAACTACCTACATAAAATAACTACCAAATTTCGTTATCTTGATCCCTTAGCTCCACTGTGGATACAAGACTGAACTTAATATTAAACAGTTTAGAAGGAGAAGTTGGATTAATATAGTCTTATAGTCTAGGAAGCATGCCAGTGACAGGTGCTAGGTAAGGACTTACACCATGACTCAACCAAGAAATGTTATTCAGAAAAAACATGTTTTTCCTTTAAGCCTGTGCTTCAATTGACTTGAATCCAAGAGGCCATCAGGGCATGATTAATAATTAAACATTTGTGTCTCAAATACTTTCTGAAGCATTGTCACAAATAGGAAATATTATTTCTTGGGCATTCCTACACTGCAGTACTAGGAATCTGTTCTCTTCAGAGGCAGACACCATTTTGAAGAGAGTCAGTGCTGTGTGGTTGACAGAGTGACAGACTATGGTTCAGGAGACCTAAGTCTGAGTCCTGGTAAAACTGCCACTGAAATATCTCTCATACCTTGAAAATCCATAACATGTGAAGTGCCATAACATGGGTAATACTTGATAACAGAGCAACAAACTGTTTTGGAAGGTACACACAATACACAATATCACACAGCAGTAAGATAATGCTGTAGGGAGATTTCAGCTTTGTGTTCCTGTTTTACTTCCCACTGTAACACATTAAAGAAGTGATTTTATGTATGAAAATCAAAACAAGATCCATCTGCTTATCGTGAAGTGATATCTCTGGTTCACCGCAAGCACTGAAAAATAAAAACCAAATGCTACTTTGCATGATATTCGCAACAGCAAAGGCTTAAAGGTTGTACAGTATAGCAATGATTTTTATTGAATCCAGATTCTCTCCTACATTTTTATGACAACGTTTTAGCCAGACAGTGACTTCTAGAAAGTTACTAGAAACTGTTTTAAACCACACATTTCTTCCATCGTAGGAAGAGTAATAGTATAGTTCATTTAATATTGGAAAAAGGATGCATGCTGCTGCAATATAGTATAACATACACTGCATCCTATACATTCACACAACAGAGGGAAATAATGTTGTGGAAAGACCAAAGTCCCAAGACTCAGCTTTGGATTGCCAGCATTCTTTGCAACACCCCCCCCCCCCCAAATCATGGGGTACAGTGGCAAAGGCGCCAGCACATTACACACTTAGAGGTGGTACTAATCCATTTACAGTGACAAAGATATCCCCTATCCCATACAATCCTCTGGGTATGATGATGACAAGAGTGAAAGCGTGAATGCCCCACTAGATGAAATACTTGCGGAATTAATCCATATTGGTTGAAGGTCGAAAAGTCTGTAGGTTGAGGCTCCATTGACCTACAATGCATTGAAAACCGATTAATCCGTAACCGGCTGTTTTTGTTCCATTTTGTCCCCCCCCCCCCGGTCTGTAGGTCGATTCTGCAAGTCGAACCTAAATTTTGCGGCCAGAGAAGTCTGTAACTTGAAAAGTCTGTAAGTGGAGCCTGTAAGTCGAGGGTCCACTGTACTGGTCCTGTATTTGGAAGCAGTGCTCTCTCGAGTGTTAAAAGGTGTAATTAGGAAAACATAGCAGGCACCTGTTTTCTTTGTGTGTCTAATTAGAGACATGTGCATAATACAGGAGATCATTTATCCTTGCAAAAAACATTGGAAGAGCAGAAAAGATGCAGTTCCTGAATATGTGTTTTGGCACAGAGACTCAGGCACAAATGACTCAGCCTCATAAAATTCTTTGAGGACAGATGTAGAAGAAACCCGTGAGCAACATCAAACATTCCAGTCAACTCGTGACTATCCATGTTGCACACACAGAAACATGGATGGGAAAGTTTGAATGAATGCATTCTGTGTAGGTGGGCTTTTGGTAAAAAACCTTACAAAAAAAACACAACAACACCCAAACCAGAAAACAAAACCTAGCTTGACAGTGTGTTCAAAGAAGCTTTGCAATGGCTGGATCTCTTTTGTGTAAGGAATTCGTAATAATTATCTTAGCAGAGTAAAATACCATCAGTAAGAGACCTACATAGGCAGCCTTCTATTCCTTGGTTACCTTTCAACAGTAAGCAAAAGAGAATAAGGAACAAGCTACTCCCCTGAAGAAGGAGGAAGTGATCTAGACCAGGGGTTCCCAACCTTGGGCCTCCAGATGTTCTTGGACTTCAACTCCCAGAAATCCTGGCCAGCAGAGGTGGTGGTGAAGGCTTCTGGGAGTTGCAGTCCAAGAACATCTGGAGGTCCAAGGTTGGGGACCACTGATCTAGAGGAAGTGATCTAAACATAACAGTACACAAGTAATCATTTACAGAAAACCTATGGGGGGCAAGATGCCCAGTGTCACCCAACTTTCTAGCTGTCTTTTGTAAACCCCCCCCAAGTTTTCTTTTAAATACAGTACAGTATTGCTGCACTTACTTTAACACTCTGCAGGACCTGTAGTATTCAGTGATGAAGCAGAAATGGCTGCAAGGGAAAACTTTCATGTGTCTCTCATTATAAAACACTCCACAGAATAACATGGGGGCCTAATGAATTCAAGCAAGGCTCGCTGCACCTCTCTTAACTTTGCAAGGAGACTCCTGCAGAAGAGGAGCAAAATACTTCCTGTCAGTTTAAGAGATGAGCATATGAAAATTGATTGACATAAACAGGAGCAGACATAAGAGAACCTAAAGAAGCTCTTTCTCTTCCCACCCACCCCCTTTTTTTCATAAGATTGTGATGCTACAGCAAGCACCAGCAAGCAGAGAACATCCTCCTTATTTCTGCAGGGTCACTCCTTCCCATATTTCCTGTGTGAAACAACATTACATGCTCACTACATCTGCACAATTATAGCAGTTTGACACCATTCTAACCACCATAGTTTGCATCATATGAGGTCTTGGAATGTGTAGTTTGAGGAAGCACTTAGAAGTCCCTAATAGTGAGCCCTAGTACAACCCCCTGAACTATTTCTAAGTAAATAGGCATGATATGATATGATATAAATCCCAGGGTGGAGTTTTGGCAGTTAAATCAGTGTTGAATTGCAGAACCTTTTCCCCCCCAATTTTTAAAAAAACTTCTTAATTCCCAGAAGAGATCACTCAAGGCTTATGCATGTTAAGATGCCCCAGTCTCCCTTACAGATGGATTCTTGAGGAAGCTTTGGCTTGGATTTTCATGCAGCAGGAAAACTTCTGAGTACATTGATAGGATACATGACCTGGAGCTGAACCCAGGCCTCACCACAAAAATGTCTGATGCATCAAACCTCTGGACTTCACTTTCACACTGCCTCGGCAGCAGTTCTTCCCAGTAGGCAAAGATGAAAGCAAAAATTCTAATTCAAAAAATTCCAGTGCCTTGTGGAACAAGATTCGCTAGTCCTATGAATATATTCTGCTGTTAGGAATATGTCAAATTATTGCTTTTTAAAAATCCTTCTTTGTTTTGTAGGGATTAAAAATATCAATATTGTTTACCTTCTGTTCCAAATTCTTTGTACTTGCAACGGTTTCTGCAAATTCCAGGAGCCAATTATCTGCTTGATGTAATGCCAACCCAGGAAAAAGTTTATCTCCTGTCACTCCCTGTGGCCACCATCACCTGAAGCTCCATTTTTCCCTGTGAAAAATAAAAGCATTATTCCCTCAAGCTTGTAGGAAAATCAGTACCAGACCCTGGCAGAGTGTCTATCTTTGGAATCCTTTTAAAAAATGCATTAAGCAAAAAAGATCCTAATGTGTGGAGATCCAGATGTGTGGCTGAATCCACCCAACTACCTATGCTGGCTCCAGATTTTCTAAGTGAAACTGTCCATCAAGCAGAAATATCAGTGACAGAAACCATGAGAGAATGCAGGTGGAATTGAAGTTCCTTTCTTCTCCAGTATTCTCTCTCACTTCCTAAACTGAAATCTTACAATCACAGTCCTTTCCTAGGAATCTCTCTGTCCACTGGGCTGAACCAAAAAATCCCTACACCTGCCCTTGGACCTGTTGTGCCATTTGGAGCAAAGCAAGGAGTGGAGTATCAGCTTAGCAGTTCAGGAGCCTTTCTGTTGCACAAGTGCTGCAAGCAAATTCCAACAGTAACATAGGGCCTTGTGGAACTCCCCACATAACTGGTGTGCTGTAGGGTAAGGCCTTACCGCATGCAAGCCCAAACAGAAATGGTAGCAACTGCTACACTATTTTGTGTACTTGGGTCCCTGTCTGGGTGTCGGGGGGAAAAGGGACAGACTGTTCCCGATTCTAAGTTGCCGAGTTAACTGGGGTTCATTCTAGATTGTGGACCCAGATTCCTGGATCCCTCTCAGACTCTTCTATTCCGCCCTGCAACCCTTTCCTGTGATACCACAAGGATACATGCCATGACATCAGGAAGGCCAGATCCTTGGTCTCCGATTTTGGCCTTAAGATCTCAGGGCATAGGATGCTGTTGACCTGGCCTCCCTCTTACCAACCACCTTGCTTCTGATGTCAGAGGAATTCAAAAGAAAGGCCTCAGAAGAAAGTCTTTGTATGCAGACAGGACCACGTGGGTAAACCATTCTGTTAAGTATCCACGTCCCCAACTATTTAGCGTTCAAAAGTAAACACACACATACTCCACAATCAAACAAATAAAAAAGAATCCTTTTTTGTTTGGGAATATAGTCTGAGTCAGCGTAGCTGCTTTGAAACCCAAAAGATATGCTCCATGCACCTGATTCCGTAAGTGGTGTATATGATCATCCAGAATGTGTAACTTTTTTACGTTGACTTCTTTTCTGTATTTGTGAATATGGTGTGAACTGCAGTCTTTTTACATTGTTTGCTTCTATAAGAAAATGTATTTTTACACCAGTTTATATTGTCAATTAAAAGGCACAGGGAGAGGTGGCCTCCCAGGGCTCTTCCTAAAGATTTTTTTTTTTTTTTTTGGCACAGATGCCTTTTTAAGTGTTTAGTAGCTTTCTGGAGAATATGGGTTTTTTCTGGGAGGAATGAAACCAAATGAAACAGCTTCATCTTGTAACATTGCAATTGAGTTTATTGTTCCAGAGAGAAACTGTATTTTGTGAACAACACTTTGAAGCATTCTCTGGTCTCAAGTTCCTGGGATGGAAGGGGTGCCAGGAAAATTTGCTGCTCAAATTGGGTTCTATGCAAAAACACATCCCTCTGGACTGACTGAAATAAGACCTCCTTTTTCATATGGGCGAATATAAATACTATGCTTGCTTGTTCCTATCACAATAGGCTGTATCAAGATGTAGTCATACTTAGAGCAGAGCTGTTGAAATAAATCAGCATACAGGTAAATGAACATAGGGCTTTTTTTTTTTTTTTTTTTTTTGAGGCTGCTATGTGTTTTAAGTGCAACAGCTTATTTTCTGACTTTGGCAACCCTATGAATGAGTGACCTCCGAAACGTTCAGCTCTTATGGAATCATCTCATGATTGCCTTTCCAACTATGCAATTGTGAGCAGATAAAATTACAAGAATATAGGGGGCTGAATCAGAGCGTAGGTCTATCCAGCCCAGCAATGTTAACTCTGACTATCAGCAGCTGGATTCTTTTTTAGCCCTGTCCCTACTAATCCTTCGTAGTCTGTCTTTGAATAACTCTCCTTAATAACCAGATTTGACCTTCTTTAGGCTATGCAATCAGATGATATTGGTGTGTTCAGACTGATATGGCTTTATTGTCATGGTTTTATCCATAGTTTCAATATGTTCTGGAAAAGCTCTAGAGGTTCCTGGATGAAGTCTTGCTTCAGGCCTTGTTACAGGACAGAGACAGCTTTTTTCACATTGATGGATGATCTACACAGGGGGAGTGTGTCCTGATTGGTTCTTTTGGACCTTTCAACAGCTTTCAGTACCATTGACTGTGATATCTTTCTGGGATGGGTCTTAAAGGTACTGTTTTACAGTGGTTCTGATCATTTTGGGATGGCCAAACTCAGAATGTGGTATTGGGGAAATCCTGTTTGACATGCTGGCAATTGGTCTGTGGTGTAACTCGAGGCTCAGTCCTGTCTCCCCAAGTTATTCAACATCTACACGAAACTGCTAGGAGGGCACATGTGACTCCTTTACTACAACACCTTCACTAGCTGCTAGTCTGTTTACGAGCCCAAATGAAAGTGCTGGTTATTCCCTATAAAGCTCTATGTGGCTTGGGTTCAGACTATTTGAAGGATCATATCATCTAGTATGAGACTTATTAGTTTTTAAGAACTTCTGGAGAGGCCCTTCTCTTGGTTACACCACCTTCTCGAGTTTGTTTGGTTAGGATACGAGAGAAGACCTTCTTTGTGGTTGCTCCCAGGCTTTGGAATGCGCTGCTCAAAAAGCCAGGTTGGTCCTCCCACTGCCTTCTGTTACAGGCAAAGGCTTTCCTCTTCAGGCAGGCTTTTAAACAGCAAGTGTCTCAGGAATGCTTGTTTATTAACTCATAGATTTTTACATGTTTTAACATTGGTTTTAATCTTAGTTTTAAACCTTAATATATGTTTAATTGTTTTTAATATGATAGTTATATAGCATTTTAAAACTTTAGCTTGTTTTATAGTTCTGCTTGTTGTGAGCTGCCTCAGATTTTCTATGGGGAGAAAGGATCAGCCAGCCAGCCAGCCAGCCAGCCAACCAACCAACCAACCATCATTCATTCATTTTGGGTACTGTTTTGACACTAATGAAGTACTGAGCCAGACCTGGGGCATAATGTACAGTGTTTCAGTTATGATAAGAATTTTTATAGGATCATAGATCTTCACAGTTTGTTGTTACTGTTTTTATTCTAGATGTTGTGGATGGTTGTCATATGCTGTCAAGTCAAAACTGATTTATAGTGATCCTAATAGGGCATTCAACATAAGTGACATACTTAAGAAGTGGTTTTACCAATTTCGTACCCCGAGGTGAGTTTCCATGACTGAGCAGGGATTCAAACCCAGGCCTTCTGAGTCCCAGTCTGTCACTCCGTCCACTCCACTCCACTGGATATTCTACTGGATAATACATGAAAGAAATAAAAACAAGGAGCACTAGTTAATATATATACATATCTCCATGCTTTATATATATATGATATAAATGATATATTTATAGCTGATATAAATCTACATATCTCCATGCTTTATATATATATCATTTATATCAGCTATAAATGCAGAATAGCCCATAGAATATATATATGGGGTAAAAGTCCTATAGCATTCTGCATTTATAGCTGATATAAATGCTATATATATAAAGCATGGAGATATGTAGATATCTTAACTATATATATTCATTCTTCAATTAACTAATTTAATTAGTTGGTCAATATATAGCTCACAGCAGAAAAGTGAGCAATGAAATGTTTAAAATAGCACATTTAAATGTAAACAAACATAGCAACAATGAACAAAAAATAATGAATGGCATAGAATAAGACCATGCTTGGGATTCCATTGTCTTTTAATTAATGTATTTAATTAAATGGTTAATTAGCTGAAAGCATCCCACTTGTATAATTGAAAATTATAATCCCTTGACAGTCCTAAGTGGAAGCAGACATTCTCTTCAGATATGGTGCCACTTTAAGAATTAACAAAAGCAGGAATCTGGAAGTGGCTGAAAACTAATAGAGTAATGGAAGACAAATGTGAAGACCATGACTTTAAACTCAGGGCAGATCATGCAAAAATAAATCAATAGCTATTGACATGTACCTTAAGAAGAAACACCACATGGATTTTGGGATCACATTTTATAGTTTTTCTTTGATTTCCTCAATATGCTCCAGTTTGTTTCAGATTATTTGAAGGCTGTTTCTGGTTTAGGCCACATAATTCTCAACCCTGGTTTATATAAAGAATTAACAATATTTGCAAAGTTAAAAACAACAACAACACTGAAATGCACGAACACTCAAAGTGTCCATGCTATTCCATAACTTTGGTGATACTAAATTTAGCACAAATAGAAGAATGTTCATTTGGGAATAAAAAGCTTCTCAAGAATTCAAAGCAATAGATGTTGTACAACTGTTTAGAAAACAGCAAAACAGCATATGTGGACTGCCTGCCATACTACCACAATACCCCTTGTGCTAAAGCATTGGCCAGATTTTACCCAGGCTCAATCAACGTGCCAACCTTTTACTTTTGCCCAGATGAGAGGGGAATGCTGTCGCTGAAAATGTTTGGACAATGGATACATACAATTATGCATCAGATTATTTTTAGAAAGGATTTTTTTCCATGTTTAAAAAACAACAACTTGATTTTAAGAGTGGCTATATACACTTTTATTTCCCCTACAATAACAGATAAATTGTGGAGGATTTCTGGAGGGGTGTTTGGGAAGGAAATTATTGTGCAAGAAATTTGCCCAGCAGAACCCACTGGGATGTTTGTGTATCATCAATCCATCTCCACACACCTATATCTGTGTTAGAAATGGCTGAGTAGCTGCTGTCTGAGCCAAGAAAAACATTTATTTTGGATGCTGCCTATTTAGAACTGATGGCTTTGCTAAATTTCAGAAATGTGTTTGGAATCAGAGAGATCTGTTTATTGGAAGGATAGAAAAAATAGATGGGAAAAGAAATTACTTAGGTGATTTCAAGTCACACCATCCAGCGGCTGCCCTTTGCTACAGGTCTGACCTTCAGTTCCACACACTGAATGTTCCTTAAATATTTGTCCAGATATTTTGGGAATAGGCAGGTAACAGCTATGCCGTCTGCTCAGATTAGTTTCCAAGCCGAATAATATGACATTAAGAAAAACATATGCCATTCCTAGCAACATATTCTTTTAAAAGATCAGCCAGGGATGGGGAAAGTTACTTTTCTTAGACTACAGTGCAGAAAATATCCAGGGTAGAAGCATGGCCATACATAAAAATCATGTAGAATTGTACAGATTTTGTTAATTAAAAAAAAAAACATTTTACTGACCAGACTTTTAGGTGCTAGAAAAGTAGGAAATAAATATATAATTTCAAGTCATCCCTCTATCATACTTAGCTCTGAGCACCATAATTAGCACAGCGGATGCACATCGTTCACACTTGGGCAAATATTTGTTGTATTCCGAATCCATGGCCTTTACATTGGATGCCTCGTCTGTCCATGTTGAAAGTAATGGGTTTTACACATGTAGCTCAGAGACATTCAACGTCACAGTCTATTAATATCCAGTGTTGCCACACACCCACTTCCAAATGTTGTTCAACATTGCACCAAGGCACTTAATATAATGACCAGTGGGAAATAAGCATACCCAATTTCTCTCAGCAGTCTGAGGAAAAGGAGCAGCTGTTTTAGAGAGATAAACATATACACAGCTGGCTTTGAAGCTGACACGGTTGTCCTCTAAACTACTAATTTGATGGCAGCATACCAAAGTAATGGATATCTCTAGACTGTTATCATCCACTCTGAAATTAAACAGATAGAAACAGGATCATAGTAAATCTCAAAAGACTGTATGAAAACCACCACTGAAATGACTTTTTAAATCCATGCCCTATCTATCCTATATTCTAAGCTCAATTGTGAGCATCCTATCTTGGTGCTACTGAACACCATAAGACTACTGAATGGACTAAAGTGGTGTCTAGGTCAGCATTTTCTTTCCAAGAGTAGCCAAGACCAGAAGACTCAAAAGCTCCAGCCACCACGTGAGAATTTGAAATAGTATGCCTCTGTTTACAATGCCAGCTTGCAAAAGTAGTTTTGGAGCTGGCACATCCCCATTTGCCTATCTCTCTTTAAAACATGTGACGGCATTGCATCTTTTCAGAGCCTAGAAAAGTGACTTTTTGAATGTTTCCTTTGCTAGCCAGGGTAGTCTGTGAGCTGTAGTCCAAAAGGTAATTTTTCTCGACTTTCTTTTTACACGTTCACACCAGCAGACATTGGGTGTGGAATTATCCTGACAGACTGGGAAAGTTTGTTTTATTTGTTATTTATTTATTGTGTGCGTATGTATTCAATTTATAGGGGGTACCCAGTGCATTGTAGTGGACAGAGTGATGGACTAATACTCAGGAGGCCTTGGATTGAATCCCTGTTCAGCCATGGAAGCTCATTGGGGGTGTGGAACCAGTAAAACCACTCCTTAAATATTTCACTCACAGTGAAAGCCCTAATAGGGTCTCTGTAAGTCAGTTATGACTTGACAGCCCATAAAAAGAACAACAATAATATGTATTCAATTTATAGTTCACGCATCTTCCAAAGCTTCCAAGGCGCTGTGGTGGGATTTTTCCTTTTTTTATCCCTGGCCCGTGCTCAAAACGACATGCACACAGTCCTTTCAGTAGTCAAAACAATTTCTCAGGGTTTTAATGAGATATTTTCTAAATTCTCATTTCATTGTTATTCATCCTAGTCCTTTGCAAAGAAGAAGATTATGAACCGAAATGCATACATTGTTTCAGATCAAGTGCCAGATCAGTTTGCTGAAACGGCAATGTGAGTTGTACTGCTTTTTTGTGTGCAGAGCATTGGAGTTTTCAAAACAAGGACGTCGACAACATGAGTGGGTGTGCAATTTGTTCAGCAACTGAAAAAGTTGCCTCATAAATATTCCATGTGCTCATTTGCACTCAGAGATGATCCTTGACCTGAAATGCTTACTGAAACCTGGAAAATGAGCTGGCTTGGATGAGATATTTTCCTTCCCTTAGAATGTATGCAGTTCCTGCCCATTTGAGCTCCAACACTACTACTCTCTTACCCCATAAGATGTCTAGGGTGGCTGTTACCAAGGTCACCACATCCCAGACATTTATAGATCATTTGACTGTAAGTGGTTTACATCAGTTCCAATTGCCCAGCCCATGCTGGGAAGCTTCCTGGTTATTGACAGCACTGGGGGCGGGGTAGCAGCTCATTCACTTGAAATATCTCCCATTTCTCTTCCTATGAATAAGGTGCGGATTTTGAAAGGCATTCATTTCCTCACTGTGTTCCTGGGAGAAAAGCCAGCCCATCTAGCCTTGGGCAAGTGGCACAGTCCCAGGGTGACCCCAGCAGAGGAGAATGGAAAATGATTTCTGAGTATTCACTACCTAGGAAACCCTGGTAAGGACTGCCATCAGTTGGAATCAACTTGATAACGCACAATTATTACTGATTATTATTTATGCACAGCTATACTTCAGAATTGACTGAGCTATATACCAAAGTTATAATATGTACTTAAGATACATTCTACTGGCAAGAATCTAGTTTCTGAAGGTTTTTGGAAGCATGTGCTCTTATAATAATACAAAGCTCAAGAGAGATGTGTCTCATGAGTTACCTATGGAACTGTTCTTTTTATTTTAACCAGTTAATTTCTTTTTCTTCCTATGGTTGCTATTCAACCAGTTACAGAGATAACCTGATGGGAACAAAGCAAGCATTCAGTCAGGAGGGGAAAAATGGGGAAACAATTACAGTATTCAAATCTTCTTTCAAAAAAAAAAGGCCTGACTGTTTTTGCTTTATAAATTATGTTTTATGTACACAAGAATTTTATATACACACTAACTGTAGTTTGAAGCTGTAGGAAAAAACATTAACCTCTGCAATGCATAATAGCTTCCTAGTATGAGCAAATTTATTTTAATATTTGTATTTCCCAGCAAAATTTGTTGAAGGAGATCTGTTTGGTAAATTGTAATAACCAATTTTCTACGGATTAAGAAACAACAGCAGTAGCAAAAACAACAACAGTAACAATATTAAATTGCTTTATAAAAATTAAACAAATCCGCATGTTGAAAAGTTCCAGTATTGATTATTCACTATAGATTTCAGTCTTAAGAAAAAAAACAACATTTAAAAAATATCATGAATATCTATAGCTGATTCACAAATACTTCCAGTGCATTTCCTTAATTCTACTTCAATTCCACTATACTGCACTGGCTATACATATATATGTAGATAATTGTGAAATAAAATACATGCATAAAAAACACAATTTTAAGAAATGTAGTGTTTTATTGACATTTTAATTTGGTTTTTGATCCAGTGGTGTGAATGCTACAATTTGTTTAATTGTGTTTTAACATTATAACATTTTGTCTGTTTTTAATCGCTAATGGTTTTTCATCTGTACTGGAAGGAAGGGAATATAGATTCCTGCTTGACCTCAAGCAGGGGTCTGCTTAGGCTGCAATTCCTAATATTAGCAGAGATTAGAAACACCACTGAAAAATTTCCACGATGATTTCGGCAATTTCATTTTCGTTTCATTCGGATGCATCAGGGGTTTAGCGGGTCTTTCTTGAAAACAGTCAAGCAGGACTGACCTTCATCTTACTATGCTTTTAGTGACTTCCGTGCCATGTCTTGGGGTCTATATTCTCATGTCCTGTACTACGTGCAATATTCCTGCTGTTAGCTTTATGGTAACAAGATCAGTGTCTCAGTATTTTTTTTACCGAGTACAAAGGAACAGAGGTTTTACTGTGACAGAAGAATGAGGCATGTAAAAAGACAGGAAGAATGAGATAGATTTTCCTATAGGCTTCCCCCCCTTCTCTCTCTCTGTCAGATAAAGTTTTAAACTTCAGTTACAACCTGATTCGCACATTCTTACTTTCTGGTGCAACAAACGTTCCTTGAAGCAACAAGGGCATACTGTATATCTTGTGGATCTGTCCATTTTCTTCCACCAGATATGGAGCAGCAACATAAGCCTCGTGCTCTGAATTTCTACTGAGTCATCAGCACACACAAAGGGGTGACATGCCTTTATCTGTGATGCTGCTCAATCAAAGGCTTGAGCTCACTCACTCCCAATTTCAAAATGCCACAGCTGCTTCATAAAACTACATGTGTAAATGCTAAGGAATATTCAGAAGCAACTCGGTGAAAGAGATACTCTATCTGGCTGTGGAGCCAGAGGTTGGGAGTTTGATTCTCCACCTGTGCCTCCAGAGAGAAGAGCCAGCCTGTGCAGTCTTGAGCAAGCTGCAAAGTTCCCAGGATGGCCCCAGAAGTACTCTCTTCTGAGTAAACCACGAAAAGGGTTGCCCCAAGTCGGAATGGATTTGATGGCACAGAATTATTATTATTACTATAGATGAAAAGAGGGGATATAGTAAAGCTGGGATGGATTAATGTCTTTGTCATATTTCCCAAGTTATGCATCCCTTAAACACTCTGCATGGATTCGGGGCAGTCTCCCGAAAGACTTTTTGCTTCTACACGTTCCTGCCTGATTACTAAGGCCACCTCCAGAGGGTCTACCCTGGCCTGTCCCAATGGTGTGACAAGTGACTACCCGTGAAAGCGCCTTCTCAGTAGCAGCCTCCTCTGTGGAACAACATCTCAAGAAAGATCTGCTCGGTGTCCTCAGGCTAAAGGCTTCCTTTTCCAAGTGGCATTCAGCCCTTGATATGCATTACTGCCTTTGTTTTGATTGTTTTAAGTTTTATTGCTGGGTTTCGACAGTCTAAATTTTTTAACATCTTGACACTGTTCAGCTGATTGGCTTTTCTTTATTTGTTTAAAATATTTATACTCCTCTCCCCATTTCTCCTCAAGAGGACGCAAGACTCTTTTCAATGTTGAGACAAACAGTATCGAAAGCTAAAAAACTCACACACATTATTATAATATTTTAAAAACCAAGTAGCTGTAATATTAGAACCAGTAGATGAAAGCTAACCTTAAAAACACATTAAATATTAACAAAAACACAACAACTTCATTAAAAAGAACTGTTCAGGCAGCCAATCACTGATAAACAGCTTGAAGAGAAAGGTCTTTACCTACGTGCAGAAGAACGGCAAAGAGAGGGCTAGCATGGTTGTTGTGGGTTTTTCGGGCTCTTTGGTGGTGTTATGAAGGTTGTTCTTCCTGACGTTTTGCCAGTCTCTGTGGCCGGATGCCAGAGGATTGGTGAAATGTCAGGAAGAACAACCCTCAGAACACGGCCAAAGAGCCTGAAAAATCCACAACAACCCGGCCATGAAAGCCTTTGAGGATACAGAGGGCTAGCATGTTGCACAGTTTGGGAGCAGCAATAGAGAAGGCCCTCTCTCGTATCCCACCACCAAACACACCTGTGAGGGTAGAGGAACTTAAGAGAGAGGCCTCACCTGATCAATGTATACATCTCAAGGAGGTGGCACAATAGTTTTGACTGTGGAAATGCACTCCTGGCCACTGCTGAAACCTGGGCATCCAAGCTCAGGGAGAAATACAGGCTACAAACCCGTGTTTTCAAGGGGAGTATAACCCCATCCAAGATAGAGTGAAACCCCATTCTCTAACCTGCCTTTTCATTGACCAGTAGCACCTATGGTTTAAATTTCAGTTTATTCACCTCTGTCCATTACTGACACCATATGCCGAGTGTGTATTTTATTGTGAAAACTGTCATTTTAGTCATTGTTCTTACATGTGCAAATTCCTTGTAGGGGCTTTGCCAATTGGGCAGCATTAGAAGCATTTTAGAAAAGTAAAGGCTCAGCAGCATGCCTTATTTGGAGCAGGCTGGTGCTGGCTAAACAGGGTTGCTTAAGGTTGGGTAGAGATAGCATGTGGTGCAATCTTTGCGTTCACATGGCATAGCTGCCATATTTGGTCGGCCTTCTTTAAGAAAGCAGTAGAACACTTTGTTAAGTGCTGCTGTTAAGAAAAGGATTTTTTTAAAAAAAAATCAGGGCAGTGTTGATGGGCTGTACCTTTTAGAGAAAATTTTAACCATGAAGGCTACTTTCTAGATGTGGGAGGAAACAGGCAGGGGAGGGAGATTCCCTCTTTTCTTTGTGGCCCAGGAAGCCAGCTCGCTCTGCCAGGGATTGAGGCATCTCCTGTCACCTCCCACTTCGAATTTGTAAATTAAAACAATTTCTCTGAAAGGTACATCATCTCAGCAGTGCCCTAACTGACTATTTTTTGTTTGTTTCCTCCTTATGTTCCATGAAAGGAAGTTTTTAATTTCCCAGTCAACCCATATCAATAAGTGATTAAGCTGTCTGTTTAAACCACTATTGATATAGGGAAATTGAAACAAGTTTGCTACTTCAGTTTGCCAGTTTGCTTTGGTGTATTTTCAGCAGTTGCACGCATGGGAAATGAATCAAAATGGAGCGATCCTACATGCACTAAAAAGGTAGAAGTCTCCTGATGGGGACTCAGAAAAGTGTGGGTAGGAACACTCTGGGAGCGCGCTGGTTCACTTCAGCAGTTATGTTGTCTGATTGTTGAAAAGAGGAGTGAACCAGGCCGTCCCCACACTGGACCAAACAGTGGGCTAAATGACCATGCAGTCACGCTCTAAGTCCCGAGCTGTCTATCTTTGTTGCTATATATCCATTCAAATAGTTATGCTTGAAATGTATACACCTATGCAAGCATCATGACAGGCTGTAGCTCATTGAGATTTGTCCTCCCACACAATACAAACAGGTGCAAGTTTCCTCTACAAGATTTTAATAGTCACTGGCATGCACATTGTTGGAGTGGGGATAGGGAGATTACTTAAGGAAAATGTCAATCTGGAATCATAATGTTGGCAGGTCTTACAACTTATAGCACGATTATCATGTGTGTGCCAAGAAATCATATTCAGGTTTTTTCCCCAGAGTTACCAATAAAGGGAAAAGAGAAGAGGTGGTAGAGTGGGGAGGAGATCATAGATGATTAATAAATGCAGGAACAGAGATTGTAAGTTGATACGGAAGAAGAGTTAACTGGAGAGGAATGCATAGTACAGTACTTTGATATGGAAGGGTTGTGCTATGAATTTCCTGTTAAAAAAGAAGGCAACCTTCTGAAGCGGGTAGGTGGTTACTTTAATGATACAAAGAAGTCATATTTATTCTGGGTTCACTTGAGGAGGTGGAAGAAATTTGAGACAAGGGGGTCAAGAAGAAAAAAATAGCCTAGAATGGAGCTACAGTTTGTTGTTTAGTCGTGTCCGACTCTTCGTGACCCCATGGACCAGAGCATGCCAGGCCCTCCTGTCTTCCACTGCCTCCTGGAGTTGGGTCAAATTCATGTTGGTAGCTTTGGTGACACTGTCCAACCATCTCATCCTCTGTCGTCCCCTTCTCCTCTTGCCTTCACACTTTCCCAATATCAGGGTCTTTTCTAGGGAGTCTTCTCTTCTCATGAGATGGCCAAAGTATTGGAGCCTCAGCTTCAGGATCTGTCCTTCCAGTGAGCACTCAGGCTTGATTTCCTTCAGAAAGGATAGGTTTGTTCTCCTTGCAGTCCAGGGGACTCTCAGGAGCCTCCTCCAGCACCACAATTCAAAAGCATCAATTTTTCGGCAGTCAGCTTTCTTATGATCCAGCTTTCACTTCCATACATCACTACAGGAAAAACCATAGCTTTGACTATGCATACTTTATGTTGGCAAGGTGATGTCTCTGCTTTTTAATATGCTGTTGAGGTTTGTCATCTCTTTCCTCCCAAGAAGCAGAGGTCTTTTAATTTTGTGGCTGCTGCCACCATCTGCAGTGATCACGGAGCCCAAGAAAGTAAAATCTGTCACTGCCTCCATATCTTCCCCTTCTATCTGCAAGGAGGTGATGGGACCAGTGGCCATGATCTTACTTTTTTTGATGTTGAGCTTCAGACCGTTTTTTGCACTCTCCTCTTTCACCCTTATTAAGAGGTTCTTTACTTCTTCCTCACTTTCTGCCATCATAGTGGTATCATCTGCATATCTGAGGTTGTTGATATTTCTTCTGGCAATCTTAATTCCGGCTTGGGATTCATCCAGTCCTGCCTTTCGCATGATATATTCTGCATATAAGTTAAATAAGCCGGGGGATAATATACAGCCTTGTCATACTCCTTTCCCAATTTTGAACAATTTTTTTATTCCATAGTTGTGCTATTAAAAGAGACTCTTCTAAAAGAGATAAGAGGCACTTTTAAGTACAGTTTTGATATATTTATTTGATACCCCATGATCATAAGAAAGTCAGTTAAAGACAAATGACAACCATGGACTGAGTGATGAAGAAATAAGAAGTATTGGAGATGGATAGTAGGAGAAGGAATACTAGAGAAATGAGATGCTCTACACTGAAAAACTGAGTTTTATTTTGTCCATGAATCCAGGCCAGGGGAACAGCTGGCAGTGTGCGATCATAGCAAATGGGAGCAAATGTCTTCAATTCCTAGCTTTGCTCTCATTGCTACTTTAAATCACATCTTCAATTTTGTATGAAAAAAACAATGCTATTAGAACATTTTTGATACATGTTTTAATACACAGGCTGTTTTAATTCACTTGCTAAGGATCTGAGTAACAAATCAGGAAGCTGCTGACTTGAATTTCACCTGTCATGATGAACTCTTTAGGTCACTTGCAGCCTCAGTCCTCTGCCCATAATATAGGAGATGATAATTAGATTCTGTTGAATTAATGAGGAAGGTCATGTCTTAGCTATCTTGCCCGTCTCAAAATTATGTTTTATTTTTCCTGTATTTCAAGGATGAGACAAAGTTCTTTTAGGCAGAATGGAATTGGAATGGAAAACCTTTTGTTTTCCTAGGAAACTATTGTGTTCTGGAGTGCTCTTCTGATTCGGGGAAATTCAAAATGGCAACCACTGTATATAATGGCCGCCCCTTTTGTCATTTCTTGGGTGCTGTAATGGTACTGGACAGGACTTGAATATTTGCAGAAATAAAAACACATTTTTACAGACCGGATCATATTACTTATGTAGTATGCAAGTCAATAACCTTCCAAAGAAAGGGCCATGATTGAAGAATACTTGTTAAATATATTCATTTGGGTGGAACATTCTTCCCCCCACTCCCTATCCTCCCCTCTCTGTGACCTCAACCTGAGGTGGTAAGTTCAGCCCTCTCTGCTTCAATGTGCCATCACGAGGACAACCATTTTACAGTTGGATTTCTTTCTTGAGCAGAATGTCTTAAAAACAATACAAAACCAAAAAGCCTTCTTAGAAGTGGACCCAACATTATAAAAGGTGTTCTCCTATATGTTAGAGTTACTTCAATGTAAACATCCTGATGATCCTGGTGAACAATGCTAAGAAATAAGTTGGGCAAAGAGCCATTTCACAGAACCGTTACTTCTCAAACTGCTGTATCAAGTTCATGAGGTTTGGATTGAATCACCATTTCTTCCCAACTATAATAATAATACTGAGTTACTTCACAGAAATATTGTCAACACTACAATAAATAAATGCATTTGGAGTGCTTTGAGAACTTGGAAGCATGCTGCAAATCTTTATACGTTGTTATTTTCCCAGTGAATAATGAAAATGCCTGCGGAATTTATTGTAACTTCCAGTACATCCAGCTGGACAAACTGGAAAGGCTTGTATATAATATTAGGACAGTAAATAGTTGGGCATGAGTAAATAATGGAGCCCACACACAACCATTTTCTGCTGGCTTGTATTTACATAAATCAGAACCAGAGTCATGGAGGGTTGTCTCCATTGTGGTTGTGGTGCCACAATAATAAATAGAGAGAACCACAACCATAATTCCAGAGAATGCTGAGAAAAGCAACTGATGCAAGCCATGGCAGTTCTGATTTCTCTCTAGGTGTGCAGTTTGTGCACTTTTTAGGAGACTCTTTGGCAATTCTAAAATATTATTGGTCCACAATGGCAACATTTTAAAATATGTTTTGCCTAGCCCTATGTGACTATAGCTCCTACCAACCTAGCACTTCGAAAGCATGTAAAAATGCGAGTAGATAAATAGGTACCACCTCGGTGGGAAGGTAATGGCGTTCCATGTCTAGTCACACTGGCCACGTGACCACGGAAACTATCTTTGGACAAAAGCTGGCTCTAGGGCTTGGATACATGGATGAGCACCACACCCTAGAGTGGACACGACTGGACTAAATGTCAAGGGGAACTTTTACCTTTACCTTTACGTGACTATAGAGAAGAGGACATAAAAGTATATTTGCAGAAACAACTCAGGAAAAAATAGCATGTTTTCTGGTCACCTTTGTGTTACAGCACTGCATTGGGAGTCAGATTTTTCTTTTTTAGAGACATGGTTTTAAAGGGCCGGAAAAGCAATTTGAGAAGATATGAGATATCCCATAAAAACGGAAAAAGATCAGTTTTTAATCTATGGCAGCATGGGCAAAGTGTGGCTTGTAGGCTGTGCATAGCCCCACAGCTTCCTTTTATATCAATTGGCACCCTGACCTTCCCACACTACCCAACATCCCTTAATTAAAATAATATATTGTTTTTGTTTGCTTGTTCATGTAAATGTCCTTCACACCCTCTGGGTTAGTGAGAGAGGCAATTTTGCTATATTTTTTAATCCCCTGGCTCCTTCTAGGCTGGGCCTCCCACTTTTTCCCCAAAACTACAAGTAACTATATTCTAGGCAATAAGGATAAAACCAAAGAAACTGTTAAGAAAGTCAGTTATGTTCATGGAAATATGTGGGTTTTTCTTTTTCCCTAGGGTCCACAGAGCTGCCACAAAGGTGCTCGGGTTGCACACAACATTAATTCACTAAACGAGTCATTTATGTATAACAGTTCTGCCTATTTAAACCCATGGGACTTTAGTTAGTAATTATGACAACTTGGCGAAATTATGCTTTTAGACAAGAATTCTCAGATTTCCCTAGCCTCTCTGGAATCCCACTCTGACATGGCTACTAGGGTTTGCGGGTGGGGTGGGAGAAATTCATGGCCTTTGGGGATGTTGGAGTCTGCTCTTTGCATCAGGGAATTTTGACATGTCCACTTTTAAGTATGACTTAAGAAGTGTTGAGCACAATGGAAGAATGTCTATGGAATCACTACAGTTCATGCGGCACTACACTATAGAATCCTGGAATATGTCATTTATTGAGGCGTTTAGGATTCTCTAATAGAGCTGAAGGAAATGCTTTTAATGCCCCACATTACAAATCTTGTGGTTCTTTAAGATGGAGCTATAACTGTTAAAAGTTGTATCCAACTGATGCAAGTGTTTAATGAGGATAAACCATCGATCTGGATCAAGTTCATTGACAAAATGATACCGGCTTTCTCTCTCTTCCATTCATCTCCTGATTATTTTTAACTTCAGTTCAATCTGTGGCATTTGTTAGCTTCAGACAAGGTTTCTGTTGCAAAATGTTGGCCGGAGCAACATTGCCTTCTGATGAACAGACAATTTTGTGTTATCCCTTTTGTGCATAGTAGAACTTTGCCCCCCTCATTACAGGCAATGGCTCAAATCTCTGGCTTCTCACCCAGCCTCCAGGCAACATTTTAGCAAGAAGAGAAAAAATGAATGAGAATAAAACATCAAAAATGCAATGTACTACTGCTAACCAGCTGCTCATTTTAAATACAGTACTTACATCTGCTTAAATAAGCTCATAGGACTTCTTCTTAGGCTTTACCACTACAAAAGCCAGGGATCTTAAATAGCTGAAACATTATAATTTCAATGAAATTAAGGAGGGGGTGTGATCACAATTCATGTACTATGAAACTGAGGGTCTCACCCATGTCTGTAGCATAGCTTGGTATGTTTGAGATGCTTCTCTCTTCCATGGAAGTGCCCTTGCCACCTTGGTTGAGGTAGCAAAATTTCAGTATGTTTGTATAGGTGGGACAATAGAAGCCTGAAACCATGTTGTGATTTGCATTTGTATCTGAATTGTTTTGTGGATCTCCTGCAGCTCCTGCCAGAGCACAGCGTTGGTGAATGGAACACAGGGTGTACAATTTTTGCATCGTTTTGAGCTATATTCCTATTACTATTGTTGATCTTTTGTTATTTGGAAAAAAATTGCATTTTTGTAAAATTCATGTTTGCAATATTCATTTAAAGAAGATAGCCCCACAGAACCCAGTGAGTAGTACATCATATGATTGTTTTAATATTTTTATTTCATTTATGTAAATTTAATGTTTAGTGGATCTTGAGAAGAGGGAATTCCCAAACCATTTCAATTTTACTTAACGTTTTCATTATATTTTCACCATTAAATGTTTTCAGCACTTATATAGCACAGTCTAAATTGTAACAAACATCACATTAAAATGACACAATAAGCCTATAAACTGGGTATTCTGGCCACAATTTTTTCATACTTTGTCAGCTGTCTTGATACTTGTACATTTGTGGACCCACCTTGTATTTTTGGTGTTCATATTTAGAGAATGAACTGCAGAGTATGAGAAAATTTACATTCCAGTGGCCATGCTAGCTACCGCCTTCTATGTGTACCAGTCTAAAACCTAGGATTCTCTGAGAGATTTTCTCCGAGTGTTTCCACAAAATGAAGTGAAATGCTGTCCATCAGGGAGAAACCCTTTTTGGTAGTGGCACCATGACTATGGAATAGACTTCCCAGAGAGGTTCACCTGGCACCATCTTTGTGTTCATTTGACACCATGTGACCAGCTTTTTTTTAACTAAGACTTTTTAATAGTCTAGGCCTCTTAGCTAGGTTTAGTTTTTAGAGCTTTTAAACGTTAACATTTTTAACTGTCTTTTTATGTTGTATTTATTGTGGAAAATATTTGGGACAAGAGAATACTGATATAAAACTAGAAATTGCACAAGGCTATAAACCAACAATTTAATGATAGTATTGCTTGGTGGTATAATTTAGATATAAGATCTAATTTAGATCTAAGATCCTGTCTTAAGAATGTAGTCCTAACTAGCCAAAGACAGCTGAGAGTCAGATGAAGGCCAGCTGAAGCTGTGCTGAATTCCACCTTCTCCCAGTCTCAGGATATTAGAAATTACTGAAGACTATTCTAATTTTGGCTTAATCTTGTGATAAAATACTTACTGTATCGTTGGGCTGGAGAAAGCCTAAATCTGTCATAACTCACTTGCTCTCTCACTCTCCACTTTCTCCTTCACAATTTTGGCTCTTCTGCTGGCAGATCTTAACTAGCAAAGTACAGTAGTTCTGTTGACAGACATCTCTGCTAGCTCTCTCTCTAGGTAATGTGTCAGTTGCTGAAGCTGGCTACCATTATGGCATCTCTCCACCGATCTCTTGTTTTGTGGATATGTTGTTCTTTATTAAGGCCCAACCAGTCTCTGATATTATTGATCCAAGAAATCCATCTTCTAACTCTTCCATATTTAATTTTGATATTCCCTTTGATGATGTATTGCAGTATATATTTGTCATGATGAATTATGTGTCCAAAATAAGAGAGCTTGTGATTCTTAATAAACAACTCTATTTCTTTTTATTTTCCTATCTGTTGACATAGCTTTTCATTCTTTATTCTGTTAGTCCATGAGATGTGAAGGATTCTTCTGCACATCCACATTCCAAAAGCATTTATTCTAGCTAGTATCTCCTTCTTCATAGTACAAACCCTGCATATATATATTGACCATATGTAGCACATTAGCTTCCTTAGTCTGAAATGCATATTAAGATGTCTGCTACACAGCATTTTATTGAACTTTATAATTTTTTCAGCTGTATCAATTCTTGGTTTTATATCCATATTACAGTCTATGTAGTTCTTAATTAAGCATCCAAGACACAAACATTTGTCTACTTGGTCTGTTTGTGAGCTGTTATACATAATAATTATATGCATATTATCTCTGCTTTAGCACAGTTGATTTTGATTTGTTTTTGGCACTAATGGATAATTCTATATTGTTACTTTTTTCTGGGGCCCAACCTAGCAGCATTTGAAGATCATTTGAACGCAATCAGGACTGTGTCCTCAGTATATCTATATAATTTAATAGTATAGTACTTATTTGAATGCCCTGATATTTATGTGCAAGAGCATTTTCTCAATAAACATTAACAAAATTTGCTGACAAGATACATCCTTGACAGACTTCTGTCTGTTAGCAGATTTCTTAAATCACCCAGCACAAGGGGACTTCTGTTAGCAGAATGGGTTTCTCCCCATTCCAAACCCCCTACAGCCTGTGAATTTTTGAGCTAGGATTGGATGACCTCATATCTTTATTCAGTCACAAAACTATTTGTTAAACCGATCTGCCTACTCCCCTTCCTTCAGTCATACCAGATGGGTGGAAGCAGCAGTGATGTAACAGCTGAGGAGGAGGAAGGACATTGTTTTGGTCCCTTTGCAGGTGTCCATCCATGTCCCTATTCTACAATCCAACAGCACAAAACATTATAAGTACCTTGAATTGGACAGCCTTCTGCTGGAGGTTCTGTGATAATGGTAAAACCAACAGAGAGTCTTGGGGCACATTAAAGACTAGTAAGTTTTATATGACAGAAGCTTTTGTGGACTTCAGCCCACTTTTCAGATGCATCAAATCTCTGTTAGGAGAGAGTGTTAAAAAGAAAAGAAATAAAACTTCACTTGGGTGGCAAAAATGCTGGCTGTGTTGCAAAAGCCTACAGATCAACAAGTCTACTCCTCTGGAAATTTCTGTGACAATAGTCTCACTTTAAATAATGAGATGCTGTATATCTGGATAATCAATAAGAATTGGTAAGTGGTCTCAGTATATTTTAGTGTTTAAGTACAGAAATAAAAATGCAATTTAGAGAAGAGATTTAGGGTCAGCTCTCTCTAAGAAAAGCAAAGGAGAAAGTCTATTTTGAGGTGTCCATCTTCATTCTCTCTGCCAGCTCTGAATCTCATTCCATATAAATACAAGTTTTACTCTGACTGTTTCTCTGTTTTATCTTGTACATGACCCTTTTAATTTGCAAAATGCTTTATTTTGTTCATCCTCCCAAAGCCCCTTGAAGTAGCTTACCATCATTGCTACTTTACAGATATCGAATTGAACTTGTGAGCTACTAAGGAATACATTTTGAAACATACTCTGGTGGCCTAAACAATTTAGCTGATTGTGTCACAAGGAAGAATGAAACAAACAAACTCTTATGGTTACTAGTAACTGATTGACTGACTAACTTATTACATACGTAGCTTTAATTAATTGTTCTATAAAATGCTTTCTAGCAAGTCAAACATATACAGTGGGGTCTTGACTTGAGAACTCAAAGATCTCAGATGTTTGCTGACTCCTAACAGAACACAGCAGAGGAATAATTGTAAGAGTTTCAAAGAGACACAGTGTAGTAGTAATGGGAGACTTCAATCACCTTGATATCTGTTGGGAGGCAAATTCTGCCAAATATGGCCCTTCCAAGAAAATCCTGGCTTGTGTTGCTGATAATTTTCTCCTACAAAAAAAGGAGGAAGAAACTAGAGCAGTGGTTCTTAACCTTTTTGAAAGAAATGCCCCCTTGAGCCATTGAGGAAGTTATCATTGCCCCCCTCCCCACAGCAATATCTTTCTTATGTATGTATGTATGCATGTATGTACTGTATGTATGTACGGTATGTATGTATGTATGTATGTGTAACAACCTCCTTCTCTATTTCACCAAAGAGGCCTGTTACACTACATCAACACTCTCTCACACTTCAGGTAGACTGCCACCAACCATTCCCTATAATGAGTCACACAGACAGGAATGGATTTCAAAAACAAAAGAACTAAAATTTATTGATTGGTACACACTTGGATTGGTAAACAAATAAAACAAGAGACTATTTAAATCAAGGCACTAGCATAAACAGACTCTAAATGTTTGTTCATACAGAACACAGAGCTCACACAGAACTCCACAAAACTCAATACAGAACTGCTCCAGCAGAATTTAAAACAGAACTCCCTCATGACACACTTTCCCCAATATATATCCATCCCAGCTCCATCCACTGATGTCCCGCCTTCCTCCCACTATTGGATGTTAAACTCCCTCCAAAACCTTGAAGGACAGGAGACATCATAGCTGGCTGTAACAGTATGTATGTATGTATGTATGTATGTATGTATGTATGTATGTATGTATGTATGTATGTATGTATGTATGTATGTATGTATGTACGTACGTACGTACGTACGTACGTACTTATTTATTTATTTATTTATTTATTTATTTATTTATTTATTTATTTATTTATTTATTTATTTAAGACACTTAAATCCAGTGACCCCGTGGATTTTGCCCACAGTGCTCTCAGTTCAATTTGAGAGCTTTCTCTCCCAGAGGATTTACACATAGAGGCACATCACAGCCGTGTATACAGAAGATGGGAAGATCTCAAGTTCGACATCCCTCAAAGCCATTTAAAGTTGGCCAGGTGAACTTTCTTCCCCCCTGACAGCCAACCAGCCACAACAGGACAACAAGAAAAGCCAGAAAAGCTTCCGAATTCCCACCCACCCAGGCTGACCCAAGCCAGCCCTGTCCCTAGAAATCCTGCCACGCCACCCCAAACTGACTTGTTTCTCTCCGCGCTTCCCTTGCAATAGGCGGGAAGGTGGGCGGGGAGGCAGGATGGACAAACGTGGCTTGTCTCTCCCTCCCCACCCAGGGGCAAGGCAGCGCTTCACCGGGCGAAGATGGGGACCAGAGAGACCCTTTCCTTCCACCCAGTCCACACTTGGTGCTCCCCTAAGGGAGAAAGGCCAGATGTGGCAGGCAGAAAGAGCTGGATTGTCTGGCGGTGGCGGCACCAGATCCACTGCCAGCACCGTGGCTGCAGCTGTCTTCACAGGTTTGGTTTGCTCCAGCGCCCCCCTACCGTCCCCTTCTGTTCCACCGCCCCCACACTGCCCCTTTTTGTTCTACCGCCCCCCTGAAAAAATGAAATCGCCCCCTGGGGGGCATTATTGCCCACATTAAGAACCACTGAACTAGAGGATTAGCTATCCTTGACCATCATCTGTGCTTCCTGGAAGATGGATTGCTGGCAAGTAATGGGTCACATCTCACAAGAACTGGGAAGAATGTGTTTGGCCAGAGCATGAACACCAGAGGTGTAGTAAGGAGAATTCTGCGGAAACATGACCATAGAAAGTATTCTACCTAAGTTCCTGATTTCAAAGGAAACAAAATCAGAGTATAGCCACATGTGTATGCTGGATTTTAGGAAAGCCAGTTTTAATAATGTCATGACAATGACAAGTAAGTCCCATGGCAGGAGATCCTAAGAGGAGAAGGAGATGACAATGAGTGGGAGTTTCTTCAAAAGAGAATGTTAAAGGCATAATTACAAATTTCCAAAAAGGAAAAAAAAAAAGGTAGAAAGCAAAAAAGTCAAAGGTGTCTTCACAAAAAGCTCAGAGGGGACCTGAAAATGAAAAAAAGAGACACATATAGGAAGTGAAAGGAAGGCCAGGCCATAAAGGAAAATATAGACAGGTAGTAAAGAACTGCAAGGATGGCTTTAGGAAGGCAAAAGCTGAGAATGGTATGAGGTTAGCAAGAGATGCTAAAAACAACAAAAAAGCCATTCTTCAGGTACATGCATAGCAAAAGACAGAGAAAAGAGACAGTGGCTCAGCTACTTAGTGGGGATGGGAGAATGATTATGGACAACAAAGAAGTGCTCAGTTCCTCCTTAACTCAGTCTTTTCTCTAAAGACTGTCTATGACCTTCCGGGCATATGTGAAGTAAAAGTGGAGTTGACAGGATTGAGCTTGAGACAGATAAACAAACAGGAATACTTTATTATTTTGAACAACTTCAGATCTCCAGGACCCAATGAACTGCATCCAAGAATATTGAAGGAACTGGGTGAAAAATATCTCAGAACCACTGTCTATTATTTGCTTGAAATCATGGCGGATGGGCGAAGTGCCAGATGATTGGAGGAGGACTAATATTGTCCCCATCTTCAAAGGGAGCAAAAAAGGAGGAACCAGGGAACTACAGACCAACTAGCTTGACATCAATTCCAGGGCAAATTCTAGAGCAGATTATAAAGCGGTTACTCTGCAACTGACTGCCAGATATAGTTTGATTTTGATTCCTGCACTGTGCAGGGAGTTGGACTCGATGGCCCTGTAGGCCCCTTCCAATTTCATTATTCTATGATTCTATGATTCACGGTGCTTGGTTACTCCTTATTTATTGTGGCACTTCTGTGTGATAACTGGCCTGACTCAGAACCATCTGGCACCCTGCCCAGCACTTGCTCCCTGGATACATGATGGACAGGGCACACAACTCACTCTCTCTCTCTCATAATGTTTTGTAGTGACCTATACCCAGCAACTGCTACTTGAGGCAAAGGCCTCTTTCTGGGGCTGGCACTCTTATGACTATTTCACAAGCTTGTTAGGCCACTCCTGAGTCTGTGTCACCTAAGTAAATCTCACCATGCCATAATTATGACACATGTGCTACTCAAGTTCACACAGAGAAGCCTAGTCTTCCTAGATGCAAAGAAAACAAACTGTCCACTGTATCACATTGGTTTTTCCAACAGAGAAGATTTCTTAGCTCCCCAAACTTTTACTTCTCTGAACAGATAATTGTTTACAGATTCTTTTCTGTAAATTATGCATTAGTTATAATTACACATAATTACACATAATTACACATTATAGTGGGTAGAATCCATCTGACCGTCAGTGGAGAATAATTCTTCTCCAATGCAGTTCCACCTAATCTCTGTTGCCTAGGTTTCTGCTTGCACAAGGAGGAACTGGATACCTCCTCATGAAGGCTGTATAACTGTTGTATCACTCTCACAACAGACCATTAAGGGAGTGGAATGAACAAACAGGATTCTTCTCATTGCCCCTGGATTTAAAATAATAATAATTTTAAAAGCAGTAAAGGATTTTAAAGATCTTTTTGTTGGGAAGTCATAAGAGATGAAAGAGATACTCTGCTACAACGTCATTTGATTTCACAGGGACCGTTTGTTTTACAAATTTCTGATATAACTTTAGTAGAATGATTGCTTTTGGTCCTCCATAAGCATTTAAATGGGCACGTGGATTCCTGCCAATGAAGCCATCAGACTCGTCTGGGTGTGTCTTTCAAACACTCCTGAATCATAAGGTCAAATTAGATGTTAGCAGGAATGCACACTCCTTATGTACTCCCTAACTTGTTTCCCCGATAACAGTGGGATTTCCTCAGAGATACATGCCTCAGCAATCATACTTGCAAACTACGTCCGTGTGTAGTGTATCTTGTATGACCAATCACAAAGCAAAGCATATTACATGGGAAATACATAGCTAAGAGAAATCGTATGTATATGACGTGATTTTCCTTACCTGTCTATTTCATATAGGTAACTCTGCTTTTAAGGGAGTATTTCTTTTAAAAATATGCTACTCATGGTGGTGTAGTGGAGCCAGGTCTCACAGGGTTCAAAGCCTAGAACTTTCTGAGTTGCAAAGAATATGACATCATATCCCATCTCTATTAGTCTTCTCTGTTCCCTCTGATCTTAGCTGCAGTACTCACAGTATCTGTGCAGGTATTGACTATATATATATTGTTATATATTGTTGCAAGCTATCCTTGCTGTACTACATGGTCTTGAATGAGTATTTAGGAACCATCAGGTTTCTAAAAGATGTATTCCTTATTTGTTGATGTGGGCCACAGCATCTGCGTACAGTTTTCAGTTCTCCTCGTGAGGTCTAGCTATGGTTGCTTCATATTTATTTATTTATGGCATTTATACATTTATATGGTGAAGTCTAGTACTTTCAAATGCACCATTACACCAAGGGTCAGATACACCATCTGGTTCAAATAGCTGACATACTTAGCTATCCAAGTCTAGCAGTGGTTTGGCTATTATCCATTGACTTGTCATCTTGCTCTGTACCCAGCTGGCTCAGCCACACACAGGAAGAGGGTGGATTTTCTCAGGAAGGGTAAATGACCAAGGGGGTGCCAGTGAAGAGAAAGGCTACAGAAAGGAATACAGCCTTGGCAGGTGCCCAGCATTACCAATGTTTGAAGTCAATTATGGCCAAAGCAAACCTGGAAATATCCAGGGTCCTTAGAATATTGATTGATCGATTAATTGATTGATTGGAAAGAATGCATTTATTGATGGGCACTGGACTATTGATCTATCATATTAAATTGGAAATCTGCCCTGATAGTTTCTCCTGTTGTTGCCTGCGTATACACATTTGTCCAAGATTCTTCTCTGACATACAGGAACACCTATGGGGCTGTGCACTTGCCTTCTTTGATCAAATACAAACCAGTTTTCAAGATCAGCAGAGGCCAGTCACCAATGTATATAAAGAAATGGGATTGTAGAGGCAAAGTATTTCCTCTAGTATTTATTGTTTGGTCTCTCAATAATTAAAGAAGCCTCATTACCAAACAAACAAGAACAGGTTGGCTATTCACCACAGAAAGATGGCGTTTTGTGTTGCCAGAACTTGTAAAACTAATGTAGACACATAAAAATGCAAAGTATTGCAGCTAATTGGCTCCATCTCCTTATACTTTTTGAATTATTAATTCATGCTGGCATAAATCTGCTCCCTCCAAAATCACACATAGCAAAGACCAACACTTCTGCTTGGTTATACACAAGCATTTTTGCTAACTAAGTGCTTTTATGATATGAAAATAAGAGATAAGGTGTGGCATCAGAAGAAGTGGTTTGCACTCCATAGAAATATATGTCAAATGAATCTTGTTGATCTTCAAGATGCCATGAGACTTTTTCTTGCTTTTGCTTTAACAGATTAACATGGCCTGTGGAAAAGAAAATGTAAAGCATTTTTTGGTTTTCTTGTTGTTTTGTTACCGTATTTTCTGACTATATCAGGCACTGTCTTATCCTGTGTGTGTTGAATTGTAGATACAGAGCTCAGATTGACACAGTCTATGCCTGTGCATACAAACATGGAAAGTGGAGATATGGCTAACATAGACATTGCATGAGGACAAGTTTACTTCAGTATTTATTGTTTATATATTTAATTTATTTATATGCTGCCTTTCTCTTGATAGAAGGACCCAAGGCAGCTCAATATTACTTAAAATAAAATAAGCCTACAGAATTAAAAGCAAAATGGGATATAATATAAAAAAGTAAATTAAACAGTGTTAAAATTTGCAATTTGAAGGTGTCTAAAAACACAGAAACTTAATATACATACAGCATCCCATAGTAACAGCTGTACATTTCAATTAAAAGACTGTCTGCAAAGGAAGATCTTTGCTTGCCAACCAAACGACAAGAGAGGGCACCAACCTAGCTTCCAAGGGGAGTGTATTGCACAGCCTGGTAGCAGCCACCGAGACGGCTGTCTCTCAAGGCCTCACCAAATGACTTGGAGATCAGGGAGCATGAGAGAAGATCCTCACTAGAAGACTGTAAAAGTCAAGGAGGCTGAGTATTAGGATTATTTGTTTGTTGTTGTTGTTTTGTCAAAAATATAGGAGTTCAGTGCTGAGATTGTGACTATTGAACAGGAACAACCGCTCTGGAAACTGGTATAAGGCACTTTAGGCAAAAAATGCATTCAGATATAATGAAGCAGTTTCTACAGCTGGCTTCCCTGTTTTCACAGTATGGATACAGCCATCAAGGACTTCTCCTGTACTGCCTCCCTGTTTGAGATAGGAAAAAAATAGATGGTCATCTCAGAGGAAAAAACAAGTGAGCCTAAGAATTCCAGTTTAGCTCTACATTTAGAGAAAGAACAAAAGAAAACATCAGATTATTTCTCCCCCCCCCCCCAACACCCCTGCGTTGGTCTAGGTCACACTACCTGTATTGGTGCTTTAATTTCCAAGAGGGCAAAGTATTTCTTTTCTCTGTCCCTCTGCATCAACAGCTGACAGGCTTTATTGCATGACTCTGAATTATCCCCCAAGGACACCATTCTTTCAAGAAGTTTAAAGGGCTGCACAATTAGTCCTTTACAAAATGTACAGCAGAAAGAAGTAGCCGTTTCTGTTGCAGCTTTTTCTCTCTTTTTTGAGTGGTTCAGTTTCTTGGCACATCTTGGATTAAATAGGGACAGGCAATTCTGGGCTGCCCGACTACTTTTAGCCAATGTTTGCTGGCCAGACTGCGGAACAAGGAGAAGTCAATCACTATCAGCGAGCAAGACAGGAGCAAGCGGAAATGGAGTTCATTGGGAGCAACACACAGGTTGTGCCCAGAAAGAGACTGCAAGCCAGAAGAAAAGGCATATGGTGATAAGGCTGGTCAGTCATCAACCATGCAAAAGGATCGTAGAGACAAGGATCAACAAGACTATGCTAGTGCAAGAGAGTTCATGTCCCAGCTGCCAAAAAGACCACTGAATACCTGTACCTGCAGTAGAGATGGAAAAGTTAATAGAAAACGGTTAGCAGTTTAGTTAATTGTTAATAAGCTCAAAAATCCAGCTCAGTGAAGGTTACAATGGTGGGGAAGAAGGATCTTTAAAGGTTTTGTTGTCAAATGCCATTTAGGTTTAAGGTGGATGATTACAGTCTTAAAAGAAAATAGGTTCTGACTGCCACAGAGAGGCTATACCAATACAGAAGCCTCCTCTGCTCCAAACCATTGTTTTTACATGTTGGAAGCCATGATGGAAGGGGTGACACTAGTATGCTTCTCTCCGTATGGGATCTCTATACCCTTATCGACAGAACGCACCACTAGCCACAATGGGGTTTAAGCATTAGACAGATTGGGACTTAATTATTTGTGAATTTGTACTGGATGGTGGGTAGCATAATTGCCGAGCAAAATATGGTTTAAATTAGAGGGGGAAATGTTTGTTTGCACCTTTTACAGAAACTGCAGTCTGTGGCTACACGCACAGATCCTTCTGTGGAACAGAGGCAAACTGATGTTCAGCCTCATTCTGCCTAATGCATCTCTGGGTTAAAAAGGAACAGCTTCCACACATTCACATGTGTGAAATGAATTGTATTTAAAAAATAATTTAGCCGCATTTTGCCCTCATTTGTATGCTTTTAAATTTACCATGGATGCCACTAAATCTAATGTGCTACTGCTGCCCTCCGATCTGTAAACCTTGATAAGAAATGGAAACTTCCAGGATAGTGCTTGACAGAGAGAATCAGGTTTAACTTCAGTGTCATTAAGAAGTAATTCAATGTGTTCACTTCTTTTAATGTGATACTTGTGCATCTTGTTTCTGGTTAGGTGTGGAACTCATGGATTCAACTGCCGTTGAGATCTAGAAGATATCATCTTCATCTTCATCTTAGAACTGCAGAGCTGGAAGGGACCCTGTGGATCATCAAGTCCAGCCCCTGTCAAGGAAGCACAGTGAGGGGGATCAACCTCTCATTCTTTGGTTCTACAGCCAGATACCTAAACCACTGTACTATCCATGTACACACAGTTCCTCAAAGAAATCACCTTACAACTTGGTCTTCTCAAAGAAAAATATTCCTCAGGTAAAAATATTATACTCAGGTAAAAATATTCCAGGGTAATTGGTTTCTAGATTGGGTGGAACAACCTAAAACATTTCTTGGGCTCCTCAGATAATTATTAAAATGTTAGAATAAGACTAATTGTGCAATATCTCACACATATTTTGTATAATTCAAGGCAAATGTCCAGGGGACAATTCCAGAATTTGAATTTTTTCAGCAATTAAAAGTAGAAGCTATCTTGCCTCTCACCTAAATTTATTAATGTAAACCTTGATGATATTTTATTTTTATAAAATAACTCTTTAAAAAAAGCAAACAAAACTCTTGGTCTGGGTGTAAAGATGAATGTAGGGAGAACTTCAGAGTGTTCTCAGTTTGGAAGGTTTATATATATTGCTCAGTTCTTCCATCATCCAGTGTGCTTAGAATACCTTCAGACTGTACGGAGCACATCCCATGACATGAGCGATTCCTGCTTTTCTGTCATGCAGGCACTTTAAACTTTTGACTCCACAGGATTCATTGAGATGACGAAAGATGTGCATGGACATAAGAACCAGATGCAGTGGCAACAATGGGAGGAAGTATTAGGAAAGTCTTTCACAGGAAAGAATAGACAATGAATACTCAAGACATATGCAATCTGGTTAAGACTATATATTAGCCTTTGTACTAATGACCTTATGAAAAAGTGCCTGAAATTTCATAGACCTCTTCTCAAAATTTGACACTAATTTTACATGACTCTCACTATCTCTCTCTCAAGTTTTACCCCAACGCCATTTCCAATATGAAAATATATGTTCCAACCCTACCATCTGTTTCCTGTTTTCTCAAATGTTAGTAATCCATCAAGGGACGATGCTCCTTTTGCGTCAGCTACTCAGAAGCATATGGACAAGGTGGTGATTGTCGCCTTTTCAAGTTTCTGTGAAAATCTGTGCATGCAGATTGACTTGACCATCCTTGAAAAATCCAGAGCAGTTTGTCCCCCAGATCTTTAAATTAAAGATAATTTGCTAAATACCTTTTCAGCAGTGGGAAAAGCATGAGCTTGCCAGTCACACCAGCAGTTAAACAAAGACACTAACAATCTGAGTATATCCTAACTGGCCAATACTGATATGGAAATATGACCCCTGACTTCAATGCACCAACAAGACAGCAGTACAGCAGGTATTTGAAGAAATGTCCCTCAATTTTTTGTTTTTGTTTTTAACAAAGTCATGGGATTAGTCCCAAAGTTGTTTACATAGTTTAATAGATAAAGCCCAGTTGTTGCTATTAGGAGAACCTTAAACCCCTAAAAATAAAACACAAAGATAAGACAAAAACACATAGTGCTGCTGTAATGAATTTGCCTTTCATTTCTCTCTGCATACATAAATTGAAACGCTATTACCTAAATCAAGGCTATGAGGACCTAATTGTTGCTCCTTAGGGAAAAGCAGTTCTGTTTCTCTCCACTGCTCTTTCCTCCTAAATCAAGCTGTAGAGTACAAGGCATTTCTTCAGGTTTTCCTGCCTACTGACCTAAAAATATGATTTCATTAGAATTATGTACATGATGAAAATTATTCTTTTTTCTGCTCATGAATTCTGACTGTGAATTCACCGGGCTAGTCTCTGCTTTGTATTGATCTTTCTCAGCTGTAAAATGGGAACAATGTTCTTTAAACAGTGGTCCCCAGCCTTGGGCCTCCAGATGTTCTTGGACTACAACTCCCAGAAGCCTTCAGCACCACCTCTGCTGGCCAGGATTTCTGGGAGTTTAAGTCCAAGAACATCTGCAGGCTCAAGGTTGGGGACCACTTCTTTAAAGTATATAAATATAATGTTGCCTATATGTGATTGGGTTCTTCAGAAATCGGTGACGGTTCCTTCATTTTGGGAGGAATGAGAGACCGAGACGATTTCAACGGTACAACAAACTTAGTTTTATTCTCTTCACTTTCCTGATTAACATTAATAAACGGATCAAAACTACTCAACTCAGGCATCAGTCCATAGCTCAACAACTTCGGCTCTAACACAAACACTCCCTCTCTCACATTGGGGCTGTACCAAAGCATTCCTGGTCTGTCATCTGTCGCATCGGGGTACTCCTCACCGCACACACCTTGCCACAGCGCGGATGCCTCGTGCAATCTCCCTCTGGGGGTGGGGCATTGCATATAGGACCGGGACGGATCACTATCCTCTCTCTGCCTTGGTTTCGGGGGAAAACCAGAACTGTCCATTCCAGGGACCTGTCAACCCTATCTCCAGTCAGGGGAGAAGATGGGTCAGGAAGCAATCCTCCACCCGTCTTGAGATTTGGAAAATCTCTCAGTAAGTCACAGACCTTATCAGCTTGTTCTTCCATCTTGTCTGTCTGTACCGAACTATCTTTCCTGCTCTCATCTTTTTTGCCCAATTCTGTTCTAAATTCACGCTCTTCTTTGGTGTAGATTCTGTTGGAGCTGCCATTGCCCAACAAGCTGACCTGTTGGGTTCCCAGACACCACTTCCCAATCTAACCACTTGTGCACTGTTTGCTTCTATTTTCATCTATGAACTGTTGTAGGGGACAGAGATACCAGAAGAACATCAGATAGGCAGTACTCCTTGCCAACAGGACAACAAAACAATAGAAAGATCAGTATTCCATTGCTTGCAGAGGAAACCTTACGAATCAGTTCCTGAATGGTAAGTCAATACTTATGTAAATCATTCTGATTCAATAGGTCTAGTCTAATATGGGCTAGCACTAATAGCCAAAACAAAACAACGTAGATGTTTCATCTACAGCATCTTACGCAACAAACACACGGTAAGGGAGTACAAAACTATTTTATTTTATTTTATGCCTTTGTTGTTGTTGTTGTTTATATTTTGTTTTTCCCCAGTAATTTGGGTTTGACAAAGTTGTTCAACGCTTAACAGGAGAGAGAATGAAATAGCAGGCGTGTCAGAAATAGCAGGGACACATCAGCAGTGGTATACAGGTTGCAGCAAAGACAAGCACCTGTTATTTTGGGAAGCTTGCCAAGGCAGTTGTGGTTAGGTTTTGTGCGAAAAGTATTAAACTTTGTTATCTGAAGAGCTCTTGTGGTTTCGCTCGGTATAAATGAATTTGCAACAAAGGATGACCCACTCCTAACAGAGTGGTGGAAAAAGCTGTTGACATCTGGAGAATGAGAGACCATGGCTCTCACCTCCCTGCAGAAATATCAACACCTGGCTACAGATTGCATAGATTTCTCTTTCTCTCCATCTCAGCTGAATTGTCAGGGAGCTGATTTTTCAAGAAAATTACATTGTACTTCTTTATATAAAAGAAATCTGCTCTTCTCGTGCCTTTCCTTCAGGATACTCAGGTCAGCGTATGAAAATTTAGAAGAACTCGATTGTAAAATAAAATACACTAAAAATAAAATAAGGACAATAAACAACCATTAAAACAGAACAAAAGCTGAGACCTTTACGTAAAACTCCAGACAATTCATAAGTAATAGGATGTCAAAATTAAAATGTCCTTACCAGGTAATGAAAAAGGATACTAGCCATAATTCTCAGGGTAAGTTGTTCCACAAGATTGGTGCTCCCCTTGAGAAGGTCTTACCTGTGATGCTCACTATCTCCCTAAGGAGCGTACGGCATTCAAGCAGTGAGTTCCACAGGCTACAAATCTACCACTTTGCACTGAGATAAATCCTCAAGCGTCAGTAGTGCGTAGCATACGTGCCTTGAACAAACCTGACCTTTAAACAAAACTTCACTTTACTCTGTACTTAAACATGGGCTCTGTGATTCCTTAGAACTCACAACAGGTCACTCAATTAGGAATTCTCTGTGGTAACCAGTTAGTGACTTTCCCACTCTTCTGGATTTAGCCAAACCTTGCTGGTTCAAGAGACTAGTCCTCCAGGAGGATTTTATAATTATTTTCTTATTAAGAAAATATAGTTTCATACAAACAGTTTATATTGCTCAAGCATTAGCATGAAGACATGTTCAAAGGTTACAATAGTTAAATAAAACAGCTATTTCCCATTAAAATAAGAAACACTACAAAGCTAAACTAAGGTGGGCAATCCCCACTTCTTTCTTCCTTACATTCTGTACCCTCCAGGTACACAACACAATCCATCAAGAACCTGTCTTAGGGAAAAAAATTCCCTCTAACATAGCCCATCATCCATTTTTCTACATTCCTTGGATCTCCTTCTTCATGGCAGTAAACCAATTAACTCAAAGAGGTGTAACTGCTCACTCCGCCTCCAATTCTCATGGAGATGCTGGTGTGTTATCTCCATTCCAATTAGATGGGAGTTTGTTGGGTCTTCGCACTGGGCCTCCTCGACCTTGCACTCTTATCAGGATTCACTCTGTACCAGCCTGGCTGTAAATTAGGAAAAACAGCCTCTCAGCCTTTACCACATTCCCATGTCTTCAACTCCTTTCACTTTAAAACCTCATTGACTCCATTTTCTCTCATCCTCAGTGACTACAAGTCCCACTCTTCTTCAATATCATCACATTACCTTTTCTTACTGTCTACCATGCCTCCATACTTAAGAGTATTGAAAGAAGGACTGCACCTGGAGTTATGCAGGTTGGCATGGGAGGGGGTGATTCCTGAGGTATCCTGGAGGAAAGGTTTTACAGATTTAAAGGTAATCACCAACATCTTGAATTGACTGGAAGTCTATTGACGAGTACAGCCATTACAGGATTAGTGTAACAAGATCCTATGAATGTACAACACCAGCATTCTTGCAGCTGTGGCCTGGACCAACAGAACCCTCCAAACACTTCTCAAAGACACTTTGTGTAAACTATGTCCTGACAACATTATAACAGAGGCTTGTACCTGAAGAGAAGTAGCCCATGCAAGGCAGATACAGTCTCTGTTACAGTCTGTTTCCTTTCCGCCTAAGAGCACCTCTGTCTTTTTGGGGCTATGTCTCTGTTTGCTTTCATTGAGACCATTACTGCCTCAAGAAACTGATTCAAAATATCAACAGCTATTCAGCTCAAACGCCTGAACAACACTTCTTGTGTAGATGTTGAATGTGTACAACTAGATTCACTACTGTGGGATATTGAAGCCAATGATCCAGATGCTGAACAATAATCTCTCATTGCCATCTTTTGAAATTGTCCTTCAATGAATGACCAGAACCATTGCAGAATGGTTTCTTTTAATCTTCTTCTAGGCAATCCAGGAGAACATTGTGATCAGTGATACCAAATGTCATTTAGAAATCTGGCAAAACTGACAGAGTTTTACTCCTCCTGTGTAGTTCTTGTCTGACAGGACAACCAAAGCTGTCTCAGTCCCCAAAATCAGTCTCTGAAATTAGTTTTTGACATGATTGTAGAGTATTCATTTCATCCAAGAGCCCCTTCAATTGATATGGTACTAAAAGAGAAGAAATTACCTGTATTAAATTTGTCATTAATTTACCTTTTTTTTAAATGGATAGGCTTTGTCAGGGAATAATCGGAGTCCAATACTACCTATAAATCCTCTGTTGCAATATCATTCTATCAAGTCCACTGTGGCAGTAGACTTCAAATGTTTAGTTAGAATGTTTGTGTGTGTGCTCTGAATGTTATCCAGTAAGTTTAAAAAATTGTCTTATTTGGATACCAGTCTGCATATATAAGGGAAGACAGCTAAATACCTCTATACCACTGAAATTCCATAAACTCCTGTTCAAATACATTAGGTTTGCCAACTGTTCATAATATATATGGATTATTCATATTTCAGGTACCCCCCCCCAAAAAAAAAGAGAGAGAAGAAGATATCTTACTAATCCATGAACTTTAACCCTAACCCAAAATTAGGCTCTTCCTGATGCACCATTTCTTCCATTTTAAGGATTGCATTGTGCACTGCTCTTACAGGAATTTTCTCCAATGGCCAAAAAATGTTCCTCTCATTTTGCTTTGTACCAGATCATTCTTCTGAATTGCTGCACTCTCTTCTCCCTCCAGTCCTTGATTTATTATTTGTGACATGTTGCTCTGGTCCATGGGGTCACGAAGAGTCAAACACGACTAAACAACTAAACAACAACAAAAAGTACTGGGGTTGGGGACAGAGGGAGAGTAGAGTTTGGCACTATGGTGCTTCCAAGCAATTATGGTGAAAGCAGTGGTCAAGAAAGCAAATGTCAACTGTGGTCAACAACAGTAGATATTTGCTTGACATTGACAAGGGAAAACATAGTGCTAGACTGTTTGCAGTTTGGATACATGTCCCATCACCGAGTGTCAAAAAAGAAGACAAGACAAGGCAGAACAAAAAGCAGTGTCAGTAGAGTACAGACAGGATGTCGGATTATGTGGTAGAGTTGCACCATGGTTTCCATTTTGCTTTGATAGCTTTAGAGAAATCTGATTGTATTCATTGTCTATCTGAGTAACATACCGTACCTGACGTTAGGAAGGAATATTTTCCAGGCAGAAGTGGCTGCTTATTCTGTGTTATATGTGTTTTTCTAGCAGCATATTGCTGATCTAGCTTCTTTGATCAGTGAAGAGAAGACATAAGACATAAGAAATTTATTGTCATTGCACTCACAAGTGGGTGCAACGAAATGAGGTGCTCTTCCCCAAGGTAAAACTGGACAACACCACTACAAAAAAAAAGTTAAAATATACACAACACTCACCATACCAATATAGAGACCTCTGTTGTCAATGCCAGTCTGGAAAAAATAGATTTTTTTGGATGACAGCTTACAAAATCCCTCACTGGCCATGCTTGCTGGAGTTCTTGGAGAGCTGGAGTCCAAAACAGGAGAAATGTCAAGCACAATGTGTGCAGTACTTCAGTAACAGGAAAGAGCGAGTGCTATGAAGTGAAGAAGCCATATCCTGCAAAGTCTTCTAATAACTTGTGGTTCGAGACACATATTGTCAGTGTCTTATGTGAAAATGGCTGGAAGGGAAAGGTTATGGGGAGGGATAACGGCCAAAGGAAGGACTAAGCACTCATCTTGCTTGAAATTAGGGCCTCCCGCCTTACTTTATAGTGTTCAGGTCTCTGACAAATGAGACTCTTTATGGGAATATATGTGATCAATCCATCTTTCAGAGTACTAGCAGCAGCAGCAGCAAACTATAAAAGAGTTTGGAGAGAAAAATCTTTCCAAAAGCTAGAGTTTCAAATTGGACCTACACCAAAACAAATGGAATTGAATGGGGGGCGGAATGTGACTCACGAATAAATATAGCTCAAATAAATAAATAAAAAAGAAGCGTAGCTGAGAATAGCAACTAACTGTCCCTTTTGATCACTTGAGAAATTAATTAGCAATATAAATCTGTAATTCCTGCCTAGAATGCAGTAATTTGCTTTCAGTTTCACTCGGTTAACTGTATTGATGAACAGATAAAGCGCTACAGCCAGCCCTCCTGCTTCTCTGTAGAAGTCATTCATGATGGTCTTATTCAACAGACCTTTGACTTCACCAGCTGTGGTAAAGCTGTCTATTTTCTGTATGCACTAATAAAGCCTTCAGAGCTCTTCCTGAACTGAGTGACTTTATAGCCAGCTGGCCAACAGGTGGAAACTAGAAAAGATGAGGGAGCAAGGTTCACATAGTCAAAGCTGTCATACATTGGGATAATAAGGGTCCTATTCACTTCTTCACTGAAACAGAGTTGTGCGTATTTGAATTTCTGGACCACAACCCCCAGAATTCCTTCTGGTCATTGGCCATACTGCCTTGAGGAATTCTGGATATGATCTCAAAACACCAATAGGCAATTCTCTGCACTGAAGTATGAAGGACTGAATGAGTGGAAAGCTGACCAAGGTTGTGCTTGCTGGCTGCCTCATGCATCCAGTGTGCCACTTGCAATCCTTAAACAGAGCTTTCCTCACATTTCATGCCCTCCAGATGGGTTGGATTTCAGGGTGGGAGTTGTAGGACTTGCAGCTCAACACAGATGGAGGGAATCAGATAAGAGAAAGCTACCTCCTATTTTCCAGAGTACTGAATTGTCCATATGGAAACAATATACAGTAGTCACCTGTATTCAGAAGAACAGTTAACAGGACAATAAGCGAACAGGGATTTTCCTGATAATTTCTCTTTTTGATGAGCGCTATAGTGGTTTAGAACTCTGGGAGGCAGTGGAAGACAGGAGGGCTTGGCGTGCTCTGGTCCATGGGGTCATGAAGAGTCGGACATGACTTAATGACTAAACAACAACAACAATAGTGGTTTAGAGGTTAGTGTGTTGATCTGGTACTTGTGACACTCAGATATAAGTTCTTGCCCAGCCATGAAATATACTAAGTGACCTTGTCCAGTCACACACTTTTAACATGAGCTACCTCACAGGTTTGTTGTGAGGATGACATGGGGGAGAAAGCTAACCACATCTTGAGCTTGTTGGAAGAAAGCTGGGACAAAGAGAGAGCAACAAATAATTATATAAATAATAAATTTTGGCTTTTTCGGCATGTCTATATATTCATTCCTAGTTCATCGCAGCGAATAAAAGAAAAAACTCTCACCAACTAGAGGGCCCACTTCTCTACTAATGGGATTTCACTCTATTTACTACATTTATCTTTAAACATTATAGTACATTGTTTTAATACATTAGTATAAGAGTGCCCTCTAGTGATGGCAATTTTATGGGAGTCAAATACAGCACAACGAAGAGGAACTTAACATGGCTGCCCCTTAAATTTAAAATGAGTCTAGCCTGACAGACAGGAATGGGTGAAAAGTTTATTCTAATGAAGACAGCTATTTAGGTGCAGAGGGTCTGTCCTGTTGTACCTAATGGAAAAGCTTCTTATGCTTATATACATATGTAAATATATGTGGAAAATTCTGAGCATTCGGTGTTTTTTCGGAAGAAGAGAATTATGAAAAAAGAGGTAGCTTTTCCTCTTAGAATGAAAGTCTTCCTTAATTCATTATAGACTTCATTTTAAAAAGAAAAAAGAGCATGAGCAATCAAAGGTGATATTATTTAAAAAGCAAAATAGCTGTTCTAAGCAGAGCTTAGAACATTTTTGGACTGTTAAGTTCCAAAATACCTTGTAGCCGTGATGACAGCGGGATTCTGGGAGCTGTCATCTTTTAGCAACAGAAGGCATTGGCTGGTATAAAGTCTATGAGAGAGACTGGAGAAAGACTTTGGCAAAAATGAGACACCCCAAAAGGGCTATCTGGGTCCCAGCAAAGATCTGCTAGGGTTCTCTACCATCAACAGGATGAGATGAAGAGCACCAGAAACACACAGAAAGCCCATTAAGAGACATGATTGAGGCCCTGTTTCATATTGAGAAATCAGACTTTGGAGGAATCCCATGCTTGAATCTTCAAGATCAATCACAAAACAACACAAACTAATCTGTACAGTATTTTCCATGAAGTCAGAGAATCTCCTACTGTGACAAACACCACCAACACCCTTTAAGGATTTTGCTCTTCTCACAATGGGCTTTCTATTACTTCTGTTCCTGCCCTGAGACTGGAGAATGTGGGAGGTAGAGTTACAGTGGTTTTCCTCCATTCAATCTATGGCTGGCTGAAGCTCTGCTCAGCTGCTACAGCATAAAGAATAGAGGTTGGAGAGCTTTACCTCTTTCCCCAGGCAGGTCTTGCTGATGCATGCATTTGTGTTTTTGTTAGCTGAAGTTGTATGGGTTTCAATTAGAATAAGACCGAAGCCCAGGATTTTCAGGAGAAGTGAGTTTAAAAGACCTTCTCTAGAATGACAGAAATGAGTTTAAAAATGGTGGAACAATGTTTTCATGTGGGTTGTCTTAAAAGGTATTTCTTTTTATTAGAGCTAAGAATAGTAGATATGATTCTCAAAGAAAAAATTAGGCTGATTTCTCTCCCCATTTCTCTATCTCAGTCTCTCTTTTATTCTTTTCTTTCCAGTTGATTTTCACTATTTTAATTGAACACAAGTGACAAAATATGTTGTCCAAAGAGCAGCCACTATCTATAGAGCCCACTGTTATTACTCTTACATTTATTTTATCCCACATTCCTTTTAGGAGTTTCTCTAAGGATAGCTTGAGGTCCACAACCCATTTTCCCCAAAAGATTATTGGAATCAAGGGATAAGAATAAATTTCCATCCATTACTAAATTCGGTCAAATTAACAACAACAACCCTGGTTTGCCTGTCTGTCTTGATCTGTCTCCTTATTTTCCTGGCAAGGTGTGGCACAAAAGGAGCTTTCTGCCTTTTAGATGTCTAGATCACAGTGTGTTTTGGTAGCTACCATTCAAGTTGAACTCAGTTTGGGGAATACATGAACCTATATCCTGATCAGAAAAATGAAAGAATTAACTTTCTTGATATAAGAGTTCTCACAACTCCCCCAGCTGGCATGGGCAGTGACCATAGCACTTGATAGATTCTGGAAGCTGCAGTCAAAAAAGTAGCATTTAAAAGACGTGATACCAATTTAGTTTTACGTATAGTACTATTTAGTTTTTTATATAGTCCTATTTGGATGCGACGTGGTGGCGCTGTGGGTTAAACTGCAGAAATCTCTGTGCTGCAAGGTCAGAAGACCAGCACTGGTAAGATCGAATCCATGTGACAGAGTGAGCTCCCGTTGCTTGTCCCAGCTCCTGCCAACCTAACAGTTTGAAAGCACGTAAATGTGAGTAGATAAATAGGTACCACCGTGGTGAGAAGGTAACAGCATTCCATGTCTAGTCGCGCTGGCCATGTGACCATGGAAACTGTCTATGGACAAACGCTGCCTCCACGGTATGGAGACGGGGATGAGCACCACACCCTAGAGTCGGACATGACTGGACTAAATGTCAAGGGGAACCTTTACCTTTATAGTCCTATTTGAGTGTTATATGCATAATAGGGGAAGTGAGGGAAAGGGGCGTTGGGGCTGCACATTTAACTCCACCCTCTAAGTCATGCCATTCCTCTTGCTCCTCCTATTGCTAAGGGGAGCTTTTGGAGGAACACTGGAGTGGGGTGTTTTCTGTAGTTGCAATTTAGAACTTTGCCTAATCATAGGAACCTGAGTCTCCATAGGCAGAGGAAGTCAAACATAGTGAAATTGGGAGCACATGCAGACAAGGCAACATGCCTTTAGGAAAGAGCTATGAGTGAGTGAGAATTTCATTTCATTCTTTACCAACATTCCTTGATATTTAGGGGTTTGAATCCCTGTGTTGCTAACCATAAAACTGCTGAGTTAGGGTTGCTACTTTTTTTCTTAGGAGAGACCCCTCGTTTTAAAGACTTGTATGGCAGGGAGGGACAACATGGTTTCCTCCATGTTGAAAATAGATGTACCGATTGTATTTGGCTGGCGCAAATTCGATTCTCTTCTCAAAAATTTGCAGACATTAACAAAAGAAAAAGAAAATCCCATGTTTGGGACAGGAAGAACTTTAGGTTTTTTTTTACAATTGAATTTGAGAGAAGGCAAAAGACTTCCCATTCTTCTCATTGACCAGTTTCCTCTTTTGTCACCCATAGCCTAGTCACATCAAAGCCTGACCTAAAGCACAGGATTGTCATGAAGATAAAGGGGTGAGAAAGAGGGGCATATTAGTGTCTTGAGCTGTCTGTCTGAAAGGTGAGACATACATTTAAGTAACAAAGAAATACATGGTACAGAAGTCCTAAGAATCAAGAGTGGATGAAAATTGCTGAGAGTGAACCTACCCACTCCTTTATTCATGCTGTAATTCCTTGTGTTTCTTCTGCAGGGTTGGGTGTCCTTTCTGAATGGATGGGGTAAAAGGGGTTATGAGGAGAGATGGGATCCCCCGCCCCCAGTGATCCTTCTGGGGAATTCTATGTTCTCAGGATGCATGCCTTTGTTCCTGACTCTTGAAACTTTCATACGAAATGGGGCGGCTTGTTATCCAAGCAATGTGTGTGTGTGTGTTTGCATGCGCACATGTGTGCATGCATGTAGTAGTGTACTTGTACTTTACTCCAAAGTGCCAGAGTGCAGTGCTGCAGCCCCCCCCCCCCCAAATTGGATCATGGGATGCTTAAAGTGGAGAATAAGAGGTTAAGATTAAGGAACCTACAAATCAGTTATCCTTTTCTACACCTAGTGTACTGAATGCCATTCTAATGCATAAATAAGCAGCATAAATTTGCAGAGCAAACCACATGAACCTTGACAACTAGTGGTGTAGGGGCATATTTGGAGGGGGAGAGGCTAACCATAATGGTTCCTGTAGCCAGCAAGTCCCTCCCTGCAAGGATTGTCTAAAATGCAGGCAGCTGAATTGATGTATAATTTATTGATACAGATCAATCCAGCATATTTTTTTTTGTTTTCACCTGGAACAGGTCTCTTATTAGGTTAATGGCTCTTAACGTCCTATTAAAGATCAAACCACCTTCAAATACTTTGCACTACAACAGAGATAGTTTCCAACTATCAATCCCCCCCCCCCCCAGTTACTGGGATGGTTGAAGCTAAACTCAGAGAGAATGTTGTCACAGTCTTTCTTTATTGGAAAGTCCTGGGGCTTCAGCCCTGTGAGCCACAGTTCCACTACATCACCATGTGATAACAAGACAAATCCTTTTGATGTAAGGAGAAGATGTCCTTCATTCACCATTTACTATTCAGAATCCAAACATGGCATGCACTGAAAAGAGTAACAAAAATAGCAGGCCAGTCTGGACTGTGTGCTCATTAATGACAGTGATGATTTGATTAGTTCTTGGTCTCAATGCGTGCACTGTAGCGTACCTAGTTTATGGATCAGTACAAAGGGACTGTGAACAAATCTCTGTAACTATCTAAAATGTAGAATAAAATCTCAAACCATGCAATTACTTATGGATATCCCATTTTTGGAATAGCTATAGAAATAACTATATTGCCACTAAAACCTTTTATTATAGTTCAAAAATAGATAGTGTGATGAATAGGAATGTCAGCTCTTCATTTAAATTGAATGACAGAAGAATGAATCCAGCAAATATCACAATACATTTGTAATGCATTTTCATGGAGAATATGAGTTTTGTGTGACACGTTTGTGTAGGATGTATAAAAAAAATCAATGGCTTGCAATGAGTTTAACTCACTGCTGCAGTGGCACAGACATGTAGGAATTTTCCTCAACCAGTGTACCTGAATGTGTAATACATACTAAAGTCATCAAGCTCTAAACTGGTCAAGGGTTTTGTGCCTTATTTAAGCATTTCCATCCCATTCCACTCATGTCTAAAATGAAATGAAATGAAATGATAGGAGCTTACATGCTAGAATTTTGTTGAGGGTTTCGTATAGGCATCCTTCAGTCTCGAAAGACTATGGTAACATGCTCTGAATTGAGGAGTGTCCCCTCCAGAGCATGATGTCTGGGTAAAGTAATATGGAGGATAGGCTGTTACCCAAGCAGCAGATCCCCCCTCTCCACATTGCTGAAATGGTCCAATGGAAAGGCAAGAGCCAATACGACTGGTTCCAGCAACGTCGCAGAAGTTGGCAGAGGGTATAGTAGCATAAACGAGGGTTTATGCTACTATAAATGCTGTTGCTCACGCAGTCGTGGAGGAGTGGAGTGTTGTGTGAGCAGTTGTGCTTTCTGAGATAGCTTGTCTCATTGTACAATGGGTGTTATGCTCATTGGGTGCAGGGGCAGGACTGTTGCAACTAATTGTGCAATAGGTTCTGTGACCGTTTGAACAATGGCCTTTGAGAATACAATGGCACAATCCTTTGCAATGTCTGCAAAAATATGAATCCAGTCATTTACGCTGCATAGGTGGCCAATGGAACACTAGTCTAAGGGCATCATTTGCCCATGGGCAAGGGTCAGTCATATTACATAGGATGGGAGGGACCTGTAGCCATTCAGATGTTATTGGACTACATTTTCCATTATTCTTGAGTATTGGCCGTGCTGCCTGGGGCCGAGAGGAGTGGTCAAAGTCAAACAATATCTTGGAGACCACAAATTCCTCAACTTCTGAGCTCAGCTTAAAATGGATGTTAGTTTGAAAGGAGTGTCATAAAGGCAGGGCTAGGAGACAGCAGTACAAGTATGTTGACCTAAAAGAAGATGCTCTCTTCATTTGCAGCTTTATGAATGAAACACAGTTTGATAAGCAAAACAAAGCAAAGCAAAGCAAAGCAAAGCAAAACACCAGAAACAAGGGAGGAACCAAAACTATGCCCTGTGGCCTTGCAGGAAGATGGTACATTACTGAAAGCTGTCTACAAAAATGTTTTCATTTGTAGTAAGTGTACCTGAACATATGCACATAAGAGGAGCTCACGGAATAGCATACAAATATACACGCATAATTAAAAACATTTTTTTCACTTTTTGTAGGATTAATCAAATTGAACTTAAGAAAAAAAAGAAGAGAGGGGAGTGTTGGGTTCCATAAAAATACCTTTTAATAAAGTGCACAGTAAGGGAAGTGGTGGCGCTGCGGGCTAAACCGCAGAAGCCTGTGCTGCAGGGTCAGAAGACTAGCAGTCGTAAGATCGAATCCACGCGACGGAGTGAGTGCCTGTCGCTTGTTCCAGCTCCCGCCAACCTAGTGGTTCGAAAGCATGCAAATGCGAGTAGATAAATAGGGACCACCTCGATGGGAAGGTAACAGCGTTCTGTGTCTAAGTCGCACTGCCCATCTGACCACGGAAGACTGTCTTCGGACAAGCGCTGGCTCTATGGCTTGGAAATGGGGATGAGCACCGCCCCCTAGAGTCGAACACGACTGGACAAAAATTGTCAAGGGGAACCTTTACCTAATAAAGTGCACTAGATGTCCTTACCACAACAAACATCTGATCGTTCTTTTATTCCTTTTAAGCTATGTATAGGTTTTTTGGGGGGGGGGCTGGATACCTCCGTGGTTTAGGTATCTGGCTATGGAGACAAAGGCTGGAAGTTCGATCCCCCCCCATGTACCTCCTGTGAATAGAGCCACCTTGTGTGGCCTTGGGCAAGCTACACAGTCTCAGGGCACCCCCAGAAGGCGATGGTAAGCGACTTCTGAAACATTATATCCCTGGAAAACCTTGAAAAGGATCGCCGCGAGTCAGAATTGACTTGATGGCACATGATGAGGATTTATTACCATTTTTATAAAACTTCCAGAAATCATGCCGTTATTTAGGACATTTTGCAACTTCATTTCGTGATTTCTGATCTGTTTCTCAGATGAGTAACCTTTTCAGTGTTGCAATCCTTGATATAGCTGTGGCACCTTCTTCTTCTTTTTCCACATTGATTTTAAAATAGTGGAGTGACTGATTCTTAAAATAATTCTGGCTCCTTGTACTCTACATATTTAATGATCTTTGTAGCGATTTTTATTTCCAATTCAGCATTTTTTTAAAAAGCAGCCTGTTGTAGCCCCCAATTGTTCTCTAATGGTATTGCAGGGTTATATTTCTTATGCTCATGTATTATTTGTACTTGAGAAAGCTGCACTGCACAAAATATTTTCATTTATCTGCTCACAGTGACAGTAAGTCTGAATTGTCATAGTTAGCAGACTATAATTATATTAATATAATATGCGGCTACCTTGATGTTAATGCATGAAATAGGAAAAAAGAACTTATTCCAATTTCCTCTCATTGTACATTCCATTATGACAGCCCTAAATCTAGGCTATTGCTTTGGCTTGGACCACTCATCCTTCAGCTTTAGGTTTCAATGCATTTTGTCCGTCTTTTGTAGTTCGGAGTAAATTAGAAATCATTTTAGAACATTTTCCACTTCAATACTTGCTCTCTTTGCCAGATCATTAATAAGCATAATAGACCTTTGGCCATTGTGAAAGTGGCTATTTAATCATATGCCTTTTGGAAGCAGGGAGGCTGTTGTGCTGAGCCATTTTTCAAGGGAACCATCCTTCCCTTGCACCATTTCTGCACACTGAGCTAGCAATGTCTTGAAGGTGCAGCTAGGCTCTGAAGCATGCCCACACAAATTATGTGCCTAAGAAATCTATCTGTTTAAAAATGGCACATCCATTAATTTGGATCTATGCACGAAACCCTTCTTTGCATATATATTTAACTGCATAGTGGTGACCCTTTCTCCACGGTTAACCTCTTGCTGGTCTGAGCTTGATCACACACCTCCATCTTTTGTAGTTTGGTATTTATAGTGTACGAACCATGCAAGTTGTCAAGAATTGCAAGGATCAGCAGACAGCTACTGTGTGTGATGGCCACAAAACTTATTGGTAGCTTAAGGTCAACTACATAGCTTATTAGTCAACTACTGTTAAGCCCTAGGATCACTGTTGGATCTTTCTGGAGAAGAAGGATTGATTAATAAAGGGACTTCCTGTTCCAGCTGAGCTTTGCTTGAGCACCATGGTCTTCCTGAGTTCTGGCATCTGTGCTTGTTCTTTGGTTCTGACTTGTAGCTTGTTACTTGGTCTTACCTCCGGGTTTGCCCTCTGACTCTGACTTCTGGCCTGCTGCTTGATTGGGGCAAGCACGCTGCATAGTCAAACCATCTGCTCAATTGATTAGCGGTTGGGCATGTATGTTTCTCGTGCAGGCAGGCATCCAGTAGTTCTTCCTCCAAGCATAAGCTGGGCTTTCTCTGTGAAGGATGACAGTAGGCTTCTGCAAATAATGCAACCTCATGCTACTCTGGTGGTGGTGCTTTCCACTCACAGGGATGACAATAGGATCTTGGCCTAAGGGTGTGAATCCTGATTCGATTCATCCACACAAAGCAAAAAAGAAACCTTCAAATGTTTTCCACCTTGAAGTGAGAAAAGTTATACAATTCCAACCCAATCTCACCCCCAATTCTGTAAAATGCACAGTACAGTGGACCCTCGACTTACGGAATTAATCCATATTGGAATGGTGGCTGCAGGTCAAAAAGTCTGTAGGTCGAGTCTCCATTGACCTACAATGCATTGAAAACCGATTAACCCCGTAACCGGCTGTTTTTGTTCCATTTTGTTGTTTTTTTCTGGTCTGTAGGTCGATTCTCTGGCTGCAAGTTGAACCTAAATTTTGCGGCTAGAAAAGTCTGTAACTTGAAAAGTCTGTAAGTGGAGCTGTCTGCAAGTCGTCTGTAAATGTTATGTTTTATGGATTGGTAAAAGTTGTAACAGTGAATGGTTTGCATTTTTGGAGTCTTGTGGTGCTGTGGTTAAACTGCAGCATTTCAGTCAAGACTTTGCTCATGATCTGGGTTGAATCCTAGGTAGCCAGCTTAAGGTTCACTCAGGCTTCCAATCTTCTGAAGTCAGTACCCAACTTACTGGGGGACAATGTCTAGCTTGCATAATTAAATAGTAAACTGCCCAGAGAGTGTTTTAAGCACTACAGGGTGGTATAAAAGCATTTTGCTTTGTATACAGTCAGCCTGTTATTTAGTGCTTGATTTGCATGTGGGCTTAGCCCAACAAGGCAGAAAACTGCAAGAAAACAAGTTCTGTGCAAATTATATTGTGTCCAAATTGTGAAAACATCAGTGGAGAATAAATTTGACAGCCTGGTTTAACCTGAAGCCAAAATATCTCAAGGGGGTTTAAAAAAATCCTCAAAGGGCTGTTTCACTGGGCTAAAATAACCACTCTCAACTAGAATATTAGTAATGGCATAGGGTTTTTGTTTGTGTGTGTGTGGTGGGGTTTGCACATGATCCTGCCACCTGGTTTGAACTTCAAAGCTTCTTCTAATTTCTCTGTCCTGCTCTCCTACCTTGGCCTTTAGTCAGCTGTCTGGTGTGGCTCTTTGCCTGGAAGTATGGAATCTTGGATTCCTTGTTGAGGTCCCTCATCAAATAAAGGCAACCTAAATCTATGAGGAAGAGGAATTTAGCAAATATTCTCCACATCTGTTCTTAGTGTACAGTGGGAAGACAAGCAAGAAAAGAAGACTTACATAAATCTGAAGCAATGTAGAAGCAACTAGACCTGCTGTTATCATCTTCACCATGATGTAGGAAGGTTTTTCACCTTTTGATCCACCCTAGTCTCCAGAATGTGGGGAACATCTGGTCATGGTAACACATGCCTTAGTTACATTTTGTTTGGTTGATTGCAGATTGCTGGAATCATGGTGCTGACTGGGGTAATCCCCTTGTGACAACTGCTTTGCAGCTACTGGTCCATTGTGTCAATTTCAATGGGTCACTGTTTTACTGATTGATATTCACCTGTATTGACTAAACTGAGGTTATTGTATGTTGGACATATCACAAGAAGACACAACTCACTATATATATAGATGAACAGGGCTGTTAATGATAGGACCTTTTGGAGATGGCTAATGTTATAGGTTTCCATGGAGTCATAATTTTGGTTTTCTTATTCATTATTGCATTTGTTTAAATATTTGAATACTTTTTATGCTCCAACTCTGTCATCCTTTCTTTGAGCTAAAAGTACCATTTTGGAAATTTCTTCTGATATATTTTTTGTCTACATATCACACATTTTCTTTATAGACTGGCTCCTAGCATGTACCATGTGTCAGGGTGTTTTATATATCTAATTAATTTTTATCTCAACACTGGTGTGATATACTGTATATGGATCCATATATTCCCAAGCTGACCTTTCAGTGGAAAAAGAGTGAATTTACCATTCTCTGTTCTTCTTTCATGTGAGAATGAGTTTAAAAAACACCCAAACACCTCATTCTCCAACTGTTTTTGATGTGCAGCTTGCATATATTTCTATCAGTGGACCAGGGACTATTGAAACTACTGATGCTTTTAAATGCTCGTGGATTTTTTTAAATTCTGTACTGTCTTTCTGTGTTATTTTTACTACCTGAAATAATGTAGCATTTTCCTTATATTTTCCAGTAGTGAAACTGACAGATGAACATATGTTAGCTTTCACCTTATTCTTAAATTTCAGTGGAACAAATACTTCTTATGTTATATTAATTCTTTTTTAGCTCTTCAGATTTCTAATTTCTATAATGTCAGTGCATTCACTTTTTTCCCTGGGTACAATCTCCTGATGTCTCATCCCAGTAATGAACTTTATTGTTGAACATTATAATAGCACACATACAATTAAAGTTATTTTACAAATGTTATCTTCAGTGCAGCTTTGTGAGATGTACAAATATAATTCTTTTCTGGAAGATGATTGACAAGAACTAAGAAAAAGTCATTTTCTTAAGATGTGCACAGTGATTTCTTAGCGAATACTGTTTACACATGCCTAGAAATCTTTTCATGTAAGATACAGATCATGCATTTTAGTGGATGTAGCCAATTTTTATATGCCTTCTGTTGTTGCAGTTTCCACTGAAATCAGCTGGGTAGTTTGTACGAGCAAGAGTACAATGTCAACTTTGTACTGTAAATGCTTTCGACTGTAATGTGTTTTCATGGTTCAGCAAAGAATCCAGAATTTCTGGATTCATGGCTAAGACACTGTTCCTACATCGCATTGGCTGAAATTCTCCTGCATAAGTTATGTGAGGTAAGTTGGACTGCTGGCGAAGTCATACTGGTGGTGATGATTTTCAGTAATTAAAGACTTCCTCCCATCCCACAACCCCCAATGGCCCTCCAACAATGAATGGGATTCCATTGGAGCTTTAGGACCTTTAGGGGGACATTTGAAATATTTTCTTTAAAAAAAACACTGCAGGTGATGGTATCATCAGCTTTATGCTATAACTCATGGCAACAGGGCTTCAGACGTTTAGTGTCATACAAGTGTGAGAATACTCCATGCTATTAAGGGAACAGCAACATGCACAATCTAAATTTCTTGAAAACAAGGTACTGTAATAGGATTATGAGTAGTGTGTGGGACTGTTCTGGGGATGAACAGAGCTGGCCGCTGATAAAGATGCATTGCAGATCTTGCTCTCTCTCCTCCCCCCTCTCTCTGTGTGGTTGGATTGCATTATGTATTGCATATTGAGATCAAAATCCTTTGAACTCTAAAATGTAATACATTTATGATTCACACATTTGGGTAAAAGGAAAACTTTATTATAAAATCATCAACATCAGTGGGAATACAGGTCACTTGTTCTTCGACTGCAAAACTAATTGACATAGGCTTGGAAATACAACATAGATTTACTGAGCAACAAAATGTGCAACACCCAGTAGCTACTTCACTCATATTGATTTACTTCCTTGTCTCAGATTTGCTCGGAGATTAGAAAGACTTACTGTTTTGGCTGCTATTAAATACAGTCTAAACAATACCAGAGACTGATGTGTTCGTTACTTTTTCTTCAGGGGTAATGATTTCACGATCAGTATCTGCGCAGAAAAGAAATAGTGTTTTGTAGACTGTAAAAAGGCTATTTTGCAAAGCACTTTGAAAGTGGGAAGGGGGTGGGAAGTGCAAAAAAGGACACCATGAGCCAGCTAAGAGGCAGCAATTCAAAGCCTGAAAACTTTTAACAATGTTGTCAGCAGGAGTCTTCGCCACATTGATCTCAGCTATTAAAACTGTATACTGCTTAGCCCTAAAAAATCTGATAGCTAGTGGCAATTTGTGCATCAAAAGCTGAATAGGCAGTTGACTTGTGAAACATTAAGGTACACGTTTAAGAGTCACAAGAGTTCTGCCCACCACCAAGATCAGAGCCAACTGGAAAGAATGTTGAATGAATGATTTCACCATCATCACACATGCACCATTGGTTGTTTTTATTGCATGTTGTTGTTGTTGTTTAGGCGTTAAGACATGTCCGACTCTTCGTGACCCCATGGACCAGAGCACGCCAGGCCCTCCTGTCTTCCACTGCCTCCTGGAGTTGGGACAAATTCATGCTGGTAACTTCAATGACACTGTCCAACAATCTCATCCTCTGTCATCCCCTTCTCCTCTTTCTCTCACACTTTCCCAACATTAGGGTCTCTTCCAAGGAGTCTTCTCTTTTCGTGAGATGGCCAAAGTATTGGAGCTTCAGCTTCAGGATCTATCCTTCAGGTGAGCATTCAGGGTTGATTTCCTTCAGAATGGATAGGTTTGATCTCCTTGCAGTCCAGGAGACTCTCAAGAGTCTCCTCCAAGAGTATTGCATGAGAACCAGTTTATTTTATTTTATTTTTTGATTGATTGGTTGGTTGGTTGGTTGGTTCAACTTGTACAGCACTGTCTGGATGGTTTACAAAAATAAAATTCAGTCAAATAGTACATCATATCAAACATACTACAGTGGTGCCTCGCTAGACGATGATAATCCATTCCAATGAAATCGCTGTTTAGCGAAATCATTGTCTAGCGAAAAGCATTTCCCCATTGGAATGCGTTGAAACCTGTTTAATGCGTTCCAATGGGGAAGAATCACAGCTGCGGAATCCCTTTGATCTCTATTTGATCACTTCCCTCCTCTTCTTATGCCACACGGGCATAGGAAGAGGAAGAAAGGTGAACCAAGCCATCCCCCACCCTGGGGGTGGGATTCCTTTTAGGCAGGCTTTAGCAAGCCGCTAGAAGGGAAAATCCCTCTCTACTTATGACCCCAAGGAACACTTTGCGCATAAGCAGATAGAGAATGAAGGGATGAATACAAAAGGGTTATCTTCGTTGCTTCATATTCATGGGGGTCTCTGGACCCCATGAATACGAAACAACAAATATCTGATGAATCAGACATATTTAATAAATATCCTGATTTGTTTTTATATTCGTCCCCATGTCTAATTCCAAATATAGATAACATGATGGTGAAGCAATCAGCTTCTCTATCAGTTGATATCAATAGTAGGCCACTGTCTTTGTAGATGCAGATGTTTTAAGGAAGTTGTGCCAAAGTCAGAATCATGTCAAATGAAAGAACTTTTTGCCTACAGCTACACAGAAGACAGTAGATAGTAGATACAATGTGCTAAAAAAGCTCTGGTTTTTATTAAACTCTTTTAATAGAAACTGAAATTTTTGAATAGGGCCACTTTAACTTGGGCACAGTCTTAAATTTCCTTTTTGCAACTGTATGCTCCTCCACACAAAAGGCCATTTTCAGTACTCCGAAAATATTTTTCTTTACTCTTGAATTCCATAGAGCTGGTTAAGTTTTTGAGGCAGAAGGATTAAAGATAATTTAAATAAATTCTATTTATTTTCATATACAAGAGCATACGGTTGCAAAATATAAAGCAAATAGCTATGGTATTGCAGACTGTAAGTTTGAAAAGAAACAGAAGATCGTTCTAGCGGAGACCTCTACAACAAGGCATACTCAGACTTGGTAAAGTGTGCTATAATAATATTTAATATTATTCTAGCTCACTGCTTAAGTACTCACGGTACTCTGGATATATTGTGATCCACCTATTTTTAAAGATCTGCTGCCTCCAGAAGATCTTAGCAGAAGACGTAGCAACAGCTGAGAAAATGGTCACACCACATTAAGTGGAAGAGGTCAGATCATCTTCCTCTTTAGCTGTGTTCTATCGCAAACAAAGACATTTGTTTAATGGTACTGTTGCTTAATTTTATTTATCGGCTGTCTTTTATTTATCTCATTCTGTGTTATTTTGCTTTCAGTGCTCATTTGCTTTGTTGTAAATCAGGACAGCTGCTGGATTAGGGTATACATGCGTAACTTGCTTCCTCTGATCTTGACCTGCCCTTATAGTAAATGGACTTTAATGATTGTTTTTATTTATTTTATATCTAACAAATCATTCTGAAGCTGGCTGGATAACTCAGTGAGCGAGGTATCTTGCTGTAGATCCAGAAGTTGGTAGTTTGATTCCCCACAATGCCTCCTGGGAGAAGAACCAGCCTGTGTAGCCTTGGGCAAGCTGCATAGTCCCAGGGTCCCCCAGAAGAAGGGACTGGGAAACCACTTCTGAGTACTGTCTACCTAGAGAACCTTAAAAAGACTGACATAAATTAGAATCAATTTGATGGCACTGAATAATTATGTTATTGGAGAGGGGGGAAAAGAGAGATGGATGAAAAAAAGATATAAACAAATAAAATGTTGTAACTTTTGCATGAAGCCGAGTCCAAATTGAGTCAGTAGTGCAACTTAAGTCCGACTTGACAGCAAGTCACACAACTTGAGTCCCCATCATTGTAATAATAATTGGTTGTTGTGGGTTTTTCGGGCTTCTTGGCCGTGTTCTGAAGGTAGTTTTTCCTAACGTTTCGCCAGTCTCTGTGGCCGGCATCTTCAGAGAACAGCAAACTTCAGAACATGGCCAAGAAGCCCGAAAAACCCACAACAACCATTAGATCCCGGCCGTGAAAGCCTTTGCGAATACATTGAACGCCTCTACGGGGATGAAACAGTCAGTAATAATAATTGTTGTCATTTTGCTTTGAGCATTTTATGGGCTATGCACTCTTGTTCGGGATGTACATCATACTGAACTTGGTGGAATGCTTTTGAGAGATCATCTTCAAGTTCAGGCCATTGGAAAGCTTGCCATAAACCGGAACAGAATTCTGTCCTCTCAGCTTGGCTGACCTTACAACTTAATTTATATTTACAAGGTGCTTTCTAGTACATTTATGACTCGATTTCAGTCATGGGATTATATTACTTTCCTCCAATGGAATGGAGGGGGAAGTTTTATAAATAGCGTCACTACACAAGTATCCAGATCATCTGCTCACTTATGTTCAAAATACACATCCTTTCATTTTTTCCCCCAGTGCCCCACAGAATCACATTGCACTTCATAATAACAAGTCTTTTGTCCTCTTATCTTGACTGACCTTAAAAGCCTTATTATTATCAAAGTACAATATGATTCGAGTGGGAATTTTTTTTTTAAAAGGAAAAGATATATAAGTTCTGGGTACTAATGTACTAAAACTATTTATAAAACATTCCAGTTCATTGGAGGAAAGCCATATTTTTAAATGTTTTACTAACCATATACTATTCCAAACAAACTTTAAAAGCAACATGAAGGCAATTTTTGAGTGTTCCTAAGGCAGAGTATAGAAAGTTGCTCTTAAAAACTAAGCACTTGCAGTATGAATCCAAGACCAAAATATAACAAAACAAAAGAAGCTGGTTTATCTTACAATTACAATATTTAAAGGGTCTCTTGATTTTTAGTTTCTCAAAGTATTGTATGTTGTTATTTTTTTAAAAATGAATTCTATAAGCCACTAGTCTGTGGTACAAAATACACCCTTCTTTCATCTAACTCGCTGTCACTTTATGACTTACATCAGAACACAAGCAACAAGCAGGAGACTGCACAGATGAGTAAGTCCTTGAACTACATAGTAGTTCCCTTCCACCCTTTACTAATGCCACACCTTTGTAACTCTAAAAGTGAGTCAAAAGTTACCGTTGCTCCACCAAAGTAGTGGAATTATCCTTAGTATCTCTTAAGACAGGGGTGGGCAATTAATTTCTGTAGGGGCCACATGAAAAATCTGAACTGTGTCCTGGGGTGGATAGTAATAGGCCCCCATTGGGTGAGGCCCTGTGGTGAACGAACTACAAGGCTGACGTAGTTAACTCCCTAAACTTTTTAGGGAGGTAACTATGTGATTGTGTAATTCGTTCACCACGGGGGGGTGGGGGGAGAAAAATAAACACTGACACTGAGCTAACTCACCTGACCTCTGTTCCCCTGCGGCTTTCCTCTCCGACTGTCTTCTATCCTGCGCAGGCGACATCTGTATATTTTGAGAGATGGTAATCTGACATTCAAGTAACAGGACGACTCTGGCCTAGGCTTCTGAAGATGATGAAAACTTATGCCGAATAAAACTGCTTAGCCTTTAAGGCAACACAGAATTCTTGCTTGTATTCAGTGCAAGAGACAAATGCAGTTACCTTCTTGGAAACATTTTAATTATACTAATTATTTCAAGATTAGGACATATACATACAAATTAGTATATGGACACTGCATGCAAACATTCCTGTGGACATTGTTTTCCAAGTGGGAAGGAGAATTTGAGTAAGGAGTTCAGGACGCAGGAATGTAAGCCTGGAAATTGGACTGAACTGTGGAGAAGTAGAGAAGGAAGAGAGAAGAGAGAGGACCAGTTAATCGAGAACGCTGTGGATACTTTGTGGATTATACTGACCCATGGGGAAATATAGTAATATTGCACATTTCAGCAGCTCTGTTAATTTCTTCCATTGAAGAATTCATGGATTTAACTTTCATTTTACTCCTTTCCAAGTATTATTTCATTGTTATCTGCTCATGTTGATGTTATTAGATGTATCTATTGTACCTTGTTTTGTTTTCACCAGCACATTTCAAACTCACATCTAGGTAAATTAATCCATTATGTGGTTATTTTAAGAAGATTTTATATTTATGAATATCTAGCTAGCTACAAATAGTACCTAGCCCGATTTTTGATGTAAAATTGAAACCAGCACACCAGCCAGATAATCTAATGGATTCCTTCCTTCCTTCCTTCCTTCCTTCCTTCCTTCCTTCCTTCCTTCCTTCCTTCCTTCCTTCCTTCCTTCCTTCCTTCCTTCCTTCCTTCCTTCCTTCCTTCCTTCCTTCCATAATTCTCAGCTGTCTCCCTGGCTGCTTGCTTCTTTAGCTGCAGCAAACTGCCAGATCACCAGCTGATAGAACAGGGTAGAATTTTACCAATATTTTTTTACTTTTCCGATCCTTATAATGAACATTTAGCATTCTCCTGTGAGTTTGTGTATCACTTCAATCATAAGTATTATTGTTTATATTTGTTATATTTTTATCCTAGTTTTTTTTTTTTTTTTACAAATTTGTATTCAAGGCACCTTGCACACAAATGAAAACAATTTTGAGGGCAAATGCTATTAACATCGTCATCACAAAACAGTTTAAAAGGCAAGGCTGAAAAGATATGTTTTCATATATGTCCTAAAAGGAACCTGAATGGGAATGAATGTGCTTCTGATTATCTTCTGACTGCATTTCACAATCTGGGACCAGCACAGAACAAAACTCTCTCCCAAGCACCTATCAAGCAGGCCTTAGTAGATGAGTGTATTCTCATGAGAGTTTGTACAGATCTCAGTGTCTATACAGGTTCATAATGATATAGATGATTCCCTCGATATCCCAGGCCCCAGGCTGCTTAGGCTCTTAAGGACTAAAAATTTAAAACTACCTCTTCAAATTGGTCCCAGAAAGCAACTGGCAATCTGTTCAAATCTGTCAGTGTCACAGTAATATAATCTCAGCATAACTGTGATGTATTTTGGAAACAGTCTGAAACTCTTCAGGTATAGCCCTACGTGGAATCTACTTCAGTAATCTAGACATTATAACTAAAGCATGGATAGCTACTGCCGAGTAGCTTGGAAATAGCGGCCTCACACTAGACATACAAATTAGTATATGGATATTGCCAGGCACAGACCACAACCTGCTGAGATATTAGGCACAGCTCATAGCCCACTGAGGTCCTGTATCTCTCCTAAAGGTGGGCTGTTAAGGACACTTGGGACTAATTTATACCTTTGAAAAACTCTACTTATGCAGTGGGAAAAGTTCAGGGATGTACACAGCAGAATTAGCTTCAAGTCTCCCCTCAGTAGACCACCCATTATTGCTTTGTTCTCTTCAAATAACATTTACAGTCTCAATAACTCACTCTGAGACAATTGGTAAAAGAAAGAATAAAAGGTTCCATTTACTCACAGTTCTGAACAGATCAAAAAATATCATATTGTAGAAGAAAAATGACTGGTTACATGAAGAGAACTTAACTGACTAACTAGCTTTATAAGTAGTGAGTCAGTTAAGTTCTCTTCATGTAACTCTAACTGTCCCCTGCTGACTGGAAAAGAGTGAGAAAAGAAGGTTGCTATATTCCAATACTAATAGCTCACTTCTGGACCATTTGAAGATTACATGCCAGCCATACACGCTGTTTAGTCACAGCAAACATCTGTGAATGACCAATATTCCACTTCACCTGGCACTGGCTACCCCCTCACACACCATCTCAGCAACTGAGCTGTAGAATGGACTGCTGGTGTTATTAGGATCCATTACTTGGTAGCATACTAAACCTGGTGGGAAACGGTAACTGAAGGAACATGTGGGCTAATTTACCCAGTCCTTCTCATTTTCTCTTCCCCATCTTACTCTGCCCTCAACTGCCAGTAAAGTCTACAGTGAAACACATCCCACAAAGCACTGGCTGTACTGAAATTGAGGAAATTCCTCTGCTGAAGCCACAGAGATAGTTACAAAACTATGTGTATTAAATGCACAGCTCATTTTTCAGGTATAAAATCAAATGCAAGGCACGTCACTGGCATTTCAAGAATCTCAGTATTTCAAGCAGCTCAGAGAGCATTATAAAGTCATACTAAATATTGCTTTAACTGAAATCAAGCAGGCATGGCCCTGCACACTTCCAGAATATGTCTATGCATGTTGAGCTTTGGGAAAGCCAGCAGGGAAGAGCTTGGAAAGCTACTTTTAGGATACTAAAATCAGCATGGCCATCTGGGAGTTGCATTTTTAAAAGTAACTTTTCCAAACTCTGAAGCAGAATATATAAGTTAGCTCTCCTAGGGAGCAATTTGGGTTGCTGCCCGCAGTACATTTTTCAACAGCCCATTTCTGCTCATTTGTATGACTTTGGCAAGAAGCAAAAACTTGCTATATACACTTCGGATAATACATAATTATACACTGCTGTACTGCCCATAAGGGGAAAAACTGAAAGGGAAAGGAATGCCAATGAAAGAATTAATGTGCTCATCTAGCATTTTTTTCTTCTTTAAAAAAATAGTCTATGAATAGATGATCACTGGTTAACAATGCAAGTAATTTTGCAAGTACTGTGTCAGCCATTCATAGACGGACAATAGCGCTTATTGGCATCTGTGATTCTAAGTAGAGGAATCAGTTTTATTCAAAATAATGGAGAAGAGCTATGAAATTGTACACACTCCTAGCTTGGAGTGAATGCTATTGAATCCAAGAGGACTTATTCCTTAATAGGCAGGCACAGGACTCCGTTGTCAGTCATACTGAGAAAAATAAAACATGCTCAAAGGATCTGTGTGCATGAACTGGTCAAAGTGCATGTGACAACTCTATCTTATATGGACTCCAAAGAGGGTTAATTTTTAAAATTTTAATGTTAATTATTTTAAATTTTAAAATAATGTTAATTATTTTAAATTTTAATTTCAATTCATTTATTAATTTATGTATTAAAGAAGTCTTTTAAAAGACTTCTCTGGCTAGAAAGGCTAAAAATATATGAAGCTGAGAGTGTAAACTTTTGATCTAGATGCAGAAGACCTGAAGAATATGTTTGTTTCTCCATACCGTATATGTTCAAATCTATTTCATTCAGTCATGAACTCACTGGTGGCTGTAGGGTTGTGTCACCTTCCCCATCTTCATCTACAATGTGACAAATGTTTTGGGAATGCACATAGGAAGGCTCTATGAATACACAAAAGGAGCTGTTTAAAGAATTATATTCACACACTGACCCATATAAAACACTGAAACAACTGAAAGACAAAGGCCCACTTCTCCCCCAAATTAAATGATTAGGATTTGCAAATACCTAAAGGTATCTCCTGAAAATTGATAATTAAGATGCCTTGGGTACTGTTTTCTCCCCAGCTAGGGAAATATAGAAAGAACCTTAACAACAAACATGTTTATGACAGTTGTAGTGTTACAAAAAAAGAAAGGATCATGTAAGTACAGTAGCAAGATTGGTTGTTGGCATGTTATTACTCTCGTTGCTTTGCCTATGGTCATGAGAAAAATGCCAACTCTTTTGTGTGTTTGTTATTTTTCCCAGCTCAATCATTAAACAGTTTTAAGTAAGCTGTGTGCTTCCACTGTCTGCTTTATGCTCCATTAACAACTCCTTTGAATCACACTGGGAAGGAGTGAAGTTACACTGAATATGTGGATTTATTCACATATTTTTGCAATATTATACCCCAAAGATGGATTTACCTCTTGTTATTTTCAACTTCCCCTTGTAACAAGCATGTCTGTTCTTAGCTATCTCATGAGCCGCTCTCTGATTTGCTTTACATCTGTTCCATCTCTGTGGGTAATGAGATCAGCAGGCAACACAGAAAGCAAATGGAAGTTCGAAATTAACCATGGCACACATCTATTTGGCCAAAAAAGCCAACAACATGCAACCAAAAATACACAGGATGTTTTAGCTATCCAGAATTATAGTTTGTGTGTGAACAGTTATTTAGATTGCTTTTTGGCAGGATGATCTGGTTCACTCTATTTGCTAGTGACCAGACAATGTACTCCAGATTGTGAAACAGCTCAGACCTGCTCCATGCCCAGTCCCGTGGCAGAGCTGCTCTTTTTATTGGAGGGGGCTAGAAGGGTCAGGATCCAATCACATTTGTAAAGAAGGGTGGCTTTAAAGTGTCCCTTTAAAGACCATACCCTCAAAGTGACCCTTTTTGAGCAATCCAATATATTTACATTACAGTCTTACACCCTGAGTTACAGAATTCACACAGAATTAGACTTAAAAGGTAGGGATTCTTTGGCTCTCTCACTGGTCACTATTTGTAACCAAATTAAAGCTGCATGGTAGTGCAAGAATGTTATTGTGCAGCAGAACAAACCAACATTTGACAAGCCAATTCTAAAAATGGGACCAGCCCAAACATCAACAAATTAACTTTGAAACCGGGCTTCAGATCAGCACCATATTTGGCACAGGTATAGCAGAGAGTCTTCTCTTGATCTGTGCCAAGTTTAGGGAAATTTGGGCAGTTATGCTTTTTAAAAAAGTAAACCTGTTTTACCCCCATGCAGAAATAGCTGCCCTCAAATGTCCCCAGAATTAACATAGCTCAAATAAGCATCTTGCTTATCTTAAAACAGAAAGGTTAGCCACAGACCCTTTTTTATTTGGAAAGAATCCAGGCTGCAGGGGCTGAAATACTGATTCTTAAGAAAAGGCCTTCCAAAAGAGAAAAAATGGATTTTGTTATAAACTGAATTTGTGTAGAACTGACTTACTAGCAAGGGTGTTGCAAAGTAGATACATTGTTGCAGCTTGGAGAGAAGGGAGATGTTTGGAGGACAATGAAAGGTCACAGGTACAGTCAAAAGAAGAGTAAAAAAGAAGAGTAAAAACAAACAACCCAGTAAATAATTGAGTGAGTCCTCCAGAAGCAGGGACATTTAGCCATCTATTCCCAGGGAATTAGTGGACAATTGTGTAAGGCACATTACAAAAGCACAGAGCAGTTATGTTTATCCCAGCCCTGAGTGCTTTTAGTAAACATTCTCTCAGGGGAAAAAAAGTTTTCTTGCTGGCATGGTCTTATTTGATATTAGCCGTTTTGGTGCCTACATTCTGTCCTAGTCCCAACCATTCCACTTGTCTTGTAACTATACAATGGTTTGGTAATTAAAACAAGCTAAAAACAACTCTCCAGAGATATTATGTGCCATCAAGTAACTTCTGATGTGTGATGACTATATGAGTTTATGCTGTTGAAGATTATTTATATTTACCAACCAATTGATACTTAGATAACGTGTTGAAAAACAACCCAGATAATTGCTTTGTGTTTCTTTGAGAAGTGGTTATCTGATGAAATAGGAGTCAGGTTCTGGGATTTCTCCCTGTTTGGTATCTCTTTGTAAATGGCAGCGATCCCAAAAGGGTATCTTATATACCATATTTGTCTAAACTGCCTTATAGAATGTTGATTTGCTCTTCCACACATTGCACCCTGTTGTGCAGGTATAATACAAGCAAAGCGTAATACATGCAACAGCCTGGGATGGCACCTAAATATGATGGAATCATGGGGGGAAAAGCAGGTGACAAAAAATTGTCTGTCAAATGTTAGATAACCTCATCCTTCACAACTAATCTAGCCACCTTACACTTGGACTCTTTTCTATTGATTCCCCTGCTTTTGGAGCTTCTTAGCATCCGAAGAATACAAATGACATTCAGTTCACATACAGAGGCCTTTCTGAGTTTAACAAGAACATTCTCATCTTATCTTTTTCCAGGTGCTGACTGTAAAAGGTAGAAATAAGAAGCATTTTTAAAAGAGTGCCATTTTACTGTGGCAGACAATACTGCTAGTGAAGTGTTTGCAGTGTGTTGCAAATTTGATTGGAAGTTCAGATTTTTCTTCTTTTTATGTACTGCCATGCCCACAAGAACAGTAGAACAGTTCTTTTCAGCTGCATCATAGCATCTCCCATATATGCCTGTATGAGCAAACAGAAGGCGTGGGAGGAAAAGGGAATGGAAAGGTGAAAAGACTTAGTAGAGGATGACACTGCCTTGTTGATTGCAGTTGGCTTTTGCATGTGAGTGTACATTTTAGCTCACATTGTCCCATTTGTTTTATTTGTTTGAATTTTTTTACAGCAGCTGATGTGAAAAGCATGGGGACTGGGCAACTTTGCCTCTGATACACATTTAGGAACAGATGGTTATTTATTACGCTTGGGGAAGATCTGAAATGTCATGTGTGAAGGGACCAGGGACATGGCACTCATGCAATTGGTGAATGTTCTGTCACTGATATCATAGCTGTGATGGCCCTATCATACACACAAGCGCTTAGTCAACAGATGATCAACAAACATGGTGTAAACCAGCCAGAAGTCATGGAACAAAATGTCAGACTCTTGCCTTGTGCCATGTTTTTCCTCAAAAGGGCATTCATTTTTTTGTGCCTTTCCACCTTGCCTTTTGAATGTTGTGTTGATGACGTTTGCTAAGATACTGCCATACTATTGCTGCTCATGATTTCTGGGGCGACTTAATTTGATGCACTTAAAGAAAAGAACTTGTATGAGTGAAATGCCTTCCAACCAATAGCACTAGTCAATTATAAAACAGCCATAATGAGAACAAATACTACAGTAATTTAAAATCCTTTTTCACTCATAAAATCTAAGACTGCTTCTTTTATGTGACTGATTTGCATTTAAGATGCATTTGATCTTGATACCAAGCAGTCCACTAAGAATAAATAATAAATCACAATGTAGCATCTGATGAAAAAAATCCAATTGTTGTAAAAATTGTCATTGCAGCCCTAGGAAAAAGAGTCTTAATACTGTATGATTTAATGTTGGTTCAGTAGCTTGTCATTTAACCCCCTATGTGTCCTATTCACAGAGCTGGAGACATCCAGGAAACGCCTGGCCAAGAGTCTGAAGGGACCATATGGTGACCATATGCCCCTTTTTAAAGGAGACCAGCCCTCCAAAGAAAAACCCACCCTGCACATCCCTGAGAATGATTTAAAATGAGGTTTTACTACAAGTATTCATACCTTTCCTTTAGCCTTCTCTCAAATTCTGGATGTCTATTACAAAGTTGCTGAATTTTGTGCTCATGTCAAGCCCAGTTGAAAAGTTAATTTATTTGTTTGGGCTGTCTCCACTTTTAGAATTGTCTTATAGAGTGCTGATTTGCAGAAGATCAGATGAGCAATTGTCACATACCCCTAATATGATATAAATTGCCTAGTTCTATTTAATTCATACCTGTTTGTCTTTTGGGGATAGTCTTCATTTTTTTTCAGTTTCAGTTGTTGTTTAGTTGTTAAGTTGTGTCCGACTCTTCATGACCCATAGACCACACCAGGCCCTCTTGTCTTCCACTGCCTCCCGGATTTTGGTCAAATTCCTGCTGGTAGCTTCGGTAACACTGTCCAACCATCTCGTCCTCTGTTGTCCCCTTCTTCTCTTGCCTTCATAGTTTCCCAACATCAGGGTCTTTTCCAGGGAGTCTTCTCATGAGATGGCAAAAGTACTGGAGGCTCAGCTTCAGGATCTGTCCTTCCAGTGAGCACTCAGGTTGATTTCCTTTATAATGGATAGGTTTGTTCTCCTTGCACTCCAGGGGACTCTCAAGAGTCTCCTCCAGCACCACAATTCAAAAGCATCAGTTCTTCGGCAGTCCGCCTTCTTTATGGTCCAGCTCTCACTTCCATACATCACTACTGGAAAAGCCATAGTTTTCACTATGTGGACCTTTGGCTGATGTCTTTGCCTTCTCGTTTCTGTTCTGTATGCCAGTCATTCCTCTCTGTAGCTCTTCTAGCATGCCTTCATTTAATCATCACTTCTCTAAATTAAAAAGCCCCAGACTTTAAAATCTTTCTTTATATGGGCACATTTTCCATGTCTGTAAGTCATCCCCTGGTGTATCTTGGAACCCCTTCTATTTCCATGATAGTGTGATCATAATTAAGCTCAGCCTTCCATGTATAACAATGATTAATATAATAACCTATAATGTTGTCAGTCTTCTCCCATGAGTGGTTACTGTTAATTTAAATTTCCAGCTTTAGAAAGTAAGGTGTTGTACAGATGAGTTTGGAAATTAAAACACCCTCTCCCCCCCCCCCCCAATCACACACAGCTTAGCTTTGCTGAAATCAGGACGTTTGTCGCTTGATTCAATTAATGCTGGACCACAACCAACAAGAAAAAGAACACTTGATGCTATAACTAAGTGGAAAAACCAATGAAAATTGCTCTGAAAACCAGGCACTTGATATTAATATACATTTGATAAAAACATAACTAAAGAAATCTGCTTCGAAGTCTATAGAGCTACTAGAACTAGCAGTTAGTTTACAGTTAGCAGAGAAACTGCAAAAATTCAAACACTGGCCTTGTTTAGATGTATTGCTAAACTATGATTAATATTACATGAATAGAACCCAATGAATCAAAGGCTTACACACGGTATTTTCTCACATTGGTGTATCCATGAGGAGATGAGAAGCATTTGCTCCCATTCTAAACTAACTGTGGTTTTCATTATGTGTGAAGCTGGACAAATTATATTTAGTCTATTAACTATGTTTTGCTAAAGCCAACATGATGTTGTGGTTTATGAAGTGGGCTTGTTTCAATGAGTCACAGTTAAAAATAACCATTATTGACAGTTCAGAGCAGAGCTTTAAATATTGTTGCTAAAAACTTACCCATTAGGCATTACTAGTTGTTTTTAAAGTGATGTATCAGTCTTTTCTTTCATGAGTCAGTGAATAACTGTCAACACGTATCTTTTTAGTTATTTTAAAAATACACTGAAAATACTGAAATAGTTTTAAATCCCCCAATGACATTTAAAAAGGGATGTTTTCAGAGTAACAAGGTTAGTCATTAAACTTTTTAAATATATTACAATTTACAAAAAAGAGTCTTGTTGTGCCCTTGGTCAACCCAGGAAGCAACATGTTAATTGTAATGCTTTTACCACATTACATTCAAGCTCTGGTTAACATACATACGTACTTTATTGCTTTATGGCTGATCAGGCTGTACGCAAGAGGATAAATTAAACCCGTCTTTAAAATAGTATGAAATCTAATGTAAATGCATATAAACAAGCATAAAAGCATACAATAATACAATAATAGTCATAAAAATATACAGTGGTGCCTCGCATAGCGATCACTCCATTTAGCAATGAAATCGCTTTGCGATGCATTTTTTGCGATCGCAAAAGTGATCGCTTTGCGATGTTCCCTATGGGGAAATTTTGCTTTGCGATGATCGGTTCCCTGCTTCGGGAACCGAGCATCACAAAGTGACAATTTTAAAACAGCTGATCGGCAGTTTCAAAATGGCCGCCGGGTAAACAAAATGGCCACCCACTGTTTTCTGGGATGGATTCCTTGCTTAAGAGGCACCGAAAATGGCCACGCTATGGAGGATCTTTGCTGAACGGTGAGTTTTAAGCCCATAGGAACGCATTAATCAGGTTTTAATGCGTTTCTATGGACTTTTTAATTTCGCATTGCGACATTTTCATTCTGCAGCGATTTTTGCGGAACGAATTAACGTTGCAATGCGAGGCACCACTGTATATAGTATATATAGGATATATAGTAGTATGTGCCAGCTAGCAGGAATAAAGCTTTACATAAAAGGGAAGTGTTCTTGATCCCAGTTGTTAAGAGTTTAAGATTTTGTTCCCTCATATCTGCATTAGACATTGGGATGAATAATAAAAAAAGAATCACAATATTCATCAGAAATGGCTAGAAACTGGGTCTATCGACAGATTGGTGGTCAATGCTGAAACTAGAATCAAACTGTAAAAAGGACAGTCATATGGGCTTTTTTGAGGGAAAGGTTCAGGTGGATGAATTATGGATTTATACGAAAGAGAAAATAATCAACAAATGTATATATGACCATTAGAATATGATCTAGACGAGAGGGTGAAGGAGGCGATGGTAAAATGGGTACAAAACTTTTGCAATAATATTGGTATTGATGACTGGAAAAAATGTGGAAAGATAACTATAAAATGATTAAACCAGTTAATCTTAGAGAAAACATCCTTAATCTTAGAGAAAACATCCTTAAAATGTTTCATAGATGGCATTTTACTCTGGTAATTTTGGCAAAAATGTCAAAAGGGATCAGTAATGTTTGTTGGAAATGTAAAAAAAAATCCAGGAATTTATTATCATGTATGGTGGTCATGTGAAAAAGGAAAAAAATGGTTACAGGTTTGGGAAATGTCACAAGAAATTGTTCAGCAAAAATTAAGTTTTAAACCTGAAATGTTATTATTGAATATAATGCCAGAAATTATTGATAAGAAAATAAAAGATAGTTTACAAAAATGAAAGAATGGAGAAATAACAATGATGGATGAGCTATTAAAGAAGCTACTGGATATTGCAGAACTAGATATGCTTTCAAAGGCACTACGGGATCAACTGAGACACTTTGTAAAGGAAAGCTGGAAGCTGGTATATAATTGGGCCCAGGAAAAGATAGGAACTTAGGGGAAGAAATAGTTTATGACAAATCAGTGCTCACTAGAATCCTTTGATATTAGATGTCCAGATGATGGCAAAATTTCTGATCTATATGTGTACTATAGATGTTTACTTTGATGTTTGTTGTTATTAGTGTTTATTTTTGTTTGGTTTTAATTTTTTGTTCTGTATGTTTGTATGTATGAAATAAAAAATATTAAACTGCTTTTTTTTGTTGGTCGTGCAAATCAAAGTGAAGCCTCTTCCCCTATTTGCAGCAATGTTGGAAACAGTGGGAGGGTGTACAATGTTTACTTGGCCACACTTCAACATTATGTGAACATGGCTAGATGAACATTGGTTTTAGCCTTATGTCCAAATGTCCATCAGTATCTGGCTAGTGCCTTAAATGCTGAAATTAAAGCAGAGGAGACACCCACTTCAACTCTGGCATGCTCAACAGTTCTTATCATCATCAGAAGCTTCATCTAGAAGACCATTTTGAAATATGTATACTTAGGATATTTAAGAGGGACGTGGTGGCGCTGCGGGCTAAACCGCAGAAGCCTGTGCTGCAGGGTCAGAAGACCAAGCAGTCGTAAGATCGAATCCATGCGACGGAGTGAGCGCCTGTCGCTTGTCCCAGCTCCGGCCAACCTAGCGGTTCGAAAGCATGCAAATGCAAGTAGATAAATAGGGACCACCTTGGTGGGAAGGTAACAGCGTTCCGTGTCTAAGTCGCACTGGCCATGTGACCATGGAAGATTGTCTTCAGACAAACGCTGGCTCTATGGCTTGGAAACGGGGATGAGCACCGCCCCCTAGAGTCGAACACGACTGGACAAATATTGTCAAGGGGAACCTTTACCTTTACCTTAGGATATTTAAAACAGCAGTCAATTAGGTTGTGAAGATTTTGCCTCTAAAGAACTGCCAGGAACCTGACAGGAATGTTTGGAGAACAATCTGGAGAACAAGCTGTGCCACAAATATTTTCCTTTACTGTGGTACTCAACTCCAATTGATGACAAAGGGAGCGTTTTTCACAAGAGATAAAAATGTTTTTGAAACATCTCCTCTGTTTTGGCTCAGTCACCAGGAACACAACTGAATTAAACATGTGCAAAAGTGTTCCTTAGAATTGCATGTCGCTGTTGTTTTTTCATTATTCCCCAAAGGGACATTTTGGCCTTAGGAGAAAGAAGGCCCTATTCTATTAGAAAGGGCTAGTTTTACAATAGAGATGTTTTGATATTGGTCATTAAGCATTGTCACAGATTTTGTTCTATCTTCAGCAGGTGTTAATCTGCGTTGAGAAAGAAGCTGAACATTTTGGCTTTGCTTCCAACCAGAGCCCATTGGCAGTTATGAAGACATTCCAGCCTTTTCTGCCATAAATTGGCTATGAATATTTAAGAGGAAACTATGCCCCTCCTTTTTTTTTCCACTGCAACCCAAGCCAATTTGTGTCTCCCTTGGCAATGCTAATATCCTTCTTTTCAAAAACAAAGCCAAGTTGTGGAGCTGTCTTGCTCATTTTACCATTTAAATACACACTGAACTGTGAATCAGCCAAGAGGGGAAGAGAGAACATACCACTTAGTATGCTCTAGTGCCTCAGAGACTACACAGATGTTGCAAAGAGATGTTTTATTTGGTGCGGGGATGTAAATCCTGCCTAAGTTTGTTCTCTCTTGATAAAGGAGAGTAGGCAAAACAAAACAAAACTCTTCACTTGCAAGATGGCAAAATATTCTTTCTGTGTGTATATATCCATCTTAGAGAGATTTTGTGCATCTTTCAGATTGACTGTAGCATATTTCTGTAAAATATAAAAAATGGGAAAAAGCAATCATTTGCTTTATTTTCATGAATTCCTAGAAGCAGAAGCAGTTGATGGGTTACTTGTATCTTTGGAGAAAATCTGCCAGTTCTTTTGTGCCTGTTGTTGTGTATGATTAACTTTGCAAGAGGAAAGATACTGGTTTTGGACAGAGACAAAAGTTCTGCCTAAATTGACAAAACCAGGATGAAAAGACATGCCATTTGACATTTCAGTCCTGTGCTACAAGCAAGATCTCTTCTTGAGATGCTCTTTCACCCTGCTGTGGCAGCCAGCCTCACCTAGGATCCCTCCAGAGGGAAAATTCCATCATGGCTCCAATCTATATCACTGTTCAGGAATTCATTTCTACATATTCTCAGAATATTGTGGAAGTTAGCCCCACTTCCTAGTGCCACCTCCAGCTTCAAGCATTTACATGATCTTCAACATTTCTCTGGCAGGCTAGTCTACCATGATCTACTCAAAGTTCAGAAAAAGCTGTTGAACTTGGCTAGTACAAGTGGAAAAGAATTTTATTTCTCTTCCATTTTGAAGAATTTACTAGAGCACACATATTTCTTCATAACTGGGGCAGAAAGAATTTGGGAGACGGTTTAAAAATATGAATGCAGGAAAAGGACATAATCAGATTTCCTCATCCTTTGGAAGAGAACGCCCAACACTTAGCTGATGAGGTGAAGGCAAAAATAAGGACTTATAAAAGACATGAAAATAAGGACAAAAGTTGGCAATAGTTCCACTTTAGGAGCCCAAAAAAGATGGCAGAAATCCTTCGTGGTTACATTTTAAAAAAGAAATGTATTTAAAGAACATGCGTTGCTAATCCTTCTTTTCATATGACTTTGCCTGAAATTCTGTTGCTTCGTGTAGTAAGTCACAACTAGAGTAGGTCCATTAAATCAGTGGGGATTTGTTGAGTCAACTCCTCTGTATGTTCCATTGTCTCAATGGGCCTACTCTAGTTGCAATTTACTATGCTTAGGACTGTGCCATGAATCAAGCCACCTGCAGCTATCACAGTTGTGTCAGGCACCTTGGTAGAGGGGAAGGCAAGCAGTGGAGGAGACAAAATCCAGCAAGGCTCCTTTTCCTGAATAGTTGATGAGCGCTAATGCTGCTTCTCTGATCCATACTATTCATGTGGATTGATGGCTGAATTGGTGGTGGAACCCCATGGACAGCAGCCATTTTCATGTGTACATCCGTACTTTAGATAGGGATGTATTTCTATTTCCTTTAATAAACAGATTTATGCCTATATGGCAGCGGTCCCCAACCTTTTGGAACCGTGGACTGGCTGAGCCTCTGAGGAAGGCAGGGCACCCACCTGTGCTCACACAGGTGCTCTCGGGCGCATGCACGAAGTGGTGGGGGAGTACCCGCGTGCACGCTAGCGCCAGTGTGAGTGCTTCCCCAATCCCCTTCACGCATGCACAGGAGTGCCTGTATGCTCCTGCACCTGCACACCCACCCCTTTGCGCAGCTGCTCGGGTGCATGCGTGAAGGGGTGGGGGAGCTCTCACTCCGGCACTGGCAGATGTGTGTGTGTGCAAAGCAACTGTGGGGAGGAGAGTGCATGCTGGGGGTGGGAGGTCTGTCTCCGTGGCCTGCTCCGGCTCAGGCCACGGACCAGCACTGGGCCGCAGACCGGGGATTGACAACTTCTGCTATATGGTACAGCTTGTCTGGAAAAATAATGTATCAGGCCTGGAATGTGACTGTCTTGCCTTGTCTAATTGGCTCTCTTGGGGCCTGGGGAGAGTTGTAAAGGATAACAGATAGAAGCTGATGTGAGACACACAGAGCCTGTTCACAAGGTTTAAAAGGAGCAGGCTGTGATTCCAGTGGTATAAAGCAATAATTATTTTAAGAGAGGCACTTTGAGTTGACTGAGGATACAGAGTGGGAACAACTGACAAGCGCAGAGTGGGAAGCAAAGCTGTATGAAGGAGATTGAAGATGTTAAGAAAAAAATGAGGAATGTTATGGATAACCTTTAGCAGAAGAAATAGATGGGAATGAGCAAACTTTGAAAATGCTAAAGAAATAAAAGCAACTTGATTGTAGGAGAAACAGGTGGCAGGACTGTGTATTTCCTGCAAAAGTTCTCAATTACTCTCTGTTGTATTTTGCTTTAAAGGAGCCTCATGGTGCAGTAGTTAAGCTGCAGTACTGCAGTGAAGACTCTGATCATAGCTTGAGTTTGATCTCTGGCTCAGGTGGCCGGCTTGCAGTTTGAGGTTGACTCAATCTTCCATTCTTCTGAGGCCAGTAAACTGAGTACTTAGAGAAATTGGTTCACCCAAGTTTAATATGAGGAGAGCCACCCTGCAGCTTCCAATACTGAACCTGGGCATGAATGCAGTTTGTGTTTCAAAATCTGTAATTTTTTTGACTTATAATGCAGTTTGTAAAAAAGGACAAGGCAGAAAAATTGAGAGATTTGAAAAATGCATATGGAAAATGTGTGTATGTGAAAAATATAGACATAATTGCTTTAGATCAGGGGTCCCCAACCTTTTTTCATCCCGCAGAAATGCTGGGGAAGGCAGGGCACCCCCCGCGCTTGTGCGCATGTGTAAATGAAGGTGCAGTGCTCACATGGCCGCACTGGAGTGTGCACGCATACGCAAATCAGCTGTGCGGGGTGAATGCATGGGGGGGCAGGAGGTCCATCTCTGCAGCCTGGTACGGCTCAGGTCACGGACCGGCACAGGGCCGTGGACCGGGTGTTGGGGACCTCTGCTTTAGATAATGGGAAAAAGCATACAGAAATACATACTTCAGAAAAAATGGGCAGAAAAAATGTCCACAATTTTTTTTGTGGATTACATGCATATATTTGCTATCCAAGCATTACCCTCTTTTCAATGTACTCCACTAATTCTCTGTACATTGGTCGTTGTTGTTGCTTAGTCATTTAGTCGTGTCCGACTCTTCGTGACCCCATGGACCAGAGCACGCCAGGCCCTCTTATCTTCCACTGCCTTGTGTCAAATTCATTCTGGTAGCTTCGTTGACATTGTCCAACCATCTCATCCTCTGTCGTCTCCTTCTCCTCTTGCCTTCACACTTTCCTAACATCAAGGTCTTTTCCAAGGAGTCTTCTCTTCTCATGAGATGGCCAAAGTATTGGAGCCTCAGCTTCAGGATCTGTCCTTCCAGTGAGCACTCAAGGTTGATTTCATTTAGAATTGATAGGTTACTTCTCGTTGCAGTCCAGGGGACTCTCAAGAGCCTCCTCCAACACCACAATTCAAAAGCATCAATTCTTCGGCGGTCAGCTTTCTTTATGGTCCAGCTCTCACTTCCATACATTACTACAGGAAAAACCATAGCTTTTACTATGCGGACTTTCGTTGGCAAGGTGAAGTCTCTGCTTTTTAGGATGCTGTCAAGGTTTGTCATCGCTTTCCTCCCAAGAAGCAAGTGTCTTTTAATTATGTGGCTGCTGTCTCCATCTGCAGTGATCATGGAGCCCAAGAAAGTAAAATCTGTCACTACCTCCATATCTTCCCCTTCTATTTCCCAGGAGGTGATTGGACCAGTGGCCATGATCTTAGTCTTTTTGATGTTGAGCTTCAGACTGTTTTTTGCACTCTCCTCTTTCACCCTCATTACAAGGTTCCTTAATTCCTCCTCACTTTCTGCCATCAGAGTGGTATCATCTGCATATCGGAGGTTGTTGGTATTTCTTCCAGCAATCTTGATTCCAGTTTGGGATTCCTCCAGTCCAGCCTTTCGCATGATGTATTCTGCATATAAGTTGAATAAGCAGGGGAACAATATACAGCCTTGTCGTACTCTTTTCCCAATTTTGAACTAATCAGTTGTTCCACATCTAGTTCTAACTGTTGCTTCCTGTCCCACTTATAGGTTTCTCAGGAGATAGATAAGGTGGTCAGGGACTCCCATTTCTTTAAGGACTTGCCATAGTTTGCTGTGGTCCACACAGTCAAAGGCTTTTGCATAGTCAATGAAGCAGAAGTAGATATTTTTCTGGAACTCTCTGGCTTTCTCCATAATCCAGCGCTTGTTAGCAATTTGGTCTCTAGTTCCTCTGCCCCTTCAGAATCCAGCTTGTACCTCTGGGAGTTCTCGGTCCACATACTGTTGAAGCCTACCTTGGAGGATTTTGAGCATAACCTTGCTAGCGTGTGAAATGAGTGCAATTGTACAGTAGTTGGAGCATTCTTTGGCACTGCCCTTCTTTGGGATTGGGATGTAGATTGATCTTTTCCAGTCTTCTGGCCACTGTTGAATTTTCCAAACTTGCTGGCATATTGAATGTAGCACCTTAACAGCGTCATCTTTTAAGATTTTAAATAGTTCAGTTGGAATGCCATCACCTCCATTGGCCTTGTTGTTAGACAAGCTTTCTAAGGCCCACTTGACTTCACTCTCCAGGATGTCTGGCTCAAGGTCTGCAACCACATTATGTGGGTTGTCTGGGATATCCAAATCTTTCTGCTATAATTCCTCTGTGTATTATTGCCACCTCTTCTTGATGTCTTCTGCTTCTGTTAGGTCTCTCCCATTTTTGTCCTTTATCATGTTCATCTTTGCACAAAATGTTCCTCTAATATCTCCAATTTTCCTGAACAGATCTCTGGTTTTTCCTTTTCTATCATTTCCCCCTATTTCTTTACATTGTTCATTTAAGAAGGCCCTCTTGTCTCTCCTTGCTATTCTTTGGAAGTCTGCATTCAATTTTCTGTAAGTTTTCCTATCTCCCTTGCATTTTGTTTCTTTTCTCCTGTCTGCTATTTCTAAGGCCTCGTTGGACAGTGACTTTGCTTTCTTGCATTTCCTTTTCTTTGGGATGGTTTCTGTTGCTGCCTCCTGGACAATGTTACGAGCCTCTATCCAAACTTCTTCAGGCACTCTGTCCACCAAATCTAGTTCCTTAAATCTGTTCTTCACTTACACTGTGTTCATAAGGGATGTGGTTTAGATTATACCTGAGTAGCCCAGTGGTTTTTCCTACTCTCTTCAGTTTAAGCTTGAATGTTGCTATGAGAAGCTGATGATTAGAGCCACAGTCAGCTCCAGGCCTTGTTTTTGCTGACTGTATAGAGCTTCTCCATCTTTAGCTGCAGAGAATATAATCAATCTGATTTCGGTATTGCCCATCTGGTGATTTCCATGTGTAGAGTCGCCTCTTGTGTTGTTGGAAAAGAGTGTTTGTGATGACCAGCTTGTTCTCTGTACATTGGTATTTAAACAGAATTCTAAAATCCAGTATACATGAATAAAGTTGCCAGAATCCACCATAAATTAAGAAAGCTGGCATTCTGAGAAGTAAATAAAGGTGCATAGTGACTTCCAGTGTTAGGTACTTATGAAAGACAGAGTTAATTATCATCGCAGTTGTCTGTGTTGCCCCACAACGATTTTAAGTTGGCTTTCACATGGTCTTGTTTGGCATAGTTTGTCCAGCAATATCCACTCATCTGATTTCATAATGCAAGGCTCCCCTCCTCTCTTGAGAAATCTTGAAGAAATGGCAAACCTCACAGAATATTTTTTAACTTCTGCACAGAATAGCCTTTTCCCTATAGAGGATTTATCTGGAAGGGACAGAAAAAACAAAACCTAAGATGTGCATCCCACCTCCTCATGGTGCTCTGGGTTGAAATCTAACTTAGGTTTTTGATTTTTTAGTAGTCTAATAAAGCCTTGCCTTTAAATTGTGTACAAGGATGGTGTCCACCCCTCTAGGGTACTTACAGGGCCACCTTCATGTATATGTGCCCAGTCCCTCCTCAAGACCTGTTGTTTGGAACACTCTACCTTGTGTAGTTTGAGATGCAGAAAGGTGAAGTACCCTTTAAAGCCCATCCCCATATGTAATGTGGCTCAGCACTCTGATGTCACTGCCTACTCAGGCCTCTCAGAATGCCCACCACGCCACTACACACTCTGGCTGCCACCAACCTTTGCTTTAAATGACAAAGGACAAGGGTTTCTTTCAAAAACAAAACTGATTTATTGATTACAAAATAAAAATATGAAAATCACTGGAATATAATCACGATATAAATCACTTTCACAATTTAATTAAACATATAGACTTTCCCTCACTGACACTCAGGCACGCAGGCCTCTAACAAAACCCTATAACTCAATCTCAATCTCCAATCTGCTCTCACACACTCTTCACCGCCCTTTTAATACCAGCTCCTCCCCTTCAGTTCCACCCTCCGTCACACCATTGGCTGATGATTCACTGCCCAGCTGTGACGGACAGGTGAAGTCATGGCTGCCCGTTACACCATATATTACCTGGGCCTGCCTTAACTGATTGCTTTTATTTATATTCTACTGTTCCTTCTGACTCATGGCAGCTATCAATATACATTTAAAAATCAAATTCAACTGGAAAACAATAATTTGAAATAATAAATAGATTACTAGATTAATCTTGCAGAGTTTTTGAATTTTGGTTAAAACCCTCCAGCTGCACAGCAGACATGCAAGGGCTTACAGAGCAGAAGTAGCTTCACAACTCTCCAGAGTAAACCACTCTTTAAGTGGTTTCATCAAGTGGCACTTCCAGTCTCAATAACACACTCAGACACATTGGTAAGAGAAAGAATAAAAGGTTTCATTTATGTACAGTTGAATGGATCAAAAGACAGCTAAAGGAACTTTCAGCAACAGGCCCCAACAGACTCACAGCTAGCTTCTAGCAGACTCCTACAGACTACATTTTAATAGCACACACATGGCACAACCACCATCAGACTGAAAAGAGAAGGAAAAAGACTCTCAAGTGGAGAGGCGGGGCTCTCTAAAATAAGGAAGGAATAATTGGTTACTGCTGGATTCTCTGACAATCGCCCCAGCCCAGAAAGATCTCTCTGAGCCAAATCTACTAAAGGCAGTATAAGAGGCTGAAATAACTCCAACAATTAAACCAAACATTAAATTACTACAATTTAAAACCATTTAAGATAGCAACAACAAAGTAACCAGCTATTAAAAGGTGGCTAGAGGCCTGTTAACCTAAAAATGGCTTTACCTGCTGGTAAAAGGAATGTAAAGAGGGCCTAGTCTGGCATTCCTTGGAAGGGAGTGCCATCGGCGAGAGTACCCACCAAAAGCTTTCTTTCATGTCTTCACAGAATTTACCTCTGAGATGGGGGGGGGGAGGAGGTACAAAGAACGGCTTCTCCTGAAGATCTTAAGTCCTGGGTAGGCTCATTTAGGGAAACACTCTTCTTCAAATATCTTGGACCCAACCCATATAGAGCTATATGGAACACCACCAGAACTTTGAATTGTGTCTGTAAATAGGCTCATCACCAGGAACTGACTCCAGTCAGTAACCTGGCTGCAACATTATTAGACCTGTTGAGGATTCTGAACATTTCACAAAGGCAGCAGGAAATAACAGTGTGTTACAGGAATTGAAACAGGCTTTGAAACTAATGCATGCATTTCCATGGCCGGGTCAGAATTCTCCAGGAGAAATTCAGCTGGCATATTCACGTTAATTGTACAGACACCCTGCTGGCCACCACGAAAACAATCTCTCCCTTTCCCATCCCAGAGAGATGGCCCAGAAGGATACTATGATGGATGGTGTCAAAACCTGCCAAGGGGTCCAGTGGACCCAAAGGGGATACACTCCCTTGTCCTGCTCCTGGTGCTATGTAGGCCACACTCCATGTTGATAAAAGCTGCATCTGTTCCATAGCCTGGACTGCAGCCATGTTATCTGATGCCATGAAATTCAAGGAGATCTTTCTCAGCAATGGTCTTATTACTGTGCCTTGGCTAGGATCAATTAATCCCTAGCCAGGGAGCAGTCTAAACACTCAGTTTATGTACTTTCATTCATGTGTTGTTTTAATTTTCACTTGAGCATGTTAAAACCGTTCAGATGTTTTGCATTGTTTTATGCTCTTACAGTAACTGAGAAATTTTTTTGCTATATTGTATGGCATGTAAATATAATGAAGAGAAAAACCAGGCAACCACCAGGCAGAGGATCAGGCTGCACTGGAAGAAATTCCAAATCACATTTTGTAAAATATATGTTCTTTTGCTTGCCTACAAATCAATCCCCAAATGTACATTGAGTTTTAACGCCCTCGCTGTTGTATATGCATCAAATGCTTGCACAGACGCCTGACATGAAATATTTGTGTGTGCTACATTTTCAGAGCAGTTAAGGTGCAGGTTGGTTCTTTCCAAGCCAGTGATGCCTGTTAGGACTTCAGGTCATTGAACGGAGTTCTGCGGTACTTTTCATAGAGATGGGAAGCTGCCTTAAACATAGTGGGAGCAAATGGGATTTGAATTTTTAAAGTAAGTCTAGAAATAAATACATTTTGAAAACCATATATTTAGGGTTGCCGAAGTCTTTCCCGTGGCAATTGAGCAGATATATTAGAAGTGTGAAATGAATACAGCATTTTTTTAAAAACGTAGGACCTCAAGAACTTTGTTCTGACTCTGTAGACAGGCATTGGATACATCTAAGGAAATGTAAGGGAAGTCACAGGGAGTCCAAAGTGGAAGTGTGAAAGTCTAACATTTTGTTTGTCATGACAAAATCTATTATGGTTGTTTTCCAGACTCTCCCATGACAAAGAAAGAATGAAGATCACTGTATTTATTGATCGTATCCATCAGGGTTATTGTTGACTTTAGTATTAGATAAAGCATCTAAAGAACAATAGGAGCTGCACATAAACAAAAGTTAACAGGAGTCTTCCGGCAACTTCGCAATCTAAATACAGTGGTGCCTCGCTTGACGAGGATAATCCATTCCAGCAAAATCGCTGTAGAACGAACTCGTCATCAAGCGAAAATAAAAAGCCAATTGAAATGCATTAAAACCCAGTTAATGCATTCCAATGGGCGAAATACCTCAGCGTCCAGAGAAGATCCTCCATAGGGCGGCCATTTCCTGGTAGCTGTAATGCGAGGAATCCGTCCTAAAACACAGCGGGGAGCCATTTTGCACAGCGGCCAGCCATTTTGAAAGCCCAACGATTAGCTGTTTTGATCGTTGTTAAACGAAATAGCGGTTCCCGAAGCAGGGAACCGATCATCGTCAAACAAAAAAAAAAAAAAACCATTCAGTCATCAAGCGATTTCCTCGTCTAACGAGGTAATTAAGTTCATGAGATTTGCTGCTTATGTCTGATTCACACAACCATGCACACAACTTGATACCTCCTTTTATGTTGAACTGAAGGTTGACTACTTGAATGAAATGTCTGAATAGATTCTGCCATATTTGGCGTGATAAAAGGAAAAGTGACAGGAAACCTACGTCTTTACTGTTTGACCTATGACTGGGCATTTCATTCATACATACTGTGAATTACCGACTAATTAATACTGCAGTCATTAGACTTTGTATTGTGAGAATGCATTAAACACATTTCTGATTTCTCCAAAGTACTACTGGTCAATTGGTTCAGTTCTACAGGACGGGAAAAACCAGGACATTCTATCTGGCATTGTTTGTGCTATGTACCATCAAGTGCTTCCAATGTATGGTGATTCTATGAGTTATCCTCTATCATTAGCTGTCCTGCTCAGGTTTTGCAAACGCAAGGCTTTGGCTTCCTTGAATTTAACTCTAGTGTTGACTTTCTAACATAATTTTCTACCATTGATTTTAATTCAATTCAAGTGTGTAGGACTTTAGAATTTTCCAGAAAGTGTATCAAAGCAAAGCAAAGCATGCTGCTTATATACTGCCCCATAGCGCTTAAACCACTCTCTGGGTGGTTTACAACTTAATTATGCAGGCTACCCATTACTCCCCCTCCTGTGAGCTGGCTACTCATTTTACCGACCTTAGGATAGAAGGCTGAGTCAACCTTGAGCCGGCTACCTGGAATTGAACCCCGGGTCGTGAGCACATTTTCAGCTGCAGTACAGCAGTTTAACCACTGCACCACGAGGCTCCTATGTACAGATTACTACATAGCATGGAGAGGAACATTCTAACCTTGCCTCCTCAGCTGTCTCTTCCATTGCACTCCTGTACACATGTATGGCAATGGAGAGTTCTCTGTTGTTCATATAAGCTCTCCACATGAGTTGGGACCCTGGAAAATCAGGTTCCTGACTTGTGAGGAGAGACACAAGAGATAGCAGAGTTCACTCTATTCATACATTTTGTATTTCATATACATAGGCAGTGGAGGACCTGCATTTTTGGGGCCCTGAAGCCTGAACTATGAGGCACCCATTGCAACCAGCAATGAGATCTGGGTAACCACCACTGTTATTTTCTGCAATAGGCTTGTTCCACAATAGATCACCGCAGGGTTGTGTGTGTGTTTTTTTTTATTTGCTTCTAAAGTTACTTCTGGGGCCCCTCTGTGTTTAGCTTACGCATCATTAGTTTCAAAGGAAATCCACCCCTCACCACCGAACTGTATGAAGTCTTTCGTCTCTGCTGGAGGGAAGGTGGAGTACCACAGGACATGAAGGATGCAAACATCGTCACATTGTACAAGAACAAAGGAGACAGGGGCGACTGCAATAACTACCGTGGCATCTCTCTTCTTAGCGTGGTAGGGAAGCTGCTTGCCCGTGTTGTGCTGAAGAGGCTCCAGGTGCTTGCAGACAGAGTCTATCCAGAATCACAGTGTGGATTTCGAGCCAATAGATCCACCACTGACATGGTATTCTCCCTCAGACAGCTGCAGGAGAAATGCAGGGAACAACAACAGCCACTCCTTGTGGCCTTCATAGACCTTACAAAAGCATTTGATCTGGTTAGCAGGGATGGCATTTTTTAAAATACTTCCCAAGATTGGTTGTCCAGGGAATGAAAGGCACTGTAGTTTTTGACGGCTCAACATCAGACCCCTTTGACATTCGAAGTGGAGTGAAACAGGGCTGTGTCCTTGCACCAACACTTTTTGGGATCTTTTTTGCTGTCATGCTGAAGCATGCCTTTGGAACTGCAACCGAGGGCGTCTATCTCCGGACTAGATCAGACAGAAAGTTCTTTAATCTCTCTAGATTGAGAGCGAAGACCAAAGTCCAACTGAAATGCATGCAGGACTTTCTCTTCGCAGATGATGCAGCCATTGTTGCCTACTCTGCCGAAGACCTCCAACAACTCATGAATCGTTTCAGCAAGGCCTGCCAAGACTTTGGACTAACAATCAGCCTGAAGAAAACACAAGTCATGGGCCAGGGCGTGGATTCACCTCCTTCTATTACCATCTCCACAAAAGAACTGGAGGTTGTTCATGACTTTGTGTACCTCGGCTCAACCATCTCTGACACCCTCTCTCTAGATGTCGAGTTGGATAAACGCATTGGCAAAGCAGCCACCATGTTCTCTAGACTCACAAAGAGAGTATGGCTCAATAAGAAGCTGACGACACATACGAAGATCCAGGTCTATAGAGCATGTGTCCTAAGCACATTCCTGTACTGCAGTGAGTCCTGGACCCTTCGTGCACGGCAGGAGAGGAAGCTGAACACCTTCCATATGTGTTGCCTCCGACGGATTTTTGGTATCACCTGGCAGGACAAAGTTCCAAACAGTGTAGTCCTAGAACGAGCTGGAATTTTTAGCATGAATACATTACTGAAGCAGCGACGTCTACGTTGGCTCGGGCACGTTGTGAGAATGGCTGATCGTCGGATTCCAAAGGATCTCCTGTATGGAGAATTAGTGCAGGGAAATTGCCCCAGAGGGAGACCACAACTGCGATACAAGGACATCTGCAAGCGAGATCGGAAGGCCTTAGAAATAGACCTCAACAGATGGTAAAACCTGACATCTGAGCGTTCAGCCTGGAGGCAGGCACTGCATCACGGCCTCTCCCAATTCGAAGAGACCCTTGCCCAGCAGGCCAAGGCAAAGAGGAAGTCACAAAAGCAGCAAAAGCAGGGAGCCGGACAGGGGACAGATTGGATTTGTCTTCAGTGTGGAAGGGACTGTCATTCTCGAATTGGCCTTCTCAGCCACACTAGACACTGTTCCAAGTTCTCCATACAGAGCACATTACCATAGTCTCTCGAGACTGAAGGATGTTTATCTACAATGGAAGATATAACCAAGGATGGAGAGAGTGAAGCCAGTATGCTTGGGTATTTGCCACAGTTTTAAATACCTGAACAGGGCGATCTTTGTGGTCTAAGCAGCCTGTTTGAAGGGACACTGGTACTAGTATAATTTGCTAGTACTTCTAGAATGCAATCAGTGGTGAATACTGCCTTCTGGCATCTGCTCTCATTTTGTGTTCCAAAGGGAACCAGCCAAGTGATAAGCATCCCGAATCCAAACTGGCAAATAGATAGAAGAGGAAGACATCAGGAAGAAGGCAAGACATTTAGATTTCAATTTGTCTTCTCTGGACCCAACTAAAGATGGATGCACCAGGTTCATTTTTTTCCTTACATTTGAATTTTTCAATCTCACGTTCTTTCTGTCCCATTGATGGAGACATTCATGGATTTGCATAGGTTTGCTATTATAAATGAACAAAACAGTCTACCGTCTTCAGTGGCCAAAATCAATCAGCACAGCTATTGCTAGCATGAAGATAATCATGTTGTACTTGTGAGCCATGCAGTTGCCGAAGATGAGGAACCTGTCAGGAAAGAAATGGCAGCAATGTTGTTGGTATGACAAAGACGCCTGAATGTGAAGGAGTCCAACCCAGATTTTTGAGACCTGAGTGCTTTAAGTTTTCTGCTGGATGGGCAAATCTAGCAATTTCACTTTTTTCTACATGATGACTGATATTTTTTAAAAAATCTAAGTTTTCACCGTGAGATTTATCCAGAAATGAGCATTTTTAGGAAATGTCTTATTTAAAAGAGGAAGAGGATGAAACAGCAGCTGTTCGTAGTCCAAACAATTTCATACCCCAGACTCTTCCTCATCCTTGCTTAGCCAACCCTAGGGCTATCCCAAAGTGCAAGACAGCATCTCTTCTTATTTTGTGTCCGAAAGCCAACTGAATTAACAAGCCACATCTTTCTTCAGCATTGGCAATGGGAGAAGATCTTCTGTTACACTTGAAAGCACGAGGTACTCCAGGGAGCACCGGGCAAGCTGAATGGCACAGAGCTCTCTGCTCCGACACCTTATTGCCCCATCCCAGCATATGCCACCTGAGGTGACTCCTCACTCTGCCTAATGGTAGGGCTGATTCCGCCCATCTCTGTTCTAAAACTACCCCTTTCCTAACACTTAAGACGCTGCTTCTGTGCAGGAAGGCACCTCAAAGTAAGAAAGAAGAGAAATAAATCTTAATATATGTGTATGGAGGTGGAAGGAACCCTATACAAATAAATAAAAAATGCAGGTATGTGTGCCCGATCTACTAGCTAGTATTTAGAGGTGTGCATTAATTAGCTCATGACTATAGTAGCAGTGGATTAAAGAGTTTAGCTCAACTCACCAGAATGCTGTTTCATTAATATTAATCATGACTATCTTTTATAGTAGTGTATTTTTCTCTTAGTGCCGAGGAGTGTTCTTTAACAATAAGGATGTTTCAGGTGAATTATATCCTGAACACTTATTTTCCTCCTATTTGCACAATCTATGATATTCACTCTAAAAAAAGCACAGCTTGTTTCCTACGAAGGGCTGAGATTTGCAGACTTTTGCACAAAGAAAGCCTCTGGTCTCTCTTCCTTGTTACAGAACAACGATGCTCTCTTCTCCAGCAAGATCACTCCGAGGGATCATCATTTGATGAATTTTTTAAACGGCTTGCCTGCTGGTCGCTGCTGCACCTCTTCTGTGGAAGTGAGCTTTGCCTGAGCTTTTTACTGTGTAGTAGAAACTGTCAATGGAAGAGAACTCTTTCTTTTTTTGGCACAAGAGGTCTCACTGCTAGCTGTACGCTTTGAATTGTGTGCCTTTACCCTGTGGCAGCAGGCGGGCGACTAAGTGGGCTAAAGATGAAAACTCCTCCCTGCTGGTTTGGACGTGAAGCCGGAACGGTTGAACCAAGTGCTGTGCAGTTCTGCCAGGCGTCGACTGCCAGGTTCCAACGTGCCTGTACGATATCAAAGGGCTGGTTTTAACCTATAAAGCCCTAAATGGTTTGGGTCTAAGCTATCTCAAAGACTGCATCTGACTCTATGAGCTTGCCTGTGCCTTAAGATAATCAGGGGAGGCCTTTCTCTCAGTCCTGACACCCCCACAGGTGTGCTTTGTGGGGGACACAGGAGAGTTACTTCTCTGTTGCTGCTCCCAGACTCTGGAACTCCTTCCCACAGGAGGCCAGGCTGGTCCCATGTTTGCTGTCCTTTTGCAAGAAGGTAAAGATCTTCAGGCAAGCTTTCCCTTAGTGCCTTAGTGATTGGCTGTCTGAGAGGGGTTTTAAAATCAGGATGGTTAGTGCTTTGCTGAAGTTTATCTGTTTCAATAATACTTTTATTTAACATTTTTAATACAGTGCTTTTTAATTCTGTTATAATATGTGAATGATTTATTGTTTTTAATAATGTAAGCTGACTTGGGTCCTTTTATGGTAAGGTAAACATATTTTAAATAAATACATAAATAATAAATAAAACCAGCTTCTGAATTTCTCCAGTGCCCATTCCCATGTTTCATGTCACAGCAAACAGGTCTGAATGAGGTTGCCAATCCTGATTTGTGTTAATTTGCTGCAAACAATTTTTTTTAAAAAAACACCAACAAATATGTGTGCAATGTGGAAAAAAAGGGGAAAAATGCTCTCCTACAAATTGTCCTGATATTAGAAAAGAGGATTTTAAGTTGGCCATGAATAAGTAAATAATTCCCAATGTCCCCAGACAACCGAACAGAGCAGTTCATTAGTGTTATTTGTACTCTGATGCCCTTTAAAATGAAAGGCAACCATTATGAAGTTTTCTTGGTTCAACTTCCATTTCCAGAAATTGTTCTACACAATACCATTTGTTTACAAATGAGATTGGGTTGGAAGCAAAGTACACACTGCCCAAGAAGCAATCAGTCACCCAACAGCAAAAATACATCTTGAAGGAGACAAACAGAATAAAAGGACATTTTGTTCTCAGGTTAAGAAAAGTTATAAGGTAACAATTGGGATTGCATAGTAAGCTGTTAAAGACCATGGAAAATTTTAGACCACATGCTGAAAACATTGCAGAGTTTTAAATTTCTGGGAAAATTATCCTTGTACTACACGGTAGAAGTACAGAGATCCACAGAAGATCACAGCTACAAAGTTCTCCAGAGTCCTCCTCTTTCTCATTAAATGGCACTTAAAGTTTCAATAACTCACTCTGAGACATTTGTAGGAGAAAGCAAAAAAAGTGTTTTTTATTTATAGTTGCTTGAAATTACAGATTTGTGTATACTGCTTCAGACAGCATGTAAGATTGTAAATAAATCTCCAACAGAAAACAAGGCAGATTATTATCAGATCTTGGATATAATACTTTTTGAAGACTACAAGCTTAGAATTTCACAGCCAGCTTGGTCTGTGTGGCCTTGGAATCTGTGGTCCAAAAGTGTAATTTTTCCAAGGTCTGTTGATTATTACGAACTACTGAATGGTGTATTTTTGGATTACAACTCCCAGAACACCATCTGCTCATGGGATGGGATTGTGGGTACTTTTGTTCAAAAATATAGATGTGTATAAACACTCATTTGAAATTCTCTGCCCTTTTTGTGGGCAAAGAAACCACGGGGACAGTTGATCCCACAAAACTGCACCAGAGCACAGACAGAATTCGGACTTCTGTTCTCTGAAGATGACGGCCACAGAGACTGGCGAAACGTTAGGAAGAAAAACCTAAAGAACATGGCCAGACAGCCTGAAAAACCTACAACAAACCTCCTGGCACTGCTCCTTGCTTATTATCCATGGTCACCTTGGTCAAGCCACAGACTTTTCAGACCGATTGCTCATGTTATTATATCAACACTGCCTTCAGTTTATATTATAGTGTAAAGGTCATTGTGTTTTATTTTATTTTATTAAAATTCTTTGTGAGGCAGATCTTAATCCTGTTTCTCACACAAGATAAGAGTACAGGCCAAAACCCCACTGAGGTCTTGTGTGTGCATAAGGGCTTTAATGGAAGTGTACATATATATATGGATTGCATTTTCTGGACTGCCCATTGTGTGTCTGCCCATGTGAATGGTTGTAGAACTGATTGTGTGACCAGGGAACAACATGATAGGTAATGGGCAGCCAGAAAACAGTTCACATCTCTTGCATGACTGCCCGTATGCAGTTATGTAAGTCAACGGGATTCTGGCCAAAAATAAATAGGACAGAAGCATAGGGATTACAGTATACGTAAATTAACACTTCAGTGTTTGACGACAGCAGAACATTGGGTTTAATGAGAATTTCTATTCTCCCAAGAGATGGAAAGACAGTCAGAAATGGCATAGAAGGGCAAGGAAGAGGATGGGTGGAAAGGCAGCAGAGATAAGGTTTCCTGTATCTTCAATACTTGCATGCCTAGGCTTGCAGAGACTCTGAAAGCTTTATGTTTTGGCATGTGAGAGAGATTTCTTAAAGTCTTATAGACCTTTTTTTTCTTTGAACAAAAAAGTGAGAGAGATGAAAGAATGAACTGATTTTTTTAAAAGAAAGAGACAAAGAAGGAGATACCAATTTTTGAAAGAGATTTTTTTTAAAACTAGGAGTGGTAAATGGATGTGAAAGAAAGGAGGTTGTACAGAATAAAGAGGAGAGAATCCAGAACTGGCAAGATCTAAGTCAAGAACAGGTTTGGCTCACACTATTGTGTCCATGATGGTTTCTAGCATAACAGTGTACACCGAGGTTGTTACAGAAACAAAGATCTAAATGCTGAAGAGGTACCCTTTTTGCAATTTACACATTCAGCGTTCCATTGGAAAACAGTATAAAGTTCCCCTCATCACAGCAGAAAAACTTAAAATCTAGTTCTCTCTATTGGCACCAAGCTGCACTGAGCCATGGCCTCAGAGGTCCAATTAGGTCACTAAATTTTGATTTAGAAGAAGCCATTCGAGCATCCTCCCATGTGTACTCATCTGGTTTTCTAAAGAAGATGTGGTGGTCCACAAACTACAAGTGAAACAGAGTGGGTGGCATTCAAAATCATAACATTGGAGAACTAATCAGAAGTATTCTTGACTATCTCAGCAGAGTCTTATAGCACTTTAAAGACTCTTAAGATTATTTAGTATCAACTTTTGTAATCGGCATGCCCCAAAAAAGCCCTGTTAGTCCTTAAAGGGCAACAAGATTCTAATGGTTGTTGTGGGGTTTTCGGGCTTCTTGGCCGTGTTCTGAAAGTGGTTCTTCCTAACGTTTTGCCAGTCTCTGTGGCCAGCATCTTCAGAGGACAGCAAACTGTGCTCTGGGTAGGCTTGAGAGGGTGGAGTATTTATGGCTGTGAGAAGGCTAGTTTGTGAGGTAGGCTATTGTCCTAATCAGGAGGTGGTTGATTAATGTGTTTTGTTGTGGATGAATTGTTTTGATGAGGAGGGGAGATTATCTGTCCCTGTGGTTGATGGGTGTCATTAGCTGGTCTTTTGTGTGCAGTAATCCCCTGACCTTGTGGCTGGGTGGAGTTAGTTGACCTTTTGCACTCTGTGTTTTTGAGAGCTGGGAGCCAGGTTTTGTTGAGTTTCAGACATTGCTCATTCCGGTTGAAGTTTTGTTTATGCTTTTGGATTTCAATGGCTTCCCTGTGCAGTCTGATGTAATGATTGCTGGTGTTGTCCAGTATTTCAGTATTTTGAAATAGAATTTCATGTCCAGTTTGTTTTATGGCATGTTCAGCTACTGCAGATTTTTCTGGTTGTTTTAGTCTGCAGTGTCTCTCATGTTCTTTGATTCTGGTGTGGATGCTTCGTTTTGTGGTTCCAATGTATACCTGGCCACAACTGCAAGGTATCCGGTATACTCCTGCAGTGGTGAGGGGGTCCTTTCTGTCCTTTGCTGACCGTAACATTTGTTGTATTTTTGTGGTGGGCTTGAATACTGTTTGTAAGTTGTGTTTTTCCAGAAGTTTCCCCATGCGGTCTGTGACCCCTTTGATGCGGTCTGTGACCCCATGCGGTCTGTTTGCTGTCCTCTGAAGATGCCGGCCACAGAGACTGGCGAAACGTTAGGAAGAACCACTTTCAGAACACGGCCAAGAAGCCCGAAAAACCCACAACAACCATTAGATCCCAGCCGTGAAAGCCTTCGCGAATACAACAAGATTCTGTTGTTTTTTCTGCAAAGAACTGATATGGCTGCCCCTTTGAAATTTTTACTATCAGCAATCTTCAAGGTCAAGTAAGAACAGAACCCAAAACTGCAATGAGGTTTGGAAGAGCTACTTTAAGCCATGTCTTTGTTTCACTTGACTTATAAATATTCTTAGAACACAATATGGTTTTATTGATCTTTAAATGGTGCTTCACTGCATTAACTGGGCATGGACTCAAAACATATTTGGCTTTTTTGTGATGCTGCACAATTGTACCTAGGCTAAAATTAACTAGGGAATGAACAAGTATTTTCAAGGCAGCTGTTTGTTGGGGTCTACAAGTGCTGTATCTTTTTGAACTCTTTTCAAATGACATTGTCAGTTTTTAAGATGGGGATTGTTTTTAACTGTCCTCCAATGAAGGAGAATTGTTTTAGTTCTTTTATATGCATATGAAGATGAAGTCATTTCCCCATGTGAACATCAAGATGCCCTTTTTCTCTTGCCTTCAGTGGATTTTGAATATGGATATATGAATGCAAGCAAAATGTTATTATAAACATCCATTGCTCCTGTAGGATCAGTTCACAAAGACATTCAGTTGAAAGTATGCAATTCTGTATGACATGATGCAAAATACGCTGTTTGAAAAACTAGTTCCTGATTTTTGCTGACAGGTATGAAGATAATAAAAACCAGAAGTATTTTAGCGCTTTTTATACCAACACATTTGTTTCAGTGTGAGTTTCTGTGGATTACAATTCCCTTCCTTACACACAAGGAACACCATAATGGGGCCACAGGTTTAGATACACTGTACATGGTGTAAAGATGGTTCACTTCCATTTCCACATCACATAAATGAGCCAGAATCCTATTGCATACACATACTGTTGTCAAGTGCAGCAATGTAAATCTCAGGAGTGAATTGCTGCCAGTTAAGAAGTTGGTGCTTGTTGTTAACATCATACATTAATTACATGATTTGGCACATGACAAAATATACAAGCATTGCCTTCTTAAGTGGTAGAAATTAGCTACAGAGATTTACATCATTGGACTTCTGCCACCAGACCTAAGTAATATGACTCTGGCTCTTGGTGAATAACTCTGTGGCTCAGATATTGTGCTCCCGGTGTGTAAAAATGAGGACTGCAATCCACAGAACTCCCAAAGACATGAATTTGTCAGTCTGAAAGATGCCACAAAACTTCTGTTTTTTGCTTTGTTCTTGTTGCTGCTGAAACTGACAGGGCTACCTCTCTGATACCTGATGAAGTTATGAGTGATTTTAAAAAAAATCTTTTTCAATTGGCTATATTCCTGACATATGTTATCAAAATATATACTGTTGTATTTTATTTTATATTTTTAAATTTGTTTTTGGTCATTGGATCTGTACAATTTTTATTGTGGTCCTGTTGACTAGAGCAACAGACTTCGTGCAATTATTCAAGAAGGTTAAGGCAGGGCAAGTGGACTTAAAATATTATATTTCATTTAGTTTTCACAAGGCAAAGATATATTGTCCATATAGACTGACTTGATTAACGAGTTCTTGGCAATCTGAGCGGCCTCTTCTTGCCAAAGCAACACAGATTTTCAGCTCACAGAAGAAGTGGGTATTTCTTTAAGTGACTCCAAGGGCAGATTTGCCCATTATGGTTGCTGAAGAAATGAATTGGGTTTAGTATGGGATGCTGCCAATTTTTCTAGAAATTGTAGACTAAAAACAAGTAGGGATGTGCAGAGTTGTGTCTTTGGATGACATCTCCCAGAATTCCCTGGTTCCTCAGCCCTGCCTTGCCCACAAGTTCCCTACCTGCTATGGGAAACACTGGGGTAACGTCACTCCTTCCTACAGCAGCAAGAGTGTGTGGAGTGTCCTTGAAATATGTCTGGCTGCACTCATTTGTTGGTCAGAATGCTATGAAATGCTTCAGAGCTATTTTCCTTACCTGTCTCATAGACCAAGACAAATATTTAAGGGCTAGGTAATATCCAACTGTTGAAAAAAGTTTGCTATATCAGGCCTTTCATTGCTAATTTTTGCTGGTCTAATCATTTTGGAAGCATAATAGTCTCATAAACAAAAGACCTATAGTCATAGCTGTCTTGGAGGATTTGGCTATGATTGTTTGCTTCAAGTTATTTCTCCCATGACATAGTGTCATGAAGAAATTCCTTAAAGTTATATTAGAAGTTATCTCTGAATATGAATCTTTGTAGATACCACTATTCCAAATACAGCGAAGAAATCAGAAGAAGCCTGAGACTCAAAGGGCAGCAATGAAGGAATTAGGAATGATAATCAAGTGTAAGGATGTATCACTGGAGACCAAGACCAAGAACATCCCCACTGTTGCATTCCTGATGTCTATGTACGGGTGTGAAAGGTGGACAGTAAAGAAAGCTGACAGGAAAAAAAATGATTTGTTTGATATGTGGTGCTGGAGGAGACCCTTGCAGATGCCCGGGACTGCTTGCTAGAAAGACAAACAAGTGTGTCATATAGCGAATCAAGCTTGAATTATCTCTGGGGTCATCGTAAAATGATGAAACTGAGTCTGTCATACTTTGGGGGGATCATGGGAAGGCAAGATTCGCTGGAAAAGGCAATAATACTGGGAAAGACTGAAGGCAGCAGGTAAAGAGAAAGACCCAATATGAGATGCATTGCCTTCCTAAAGGAAGCCACAGGCTTGAGTTTGCAAGAGTCAAGCAGGGCTGTTGAGGACAGGATATGTTGGAGATCCCTCATTCATGCTGTCGCCATCGGTTGGAGGCAACTTGACAGCACATAACAACAACAAGCTGCAATTTAAACTTATCCCTCAATAATTCATTCTGTGAAATCTTCTGAGATTTCTTATTCTAGGAGGTTTCATTATGTAATGGAAATCTGTACTGAAAACGCAGCTGCTGTGAAAAAGTGTGCCTATGTATACAGTATATGTGGGCATGTCCATACATCTTATAAATGTTTACAAACTGTGCTTGTTTGTCTGTTTGTCCTGAAAGATCTCCAGAATGACAAGGGCTAGAAATGTAATATTCTGCACGGCTATCAAGTGAAATAATGGAGTTGTTTACTTCTCAAAACTGGTTCCCCTTGAGCCCTGTTTGGTTGGTTACTTGTTCCAAAAAGTTGTAATGGCTAGAAACATAAAAGTTTCCAGAGATGCTACAGAATCCCTAACTTTAATAACTGATTTGTTATATTCTCAAATCAATTTCCTCAAAGCCCCAGTTGGGACCATTGACTATTAGCTTTTGCTAGTTCTTGATCATGGCATTTGCTGGACTTCTCCCTTAAGATGGCACAAGCTGAATGAGTACATAGGTGGGCTGGGGCGGGTGGGAAGAGAGGCAGAACTGTGAAATAAAGCATTTGGTAGGCATGTTCGGGCTCTGAAGTGATGATGATGAAACCCATGGGTTTTTAATGTGGATGAGCACTTTGCTGAGTAGTGAGTTAAATGGATACAGTGGTCAGGGCTGGTGCCAGGTTTTTTTGTGCCTTAGGCAAGACTAACTACTTGCGCCCCTCCCAACCAATTTTCAAAAACAGACAAAGTCTAGGAAAAACAGAAAATGCAAAAGTTGAAATTGTGAAAATTTTATTTTAAAAATCTGAGCGAACAAGTAATAGAACAGTCTTCAATTTTATTTCTCAAATACAAAACAGTTTTAGCACACAAATCATTTTGAATAATCCTATGAATGGTAATGTCTCTTAAATGTTTCTATTTTTGCTACATCAAAATCTCATTTTGTGAGCCTTTTCTTTTGCAAACTTTGTCACTGATCAATGGCGGATGCTTCAGCATGTTCAATTGATATAGTTGCCAAACCAACTAGTCTACTTTGCAGCATTGTTGAGCACAAATACAGTATGTTTTTATAAGCTTCAGCTTTGAGCTGTGTTCACCACTAGCCATTGACACTGGAAGTGTGAGAAGGATCCTTAGAGCAACAGAAACATTAGGCACACTATCCAGGGGTTTTTGTTGCACTATGAAGAGACGTACTCCTTGTAGTGGGATAGACTTTGGAAGTCTTCGAGGTATTGCTATAAGTTCACAGTACAGAACTTCAGCATCAATATATTTGTTTCCATGTGAACCAATGATTTTTCCAAATTCTTGCAGGCCTTAAGTACATCTTCAGTACATTCTTTTGTTGATCCTGCATATGTCATACAGGAAGCCAAACAAGGAATTACAGTGGTGCCTCGCTTAACGGGCGCTCCGTTTAGCGACGAAATCGCTTAGCAATGACTTTTTTGGAGCATTTTTGTGCTTCGTTTAGCGATGGTCCCTATGGGCGATTTTCGCTTAGCAATGGTTGGGACCATGCTTTGCATAGCAATTAAATTTTGGGTCCCCTGTTTCGCTTAACGATGGTTTAAACAGTCTCATGTCTGCTGTTTTTAAAATGTTTTTCTGTTATTTATAAAGTTAAAGTTTACTGTTTAAAATGTTTGAAATCATGAACTGCACTTAATAACCCCTTTGTTAACCAAAATTGACTTTGTTCTGATTCTTTTTTGATTTATTGTTGTATTCCCCCCCCCCATTGAGATGCACTGAATAGGTTTCAATGCATTTCAATTGGGGAACCGCGTTTTGCTTAGCGATGTTTCCTATGGCGATTTTCGCTTGACGGCAATTTGTTCCAATTGGAACGGATTATCCAGTTTTTAATGCATTTTAATGGGAAACCGTGTTTCGCTTAGCGATGAAATCGCTTAGCAGCAACTTTTTCGGAACAAATTAACATTGCTAAGCGAGGCACCACTGTATATTGTTGTACCCAAACAAGGAATTATATTGTCTAAAACAGCATAATAGAAACTTATTTTGAATTTCTGCTTTGGATCTTATGGTGCCTCCTCTTGTGCTTCATATTCAAACTGCTTTTTTGTTCTCCTTTTTCTAACTTGTTCTGTTTCAAACGTTTGGTAGTATTCCTATGTAATCTCAGTAGTGTCCATGAAAACTTGTTGAAAACCAGCACCTCACCTATAGCCCACAAGGTAATGTCACTTGCAGTTGGCTTGTAGCTGATTTTAAATCATTTTCCTTATTTTGTAACAGCTTGCGTCTAAGATTAATTTCAAAAAGGATGTTGTACCATGTAACAAAGGATACCACAAATTACATCATCCTTAGCTTCAATTTGAGAAAAAATTTCCAGATAAATTCTTTAGGCTTGTGTCATCAAAGATCTCTATTAAGGCATCATATATATAGTGGTGCCCCGCATAGCGACATTAATCCATTCCAGGATTAACATCGCTATCCGGAAACATTGCTATACGGAATGTAAAACCCCATAGGAACGCATTAAACGGAGTTTAATGCGTTCCTATGGGGCGAAAACTCACCGGTAAGTGAAGATTCCCCATCCGGACGCCATTTTCGCCGCCTCGGTAAGCGAGGGCAGGGCGCAAAAATGCTGCGGGTGGTCATTTTATTCTTCCGGTGGCCATTTTGGAACCACCGATCAGCTGTTTTTAGAACATCGCAATACGAAGATCGGTAAGCGAAACGCCTACCGATCATCGCAATGCGATTTTCGCCCATTGGAATCATCGCAATGCGATCGCATTAGCGATCACAAAAAACGTGTCGCTATGCGGATTCATCATTAAACGGTGCACTCGTTAAGCGAGGCACCACTGTACTATCAAGATGATATCTCAGGGATTTTAAAGCATCATTCCGACTCTCCCATCTCGTTTGACTCAGTGGCTTAACAGTTATTCTTGATACATGGCTAATTAAAATTTGCCAGTGCTGAGTTGATGCAGAGAAATAATTATAGATCTGTTGAATCAAACTGAAGAAACTTGTTGCTTCCAGACTACCAAGTTTAGAGAGTGTGCATTGCAGGGCACAAAACAGGCACGTGGATTTATGTCTAAGACTCTCTTTTGTACACCATTTTCTTTGCCTTTCATGTTACTCTCATTATCATAACTGTAACCATGTAGATCCTCAATTGGTAATCCCATTTGCTCAAGCTGTCCAAGAAGACACTCCAGGTGCTTTTTTCTGTCATAAAAGCACCTTAGTGTCCTTTAGTGGAACAAATCCCAAGAAATGTTCTTTTATCATAACCTCAGGTTTGGACATCTCAGTATCTGATGGTTTGATCACATTGACAATATGTACAATCATTGTCATTTGTTCAGTATGACTAACATCAGGTGTGCAATCCAGAATAACTGAATAGTATTTGGCCAATTTTATATCTGCTAAAATTTTCTGCTTTATAGCACCTGCTAGAAGTTGTATAAGTTCATTTTGGATGAAATTTCCTAAGTAGTGAACGATAGTTTCGTCATTTTTAACTCTGCACAAATGTTCATTCATGATAGGATTAAATATTCTACAAACTTCAAAAAAATTTCCATTGTTATCACAGTACAACTTTTCACTAGTACCATGGAATGCCAAGTTTTGCATGCTAAGAAGTCTGACCAAAGCAGTCAAGAGTTCCAAGATTTGTTGCCAATATTGTTCTTCTTGCCTGATTTTCTGCTGGTTAATATCATCAACTGTTTTATATAAGTGCAATTCAAGTTCTCTCCAGGTCTGATAGTTTTCGAAATTGAGAGGATTTCCCTCATGTGAAGACAGAATTGCTTCAATGTTCTTCCAGTCTTTTGAACCTTGTCCTTGTAGCACTGGTGTGCTATTTATTTTGTTGAACAGCTTACAACAAAAACCAAAAAATCCACATATTTTGAAGTGGAATATATTAGCCATTGATGGCACATCTCTTCACCATTTGCTAGTCTCCTCTTGTAGTGTATACGAGAAAATCTTCTTGTTTTTGAGTCTTTTGGAAAGTCATATGATATAGCCTACTGTGGTCCATATTGTACTATAAACGGTCTCAAATTATCACTGCAATAATTAGGCCAGTTAGCAGGATCAGTGTAATCCAAGCTGGGCACAATATTATCTTCTTTTGCAGTCATTGCTGTACTCTCACTTTCCTTGAGATCCTATTTTTCTTCTGTATGTTTTACTGAAAGGCCTACAAATTGTGAAAATTCATTCTTAGAGTTTATATCACTTGTAGAAGGAGCACCATGTACAGCTTCCTCAGTGGTAGTTTCAACAAGGGTATCGTTTCGACTGCTTTCTGTGTACAAAGGTCTTTCTGGAAGAACCTCTCTTCCTTTGCTTGCTCCTTGACTCTTTTTGCCTTTTGTTTGCGGAACTGAGCTCCAGGTGGTCACTTTTTTAAAAATCAGCCATAGCTCTCCCTAGGATGAAGGCAAAATTTTATATGTTTAAGGTCAGTCAAGCCAGAATTGTAGTTAGCAATACCCACTTAGCCCAAGCCAAGCAAGACCAGGAGAAAGCTGAGTTTAGGGTGGAGCACTCAATTTCTGAGCAATGTACAGATTTCAGAGTGGCAGCCCACCTAGATGATATTCTATAAGCGAGTACAAGCACATTTTCAGGAAATTCAGAACAGTGCCCATGGCCATGACTCCAAAGAAGACTGCTTGGAAACTCTAATTTAAGAACACATTCAGAACAAATTATTATTAAAAATCACATAATTAAATTTATGGGAAATGACTACCAGGTCGCCATTGTAGGAACTGTCCTCATAAGAAAATAAAAGAAGCCATGTAGGATCAGGCCAATGACCCATCTAGTCCAACATTGTCTGTCATACAGTGGCCACACAGTGTAGAACATGACTGTGCCCTCTTATATAGATATATAGACACATCCTATACCCAGCAAAATGCAAACACTTTAGCAAGCAGGCAAACAAAGCTATTTCAATAAGGAAGTTCTTACTCTTCCCCCAGTGTTCCATTTCCTAAAAACAATATAATGATAACAAAAGTAACTGAAAACCAAAAATTGAGTAAAAGAAGATAGAAACTCACTTTTCCCCAAATGTCATTGGGAACACCATCCAAGCAAGTACGTTCAGCTCAATAGAAGCCTTGCAGTTGCAGTGTAAGAGTTGCCACATTGAAAGTGAAACTATAGTTCCCTCTAACTTGCTCTAGGGGTGTTGGTCTGGCACACAGAACTTTGGATTTTTTAAGAAGTGGCATGAGCATGAGATTAGTAGATCTTCCAGGTCACACGGTAGAATTTCTGCTCACAAACTGACTTGGTTTAGAGGGAACATTGGTGGAGCCCCCCCAACTAGAAGTCTGTCTCCAGCTATAACTGGGGGAATGTACATTAAAAGAGACCAAAGGCTAAGTGAGAGAGGGCAGTTGCAAGATCTTCACCAAAATTTTCTCCCCCACTGCTGCCTGTCCATTAGCTCTGTTTGATGACTTATAATTAGAGATGGGGGTATTCATATACGAATACAAATATCCCCACACAGGCCCCATGAAGCCGGACTATCCACTCACAATTTCGCCCCTGCCGCTGGCTCTGCAGAGGCTTTCTATTGTGCTGTTCTCCACAGTGGATTAGCCACTCTCTGACCTAGCAGAGAGGCTTGTCATCCCGCCTCCTGCCAGGACTGGGTAATTGATTGCTGACAATGGTGCGATAGGAAGCCTCTGCAGAGCTGGTGGCAGCGGTGAAATCACTCATGTTTTTATTTATTTATTTATTTATTTATTTATTTATTTATTTATTTATTTATTTATTTATTTATTTATTTATTTATTTATTTATTTATTCGATTTATACCCTGCCTACCTGGGCGACTCGTCCACTCTAGGCGGCTTTCAATATAGGATAAAACAATAAAATGCAGAAAAGTACATGATCATATGATAACAGTTGTAATAAAATAGAGGGATAATAAAAGGGAAAATAAGAAAAGAGATCAGGTATTGACTGGAGGGAAGGTCTGGATGTATAACCATGTTTTTAACTGGGTTTTAAAGATTCCCAGCGTCACCTTCATTTGGTGAAAAGGAGATGTAGAGCTGGGTGTCATCAGCATATTGATGACACGATGTCCCACATCCCCTGATGACCCCTCCCATCGGCCTCATATACATGTTAAACAGCATTGGGGAGATAATCGACCCCTGTGGGACCCCACAATTGAGATTCCAGGGGGCCGAGACACTCTCCCCAAGCTGAACTCTCTGGGGGTGGTCCTCCAAGAAGGAACGGATCCAGGCTAATGCCAAGCCACCGATTCCCAACTCAGTGAGCCTCCCCAGGAGGATACCGTGGTTGACAGTATTGAAGGCAGCCGAGATGTCAAGGAGGACCAGCAAAGGCATTTTGCCCCTGTCAGCCTCCCTCAACAGGTCATCGTACACGGCGACCAATGGCGTCTCTGTGGCGACGGGCCTGTAATTGCCAATTTCGTCTGCCGCCAAACTAGGTTTCTTTCTTATGGGCCTAATGAGTGTCTCCTTGAGGGCAGATGGAAATCTGCCCTCAATGAAAGACCCATTTATTATTACTGTGGCCCATTCTGTTGTTATTGGCCTGGCTGCTTTGATTAGCCAGGCCGGGCAAGGGTCAAGGGAGGAGGTGGTGGCCCGGCAGCGGTCAAGCACCTTGTCCACAGTGTCGGGCATCACAGGCTGAAAAGAGTCTAAAGTGACCGGGCAAGGCGGAACGCTGGACATCTATGCTCGACTCACTGTATTCAAAAAAGGAGAGCTCTCAGCGGATGGCCTCCACTTTAGATTTTAAAAAGGCTGCAAACTGGTCAGGTGAGAAACTAGGGGGAGGCCTATCACCTGAACCAGTTCCGGATAGGTCACGCACTATACGGAACAACTCCACCTGCTGGTTTGAAGCTTCGCTTATCCGATTAGCGAAGAAAGATCGACATGCAGCATTTACCATAGTTAGGTAAAGGTTAGTTGCGACCCTAACAGCTATCCAATTATAATCAGTCGGGTTCTTCCTCCACCTATGCTCTAGCCTTCTCCTATATCACTTCAGCGCTTGGAGCTCCTGGTTGAACCAGGGTGCAGGACGAGCTCTGCACTGGAGAGGGCATTTAGGCGTGATCATGTCTATAGCCCTAGTAGCAGCGATGGACCAGCTGTCAACCAGAGCCTCGACAGGAGTGCCAGCCAGGCCAGCCGTTACACCTCTCATGGAGTCCTGGAATCCAACAGGATCCAGTAGCCTTCAAGGGCGGACCACAGAAATAGGTCCCTGCTCCCTGTGAGGGGAGAGTGCCACTGAGAGGATACACTTTATTAGGTGGTGATCTGACCATGACAAGGGGACCAACAGGTTATGCTAATGAGAATACCAGCAGCCCTTTTTCTATGAAATGACCCCTGGGTTGCAATATATAGAAAAATTTTACAAGACTTTATACAATAGATAATTATATTTCATAGCACTGTTGTGATATTTATCTTAAAATTTTAAAATATAGATTTTCAGTTGCATTTTTTCAAGAAGCTAGTCTATATAAAACTGTGCCTCTCTCAAGTTAGTTCTGCCCTCCTCTGACTTCGCTTCTGTGCTCCTCAGGTCAGTTCTGTGACCCTCTGAGGTCAGTTTTGCACCCCTCTCAGGTCTGCCCTCTGGGTGGTCGCCTAGTTTGCCTAGTGGTAGCTCAGGCCCTGACTGTGGTGGAGGAAGGCAAGGGACCAGCATAGATGGATAAAAAACACAGACACAGGGGAATGAGAGAGGGCAAAAGCACTGGGAGGGGGAGGGTGGGGTTTGGCTGGATAGTATGCCAGGTTCCAACTGTAAGAAAGGAAAATGTTTTCACTTCAGAAGAACCTGAGATATTCCTTCAGTGGACTTTACAGCACAGCTATTGATTTTAGAATGTACTCTTAAGTAGCTCAATGGAACCTACTCCCAGTTAGGTGTTCATAGCAGAGCATCCAGAAGCATCCAGCTATGGGTGATGGTATTCCTGAGCTTCAAGCCCTGCTCTGCAGTGAATCTGTGACTGCTAGATGGATTCCACTTTCTCCCGTAGCCACAAGGCGTTAGTTATTTTCCATAGAAAAATATACTTCTGACCTGGAGCATTGTTAGGAAATGGAACAAGCCCTGAAATCACAGTTGTTAGCCATCCCTAATGATGCCGGTTGTGAGGATTTTCATACTTAGAGAATGTTAGAAAAACCATTTTGAATGTTTCAGCTGGATTTCTTTGATCTCTGAGTTCCTTTCCACACATTGCCAGTTGTTATGAAAGATGTTTAATAGAGGCAATCATTATCGTTTCCCGACAAGGGTGTGCTTCATTTTAATTTCATTGCTGACTGAGGATGTGTGTATTTCCTTTTATCTTGTATATCTGGAAGACTAAAGATCTGCTCTGGAAACAGCTACTCAAAGAGAAGAATTTGCAATTTTTTAAAAACTTGTCATATCCTTTTTGCTCTTGAAAATGAAGCACAATTCTTCTCCTTCAGGTAAAGTGGATTAAAGACCAGCACTTGACCCTTTTAAGCAGAATATTTGCCAGTACTAAGTTCTGAAATCACTCTAAAGGGATACTGGTAGGAAAGCTTTATTTGAGATGAGCAGAAACTAGGGTGTGTGGGAAAACTTGCTTAGATATGGGGAATATGTCTGCTAAGAATTTAAGAGGAAAGTGTTTTTCTGAGTAAAATGTTTAATCTAGATCTAAAGGGCTGGGAACCTAGCAACTCAACAAGTTGACTAGGGCTCTCTGATGTTTCTTGCAAAAGGAGAAACATTGTGAGTGAATGTAATCGGCTTGAAAGTGTGACAAGTTACACACACAAGGTTCCAAGTACAGAAAATGGATAATCCTTCTAATTAACCCAGTCCTTCCACAAAGATACATATACAACCATTAGACTTGCAAATTAAATATATATTTACCTTCAAAAGACCAATCACAGAACATAGTATGCTAAATGAAAGAGGTGAGGGAAATCAATGCTCTGAACAACAGATGTCTTTCATCACTTGAAGAGGAACCTCTTCTAAATATATGTTAAATGTATTATCTGGTTTGAATTACAGACAAAGAAGTTAGCCGTTTTCACTGCTGCTACTTTATTTGGCTGAACAGGGACATCATTTAACTTTGAAATCAAATCCAAGCAGAGCTTCGAAAAGTTGCCTTTTTTGGCCAATACCTTTCAGAACCCCCCAGCTGGTTGAGAGTGATAGTACTAGCAATGTCACCCTTCCTAGTCCTGAACGTAGGCTTTCAAGAGTAGACATGGTCTAGAGGGGCGGGGTAAAAATCAAATAAATAAATAAAATAAATAAAATAAAAGATAAATTGTGAAGAAGCTTTTGGGGCACTTGTGGGTCAAAATAAATAAATAAACATTGGCCAGCTGTTGAAGGAGCACAAATATTTTTGCTGGGGCCACTGGCAACTGAACTGAATTGCAAAAATCCATGAAACATCTCCCCTGCCAATTATGTTGCTTCTCTATATAAATGAAACTAAGGATCAATATAATCTTAGTAGGCTGAGGAAGTCTACTCTTGTTTTTCTCTACCAACAACTCATGTGCCATAAGAGATGTCAATTTTGAAATCAAGAAACCTTCCAAACAGGATGTTTTGCCAGCTATTCAAGGACAAAAGGTGAAAATTTCAGGTGGGCATGAGCAAGCCCTCAGGTTTGCTAAGTAGTTTTTTAAATGTTGGGTAAAGTGCAACGGCTTTGCCTTATAGCTTCCTGATTTTCAGAATTCAGTATGGTCTTTTCCTGATATGCCACTGCTTCCTCTTCTGTTTCCAGCCACAAATTCCTTTGTTTTATATTTGGCATGGGTAAGTTTTACATTTTTAAAATACATTTGCTTGAATCATGGAAAACAACAAAGCAAAAATACCTGAACATCAAAAAAAAACAAACCCTAAAACTAATAAACAAAGGGATAAGATAGCCTCAATGGTTTAGGTTTCTGCCTATGGAATTCAATTCCCTACTGTGCTTCTTGTGAAGTAGGGCCAACCTGTGTGGTCTCAGACAAGCTGCACAGTCCTTGGATGCCCCCCAGAAGAAGGGAGTGGTGAATCACTTCTGAGTATTCATTGCCTGAAAAAGTCACCATAACTCAGAATTTACTTGGCAGCACATGATGATTATTAATAATAAGTACTAATGAAAAAGTCCCAAAGTCTGAGAAAATGTAAATGTAAATTTTGATGCAAAATGACTAAATGTTCCAGTAAGTATGTGCCATGTGTATATGCCATGTTTAAGTGATGAGATATATAACATCCTCAAGTCTGCTGATTACCAGAGGATGGGTATTACCTTTGTGGGTTGTAATAGTATTTGTTTAGCCATCTTGTTGACCATTGGATAATTTCCATAAGACAGGTAAATGGTTTACCGAAATATATTCAAAGACTGCTCCAGAACAAAGCTGATGCACCTAACAAATTCCTGTCAGAAAAAGATATGACTCTATGTAACTAGAGCATATGTTTAAGACATATATCAGATGTACCCTATCACCTATAATTACAAGATTTATGAAAGCCTTTCCCTGAAAAGTCATTGTTACAGCTGATATGCGCAAAACACTATTTTCTACTAAATAAGCCACAACTATTGATTCTTAGATATAATGGATATAGATTCCTGACCTACTGTCCATTGATTAGCAAAATACGATGCTCTAATTTTTCAATCCATAGTTTTGCCCAGTTCTGTAAATCATACTTATTTACCAGCCTTTAGCATTTTTAAATGCATTTTACATATTTCTTTTTCAAACTTTTTCAATAAATGGATGCACAAGTGAAGGATACGCTGAGGCATTGAAGGCTTATTTAGATGCCAGCAAATTTTGTTACTGCAAATATTGTCATTCAGCAGAAGTTGACAAAATATATCTTCCTCTCAGCATAAAAAGTTGGTTAATTTAATGTATGAGAAAGGATCAAATTGTAGTTGTCATGAAATTACGCACCAAAGATTCCTAACTATGAAAACTGTAATGAGATTAAAACCTGTCCTAACATGTTTAGAGTCTAACATTGTCCACTTGGAAAGGGGGAGCAAATGGGAAGATTTCAAAATGGCCGAATGGAGAGCTCAACAAAGTGGAAACTTCCCCTTGATTAAGAGAAGGTGGTATAGACTGAGGTTAGGAAAGTCAATTCCCTCCTCATTTTTCATTAAATGGAAGTTCCATTCTCTTCAGAGAGACCTGTGGCTGTGAGAAATCTCACAGTATTACTTATATTAAACTGTTTCCTTGATGTTAAGAAGTAAGTTTCCTGAAGAACATATATAATATCTGAGACATACTATTACTGCAATTTAAAATGTGCTAAGGTCATCCCATAGGGCTAAATTTAGATGTGCCCATCTTACCAAATCCATAGATATGTATATCTACAATTTGTTTATTCAAATTAATTTTTTAATCAATTTTGAATGCTTCCCAGGAATTAATATTCCAAAATAGGTAATAGGATCTGGGCACCAGTGAAAATGTCATATATATATAGGACATACTAGAGCTGGCCATCTCTGAGCCCTTGGGCCTGCCAAAGCAGGTCTTTGGATGCTGACTAAGGCTGAGGCAATTGCCGTGTTGCATCCTGATTTCCAGAATTCGGTATGGTATGTTCTGAATTACAATTACTTCCTCCTTGCTTGCTTTCCCAGCCAAGAACCTAGTTGTTTCACAGTCTGCCCGGGTTATTTGCATTCATTGATTTCCTTCAAGGAACATCCTGTCTCCTGCAATTTGCTTCCACTGGAAGGCCACGGCTGTTATTTTGTTTGCGGCTTTCAGGGACAGGTCACTGCTGTCAGCTCTCTGGTCTCTTCATCAGGGTACTGAAAGTTAGTGGTTTGAGGGAGAAGTTGAAAAGCAGCAGGCAAATTAGATGGCTTTCTTGGGCACTTTTCAGCTGGTCTGATCCCTTAGGAAAGGCCACTGTCTTCAAGGCCCTTACAGTCTCCAAATCAGTTCTCCAGCAAGGCTCTGGAAATGCTTTAGAAAATTAATTACTGGTGTAATTAAAAGCAGGCACCCATGCTTGATCAGTGGTATGTAGGGTAATAAAGAAGATAAGGATGAAGGTAATTATCATATATGGCATGGGCTTTACCAGAGCTTAGAAAAGTAATTTTTTTTGAACTGTAGCTGTGAATCCCCCAGCCAGCTGGACAGTTGTAATCCCCCCTCAAAAAACTTTTCCAAGCTTGCTTAAGTTACTTGACATGGTAGTTTGAAAGTAATGAGACATCAACATGGCAGTAAGGATGTGTGATGCCAAACACATATGCAGTGCTTCTTCCTTGCTGCTTCCCCTTCAGTATCACCAGAGGTTCACATTTCCTCACTGATCCTCCAGTTATCATTTGGAGTTGTTGTTTTCGGCTGTGTCTCTTTAGTTCTGCCAGCCTGTGTGGTATTTCAGCTGCTCATCAGCAGGATGGAGCTCAGTCAACTGTTGTTCAGCTGAAATGCAGTCAGTCTCTCCTGTCAATGTATTATTATTTATCATATTTATTTTAAATATTTATATATTGCTTCCTTTCAAGGGCTGTTCAGCTTTCTCAAAGTAATTCATCAAACAGTTATGACAAATGGCATATCAAAGCCACAGAACAGATGGTAAAGTTACCAGCAATGATTCAAAGCCTGTTAGTTTTTTAAAAATCTGAGGCAGTTTCAGTGTTTACAGCCAGGTCATTAAAGCCCATGTAAACACGCAGGCATGCACACACAAGGGGGATAAGGTTAAGTGACTTTCCCAAGACAGAGAGTTCCACAGTGGCCATGGCATGTCATGGAGGTCAGCCACTGCTTCATGGACCACCTGCTGAAAAGGCCTTGCCATTTCTGCTTGCCTGTCTGATGAACCCTGCCAGTAGACCAGATGTCAGTACTTCTGTGGCTGATCTTAGGGCTTCAGTGGCACTCCACAGCCACTGAAGCAGGTTTATATGTATGCAGCTGGTCTTTTAAATAACCGAGTCCCAATTCATTTAACGGACTGAAATATTGTATAGCAGCTGGAGGGGCCATTAACACATCTCTTCAAAGAAGGTCATGCATCATGTAAAAGGAAGACAGAAGAGGATCATGATTTGCATAAAAATCCCTGTGGTAATTTATATGTACAGATGCAAAATTAGAAAGGATTTTTAATAGCTTAAATAGAATTACAACACATATCACTCCAGTGAGGAAGCGAAGACTATGAGCAGGTGGCCTACATCCTGGTGCTCATTGTGGATGGACAACTTCAAGGTATCTGATTTCCCTCCATATGGTTCTGAATCTTGAAATCAGACTTGGCTTGGACAGCTATTCAGATGAGGACAGCAGCCCTTTGGTTTTCCCCCTTCTCCCATTAGGACATGTGGCCATCCTAAGAACAAGCTGAATTGGAATTATGGGCTCTGCTTGACTCTTCTGCAAAGGCAACTCAGGCAATTTTTTCAGTAGAATCTTCCAGTTGTCAGACAAGCTCGTGTAGAAAGGCAGCCCCAAGTAGAACATGTTATAGTACTCTAATCTGGCTGTAACTAGTGGGTGAATAATTGTGACAAGGGTTTACAACTTGAGACAGGGACAGAGCTGGCAAATCTTCCCAGGCTCATGAAAGGCATAATAGCCAGGAACAACAGCAGCTTGCTTATCCATCAGTCGTATGATGGCCAGGACAATCTCCAAACGATGTATACTTGGTCCTCTAGGCAGAATACAATTCCATGCATCAAAGCTTGTAGCACTCTATTCCATTTCATTCCACCAGGAAAGTCTTGTATGAGTCTGCACTTTTGGGGCAGTGATGATAATAACAACTGCATACAATCGTCAAAATCCTGCTTCTTAGCATAGTAATCACACACTCATTGAATCAATGTGGATTTGAGGAGCCAGCTTTTGGTAAGTTCCATTGATTCAAATTGACCTACTCTAACCGCTTCACTTTAGCACCGCATGCTGCAGTTAGAATAGGCCCATTTTAATCAATGGCTCTTACGTAGGAGTTGGCTCACTAAATCCACACGTACTCAATTGGCCTATTCTAGTGAAATTTACTACACTAAGCAGCAGGATTTTGGCCAATTTAACATAAAGGCCTTCAAACCATAGATTCCATATAATTTATCTCTACTCTGTTTTTAATAAATCATGTATATCAACAAAGTTTCAGATTTTCATTGATACTTTTCTTGCAGCCACCTCAAAGAAAAAAAGGAGACACAATATTGTAATTAATAGTTAGATTAATGTGCTAACTATTAATCACAATACAGTAGAGTCATGTGCTGCCCTCCCTTTGCTGAATGCCAGCCCTCAAAAGAGCACTTGCTATAATAAAGAGAGGAAGGACCAAAGCAGTATCTGCAATCAGGTTTTTAATTTGATTTTCAAAAGCAACTCACCAGTATCACATTGTGAGAAGAAAATACATGCTGGGTGCACAGTCCATGCTGCAGTGATTTGTTGAAGGCTTAGTGTCAGTGAAGCAATGGTCTCAGTGAAAATCAAGTAGTCCTTATCTGGCATAGCTCTACCTCTGCCAAACATAATTTATAAAAGGAAAGGAACATTAAAAACATTTAGAGGAGGGGAGCTCTAGCTGAGGGGAACTGATGTAATAGTGCAACCACTCACACCCCATGACTGTCCCCTTGTATCAGATCAGGCAATCACACATGCCAGAAAGTGGAGAAAAGCAATGCCAGCCGAGTTGGAGCAAAATAAGCGACCCCCTGCAAGATGAGCAAAAAGAGATGATTTCCCAGTGAAAAATACTGGGCTTCCCTACACTTAGTTTTGCCTTGCGCAGTTGCTGGTTTTGACATTAATTTTATCTGTGCCAAATCCAAGGCAGACTGCCTGGTAAATAGCCAGTGGAGTCACCCCCTCAGTTTTATTTCAATATCTAAAAAGACATCTGCAGTGAGACTTGGGTAATATGCAAATTAAAGTAATAAGCTCAAAGCCAGATGGTTAGTCAACTAAAATTTCTCCACATCCTTACCACCTGTCTACACTTTTGATATTATTTTTCTCACTACTTTGGCCTACGCTTGTGTGTATTTTGGACGGATACATTACTCAGCACAGAAGGCATTTATCCATCATCTTCCACCTAGATTTGTGTTACAAAGAAAATCCAAGAGCCTGGCCCTAGTGCCTGCTCTCATACAGTCCCCTTTTCCTTTGGAGCTGAAGCTGGCGCATAGCTGACAGCTGAAACATGGTGTGCCATTGATGCTGCTGAAGATTCAATTCTTTATCCCTGAAATTAAATGAGTTGAACTGCGTCCTGAATGAAAGCTCTGTCACTGCTGGGGAGAATTAATCAATTAGGTTTAATTTAACTTCCTCTCCTGTGTGTTCTTTAAAGTGGCAAAATTATAAAAAATGTATGTCAAGTCCTTCCCTTGGTGTATTAGAGAATCCACTCTTTCTCTCTCACCTCAGATAAGCAAGTGCCATTATTCTGCCATTGAGGGATATGTAAGGAGCCTCTCTGAAGAATGGGAGGAGTGAACACACAGTTGGGGATCCCCTGCCAGCTGATCTTTCCACTCCTGAAGCAGCATTGGATTTCTTCTGACAGGGAGATTCTACCATTTGCATCGTATTTGGATCTAATTCTTTATGGATTTTTTAAAAAATGAGGCACAGGTCATTCTAAATGCAGCTGTAATTTTTATGCAGCTGGTGGCAGTCATTTACAGTACCTGTAAAGTCCCTAAATGAACAAATAGACCCAAATATTTTGACTTACGTGACTGACCTTTCTTGTTTTATGGAGTAACAAAATAATTCTTAGAGGTACAGAGTTAACATAAGGCCAAATGCCCAAACCACCCAAAGGTGAAAACGCGAGTTGTTGTGTGTTTAATACCCCATCTTTGTTTGTTTTGCCCAGGAGATGGTCTAATGGTCTTTCCACTGTGTTTTCCTCTTTAATGCTAGAATTATTGTACATGTGTTGTGGGGGTTCAGGGCAGGAATAAGTTGCTGTAATGGAAATTCCCTGGTTGGCTGGGTGGATAGCTTAGTGGTTTAGGATGGCCCAAGAGGAAAATGGTAAACCACTTCTGAGTATTTTCTACCTGGAACACCCTAAGAAGGGTTGCCATAAGTTGGAACTGACTTCACAGCTCATTATGATGATGATGATGATGATGATGATTATTATTATTATTATTGTCGTCATCATCATCATCATCATCCCTCAAAATATTTCCTAACCCCTTCCAATTGTAAACAAAACCTGCCTCTTTTTATACAGGCAGACATCCAAAAAAGCAATTATTAATAATTTTTTTTTTAAAAAGTAACTCTTATCTATTGTCTGAAAGTAGTTAACACAGTTATTTCAGTTTAAAATCATCTGAATGGTTTTTATGCACATTATAAGCCAGCGCTTTGACTGTGTGATGTTTTCCTTTGACCATTTAGTGAGGTTATACAAAGGACTGTAGAAATAACTAAAATGTTATAGAGGCAACACAAGAAGAGTGAGGCTACCTCTCATAAAATTACAATCAGTCACTTATTTCTCGCATTAATTACTGGGAAGAATAAAAAAAGTGTTACATGTAAATAATTGTGGTTCACAGCCCTTCCACAGCTATGTTAGCTACTGACAGCTTGAAGGGTAATTTATAAGAAGTGTTTTTGGAGAATTAGGGGACATTGTAGATACTTGGGCTATGCCACTGATGTGATGGAATCTTGAACCAGAGCATACAGGTCTATGGAGGCCACAGAACATCAACTTTAGGGATTCTGGGAGTTACAATAATAATAAAAAGAAACTTTCCCAAGCTCTGGCATCCTTGGGGCGAGGGAGGGAGTTAGACCAGAAACAAGATTCTCCACTTAAACATGTAATTCAGACACCAACCAGCCTCTCAAGATGAGCCCTCCTTTTCAAATTTACGAAGTGCTGATAAGGGCAGAATCTGGCCATTTAACTAATCTGTGCAGAAGCACAAGGGAATAAAAAAATAAATGACTTGCTTACTAAGAATCTGCATGGGACAATTTCCATTACATAACAATTTCCATAAATTGTACTAATGGAGCAACTTATAAAAAGTCTCATAGTATATTTAGGAAAGCAATTTACAAAATCTATTTAGAGCCATAAACTGGGGGTGTATTGGTACAGCAGCTCTGTTTTCAAATGATCTCTCGTTTGAAACAAATGGTTCCTGTTCATAGCAGATTATGTTAATGACACATTACTGAGTGTAGACATGCAAATAATGAATTGCTCTGATTGAAATGTCTATACAAGATGTGGTTTCACTCTCTTTTGGTGACATTAGAGCTCCTCCTTATAGACTGTTGCATCTGTTAGGGTGAAGATGATTGCGGGGGCAAAGTTCTAAACCTGTTCAGCGTGTCACTAAAGTAAATATGTCAGCATATAAATCTGAATACATTAGAACATTCATATGCTTCAAAATCACTCATTTGAAAACCTAAACATTCGATTTCTACCAGGGAAGACTTAATGGCTGACATTACACTGACAGGGTGTATCGTTAATAATGTATTATAGTTATTTACTAGGGCATTACACAGTGTTATCACAAATGCCAAACATGAAGTTGCAGCTGACAAAATAAACCAAGAAGGATACACTTGTAATCCTGGATCCTTTCTCTCAGCCTTTGTGTGTGGGAACTCATGCTGTGCTGCTGCTCAGGGATGTGGAACAGAATATAAGGATATTGCTTGTGCTGCTTATTCCCTGGGCAAAGATGAAAATTATTCCTGTTCCTCTAGAAGCCTCTTAGGGATGTATTGATAGTCATTCATGCCTGGAACAGTTTTGCATCCTGATGATTCCATGGGATTACATCAGCTGTGGCACCGCAGAGGGCTCTTTCCTGGGGCAAGGTCTACCTCCACTCCAAATGCCTTATCCAACATCCAGTATTACTCTGACTGCCATCTGACCAAAATATCTCCCTCACAAACACGAAGGCCACTTGAAAACTGACTATGGAGACTTTCGTTTTTAGGATGTTTTGGGTGTCCACTGGTGGCTGCAGTGGAAGAAGAGGAGGAGGGAGAGGAGGAGAAATTATCTCTCTTGATTCCATTGAGGGAAGCTGTTCTATCAATGGGAGCATTTGTTTCTTTTATTTCATTGTTTTTTAAACTTTTGCCTACCACTTTTTTTAGCCCCCAAGGCTCCCAAACTAATGTGGAACAGACAAAAGGGAAAGAAAAAAACATTTTTTAAAACACAGATTTAGAACCGATGTTAAAAACAGATCAAAAACATAGTTTAAAAGCCTATTTTAAAACCAGTTTTGAACATCAAAGGTAATATGAAACAGTACCGTCCTGTCTGGCTACCAGAATCTCAAAACTAGCATCTTGAATTGTGCTCAGGAAGTCAGCTGGAGCAGGTTCGAAATTGATGTTCTATGATCTCTAATATGGCTGTGTGAATACCATCCACTTCGATGCAGTCCAAATAATCTGTCTGACAAATAGCACCCAATTTGCTCCAAGCCAATTAAATTGGTATCAAAACATTCAAACATATTTGTACTGGTCCAAATAATGAAAAAAAAAGACAGATTAAATTGGGGGAAATAAATAAGCTGGAATTAGGATGGGCAGTTAAATTTAGGACCACCCACTACTGCTCAATTTTCAGAGCGCACACAAAGCTTCCATAGGTTTTCCTCTCCTCCTCCTTCCCTCTTTTCTTTCACCGTTCCTGCTTGGTACTGTGGAATGAAATCAAATTTACTCAGGACATGTGCTGAAGGAAAATTGATTATTCCTGTTAGTAGCTTTGCTGCCTCAGTGGGCAGACTACTTGACCTCTGCCTTGTGTGTCATGTTTGTCACTCCCCCTGTCTGGAACACAGCCAGTTACACTGGGGGGGGGAATGAAAAATCCAAAGTACTGCAAAAAATAAAAGTACAGTGGTGCCTCGACTTACGAACGTCCCAACTTACAGCCAATTCGAGTTACGACTAGCTCCGGCCATAAAATTTTGCTTCGACTTGCGGCTGGAACTTTGAGTTACGATTTAAAAAAAGGCGGGGAAAAAGGCAGGGAATTTAAATTTCTAACCATTGGCTGACGAAGAGGCTGCTTCTTTGTAGCTCTTTTGTCCCAGCAGTTAGAGAGTGTGCGATCGGAGGAGGCTTCGGACTGACTGGTGCTGCTTTCTGCTTTTTAAAATGCCTGTTCTGAGTGGATACATGGCTTTGCAGGGTGGGTTTGGGCTGGGGGGGGGTTTATGTTTCTGTGCTACTATGTTTTTTTGTTTTTTGGTGTGGTTTTTTTCCCTGGCCCCAGCACGTTCCGATGGGGCTTGTTCTGTTTGTAGGGGTTTTTTGGTGATTTTTCCCCCCAGCCCCAGCGTGCTCCAATGGAGTTTGCTTTGTTGTTGTTGTTTTTTTGTTATTTTTGTTTTCAGCCCCAGCGTGTTCCGATGGGGCTTGCTCTGTTTTTTTTTTTCCCTTTTTGGTGATTTTTTTTTTGCCCCAGCGTGTTCCGATAGGGCTTGTTCTGTTTTCTTTTTTTTGAGGGTGGGTTTCTGGCCCCAGCGCATTCTGACAGGGCTTGCTGTGGTGTTGTGGTTTGTTGTGATTTTTTTTCCTCACCAGCACGGTCTGATGAGGCTTGGGGTTTTTTTGGGGGGCGGTGATTTTTCCCTGACCCCAGGACGTTCCATCGGGGCTTGCTGTGGCATTGTGTGTGTGTGTGTATTTTTTGTTATTTTTTTCCCCGGCCCCAGCATGTTCTGATGGGGCTTGCTCTGCTTTTTTTTTTTTTTTTTTTTGGTGATTTTTTCCTGGCCCCAGCACATCCCGATGGGCCTTGTTGTGTTTCGTTTTTTTGTGCTTTTTGGCAATTCCCCCCCTGGCACCAGCAGATTCCAATGGGGCTTGCTGTGGTGTTGTGTGTGTGTGTGTGTGTGTGTTTTGGTGATTTGTTTTGGTGATTTCCCCCCCAGCCCCAGCGTATTCTGATGTGGCTTCCTGTGTTGTTTTGTTGGTGATTTGTTTCAGCCCCAACACGTTCTGATGGGGCTTGCAGTGGTTTTTGTTGTTGTTGTATGCCCCCCCCCCGGCTGGAACAGATTAATGGGTTTCAATGCATTCCTATGGGAAAGGGTGCTTCGTGTTACAATCAATTTGAGTTACTACCATCTTCTGGAACAGATTAAGTTCGTAAATTGAGGCACCACTGTATAAATAGGGTAGGGGATGCAATAGCTTAGGACCTATTCTTAATGCTAATGTGACCTGCTCCACTTAAATTTCACATCAATGAATCAAAACATTAATGACACATTCACACACATAGACACTCAGTCAATGGAATCCAGAAATATAATGCAAAATGTGATCTGCACCTGCCTAAAAGAAGAAGAAAAAATCAGTACACACCCATCCTACTGAAAGTGAAAGCAAAGAAAATTGCAATTTCTAACAGACTAACATCCTCCCCTCCCCTTGCCAAGGCATGAAATGGCCACTTAATATTGAACAAGGGAATTTATCTCACCATTTTGAGCCCTCTCAGAGGCTCAACGATTATGGTTTCCAGGACTGCATAGACTTTCCAACTGGCTCCTGGTTTTCTGGTTCTGTTAAAGTGTTACTTTCATTTTCTGAGTGAGACTTGCTCGCACCAGTTTTTAAAATTCAGCTTTTAAAACCAAAGTCTGAAGCAACATTTGGTGTTATGGAGAGCCACAATTTTGATTTGATCACCATTTTGGGTTTCAGTTTGGGTTCAGAAACTGATAAATACAATACCTGTGCTTCACTTGAATTCCAAATAGTTTCTGAACCCAAAGCACACTTTTAGTCTATAGATACATTTTATAGAGCTTGGTCTATATTCATGAAGAAATGTGATCTAAATCAAGAATATGCTCAATTTTAAATACTCATTGCCTCCAGTACAAGGCAGTATTGCACTCCACCCCCACCCAGAGTTCTGTTAAAGACCATAAAGACATTAACGATTTAAAATAATTTTCAGGGTTCATATTCTGCTCAGCTACATCCATTGAAATCCACTGAAGCCAGAAAAGGCTTACATATATATGCATAGACAGGATCTGGTCCAAGAGCCAAGAGAAATTAAAAATTAAAGATGAGAACATGCTATGTGGAGAAAAACTGGCTATTGACCAAAAGGAAGGGAAGAGCAAGATTCAAAAACCCATCAGATCCTTGTCTCGTTAGGAGGAATTCAGCAAGGCAAAGTGGGTACAAATAAGTATTTCTACTAGCGAGGCATGAAATAATTGCCTAGCCAAAACAGGAAGGAATTAGAGTGGAAGGGTGGTAGCTGTTAAAACAAGAGCAACACACCCAACCCCAGATGGTATGCTTCCTTTATGGGGATGAAAATAAATAGAGCATGCAGCTAATAAATGCCAAACACGAGAGCACATTAGCTTAAATATATATTGCACACCAAAAAATACATTTTAAAAAAAGGAGGTTAGCATAAAATAAAGCCCCCCCCTCCAAAAGATTAGGAAAAAAAAGAGCAAATTAAACTTACTAAACATCAAGCCTATACTGGAGGCTGGGTGAATAAAATATAGTCTTGGCTGAATGAAATTTGGGTCACTCAAGTGTTCAGTAGTGAGAACCTTTGGCTTCTATTAGCTTACATCTCCCATCAACCCCAGTCAGCAAAGGGCAGTGAAAGAATATGGGTCTCGCAGCCCACAAACCTCTGAAGGGTCCCAGATGGCCACCTTGATCGAGGACTGCGACCCATCCTAAGTTGATTGGTGTTTCATTCCTTGATCCAGGAACACAACACAGCCTGGTTCAAACAAAGGAAGATTTGTTGTACCTTGAACAGGGCTCTCAACCAAGTCTTAAGTAGGTACTTCAAACAGGAATGTGACAGTGGGACTTGTTAGCTTCCCTAGCCTGGTCTTAATCGCAGCGAGTGCCAGTAAGCTAGCAAGGAGGGCATTAGCTGGTGTTCTCTGGATCCCTGTCCAGGACATTGGGACTGGATCTCCTGTGCCTGCAGCTGTTGCCAAAACTGCCTCTAGCGTCCTTCTGTGCTCTTCCTGTGCTAGCATGACAGCTGCATTGAGGTCAATTCCACTGAGCCTAGCACTACTTGGGAGCATCCTCCCTCCCTCCCTCTCTACTCCAACAGCTTGGATGGTGCAGTGGTATCGGCTGGTGGTATCTCTTTTCTTCTCTCTTGGGCATTCTCAACTTGACTAGGGCCTTGGTTTAAGGATCTTCTTTGATCACATAGTCCCTCTCACCCTCTGGCTCTGGGCTTTCCTCCATGTTGTATGCTTCTTCAGAGTCCTCCAGGGCATTCTCCCAGGCCCCTTCCTCCTCCCAGTCTGAAGGCTCTTCCTTCTCCCTTACTTTTCTGCTTTGTACTTCTCTCTCAACCTCCTTGAAAGCTCCTTTTATCTCCCTCACATCCAACCCTCCTCCTCTGCTGCCTTTGGCATCACATATGCCAATTCTGTCACTATGCAAAGGGGGGCAGTTACCTCAGGCAGCAACTGCTGAGGGGAGGGATAGAACTGGCAACCTCCCAGCTATTCCTTGTCAGTTTTCTGGAGGACAGAGTTGTAAATGCCAAAGACCACCCTGGGCTCCCTGAATGAACCTATCATCTTGGGTGTGGTAAAGAATGCTAAGAAAGAGCTTCCAATCCAGTCAGTTTCTGTAGATACAAAAGGGACAAGGAGCCATCTTCCTTTAGTCTCGGGCAACAGAATATCTTGGGATAGCTCTGGAAACAGCAACTGCACACATGAACATTCATCCTAGAGCAACGGTCATGTAGCTTATTGCTGTGTATTCCTCCTTTTTATTGCCTGTGTTTTCAACTTTATTTAAAAAATCTCATTTTTCAGGAAGAAGAACTGGGACTATACTCATTTGCCCTGCTATGTCTTCCTCGTAAAGGATTTTGCCAGATGCTGAGAAGGCTTTTTTAAAAGAGTACATCTACTGTATGTAGTATTTGTGTGTTACCAAATTTGTAATGGGATACTCTGAGTACAATCTGAGACAAAAATTAAGCACAGCTACTGAAATCAGTGGAATCAAGCAAGCAATTAAAACATTTAAATTCCCATCAACTTCAACAGGGCTGAAGGCCACATTGTTACATTACTATATTCTCTCATAAGGGCCATATCAACTGGGCATTAGCACCACCATCTTGTCAGCATTCAAGAACTTTCTTTTAAGAGTTTGCTGATCTTGAGAAAATGTGGCCTGTTGAATTTTGTTGAATTTCAACTCCCTTCATCCTTAGCCAGCAAAATCAGAAGTGAGGAATGCTTGATATTGAAGTTTAACTCATTGAGCAGAGACCAGCCTTTTTTTTTTAAGGAACCAATTGCATTACTCATTACTTCTCCAGAGCCAAGTTATTGTTAATACTGTTTGGATTGTCCAGTTACTAACATGGTGTATTGTTATTGCTATCAGACTAGACAAATACAACAAATATCATTAGGTGCTTTGTAAGTGAAGTGCTCTTGTACTCTGAAAAATGACTCCATATTCATTTTATCTCACATTTTCAGAACTGGAAAACGCTATGATAATGGTTGAAGATGCTGGCCACAGAGACTGGCGAAACGTTAGGAAGAACAACCTTCAGAACATGGCCAAAGAGCCCGAAAGACCCACAACAACCATTAGATCCCGGCCGTGAAAGCCATTGTGAATACATTGCTATGATAATGATTGCAAATTTACAATGCAACAAGTTGTGTGCAGATACAGTAGGAAAAATGCAAATAGATCCATTGTGAATTCACACCTGGGCAATTGGGTTTCCCAGGTGAATTTGCTTTAGCTGACCACACAGAAGTCAGAAGAGAAGGAAGAGGAAATGGGCAATCAGCCCTCTTTGCACCTTGATAAGGTAGCTCTGCTATAGCTGTCCAAATTTGCAGACCTCATGGCTTAACAAACTGCAAAGAAATGCCTCTTAGTAGAGATGGGCATGAACCTGAAAAATGGTGGTTTGTGATGGTTTGTGGTTAGCCATGACCCACAACTCACCACAAACCAGTTGGAAAACTGAACCAGTTTGCAATTTGGTAGGAGGGCTATCTGCTCCTGTCACACCACCACTGCTGCTGCCACCACTGCCAGGCTGCTTGCAAGGAAGCTGCTTGCTGCCTCTGCACATGTGCCCAATCCCCAGCTGATCACCTTGATCAGCTAGGGGTGGGCACATGCACAGAGGCAGTGACCAGCTTCCCTGCGAGAAGCCTGGGCACTGCCTCTGTGCATGGCACCTGGGCAGCCAGGAACATGTTGGCAGCAGAATGGCAATGGTGGCAGGACCAGGTAGGGAGGCGAAGGGGGCAGTGACATAGGTGGGCATTCCATTTCGCCTAAGCAAAAGAAAGCACTGAGCAGGAAAAAGTTTGGTGCTTCATGAACCAAACCACGAACCAGCCCAGTTCGTCGGTTTTTTGAGTTTGTGGTTCTGTTTGTGCCCACCTCTCCTCCCTGCTCTTTTCTAACCCCTTGTTTTTACTCACCCCATTGCTCTCCTAGTTGTCCTAGCACAACAGCAGCAGGAGAAGATTCAGTTGGCAGGCAGTTTCCCATCTGCTGACATAGCTCACTTCTCGTGTAGCTGGATAGAATGGCATGAAACAGATTGGCTAAGACTCCCTGCACAGAAATATCAAACTGTATGCATTGGCACAAGTGATCACACTGCCTGAGTTGATGCAAATTCATATGCTGCCAAAAAAAAAAGTCAACTCAATAGTGGAGGGAAAAAATGAGATTAAAGGGGATAAAACTCTGGGCTGATTTCCTTGACTTAGTCACATAGTCAATGGAAAACAACAGGGATCTGATTTTCCCAATGTGCCAGAGGAATTCCTGTATTACTTGCCTTTTAGCTGCCCACAAAATACTTTGTTCATAACACACAAATCAGGAACAAGCTAGTTCACCTGTTTAATTGTACTGGTCATATGTAGTCACTGGGGAGCAGAACCTTTATCTGTCAGCCTAATTGGTGTCATTTAGTTTGATTTCTCATGGAAAAATCATATGGTCGATTGAAACCAATGGGTCCCACCCATCAAGATCATCTTATATCCAACCCTACTGGCATCAATCAGACCAAATAATGTAATAATTGTTGCTTGTGCTTATTCATTGAATTCAATAGGAAAGGACTGGGGAAGTATGTCAAGTTCATGTTTTGTATAGTTGCCAGCTGTCACCATATTGAGGGCAGTAGTACACATCTCAACCATAGGCCAGACCACTTTTTCAATGGATCCACTGCTGTGCTTTCAATAGCACCCTGATTTACAGGTATTTACAAGTCAACATTATTTTGGAAGAGAAATACTGTAGGTGTTTTTCTGAGAGGAGGGGTAATGTACATCCCCAGGTCTCCCATGCCACCCCATTCTGGACCCCCAAACGAGATGCAGGGAAAACAAGTGATGGGAAATTTCCCTACAACAAACCTAATTAAATGCAATTCCATTTTAAATTGCAGTTTAAGTTAATATAAAAAACAGGGTTTTATTGTATTTATTGTATATTGTGGTTTTTATTACAGTGGACCCTCGACTTACAGATGGCTCGACTTACAGACTTTTCGAGTTACAGACTTCCCTGGCTGCAAAATATAGGTTCGACTTGCAGCCAGAGAATCGACTTACAGACCAGAAAAAAACCAAAATGGAACAAAAACGGAATAAAAATTGCTGGTTATGCATTAATCGGTTTTCAATGCATTGTAGGTCAATGGAGACTCAACCTACAGACTTTTCGACCTGCAGCCACCATTCCAATACGGATTAATTCCGTAAGTAGAGGGTCCACTGTATATGATTTGTAATTATGCCTCAGATGGTTGTGAACTGCCCAGAGAATATATGAATTAATGGTGCAGTACGGAATTTGAAATAATAAGCAAACAAGCAAACTCCTGTTTTGGGGTGATTCCTGGTAGCCCTTGTGCCCTGCCCTATGTTGTCTGGAAGATTCCTTCTCCCAGAGTGTCTTTTGTGTGGTAAATGAATCTCAAATATCTCCAAGAGTAGGTGTTTGAATTTAAATATCCCCCCCTCCCGATCAGATCTACAGGCAGGGCCTTCACGAAAGTTTGCTATATTGTATGAAACCCAATGCAAAGCAATAAACCCAAATCGCTTCTGGCACAGGGCTCTGTTTGCAAGAGGAAAAATAAAAAGAATCATTACGGCTGCACTTTTTCCCTGCCATTCTCCTTGAGATCTGAATAGCTGAGAGCTTGTGCCGCATCTTCTCCCATGAAGACATCCATCACAAGGACCAGTTTTGATGTAAGCAGTTCCTAAAGGGAACATTTTACTACCTTACACAATGCCTTTCCTTTGAAGAGGTTTATTTTCGAGTGCCATGCTTCCAGACTTTTATTTCCAGTGTTACATTTTGCAGGCTGAGAAAGCAGAATTTCTGTAAAAATGCAAGCTCAGGTGATAAGAGAGAGAAAAAGAATGGTACCCAGTGTGGAAAACAGCTCTAATTCGATAAAAAAAAATGTAGCCCACGATTTATGCAGGCATACAGAAAGGAAGGACACTGTCTTTCCTTGTACAAGGCATTCTTGATTTTAAAACTATCAGCAAAGTTAATGCTCTTGGTGAACTTGTCCTACTGGTGACCATTCCTGCATTTCCCATGTAATCTAATTCCTAACCCAGGCAATCACAGTACTGCAAATTGCACATTCTGTACTTGATGGAGGGCAGGGTGACTCTTGGGTCATCAAAGAAGAATATTCTGAGGAGAGAACAGCTCAGTGCCTTCAAATCTGCCACTGGTTTGATGAGGACACTGAGTTCTGAACAGAGTTCAGAAATGGGGACAGTTTGATCCATAACAGGCTTCAATTTGGACCTCTTTACGTAGGATTCAACCACATATTGTTATTCATTGAACTGAGGTTTTACAGAGTTTGTTGGATTGCATCTCTTGTCATCCCTTTTAATAGGCAATCTTGGCTAGAGCTGATGAGAGTTGCAGTTTGACCACTCATGCCCTTCAGTCTTGAAGGATGCTCAGCTGCCCATTGTGTTAAGTATGTTTACTCAGGCATGAGATCTCCAGCTGAGCTCTCTTCTTGGACTTAAGGTGGCAGCCTGAACGGGATATTTTATAAAACGTGGCTGCAAACCCATGTATTGGCTGACTCTTTTCTCATGGGTAACAGAACTTTTTTTCCATAGACAAACCTACAACCGTTTTTCACTTGTTCCATGAACTGCATGTCTATGGCTTCATGCCACTTCAAAAGTCTGCTCTTGATGAAGGAGCCATGGGGCACCTCTAAAGATTTATTGTGGCAAAGTCTCATATCTTGAACTCTTATTGTGCAGCTTCTCTGATGCATGGAGCATTATCTCTGCTGGCAAATACCAGCGTGCATGTGTGTGTACATGTGTGCACCTACAATTTTTAAGGTTTCTGTTTTGGTTTCCTTTAAAAGGCGGTCACTTGGGCTCTATGGACTGTGTAATCTGTTCTAATGTGAAAACTCATGTAGCTTTTTTTTCAATAACATACAAAATTGCAATAACTGAGTTTGTTTAGAAACATACAAGTTAATTGTAGTCTGCCATTAAAATACTAAGAGAGCCAAATTCTACACCTCCCATCTCAGATCTTCAAGGCCAAAACAGATGGCTGGGTGAGTTTCTCTAGAGAGGCAACTTCAAAACAGGTGTTTTCAAAACAGAGCCTGTTGTTTCTCCCAGTCGTCATTTAGTCATTTAGTCATGTCCGACTTTTCGTGAGCCCATGGACCAGAGCACGCCAGGCCCTCCTATCTTCCACTGCCTCCCGCAGTTGTGTCAAATTCATGTTGGTTGCTTCGATGACACTGTCCAACCATCTCATCCTCTGTTGTCCCCTTCTCTTCTTGCCTTCACACTTTCCCAACATCAAGGTCTTTTCCAAGGAGTCTTCTCTTCTCATGAGATGGCCAAAGTACTGGAGCCTCAGCTTCAGGATCTGTCCTTCCAGTGAGCACTCAAGGTTGATTTCCTTCAGAATAGGGTTTGTTCTCCTTGCAGTCCAGGGGACTCTCAAGAGTCTCCTCCAGCACCACAATTCAAAGGCATCAATTCTGCTTTATGGTCCAGCTCTCGCTTCCATACATCACTACAGGAAAAACCATAGCTTTGACTATTCTGACTTTTGTCGGCAAGGTGATGTCTCTGCTTTTTAAGATGCTGTCAAGGTTTGTCATTGCTTTCCTCCCAAGAAGCAGGCGTCTTTTAATTTTGTGGCTGTTGTCTCCATCTGCAGTGATCATGGAGCCCAAGAAAGTAATATCTGTCGCTGCCTCCATATCTTCTCCTTCTCTTTCCCAGGAGGTGATGGGACCAGTGGCCATGATCTTAGTTTTTTTGATGTTGAGTTTCAGACCGTTTTTTGCACTCTCCTCTTTCACCCTCATTACAAGATTCTTTAGTTCCTCCTCACTTTCTGCCATCAGAATGGTATCATCTGCATATCGGAGGTTGTTGATATTTCTTCCGGCAATCTTAATTCCGGCTTGGGATTCCTCCAGTCCAGCCTTCTGCATGATGTATTCTGCATATAAGTTAAATAAGCCGGGGAATAATATACAGCCTTGTCGTACTCCTTTCCCAATTTTGAACCAATCAGTTGTTCCATATCCAGTTCTAACTGTTGCTTCCTGTCCCACATATAGGTTTCTCAGGAGATAGATAAGGTGGTCAGGGACTCCCATTTCTTTAAGGACTTGCCATAGTTTGCTGTGGTCCACACAGTCAAAGGCTTTTGCATAGTCAATGAAGCAGAAGTAGATATTTTTCTAGAACTCTTTGGCTTTCTCCATAATCCAGTGCATGTTAGCAATTTGGTCTCTAGTTCTTCTGCCCCTTCGGAATCCAGTTTATACTTCTGGGAGTTCTCAGTCCGCGTACTGCTGAAGCCTACCTTGTAGGATTTTGAGCATATCCTTGCTAGCATGTGAAATGAGTGCAATTGTACTGTAGTTGGAGCATTCTTTGGCACTGCCCTTCTTTGTTATTGGGATGTAGACTGATCTTTTCCAGTCCTCTGGCCACTGTTGAGTTTTCGAAACTTGCTGGCATATTGAATGTAGCACCTTAACAACATCATCTTTTAAGATTTTAAATAGTTCAACTGGAATGACATCACTTCTATTGGCCTTGTTGTTAGCCAGGCTTTCTAAGGCCCACTTGACTTCACTCTCCAGGATGTCTGGTTCAAAGTCAGCAACTACATTTTCTGGGTTGTCTGGGATATCCAAATCTTTCTGATATAATTCCTCTGTTTATTCTTGCCACTTCTTCTTGACGTCTTCTGCTTCTGTTAGGTCCCTTCCATTTTTGTCCTTTATCATGTCCATCTTTCCACAAAATGTTCCTCTAATATCTCCAATTTTCCTGAACAGCTCTCTGGTTTTTCCTTTTCTGTTATTTTCCTCTATTTCTTTGCATTGTTCATTTAAGAAGGCCCTCTTGTCTCTCCTTGCTATTCTTTGGAAGTCTGTATTCAATTTTCTGTAACTTTCCCTATTTCCCTTGCACTTTGTTTCCCTTCTCCTCTCTGCTATTTCTAAGGCCTTGTTGGACAGCCACTTTGCTTTCTTGCATTTCCTTTTCTTTGGGATGGTTTTTGTTGCTGCCCCCTGTACAATGTTACAAGCCTCTATCCAAAGTTCTTCAGGCACTCTGTCCACCAAATCTACTTCCTTAAATCTGTTCTTCACTTCCACCGTGTATTCATAAGGGATTTGGTTTAGATTATACCTGGGTGGCCCAGTGGTTTTTCCTACTCTCTTCAGTTTAAGCTTGAATTTTGCTATGAGAAGCTGATGATCAGAGTCACAATCAGCTCCAGGTCTTGTTTTTGCTGACTGTATAGAGCTTCTCCATCTTTGGCTGCAGAGAATATAGTCAATCTGATTTCGATATTGTCCATCTGGTGATTTCCATGTATAGAGTCGCCTCTTGTGTTGTTGGAAAAGAGTGTTTGTGATGACCAGCTTATTCTCTTGACAAAACTCTATTAGCCCTTGTCCTGCTTCGTTCTGAACTCCAAGGCCAAACTTCCCTGTTGTTCCTTTTATCTCTTGGCTCCCTACTTTAGCATTCCAGTCCCCTTAAATGAGAAGAACATCTTTCTTTGGTGTCAGTTCTAGAAAGTGTTGTAAATCTTCATAAAATTGTTCAGTTTCAGTCTCCTCAGCAATGGTGGTTGGTGCATAAACTTGGATTATTGTGATGTTGAAAGGTCTGCCTTGGATTCGTATTGACATCATTCTATCATTTTTGAGATTAAATCCCATTACAGCTTTCCCACTCTTTTGTTGACTATGAGGGCTACTCCATTCCTTCTACGGGATTCTTGCCCATAATAGTAGATATTATAATCATCTGAGTTGAATTCACCTATTCCTGTCCATTTTAGTTCACTGATGCCCAGGATGTCGATGTTTATTCTTGCCATCTCCTGTTTGACCACATCCAGCTTATGAAGGTTCATATATCTTATATTCCAGGTTCCTATGCAATGTTTTTCTTTGCAGCATTGGACTTTCCTTTCAGTTCCAGGCACGACCACAGCTGAGCGTCCTTTCGGCTTTGGCCCAGCCACTTCATTAGCTCTGGAGCTACTTGTCCTTGTCCTCCGCTCTTCCTCAGTAGCATGTTGGACGCCTTTCGACCTGAGGGGCCCATCTTCCAGCGTCATATCTTTTAACCTTTTGTTTCTGGTCATGGGGTGTTCTTGGCAAAGATACTGGAGTGGCATTGCCATTTCTACTCCAGGTGGATTGCATTTAGTCGGAACTCTCCACTATGATCTGTCCGTCTTGGGTGTCCCTGCATAGCATAGCCCATAGCTTCTCTGAGTTACTCAAGCCCCTTCACCACGGCAAGGTTTCTCCCAGTAGCCAGTTTTAAAAGACGAACTGCTGGATAGCTCCGTGGTTTAGGTCTTTGGCTGCAAAGTCAGATGTTGGGAGTTCAATTCCCCACTGTGCCTCCTTGACAGGGGCTGAAATTGATGATCGATAGGTTCCCTTCCAACTCTGCAATTGAAAGGTTATTATTAAAAGCAAGCTAGACTGCACCTTGTGGAGCTGTGAAAGGCCTTAAAGGACACTGACACACACATCACTGCTTAAGCCAGGCCCTCTTCTAATTGCGAAGTGTTCACTGGTCTGTCGTGGCCCTCAGAGAAAGCCAGGCAGCAGCCCAACATCTTCTTGCTTGGAAAGTCCAAACTGTCTTTCTCTCACTCAAATTGTGCTCTGTCCCTTTTGTTTCTGTCAGACGCATCCTCTTTAGTTAGAGAGGTGGGACAGGAGAGGTCTGCTCTTGCTGAACTTGGGGTGAATTAGAGAGCTCATCATCAGAAGCAAAGCTCTCTAAAGAGATAAAACAGCATCCACCTCTCCCAATATCAGCAGCAAATAACATTGTCCAGGAGGGGGACAGCAGTAATTTTGAGTGTGTAAAAGGGACTAGATAGGTTGAGAGACCCAATGAGAAGTGTTCTTTCTTTGCTTTAATTTTTCCTTATGGGTGAATGACCTCCTGGTGCCCTCCATCTTGAATTGTGCTGCTTGCCTCGGTGCTTCCTTCTTGCTTCCTTTCCCCCCTTCCCTTCATTTTTCTTGGCTGGTAGCGGCTTCTTCCCAGTTCTTTGGATTATTTTTGCTGCTACCTGCCTAGTGTGCCTCCTAGACTCAAAGAAGAGATGGCACCAAGTCTTAGGGGAGAAGAGAAATCTTCCTATATTCTCATAGTTTTGTGTATGTGGGGGTAGGGCTTGGATCATTTCTTGCCTTTATTTGCTTTTCTTGATTTGGGGGAGAGGCGGCTGTGTGTGTGTTTTTAATCCCTCCCCATGTGTATGTGGGCAGGAGTGCTTTTCTTGTTTGGTTGATTTTTTTTTTAAAAATTACTTGGTTGATTTATTATGAATTTATTCTGTTAAAGCTGTTCATTTTGGTGGAGGGTTTTGTGGACTGTTCTGTGGTGTTGGTTGCTTTGGTGTGTTTGGTTATCCGGCTGCTTCCTTACCTTTTTTCTGTCGTTCTGCACAGAAGGTCTCTGTTGTTGTGGGTGGGTGGGTAGGTGGGTGGCACTAAACTCATATTGTTATTTTATTTTTCCCAGCTTTCCAGTGGTTTGCTGCGTTTTTAAATCAGTGGGTGAGTGATTTTCTACTCTGTGCATATGACTGACAGTGATATTATCATGGATGAAGGAAGATCTTCTTGTGGCCTCTGGTTCTGGTATCCACTGCCAGAGCCTTTCTTTCTGCCTGCATTCGTCTGATGATATTTGTACTGTTGCCTGCTTTTGGAGTAGATTGATTGTCTGTTGCTTTGCCTCTGGTTTTTGGAGTCATTTTTAAACTAAAGATTCTGGCTTCCTTTATTGGGTCAACCTTTATAATGTTAAGACTTCTTTTCTTACTCCATCTAATTATTCCTAGCATTATTTTCCTTTCCAATAAATCTTGTCTCCTTATGATATGTCCAATGTGCCATAGCCTTTGATTAGTCATTTCAGGTTCTAATGAGAGTTCAGACTTTACACATTGACCCTTTCCTATCATGCTTCTCTTCTTTCCTGCTTGTTTGGGACTACAGATCCCAAAATGTCTCAGCTGTGCACTCTTCATATGGCAATCTATCCCAGGCTTAACATGCTTTAAAAGATTGCAGCTGCAGTTGGAAAGTGCCATTGAATGCAATTCTCTCTCTCTCTCTCTCTCTCTCTGCAGTAGATTTAGAAGGGAAAATTCTACTGAAGGCAAAAATAAAGCCAAATCTTCAGTGTGCCAAGTTTGCAAATATTCTTCTTGCATGCTCCAGACCTCTAAGTCCACTCTTTTTCTTTTCTTTTTCTTTTTCTTTTTCTTTTTCTTTTTCTCCTCCTCCTCCTCCTCCTCCTCCTCTTCCTTTGCAGATTCTTGATTCTTAATGTATTTACAGGTAAAAATATCTAAATCCAGGACAATCAATGCCATGCTTCCTCTCTCTTCTCTGATGACTGGTTACAGTTCATTTGATGGGTCATCAACGTTTAATTTTCTGGCTAATTGAAAATTGTGCAGTGATGTCAAATTAATGGAAAAGCATTCAAACAGAGAGCTTTGGGCTTAATGAGGTAATTAACTCAATCAATACAGCACCCATTGTTATTCATATTCATATTTAATTTAACTGTAGGTGGTTTATTTCACAGTATGTCATTGGTCTACGGTACAATTTGTCTTGCCCCAGTTCCTACAATGATAAAAGCAGAGTCACGTTAACCCAATTCTTAAATTAGAAATGTGTGTGTCAAATAAATAAAAGTGGATGGATGGTCTCACAGATTTTTATACAGAAAAGCAGGCTACTTTGTTTCTGACCCTCTCCCATTTGGTCTGTCACATTTTAACTGCAATGTCTTGTAAGGAAATGTCAACTCTTTCCTCAGTAGCTTCCCAGACATCTTTGTGGTATTCTGTATGGTTTAAACAAATACAGTAGTGCCTCAACTTATGAACACCCCTGCATACGAACAATTCAATTTCTGAACAACTCTGTTCACAAAATTTTGCTTCGACTTGCAAACAAAAAAAAAAAACCTGCAGAAAAAGCACGAAATGGACTTTGGACTGCCTGGTACTGCCTGGTATTGTAATTTTAAAATGTAAAAAGCGATTTAAAAGGTGCTTGGTTTGGTTTAAAGCTGCTTGGTTTTAAAGGTGTTTTGTTTAAAAGGTGTTCGTTCCCTCCCTCCCTCCTTTCCTGCCCTTTTTTAAACCTTAGGTCATCTTAGGTTACGAAATTTTCTCCCCCTAGTGGTAGAGGACAGATTAACCGGTTTTGCATTAGTTCCTATGGGAACGAATGCTTCGACTTACAAACGGCGCCTCTACATAAGAACAAAAAATAGCCGGAATGGATTAATCGGTTTTCAATGCATTCCTATGGGAAATGTTGATTCAATTTACAAACATTTTGACTTACACACATCATTCTGTTACGGATTAAGTTTGTAAGTCGAGGCGCCACTGTAGCATCATGGGATAGTGACCCAGCCATTGGGTCCCCCCCAATCCCATGTGTCTTACTTCTAAGAAGGAAGGCTTGGGCATCTGATATTCAGCAAAAATTGACAGTGGTACCTACCCCTGTTTTGGTATGAATGGAGCAGATAGACCAAGGCTGTGATTGCCATGTTTGCCTGGGATTTCAAGGTTAGCTTGTTGTCTTAAACACCATACTAGAACCTATGGATGCCTTTGCTCAAACATATCACTTCATGAGGTGTAAGCATGGTCCTGGCATAAAGGCATGGGGAAACTGTCAGTATCTTGGATTCTTCCCTGTTCTCAAAGGATGTGGCCAATTATATCTTAAATACAAACAACACATCTTATGTAGGAAATCACCACAGAGCATTCTTTTGTTTTTCCACAGATGACAGTCTATATCAGTGGTTCTTAATTTTTTCTTTACCACGGACCCCCTTTAAATATCTTTTGTTGCCACAGACCACCAAGACTTAATTCAAGATTTAAAACCCTAAAGTGCATCAAATATTTATCACGTTTTTCATAGAGCATCTCATTGATAAATATTCCTTGCAAGAAGCTTCATTTTGCTCAGAATAGGACGCACTCTCCTCAACAGCATCAGTTATTTTACATTTCAAATTCAGCCAGCATTGCATTCTGAGGCTCAGCCATAATGTATTGTTACAAAATTCACTGCAATAATATCAAAAAGTCACTTTACACGACAATAATCAAATGGTTTTATTAATAGAAATCAAAGAAGAAACATGATCGCACTGTCTATCCATACACTCACTCACACTGACACTGGCTGACTCCGACTCTCTCTTCCCATGGCTTCTGACCGTGCAGTGGCAAGACATGTCACACCATGTCGCTCAGCCACTCAGCGTCATTCACTGGCATGTTCTCATCATGTGCAGAAATATTAAACAGTTATTTGCTATCAACAGTTGTTTTCATAACCATTTTTTACTTTTGTTTGTTTTTAATAGAGATGGTAGGTTAGAAAAGCCATGTTTTATACAAACAAGCAAGGGAAATTCAGATTTTTGTTTTATGTTTCCTTCCTTTCTATTTTAATTGCGAAAGGTGATAACATTTCTTCATGCCTTCATTAACTCCCTGGGAGGGTATTGCGGCCACCCTGGTGGTTTGCAGACCACAGTTGAAGAAACTATGGTCTATACAGTACAATTACAGATACCTCATATAAGACTAGCCTTGTTCAGTATTCAATAAAAGGGTTAATCCTGAACCATGAGCAGAGGAAGAAAGTTAGCCCCAACCCAGAATCCTAGTTTTTATGTGTGGATGTCTGAAGAGGAGAGTGGTCTCTAAATACAAATATATACAACAATGCATCTCTATATACATGTTTTTTTTCAGGGCTTCTGATCATGTGAAGAAAACCCATAGGTAGAAACAATACTCCTCTTCAGATTTAGCTTTTGACCTATGAAATCTAGGATGGAGGTGGGCTGGGCTAACTTGCTCTATTTACAGATTAGGTTGGAGCAAACTTTCTATAGAACAAAGCTACAAGAGGATATTTCTCACTGAAAGCTATGGGCTACACTTGGAAGTCCCTGATTAATAATAAAATTACATTCAACATGTACCGTATATTGTTTCTACTCTCACCCCACAATTCACTGAACATTAATAGAGGGTTTTGTTTAGCTAATAGAAGAATATAATTGTTGGTCCACATACCAATACATCCAGTTCAAAATGAACAGCTACGTTATGAGCTTTTTGTTGTATCCTCCTTCTGGCTGAACTATTTACATTATAGCTACTCAGAACTACAGTACTGCGTAAGTTCTTTAAGAACTCTATTGACCTTCATTAGACCTAGCAGTAGTTGCACTACATTTAACAGATCAGTGGGTTTCCTTTTTTCCCCTTTTTTCCCTCTTTGCTTTTTCCTTTTGTGTTGTGCCATTTAGATTGTGAACCTTCCAGTAATTACTGCTTTTGTTGACTTACCTAAGCTTTGAAAATACCACATGCAAGCAAGCAAACAAACAGACAGACAGACAGTTCAGCCACACATTCCAATACATAATTAAGAATCTTCCCATCATGAAACTAATTAATATGAAGTGTGCAAATGCTTCCCCTTAGAAAGGATCTTGCTATCTGACTCTGGGAGTTTGGCAGAAGAAAAATACCACCAGCCTATTATTTGTATTTAAAACTGGAATTTAAAATCTTGAATCTTCCCCTCTTAATCAGGTAAACCGTAAAACTAGATTAGCATCCTTTCAGGGAATCCCCTTCTCCATACTTTTCTTAAGCAAGTCAATCAACAGAAGATAATTAATGCATTTAAATGTGTACCTTTCCTTGAGGGTAGATATGAAGTGAGCAATTAGGAGGGCTTGCTTATTTTTGCAGTGGAAGCTGCATCTCATTATATACTCTTCAAGAGACACATTATTCTTTCATAAAGAAAGCAGTTATCTTGTTTATGGATTCTTGAATTCAGGAAGCTGGAAAGCATTAAGTATTTATGCAGGCACTTGAAAGCAACCTGCTAGAAATTTGAGTTCAGGATTTTGGGGTCTCTTATCTTTCCTGTATTTAAGAAATATTGTGCGTACATGTACAGCCATACAAATTGCTGTGATAAAAGTGAACTAATGCTTCATTTACATAAAAGAAATAAATAACACATGAATTGAAAGTGACATTTGTACTGAGATTCCACTTAGACATTATACACGCTACATTTAAACTACTCTCTTATGGCAGCTGCCTCCAAGTGGGACAACATCCATACTCATTAGAGATGGGCATGAACCGCCGGTTTGGTGGTTTGGTGCGGTTTGTTTCTTAGCTGAAGAGTGGATCCACGGGTCGAAGCCCCATCTCCTCTAGTGGGTGCCATGCAAAAAACATGGGTTAACTGTTCAGCCAGGAAATGAACTGTGCTGAACTGCCAAACTGGTAGTTTGTGCCCATCTCTAATACTTATTCATTTGTCAGGCAGAATAGACCCTTTTCAAAGGAAAGGAAAGGAAAGGAAAGGAAAAGAGGAAATTGTAGTATTGTGATGGGGGGGGGGAATGTTCATGTATATCTAGAGGTGCCTATCACTAGAACATGGCAAGCTGAACCTATTCCAGTTACTGTCAATCCACTTTTTTTCCTTATAAAAGGGAAGCACTGAAACAGCATTGTTGGACTCTGTGGCCAGTTTTTTTAAAAAAAGTGGGACACATGCAATGTGAAGGTCTCAACTTGCCCACCTTCTGATCTACATGGTGAGTGAATAAATGCAACTGTCTTGGCCCAAATCTATCTTTGGGGATCAGGCAACATTTGTTTGGTTCATTATGTGTTTCAACAAACAAACTAAATTTCCACACTAGGATGCAAAGTGGACCAAAGGGATTGCCTTGGATTGCAGTTAGAAGACAATTGAAGGAAATGGGTTCATTTCAACATCTGATATCTTGTTATCTTATTGCAATCATACAATGCCCTACAGCTCACCCAGTTTTGGCCACTGTATGATGGTTTGCTGCCAAGAGCAGAAGGAGAAAAGAAGCGGATTCCAAACCTGGCAAGCAATCTCAGTATCATGGAAGAATGTTCACCATGGCAAACGGAGCTCTGAGCGGAACAGACTTGGGAGCAAGTCTTTTGTGTCCCCCTGCTGCATAGAACAGAGGATTCACAGATGCAGGAGCTGAAGGAGTATCTTTTGCTGCCAAGTGACATAAGGATCGGCTACCGACAGTGGAAGACTTAAAGTAGATAGTCACTATGCTGAGATTCCAGTCTGTCTGTGTAGCAAGATTTCCCTTGTCTAGAAAGGAAATTACAGCCAATAGTGGGGGCAACAAATGATGCATCTAAGTACTGTGGAACCTCTACTTACGAATGTCCCTAAATATGAACATTTCAACTTATGAACCGCCCCATTCGCAAAATTTTGCTTCTACTTGCGAACAGAGCTTCAACATATGAACAAAAAACACGGGGGTGGGGGGTGGGGAAAGCACGAAATTTGAACTTTCAGTTAATCGTTGGCCAGCAAAGAGGGTGCATTTCTGCTACCTCACTCATCCAAGTGGTTAGAGAGTGGAGAGGGAGAGAGTCCTCAGACTGCCTGGCACTGCCTGGTACTGTACAGTACTGCCTGGTACGATACTGTACAGACTGTATTTTTTGGCTTTTTTTAAATTTTTGATTTTTGACTTTTTTTAAACAGAGAGACTGCCTGTTCTGGACAAGTACACTGTATTTACTGTACTGTACAGGGTTTTTTGCAGCTTGGTGGGGGGTGTAGGGATAGGTGGGGGGGTTATGTTTCTGTGCTCTGATGAGTCTTGCAGTGTACATTTTAGTTTTAAAATGTATGTGGTTAAAAAGTGACTCTAAAGTCTGTTTTTAAAATCAGAAAATATTCTGTGAGGGGCTGTGGTGGTTGTAGATGCAGGCAGGCAGGCAGGCAGGCTTTAAATTTAGACTCAAGTCTCTCCCCCCCCCCACTTTCTTTTTGTGATGAGGAGTTCTGTGCTGGAATAATGGTTGCTGATTGTTGGTGCAAGAAGGCTTTAAAATGGAGTTTAGACTCAAGTCTATACCCACCCTCTTGTTTAGACTCCACAGTCATTTTTTTCTTAAAATCAGAAAATATTCTATGAGTGGCTGTGTTGGCTGTTGATGCAGGCAGACTGTAAAATGCAGTTCAGACTCTCTTTTTGTGATGAGGAGTTTTGTGCTGGAATAATGTTTGCTGGATTATGTGGCTTTTTAAAAGGTGTTCTGTTTAAAAGGTGTTCTGCCTTTTTTAAACTTAAAAGGTGTTTGGTTTTCTTTAAAAGGTGCTTGTTTTTAAAGGTGTTGTGTTTAGAACCCTCCCCCCCCTCATTTCCTGCCTGTTTTTGACCTAAGAAGAAAAATTCTCCCCCTTGTGTAGAGTACAGATTAACTGAATGGCACCTCGACATAAGAACAAAAAACAGTCAGAACGGATTAATCAGTTTACGATGCATTTCTATGGAAATTTTGCTTCTACTTACGAACGTTTCAACTAACGAACATCTTCTGGGACGGATTAAGTTCGTAAGTAGAGGTTCCACTGTATCTCCTTATGATACTTTTGATGAAACCTTGCATAGTCTTTCCTGTAGTAACACCAATACTAATGAGACTCACATAGAAAAATTTGAGCAGCTTTCCTTCTGATTTCCATAAATAAGCAAATGTTTAGTTGTTTCAAGTGTCTGTGATTGGATGGTGGCAAAGACTTGCACTGGATTGCACTGCAAAAGGTCGCTTTAATGGGAGGGACCCCACAAAGTAGTAGCCCTGCAGCTGGACAAAAACACCTGGCTTGGGCTTGGATCTGGGTCAGGCTCGAGTGCATTTCCCCAAATGTTGTGTGATCACTGGGACATAAATTGCACCAGACCGCTCCACAAGTACGCCAAATTGCAGTCTATTTCTTCATGTGATCACATCCTAAGTTGACCTTAGAAATTTACCACTGCTCAGTCCTTTTTTAGTTTGATGCCACACTTCTTTCAGCAAGTGTTAAATCTTTTGTAACTGGTTTTACCATTGTAATGGTTAAAAAACTAGGGATGCAAATCCTTGTGCTTTGCTAGTCATTGCATAAAAGAATGGAGTGAGACGATACCAACATATCTCTCCTACTCTGGCCGTGCTGCATTGGCTGCCCATCCGTTTCCGCATTAACTTCAAAGTGTTAATGCTTACATATAAGGTCCTAAACGGTTTAGGACCTTGATACTTGACAGAACGCCTGCTTCCACCTAGATCTACTCGGATCACCCGCACGAGCCAGGAGGTGAGGCTGAGGAGCCTATCGACGAGGGAGGCCCAGAAAGAAAGGACATGAAACCGGACCTTCTCGGCGGTGGCTCCTCGCCTCTGGAACAATTTCCCTCCTGAGATCCGTGCGGCCCCCACTTTGGACACTTTTAAAAGTCAATTAAAAACATGGCTATACATTGAGGCCTTTCCTCCAGTTAATATCTGACTTTTCTGTTTATTCTCTCCTTATGTATTTTCTATTCTATTGTTGTATTCTGTTTATTACAATATGATTTATGTAATTTTTTATGTTTTTAGTATTATTTCACTGTTTTTACTATATTGGAAGCCGCCTAGAGTGGTCTTTTAGACCAAATGGGCGGGGTATAAATCAAATAAATAAATAAATAAATAAATAATAAATAAAACTTGCAAAATTATATAGCGAATACTAAAAGAGAGACAGAGAGCATGAAAAAAGACAAAAAGGAAAAAAAATACTTATTTTCACATGTATTACCAGAACCGGTCACTAGAGGGGACCAGAGACCACACTATGTATTTGTGAAGCTTCTTGGTCATCCAGGTGTGGTCATCTGGAAGCTGAGTCATGGCAACTGGACTTATTTCTTGCTAGGTTGAAATGTTTTGCTATTTATCCAAGTAGCTTCTTAAGTCTGATGAGTAGCAAAATGTTTCAGCCTAATGAGAACGAAGTGCAGTTGCCCTGACTTAGCTTCCACATGCTATGTATTGTTCACTAACAGGTATTCATAGCATGATCTCTGGCTCTGGGCTCTGGTAACACATGTGAGAATAGGTTTTTCTGGATTTTTTCTTTTTAATATTATAAATATTTTAGACTGTGGATAAGTGGATCCCGTGGATAAGGGGATCCTACTGTATTGGTGGAGCTAGGCCCAGCTTAGCCTGTTCTCCCAGGTGAGTCAGTTCTATGTGTCTATAAGGTGTCTCCAAGTGAGGCAGAACTCTCAAAATGGTGAATCCTGGGTGTGTGCTCCAAGAAATACTATTTTTTTTTTTGAAAAAAATCACATTTCTACTGTTTGTATTCAACATCCCCTTTACTTGCATATTGTTTCTAGTGGCTCTGCAGCAGAATGCTGTTGGTTTTCTCTTCCCCTGGCCTTTTAATTTAATTTCCTGCTAATAGAGGACCCTTGGGAGAAAAAAAGTGAGGAGGAGAAGGAAAGAAGCAGTCCTCTCTTGGGTAGTGTTGGATGGTATGTGGCTCAAGTGGGAAGAGAGGGAGACAGAGAGGACCATGTAGTAGACAGCAGCTGGTGGGATCTGTCCCCACTTGATATTCACAATCCCTGTTCCTCCATCAGTTGCTTCTTGCTGGAAAGTCTGTGCCAGAAACAGTCTTTTTTCCCACTACTTCTTTCTCACAGCTTCCGAACTTACTGTGATCCATTTCTCAGATTTACTAGTTAGGTAGCTGTGGGAAAATGGAGTGGTTAAAAAAAAGGAAAATCACAGTATGAAGTGTACTCTCTGGTTATAAACCTATATACAGTACTTGAAGGTCAGTCTCATGGATAAAAAAGAGCTTCCTATCTAGTTAAGCACTCTTAGGATTGTAGCTTTAAGCTAATCCAGCTGCTTAGAAATTTGAGTACAATTTATTATGCAAACAAGAGTCCCCCAAATTGGTCCTTTTAAAACCTGTTTTCCAGATGGGTATTTGAATACAGGCTTTTGTTATGCCTTCAAGGGTAAAAATCACAATTAGCTGGCTGTCAGGTAAATCAGCATTGTCCAGGGCATGAGATAATTCTGGAAAACAGAAATAAATTCTTTGAGTGTATTTCAAAGTGGAAAGTTTGAGGGGATATCTGTGATCAAAAACACAGAAGTTAATGGACTTGACCAAGTGGTGTTGTGGCAGTTTTATATATGAGAGAATTCTGTGTTTTCAAAATGTGTTTTAATGGAAAGGTGGTACATACAAGAGATAAATAATAAGAATAGTGTTTTAGGTCTCAGGAGTACACCATTGCTTACATTTTTAATTACTCACTAAATATGAGTCTATGTGTAAAATAAATATTATGTATTATACAGTCAATATTTTGATTTAACTGAAATAAATTTACTGAGTATTAGGCTATACATTCCCATCAGTACTCACTCAGAAACAATGACTTTAAAATAAATGTATTTTAATTCGTCAAATAGTATTTTTACTTACATTAAATTAATTATAAAATAGTTATTTTATGTTCATATTCAGCTCAATCTTTTGAATCAGAGTGGGAGGTTTGTCACAGAAGTTTTTGAAGTTGGTCATAATTGTTTATAGGTATTATAGGTTGTTGGAATTGACTGGTTGTTGAGAATGATTTGTGTCGCACACTTTGATTAGTCAAAACTAGGATGTCCCAACTCGTGAAGGCAATGGAGCAGCATCCATCAGATTACATTTGCTTTGTGATTCCTTCTCCTAAGAGGCTTGGCTTTGAGGATCAGTGAGGCCGGTAGGAAAAAGAGGCACCCTTGGTGGTAGTCAGCAGGTCTGCCCCTCCTTTTCCTCCTCTTGGGGTGGAGGACTCACTTGCCCCAATGATGCCACTGCCGCTGCCGCCATCTTCTCCTCTTCCATGGGCACAGAAAGCAGGTGTTTTAACATGTCACAGCTCTCTCAGTCCTCATTGTGCGGAAAGGCAGAAGGTGGCCACAGCACTGTCATTTCTTTCCTTTTCTTTGGGAACATCATATTTCTGTTTCCACAACATTAACCTCTTTTTTTTTCTTGAGGAGAACTCATGCCCATGCAGAGTAGAAATGTGAGGTGGTGGCGGGCTTCTTGCTGTGGAAGCCACACTTGCTAGATATGGCTCTGCTTGGAGTATAACCCTTCCTGAAGCAACGTCTCACCCGCGATGCTTTCTACTGGGCAGCTCCCCTCTCAACCTGATCTTCATCCTTCTTAATCTTGATAAGCAAGAGCTGGCTCTCATGGCAGGGATGACAGGAACAAAATCTCTACAAAAACAAATGCAGTGTGACATGCGATCTCTTACTCCTGAGTCTACCTGCCATGGATTTTCCTTCTGTGATCTTTTGTCATGCTTGTTGTAAATAGCGCACATGGTGCTTCTCCTAATCCCCTGATCTCCCTGTTCTCCACTTTACCATATGTGATCAATAGAATAACAGAATACTTGTAAGCAAACAAATATCCTTCTTGAAAATGTGAGTGTTTTTTTAATTTCTATCCTGCTGGGATTAGCATCATGTATTGCAGACAAAACATTTGCTATCATATTTACTATTAGTATAATTATAATTGACCACAATAGAGAAACTGATTCATTCATTGATTGAACTGATTATGCTAGGATGCAGGTTCATTTAAAGTGTGATGGTGGGACATCATATGCCAAAAGTTGAGATGCACTGGTTTAATCATGGGGGATATTTCAAAAGCCCCATGTTATGTATGGTTAATTCAAATAATAGGAAGCACCAAATAGCTTCTACCAAGTAGATTTCCATGGGAGGAAGTTTCTTTCTTTCTTTCTTTCTTTCTTTCTTTCTTTCTTTCTTTCTTTCTTTCTTTCTTTCTTTCTTTCTTTCTTTCTTTCTTTCTTTCTTTCTTTCTTTCTTTCTTTCTTTCTTTCTCTCTTTCTCTCTTTCTTTCTTTCTTTCTTAAAAACCCTCCAACACAATTACCGTAGTAATCTTCCTTTGGGCTAATAAGCTAAATGAGATATGAAAATAAATGAGAATTTTCTTGATCTTTTAATTACCAAAGCTGCCACTTACCTTTAAAAAGGAAGCACTGTATTTCATAGTTTATTTATTTATTTATTTATTTATTCAATTTATATGCCGCCCAAACTACCCAGAGTTTCTTGGCCACTTCTTAATCCCCTCAAAACTTCCACATGTACAATGCCAAGATGGACCACAGAGGGGTGGAGAGCCATTGTGGTCACAATTGTCCCCCTTTGCCCTTTCCCTTTCACTGTTACAACAAGTGATCCTTGTGCTAAGACAGCTCATGTACAGTTCTCTCCATGCAGTAGGACAAAGATGGAGCTGTGGGTCTGTCTTCATAATGCTAACTGCCTGCAGCCCCTCCACAATAAACCCATGGACTCTTTCATCCCTTGTTTAGATAGTGTATGGGGGATGAGCGCAATATGGGTGCCAGGAACACTAAGCTCTGAATTTATAAGCTCTCACTAAAGGGGAAAAAAAAATCAAAATATTCATTGCAATCTCTGTCATTACGCTGAACATACCTATTACCAGTACAGCACAAGCAATTGAAAAAATGGTTTTCCTGTGTCAGATTGCCCTTCCCTGATATATTCTTTTGTACATTCTTTTTCATTATTGATACTAACCCCCCTAGTGTGAGAGTGTTCACATCTGGAACATGAGTTCACTAAACGTTTTCAATAGAAAGGATGGAGTGCCTTTGTGACTAGCTAAAGCTGGTCTTTCATACTCTTTCTCCTAAAGAAACACTATATTGTACACTTTGTTAAAATTCTCAGCCAACCATTTTTAGATGACGTACCTATATTTTCCGTGTATAAGATGCCCCAATGTACAAGACATCCCCCACTTTTCCAACCTAAAATTAAGAAATCAATATTTTAAACATAAAATAGAAGACATTTTTATTTAATAATTAGGTTCCATTTCCATACCAGTACTGTCATATTATTCATCACACTTAGCTTTGAGCATACCACTTTATTCAGCCTCTGAGCTGAGAATGCTTGGACATTACCAGTCCCTGTTGCATCTGAGCACTGCCTACATGCTCCACCTCCAATGAGGTGTGTTTCAGTTGGTTTGTTCAGCATCAGCTGACGTCAATTACATAAGGCTCATGACTGGAGGGAGCTAAGCCTCATGATTGAAGGAAGCCTGTTTGCAGAGGCAAGGTATGGGTAGTTTCACAATTGCGTGGTTCTCTCCATGGCTTACTTCTGTGTATAAGACTACCCTCAATTTTTAGACAAAAGTATCATCTTATACATGGAAAAATATGGTACTAGAAACACATTGTGCATGTTTTTTCTAAAAATATATTTAATCTTGTAATAGGTGCAATAATGATTGCATAGTCAACTTGATTATGTTTTATGGTGATGCTTTCCAGGTGTTTTTTAGATAGACAGCACTCAGAAATGCTTTACCATTCCTTTCTTCTGGGGTTACCCTGGGACTGTGCAGTTTGCCCCCCCCCCCCAGACACTGAACTATCCAACCAGCTTTGTAAAATACTTATTTTAACGTAACAGGGACGATATCAAAATTAGGACTGCAATCCACTCTTATTAAATTAAAGGGGATTTCTCTGCCCCTTGAAAAATGATGCAAGATGGTTTCCCAGTCTTTCAGACCAATTTTTGGGCAGGGGTCACTGCAGAGTGGTGGGGTAGGGTTACTGACCTCCTCCCTGTTCTGCTGATGGAAGTTTTTCCAACAGCAGAACACTCTCAGATGCAGTCCTACCTATCCATGCATATACCAGGCTGTGGCAACCTGTACTCAGGAGCTCTGTGTTGTATGAATGCTCTGCTATAATTGGATTTCATTAGCGGACCTGGTGGGTGGCAGTGGCGGTGGGGGAGTCTCATATACTTCTACTGAAATGAATCAGAGTCAAAATCATGTAGCTGAAAGACAACTTATTATTAACAGGTTTTAATGAATCTTGTCATTTACCTTCTCAGCTTTGTATCTGAGTGACAGATAAGGACAGCTCTTTGGCATATAGGCAGTCTTTTAACTTTGAGCTGCGAATGAGCAGACTGGGTTCGTAATATGAACAGACAGAAACATGTTCAGTGGGCACAGAAGAAGCTGGCAAGCTGTTCCACAAAGTTATATTTAGAGAAAGGATGCCCTGTGAACTGCAGCCTGAGAGCATAATGGGTAGCTGGAAACAAGGGAATCAATCATAGTGGAAGCATCCACGCTTATTTGGCCTGGCCTTTGGGGATTCCTCCATCCCTTCCTCACAACTTTGGTGTTTATTAATGCAAAGCATTGTTGTGTTCTCTTCCCATGCCATCTAGTCGCCTGCCCTGCTCAATTGCCTTTACAGCAGAGAGCTTTAGAATTCCCTTTCATTATTGGGAGATTGTCCACAAGGATCACACAGCGGTCATGGTTTTTGTTTTTAAATTTCAACTTCTCTGATATGGGGTCTGCCACATCTATGGGTACTCCTATCCCTGGGCAAAATGGAACCCTGCCTTTGGGAGTTCAATCTCCTTGACAGTGGCTGGACTCCGCTGTTTTAAGATGATGATGATGATGATGATGATGATGATGATGATGATGATTTCAGTATAAACCAATGAAAGAACGGGGAAATACTAAACGACTGGTAGCTTTTTTGTCTAAGACAAGGAATCGGCTCCTCCTTATCTCGAGATGAGAAGGTAATTCCCCTTAGAAGGAGCCTCTCTGATCCCAAAGACCACCAACCTGGTAACCAGAGGCAAGCCCCTGTACCTAAGTTTCCACTTGCCACCTTTCCCAGGACAGAAGTATTCCTGGTTGGGTTTTTTAAGACTAATGTCTACCGGACAAGATATGTCACTCAAACAACAAAATAGTAAAACTTAGCCAAAGGCTAGGGTTTCTGGTAGAGCCACTCACTCCCTCTTTCCCAAGAACTACACTTGGGTAAAATATAAAAGATTTATTTAAAATTATAAAAATAAAGAAGTCAAAGGAAATAAATTGTACATTTTAAAAGATTGCTGTAGCATACAGATAAATAGCATTCAAATACTCAAGTAATTAGGCTAGTTAAAGTATCTCCAATTGAAATAATAAAAGCTCTAACTAAGGAAGGTTTTCTGATTTCTTTGAATAGTTACGTTATTTCTAACAAGCAAGCATAAATCTCTCCCTCCTCCATTCTGCTAACAAGCTGCCTAGCTAACAAGCAGGAAGGGGGGAATTCCTCCATTCTCTTTACTAGGTCTTAACTTCCCTTTTGCTAAACATCTCCTTAGCCAATCAGATTTAATTCCTTTGTTTAGTAGCTTCAATCACAGAATGTAATTTTTTCTTCAGTCCCGCCTCTTCTTCTCATGGGATTCTTCCTCAGTCAACAACTCTGTGATTCCAGCTAGAATGTGTGGTATCAGTTCATGGATGGGACAGCCTTGCCTGGCTGGCTGGAGATGAAAACACTCTTCTCTCCCGATCAAGTAAGCACCACCTGTGGAAAGTCCAGAAAACAAAGGACTACATATCCCACTTCATTACAAGGATTGTTGTTGTTGTGACTTATATGGCACCCCATAGTGCTAGAACAGTCTCTGGATGGTTTACAACATAATTATGCAAGGAACACTTTATCCCCTGGGCAATATGAGTGCTCAATTTATTGAACTCAGAAAAATGGAAGGTTGAGTCAACTTTGAGCCAGCTACCTGAACCCATCAGGAACTAATGCCGATTGTGAGCAGAGGCTTGATTGCAGTTTAACCATTGAGCCAAGGGGCTCACCATGGATTGGGAGAAGTGTTCCAATTCACACCATCAGAAGTATGTTCTGAATCTGCACCTCTGACTTGAGATTGCAGCTTCGATTTTGAAATATGCTTTAAGCCAATGTGAGCACAAACTTTGGAGCTATTGTGTTTTTTTCTGTGCCATACACACAGACCTCTGGTGTCCAGCCTGATAAAGACCTACCTGTATGGGTCAAAAGCTAGTTTCTATGTATGAATTTGTAGTGGTCTATTAAAAGTGGAAACAAGTGCCTGCCTTTGGATTGTGTAGAAGGACCACATGACTTTTTTTCCCTTTGACTTCTCTCTGTAAGCTTTTTGCATGAAGAAGATAGGCAAAACATCTCCTGCAGCCAGCCTGCTGATGTGGCTGTTGACAATGCTATACAAACACATACATAAATGACTACAAGCACATAGTTTTATTAACCCAGTTGTTCACAAGGCATCATTAGCTTCAGTCTCAGTCTGAAAAAATGCAGTACCATCAAAATGTTCTTCCTGTCTCTGGGGGAGAGTAGAGAAAGGCAACGACCCTGACTTTGACTCTCCTCTTGGCCTTATCTGTCATTATCTACATCTAAATCAGGCTTGTCCAACCTGCGGCCCAAGGGCCGCATGCGGCCCAGGTCAGCTCGTAATGCGGCCCAGTGCAATTTTTTATTTTTAAAGAAATTCCAAAGTTTCAAGTTACACTGCCGGCGCTTGCAGCCAGAATGTGGCCGGGGCATGCCACAACAGTAGAGGGGGAGAGAGGGAAGGAAGGAAGGAGTGGGAGGGGAGGGGACAGGGGGGCTGCGTGACTGCATTGCGCCATCCCCGTCAATAGGCGGACCCCCTCCCGGCCCCATAAAGCCGCCGGAGTCGAAGCTGGCAGCCTCTGCTGTCTAAGATCGCAGCTGCCGGTAAGCGCGCTTGGAGTGGGGCTGCAAAAGGAAGGCTAGGGCTGCCCCCCATGCAGCCCAAACCACATTTATGTGCAGCCCAAACCAAGTTTTCATCTTCTAATGTGGCCCAGGGAAGGTGAAAGGTTGGACACCCCTGATCTAAATACTGTACCCTTCTGCTCAGCCCTTGATATCAGAAGGGATTCATTACTTCCTCCTTAGTGCCCTTTGAAAAGGCTCCAAGGCTCAACCACTGCAGGAGGTGGCTGGGGAAAAAAGTAACACCTTCATAAGAGAAGCTGTGATTGGTCTCAGTTACTATAAAGCAACATACGTGCATGGACAGACAAACATACACGTGAACAACTTCAAGATATTTCACACCTGGCTGTTTCTTTTATTGGCTCTATAACTTTCCTGCATGCCCTGATTTGATTTTGATTTAGAGAAAACCATAGATTGCCACTTGATTTTTAAAGGCACAACAGTATGTGATCAGGGAGTGCACAGTGGAAGGGGCAGGAGAGGCGAGCATCAATAGCTGGCAGTCTGAAGAAATATTTGGCATTATTTATCATTTCTTTCCTGTGTCAAAATACTTCCAAAGAACATATAATTTTGTTGAACCATATTCTTGTTTCACATACGCTATAGCACACTGTGTACAGAACATTTTACAAAATATTTATGAAAAGACCACTTAATTTGGTGAGAGAAAATCCTGTTTTATGTCTTCTCAAGACTACTGTGCTCTCTAGTTTAGATGGGCACTGGAGATTGCCCGCTGTACTCTCTGTGAAATAGAATACAGTAGATGGTTGATTACAGTTCGAAGGAAGCTGTCTGGGCAATAGCATCGGCTGTATTTTCCTGGATATAAGCAAGCTGGCTTTGATTCTTAACACTGGTGAATGAGCTCTGTGGGCAAGCATTGCTCATTTCAGGGGAACTGGTCTCAACATGTTCTTGATTACAGTGCCTGGAGATAAAGAGTAGAGTTCACTAGCAGAATTCTCAATACCTCCCCAAGTAATAGTTCCAAGACATCCTTCAGAAAATTAAAATTAAAAGTAAAGCCAATGTGCATCTGTAGCAGAATTGTTTCTACCTATTTTAATAATGCAGACAAGACTAAGGCAGAATAACGTAGAAATTCCTTGCTTCTCTTTGCTCCAATAGGATTCTGTTTCCAGTTGTAGCTCCCCAGATACTTCTCGAAGCTTAGAAGTATCTGGTTGGTTACCGTTGAAGATAAGAGCTGTCTGTTGTTGTTTTCTTCTCAGCAAATGGTTTCCAGATGTATATCACCTAGTTTGAAAATGAACATTCGAAAGAATGTAAGACAATTCTATCAAAGGCCTGTCTGGTTCAGTGTTCTGTTTCCCACATTGACACCTCTGGGAAGCCCACTAGCAGGATGTGAGAGAAATAACCTTAAACCACTATTGTTCACTTTCAACTGACAACAAAGGCATGTCGCCTCTGCTTCTGGTGGAGGTAATATATCGGCATCATGCATGGTTGCCATTGCAAGTTTTATGATCCATGAATTTACCTCATTTTTTTAAAATAGCTGCCTACATGGATGGCCCTTGCCACATCTTAGGAACTATTGCCCGTGTGAGGCAGCATATCTTCTCTCTCCCCTGAATGTTCTGCAGCTCACCTTCATTGGATGACCAGGGGATGAGAGGAAGGAAAACTCCACTATCCACTTTCTGCATACTGCAATAATGTTAATGCATGGCAATGTCTCTCTCTTACTCTCCAACCTCACTCCCAATAATGAAGTATTTCAGATGTTGTAGCATTTTCTGGAGAGCTGCTCTGCAAGTGCCCTCATTTGTAGTTTTCCTACTTTGAATTTAAAATCCTTTCTAAAGAAAGGCAGCTTGAAAAGTATGGTAGAATTCTATAAAATACTGCAAGTATAGTCACATCATACTAAATCCCACTGAATTCACCTTTTTCACAGCGGCTGCACACAGGGTCAACGTTTGCATTAAGCTATCCATCACAATGCCACTATCACTCACCAACAGCCTAGACTCCTCTAGCATATACATGACATCAGGAGTTTTGCATCCATGTGTATCACTTTACAAATACACATGCTGTTGTGATGCCTATTCCCTCACAGTTTGGAGTGATCCTCTTGCAGCTCACTGAACACCCCTGAACCCCGGGCTCTATAAATTATAAAGGAATACAATACACAGAATTCTTTGCAATAGGGAAGCAAACTCTTTGGAGAATCTTTGACAAAATGACTCGGTCTATCGAGACTGCCTGTCTCAAGCAAAATCAGGACAGTGGTTAAATTTTTTCACACCTGTAGTCAGGGTAGAGATCCACTGAATGAAATAAGAGAACAAAGCATTTAACAATCACAGTTGTAAACAAACAGATTTCCATATAAACTAATAAAAAGAAAACTTTTCTGAATTAAAACAAATGCCATATAGGAATGATGTGATTATATTTCCAACAAAATCAATTATCTCCACCACCAATTTAATTAATGTCGCTTGCTTGAAATGCTCTCCAGAATTAAAATGAATCATGACAAGACGGGCATAGTGCAAATTTGTATTGCATAGCACCTTAATAAATGCTCCAACATTTCATCATCTGAAACAGCAAAATATTGATAAAGCCACATGTAAAGAAATGTGGTTTGTGCTAATTCAGTGCTGTTGCCTCTGCCAAAACAAAAACAGTAAACAGTAACAGAATAATGATCTGAGTGGCAGGAATAAGAAACCATTCATTATAAGAAATAATTAAAATTAGCATTTTGAAAGTTATCAGCATTAGAAAGAGAGAGGAGAATGTTGTATCACCCCCAAAGGAAAGAAAGTTCATGCTTTGCGAAAAAGGAGAGTGAATGTTTCTGGGAGGTCTTGCCCTTTATTTTCCTAACATACTCACCAGTAGATTCAGCTATAGATCTCCAATCTGGTTACAACCCTGGCTTTTACCATCCTGATTGTCCATCTATGACCATGTTCCAGTTTGCTGGTATCCTTCTCAAACCGGTGCCCAGAATGGATACAATATTCCATGTGAGGTCTAACCAAAGCAGAAGAGAGTAACGCTATTTTTTCTCTTTATTGGGATACTCCTTGGGAAAGACCTTGATGTTGGGAAAGTGTGAAGGCAGGAGGAGAAGGGGACGACAGAGGATGAGATGGTTGGGCAGTGTCATCGAAGAAACCAACATGAATTTGACCCAACTCCGGGAGGCAGTGGAAGACAGGAGGACCTGGCATGCTCTGGTCCATGGGGTCACGAAGAGTCGGACATGACTAAACGACGATGACTTCTATTAATGCAGTCTGGTATATATGAATTGTAAACCACTTCTGTATATTCTCTAATTTGAAAACCTCAAAAGGGTTGTTGTAAATCAGAATTGACTTAATGGCACACAATTGACACCTTGTGGTGCATGGTTAAACTGTTGTACTGCAGGCAAACTGTGCTCATGGTCTGGGGTTCAATCCCAGGTAGCTGGCTGAAGGTTGATGCAGCCTTCCATCCTGCAGAGATTGGTAAAACGAGTACCCAGCTCACTGGGAGGTAGGGGCAATGTGTAGCCTGCATAATTAACGTGTAAACTGCCCAGAGAGTGCTTCAAGTGCTATGGGGCAGTATATGAGCAGCACACTTCTATATATTTTCTTTGTTTGTTTGTTTTGTTGCAGGGTCACACTGTTGAGTCATGATTTAGTTTATAGCCTCACAACTTTTTGACCCATCATTATTTTTCAGATGCACTACTGCCTAGACAGTTATCAGTCATCCTAAATCCTAAAACATGCATCTGTTTTTTTTCTACTTAGATGAAAAATTCTACATTTATCCCTGTTGAAATTAGATGAATGTCATTCATTTTTCTTGGACATTAACTCTCCGACTTCTCCAAGAATTCTCAGTCAGAATTCTGGGAGTTCCAGCGCACAGACACACACTTATGGACACCTACATTTCACTTACTTGGAACAAGGCCTACCTTAGAAGCTAGCTGTTGTGACCTATAATTATATAATGGTTTAGGACTTCTATATTTGTTGGAACATCTCTCTCAGAAATAGCTAACCTTTTCACCCACTCTTCTTAGTCCATGTTGCTAAAAGTGTTGCTTCCACACCAAGGAAGGCAAAAAATTGGAAACAAGGAATTCATTTCTTTAAAATATTTTTATCCCATCTTTCTCTTTAAAAATACCCCAAGGTGGTTCCAATTGAAGTACGCCAGGCTCCTTCTCTTCTGATACACAGGAAATGACTGAAGACAGAATTATATAAAACTGCTTTCAATAACTTATCTCCGGATGCTGTTAATATTAATTTTTTCTGTTCTTGTGCTTTCTTTTTCTTTTTGTATGACTTTTAGATTTAGATCAGTGAACTGCCGGATTTTCCAGTAGATTATGCTCTGAAGTGGTTTACCATTGCTTTCTTCTTCTTCTTTTTTAATTTGCAGGTCGCTTTTCTTCCAGTTTGGGATCCCAAGGCAGCTTGAAATCTGACAACAAGCCACACTAAAAGCACAATAGATCACATAGTTAAAATCAATTAAACATACAATAATGATAAAAATCCATTAATTAATTAATTACACAATAATATTTGAAAACATTTAATAACATTAAGAACACACTTAGAAGAACAAAACACCAGTTATTCCACAACTCTTTCACACCTTGCTGTTTCACGAGCTCCACAGCGCTCCATGTTCCATAAGTAATGTCAGGGGCTTTTTCAAATGAAGCTTTTCCAGCTGCACAAGGGCTCTGTCAGTTCATGGCTTGAGCAAAGCCAAACACAAATCTTCAGGCTGAAGTGTTTCTCTAGCGTCTGTTACTTGCCCTCCCACCTGGAATAACCCCGCAAGACCAAGTTTGTGGGTAAATCATGGGCCACGCTTTATTTGGAATCCATTCCATTTCCATAAACATTGCCACTCCTGGCAAAAGGGTGGTGCTGCTGTAGTGCGGATTCAGGTTAGTTCTTGATCATCAAATGACTATTTAACAGCCAGTTGGCTGTGCTCCGGCCTCAGTCATCCCCTTCTTCCTTACCAAGGCATCACTATCGGCCTCCATTTTCCGGACCCTCTTTCCCTCTCTCTGTGCCAACCTTGGGTCCGGGGGCATCTCCAGCGCATCCCACCTTCCCAGCACTGAGATCGCCTGATCGGCAGTGCTGCGACCTGAGACGTGCTGCCATTTTCTGTCATTAACATATAATCCAAGTTCCAATAGCACTCGAATCCGCACTACGCGCCCCTGCATGACCAAATTCTACCGCCCTTGCTAGAACTAAACCTCTTAATCTAGTGCAGGATAGGAGAAAAATCCCCGCCTCCACCTGCCAATCAGGAGGCGGGTCAAAAATTCCTATCCGGCCCCCAGCAAAAGGCGATCAGCTAATCTCGCACTAGCAAATAGGACGGGTGGGTGGGACGCCACTCACGGGAACAAAAGGGGAGCCACCAACGTGACTGCCCCTCTTAAATATGCCCTGCTCAGCCCACACCCCTCGGCTGATCTCAGGCAAGTCCTGTAGCCTTGCGAGGCATCCGGGGCAGCTGGCGAAGGCAACGCCTCCTGGGGATCCCTTTGGGCCCCCTCCCGGCATTGGCATTTGTGATTAACAAGGCCTGTAGATTTTTCAGAACTGATGAATGGGAAGATGAGGAGATTCTGGTCAAAAAGAAGTTGTTTTAATGTGGTTTGAGCAGTTTGGTTTAAGTCTGGAAACCCAACACTTCCCAACCCTTATATGTCTGTTACAGTTACATGACATTGTCTGTTTCTGATGGTCTTAATAAATAGATACACATAAATCTATCATTTCCCCCTGTTTCCACAATTGTACATCTATGAGCTTCCAATGACACCACAGTCTTTTCTGAACCAAACATTTCATGTCCAGTTACATGGTTTAAAAGAACAACAACAACAACAACAACAACAACAACAACAACAACAACAACAACAACAACAAAACATGCATCATGTGGCAAAAGAACTCAACAGATGTCTCTCCATAGTGTGTCTTAGAGGAATCCACAGAAATATAACAATGAAAACAGGAATGAGAGACTTATATGGAAGGAACACTTTCATGCTACTGATTGCCTTTACTTGAGGGAAAATCACCAGCTTTATAAACCACTTTATAGAAGATTTAGGTTGACACAGTGCGATACCTCGGGGATATGCAAACCATGTCTTGCTGCTAGCACTGCAGAACTTGGCAAATAAAACTGTCAAAGTCACTTACAATTAAGGTATCAAAAGAGCACCTCAATCGAATATAAAACAATGTAGCAGCTTAGCCACTTGCCCTAATTTATTGTCAGAAGTGTGCTCCTGAGACAACTTCCATTTGCACTCGTTGCTAATGGTGGACAAGGAGATAGCTCAAGGTTTATTGATAAACAGCATCTAATAATAATAAAAAGAGTGAACCTGCAAACAGGAATCCAGAAGTGACCACAGTTCTTAAGCATTTTAAGCAATCTGAATATTTTTGTCTCAAACAAGAAACCAGTGGCATCCCCCCCCAAGTGAGTTCATAAGCCTGAATAGTTCCAAGTGCAGAAAGTACTGGCAGTAGCACATTATATAACTGAGGCTTAAAAGCCATTCTTTTGTTCCCTAATAGGTTTCAGCACACATGAAATATAATTAATCAGTTATGGAGGAAAGTCATTTTGCTGCCTGGCTTAAGAAGCATTAAACCAAAACCTACCAAAGCTAACAAAACCATAAGAAGAGGGAGTAGGAAGCCGCATTAATAAAATTCAGAGGAATGGACGGGTCCTTTGAATGTGCCAGGTTTAAGGGAGCAATATACCAGTTTTTCTTATCTGTATTCAGGGGTAAATAAACTGCATGTATCCACTGAATTTATTTTAAAAAGGGAGGGGGCTATTTAGGTCTATCATTAACAGATGGTGCCAATTTTTGCCCACATTGGAAGATCGAACACTTTGGCAAGATTGTCTGTAGAACGGGAAAGCAGAAGTTTGTGTTTACAGCTGCTGCTGGGATAACCAATAGTGAGGGATTATGTGGGGTGTCACCCCAAAACATCTGCAGGGCCACAGTTGTCCACCCCATTGTCTACATTTTATAACCAAAGGCTGAAATTCTTATGTTTTCACTCCTCAGATAGTCTTCTTTTGCTCTGTTGCACTTGTGCAGTTGTTCACAATTCCATATTTCTATTTTTACCTTCTCTGTAAAATGCACAATACAAACACAGGGACCAGTGAGAATTTCTATTGGCCACCCTACTTCTTTCACTCAGTTCCTGAATATAGATATGCGCTTTCTTTTGACAAATATTGTAATACAATCCAAATCTGGGATATTTGTGTGTTCTTGGGTGACTGTGGGCCGCAGCGAAGAGCCCAAGTGCATTACAGGGGCAGGGAGGGGATCTCTTGTGTTAAATTCATGTCACCATTAGATGTGGAGAAAGAGAAAAGAAAACTAAACTTGGAAGCAATTGAGGTGAAGAGCATCATCTTTTCATTAAAAATGATTTTTCCATGCTTTTCCTGCTGCAAAGTCACAGACTATATCATTATAGTCTTGTGGCTACAGCACTGTCAAGAAATAGGAAAAATGGATAAGGCTGCGGTCAAACTTGCAAAATGTTTCTGAGTTACTCTTCATGCATTTCGACTCTTTTTGTGTTTGTGTGTTCATATGGCGTACAGCCATTACGGATTGTTTTGCTTCCCTCTCCGCATCAAATCCAACCCACTGGGAGGCTACTACTATTTTTGTTCCATGTTTCATCGCGCATTACTATCAGCATTCCATGGAGTGTGTACTCCTAAATCAGTTTATTTCCTATGCATCTGGCATGCGGGTCCACGTCTCCCAACAGCTGCCGTCTGACTTCTTCTTCTTGAAAAATAATTTTCAAAGTGAAATATCAGTGTGTTGGTATGCTTCTGTCAAATAGGGCTTGACGTACTTGAGGTCTGTAAAGGGAGAAGGGGGCTGATGGGGGAAATTGAAGGAGGAAGCTGAAGGTTATCTGAGAAGTAGAGGGGGCAGGTATAATAGTAGGATTCTTCCCCAAAGTCCTGCAGGAATGGCTGAATGGAAGCATGTAGAGCATCAGGCCCTCCTACTGCAGTGCTTCCCACACTCCCCCCCCTCGTGGTTCCCCCTCGTGGTGGCAGCAGAGCAGGGGAATTGGTGAGGGGTGCAGGGCAAAACAGGAAGCAAAGAAGCATGAAGGAGCCGGAGTCACAGCCAGAGCAGCAACAACAGCAGCAACACCGTCATTGGGTTGGCAAAACAAACAAACAAACAAACAAACAAACAAACAAACAAACAAACAAACAAACAAACAAACAAACAAACAAACAAACAAACAAACAAACAAACCCCAAAGCTTCACCGTTGCTATTTGCTTGTTTGGTGGCACCCCAGGGAGCTGCAAGGAGGTGCAAGGGTCCAACAAGGGCATTTTGCTGACACAGCAATGTGCCTACACACTTTTTTTTAATAAGGGGGAAGGGGGGCAGAGGAAAGCAAAAATATGTCCCGCTTGAGGAGTGTAGCTGAACGTACCGCATCTAATTGACTCTTAAAAAGGCAGAACAGTTAAAAAGGTCTGAACCACTATCACAGGATGTATGCCATGTGACCACAACATGTGACTACAGAGGAACCAGAAGATGTGAGAAAGAAGGGGCCATTTCTCTAGTCTGACCACAAATGAACTCAGTGGTTTAGCCATCTGGCTGCAGAGCCAGAGGTTGGAAGTTTGATTCCTTACCGTGCCTCCTTGAGAGGGGCTGGACTTGATGATCCATAGGGTCCCTTCCAGCTCTGCAGTTCTAAAATAATTATTAAAGAGAAAATATAAAGTTGTTGTGGGTTTTTCAGGCTCTTTGGCCGTGTTCTGAAGGTTGTTCTTCCTAACATTTTGCCAGTCTCTGTGGCTGGCATCTTCAGAGGACACCACAGAGTGATTAAGACAGCATATACACCTTTCCTACTCCCAAAATTGTCCCAGTGCCATAGCCTAACCCCAAACCTCATGCAAGCTTTCAGCAAGGCCTTTCCATTCTTTTGTTCTGCTTTCCCACTCCATTCCTACCTACATATTCACTCACAAGCCAAATCCAGCTGGGGAGGAAGCATTTCCTTGGGAAGCCAGGCATTCAAGCAGGTGTCCTTCTCTCTCCTGGTTTCAGGGAGTCCATGGCACTGCTTAGTTTCAAGGCCAGAGGCAAGCACAATTCAGTATCTGGGGAAGCCCATGATACTCAAAGAAACCTTCCCACCAGAAACACATCTTGGTGTGTATTGGCATGTGGAAAGAAACATTTCCTGCAGGCATGGAACTCAGGCTCATGTCTTGAGTTTTGATGCAACTGACAGTTTTATTATGCAGTCAGTTTTGGTTGGCATGAATGTTCTTAGAAAAAATGCATTTCCTACCTCATTCCAAATCGCCCAAGGGTTCAGTTTGGAAAAGAGGAGGAAGTTCAGGGATATAAAGATGAGGCTTTATCTGTAGCTGAATAAATTTGCATTTCACTCCATAATTTCTCAAGAGTACTCAAACTTGCCCAAATTTATGATCAGAATACCTTCTTTACCCATCTCAGGTGTATATTTAGATGAGTGATTCGTAGCTGGTCAGTAGCAGAACCTGGAAAGAGTAACTTTTTTTGGATGACCACCTCCGGAGTTCTAGGAATTGTAGTCCAAAAATGTAACTTCAACACTCTAGTCAGTAGTAAGGAAACAAATGAACTACCTTGGAAGTTGATGTATATTCCTTTGTTGGAGATTTTTAAACAGAGATGTTGCAGAGTTGAATTTTGGTTAAAAGCCGCTAGCTGAGCAGCAAATGTGCAGGGAGTTACAGATCAGAATTAGCTTCATGTCTCTCCAAATTAGACCACCTCCTTTTGTCTCCTCAACTGGCACTTATAGTCTCAATAGTGTACTCTGAAACATTTGTAAGAGAAAGATTAAAAATGTTCCATTTACTCACAGTTGAATAGATCAAAACAATGTACTGTATAAAATGACTGCTTACAACAACAGGCTTCAACAGACTTACAGCTTGCTTCCAGCAGACTGTTACATTCTCATAAGTGTACTAACTGCATACTAACTGCCAGCAGACTAAAAAGAAAGGGTAAAAGACACTTAAGCAGAGAGGTGTGACTTTCTTTGAAACCAGAGACAGGGAGGGAACAATTGATTACTGCTAGATTGATTGACAGTCACCTCAGCCCAGAATGGTCTCTCCCAGACAAACCTATTAAAAGTAATATACGAGGCTGAAATAACTCCAACAAGAGTTTGAATGGCTGTCTGTCTGGAATGCTTTACCTGTGGATTTCCTATACTGACAGGCAGTTCAATTTTCTGGCCTTTGGCCAGCTGTACAATCCTATGATTCTATTAAAAATAAAACAGTAGAGGTCTGCAAGACTTTTTAAGAGCCACTCTAGAAGAACGAAGCAAGGAATGTGCTTGAGCATCATAGAGACAAGTCTTTTCAGTACACTCTGCTTTGCTCTGCTCTTTTGCTTTGTCTCTTGCTGGCACTACTTAAATTATAAGTGCCATGTCTCAAGCAGCTTACCTGGATATTAACAGCCATTGACCTGAGAGGTATTTCCCCAAGGAACAGCTATTTATTCACATTACTGGTGAGTGTGGGATTTTGTCATCCTTGTGGAAACCCTGTTTCCAGGGAAAGGGAAAGGAGGGAACATAAAAAGAAGAAAAGCAAAACTGGAAAGGGCAAAATGAAGAGATGAATGAGAAAGAAAATGTGGGGAATACCTGAAAGAAGAGGGGATGAGGGAAATATGTTTGAAGGGAAGTGGAGTTTCGGACAAAAATGTGTGAAAGAAAGAATACAGTTGTGGAGAAAAAAATGGTAAACTGAGACAGAAGAAATGACAAGAGAGAATTGTATGGTGAGTGACAGTGTGTAAGGTTTAGAAACAAGTGGGAATTGCAAGGTGAATATGACACATGGTTGTTGTGGGTTTTTCGGGCTCTTTGGCCATGTTCTGACGGTTGTTCTCCCTGACGTTTTGCCAGTCTCTGTGGCCGGCATCTTCAGAGGACTGGAGTAGGAACTCTGTCCATGCTCTGTTTGTACGTTTGGATTGGATGTAATATGGCCACGATTTTATTAGTTATAGCTGATATAGCCTTGGCTCAGAGTGGGATAATTCATCTAAGCCTTGGATGACCTGTCTGCCATGTACAAATGATCTGCCATCAACAGGGTTCCTGATCAAGAACACTGTGTGGTGACCAGAGATGAGGATATTCTTGAATACAAATATCCCCATCCCAGCTGCACATAATGAGGGTCTGGCCCTCGGAACTGGCCCGTCCACTCATGTGCCACTGTGCTGTCAGTGTCCCATTCTTTCTGCCAATCATGGAAGTAGCTCCACTGTCTCCCTGCTCAGCTGGGCATTCAGCAGCTGTGCGGGGAGACTCATCCTCGTGCCTGGCAGATTGTCCTTGAAGATTTTTTTTTTTACTAATCCAGCTATGTTTTTTAAGCTGTAATTGTTACTTTGATACTGAAAAGATCAAATAACACGGTAGACTATGGGTGTGATCAGATGTTATCACTCATGTTTTGAACTGCATGTGACACGGCCCATTTCGAGCTATTTTCTGATGATTGCACAATGCGCAGGAAATTGTGAACCAGTCCAACCCTCCTCTGTGTTCAATCCAGACTTTTTTTTTTGTTCTAGTGGAAGAACTGCTGTGTTTTTGGAGTTTGTCTGGAGTGTTGGGGACTGGATTGTGTTTGCACAGAAGTGTCATGTCAAAGGAGATTATGCACAGTGAGGTGGTTCCTTCCTACATGGTCCAAGGCAATCCAGCTTCCCTAGCTGATCATACACGGAGTCCTGAAGAAGCTGAAAATTGCTAACAGAATAGGGAGCTGGCCCACAGTCCTACTGAGATATAAAACTGAAGCAGGTTGCAGGATATAAAGAGATCTCAGACTCATGTTTTGGCCTCCTTATTCATATGGAAGAAGATCTCAGGCTTCAGATTTCTGATTTCCGATATTGTAACTACTCAGAACCAAAGGCTGCAAGTGTAGAAAACTACAAAAACTCTGTGTAAGGTTTGCAGTGTTTGTAGCTGCTGATGAAATGTAAAAATAGAGCTTCAGTATGAAGATTGTACATTTGAGTCATCTTCACCAGCTGGCATCTGGATATAATACTGAGAAGGCTAAGGAAGTGTTTTGTTGCTGTCTCTTGGTTTGAGAAAAATCAGGATAATAGTAAAGTTCCAGTTTGCTTAGGGAGATTGAGAAGATGATTTGGGGGGATTTTTATTCCTGATTTTCATTTGAAGCTGTCTTGTAAATTCCCTCTAATGCGGTTGCACATCTGTACATGGCCACTAGGGATCTTTGAAGTTCCAGTTGTTTCTAATTAACATTTGAGTAATGCAAAGACCTATCTTTTCCATCTAAATCAGGCGAACCAGTTTCTTTGCTGTGTGCCTGTCTAGAACTGAAAACAATCTGAGTAAGGATGGATAAATTGCAACTGAGACCTTCATTGTTCTTCATTGTATACAATGCTGATTCCTGTGGCATGGTGAGGATGCCTATACCCAGTGGGGTTGTCCTCTCCTACTAAGATCAGTCTCACAGTATAGAAGTGTTTTGAGGTCCATCTGGATGTCTTTCTTGGCCAGGAACATGTCTTATCAGATGTGGACAGTTCTTGGCTAAGCTCCCTCCAACAGAAGACCCAGCTACTTGTGATTGTATGCCTTGCTAACATCATATCTGGACTGTTGTAATATGCTGCATCAGGGGATGTCCTTGAAGACTGTAACCTGTAAACCACCCAGAATAGTGCTTGTCCTAATGGGATGATATATAAATAAAATAGAACAGAACACAATAGAATACTGCTAGCAAATTGCAAATAGTAAATATTTGCAGTACCATAGTAACACAAGAGTCCACAATTTTTCATCAGATTAAAAACAAACAAGCAATGTTACCCATAAGGAACACATTGGTCAAATGACTGCAGGAAAGGTGCCTGCCAAAACAGTTGTCAAGAAAAAAGCATCATTTTAAGATTCAAGCAGCTGTTAACATGACAGTGCTGTGAAATCTTCCAAGCTGGACAAACAACTGTTTAGAAAATGGTACTGTTATAAAAATAGCTATATAGAGAGTGATTATAGGGTTATTATTGATGGAGAAGCCCATATAGGACCTAATTGAAAAGGGTCTAAAAGCCAAAAAGTCAGAATGGTTTTCTTTTCTTTTCCCCTTCATCACAGATCCAAAGAAAGGCACCTGAAGAGGGCAAGCCTTCTCCTGGGATCAAATGAACAGTTCAGAGTTTTATGCGGAGATGTGGATTAGATACTTGAACTGCCTGTGACGTCCAGGGGGAAAGAAAGCAGACTACCTCGGGTGTTGTTGTGGAAGCTGTTCAGCTTCCGATAGGCTAGTCCTGTGAGATATCAGGCCACGGCAGATTTTCCATTGCACACAGTTTCATTTGGAAGAAAGGTTTCTTTGTCTGCCTTTGACAATTAAAATCGAGATTAATGTGTTCCCAACCTGATCAGTGACAGCCACATTAGAAACACAAATATGCATGTAAAATGTCTTACTAGTTAATCCAGATCATAAAATGAAAATGGAAAGCATGGAGCAGCAGAAACAAAGATACATGCATTAAATCTCCATTATTTTGGTAAAAATAAGGTACTTCCCAATATGAGAGATTTCTCTGAAATCAATCCTAATGCAAAGTGACTGTATATATGGAGTGTAATGACTGTGATTAATTGCATTTCTAATGGGAAACACAGCTCACGCAGATATGTTGCAATTTAGGTATAAATGATATGGGTAGCTGGCTACTTCAGATTCAGTTTTTTCTCTCTCCATTCATTCATTTTAAAATACTCATCAGTACTCTGATTGTTTTAAAAAATCATATAAAGAAGTTTAAAACTGCATTCTTTCTTCAGAGTCAACCAAATTGATATCAGTAGGGCATACATTCCGATGAATAAGCACAGAACTGCTGCAAGATTACAACCCTGTGGCTGTAATTCTGTTCTGTAAATTGTGCAGATGTCATCAGCCACTGTGATTTTCAGAAATAAAAACTTTCTAATTCCTGCCTGAGGCTAGAGGATTAGAGATGGGCATGAACCACTGGTTCAGCAGTTCAGTGTGGTTCATTTCCCAGCCAAACAGCTGGTCTGCAGTTTGGCACCCCACCCCCTCCAGCAGGTGCCCACTTGGTAGCAGTGCCCCACCCCTCCTCCTCTGGGTGCTGCCTCTTAGTGGGTGCCTGCTGGAGGAGGCAGATCAAACCACAGATCAGTTCAGCCAGGAAATGAACTGCACTGAATCACTGAACCAGCAGTTCATGCCCATCTCGCTACGGAATTCTGGGAACTGTCATCAAGAAAAGTAGATTTTCCAAAGTGTCTATTTTATTTTATTTGTAGGCCACCTTTCTCCCAATAAGGGGACCCAAGGCAGCTCACAATATTAAAAAAATAATTAAAAACATACAGTACTAAGTTAAACATTAAAAAACAATTAAACTGTACACTAGTTAAAATACAATTGAATAATTAAAAGCAAGTAAACTTTTTTAAAATTTATATTAACATGTAATATAAATTTTATATTTTAAATTATATTATTATAATTATATTATTAGAATATATATATATATATATATATATATATATATATATATATAATATATTATAATTTCTATATTATAATATATAATAATATATTAAATATTGAATATTATAATTTATATATTATAATATGGTGACACATCTGATCTTGTTTTCTATGGCTAGACTACAGAATCCTAGCATGTCATCTTCATCCAAAGAAGTTAACATCAGGGTCATAAAATTGGTGATGAATTACATTTTCTTAAAAAAAATTGGTTTTAAACATGGTTATGTGCCACTGATGCCCTTATGTGCCACTGATGCCATTCTGTGACTCTGCACAACCAACTTCCATATTTTTCAGTATATAAGATGCCCCATGCATAAGACCCTCCACTTTTCTAACCCAAAATTTCTTTCTTTGCAAGAAAGTGGAGAGGGAAGGCAGGGATCAAAGCACTTTAATTCCTGCTTTCCCCCTCCACTTTCTTGCAAGGAAAGTGCTTTCTCCCGCCACTTTCTTTGCAAAAAGCTGCTTTCCCCCTCCACTTTTTGCAAAGAAAGTGGAGGGGAAAGCAATTTCCTCACAAAAAGTGGAGGGGGAAAGAAGGAATCGTTTTCCCCCTCCACTTTGTGAGGAAAGTGCTTTCCCCGTCCACTTTCTCTGCAAAAAGTGGAGGGGGAAAGCAGGGATCAAAGTGCTTTGATCCCTCCTTCCTTACTACCGTGTATAAAATGACCCTCAATTTTTCTTCTAATTATTTTAGGAAAAATTGTCATTTTATACATGGAAAAATATGGTAATTTTCATGGGGGTGGTAAATCAATATTCTAAAACTGCTCCCAGAACATTTCAGATATTCTGGTGTTTTCTGAGATCGATTACATCCAGGAGAACCTGATCCATGTGTGTATGGCAACAAATAGATGGCCTATCATTAGAGTGGAAGTTACATCAGTGTTCAGGAGATGTGTCAGAAAAATCAGACTTAAGAAATGCTCATGCCTACATGACAGTAGCACTCTGTCTCCATCAGACTAATTGCTGTTCACTTGAGCAGAGCAATGAGGGGTGCACGAGGCTAGCCTCTCCCCTTCAACTGTATTGATGATTCTGCATCACAGAATAACTGAGTAGGGTTTATCTCTATTTTCTCTTATGTGTTCGTATCACCCTCTACACTTGAAGGATGACTTCTGAACGGCAGAGCCCTTTATATTTCTAATGTGAGAAATATCAATGTTCAAAATTCCACAGAGATCCTCCACAGGATGCTCTCCTTTTCAGAGTCAGTCTCCATGAGTAGAGGGCGTCAGAAATTATAGTGGTCAAGGGAATTTTTTTGGCATATTTATTGCACAGTTTCTGAGTCCTTTGACAGAACTTTTCTGATCATTTATTGTTGGCCCTAAATGAAATGTATTGATGGGCTTGGCAGAAAAGGTTTCCCACTGGTTCCTTTTTAGCGTGTATATGACCTTGCTGAGAAAATTAGCAAGATGTCTCAGAAATGAACTGTCTTCACAATATTATGAGTGTTTAATTTAACATCTGTTTTTCATTAAAGATAGATGGCAAAGCATCCCTGCTCTCTTTTCACTTGTCTCAGCTACGTGGGCTTATTTGAGAAGATTTGTCTTGACAGACCTGAAGGAATACTACTTTATAAAAAATACAACAAAGTTTTAGGTAAAGCTGATGTGTCTCCTTAATTCTGTGCTTTTTATTTTAAGATGGAACTCTGTTTCTCTTTGATGGAACATTAGATGTGCTTTAATAATGATGATAATAAAAAGCAAATGACTATAGTGGGAATTTTTGGTCAAAATGTGACTAGGCTTCTACATGCTATTGTATAATGCTTTGTCACTTTGAACTGTTTAATTAAAACCAACAGGAGAGCTGACAAGGCAAAATTCTTCATGTGTACGTGTGTGTAAAGGAAAGACAATGGCAGGGTTTAGAAGGGATTGGCTTTGTTTAGTTATGATTTCATCAGATCACAAGGGGTAACTTTATCTTCAGTGAACACGGGACATGAAAGGTTGCAGATTCCCTGTTCAATGGAAAGGTGAGCAATAAGCTAAAATGTTTGCTATGTTTGAAAAACTACTGAGAAATATAGCAGTAGTCGATAATAGCTTGCAAAATGTAATGCAGTGGTGAGTGAAGCGGAAGACAGGCAATCCATGAGGGAGGGGGAAGTTCAGCTAACTTTCACAAGACCTGACAAAATGTCTCACAAGACTGAATAAAAATAAATGCAGAAAACCTATTGGCCTGGAAAACACACCATTAATATTGTCAGTTTCCCATAGGAGAATGAAAAGACTAATCTCTCTGGATTTATTTAGCCCTTTCATTAGGTCATGCTAGAGATTTTGTTCATCTGGTGTACGGCTAATTCACAATTACACTGAATAAGATAAAAGCAAAACCTGGAAAGACAACATAAAAATTATGTGCTCTCAAGCTGATTCCAAATTACGATGACCTTTCCCGTGGCTTTTTAGGTATAAAATACCTGAGTAAGTGGTTTATCATGCGCTCCTTCTGATGCTGGTCTGGTACCATGTATCATGTCCAAGGTTGGATCTTCTTTTGGGAGGCCTCTTTTGTTCTAACCTACTGAGCTATCCAGCCTTCTGTATGTTGTGTACTGCCAGGGGCCATTCTGATTTATGATAACCCTGATAGAGTTTTTGGGGGTATGTGAGATGTTCAAGGATGGTTTACTATTGCTATTCCAGTGAACTGAGTGAAGATTTGAACCCATGCTCATCTTCTCCTTTGGCAGTGGCTCTGCATCCTTTCCTTATGCTATTGATATTTTCAGTCCCCACCCCACTTTTAATAAAATGGCATCTTTTAACACATAAAACTCTGTTAAAGCTGCCATTCTGTCCCATGAGTGCCCCACTGACTTTATGTTTCCTCTTGTGGTTGCCATGGGGAATATGTTATTACATTTTACCTGTCTGGAAGCCGCCTAGAGTGGTCATTTTGACCAGATAGGCGGGGTACAAATAGAATAAACAAACAGACAGACAGACAGACAAACAGACAGACAGTACTGATTAGGTTAGCGTTTTGGTGTTGGGTGGAATTTGGTATACAGTGGTACCTCGCAAGACGATTGCCCCGCAAAACGTTTTTTTCACTAGACGTTGACTTTTTGCGATCGCTATAGCGATTCACAAAACGGTGTTTTCTATGGGGGATTTTGCTGGACGATGATTTGGTCCATGCTTTGCAGACCGTTTTTTCGCAAGACAATTTTTACAGGTGATCGGCGGCTCCGCAAAATGGCTTCCCTAAGGGTGATCTTCGCAAAATGGGTGTTGAAATCCCCCAGCACATCAAGCCTAGGCAATTGCAGCACCAGAATAGCCAGCTAAGGGAGGAAGACTGTTGTGCAGCGGTACACCAACAGAATTTCTCTTCTGTCCCAGCACCCACTCTCAGGTACATGCGCTCCAATCCAGCAGTCTGTGGGACAGGGCCCCTGGTAATGTTGACTGAATCTCAGTATACTATGGCAGCCCCTCCTCCTTGCCTCCCAGGTCCAGCCTGGTGCTAAAGAGAAAGAACATGAAGCTGGAAAAAACTGAGAAAGACTAACTCCTCCAGCTTCATCTAACCAGGACTCATTTAAAGCACACACAACGATACCACAATAGGGAAGGTCTGTATTTTAAATCTTTGCAAAGGGTGACAATGCACTCCAAGAAGGACCAGCTACCAATGAATAGGTTGTTCTGTGTTCTTAATAAACAGTACAGCTGATTTACCCTGCCTTTTCACTATCTGTCAGAAAGAAAATGTCACCTGATTTGGCAACTGTGTGACCGTGTGCCCTTTTTTGAAATGAGATTTTCATTCTTCTCCTTCCTCTGTTTATGTAGTGGCCACATATTTCCCAGTTATCTTCCCACAACTGAAAATTTTGTGACACTGGCAATAAAACAAGCAGTTTGTCAGAAGGAGAGGGAGCAAACAAGTGGCAGACAAATGTTTCCCTCAAAATATTCTCACCCTTACTGTTTATTTCGGGAACCTCTAAATCTACAGGAAGTAGGGCAATTATAAAGGTCTGAGGAAATGCCTGAGATGTAGAAACCTGATGAGGAATGTTATGAGAGTCTGGATCACTTGCCAATGGTATTTTCATGATTTTTACATTTATTTTTGGAAATGTCCGTTGACTGATACACAATGCAGACAGTGGCTTGTGAAAACATGGGCACCTTGTTTTTTCAGGCAGAGCAGGGACAGTATGTACCGAGTAGCTCTAGAGTTCATTTCTGGGCGAGATAATTGCATGATTTTTATGCTGTTCTGCAAATTCAGGGTAGTCTGACATTACATCTCCCGAGGGAGACATGGCAGCACTGACATACATGTTCCGGTGTCTGCTCCAAAGTATTTCAGGGGCCTGTTTCTAAGAGAAGGGCTTGCATTCTGAAACTCCATAACTGGAGCTCTGCTTAACAGGATGCTCTTGTTGGTGGGGAGAGCTGGCATGAGAGATTTTTAAAAATTATTTTTATTTATTTTTTTAAAATATTTTTATCCTGCCTTTCTCCTTTAAAAGAACCCAACATGGCTTACATAATTAAAAAGACAACATTTAAAAGCTAAAACAGTACCTTATTTAATGGTTTAAGAAAGAATTAAACATGTATTATATTAAAAACGGTAAGTAACATCTATACTAAAACACATGTAAAACAGAACACAATAGTCCATTTAAAAAACCCTCTTGGACCACCAGTCAATAAGGAGAAGGCTGCCTGAAGAGAAAGGTCTCTGCCTGTTTGCAGAAGGACAGCAATGATGGGGCCAGCCTAGCTTCCCATGGGAGGGAGTTGCAGAACTTGGGAGCAGCAACATAGAAGGCCCTGTCCTGTGTCCCTACCAGGCAGTGCTGATTCCCTTTTGCTATACAAGCTCCGGTGTTTCTTTTAGGGAGGAAACAACCACAGTGTCATGGGAGGTAGGAGAATAATTGATAGGGAAATGGGGTAAGAGCAAAATTTACCTCTCTTCATCTGCCAGCAAGAGAAAGGCCCCCATTCTCTAACACTCTGTGTGGGGCTTCCCCTGAGGTTGACCTGGAAGCTACAGGAAGTCAAGATGTGGCCCCCAGGCTAGTGTTAAGAATGAACAGGTTTGATACTATCTCTCCAGTCCTGGCTCACCTACATTGACTTCCTGTTTTGTTCTGGGACAGGTTCAGAGTTTTGGTTCTTACTAGAGATTGGGATGAAGCACCAATGTGATGCTTCATCTTCGTTCATAGGCCATCAAACTTGACAACCCATGATCCATGAATTGCCCCCCCCCAGCGGCCCAACGAACCATGAATCAATTCGTTGGTTTGTTGGGTCATTATTTTAAGGCAGCCTGTTGGGTTATAGGAAGAGGAGGGAAGGAATCAAAGCGATCCCCCAGCCCCACTGCCTTTGCAGTCCAGCTGTGGGATGGCTTGGGTCCTGCTTTCCCCCCTCTTCCTATGCCCTGGCGGGGATAGGAAGAGGAGTGTAGCCTGATCTAAGTGACCTTTGCAAAGGCTGTGGGAAGAGGAGGAAAGGGGAACCAACGCCCCATCCCCGGGGGTGGGATTCCCTTTGGGCAGGCTTTAGCAAGCCACCTGAAGGGAAAATCACGCTCTGCTTATGCCCCCAAGGAACAGCCGATCTGCGAGGGCATAAGCAGATAGGGAATGAAGGGATGAATATAAAAGGCTTATATTTGTTGCTTCGTATTTGTCGGGGTCTCTGGGCCTCAAGAATATAAAGGAAGAAATAGCCGATTCATTTTTATATTTGTCCCCTTGTCTAGTTCTTACTTATAAAGGCCTTAACAATCCAGGGCCTTGCTATGTATCAGAGTGTTTTTTTTCCTAAGAACATCAGCCCACACTACCTGATCCTTGCAGACCATGCTTTTGTGGATCGCCACACTAACCTCTACAAGAAATTGAGGGTTCTTAGTTGTGGTACCATTCTTATGGAATGGGGTCCCAATAGAGACCCCCTCCCTTTAATTGTTCTGGAGGATGCTCAAGACAAGGCTGTCCACAGAAACTGTTAAATTTGTCCTCCCTTGAGTCATGATGAATTTATGCTACCTATCTTGCCATTGTTCGGTTTAGTTTTAGGCCTTATGCTAGATTTATTAGATTATATTTTAAGTATTGTTTTTGTTTTATTACTGATGATCTATTTTTATCATATTATATAATACTGTTTCTATCTTCTTTGATTGTAAACCACTTTGATTATAATGCACCAGCATAGTGCCTTGCACTAACTGGATGGTATAAATGTATGGTATACCAAATTGATTGATTGATTGAATTAATGAATGATTAAGGCAGTTCAGAATCTAAGGCATAATGTATGAAGCAGTGTTTCATGCCCAGTACCCACAAAAATGCCACATCATGGTGGTAGAGTGCTCGGCCACTTTCTGCTTGTGGTTATGCACACACCTCTGGGATTCATGGAGCTTGCCTCCAGGGGGAATTCGTGTGAGTTGTAAAACAAATATTATTGTTTCAGCAATTTGCTATAAACATCTTGAGTGTTTGGTTTAACATGGAGTGAAATACAGGATGCTTCATGTCTGGAGTCATGAGAGTATTACTGTATCTTCCTCCAACTGTTCTTTATGCATCAGGCAATGAATCCTCTAGCACAGTGGTCTCCAACCTTAGGTCCCCAGATGTTCTTGGACTAACATGCCCAGAAACCTTCACTCCCTGGACTTCTGGGAGTTGTAGACCAGGAACATCTGGGAACCCAAGATTGGGAAGAACTGCCCTAGCAGATTCCCCTACTAAACAGGCATTCCTCATTCACTTGATCTGTAGAGGCATCCCTCTGACTCCTTAGGAGAGGTGGACCTAGCATTGCTTCCAAAGTAAATGGGGAAAGCCCTCCTTATTAGAATTTCCTGTTTATTTTGGAAACAGCAAGTTTGCAGAGGTGTCAGAGACAGATCAGAAATAGAGTTGACCAACAACCAACCATGTGAGCTTAAATAAAAAAATTTGGCATGGAGACAAGTTGTTTTCTCTTTTTAAAATCACAAAAGATATAGACAAGCAACAGGTCTTGGTGCTACAATGGCTCAAAGTGCTAGATCACTTAGAAACAGAAGAAAGCACAGACACAGGCAGTCTATAAAGACAATAGAAAGGAAATGAATATCTCAGGGTTCACAGCCATGACCAGAGAAATAAACTGAAAAGCAGGTGTCCTATCATCCTGTTTGGAAATTTTCTCTCTATGATAGGACACACTTTCTTCATGAGGAGCAGAGCTTGGCACCGCATTCACTTTCACAAAGCCCTGCTCCCCCTTGTACAAAGAAAGACTTGTGAAGAGAAGAACCACCCAAATCAAGGTGTATAGTCCCCAAAAATCAGTTGTTATTTTGGCAAATGAGGCAGAAATTCTGATAAACACGCCTGCCAATAATAGCAAAGTAAGTAATGTAACAACTTGCTGCCCCTTTTTAAAACCCAAAGGCAACTAAGGGACTACTTCACCCTGTCTAATGGAAGGGCTGGCCCCAGTTGGACATGCAGTCATTCATCTCTACGTTATAGGATAGCACAGTGCCTGGGCCATTCTGCCTCAGCACCCTCTTCAGTCCTGTTCCAAAATATAATGCCCAGCATCCTCCTGCCGACTTACAGCAGTGTAACACAGCTAGTATGACTTTCGGAAGCAAAATGCCTCAAGTTAAGTAATCACCATAGACATTATTTCTTGAATGCAGAGTTGCATAATTCAGCATGTAACTGATAATGTCTACAGTAATTTCTTAGGCTTTTTCCCTCTAAAGGTTAATGCCATTTATGTAGCTACGCAAGAAGATTTTGGCCAATTACTTTTCAAAAAACACTGCCAAAAAGCATCCCAAGTTTGTCTGACTTTTCAAAAAGAGTTCATTCATCCAGTCTACATTTCTTTGAAATGCACACATGCACAAAGACACACGCAAACGCACCAATTTCCTGTTAAAGCAATGACTGAGAATGCGTATACATTCTTTGAGTGGTTCCCACAGCAAAAGAAGAAGAAACACAAAGCAAAAGGTATATCTTTGGTGTTTAACACCCCCCCCAAAGACCTCACAGTAAAAGCAGAACAGAATGTTCCACACCAAACAGTTGTTTTTGAAATACGTCATGCTTCCAAAACACAAGGAATGTAGGTGGCACTTCATCACAGAAGCTATTTAAAAGGAAATGGAAAAATATATGAGTGCCAACAATAACGAGGAAAATATAATTAGCAATCAAGAATTCCAGGAAATCAAGAAGTGGAATTATATTCTGCTATTGAGGGCTGAAATGGGAAGTAAACAACAAGAAAGGTGTTTTTCTTTTCCATGGGAAACCCTGCAGGACAGCCTTGGACTCCTTTGGGATTTATCATAAGGTTCCTTTCCAAAGAGATCTTTCAGGGAAATCTTTGAGTGAGAAAAAAGAGGGACCCCTCCATATTTGGCAAGAATGGGAAACCTGGATGAACATAATAAAGTGACTCAAGGAGTAACTAGGCAGCCAAAGAATTTGATACCAGACCAGAATTGTTTGTTTCAGGCTGCTTGCACTCTTCAGAAATGTAGCTGCTCAATTTTGTACATATTTTAGTTTCCAGACTGTTTATAGAGGCAGCCATATATAGCCAAACAAAGGGTACAACTACACAGTGGGAGAAATACAAATGGATCCCCTGTGAAATCACACCTGGGAAGTCAGATTCCCCTGGGTAACTTCGAGTTTCTCAGTGGGGGGGGGAGAAATTAGCAATCGGCCTTGTTTGCAGCTTGTTAAGGTAGCTCTGCAGTGACTGTCCAGAATTGCAGGAGACATGGCTACATCAGCACTACATTAACAAGCTCCAAAGAGCCATACTAACAAATTCCTGATGAGCAATTTCCTCCTCACTGTCTGCTGACTCCTCACTGTTTTTCCCCTTTGATCTCCAGGTGTCTTAGTGCACGAGCACTTACACCAAGCCCCTTTTTAAAGGGGTTTGGAGACAAAGTGTGTTTGGTTGAGGGGAACTGGCACCCTCACAAATGAACCTTCACTTCCTCTTTCCTCACCTTGATTGAGGAGCCTGTGACAGCCAGTTTTGGTTGTTCATTCAGCCTTGAAGCTGCACTAACTCAAGTAAGCTACTGCTTGGACTGCTGCAAATTCATTCATTTTTTTTAAAAAAGGGGTCATCAGGGGATGTGGAGCTCGGTGTCATCAGTATGCTGATGATACTCAGCTGTACATCTCCTTTCCACCTACCACAGGAGATGCCGTTCTGTCCCTTCAGCGCTGCCTGGGGACCGTACTGCAATGGATGCAGGAGAACGGGCTTAGGCTGAACCCGGACAAGACGGAGGTACTGAGGGTGGGCGCCCCCACAGTCGGGGATTTGGGAAACTCCCTCTTCTTCGGGGGGGGGTAACCCTCCCCGCCAAGGATGGGATCCACAGCCTGGGGATCCATCTGGACCCAGCGCTCACCATGGAATCCCAGGTGGCGTCAGTCGTCCGAACCGCCTTTTACCATCTTAGGCGGATAGCCCAGCTGCGGCCCTATCTCGAGGTGGGGGCGCTCACTACCTTGGTGCATGCGCTTGTAATCTCAAGATTAGACCATTGTAATGCGCTTTACGTGGGGCTGCCTTTGAGGCTGCTGCGGAAACTACAGGTGGTGCAGAATGCGGCGGCCAGACTCCTTAGTGGTGTGAAAAAATACCAACACATTTCCCCCACTCTGGCCGCATTGCATTGGCTGCCCATCCGTTTCCGCATCGACTTCAAAGTGTTGATGCTTACATATAAAGTCCTAAACGGTTTAGGGCCTCGATACTTGGCGGAACGACTACTCCCACCAAGATCTACCTGTGTCACCCGCACAAGCCAGGAGGTGAGACTGAGGAGCCTAACGCCGAGGGAGGCCCGGAAGGAGAAGACAAGAAATCGGGCCTTCTTGGTGGTGGCTCCTCGCCTCTGGAATAACCTCCCTCCTAATATTCGCGCGGCTCCCTCGCTGGGCATTTTCAAAAAACAACTAAAAACATTGATGTTTCGGCAGGCCTTCCCCTTTGTCAGTTCCTGACCTCCCCTCTCCTTCCACTCCCTAGTTCTGTCCCATCTTGCTGTAAGCTTTCCTATGTAAAATTGCCTTTAATTATATCGTTGTTTGTGCTGTTGTAAGCCGCCTAGAGTAATCTTAATTGATTAGATAGGCGGGATATAAATAAAATAAATAAAATAATAAATAAATAGAGTCCCAGTCACAGAGGAAAAAAGTACAGATTAGGGCAACCAATCCCAATATTGGATTCCCAGAAACCTTCTCTACTAGCTGTACTGGCCAGGATTTCTGAGAGTTGTCATCCAAGAACACTGGGGGACCCAAAGTTGGAAAGCACTGGGTTAGGGGGTTAATTCCCCAGGTTAACTCAAATTGATTTGTATGTCATTTAGTCAACAGAAGATAATATGAATTAGGTCCTCCCAATCATGGAGCATTACCTGAATTATTTGCCAGTGTTGTTGCCTCCTGACTGAAACATAGGTGACTGATATCAGATCCAGGAGCAATGCTAATCTTTTTATACATTTAGAATAAGTGTGACCTCTTCTCACTGAGCAGACTGAATCATCCAGCCCCTAACATAACTATCTAAAGGAAAAGTTAGCATATAAGGAACAGAGTTGGCAGTGGAAGCAGAGGGAGATAGCAAAATGTGGTATAAAACCATTTCAAGCTTTTTTCCCCTTAAAATATTTGACATTTCTCCATAATGGAGAATGGATTTACAGAAATGCATTTGGGACAGACTGAAGCTATAAGGATATCTTTCTGTTACTTGTGTGTAAATGAAGGAACAAAGAAGCTTCTAAAACAGATGGCTCATAACATAATTTGAAAATAATTAAGGTTACTTCACTTATTATATCATTCTTTCATCTCCCATTCAGATAAGGAAAACAGAATGCACAAATGGACTATTCAGGCAACATATCCATGTAAAAATCATTGTGTGACTTGAGCCATCTGAACCCATTGATTGGGTTAAAAACAGCCTGATCAATGGATGGGGGCTGATTAACAAGGCTGGTAAAGGAAATCCACCAGATACTCTGTTTACAGATGAACAGCGCAGAAATAAGTTACTTGAAGATTTTGAAAACATTTACCTTATTATGGGGTGGAAGTGGGGAAAAGTATTATGAATCTCTATTTTACTGGGAAAAGTAAGCTTGCTGCAAAGGATTTGTAGAGTCTTATGATGAACTGTTTCCTTCATCCACTGCTGACCTATGATATATAGATCCGGTAATACAAAACATAACTACAGTACATAGTGTTAACTAGGAGTATTATGCCAAGAAATAACTAGAGCTGGGACTGTGCTCTGCTCTCCTTTGATTCATGTCCAAATAAGGGCATGCAGGTTTGGACCAATTCATCCTGTATCCATTTGGTGATGCTCCTAACTTCCATGTCTATGCTACTACTTGTGTGTTACTCTGGGACAACCCCCTTTGCAATGAATGGGGAAATGCAAGCAAACTATAATGGAGGTCCATGATGTTACACAGCTCATTTAGAATTATTTCTAGCACAATTATTTGCCCAGGTCCAGATCACAGGCCACTAACAAAAAGGGACATACAAGAGAGCTATTACAAATTTTGGCAGTAACAACAGTACACCCAAAAGAAAAAGGGAAAATAAAATAGGAGGAAGAGAGAGACAAATACTAATGTCCTAAAGTGATTGTTATAGAGGGGATAGCCGTGTTGGTCTGTGCAAGCATTACAGGTGAAAACAGACATAAAATATCTAATGAAGTGGACTTGTCCACGAAAGCTTGTATTAAAAAATATAAACGTTAATCTTCAAGGCGCCACAATGTTTTTTTCTTTTATTTTCATTTTGTTTTCACTTATAATCCTAAAGTGAAGTTCTGACCTAACCACTCAAAACCCATACAAATTGCAGGCATACGCGCACACACACGTCTAACAGTTTAAATAATAGCAACTAAGAAAGAAAAAAGTGAATTTGACAACATAGGGCCAGCCTACTAAGCTGATTCAAGACCGTCACTTTGTACTGAAGCAAAGCAAAATGCTGCCAAGAACGGCTCAAAGGGGACATACAGCCCAATGAACTCACTCAGCGAGCTTATCCAATTTCTTCATGTTCAAAATGGACAGAACCTATAAATAAATAAATAAATAAAATGACTCTGAGATAAATTGAAACTAAGAGGTCTTTGTATGTGGGTCTAGGGTTTTGAGGCCTCACCTCTTTGTGGTCTAAGCCAAAATCTTGTAGCATATTTACACCACCCAAAGGGAGATATTGTAACTTGTAGTGCCAAATTGGTGCTGATTAATGAGTCTCTCCTTGGATTCCTGGCTGAACACCAAGCCACCTGATTAGCATGCAGTGAGGAATCAAAGTGAAGACTCATTACATGGCATCAATTTGCTGTAGCACTTTATGCCATTTCTCTTCTGCCACTTTAACTATGCAAGAGGATTTGGGCCCATGTCTGAATCCCACTGAATTCAACAATCTTAGTCCTGAATTATGTCAGCACTTCTTTTTGTTGAGAGCTCCTTATATTTCATTTGTGTCTAACAGGCAAATGCAATACGGTTCTCTCTAGCCCTGGAAATAACAAATTTGGCTGGCATAGATGGATGAAAAATGCATTTGTGTTTGTTCTGGAAGAATTTACAAAAATTCTAGAACAATATATTTAGGATGGAAAGACTTTAAGTTTAAACAATATTGACTGTGGAAGAAAGTAATACTGAATGACCTTCTTATTCTCAGTTTATGTGTTGGTTTATGGATAAAAGTCTATAGCTGGTAGAAGGTGAAAACCCTGTTAAAGCTACTCCTGACTCCAGAAAAGCCAATGAAATGAATAATTGGGGTATATGTCTTCATAATGAGGGTCAGATGGGAAACCAAGCAGAGAAAGACAGCCAGGCTGTAAATGAATATGAACATATTTTCTTGTTTGTGAAAGATACAACTAGCCCATGGGACTTTGTTCCTCTCGTGTGCTTTGGATTCAAGGGTGGTTCATCTGAATGTCCTTCATGTGACTGCAGTGTGACTCAACCTTTCAATATCCTTTTTTCATTATGTGAATGAAGTCAGGGAAGCAAAATACTTCTGGGTAGCCTTCTGTCTGAATGAAACAGACTCACAAGCAGTAAGGAATCAAATAGAAGGCCATTATGTATTGATCCTTTGAAATCTCATGCAATTTTATTCCAGTGATAGGCAGACAGATTTGCTCTTGCAATGCTTTTAGAACCCCTCTTGATGTGCATTAGGGCTATAGGCAGTAGCGGTACTGACAATTTGTGACATGCTGTTTGCCTGAAGCTTTTCAAGAGTGCATGTAGATAATTTCCTAATCCATTATTACCAAGCAGAGTTGACACTTTCTGTTGCATTAATTAAGCAGATGCAAAAAAGAAAAAAAAAAGGGCTGCTTGTCTATATAACCACCTTTTCACTGCTTGCTGGTGACAGGGTCATTTATGAAAGGAAGGAACAGGTCTTTTGAATGTTATTTTTCTTTCTTTGGTTGTTTTATCCCTAGATGAGAAGGACATGTGCCTACATTTATCTATATATTCCCCCCCAAAAACCCCTCAGAAATACTATTTTGAAAAACAAAGCAACACACACACCCCACTCTTGAGTTTGTTTTCTGAAGGAAAAAAGGAGAGCATTTTTCATCAGTTGAATTTAACCATTTCAGAGCCCAGAAGTAACATACATTTCTTGTAACTGAGTCTTTCCCTAAAAGCAATGGTACAATATAATGGCACATGGAAAGAACAGGCTGTTTTCTGTCAGTTGTCAACTTTGTTGCGTCAGTAGGTTTTAGGATTTTGACCAAAAACCCTGAATTAGGCCTGTTCTTTTGAACACTGTAGTAAATCTAATTGCAGCTGAATAAAACAAAGGATTTTGAACGACGGTTTAGTATACCATTTGATTTGTTTTGTATTAAAAATAAAATTCAATCTAGTTTTATCATTTATAAAGGAATATGGCTGAGATTCTATTCAGTGCTAGTAAAGCAACAAGCCCCACTGGAATAGGAAAGCGCAATCAATGCATTTGTTAAATCACTATTTGAACAACAGGACTTCATTTGAAGGACCTTTTCAAAGGTGACATGGCTCACATCCTCAGCATGTCTTAATTTAGCATTATCTAGAGGGCATCAGGTTATAACAGATTCTTTTCTAATAATGATCAACATTTGTCATTGACAAAGCATTGCAAGAGCAAATTTGTTGCAATTTTAACAAGCTTACTTTATGTTACTTTTTGTTTTCCATAGTGATGTCATGTTGTGACGTGGTTGTGGCCTGAAGGTGCTGCTGTAACTTGGTGAGGTGTGGCAATGGCTGGTGATGATGTCAACACTGGATGCTGCAAGTATGCCTAGTCTGTTGGCAGAGCAAAATGTAAGTACTGCAGCTAGAACTGTGCTCATGACCTGGGTTCAATCCCAGGTAGCCCGGCTTGAGGTTCACTCAGCCTTCCAGCCTTCTGAGGTCGGTAAAATGAGTACCCAGCCTGCTGGTTGGGGTAATGTATTGCCTGCATAATAAAACTGTAAACCACCCAGAGAGTGCCTTAAGTGCTGTAGGGTGGTGTATCTGCAGAACACTTTGCTTTTTGCTTCAAAATAGTACAGTTGTAGCAAATGATGAATTACAAGTCAGGATACCTTCCTCGGGAAAACTAGTTTCCTCTTCAGCATTTTGGTGTTTCTGTTCTCTGCACTTTTCAGTATAGATGTTTCAATATTCTGTTGCACACGAATAATCAGAGTTTCCAAAGATAACATGCCATTACTGTATATTGTTTAGAATTTATGTTAACTATAAAGGTCTGCGCACTCCTTATTTTAGTAATTGCTGGTACAATGTTCTGACTAACAACTTGATTTCTGTTCCTCAATGCTGATAGGACAGATAAAGCTGATTTACACTGAAGCAGGTTACTGTTCCTTCTAACCCAATACTATTCGTATAATGAAAATCTAGGTATTTCTGGAAAGGTGTGGGACTGCATGAGGAGGAAGTGTCTCCCATCCTGCTGTCATAAGATATGAATCGCCAGAGCACCATGCTAAATAGGGAAAATGTTTAAGCAGACTATTAAATCTCAAGCAAAATGAATTCATACAGAAAAACTTGGGAAAGTTACTTTTTTAGGCTCCAGACTCCGGAGTCACCCAACTAGTATAGCCGGAGCTGTGCTGACTGGTTGATTCTGGGAGTCATAGCTCAAACAAGTCACTTTACTAAACAGTTGAATGAGCTATGTATGAATTACATTCTGAGCACATGACTCTATTCACCACCACACTACAATGTTTTAACTAAGTTTTCATGTAATGCAAAAAAAAAGAAAAGAAAAAAATAGAATCCCTTATCTGCTTGATCAGTGATAGATTACTTCATGTAAAATGTGTATCATTTGTCAATTAAGATCCTCCACTCAGTTCCAAGATGGAAAATAATGCTGTATCTAGGAGGCTGGCAAAACACACAAGCAAATATCCAGCAATCATAGAAAGACTGGCTGATTGATTAAAAAGCTGCACCCAACCCATCAGATGCTTCTAACTTTTAAAAGTCCACACAACAAAGCAGTGTTTATTGCAGTTTACTATGTTCAGCTATCTAACTTGTGCGATTTTGGTAATTTCTGTGGAATTCAGAAGTGCCACAAATGTCAAAAACTATGGTGTGATGGACCAAAATGATCTCTCTGACAGGTGAGGGGAAGAACGTCTGTTTTCTCACACACAAATGAGGTAAGCAACTATCTATATTCCTCATTTATATGGATGAAGAACTAGGCCAGTAGCCTATCATGAATCCACATGTGCACAATGGCAGTTATGGAAATGGGTTCAATTATGTGGTGAAGCACCCGTTACTTGCTGGTCTTGTGGTTTTTACAGGAACAGCACTTCACCAATTAGCTGATTCTGCTTCCATTATTGCTGTTCTGAGCATGGTAATTTGCAGTAGGATACTGGCCCTATTCTTTAATATCTCTGCATTTAGTTGGATCTGCTATGGATCTGCATATGTCAACTGAAATCCCCTACTATGCTTAAAACCCTGTTTCTTAATTAGGCAGTTGATGCTTCATTTGCAGTTTACCTCAAAAGGAGTTCGTAGTTAGAGAGCCGATGCCAAACAACAAAATTAGACTGAATGCAGTGAAACCTAATATACAGTATAAACCTATGCAATCTGGCTAAATTTGAGATGGTTGCTTCAGGAAATTATTTTTCTTAAAGAAAGTAATTCCTTTATAGAACAAATACCTGATCACTAAGTATTTTTTTAAAGGATACTCAGCAGAGATCATGAACGTTGAGAATTAAGTAAGTTCATAGCAGACAAATAGAAAGCTCATAAAATCCACATTGTTTCTAATCATCTTTCTCTGTTTTAAACATTTTTTCATGTAGATATTTGCACTGGGAACAACTGAGACCTGAAGGGACATTGCTATGATACTTGAAAATCTAGTCAAATGGTAAAAATTCAAAAGGAATTTGTAGATTTTGCCCTTGTGCTGGCAAGTGTGAAAATGAGCCAAAACAAAGTATTTAACAAGGGGAGTGAAAGTTCAAAGACTGCATAAACCTGTTAGTTTATAATGAAATAAAAATGTTTATGCTCTCCTTTATTCATATTTTCTCTCAAGTAAATAGAATTATTTGTTGTTGTTTAGTTGTTTAGTCGTGTCCGACTCTTCGTGACCCCATGGACCAGAGCACATCAGGCCCTCCTGTCTTCCACTGCCTCCCAGAGTTGGGTCAAATTCATGTTGGTGGCTTTGATGACACTGTCCAACCATCTCATCCTCTGTTGTCCCCTTCTCCTCCTGCCTTCATGTTTTCCTAACATCAGGGTCTTTTCCAGGGAGTCTTTTCTTCTCATGAGATGGCCAAAGTATTGGACCCTCAGCTTCAGGATCTGTCCTTCCAGTGAACACTCAGGGTTGATTTCCTTCAAAATGGATAGGTTTGATCTCCTTGCAGTCCAGGGGACTCTCAAGAGCCTCCTCCAGCACCATAATTCAAAAACATCAATTCTTCGGCGGTCAGCTTTCTTTATAGTCCAGCTCTCACTTCCATACATCACTACAGGGAAAACCATAGCTTTGACTATTCATACTTTTGTTGGCAAGGTGATGTCTCTGCTTTTTAAGATTCTGTCGAGGTTTGTCATCGCTTTCCTCCCAAGAAGCAGGCATTTGGACTGTGTCATTGAAGACAAGAGGGCCTGATGTGCTCTGGTCCATGGGGTCACAAAGAGTCGGACATGACTTCACAACTAAACAACAACAACAAACATTCTTTTTAAAGCAATATGAAAAAGAATAATGGTTATAATTAAGGGACCCTTCCTCATCAGCTTGTCAGTGGCTGAAGGCCTCTCAGAATAAAAATGTCTTTTCCTGCCAGCAGAAGGGCAACAGGAAAGGGGGCCATCTTAGCCTCCTCAGAAGGGAATTTGATGGCCTGGGAACAGCCACTGAGAAAGCCCTCTCTTGCATCACCACAAAAATGTACCTTTTAAGGTATTGGGACAGAAAAAAAAACCTCTTCTGAGGATCCTAAGGCCTAAGCAGGTTTATATGGACAGATACTGTATTGTCCTTCTAATGGCCTGGATGCATTTCTATAGGGCTATAACCAGCACTTTGAATTAAAACTGAACTGAGCTTAAATCCATCTTTCCACAGATAAGTCTTCCAAGAAAATAAGTAAAGTTGCCATGGATTCAGGCGAGCTGACTAAGGCTTCTGCTTCCTTCGGCTTACCAATTTAGGCATCTGAGATAAAAGGATTTCTGGTTGTAGCCTTGTGGTGAATTGGGGCACAGTAATTTATCTAGGGGACCATTCTGATCAACTGTTTACAAAGGGCATTAAATAAGAATCACAACTTGTAGGCACGTAGCAAAGGGCACTAACAGCTAAGGAAGAATTAGGGTTCAGGGAAAAACAATGCATGCTGCCCTCCAGATTGTGTGTGGGAATCACTATTCCTCCAAATGCTAATGAATTCAAGTTCAGTGGTGAGGCATGATGGGAGAGGACAGGAATGAGAATTCAAATCTGCATGGCTGAAGATTATCCATCCCTGAACACAGAAGTAGTCTAGGTGGGATACAGGTTTCTTATAACATGCAGTTGTTACAGATGTATACCATAACATTATTTGTGTTCCTTTTGCATTTCAGTTATAACAATAAAATTTACTCCCAGTAATATAGCTGGAATTTTTAGTTCTCTCCATGCCTTACAATTATGGTAGAACTAGCATTCATGATTTGTTTTTATGTTGTGAACTGAAATGCAACAAGCCCATCACATCCAAGAATATGACCAATGCCAGAATAATGAGCAGTAATTTGCTGCCAAGAGTTATGTGATTTCCCTGATGCAAATGCGAATCACCAGTTGGATACTGGTCAGTATATCTGTGTACAGTATGTACATATACTGTACATGTATGTGCGTTAAGGCTCTTATGTGCTAGCTTGGGCAAGGATTTGTTCTCAGTGACTCTTGGGTTCCTTCTAGCTACAGTTCCATGATTCTCTGCCTGAAATCCAAATACTGTACACAACTTCAATGCTACATTAAGCTGACAATGTCATCAGTTGCTGTGGTTTTCGGGAAATTAAACATTTCTTATCTCTCTTACTTTGAAGATCTGATTCTCCATTTCATTGTGGGGAAGCTGTTGTGGGGAGGAGACATTTTAATTTTTGAAAAATACTGCTGGCTCTCTTCTAATCTTTAGAGTATAAAGGTGATAGAACAAGTTTCGGAAGAACTGCCCAGGTGCAGGAAGTGGGTCAGATCAGTGATCATCATTAATTTTCTACCTGAGAGATAATTCCCTGTACAAGATTTATTTTGTCTTGTCAATGAACATGCTGCCTTATTTAATCCCAGCAGTAGACTCAGTTCTTCCTTCACTGTTTGCAGCTCTTGTTTCATGGGAGAAACCTAGGAAGGAGATGAATGAATACCATAGGGAAGAATGTTGTGATTTATAGCCTCTTTCTTTTACTCTGTAAGGAAGAAAATAACTCAGAAGATCCAATTCTATGCTTAGAACTTTTTTTATATATAAAGTCCAATTGGAAAAATGTTCTTTCCCTTTCACATTTTGAGATTGTCAGCATTTAATATAGGCAGAGAGCTGTGGTAGCATTTTGAAGAGCTTCAACCAGGTCCTTTCTGTAAACTGTCTTCAAGCTATTATGTGCAGTAATCTCAGCTTCTTCACATTGCTCCTCACCAGAAGTTCCCAAAGGTTTTGGTGCCATGCCCCCTTCTAAGAATATCTGCAATCTGTGAGAGAAGATCGCTAAAATGAAGTTAATAACACACTCTTTAAGATCAAGAAAGAGTCAAGAATGTCTAACAAGCAGGGCTGTATTACCTGCTGAGTGATGTTGCCATTAAAATCAACTACGACAATGTTATAGACAGTTTTGTAGAAAGAAGGGATGGAAAAATTCAAAGGTAATGTTTGTTTGTGCAATGATCTCATTTTCCAAATTGTATGTCTCAGTTTATTTGTGCATTATGAAATGGAATGTATTGCACAAAATATGTGGCTTGGAGTTCACAAAATTCCTAAATCTGGCATTGTATTTTATATCTACACCTCACTCTACACATGCTTAAAAAAAAAAACGCAGGTAATCAAATTATCCAAGTAGACCAGGAGTTCCCAAACTGTATGCTGCAGCTCTCCAGGGCACCCAGGAAACAAGCCAGGAGTGCCATGGGAAAAGGGATGGAACACAGAGTTATGAAGGTTGTGGATGAGCTGTTCACAGCTGTATTTCAAATGGGAACTGTGTGCCAGCCTCTCCTTGCCCCATCTCTATGGTTCCTAGTGGAGGAGCTTGTCAGGTGGCTTCATGGGTTTTCTGCATCAAGACCTGTAAGGAAGTGGGCCCTTGAGGATATTTGGGTAGAGGAGAGGTGGCATGGCTGGGGATGGATGTCAAGATCCTACCCCTTGTGTCAGTGAGACCCCTGTTGGCCCCTCCAAGCAAGGAGAGCTGCGATCAGTGGTCAGAAAATCAAGGAAGCCTTGAGTACAAAATGGGGGAATCACTGATCTAGACAACAACAATTTCTAATGTCAGGTTATGTTGAACAAGTCAGGAAGTATTTTGCCTTAATTCAACCATCTGAGGATCTGTCGTCAGTCCTCATTATTTGATGCAAAATATCATAATTGGTGACAATTTTGCAGTGCCATATAGGTAAGCCTTCCAAAGCTGTCCCAAGATATTTTGCTGCTTGAGGAAAAGAACAAAATGAGTGCCTGCTCAAGGCCCAATAGTCAACTGGAGTGGCAACTGAGCCAACACTGGAGATAAGACAACACCATCTACCACACTTGAAGAAAGCAAGCTGGCTTACAGGGTTCAGGACAGGCCTCACAACATACAATTTTGTTCTCCAACATCTTGTTCTGGCTTTCCATTATCTACGTCTTGAATGTACTGTTTTACTCTGTATAATGGTTGGGCCAGCCCCATCAGATCATTTTTTTAGGCTATGAGAGGCTGGCTGGTTTAGTACAATGAAATTGTTGGAGACAATAGAAGCTGCTTGGAAGAAAGGAGTTTTAGGATTTCTTAAGTTATTTTATCCTGTCTAGTGTATTGGGTAAGCTTGGTACCTAATTACAGAGCCAGAGGTTGAGACAGAGAACTTTTAATAAACCTCTTAGCACAACAGCATGCTACTAGCTTTTATACAGCAAACATCCTCTGTGTGTTACTGTCTGCTACTAGTGCCATGAAGTAAAATTAGAGGTGACTGCACATGTTCCTTTGTTACATGGTTTATATTTGCTTGCTTTGGCTCTATGAAGACTTTTTTTAAATTAAAAAAAATCCCTTTCTCGGGTACACAGAGAAGATGTTGTGCCAGGTGCACAGATTGATGGACTCTGCTAAGGAGCTAAAAACCGAAGGTCAGCTAGATGGCATACATTAAATTAGATATTAAAACAGATGGTGCAAGCACTTGCTATTCCAGCAGGATTGACAAGTGCGTTACCAAGTGCTATGTAAAAAAGCCAAACCCTATCATTTGTCACTGGAAAAAAAATGTAAACACTTCTAAACTTACATTTCTCTTAAAACGAAGTATCCATATTTAGGTGGATTGTTTTATGATTCTGTGAAAAGTGTTTCTAGTAAAGCCAAGGTACAAACTTTGTCTGTGGAGAAAGTGTGACAAAGAGGACACATAAACCCTTCTATAAATCTGAGAGTGTTATGTGCCCTTGGTAAAAAATTCACACCCTCAGATGTGTTTCTCCTCTTCTTTGGGGACTAATGGACCTTTTTACTGCTCACTCTAGTGCCACAATCCCAGAGGCATTCACCAAATGAAATAGGAAGTCCTTCTGCTGCCCCATTATTCCTGCAGAACAGTTCCTGTGCTTCCCTTACTGATCACAAAAGGCAATGAAACAAGAAGCCCCCATGTATATATGTTTCAACTGCTGCTCTTCACATTTAAGGAAGAGTGAAAATTTGAGTTTGGAGAACAAGTGAAAAAAAGAGAGGGGAATGAGAAGAGTGGAGACCTGGGGCTCCATTTTCATGAGAAAGTAGGAAATCCTGCTGGTGCAGGAGGAAATCTCAAGCAAAGTCACAGCACGACTTGAAATGACAAAAACGTTGAGTATTCCCTACATCCCCCCACCTCTCTCTCTCTCTCTCTCTCTCTCTTTCTCTCTCTCTCTCTCTCTCTCTCTCTCTCTCTCTCTCTCTCTGTGTGTGTGTGTGTGTGTGTGTGTGTGTGTGTGTGTGTGTGTGACAGCAACTCTCTGTACTCCATTAGATTGTTGTTATTATAAGTCTAGAAATAACTAGTTGGAAATAATGACCAAATGAATAAGTTATGAATAGTATGTTGGTTGTAATTAAATCCTTTTCCAAACTACTGTGGTCTAGCTACATTACATGACAATTATCAATTAACCAGGGAGAGCTCAGCTCCTTTTGCCGTGTCATGTCACTGAAATGTCATGTAACTCAAATGCTGGTTTATAATTCAAGTGCTGGTTGTAGTTCACACTCTATTGTGACCACTGACGTGACCATAAGGTACATGGGAAGGCAGGAAGCCTTGTGCTACAGGCCAGAAGCTTGCAGTGTTCATATTTTAAAAAAGTAATTGTTAGTTCTGAGAAATCAGAACCTAATGCTTTTCAAAAATTATACCTGTGGCAGCATCTAATTGTTTTCTGGAAGTAAATTTCAAAGCTGAGCTCCCTTTCTAGCCAGGGTAAAAGATAAAGATGGCTCTTTCCATTTTCCTCTTCTTTTTAATTGGATTTTTCAATGCCTGCTCCACCCACTGTTCTAGAAATTGTCCTTCTGTCCTTTTTGTTTACCACAGCACCAAAGGCAAAGGAAAAACAATGGTGGAGCTTTTTGTTGTCACAACAGAAACATCTCCATTAGACTCTTCCTACTAAGGATTGTGTGGTCTAAGATTATGAAAAGGGAGGTCTGCAATAAGCCCTGCAATAGTTCCCTGGAACTAGAGGTGTGGAGATCTGTTTGGGACTATAACTCCTAGACTTTTCTCTCAGGAATCACAGTACCCAAACAAAAATTATTCCAGAATTCTGAATGTCATAAGTCCCAAAGCACAAATGTGCACACTTCTGCCTGGACTGCTCCCTAACTCACTGCTTGAACAAAGAAAATGGTGGACAGGCTGTGTCCAATTGCTGACACAAAGAAATGACAAGAAAGAACAGCCCTCTGCCAAAATATGGATTGTGATGGAGAGAAGATTATTATTATCATAAAAATATTTGAAAATATGGAACACAAGGAAAACCAGAATTTTTTACAAGTCATCATCATCGTCGTTTCCAATATTTTGCTTTTCATTTTGACTTATGTAAGCCCAATATCCATCACATTGCCATGTAGTGAAATGAATTACAGTATTCATCTCCAGATCTGTAGAAAGCAGAGCTGCTTGGTTGAGACCTGAGCAATTATTTTGCTGAGAAAATAAGACTTCCCCAGACTGGTGTTATAACTCAGTGTAGCAATTCCTATTGCCCATGGTAAGCTTGTGAGAAGGGTGCTAAGTCAAAGTCTAAGGGAGAAAAGGTCTCCTCAGAACTCATTTACCCTCTGCATTCACATGTAATATAAGATTACAGGCTTGGAAGCTGGAAATGAATCAAGTTTTTATTGGGTTAGAGGACAGACTTTAGCTGTGACACACTGAAGGCTTACCAGTACCACTATCAATATATTACATAAATATAGGGCAGAATACAGCTGAAATAGTAAATAATGTAAATAATGTAAGGATAATAAATTGCATAAATGCAGGCCTTCATGTCCTCTCAATATACTCTCTGATGCACAGTAAGTATCTGATACTTGCATACCTTTCTCACATGAAGGGAAATCGCATTATGATTATTTTTTCCGGAATGCAGAAAATGTGCAAAGCTAATATGAATGTCCTGAAATGTTGCCAATTTTCTGGGTGGTGGCAGTTTGACATTATTGCCAAGCCTTTGCACATGTTAAAAAGACTGACAACAGATGCCAACACGTGCTTATAGAGAAAGGATTCCATTGAGAATAAAGGATAGCAAAAAGGGCACCAAAGTATAGTGCTTGGCTTCATGGCTTGGCTCAAGTCGGCTGGTGTGGACTACATAGGGTTGCTAGGAGGTCCACTTGCCAAATGGCATAAGGACCTCAAGTGACTGTAGTTGCCCTGCACCAGCCTGCTGTCAGTTTTCCAGTATTGTGAAGAAGAGAAACATTTCAAGATCTTGGAAGGTTAAATACTTTCTTGTTACAACCTTTTTTTTTTTTAAAAAAAAAGACAAATGGAAAAGTTCCTCCTGGAAGGAGAAGGAAGACAGGTAGAAGCAAAGGTGGGAATTTTTGTTTGCTTTTCTCCTAAAGGTCTAATCAAGAACCTGCCTGCAACCAACTTTCTTCTTAAGCCACTTCATGATACTGGCAAATTGACAGTGGATGTTTTATTCATTTCCAGCAATTGCACACTCTGTAAACAAACCAAAACAGAGGGAGTCTTCTCTGCATGAAAAACGTAGAAGCCCCTGACAGGGACCAGAAAGGTGTGGGTAGGAACATTCTGGGGATGGGGTGGTTTGTACCAGCAAAGACATAATCTGATCTCCATCTTTAGGAGCAAACCAGCCCATTTGCACAGCAGACCAAAGAGTGGGCTAAATGCCCCTGTAGTTACCCTCCATGTTGCATTGCTATTGAAAATATTTAAAAGAGTCTCCCCGCCCCACTCCCACCCCCATTTTGTGGAATCCATTTGTTCTCTGTTGATTGTCTTACAAATGGACTTAATCCACTTTGTTACTGGCCAACGTTACAGCATGCAGCATAAAGAACAGTTTTATTTTATCAAGGAGGTGGCTTTAAGGCTTGGGCACTCGTGTCGACCCATTCCCAGCTGGTACTAGTCCAGGACTCATTTGCTCAACACAAAAGGTGTTTTCATGTGTGTGGCTTCTGCGCATACACAAAAATCCAGCAGCAATAGCAGGAACTGAGGAGAGAGTCAGTGGTAGATGCGTTTCGGTCCCCTGTGCCATCTGAAGCAAGACAGGGAGGGGAATGTCATCACCACAAGTCTACTTGCTGAGCAAGGCCTAGCAAGGGGTTGAAGATGTGGAAGCCACTGTTGGTAGGTGGCAAGTCGGGCACAAGGCCCACCAACAGTGTAGGGTTTGGGAACGCTCCAGTGATATCATGTGTGCTGAAAGCAACCTCTTTGCTGGCATATTTTGCAATCTGTATGGCTGCTGACACCCCTCCCCCAAGTCAATTTTTGGTTTCTATATGACCTGGTTAGCTGGATTTCACCAGATAATTAGAACAGAAGATCCTTAAGGGCTGACCATGTATGGTTGTCATAGCAGGAATATCCCCTCAGCTCCACAGAATATGCAAACCAGCTTGCATTGAGTTGTGATTGGTCAATCATGTATCTCCAACACTACCAAGCTTTCAACTCCAATTAACAAATGTCTGTTTCTGCCCTAGATGGATACCTTTGGAGACAGACAATCTGAAGGTTGGCAGTGCATGACCAGTGCTGATGGAGACCAATTGTTGTGCCTCTAGTAAGGGAGAAATGAATCTATTTTCCCTCCTGTCATAACATCTTCACAGTGTTGCCTGGAAGAACTCTTCAGGACAGTGAATGGCCTAATTAATCTAGGCTGTCTTGCCTCAGACATTCAGTCATATTTTGCTTGCTGTGATAAATCCACTACCTTCTTCAGAAGCAAAAGCACCTAATGTTTTTGCCTGGTTTAGGGCAAGCAATAGTATACTTCCATCGTTTCTGTACTGACATAAGCCAGAGATTTGCATTTCCTCCATATCTTCCAATAAATTTCTGTAGCCTTTGTCTACTGATGTGGTAGGCATGACTGGCATGAAGCAAATACATAACCCATGACAGACATCTGGAAGATGGTAGAATCTTCCTTGACTGGATTTACCAATATACCTTTTTTGGGGAGTATCATGCCTAATGATCTTAATCATAGATGTAGCCAGTAAGTTAGACGCCTTCCAACCTGAGGGGCTCATCTTCCAGTGTCATATCTTTTAGCCTTTTGTTTCTATCTATAGAGTTTTCTTGGCAAAAATACTGGAATGGCTTGCCAGTTCCTGCTCCAGGTGGATCGCGTTTAGTCAGAACTCTCCACTATGACGTGTTCGCCTTGGGTGGCCTTGCACAGCATAGCCCATGGATTCTCTGAATTACTGAAGCTCCTTTGCCATGACAAGGCAGCAATCCATGAAGGGAGAATCCATGAAGAAAGCAGGAAAAACCACTGGGCTAGTCAGGTATAATCTAAACCAAATCCGTTAGGAATACACAGTGGAAGTGAAGAACAGATTTAAGGAACTAGATTTGGTGGACAGAGTGCCTGAAGAACTATGGATGGAGGCTGGCAACATTGTACAGGAGGCAGCAGCACAAACCATCCCAAAGAAAAGGAAATGCAAGAAAGCAAGGTGGCTGTCCAACGAGGCCTTACAAATATCAGAGAAGAGAAGGGAAACAAAATGCAAGGGAGATGGGGAAAGTTACAGAAAATGGAATGCAGACTTCCAAGAATAGCAAGGAGAGACAAGAAGGCCTTCTTAAATGAACAGTGCAAAGATATAGAGGAAAATAATAGAAAAGGAAAAACCAGAGATCTGTTAAAGAAAACTTAGCAGTGGCCAGAGGATTGGGAAAGATCAGTCTACATCCCAATCCCAAGGAAGGGCAGTGTGCCAAAGAATGGTCCAGCTGCCGTACAATTGCACTCATTTCACACGCTAGCAAGGATATGCTCAAAATCCTACAAGGTAGGCTTCAGCAGTATGCAGACTGAGAACCCCCAGAAGTACAAGCTGGATTTCAAAGGGTAAGAGGAACTAGAGACCAAATTGCTAACATGCTCTGGATTATGAAGAAAGCCAGAGAGTTCCAGAAAAACATCTACTTCTGCTTCACTGAATATGCAAAAGCCTTTGACTGTGTGGACCACAACAAACTATGGCAAGTCCTTAAAGAAATGGGAGTGCCTGACCACCTTATCTATCTCCTGAGAAACCTATATGTGGGACAGGAATCATCAGTTAGAACTGGATATGGAACAACTGATTGGTTCAAAATTGGGTAAGGAGTACGACAAGGCTGTACATTGTCCCCCTATGGTTTTTCCTGTAGTGATGTATGGAAGTGAGAGCTGGACCATAAAGAAAGCTGACCGCCGAAGCATTTATGCTTTTGAATTGTGGTGCTGGAGGAGACTCTTGAGAGTCCCCTAGACTGCAAGGAGAACAATCCTATCCATTTTGAAGGAAATCAACCCTGAGTGCTCACTGAAGGGACAGATCCTGAAGCTGAGGGTCCAATACTTTGGCCATCTCATGAGAAGAGAAGACTCCCTGGAAAAGACCCTGATGTTGGGAAAGAGTGAAGGCAAAAGGAGAAGGGGATGACAGAGGACGAGATGACTGGACAATGTCATCGAAGCAACCAACATGAATTTGACCAAACTCTGGGAGGCAGTGGAAGACAGGAGGGCCTGGCATGCTCTGGTACATGGGATCACAAAGAGTCAGACATGACTTAACGACTAAACAACAAAAGCCACTAAGTTCCCATCTTGTTTATTTCTAAAGTAGTCTTGTGCTTCATATTCCACTTCTTTTCAGAAGGCTGCAATTTCTGAAAGTGCTGATTATTTCTTTTGGCTGGAGATGTTTTTGAACCAATGGATCACAACATTTTGGCCATTTCTCTGAGACTTCATGACAGGGCTACAAGTTCAGATATTACTGTGAGAGAGGCAATATTTTTGCCCTTTGACAGAACAAATATGTAAATTTAGTAAACCACTTTTGATCATAGAATCACAGATCCACAGAATCATAGAATCCTGAGGTTGGAAGGGGCCTATAAGGCTGTCCAGTCCAACTCTCTGCTCAATTCAGGAATGCGAATCAAAGGATATTTGTCAGATTGTGTCTAAATTTCTCTTGAATTCTTCCAGTGTTGGTGCACTCACCATCTCTTGAGGTAATGGTTGCATTACTGTACTGCTCTAATTGTTAGGATGTTTTTCCTGATATTCAACCAAAATCTGGCTTCCTGTAACTTGAGCCCATTGTTGCATGTCCTGTACTCTGGGGTTGATCAAGAAGAGATCCTGCCCCTCCTCTAGCCTTTCAAGTATTTGAAAAATGCTATCCTATCTCCCCTCAGTTTTCTTTTCTCAAGGCTAAACATGTCCAGTTCTTTCAATCTTTCCTCATAGGGCTTGGTTTCCAGCCCCCAATCATCCTTGCTACCCTGAACTTGTTCCAATTTGAGAGCATCCTTCTTGAAGTGAGGCATCCAGTACTCAATATGAGGCCTAGCCAGTGCCAAATAGAGGGGAACTAGTACCTCATGGGATTTGGAGACTATCATACAGTATGTGGCAATGGATCATTTTAGGTGCAACAATTTACATGTTGCCCTGAATGCAACATTATTCTTAAAATAGTTCAGCACAGGAGTGAGCAATATCTGGTTGCTGAGGGGTGGGCACATTGAAACACACGGAGAAATATGGTAGGTAGGTAGATATTTTATTGAAGACCTTTTCAAATACAATAAACACAAACTAATAACAAAAATGACAAAAAGCATTAAGCTCACAAAGGGTTAAAATGAAAAAAAAAAAAACTAAAATTATATGTAATAAAACTGGCAATACAATAAATAATAAGCCTAAGCTCTTCCACTTAGGCTGCCGAATATATACAAAATCCATCTTATACTGGGAGGCCCTGAAATTGTCCTTGCTGCATCATCATATCCATTTGCTCAAACTGAAGACAAGTGAAGTCATACACAATCCTTTTTTCTTTGGGTAATAGAAGTATTTTTCCTCCTGAAATTGGGTTTTAGTCCTTGCCAATCATTTCATAGATCTTACAGGTAACATATCAGCTCTATCTGACTATGTTCTAATATCTTTTATTGTAAAATTTTGATATTGAACACATTTACAGCCTCGACAGTAAAACCATGATTTGAAAGCAATTTTGAAAAATTAAAGAACCAAGTTGCTGTTTGTGAGACCGGTCCCACTTCCCCTGCTGGCAAGAGTGATCTTCATTCATTCATTTTAGTATTTCTTCACTGGTCACCTTCTTGATCCAGGAAATTCTTAGCATTCTGTGAGAAATCCAGACAGCATACCATGTTGTCTCTATTTCCATACCATACTGTAGAACTGAGAATACACAGCACCCACAGTACATATTGGATTGTCCATTGTACTGTCTCTTAGGCAGCCATAGGCATTGGGTTTACTCTTCCACCCAGGTCCCAAATTCAAGCATTGACTCCTGACTCCAGATTGAGAAACCCTAAACCGGAGTGAGGTTTTCAACAGGTGAACAGGGCAAGATCTAGGTATCATTCCTTGATCTGAAACCTTTTAAAAAAAGACATATAAGTGGAAAGAACTAGAAAATGTATAAAGGAGAAATGAACTTCTTTGCTGAGGTGTGCTAACTTGGATCTTTTTTAATGGAGTGGAGGCCAAGGCTCAAATTAAAATAGAACAAGTACACATGAGCTTCTAAAATTCATCTGTTGTACCTTGATAGTCTGAGACAACTGGCATTAACATCCACCTAGAATATAAGAGTGTTAAGGTAAAATCTGTTTTATCCTAATTGCCTGAACTCCCGCACTGGCCTTCATGGCTTTTTTTTTGCTGTAGTGAGTAAAAATGAAGGTCTACATCTGCAAAGAAAAAGATGAAATATTAAGAAAGTGTTGATGGAGCATACAAATAATATTAAATAAGGAAAATTCATGGGTAATGTACTTTTTAAAATAGTTATGAGGTGGGATAAGGTGATTTGACAAATATCTCATTTCAGCATAAAATTGACTTTGAAGGAAGCTGCTTCTTAAGCATTAGATTTGATTTTGCCCCATCAGCCCTCAAAACATTATAATTTAAAGTAATGCAAGCAAAATAATTCATTTCTCATGTCAAAATACCTTGGTTGCTTAAAAAAAACAACACACAAACAAGCCAACATACCAATTTTCTACAACACATTTTGGCATGAATAATTCATGGAAGACCCAGGGAAAATATTGTATGCAACACATTTCTTTCAAAGTGCTCTTTTCTTTAAATGTTTCAGCACTTCAGAGAGATCTAGTATTACAAATAAGAGAGGAACAGCGGCTGACCTTAAAAAGGAAGGATTTAATGTGCTCCGCCCTCTATCAAACTGCAGGACATCTTGTTCAATAAACACAACATGCACTCTATAATAGTATGTCTGGGTTCAAAGTCCTTTTTTACTGCAGCCATGTGGGGCAAATCTCCAGGGATATTTTTTTGTCATCCATCTCTTTTCCTTCAACAATGGTATCCCCACACATTAGAAGCTTGTGTGTCTGTCTGTCTGCCTATGTATCATAACCAGAGCTTGGAGCCATGATCATGTAGAGCTTTGAAATTAGACCCCTGGATTTTGCAAGCTTTTCTCCATCCCTTTCGTATAAAACAGAAACAACTCCATTAATTTTGATCAGTAAAATCTAGTCATTGCTTGTGGTATATCTTTAGGATTACAGCTCCTAAAATGCTAGATTCTCATTTTTGGATAGATTGCTCTTGCTGCTTCATACTCAATGAAGCTGCAGTTGAAAACCTAGGGGTCTCTAACCAGTGTTAACTTTTCCGGTGTGGAATATCTTTATGTTTTACAATTAGAGCTAACTTCATATTGTCCATATCAGTGAAATCATATGCACACCTTTATCACAAGTTGAGTAAAAAGCATAGCCATGAACATTGATACAGTTTACCAAGAGCTCAATTTTGGCTCTTAGAATATCACTTGTTTAAAAGAAAGATTGTGGCTAAGCTTCTTGCCCCATTAAAGGCATCATTATGAAGCTGCCATAAGTTTTTAAAACTAACAACAGGAATGGGAAATAAATGGAGCTGATCTTCATGGTTTAACTACTTCCTGTGGTCCCAGTGAAAATCCTTTCCCTGGTGCTCTTAGGTCCACTGGCAGCAGTGAGAGTTATTTTTCTGGAGCTACCACCTTGAAGGAAGGATGTTTGTAAAAACCATGCCAAAGGTCCCAAGATCTTGCTATTCCAGAGTTTGGACCAACAATGCTCAGCATACTCAGCATCTGGCCTTGTTGTCGTTTAGTCGTGTCCGACTCTTCGTGACCCCATGGACCAGAGCACGCCAGGCCCTCCTATCTTCCACTGCCTCCCAGAGTTGTGTCAAATTCATGTTGGTCGCTTCTATGACACTGTCCAACCATCTCATTCTCTGTCATCTCCTTCTCCTCTTGCCTTCACACTTTCCCAACATCAAGGTCTTTTCCAAGGAGTCTTCTCTTCTCATGAGATGGCCAAAGTACTGGAGCCTCAGCTTCAGGATCTGTATTTCCAATGACCACTCAGGTTTGATTTCCTTTAGAATCGATAGGTTTGTTCTCCTTGCAGTCCAAGGTACTCTCAAGAGCCTCCTCCAGCACCACAATTCAAAGGCATCAATTCTTCGGCGGTCAGCTTTCTTTATGGTCCAGTTCTCACTTTCATACATCACTACAGGAGAAACCATAGCTTTGACTATTTGTACTTTTATTGGCAAGGTGATGTCTCTGCTTTTTAAGATGCTATCAAGGTTTGTCATTGCTTTCCTCCCAAGAAGCAGGCGTCTTTTAATTTTGTGGCTGCTGTCACAATCTGCAATGATCATTGAGCCCAAGAAAGTAAAATTTGTCATTGCCTCCATATCTTCCCCTTCTATTTCCCAGGAGGTGATGGGACCAGTGGCCATGATTTCAGTTTTTTTCATGTTGAGTTTCAGACCATTTTTTGCGCTCTCCTCTTTCACCCTCATTACAAGGTTCTTTAATTCCTCCTCAGTTTTTGCCATCAGAGTGGTATCATCTGCATATCGGAGGTTGTTGATATTTCTTCTGGAAATCTTAATTCCGGTTTGGGATTCCTCCATTCCAGCCTTTCCCATTATGTATTCTGCATATAAGTTAAATAAGCCAGGGGACAATATACAGCATCTGGCCTAGATGCCTTTAAAAGGGGATTGGGAAGATTTCTGGAGGAAAAGTCAATCGCAGGTTACAAGCCATGATGGGGATGCATAATCTCCAGGTTTAAAAGGAAGGTACCTCAAAATGTCAGATGCAAGGGAGTGGTATCAGGAGACAGGTATCTAGTTGTCTCATGTGCTCCCAGAGGCATCTGGTGGGGCCACTGTGAGATAGAGGACACTGGACTAGATGGGCCCTTGGCCTGATCCAGCAGGGCTCTTATGTTCTTCTCCTCAAGAATTCTGGGAGTCCTTTTCTGACAAATACACTTTTCTCAAGCTCTTTAGAGTCTCAATAAAAATTTTCCAAAGAAGAAATGAAACCCCAAATCAAATTGTTAATTAGAAAATAACTGATGGGCTTTCTAATGAGTCACCCAGCATCATGTGTGGTTTGTCAATTGCATTTACCAGGAAGGTTTCATGTATATTTGCCCTAAAGTCAAGATGTTGAGTTAGAAACCCTATAAATCTATCCCACATAATAGACATTCAGGATATTAATAACAACCAGTGGATTTCAGTCTGTTGCAGTTTTTGTTTTCAATGTCTAGTTTACCATTATAATTTCTCAAACTAGGGAAGTACAATGAAACTTCCTCCCCTCCCCCCCATCAGTAGCTCTTCATATGTCCTCAAAACTAACTGTGGAAGAGTTCTGCTGGTGTGAATCCTGGCCATAACATTTTCTTGCTTTTGATACTATTATATTGTCAAAATACAATAGTAAAAACAGAAGCCCAAAGAAAATTGTTATGACCTATCTTCATCCAATTAAAAATATATGGTTTTAATAAATTCCATTCACCCAAAGCTGTTTCTCAAATTGATCACCAATAGGCTAAATGGAGTAGGAGCTTTCTATATGTGAGACATATTTAATGTGGAAAAGAAGAAAAAATCTTTTCACATGCAAATTGCTTCATTAAACAAGATCAGTATGTCAGTTGTTCCATAGAATAACATCAGTCTTGCAGCTAAATAAATATTTTATGTAACCACTACTTTTTTCCACCTAATATTTTGAGAGAATCAAAGGGATTAGCAGCATATTTGTTTGTAAAGCAGGAATCTACATGTGCTTTCAGCAGTGTAGTTTTAATCATCATACTGTCAGCTATAATATTTCAACATATGTACTTCTTCAATGGCAGGAAATTACAGGATTTTAAGGTCTGGGTGTGGGGTAGGTTGCGATTGAATATATGAACATTTTAGGTGTGTGCTTCTTGTTACGACATGCAGAAAATATGCTTATACTGGCTGCCCCAAAAAGAAGAAAATACCAGCCCATCCTGGAATGTGGTTTGAGACTCCAGGAAAGATAGCTAACCCCTATAAACTGTGAAATTCATCTGCTGTTAACTCACCAAAAGGTACGAATATGCATAACAATTTAGAAAATGCAATATAAATGCAGGATGGGAAATAAATCACTGGAGTTTTACTCTGATTTATTTAAATCACCTATGAGTGTGGATCATATTTTTTACTAATGCGAATGGGATCTCATCTGAAAGCTACATCATGGCACATAAACTCTGTCTGTGTTAAGTGCTGTTTTCAATAAGCAAGAAGGTATAAAGACAGGAGGAGCATATGGTAATTAATGACCAAGTTAAGGAGAGTGGGTTGCTATTCACAGGTAGGATGCAGACACAGAAATATTGTGCCATAAAGCTTCCTAGTGATTCATTCTTAAAAGAGTAGTTTACAGTGAAACCCTAAGCATGTCTACCCAGCAGTTAACCTGATGAAGTTTAACAGATTTTACTCCCAGGTAAGCAAGTTGAGGACTGCAGTCTTAACACAGAACTGTCACATTACAATCCATTCATTTTCTTAAGCAATCTGTGTTTTTGGATAAACACTATGAGCAAACCAATATCTTGAAGTCTTTGATGCAAAAGAAAACAAAGATCCAGAGAGAGCCAATACCGTGAGGTGGAAGGAGTGCTGGACTAGCACCTGGGACATTCAGGTTCTAGTCCTTGCTAAGTCATGAAACTCACTGGTAGACCTGAGATCTGTTCCCCTCTCTTAGCCTGACCTATACCATTGGATTGTTCTTGGAAGACTGAAAATGGGGAAGAGGAGAGTCTTGTGAAGAACCTTGAGGTCACTGGAGGAGAGGGATATTTATTTATTTATTAGATTTCTATCCTGCCCATCTAGATCAAAGGTCTACTCTGCAATTTAATCACCTGTTTGGCCAAAATTGGTAAAGTTAAATTCATTGTATTTTCTCTCCACTGCATGGCATACTGGAAACTGTGGCCTTTTTTTTTCATGAGCACCCATTGTTTTTGTTCAGCTGGTAAATATTAATGTTGTTGGTTTTATTTTTGGAGATTTCAATCGCATTGCTTTTTTTTTCATTTTCTGGCACATGCAACCACTTTTATTGGTCCAAAGGGGCAGTAGTGGGTGTGTCCTAGGCTAGGGTGTTACTTGAAATTCTTTTGCAAGTGACATAGCACTGTAGTGATATAACAGCTTGTAAGGCTGCAGTGCGTATCTGACATAATGCTAAATTTGATAAGCATAATTAAAACGTTCTGGAGGAGAAACAAGATGTGCTCACTGGAGGGGGAAAGTCTGGCAAATGCCTACTCCAAAAATGAAATCACAAGAATCATCAAACCAAGAAAACAACACCAAACTGAAGAAGAAAAACAGCCACCCACAAATAAAGTATTTCTGCCATACATCAAAGGGGTCACTTGAAAAAACACAACCTACAAACAGTATTCAAGGCCACCACAAAAATACAACAAATGTTATGGTCAGCAAAGGACAGAAGGGACCCCCTCACCACTGCAGGAGTATACCGGATACTTCGCAATTGTGGCCAGGTATATATTGGAACCACAAAATGAAGCATCCACACCAGAATCAAAGAACATGAGAGACACTGCAGACTAAAACAACCAGAAAATTCTGCAGTAGCTGAACATGCCCTAAAACAAACTGGACATGAAATTCTATTTCAAAATACTGAAATACTGGACAACACCAGCAATCATTACATCAGACTGCACAGGGAAGCCATTGAAATCCACAAGCACCAGCAGAACTTCAACAAAAAAGAGGAAAGTGTGAAGCTCAACAAAACTTGGCTCCCAGCTCTCAAAAATACAGTGTGTGAAAGGACAATGAACTCTACCCAGCCACAAGGACAGGGGATCACTACACACAAAAGACCAGCTAATGACACCCATCAACCACAGTGACAGATACTCTCCTTAGCACAAAAATACACCCACAACAAGACACACTAATCACCCATCTACAGAAAAAGACAAAAGCCTATCTCATAGCCATAAACACTGCACTCCCAAGCCAACTACACCAGAGCAGAGAGTGCTGTCCTCTGAAGATGCCGGCGACAGAGACTGGCGAAGCGTTAGGAAGAACAACCTTCAGAACATGGCCAAAGAGCCCGAGAAACCCACAACAACCATTTGGGGAGAAAGGTAATGAGTATTTTTGCAGGACAATGTAAATGCAACACATTTATTTTGTATAGATCTAGACCAAATGTAATGTCCAGGTTACAAGTCTGTCAACCTTACTCGTAAACTGCTTTGAAAGCAGTGATTCAAGCCATTCTCCTCCTAAAGCTTAGATGCTGTTGGACTCTGATTCATATCAATCCCACCCAATCTGGCCGATAAAGAAAGATCATGGTTGTAGTGCATTAAATGTTTGCAGGGCCTCAGATTCTCCAGCTATAGATTTATCTACTTCTGAAGTGTAATCCAGCACCTGATCTGGCTAAATTTAGCTTGGTGAAGGGTGGGTGGTGGGAGCTCCTTCCTTGACTTCTGTGGACATTTAAAACAGAGCCCTGCTTCTTACAGCCAGCAACGCCAGTGGGATGGCTATGAGTTCCTTCAGTGCTCCATCTCCCATTTTGGCCATAACATTTTTTTTCCTCTTCTAAGTGTTAAACTAAACAAAAAGAAAGGCTCTCAAAGACAGGAATAGAAAGTGAGGAAACAGATCATCAGGTTTGACTGGCCTGTGGAACAATAGTACTCCTCCTTTCCCCTGAGCACTGAGGTACGTAAATGGACAGGGCTGTCTGAACTATGCATCTCTTTTCGTTAAAATTTATACATCACGGGGCAAATGACAGTATGCTGCCTTCACAGTGCAATTGTGGAAAGAAGTTAAAAATAAAGGTGGATAGACCAAAGGACTCAACGAGGAAGACAAATGCAATGGTGTGTGTATGTGTGTATTGAGCAGCGGCTGAAAATCAGACGACCTTTTCAAATGCTAAAATAAGAATTCTAATATCAGAAGACATCTCCAGGAAACAATTTTAAAGTTTAGAAGTGACGGCAGGATCTGAAATTTGTCTGGTTCAGTAAACTGAGGCTGCATCCCTGTTCACTAAGGTAGACATCTTTTTCAGGAGCAGTGGCCATATTGGTTTGCAAATGATCAGTGAGCTCAGAAAATGTCACCCATCCCATTTTCTGCCTCTTCTAGATTAAAGCCTGTTCCTACTGAAATCCTACTCAAGGTTGTGATGGATTCCACCCTCTCCCAAGCAATCCCAAGCAACACTCTTGGCAGCATATCGAATCCCTTGCTGATCACAGCACTCAGAAAACAGCAATCCTATGGAGAATTGCTTGGGGGGAGGGCAAGCTTTAATATTTCACCCCCAAAACCTGACAAAGACCTTGTTTCCTTGTTACAAATAAGAGAGTGAAAACTTAAATCTGTTCTCTACCACTCCACTACTGGGTGACCAGTTGAGCAGAGGGGAAGACTTGAGCACCCCAGGCTCCAGGGGTACAAATTACCCGTGGTGGGGCAGATATGTATTTGCATCTGCTACACATTCTTACTCTTGAACCTCATGGCCTGAACTCTAAACATATGTAGGATTACAGAGTAGTGAATGAACAGGGTGAATATAAAATTTACTACTGTACTTTGAAATTAGCTGTTGTATTCTGTCAAATATGGTGATTGATGCTATCCTGTGACAGTTGTCAAATGTCAAAAGATATTGATGACTGCATGTCATGGTAGTGACTGCAACTGCATGCTGGTGGCCAGATACTGCCTAATAATGACAGCTGTTGCCAATGGCCCATGCTGATGCTCAGGAACAATGTATTCATTGATTCAGCACTGCATATTCACTGAAGAAAGCTAAGGTGAAGGTTGTTTCAGACCTAGGAAGCATGCATGCATGCATATGGATTTGGGATTTGCTGATTCATACCAGAGACCAGTTGAATTCAGCATCCTGTTTCCAATAGTAATCAGTCAGAGGCATATGTGGGACCTCAAACAGAATGTGAGAGAAACATTCCTCGATGCTCTTGTCCCCTTCAAGCTATATACTAAGGATGGGGAACCTCTGGATACCCAGACGTTCCCGAACTACAGTTCCTATCCTCCTTCATCAAGCTGGCTAGGGCTGATGTGATTTGAAGCCCAACAACATCTAGAAGGCCCTCGTGGCTTTCAGAGGCATGCCACTTCTGATTGCAAGGTTACTACACAGCCACAAGATGCTATACAGCAAAGTTTCTCAATCGTTTATGAGTCACAGACCTCTTTTATAACAGCCAAGTAACCTGTGACCCTCACATTTGGGGGGGGGGAAAAGCATTTTTAATGTGGTGAATTATTGTGAGAAGACAAACTTCATTAGAAAAAAACAATAATGCTAGGAAAAGAGGAAGACAGAACTTGAGTTAGATTGACTCAATAGAGAAACCATGGCTTTACTTTACAAGACTGGGGCAGGGCTTATAGGAGTGAGATCTTTCATTAATAGCCTCACCCACAAAAAAGTGGCAGCAATTTGACAGAAGATAAACTGCCACCAAATATCTAATGCCTGATGGTGGGGACCTCTCCCCTCCATGTGGCTGGGCTTGCAATTTGGGTTCCACCTCCTCTCAATCTGCCCCCTCCCCAACTTTTCCTAGCTCCAGCCCAGTTGGGATGGACTTAGCAACTTCACCCATAGGCACAACTGGGGAGGGAATCTCCAGATCCTAGAAAGGAGAGGCAGCTCTTAGGGGAGGAAAAAACACAGTTTTCTCCAAAGAAAGAAAAAAAAAATAGGGACTTTATTTACTGCTTACCCCATCCCACCCACCCTCACCCAGCTCCCTTCCTCTCTAGGAACCCAACTCAGCACCTTTAACCCTTGCTGAGAAAGCAAAGCAACTACAAATCCATTAGCCCTATCACAGGCATACAGATATGGCAACCTCCTCCCCTCTCTCCATATTAATTGGCCCAGCAGCAGGAGGGTGACAAAGTCAAGCTGCCAGTATTGCATTGGCATTCCTACCGAGTCTTTGCTCAAAAATCCATCCCTCGGCAGATTACAAGGGTGGCATTAGAGCTTCAAAGGAGAGCTGGCTTAGCACTGAACTATGTCTCGATAGAAGCCTGATCAACTGAGCAGTTCTGGAAAGGCCTGTGTAATGTCATGGCCTTTTATAACTCAGTCATTATATAAGATACTTTAACATGGGCAAGGAAGACTTAAAAGAAAAGAAAAGTATCAACAGTTGCCCCTTTGAACAGTAAGGCCAATAACCAATCCCCTGCAAAAAAAAAAAAAAATCAGTACAAAGAAGATGTCGTGAAAAATACATATATTGTTCATGCTGTAGAATGCATGTAATATATCTGACATAATGTTCAAAGTTTAATGGTATAAATAAAAAACGGAGTATATTTTCAAGTGGAACTGGATTCAAATAGGGAACCTCTGTTCTGGGGGCAAATCCAGTTCTTCTGGGATCCCAGCCTGCCCTTCTAAGCTTCCCCAGAAAACCATGCCCCATTCTGCATGATACCTTGTGTGATGGTTTCCCAATGTTGTGTAACTTCATCTTACCCCAATTCTTGACCTAGGAAGAAAACCTGTGAGGCTTCTCCTTTTGGCTTCTCCTAATGATAGACCTAGAAGTCTGAGATCCTTCTGCAGAAGCTGTTAATAGAGATAATTTTGTAGAATGCTGCAACTGGGCCTCGGGCACTGGACATTGCCACATGTTACAGGATAATCCAGGGGCCATGGGAACCACAGAAAAGCAGTTTCCCTGCTCCCCGGTTGCCATGAATACTGCCATCTGTGTCCAGTTCAGTGTTCTAAGCCTCGGTCCCTTCCATGGAATTCACTTACAGTCCATCTGCCCAAATATCCCTTAGTCATCATATCCCAAGGCATCAGTTATGAATGTGTGCAGAGAGCACAAGAAATGAGGGACTTTGAGCTAGCTCAACAGCCTCTAGCAACACTTTAATCACAGACAAGTGGCCTTTTGCTGAGGGAATGCATTGCTCAATCCATGTAGGCTGTCTGTGTGAGCAGGAACCCTTTTTTTCTTTTTGTTTTGCATTCTGGCTCTCATATAGATATGGATAAGTCTGGCCGTCTTCAGAGAGTTGTCCTCTGTGATGAACGCAGCAATGGAGGAAGCAGGCCAGAATGTTCTCTCTCCTTATGATAGTCTCTCATTATGATATGTCCTTTAACCATGTGATGGAATATTTTTTAGAAGTTGGCTCAATATAGAGAGAGCATGGTGGAGAGCAGACGAATGCCTGAGCCAGGTAGAGGCAGTTCTGGATCCACAATGAAATGGACTGGTTGAATAATTGAACGGGGTTGAATGATTGAGTGGGACAGTGGTTGTTCGGGATCCATACTGAATTTGGCTAGACTCTTAATTTTCTGTGTTTGCCCTCCTTCATGCCCCACTCCCTTTTTGACAGTTTTTAGAAAAACGTGAGTCAGAGTTACAACTTATTGGTCTTTCATACTGCTCTTTTCTCAAAATTGAATACCAAGAGAGATAGCTCATTACCTACTTTCCCTCAAATTAAAAATTAAGAACAACATTCTTTTTAAAGGCAAGTGATGAAAGGTCCCTCTGAGGCCTCTGTTTAGAGAACTGCAGAATCTAAGATTTATTCATTGTCTAAATGGGCCAGGTTCTTTTAATATGCAAATAACTTCATTAAAGTAGATTAATGGATTGAGTTTCTTTTACTCACCTAGGATTCTGTATGAATCAAAACACAGACTTGAATATTTGTTTGTTAAGCAGACAGCTACATATGGTTTCAGCATAGCTATTCGATTGCCAAACCTAACTTCAAAATTGCAGTGGGGTGTTATTTCTTGGGTTGCTGGACACAAGAAGATTTGGGATCTTGGATGTGGGTTTAATAAGGAAGATTTTTTTATGCATGTGGGGTGTTTAGTGCAGCCTTTCACAACATTGCATCAGTCGGGAGTTTTTACAACCTCACATGCTGCCTGGAGAAAGTGTGTCTGGGAGTGACATTTCTGGGATGGGGTGACTGTCAGTCTATCCAACATGAACCAATCATTCTCTCCTGCATCTAAATTCAAAGAGAGCCCTGCGTCTCTGCTTAGCTCCTTCCTCCTCTTTTGAATCTGCTGAAGTTTGCTGAAAGCAATCATGTTTGTCAGTTTGCCGTTTGATCTGTTTAATTGTAAGTTAGGAAACCTTTTATTCTTTCTTCTACAAATGTCTTGGAGTGAGATAGTGAGACTGTAAGTGTCAGTTCATAAGAAAAGGGGTGGACTGCTGTAGGTAACATGAAGCTATTCTGCTCTGTGAATCCCTGTACAGTACTTCTTATAACGACTCTTATTTACTTCATTCAGTTCCTAAGAAGCTGTAATAAAGTAATTAGAGAAGCACAAGTAGGGATTTGATAAACAAACAAAGCAATCCCCTCTCTCTGCTGTCCGTCAGCCCAAATACAAACAGATAGGAGCTTTACTCTTGTCTGTTTCAAAAAGCCCACTTGATTTTAAATAACACAACACAGACATATAAGATTTTAATTGGTTGGGCTGAATCATCAATTAATTAGGTAGCGTAAATTCAGTACTCAAAATGCATTCGGTTTGGTCAGGAAAGAACATAATTTTAAACTGTCAAATAGACAGAAGTATTTATTAAAGAATTAAATCAACATAACTCTAATATAATATAAATAGATATTTGTACAATTTTTTACTCTAAGCAGTTTCCCTCCCCTTCATTGCATTTCTCTAGAAAAATACTTAAACACATTCTCTAAATTAAAAAAAAAAATTATTATCTCACGTCCTTGAATACAGCTGGTAAAGCACAGAAGTTTTTTTAGTTGTAGTGATATTTCAGCAACGACTATAAAATCAATCATGTAAATGTTTCTTCAGTCCATCATAAATCTCCATCTTGTCTTCTTCCTCTCAGCAGCAAAAACGAACTCTCTCCTTGCTGTTTTTTAAACTGTCTTTTTATCTAGGGAAACTCCCACTCCCTTCGGCCAGCTATATTATTTTTTTTTTCCAGTTACCAGATAAGCAATGTGCAGAAAAAACTAGGTGAAAGTTCTTGCTGCCTAACTTAATTCCTCACACGCCCCCCGAAATTACACAGAAATTCAGATTAGTCTACTTATCTAATTTATAGTAATTTGATACAAGGAATTAAGAAAATATAAAACATGTTATATATCAAAACTCTACTACAAAAGTATATATGAAATAATGAAACACTACATTCTATGAAATTACATCAGATATCTAAGTCAACGCTCAGTGTTGCATGAGTTTTCTTCTTCATACATTCTAGAAAGACTATCTGCTACTATATTCAATTTTCCTGGAATATGTTGGATATTAAAATCAAAATCTTGTAATGCCAAACTCCATCTTAACAATTTTTGGTTATGAGATTTCATACTTTGTAACCACACTAAAGCTCGGTGATCGGTTTGAAGCGTGAATTTGCGCCCCCATAAATACGGTCTCAAAAGATTCAATGCCCAAAAAACTGAAAGTGCCTCTTTTTCAGGAATAGCATAGTGTTTCTCGCGTTCCAGAAGTTTTCTAGAGAAATAGGATATCGGATAAAGGTTTCCATCTTCTCCTTGTTGTAATAAAACAGCTCCTAGACCTAATTCAGATGCATCAGTTTGTAATACGAAAGGTTTGTTGAAATCAGGAGATTTCAAAATAGGTGCATCAACAATTTTAGCTTTTAAGGCATCAAAAGCCTTTTGACATTCAGGAGTCCATTTTACTTTGACAGGTTCTCTTTTTCTAGTTAGCTCTGTCAAAGGTGCTGCCAAATTACTAAAATCCGGAATAAACTTTCTGTAGTAGCCAATTAGACCTAGAAACGAGCATACTTGTTTCTTAGTTTTAGGAATAGGCCAATTATTGATAGCTTGAACTTTTGCTTGTATAGTTTGAATTTCTCCTTGCCCAATCAAATGTCCTAAATACATGACTTTTCCCTGCATCCATTGACATTTACTGGCTTTTACTGTCAGTCCTGCTTGTTGAAGTCTGGACAAAACAGTTTCAATGTGTGCCAAATGAGATTCAAAATCATTACTAAAAATCGCAACATCGTCAAGATAAGCATTAGCATAAGGTAAACCTTGCAAAAGTTTATCAATCATCCTTTGAAATGAAGCACCTGCATTTTTCAAACCAAATGGCATTCTGCGGAACCGGAAAGTTCCCACATGTGTGATGAAAGCGGTCTTATCTCGTGATTCTTCTGCCATATCTAATTGCCAATAAGCATTCTTTAGGTCAAGGATACTTATAAATTTAGCCTTAGCAAGGTGTTCAATCAAATCATCCATTCTAGGCAAAGGGTAAGGATCCGATTTGGTAACACTGTTCAACTTCCTATAATCAACACAAAATCTCACTTCTTCTTGAATTTCACCTGTAGCAGTCTTTTTAGGGACTAGTACCACAGGTGAAGTCCAAGTAGGGCTGATTGCCTCTTCAATAACTCCTAGAGATAACATCTTTTGAATCTCTTGCTCAATTTGTTTAGCATGATTACCAATTGCTCTGTATGGGCTCGACCGTATAGGTTGAGCATCACTATCTGTAGTGATTTCATGACTGACTAAATTTGTGTAACCTGGTTTGTCTGAGAACACATCTTGATGTCGTTCTAGGACCTGGTACAACTGATCCTTCTGATCTTGATTACCTGTTAAGATAATATTATCAGACCAATCACCCGCATCTTGCAATTCTGACAACATATCAATTGGTTCATTGGAAGAATGGAAATACTCAGCATGATATTGAAAAACCATTGCAGATCTATCTTTGTAACGTTTCAGTCTATTGACATGGTAAAGAACAGGTTTCTTTTTAGAATCCAGCATTTTAACAAGATAATTAACATCTCCAAATCTTTGAACAATTTCTCCTGGACCTTCCCAGACCACTTCTAACTTAGAAGGTCTGAGCGGGTTCAGTACTAACACCAAATCACCCACTGCAAATTCTCTGTGTCGGGATTTCTTGTCATGATAGTATTTCTGTTCAGCTTGAGCGTTCATCAAGTTGTCTCTAGCTAACTCTTGAACAGCTAAAAGTTTCTCTTGAAGTTGTCGGACGAATTCTGCAACTGGTGCTGAACTAGATTTGACCGCACCTTCCCATTCGGATTTCAGGATATCCAAAGGTCCTTGAAGATTTCTTCCAAATACCAACTCGCTCGGGGAAAATCCACCTAGTGAAGAATGAGCGGAACTTCTATAGGCAAATAAAGCAAAAGGCAAGAGTTCGTCCCAAATGTTCCCATACTCTTGGGTCATCGTCTTGATCATACGAAGTAAAGTCTGTTGACCTCTTTCCACCATTCCGTGTGATTGAGGATGATGAGAAGTACTGAAGCTAAGGGTGATACCACTTATTTCGCAGATTTTCTTCATGAGTTCACTAGTGAAAGCTCCTGCTTGATCGCAAATGATTTTGGATGGAACACCAATACGTGAGCATAAGTCCACGATGATTCTAGCTATGGTGGTAGCTGACAAGTTGCTGATTGCATAAGCTTCAATCCATCTGCTTGCAGAACAAATAAAAGTGATGATGTACTTCTTCTTGGTCTTAGTAGGGATGAATGGTCCTAACACATCCATTTGTAGATACTTGAACACTTGGTCGGGTATCTCCATAACTTGCACTTCAGCCTTGGTTTGGTCTGTTTGGTGTCCTACTCTTTGGCAAACATCACAGGAACCAACATATTCCTTTACGGCTTTGGAAAGACCAGGCCAGTAAAAATGTTGAGAAATTCTCTTGAGTGTCTTTCTCATACCTTGGTGTCCACTGGAAGGATGATCGTGTGCCATTTCAAGAATTCTCAGTCTCTAATCTGAGGGCACTACTAACTGTCGCACGGGTTGAGCTGCCATAAAATCCTTGGGATAGTACTCACGGTATAACAGTCCATTTTCTCCCCATAGAAAGTATGCTGACTGTTGGACAGGCTGTTGAACGTATTCGTTTGCACGGGTTCTTAAAGATGCTAAAGAGGGATCATTAAATTGCTTTTGTCTAAAGACCTCCGATCCTTTAGGAACGATTTCTTCTATTCCGGCCTCAATTGTAGTTGAGTCATCAGATTCGGTCTCAAAGAGCTGTTGCGGTGTAGACTCTTCTCCTTGAATATCATCAGGAGTAGGCTCTTCCTCTGGAATATCATCTGGAAATACTTGATCTTGTTCATATTCTGAATCTTGTTCCTCATCTGGCTCATAACTTTGATCTGGCTCCTCCTCTTCTGGTTCTAAGTCTAGTTCTTCTATTGGTTCAACTTCTCGCATCTTCTTGCTCTGGGATCGGGTAACTACTTGAATTACAGGTGGACCTTGGCTTTGTATTTCGTCCAACACAGCGAGATCATTTCCTAGAAGAAAGTCAGGTTTCCCCTCATGGGTCAAAATATGTTTTACTCCAGTCCAGGACTTGTATGTAATTTTCAGATACGCGACAGGAATATGTTTTAGCTCATCTCCTTCGCTTGCATAGGTTCTTATGGGGCATCTCAAGTTATACAAGACCAAAGCTGGATCAAGAAACTGACGGCTTATTGAAGAAAGTTCAGCTCCAGAATCTCTGAAAGCACATAAAGCTACATCTCCGGATGGTGTATGCAAAAAAACAGTCTCGGTGAACTTCCTTATAGTCCAGTTCCTTTGGTAATCTGGTATTATGGTGTCAGGATCTAAAATAGAGTATTTTTGTCCATCAGCAGTTTCTCCGATGTAGTCTGAAGTTACAGAATCCATTCGTAAGTTCAAAACACGAGGTACACCATAATTAATTTTGGCTTGAGCCCCATTAGCTTGAGTTGAGGTTCTAGTTGCTCTTCCACCCTCTTGACTATGTGAATGTCGAATGCTTGACTGGAAGGGTACTGATGATGTAGTACTGTGAATATGGTCTTGAACAGTTCCTATTGACTCTATACTCGTATAAGCCATCTTAGGAGCACTAGGTCTGCCTTTGGGTTGTACTGGAGCAGATGTTCTTCTCCCAGGCTCTTTCTCCTGTTTAACCGGAATGTTTAACTTCGGACAGTCTCTTCTCAAATGAGGACCACCACACTCGAAACATTTGAGAGGTGGTCTTGTCTGTCCCGGAGCTATACTCTTACGTGTATCTTCTGTCCTTCGTCTGGGATCTTGCTCAAAAGACTCTCTAGTTTGAAATGAACTCTGTTTCCTGGGGAACGCTGGTGCAGTCTTCGGCCTAACCGTCGGGTCAGGTCGTTTGAAGGAAAGTAACTCATCGGTTCTTAAGGCCAATTCTTGCAGATCCTTGAACCTCTTCTGCATCAAGACACTTCTGATCTCTGCAGGTACTAAAGAAAGAAAATGTTCTTGGTACATCAGTGTTCTCATGTCTTGGAAAGTACTGGCGCCTACTGAGTCTAGCCATTGATCCCCAAGTTTTTCTAACCTATCAGCCATTGCAGAGTAGCACTCATTAGGTTGTTTTTTCAGTTTCCTGAAATTTTGTCTCAAAATTTCTGGAGTGTATCCAAATTTTCGTTTGATATATTCACGAAAAATCTCCCACTCGACGTCCTCATTAGGTACAGTTGCCACAATCTCAGCAAGAAGTCCACTACATTGTGTACGAATCAAAGGTATGTACCATTTCTGAGGGATCTTCAAATCTTGGCAAACTTTCTCATACAAAGATAGGAATGATAAAACGTCCATACCCTCGTGATAAAAAGGTAGGTTATTTCTGTTCACACTGGCAATCGATTTGTCATATTCCTCTTTTCGCTTCCTTTCCTTTTCCATTTGCTGGAGTTTTGCTTCTCTGTACTGTTTGGACAACCTTAACTCCAATTCTCTGATTCTCTTCTCTTGATTTTGGTTAGCAATAAAACTAGCAAACATCTTGGATAGTTTGTCAATTGGGTCTAATTCTTCATCCAGTTGGGATGCTGCTGCTGCTGCTGCTGCTTCTTCATCATCTAACCTTACTTCTTCTCCTCTTTGGTCTTCAATATCTTGATCTTCTTGAACTCCAGCCATCATCTCACTTAGTTGCAACCGTCTGCTTACTGGAGATAGATGAGCTGCACTTTCTGTATCAGCTTCGTAAGAATCTGAAATGTCATGCTGCAATAATGTCTGAAGACCACCAGGTGTCACTTCGACATCTCCTCGGAGCAATGTACCCCGTAGACCACGAGATGTCGCCCTTCTCCTTCTCTCTGATGCCAAAAAAGATGCAAAACTGTCCATGTGCTTTAAAAATGAAATTAGCACATAGGGAAAAAAAAATCACTGCAGAAATGCTTGTGAAGTTCAAGGAATTAACTCAGAGAAAAATGTACATTTAATAAGCCAATTTAACTTTAAAAACGTTCTTTCCTACCAAACTCCTGCATGGCTAATGTTTTTATCAAAGAAAACCCATTAGCTTTTCACTTACTCACACAGCTCTGCTTTAAGCAGACACTGCTTTTAATGCCATAAATCAAATATATAGTAGGCTAACGTCTTACTTTTACGATCGTTGCCTAGCTATAAATCTTCAAACTGTTGCCAGCAAAAATAAACAAAGCACGTGTTTCATCCCACCGCTGCCACCATATAACGACTCTTATTTACTTCATTCAGTTCCTAAGAAGCTGTAATAAAGTAATTAGAGAAGCACAAGTAGGGATTTGATAAACAAACAAAGCAATCCCCTCTCTCTGCTGTCCGTCAGCCCAAATACAAACAGATAGGAGCTTTACTCTTGTCTGTTTCAAAAAGCCCACTTGATTTTAAATAACACAACACAGACATATAAGATTTTAATTGGTTGGGCTGAATCATCAATTAATTAGGTAGCGTAAATTCAGTACTCAAAATGCATTCGGTTTGGTCAGGAAAGAACATAATTTTAAACTGTCAAATAGACAGAAGTATTTATTAAAGAATTAAATCAACATAACTCTAATATAATATAAATAGATATTTGTACAATTTTTTACTCTAAGCAGTTTCCCTCCCCTTCATTGCATTTCTCTAGAAAAATACTTAAACACATTCTCTAAATAAAAAAAAAAAATTATTATCTCACGTCCTTGAATACAGCTGGTAAAGCACAGAAGTTTTTTTAGTTGTAGTGATATTTCAGCAACGACTATAAAATCAATCATGTAAATGTTTCTTCAGTCCATCATAAATCTCCATCTTGTCTTCTTCCTCTCAGCAGCAAAAACGAACTCTCTCCTTGCTGTTTTTTAAACTGTCTTTTTATCTAGGGAAACTCCCACTCCCTTCGGCCAGCTATATTATTTTTTTTTTTCCAGTTACCAGATAAGCAATGTGCAGAAAAAACTAGGTGAAAGTTCTTGCTGCCTAACTTAATTCCTCACACTTCTTTCTGCTGCACAGCTAAAAGAATATAACCAAAAATTCAAAGCTCTGCAGCAGGGGCTTCATATATTGCTGAACTATAACTCCCATCATCCATCACAGTGAACAGCCATAGATGTTGGGAGCTATTGTTCATCAATATCTGGATATTTGGAGTTAGGAAATACTGCCATACTAGCTAAGCATATGAATTGTGAAGATCTGGCTCACATTATATTAGCAGTGAATTTTTGAGGATTGCACAGGCTATAAACAGGAGTGGATGTTATATTCTATGCGATGGAGCCAACTCTATTTCTTTCCAAGTACTTATTAATGTAAAGTATACTTCCTTTCATCAAATTGCATTACAGGTTGTACTGAATCCATTTGTTTCAGTTCTAATAACTCCATTGAATCAATGGGAACCTGGTATGTCAACACTTCTGTGAGTTTTACTGATTCAGCAGTCTACTATTGGTAGAGCCTACTCTTGTTAGAGCAATATTTAACACCAGAGATTGGGGGGGGGGGATATTTTTTGGAAGAGAACTCTAGCTGAGTAATTCTGAGAGTTGTGATCAAAATGAAATAAACATCCCAAACCCTGTTTAAAATGGAATACGGTAAAATATGTTGTTGTTGTTTAGTCGTTAAGTCATGTCCGACTCTCCATGACCCCATGGACCAAAGCATGCCAGGCCCTGCTGCCTTCCACTGCCACCCGGAGTTGGGTAAAATTCATATTGGTAGCGTCAATGACACTGTCCAACCATCTCATCCTCTGTCGTCCCCTTCTCCTCTTGCCTTCACACTTTCCCAACATCAGCGTCTTTTCCAGGGAGTCTTCTCTTCTCATGAGATGACCAAAGTATTGGAGTCTCAGTTTCAGGATCTGTCCTTTCAGTGAGCACTCAGGGTTGATTTCCTTCAAAATGGATAGGATTGTTCTCCTTGCAGTCCAAGGGACTCTCAAAAGTCTTCTCCAGCACCACAATTCAAAAGCATCAATTCTTCAGTGGTTAGCCTTCTTTATGGTCCAGCTCTCACTTCCATACATCGCTACTGGAAAAACCATAGCTTTGACTATGCAGACCTTTGTTGGCAAGGTGATGTTTCTGCTTTTTAAGATGCTGTCTAGGTTTGTCATCACTTTCCTGCCAAGAAGCAGGTGTCTTTTAATTTTGTGGCTGCTGTCAGCATCTGCAGTGATCATGGAGCCCAAGAAAGTAAAATCTGTCACTGCCTCCATATCTTCCCCTTCTGTTTCCCAGGAGGTGATGGGACCAGTGACCATAGTCTTAGTTTTTTTTGATGTTGAGCTTCAGACCATATTTTTCGCTCTCCTCTTTCACCCTCATTAAGAGGTTCTTTAATTCCTCCTCACTTTCTGCCATCAGTGTGGTATCATCTGCACATCTGAAGTTGTTGATATTTCTTCTGGCACTCTTAATTCCGGCTTGGGATTCATCCAGTCCTGCCTTTCACATGAATACAGTAAAATACTAATAATTAAACAGCTTTGGTAAAATATAGCAAATAAATTTTAACTTGGTGTCTAGCTCAGTGGTTTAGGTGTCTGACTGTGGAGCCAGAGGTTGGGAGCTGGATTCCTCACTGTGCCTCCTTGATAGGGGATGGAATTGATGACCCACAGGGTCCCTTCCAGCTCTGCAGTTGTAAGATTATAAAAACCTGTCAGAATGGGAAGCAGCAACTTTGGTACCCACGGCTTTGCTGCCCAATTCATTAAGTTTGGGTAATATGAGATTGGCATATGTGGGGAGAGGACTGAAGAATGGGGAGGAATGCCTGGGTGTGAGCACCCAAGGACCCTATCAGTTTTGCACTGAGTCTGTTTTGCAGTTCCTCCTGCCTTGGTTGGAGTGCTTAGAAGTGGTATGTACACACAGGTAGATAGGTTCATGCCCTTCCAGCAGCAAATACCAGCAGGTTCAGATACTTGAAGTGTTGGCACTCTGGATCAAATCCCCAATCACCCTACCTGGTCAAAGCCCTGCCAGCCATAGGTCTTAAGGGAGGGCTTCCTAAAGTCAAGGCACTACCACTGAATAGGCTATCTCCTTTGGGATGCCATGAACCCATGTCTAGTAAAGAAAGCACTTGCAGGAGGGTTCCCATGAAGGATCTTAAGATATAGGTGGGCTGGGAAGAAGAGAGGTACTTCTTTGGATGCTTAGATGTTAGACCTTTAAGTGTAACATAGGCTGTGAAGAGGACACTAATGACTGTTTGTTCCTCACCCCATCCTTCAGGCAGGGTCTTTGTTTTTGTTTTTCCTTTCCCTAGCTGCCTGACCTTCTTGTCTCATCAAACATATATTTAGACCTCTTTTAAGAGGGGCAGGTTTAAAGACACCCATTTCATAGCACCTAAGAATTGTCTGGGGAAAAGGAAGGCATTGGTTTTGTAAATGACACTACAGCTGGCTATGCGCCATGCTCTGAAAAAGAGGGAATATAGGTTTGTGATAAGTGGAAAGGTCTGCCAAACAGGGCTGTTGTGCTCCAGGTGCTTTTGCTGAAAACCAGAATAGCAGACTCCTCTTAAACCAGGTTAAGCCAAGAAAACTCCATATATGTCTAAGAGCACATCAGGCTTCTTGCAGATGATATATCCATCTGTGTTCTTCAGCCCAGGTGGCCTGACATAAAACACAGTTTCTTAATTAACTGCCACCTATTTGCAATAAGGGACGTGGTGGCGTTGCAGGTTAAGCCAGAGAAGCCTCTGTGCTGCAGGGTCAGAAGACCAGCAGTTGTTGAATCCACGCGATGGAGTGAGCTCTCGTCACTTGTCCCAGTTCCTGCCAACCTAGCAGTTCGAAAGCATGTAAAAATGTGAGGTATCACTCGGTGGGAAGGTAATGGTGTTCCGTGTCTAGTCTCGCTAGCCACATGACCATGGAAACTGGCTTCGGACAAACGCTGGCTCTATGGCTTGGAAATGGGGATCAGCGCTGTGCCCTAGAGTCGGACATGACTGGACTAAATGTCAAGGGGAACCTTTACCTTTACCTATCTGCAATATAGGGATAAAAAATGCTGAACTTTTGTCACCATGTAATTGTGAAGCTGGTGGGTGTGGCATGTGTGAAGCTCTTTGAAAGCTCCAAAGTGCCTTTTAAACCATAAGTATTATTAAAATTAGTTTTGTTTATGGTAGCTGTCACAGCTTGGAAAACTTACTTTTGAGATAACAGCTGAGGCTTAGTTTACTGAGCTGACCTGGATTTCAGTTTGGTGCAGTTTAAACGGTAACTCACTTCTTACAGGAATTCATTACATGTCAACTATCAGATTTTCATGTGTTACGTTTATTATTGATTCCATTTGTTTAATGTTTCCCAGAGAGCTACTTTTCATTGCACATTGGCCCCAGAGTAGAGATAGGACAGAAAAAGAGCCACAGACCTGACTAAGGCCAGTATATTTGCTTTGAGCAAGAGTTTGAACCTCCCAGTTTCCTCACAGCCACATTTATTTTAGAGACCATCTCCCACAAACTGTCCTACGCCTCATGGTACTGACCTGGAATGTATTAGAACCAATCAGCAATGACCCATCAGTGAGCTTTTGATTTGCAGACTGTGTACAACTGGGAAGGAAAAAATGCAGATATGTCACCAATTTCTTGCCCTTGAGAGTGAGGAGGAGTTCATTTTTCCCACCAGAAATCCTGCAAGCTTCCCTTGACATTCCCTGGATGTTTCCCCAAGCAGAAACCTGCAAATCTCCTTTAGTGTCTTTAGTGCAAACTTAGTGTCAAACCAACAAAACTTGTAGCCAGTTTCAAAGTATGATGTGCAAATTTCAGTGGAATGTCTCAGGTCTTGCAATTGACTTGTCATTGTTTCATGTCATTATTTCCCTGTCTTGTGTGACACTCTTATTTTGAGGACTTGTGGTATTGGATGTTGATGTAGGTAGTGGTCTGGGAGCTGTAGTCCAAAAAAGTACCTTTTTCAAGCTTCGTGCTAAATTAAGGCTATAGATAGTCATGCCTGTATTCTTATGTGATCATCTTGTTTAGGATTCTGCTCCCATGTGATGGCTTTCACAAAAAGATTTGAGTCGAACTGATAAAGAAAACTGGCATAGAGCACACAGTAACTCATTCTGTCAGGGATTTGGCATGGCATTCAAGAGAAACCAATTATGATTTATGTCAATACAGCACAGATAATTTCCTATTGATTGACTGCCAGAGCCTTGATAAAATAATGAGTTAGGCCCAGAGCCACTGAGCCAATTTTTCTGAGGCTTCAGAGGACCTGTGATTCTATTCTGCCTGCCCTTGACAAAGGTTCCCTCAGAACTTGCAAATAATTTGAGCTGATGAATGCTTCTGTCAAATATGTAAATTTCAATAAACAAAAGTAGCCGTTTTCATTTCCTGGGTTTGTCTTGTCTTCATTTTAACACCCAGGCTCATTTAGCTTTTATGCTGGCTCAAAGGCTGGGCCCAATAACCACATTTTAAAATTTGGGTTTGAACCAAGGCAAAAATCCCAGGTACCATCTGCCAGTTGCAAGTTCTCAAGTTCTCAAGGAAGATCAGTACTGTCTTTGTGAAGAATGAATGAATAATTATAACAAGTTTTCCTTGCTCTATCCGCAAGGAACTTATAATGATAACACCGTAACTTGGCAGATTTTCTAGCACCTTACCAGCATGGTGTCCAGAACTCATGAAGTCTCTTGCCATTTTGTATAGCTGCAGCTATATCTAAATATTTATTTATTTACATTTTTATGCCACCCATCTAGCTGTCAGGCCACTGCTTTGGGTGGTTTACAATAACAGTAAAATAGAATATCTAGCAGAACACCAATATAGACAAAATTCTTGAGTGAGTCAACTGGCTGGATCCAGTAATTAGAAACTGATGGCATGGTATCATTTTGATACCAGGAGTGGGCCAAGGTGCCTGCCACCCGTGAAAGAACAGAAAGTGCTGAGCCACCAACTCCCCATTCCACCCTCCACATAAATTAAACTCATTTTCTTTTTCTCATTTTGCAGCAGCATTTGTTTCCACAAGAGAAACAAGAAGGGGCAGAAGCTCTTCCTGGAGCGCCATCTTCCTAGAACTTGCTCCTTTTCTTGGATGCTGGTTCCAAGAAGGCCCTCAAAACTAAGGCCTGAGGGGAATATCTCACAAGGCAATCTCAGAGAGTTTCCTTTCCCTCATGACTTGGTTCTGATGCCTTCCTTGGAACTGGCATTCAAGAAAAGCAGTTCTCATCTCAGAAAAGCAGTCCTTTGCTTCTGAATGTTTCACCACCTCTGCTTGTTTCTTTAATGGTGGGCAGACACTTCTGTGAAGTCAGAGAAGGAAATCGAACATAATGTGTGTACAATGGGGACAGTGGCACTAGTCTGAGACAGCGGCAAGGAAGTGGAGCTGTCACACACACACCGGTGCCCCACTTGCATGAGATGATTACTAAGTGGTTTTAAAGGATGAGCCCAGTCCTATATAGTTCCAAACTACTGAACCTTCTATAGATAACTGTAGCTTCTTTTATTTTCTCTTGATGATGTTCAATCACTTGTACAAAAGAAATCCCAGTCCTTTATTAAGCAGAATCACCCTCATTCCATGTCAAACTTTCCCATGAGGTCTAGAGATGTGCCAGCTCTTTGAAGTGAGGAATAACGAGGTACAATGACAGATTGCCAGATATTTCTACACTACAGATAGCTGTCCTTAGAAGAGAGAATCCCCCAAATCCTGACAATGTCTCTTTACCACAGCAGGAGCTTCTCAGATCTCCTTCAGTTTGTAAATTAGCTTGTTTCATCTGTGGTTGGTCGTCAGGAGGTAAACACACGCTTCAGCTGCAATTATGATCACCTAAACAGGATAGTCTGCCAGAATTATACCTCTAGAATGAATGTGTTCCATCCCTAGTGAAAGCTATCTGTAATGTGTACTTTGGCTCTAAAAACTGGTACATTGTATCTTAAAATAGTGAGCCATGGTGGCACTGGAATGGCTTTCAGTCCCATTCTTGCTTTGCCGCATCCCACCTATGAGATATATAGATCTGCCTAAGTTGTTATGCTCTGTCCATAGCTGCACAACAACTTGCAAGGAGAGAATGAACAAGTTTTACTACCTGGTTGATTTTTATCTGAGCCAGGAGCCAGGCAAAGGCAATACACTTTGATGGTTTACTACTACTTTCCTTGAGCCGGGAGACATGTCAAAGGCAATATACATTGAAGGTTTACTACTTTCCTTGAGTCAGGAGTCACACAAAGATAATTTGAAAAGCAATGAACTGGGACGTTACCTAGGTGATCAGCAGGTGAGACACCAGATTAAGATACACCCACCCTCTTCAAGAGTAACTTCCAAATCAGCAGCGGTAATTGAAGGTGACATTGGTGGAAGAGACAACTGCAATGACACTGAAGCTAATTTTTCATTAATAGTGTGCAGAAGTGACAATGGTAAATGACTAGTGAACTTTTCTTACCTTGAAAGTAGGAGGCAATGGTAAACTACTGCTGAACTTTCCTTTCCTTGAAAACTGTATGATGAGGCAGTGAAGCAAGAGACAGTGCTGGAAGAAGAAACTTGGAAATCACTCAATCAGCTACTGGGGAAGAACAAAGAATAAGTACAAAATATCACTGTAGTCACTCATGACACAACTAGATTAAAGCTGAAAGGATGTCTAGCAGCTGACAAGCACAGGGAAAAAAAGAAAGTTTGATGTTGCACATTGGAACATGGAAGGTGATAAGTAAGAATTAAGGTAGATTGGAAAATGTAAAGCAAGAAATGGAATGTATAAACATTACAATTTTTGGTGTCAATGAACTACATTGAACTGGAATGGGGCATTTTCAGTCAGACACGTACAAAGTGTTCTACTCTGGAAATGACAGACTTAATAAAAATGGAGTGGTTCTAATACTGAGGTAAGATGTAGCACAGTCAACTGGGGCTATAATACAAGGTCTGAAGAAATAATATCTTGGAAACCCCTCGGAAAACCTATCAATGTAACCATCATTCAAGTCTATGCGCCAATTACAGATGATGAAGAAGATGAAATGGAAAGCTTTTATGCAAGCATCCAAGAAGAAATTAATTGTGCACAAAAACAAGACATGCTTATAAATATAGGTACCTGAAATGTGACAATGGAGAACAACGCAGAACTGAATATTGTTGGAATATCTGGCCTAGGAGTCAGAAATGAAACAGGAGAATGACCCATAGATTTATGTGAAGCCAACAAACTATTGCAAATGCATCATGCTTCAAGCAACCAAACAGATGATTATACAGTATACACGTGGACATCTCCAGATGCTAAATTATTGGCAAAGCACTGGGTGACCACACACTGGGGCCTGAGAGACTGGGAGAAGAGACTCTTGGAAGATCTTAAAAAACAGATGGAGTTGGGTGTCATTGGCACACAGGTGGTACCAGACTACAAAATTCTGGACAGCCTCTTTTAGGCTTTTCTTGTGTATGGGAAATCATAGAACCCTGAGACATTCCACAGGCTAAATGGTCAAGGTGTTGGACAGGAGTCCCCCAGCACCACTACCATTCACAAAGTGACACCATGCAAGGGAAAATCCAAGAAGCAGACTTTTTTTTCATCAATTAATCATTTCTCACCCCCAAAAAGCCATTGTCAAGGCTGTTTTTCAACATGTGTGAATGGCAGTTTCCAAACTACAGCCTGAAGGCCACATCTGGCCCACCTTGCTTTTTTATCCCACCCGGGCATAGGAAGAGGAGGGGAGGGGGACCCAAGCAGCCCCCCACACCTGCTGTTGCTTGGGTCCCCCTTCCATCCTTTGGCCCTCGAAAATGTGTAAAATATATGATGTGGTCCTCATACTAATAAGTTTGGAGATCGCTGCTGCAGACCATCTTGACTGCTGCCATTAGTGTTGTCAACATTGCCCTTTGCTATGTAAAGCTTGGGATCCTTTTCCCTGCTGGTGATGTGGCACAATATTATGCAGCAATATCGGGCCATTTCATGGCTTTTTGAATCGTGGGTACAGAAGCACAATATCCCACATTCATAAATGTGAGGTTTTTTTAAAAAAAGAATTCAATACTATCAATAGGCTGTATAGAAAGTCATCAGAAGATCAAGTTGTGCTTCTTTTGAAAATAATGTTTGGCTTTGAAAATGGTTAAGCTACCTTAGAAATACAGTAGGATGTATTTGTAGTGTAAGATAGACTTGCTTTTTTTTGTGAGCATGCTCTTTGCTGTTAGTCTTGGATATTACAATGGGTTAGTTCCTTAGTACGGACTCCAAGAATGGAGGATATTTTCATTCACAGAAGGGCAGTTGTGCTCACAGAAAGAATTGCAAATAAAAAGGAAACCCAACTGAAGTGAGCAGCTGATCAGACCAATTGTTTTCTAGAGACTGGAAGAAATCAGTATGATAAATCACCGCCATCACCATCATACTTCAAGTCAAACATAAATGTCTAACTGATAAAAAAGAATTTCAGTATGACCTTGTCTATGAGCATTGTTTAGCTAACAAATACAGAGAAACTTTTTCATGCTCTTGTTGATAAGTAGCTAAATCAGAAGAGCGATGTGGGGCCTTCCAGATATTGCTGGACTCCATCTCTCATTAGTCCTTAGTACCATAGCCAATTGTGAGCAATGATAACATCTGCAGGGCCAGTTTTTCTTCTGTAAATGAATGTTGCAAAAAAGCATGGATTGTTCTGAAATTTTAAGTGATTGGAGAAATTGAAGATTGAGAAAATGAGTAAAGAGAAATTGTGTGTGATCTATGTTTAGATCAGGAAGGAACAAACGTGCCTCCATTCTGCCGTTCAAAAGCATTTAAAGGTTTGCCCAATGCTCAAGCTGGGGTCCTATTTGCTTTTGCAGTTTTGCAAGGGGAATCATCATTCAAGCGCTCCCCCCTGCTGCAGCCGGCTTTCTGATGTGCACCCATTAGCTAGCTGTGCACTGATGAGGAATTGAATGTAGGGGCAGTTGTGCCCCTACATTCAGGTAACGGGGGACAGAGAACTGCTGCAGGCTCGCTCTTAGGCACATGTCTTTTCTCAATTGATTTTGTCTTCAGAGCTAAACTACAATCATCATTACATGCATCGGATGCACTTTTGAATCACTTTTTAAAGGCATACTTTCAACTAATCACAAGCCCTGATCCAGCTCAGAGCCATCACATGAAGGAGGCCATGCCTGGGTTTTCTTTTTCTTTTCTTTTCTTTTTTTTGCTTCAAAGCTCACTCCTGACCTTCAGCTAAAGAAACTTTGAAATGGAAAATTCTGCTGCTGCAAATAGAGGCTCCCATGCTTTTTAAGCTTCTGGAACAGACCTGTATGGACTTATTTCAGTGTGAGGAAGAAAGTGACTGTACACTGAACACGGGACATTTCTCAAAGCACAAGGATGGGCAATTTAGGCACCAGTGGAGGCAGGGCAAATTTCTGCTTCCAGCACCAGTACAGCAGCACTCAAGGTGGAAATAGTGGAATGAAAAAGAAGTGTGTGTGGGGGACCCAGCCTTGCCTGGATGCCCATTTTGGGTGTTGATTTATTGTTTTGGGAGGTTGGAGCCATTTTCAGCCCTTGCTGCTTTAGGTCAAAACTGGCACTTGGGTTGGGGGTTGGCTTTAGGTTCAAAATGAGCCTCGTGGCGCAGTGGTTAAAACGCTGTACTGCAGCTAAAACTGTGCTCACGACCTGGGGTTCAAATCCCAGGTAGCCGGCTCAAGGTTGACTCAGCCTTCCATCCTTCCGAGGTCGGTAAAATGAGTACCCAGCTTGCTGGGGGGGCAATGTGTAGCCTGTATAATTAAATTGTAAACCACCCGGAGAGTGCTTGTATATAAGTCCAAAAAAAAAAAAACACACACATGTTTTTCTTCAAAATAATTGTATCCAGGGAGGCATAGGGAACCTTTGTGAGGGCCCAGGAGTTGCAAAAGCAGACTAATGGAGGCTGTGCTTTCTGCACTCTAGTGTTTAGCGGTCAAAAAGCTTAGAGGAGGCTCTCTCAGCACCCTCTTCAATGTTGGAAGGCTTAAAGTGACAGGCTTATTTTGTCTACTACCCTTCTAAACTTCCCCCTTTCCAAATCGAAGGGAAGGGGAATGCTGAGGGTGTAGTGATTTTTACTGGAGTTGATAACTAATGGTACAATTTAAACTTGAAGATACAATGATTTTGGTGTGTTTCGAATGGGCAAAAGCCTTTCCTTCCAGTACCACTGCTGTTATCTTGGCAGAACCCCTTTCTGCTGGTTGCTAAAAGATTAACTAGCCCAACTGGATTTGCAGGATCAACTGCAGTACTGACTGAGATCAGCTGGCAGAAGAGAGAGAGAAAGAAAAAAGGGGGGAGAGAAAGAAGGGGAGGAGCAGGAAAGGAGTTATGTTTCACCAGATCTAAAACTCCCCAGTGCAGACATATAGGCATTGCACCAGCACATAGTTAGGCCAAGGTCATGGTAGCCATGAGTGATTTTCAGCATCCCTGGGCTGGGGTAGGAGGTGGTTTGGATTCAGCACGGGATTGGATGGTTTGGAGTCACCTCAGCCAGCCCTCCGCCAACTTGGCTAATTAGGATTTTGCCCTAATTTAGACCTTCCATATCTCTTGAGGCAAGAAGCAATGTACTTCCCCTCCAGAATCTGAACATTTATGAGCCTTACATAGGACATTTCAGAAAAATAAATGCAGACAATGCTGTGTGCACGTTTTAAGATGCAAAGGGCTAAAATGTACAGACCTGAGAAAATGTTCATAAACTTGTTTTGGCTGATAGGGAAAATTGCATACATGAGATAAAGCATACAAATAAATATGTCGATTAGAGGAGAGATATTTTTAAAGCTCCTGAATTTTAGTGTAGGAAGAAAGAATACGTAGATGGGATTAGTAAAAGAAATACAAGAAGTGGGAACAATGAGATCTCAAATCCATAGTTGTAATACGATCAAATGGGGAAGCTCTGCCTGCTTCAATTCTGCTCACAATTCAGACACTTATTCTATCTCTTTCCCACACTTCCTTCAAAATGGAAACAGACAAACAAATGTTTTGGGGTTGAGCCCAGCTCAGTGGGAGAAAGTATATTTTGCATGCAGAAGGTCCCAAGCTAAACCCGTGGCATTCTCAGTTAAATGCATCAGGTACCAGATAATGGGATGATTGTCTTTCTGTCTTTCTACCTTCACTACATAGTTATAACAATTTAGTATTGCCATAACTGCCACTGTTCCATCCTATGAGATTGTGGGAGCTGTAGTTTGGGGAGAGACATACAATTCTATGATGGAGAGCTTCAGTGCACTGCCCTGAATGGAGAAGTCTTACACTGTCATCAAACTGCAAATCCCAGGCTCCTCTGGGATGCAGCCATCACAGTTAAAGGAAAAATACATGAAGTACAACCTATGCTGCTCGTGGTCAGAAAAAGATCTGACTCTTCATTTTACATGGGTAAAATGGAAACTCATTCAGATTCAGAAAGAGAACACATAACCTTTTAGTGACTGAATACATGCATTTATGAATAGTTGGCCACTTCAACTGAATTTAGCTTTAAAACACCTGGACTAATGATGGAGCAGGCTGCAGAAAGAGCAGCCCAGTGCAAGAAAGGAGAAAGGTTACTGATTTCAGCAGTTCCCAGTTCTGGTAGACTGCATGGGAAATAATTTCAGACTGATTTTCAGTGGATGAAAATAGGTGTGTTAAGTGACAGATACTGAGACGGTGACAACCATGGCCATCCAGTTTGGGTAACAACTGCAGACATATTCACAGGGCGCACATGATGTACTCATGAGTGCATACATACTTTCTCCCTAAGGGTCTCTGTTTTCCAAACGGGGTCAGAGAAGCACTTTACCTTATGAACAGAAGCCCTGGAGTAGCTGGGTTCCATTTACTGATAAGGAGCACACAAGGTGTGAAAATACAACACATATAAATAGGAACATTAATGGATTGAGTGTGCATTCCTTTATAGCAGTGGTTCTTTGTTACTCAGGTGTTTTTGAACTGCAACTCCCAGAAACCCCAGCCAGCAGAGCTGATGGTGAAGGTTTCTGGGAGTTGCAGTCCAAAAACACCTGGATAACCAAGGTTAAGAACCAGTGCGTTTATAGGAACAAAAAGGTTTTCGCCAGTACAGTATACACACACACAATCTATATATACTAGCTGGGGGGATTTTTTTTCCAATTTAAACTGGGTCAAATGAACTCCTAGCCACCATTGCTACAGTATAGAGTACAAGATTAGCACAGATAGCATAAGTATTGTATTCATATTGGCAGAGGAGCAGGAGCTGAATCTGGAACAATGCATTGGGGACTGACTAAAAGGACAGGAAAGTGTTCTTTAAGAGCTGTTTGTACAGGAGACGATTCTATACAGGAACACTGTTCGGTTCAAGGAAAAGTCTTTGTTATTCCCAAGAGACATAATGACATTCAGCAGAATGAATTTTAGAGGACATGAATTGCAAAATTGCCCGGCTCTGCTGGCTAAATGGAATTGCAATATGTGCTTGTTATGGTAAATAAATGGAATACATTTATTAATCAATTGCCAAAGACTGAAAATGCAGATAACCTCTTAGGTAAGGGGAGAGAATGCATTCTGGACATAGATTTAAAAATAAATAAATAAGATTTAAAACCACAGAAAGAAATTTTATCGCAGGATCTAGTTGTCAATATGTCGATGCCCATGGCTGGCTTTGGGGCTTATATATATATTTTGCAGCATTTGGATAAGAGAGACTGGATTTATTGGTTTTATGACAAAAACAGATTTCATCCAAATGTACACAGATGGAGGAGGGGGAAGCTTTGAAATATTATGAGAAACAGAGAAGTTGAACTGCATGAGGATTTCTTCTGTTGTGGTCTACTTATTTAACGCTGAATTAAAAAGAGCAATGTGAAAAAGCAGAAGGGAAGCCAACGTTGGCCTTGCTTATTATTACTACTACACTTATTTGCAAAACCTTTTCTCTACCTTTAACTGATTATTTCAAACATGAAAATGAATAAAAGCAGCAGCCACCGTACCCAATTCCAGAAGTTACATGCAAATCAATAAAAGAAAAAGAACAGTCCAAACCAGGAGTTTTTATATACAGTATATATATACTGGCTAGAATCCAACTAGCTAACAAGCCTTATCATAGTGTGCCAGACATATGAGTTGCCACTACAATTTATCTCATTATACTTATGCTGGTGAAACTACTTGGTAGAATCTTGGCAATTGTAACTCACATGTGAACAACTCAAAGAAAGTTGCCTTTCAACCTGAAGGATGCCAGAAGGAAAGACAGGCACCCCACTGCACCAGAATGACCATGAAGTATGCCGTGATTCCACTAAGGCAGGGGTCAGGGAACTTTTTTGCCTTTTACCCCCTAAAAAATGTATATATGCCAACATTGCCCCCATTGAAGCACCGCGACAGCTGCCGCACGGAGGGCAAGACGCTCCTTCAGCACGGAGGCACTGCTGAAGGAAGCCATGTGGTTGGGCGAGCCATGACAAGCTGCTCCGGGGATGGGGCATGGAGTGGCGGCCCAGTGCCAGGAAGCTGAGCCTGGCCCATGCCGCCATCATGGCCGTGCCTTTCCCCCTCTGCCACGATCCACCTCTCCAGGCCCTGGAAGGAGAGGCTCCTCCGGACTGGGGCGCTCCAGCCACTCACCCTGGCCTTTCCCTCCACGATGGCCAGCCCAGCTGCCACTTGGCTGCCATCCGCTGCCAGCTGGGGCCCATCACTGGCCACCATCCGCTGTGGTTCGGCTGCAGCTGGGCCCGAGAAGGGGGGTGGGAAGGGGGGCAATCGGACTGCCAGGGACCCCCATCTGGGCAGAAGAAATGGAGGAGGAGGAGGAGGAGGAGGAGGGAAGGGGTTAGGGTCGCATCCTCATTACCCCCAGGATTTTCATTTTTATCCCATTTGGGGTAATTTACCCCTGTTCCCTGACCACTGCACTAAGGCCAATACGGATGCCAGGTATGATACTTCCTTGTGCTCTGATTTCATATTATGGAGGTGTTAACTGGAAAGGAGATGGTTCCAGACTGACCTCCAAAATCCAGTATGGAGCCCAAATGTAGGATGTTGACTTTGATAGATCAATATCTAAATTTGACTAATGGGTTTCTACATTTTGTATTTTTCTTTGTCAAAGCCAGATCCTTAAATTTGGTTTGGCAATACATTAGAAATGTGTTTCATGCTAATGTCATGGAATATGGGTATGATGAGTCATGTTCAAGAGCAATTTTGTCATGCCAACCCCAAATACAGAACATGTTGACATAACCAAACCTAGATCTATTCATATCTTTGTGAGTAACAATGGTCAGGATCCAGTTGATGATTTACACCAGTGCAAGTGTAACTGTGTATACTGAATATTTGTTGGTGAGGCCCAGATACCACAGTATTTGTGTTACATTGCATACCTCTGCTTACAAGGAAAATGTGTGGAGATCTGCCTAATGTGTCAGTGATAAGCTTATATTTTAATTTTAGGTGCACATTTACGAGGTGTTAAGCCATACAACTGAACATGTAAAGGGCATGCAACAAAGAGATACCTAACATTTGTAGCACAAAGGCTCACTTGCCAGGATTAGTTAGGGCTCCCTCTTAGACCTGGATCTGGGGCAGCCTAATGGGTGAAATAGCCGAAGAGTTTTTCACAGTTGTATCAAAACACTTGGAACCAGCCATTCAGATGCTAGTATTTCAATTCTACATCAGAGAAATCCTACAGTTCTGCTGCTTTACCCTGAATGTACACAGGCAAATTGACTGCAAATTGTGTGGCAATGCCTGGCTGTGAGCTGGGCTGGATCTTCCAAAGTAAAGGAAAAAGACTCCAACCTGTCCTAAATTGTCGCCTGTGGCATCTTTAGCGTAGCTGAGATCTGACAAACATTCAGACGAGTCATAGACATGCTTATCGTCTCTTTATCCTCTCAGGTGACTGTCCTTCAATGAGATACCTTTGGAGGTATAAGAAGAGAGAGGGAATGGACGGTTGATTTTCTACTAGAAACGTGACACTTCAGTGAATATCAGATCATATGTAGTCCTTACGAATCTCTCTGATTAAACTCTATAATGCTGCAGGCTTAGTTTTTTGGCTAGATATGACTGATGAGAAATAATGAGAATTACTGACCCCAGTCACTGAGGCAGTAGTTCCCTACACTTGATTGCACTAAAGCCCAAAGAACACACAAGGATAGTCAACCCTTTTCTGTTTGAATGGCTGCTCCTCTTTCTTTAGTTGGCTCTCATTCAATGTGTCGGGGGAGGGATGTCTTAACTTAACCGTTTTAACTAATTCTAAAGAAAAGGGCTAGATTATAGCATTTTGTGTGTGTGTGTGTGTGTGTGTGTGTGTGTTTAGATGGTACTATATATGAGATACATTAGCCATCAGTATGGATTTTGACAGATCCCGCAAATTAACTTAAGTATAATTTACAGGACTTATAATATACTGGAATTAATTTATGGGATCTGCCAAAATTCAGACTGACAACCTGTATATTTCACATGCCATTTATACAGTTGTCCAGTTTTCAATTTTTGTTATTAGCAGCATTAAGAAACTCAACAATAAGGTAATTGAAATCAGATTGTTCAAAGTACTGTTACCGTGAATATTTAAATATTTGGGTTAGTGTGAAGACTCTATTTCTGTTTTGTAGACTGAATTTGTGTATTTTAGCGGAATCTTCACTATGACAGCTTTGGAGACAAGTTCCCAAGGGAATGCACCTGTTTATCTGATGTTATGACTTGTCAAGGACAACTGGTGAGGTCAACTAATCAGGGAAGTTACCGCATCTGGTATTCTTGTAATCGTGTTTAGCTACCCTGGAGGCTGGGAAATTCTGGGTTTTGTACATTCAGATGGGTTGCTGGAATCCCTTAGTATTACTGTGGACTACGTGTAGAAAAACTAGTGCTTTCTCAAGTCCAGCTATACGTAAGTATAGCTTAGGAAGTTATCTTTCTTACTTTGTCCTATCTGTACTCTCAACAGAGGAAGTTATCTTTCTTACTTTGTCCTATCTGTACTCTCAACAGAGGTTCTCTGCTTTGGCTTGTTATTCTGCTTGTTTAATCTGGCGTTTCAATTCTTTCTTAAAACAAAAATATGAAAAGCCCTTTCATACAGGGTTTGCAAGCACACACACACTTTATGCTGATTCCCCATGCTAAATTTACTCCTTGCATTCCAGTTAGAGCTGCTCCATAAATTGGTTTCTGCTTGTGACTCACAGGGATCTCAGGACATGGGGCCTTGTTCTCATAGTTAGAAGGATGCTCTTTAAGACCCATGTTTCCTTTCACTGGGGTTGTTGGGCTAGTGCGGGGTTGGTGGAAAGCTACAAGCCTTGCGGGGTTAGTTTGGAGCCCTGACCAAATTGCCTGTACTCAACATCCACTATTGAGCGGTCTGTTGTGACCTTGCACTGGCACCTTGTCCCTGGGTGGCCATCACAGTTACGTTAAAAACATATGTTTTAAATGTCTTTAAAGACATTCTGAAATTGTATACTTGCCTCTATAGCTTTCCTTTGTTATTGTAGTTGAGTACTGGCACAATGCAACCTTAACAGGGAGTTCTGCCAGCAGTACAAACTGAACAGACCTTAATGGGCAATATTGTGGGGTTTTTTCCCCTCTCTTTTTGATACTTGGAAAATGAAGCCACAAGGCTTCTCTCTTTCTTATCATCTAGCCCTATTACATTTCTCTTAAACAGCCCCAGAACAGACAAAAGTGCAGTCAACCTGGCTTACTGAACTCCAGAGTCAAAGAAAATTCTCTCAAGACTAGACCTTGACTCCTTTCTAGCACTCAAAATCTCAACAAGACATATAAGGAAAGAATACGGTGCTATTTCTCATCAAAAGGCACAGAGTGAATTACAGACACGAGGGGAACAGATGAAATCTGTGGGAGTAATCATTTCTTCCCATTGAAGAGTTCAGCACTCCCTAGATGGTTGAGTGGTTAAAGGTCCTCCTTGAGTGTTCGCTGCCAGAATTAAAGTGACATTTGGAATAATTAAGACAGAATACGATTATTCTGCTGAAAGGCTTTCAGTGATTTGTTCAATACCTTCCTACAGCATGGTGGGTTGTCAGTGTTCTGTATTGGAGAACTGGAGCCCTCTTCAGGCATCACTAACATGGAAAGAATCATCATGTGTAGCGAGGAATGCCTAGCCTGTCCGTTCCCTGTTCTTACTTTCTCCACATGGAAATTGGCAGATTTGCATATGTTCACATCTAGGCAGCCCATAATAAACAAAACCCCAGGAAAACTGGAGTGCTTCTTGCATTTTTTAATTGTATTTTAAATGTTGTAAGCCGCCCAGAGACCTTTGGGTAATGTGGGCGGCATATAAAATAAATAAATAAATAAATAAATAAATAAATAAATAAATAAATAAATAAATAAATAAATAAATAAATAAATAAATAAATAAATAAATAAATAAATAAATTTAAACCCTCCATGGAAACAGGAATCTCTCTGCAGACACATCACTTTCCACAAGGAGAAAGCAATGACAGAGAAGGAGAAGGTTAGGTATTTCCCTGTAAGTATGATATTTCTGTCTAAATGAATAGCACTCTGTGTATTTGCGAAGGAGCCCAAAAAACCCACAACAACGAATAGCACTCTCTTTAAAACCACAGTTCTGGTTCCATTATAACTAATGTTCTAAGTTAGTTCTTGTTTGGTGACCGGTTTGACTCAGATAATGAAGGTGAGGACATTTTCTGTTTGTTCTGCATTTTCTGTGAACTGTCCTGACCTAATTTGCCCTTCCCAAATTAATAGGTGGAGCAGAATCAGATTATCTGTGGGATTCTGTGCATCTCCAGATGTTGCAATAGAGTTTTCAGCTAAAAATGTATGCATGGAATGATGTGGAAAAAATGTGTATATTAGGGACAGCTCTATTTAAAATGTGTACAAATATAAATGGAAGTTATTGTTTCAAATATCCTCTAATAAACTGAAGGAAACACTCAAGAGAACGCAATTAAATATTATTCTGAATGCCACAGTTGAATAAAAGTATACACTTTCATGGTGGAATATGAATGCATTTTATTGTTATATATGATCAATAGAAAAGTATTAGTGTTTTATATTGATGCATATCTGTGTCAAATGGATAAATAACATGGGAAGTTGAGAGTAGGATAACAAGAGAACAGAAAGCGTGGGTTAAATTATGTCCACTCAGTCGACAGTCCTTTGGAAGATTATTTCACTTGTTTCACCAATCGTATATTTTGCTGATGTGTTTGGCAACAAATGCAAACAAGACTAAATGTTGGAGAAACTAATCTGGAAGTTTTATATATCCATATGTAGTCATGCTGTATGAACTAGAGCTTTGGAATAAGATATTTGTAGAAATTTGATGCATCACCATCTTCAAATAATACATGACACACCAGTATCTGTGCTATTAAGAACCTGGGAGGAACAAAATGTGTTCATAGTGTAACAAGAGGAATTTGCAGTGTTTAGCATTGTGGCATCTCATTAGGTAGCAGCAAGATGTTGGAAGATTGCAGACTTGAATTCAGCATGAGGCTGCAATAAAGGGGGGGAATTCTCAAGAGTAGCAGGTCTTCTCAAGAATGGGGTCTTCTCAAAAACAAGAAGCTTTGAGATTTTTGTGCAAATATTTGCAGCTTGTTTGTGGTGAACCTAAAACTAGTCTACTAAAGCTTTCACTTCTGGCCTGCTGAGACCACTGCAGCAGCCATATCTTCTGTATAATGCAATTGCCACAAACCTTGCCTTTTCCCAACTCTATGCACACATGGATGCATGTGCTTTTCAAGAGACAGAGAAAAGTAGAAGGTAAATTTCCCTTTCCTGATGGGATAGGAAATGTATCTTGCAAGAAGAATAAAAGACTGAATGAGTAGTTGAGAGAGGAAGGAAAGAAAGAACTATGAGAATTAAGTCAAAAGAACAGTTGCCATATTGCTCAGTTGATTAGATTTTGCTTGATCTCTAGCCATGCCAGCTGTTGCCTGTTTATTGAATCTGAATGTCTCGCTTTGATTTAAAAAGAGAGTAAAGATATATCTGCAGTCGGCAGTCATATCAGATCATACCAATTTACTTGCCATGGCTTTATCCTAAGGAATCCAAGGTAATCTGAGAAGAGAGGGATTGAGGAGTAAATAAATTTAATTCTATACTGTGATCAGGCAGTCAGACTAATTATAGTTCAAGGGAGTAGACTAGAATTCTGTAGCAGAGAACTCTAAGTACCTCACCCAACTACAAATCCCAGAGTCCTTAGAATGGAGCCATGATGTTTAAAATGGTGTGGACGTAATATAACTGTGTAGCGCGGGTGGTGTATCTCAGTGGTCCCCCAACCGTGGGCCTCCGGATGTTCTTGGACTTCAATTCCCAGAAATCCTGACCAGCAGAGGTGGTGGTGAAGGCTTCTGGGAGTTGTAGTCCAAGAACATCTGGAGGCCCAAGGTTGGGGACCATTGATTTATCTAGCCTTTGTAGACACTGGCTGAAATTCTATTCCTTTGTTAGGCAACAGGCATAACAGTCACTTGTTCCTAGTGGTCAGTTAAAATGCCAACTCTGAGATACTCAACAACATGCAGCCATTGGCTTGGTGAGTGCTCAGAATCCCAGAGGGACTCTTTAATTGCTGGCTGAAAACTACTTGCAAGTTACACTTTTGTGTAACAAAGCAACAGGATTTCAGCAACTAAGATACAAAGAAAAACCTGCAGGCATGTACTTTGATGAGTGAAGCCAGCGTTGCGATTGTTGTTGTATTTTTTTCACCTTAGAGATTTATAATTGGATAGTGTCCCATTGACCTCTTTACTGCATTTGTAATTCCATGTTGTCTGCACTAGAGGTAGGTGGGGAAGGTAAAACTGTGCTCATGAAAGAGGGATGAGAAGAGGTTATTGGGTGGGGGCAAAGGCTCCCTTCATAGTTACTTTTTCTTTCATGCTGAAGTGCAACCTAGATGCCCATAACCAGGAATAAGTCTCACTGAATATATATATATATAATCCTTGGCTCGCAGGCCGCAAATGAATCGATTTCTTCCTTTATATATATAAAGGAAGAAATCGATTATATATATTATATTCCTTATACTGTATATATATTATATTCCTTATGTGTGTGTGTGTGTGTGTGTATGTATGTATATATGTACATATATGTATATATGTATATATGTATATGTGTATTTATGTATATGTGTGTATATAAAACCTAAAACAAAATAATTGCGAGGCCGAGCTAATCACGACATCTCACTACAGAACCAGCTCTCCTACAGCTACTGCATCAACAACCGTTAAAGCAGAGAAGGGGAGTAAAGGAAGAAATAGATTCATTTGCGGCCTGCGAGCCAAGCGGCTCACTGTGCGCGCCCAAATGGCCAGAGCTCAGCAGGCTGCACCGGCCTCCTCTGGCTCAAGACCACCTGAACCTCAAAGTAAGCCCTTATATTGCTCTAAATTAACTGGCTCATAAAAGCGGGTTGCTTCTCCTTTCTTTCTTTCAATTTATTTATTTATTTTTCTTTTTCTTTTAAAAAAGGCTGAAGGCACTACTAAATCCCTCTCACGCCAAAGCGCAATCTGCGCAATCTGTGCTGTCGTGTCTACCCCCGCCATCCTCCTTTTCAGTAACAATACAATCCACCAGCAGAAAATGAAAGCTTAACTGAAATAAATGCCCAATTCAAATAATAAATTGACAAACAAACTCTGGGAGGGAGCCGATGCTACCCTCCCAACCTCCTGAACACTGTTCCTCAATGGCCAAGATCAGTGAGATTTCTGCTCAGCAGTGGCTCGAACATTTTGAAAACAGAAGCATGTTCTTTTTGCAAAGGGGGGCATTATTGGATACATTGCTGTCTCTGTATACTGTATTACCATTTCAGTATATAGTACCATTTATAGTATAATATAGCAGCACTTCTGTATTTTTTTCCAGAGCCAAACAAACATTGCTTTTCTGAAATATAAATCCCAGAATTCCACAGTCTAGAATGCCCTGGTGGTCATGCTAAGTGGAGGCTTCTGCTAATTGTTGTCCAAAACAGATACTATCCCAAACTTTGGAGAATCCTCCTTCCTGGAAACCGGTTGATTATGTGCATCCACTGCAGTGCTAGAAAAGGGTGCTCTGTGAAGGGTGTTCTATGAAGAGCAAAAGTTGACAAACAATATCAAGAGAATAACAGCACCATGGGGTCCAGTCTATGCATTGCTGCATTACAACTCCACTTCTGTTTCCTGACTCTGGAAGGAATTTTCTGAAGTTAGTGTGGCGTATGTCTGTGGTGGTGGTGGTGCTGGTCAACAGGTTGAGGACCATACACATAGTTGCTACAACAACTGAAACATTTGCACAATAGGTCGACGTGGCTGCTTGAATTTGGGGAAATAATATATGGCAACCCTGGCAGAGAGGAAGGAACTCTTGATGCTTGGGAAGAGTGGCAATTAGAATTAGAGGGATAATTTGTGGGGAGAGGGTGAAAAGAAAGAGCATTTGCTATGTGCCATCACATCACTTTCAACTTCTGGTGACCCTATGAATTAGTTACTCCCAAAAGGTGCTGTTAATGAACAGCCCTGCACAGGTCTGGCAAATTAAAGGGTATAGCTTCCTTTTTTTGTGTCTGTCTGTCTCTGGTTTGGTCTTCCTCTTCTCCTACTGCCTTCATCCCCCGCACTCCACCTAGCATTACTGAAAAAAGAGATAATGCTGGGGGAGGAGGGGGTTGGTGCGGGGAATGAAGGCAGTTGGAAAAAGAGGAAGACCCAACTAGAGATAGACAGATGTTCAGAGTATGAAAGATTGAGAGATACCAGAGAGGGGGGGGGAGCTAAAAAGCACAACAAGAAGAAACTAGATGTTTAAATAAGGCAAAACTGATAGAGCCTAAATCGAGGCATGTGGTGGACAAGAGAAAAACAAGCATGAAAGAAGAACCAGAGTGAGGAAAGAAAAGAGAACATGGCAGGGAGAGAAGAGGAGGTGGAATAAATGAATTTCTATCACAGAAAAATCCAGACACATTTGGTAATGTACAACATGCCAGATTTCCCTTCCTTCTCTATACTGCACTGCAAGGGAATGAGGATGCTTGCATTTTGCTCTGTTTCCACAGACATTTAAAATACATATTTTACCTGCTGTTCTGTATAATCGTCAGTAGCCAGTACAGCATGTACATCCTGTTTGTTTGGAATTGTGAGTACAACACAGGAATTCACAACTAGTGTTTGAGAATATTGTTTTCCAAAATGAGGCAAAGGAATGTGAGGCATGGAAGGGCCACTGAGTGAGTTCATTTTGAACAGGAAAAGCAGTAAGTCTTACGAACAGAGTTCTGTCTGCAGCCACTGTTTGTAGAAAATAGCTGTCTCAGCAGTAGCTTGAGATGTTATTGAACTTTTCCACTTTAGGTGCCAAAACTGCATCCTTAAGCATAATAGGGGATTTTTCTTTCTTATCCTTGCGTCCAGAGGAGGGTGACCAAAATGATCAAAGGTCTGGAATCCATGTCCTATGAGGAGCAGCTTAGGGAGATGGGAATGATTAGCCTTACAAAAAGAAGGTTAAGAGGGGACATGATAGCCATGTTTAAATATTTGAAGGGATGTCGAGGAAGGAACAGGTTTGTTTTCCATGGCTCCAGACACTAGGAGCAATGGTTTCAAACTACAGGAAAAGAGATTCCACCTGACTCTCAGGAAGAACTTCCTGACAGTCAGAGCTGCCTTGGAGTGTGGTGGGGTCTCCTTCTTTTAAGGTTTTTAAGCAGAGGCTGGATGGCCATCTGTTGGGAGTGCTTTGATGGATGTTCCCGCATGGCGGGGGTTGGACTTGATGGCCCCTGGGGTCTCTTCCAACTCTGTGATTCTGTGATTCCTTATCTTTATGGGTTATTTATTTATCTGTTACATTACATCTCCCGTTTCTTTGAGTGAGTTCAAGACAGAGTACATAGCTCTCCCTCTGTCTACTTTATCCTCACAACTGACCTGTGAGGTATATCTGGAAGCTGGAAAGGTTGAGGCACTTCCAAAAGGGGTTGTTTCTACTGTCATGTTCTGTTTCGTGTTGAGTTATGTTTATAAAACTGTGGGCAGTGTCTGGGTCCACTTAGATCCAAATTGGTGGTTCCCAAACTTTTTAAAGTTGCAGCCTCCTTTTATAATAACCAAGTAACCTGCCTTCCCCTGCCCTCCATGTTTGCATTAAAAGTCATCCTTCTCAGCCTCTCTCTCTCTCTCTCTCTCTCTCTCACACACACACACACACACACACACACACAGAGAGAGAGAGAGAGAGAGAGAGAGAGAGAGAGAGAGAGAGATTAACTTTTATATTCTGCTCTGAGCTCATGCAGATCTCACTGCAGAGTTGTACCCACATTAGAAAGCTCATCTATGGATGTGTCTCACAGTTCAGGAAGATTACTTTTTAGGACAACAACTGGTCATGCTGGATGGAAGATTCTGGGAACTTTTGTCCCAAAAAAGTAAATTATCCAAACTCTTAAATATATATTTCTATTCACTTGTTGCTATTTGTTAATAGTTGCAAGTAAGGGACAGCTGGTTCAGGCCTGTAGGAGACTGATTGGTTAGAACAATGACTGCCAAAGTAGTTTGGCCAGTTTCATCGTAAACATTTCTAATTCCACTGAGTCTGTGAAGGTACTTCAAACCTTGCTGGAAGTGATTTGTTCTCAAAGCTATCACACTTTTTCACAGAGAGGAGAAAAAGCTTACTTAGGTCATGCTTATCCCCATATTTCACACTGGGCTTTTGAAAACTCAAAAACTTAACACAATAATGTATCTTCCCAGCCTTTTCAAATAGGATTTTGCAGTTTCTTTTTGGATGGAAAAAAGGTGCTTATTTTTACATTTTCAGCATATTAGAATTTATGTTTAGATAACCTATTTTTTATCCCCCTTATTGCAGAAACCAACATTTTTCTTCTGCACTTGCAACAGAATGCTTTTTATGTTAAATTTATATATTATCTCTCATTATGTTTTCCTAAGAAATGAAAATTATTTTATTTTATCTGTCCACAGACAGATTAGTTCTGAGCAAAATAAATAGCACAAGTAATTTGGATTTATGGCCAACTGTCACCTGAAAGTATAAGCTAGATTTTGGAGGAAAGAGATGGAGATAAAAATGTGAAAATCCAGGCTGGCTGGTTGCCTAGACTTTTTGGAAAGGCTATAATCTTCTTGAGTATAAGACAACTGCTCCACATATTATTGGGGAGAAAATATTAATTTAAATAAAAGCTTATTGGATAAGGAACCCTGTTTTATTGTTTACTAAATTAACTGCACATAAAGATGTAATTATTATTGTTAGCTATAAGTGGTATAGTTTCAGCCAGGAAAGGCGAGGATTTGTGAGCACGGACTCCTCTGTTACCAACAATGGCAAAACTATGTTTTCTGTGGTAAGATGCTGTGGTGACCAGTCTTTTTACCATACTAATGACAGCTACAAAAAGCTACTTTCTAGACTACATCTCCCAGGTTCCAACAGAGATTATAGGAATTTCAGTCTTAAAAAATACATTCCCTAAGACGTAGTGTCAAAAGATACACTCCATTGGAAGAGCTGTTTTATTCCTAATTCACAGGCAGCTTTCCTTTTGGCAAATCCTACTGGCACAGGGAGAAATTTTCCAGATCCTAAATGGCATGACTGGAAGACAAGACAGTTTAATAAATTTCAAAGTGATTTAAATGTCTTGTGTTGTGTGGCCTGCCTGATAAATCATCCTGGGTACTACTATACCCGACACAACAGCCAGGCAGAACTAGAATTTTTTAAAAACTGGACATGTCCAGGGAGGCAGCCTGTTTTGTACTGGAAGAAGCAGAAGCAGCTAACCCTTGACTTCACATCTCTGAGACATCAGTGCTTTAAAACCATGTAGAAAGGCAAGCCTAAAATCATATACGCATTTACCACAGAGTAAGCCCCTTCAACTCAGAAGGTTTTACTTCTGATTGGACACGTTTAGGTTTGCATTCTAAGTCCTGCTTAACTTAGCAGGATTTATTTCCAAGTAAGCTTTGCGTGGAGTCTAGCTGTTAAGAAGTACAAATGACTGATAAGCAACATGAAAAGGAATTTTTCCCATGAATAAGAAAAGATCAAAACCATGGGAAAAGTATGAATCAGGGGGAGCGGAGAGAGAGAACATTTGATGTTCATGATTACAAATGATAAGCTGATCATTTAATGAATGATAGAAGCACAGTGTAATTAACTAAATGATTACATCTTTATCATTAATCAAGCTGAAAAGCTTTCCTGGCTGCACATCATTAAATCCCATTGAAATTAATGGGATTTAACCATCAGGCCCAACAGTGGTGTTCAAATTAGTGTGGCAAATGTTAGGAGAACCCACAAGGTCTGGAAGGCCCCACTGGCAATTATGTTATTCAGTCCTTTAATATATTTTGAAGCCATAATTTAGTCAGACATATTTTATATGTGTGTATAATACAAATTGCCTAGAGATCAAAGAAGATGCTTTGGGCCAAGTTACTTTAGCCACCACCACCTTTATTAGCCCAGTGTAGATTAAGACAAGACTCTATGGTTGGGATAAAATATGGCGGCGTTCTCTGTAGCCATTTTACTTTCTTTCTTGGTTGAGAACTTTCAACAGAATTTGGAGATAATGGGAAAATAATCATTATAAATTGTTATTATTACCCACTCCTTTTGAGAGTAACAAGGAGTGACAGTTGTTCTGGGTTTTTCGGGCTCTTTGGCCTTGTTCTGAAGGTTGTTCTTCCTAACGTTTTGCCAGTTTCTGTGGCCGGCATCTTCAGAGGACAGCACTCTGTGCTCTGGTGTAGTTTGCTTGGGAGTGGAGTGGCAGGGGTGCACTCCCAAGCAAACTGCACCAGAACACAGAGTGCTGTCCTCTGAAGATGCAGGCCACAGAGACTGGCGAAACATTAGGAAGAACAACCTTCAGAACATGGCCAAAGAGCCCGGAAAACACACAACAACCACTGATTCCAACTGTTTGTTTTGTAACCCACAACAACCACTGATTCCAACTGTTTGTTTTGTATTTATGTTTGTGTTTTCTGAAGCATTTTCCAGGTGCAGCACTGGAATTGCTGCGGGGAGGAATGAGAGAATGTTTTAGTGCATTTTGTGGCCGAGTATATCCATATGGACAATGTGGTTAAGCAATCAGCACAATGCGTTATTTGCTGCATCTAACCAACAGTAATGATATCAACATCTTGTTAACCACAGCGGTAAGTAGCACAACAAATTACTTGAAAAAGAAATATTCCATCTCTATACTCAGCCAGTTTTCATGGTTGCCTAATGTAGTGAAGGGGTGGGGGGGTTAAATTACTTATCGCTGGGATGAGGGGGTGGACAGTAATGCACACAGGGAGTGGTGCATAGCAAAGAAATGAAGAGCTTGACAAAGTCCAAGGTAACTCTGGCAGAGTGAAAGCACTTGCTAGCACACTTATGTGGGATCTCAGGTCAGATTTAAGAAAGAGGTGTGCCATTCCAGTAGTGTGCAGTAGTTGGTTGGGATCTTCTTCCAGTCTGTCATGGGCCAGACAGTGGTCATCTTGACTCATGGGGCTATAGAAGGTATGTCAGCTGACCCATTGCACTGCCTGGAGAGCACCACCTGCAAAAGGAGTATGAAAATAACTGCCCCTGGAAGAAGGTGAGTGAACATCATGCACATGGGAATTGAGAAAAACAACAGAAGTGAAACTGCGATTCCATTTTTACATCCTTCTCTGTTCTACAGCTGGGGAAACTAAAACAGGTATGAAGATCACTAAATAAGCTCCTAACAAAGAAGACAAGCATATGCAGAACAGGGCGGAACATTTGGGAAAGTAGGTTACATGTGTATGGTATGGTCAAGGAATTGCGTATTTAGAAAAAGTCTATCCATTTTGCACAGGGGAGGGGAATAAAGCCAGGGGGACCGTTTGCCCAAGGAAAATTACAGACCTGTGGAGTCCAGAAAGTAACTTTCCCAGGCTTTGTCCTGGAATACTGGAAGCTGCAGTGGTGTGCTGGCACACCTCCAGAGTTTCCTTTGAGCAGCCAGGTGCAAAGCTAGCATGAAAAAAAAACATTAGAAAAATCAGGAGGAGTTGATAAACAACACATCCCATCTAACAGGCCGTACTCGTCTGCCATTGGTATCAGATCACCCCACGTCTTAGGGATTCTCAATCCATGGAGAGTCTGTATGCGCAGAGGATGCTGTCCTTTCCAAACGATTGTTCTCCGTGTGAAAGGAATGGCAACTGAGAAGGTGGAATTTGGCAGCTTCCTTTCACTATGCACTCAGGTTAACATCTCCAAAGTACATGAATAGAGCTTCAGCCACGTAACCATCTATACATGCACATGGCTTCATGTGAGCATCCTTCTTGTCCTCCAAGAGCTCAAATATTTTGCAAACACAACCCTGATTGAATTCAAAGGAGCTTCAACATTTTCCTTTTTTTCTTTTGCTGGGCATGTGGCTATTGCTTTGTATTCAAATGACTGCCCGTGATAACTAATTCTAAACAGGTGTTAAATTACTTTTCTGTAAGAGGGGTTTAGATCCTGTCACAATGAGCATATTAAAAATGCCCAGGCAAAGATATACGCGAAGGAAATTTGGTTTGCAATTTACTCGGTAGTATAGAGGAATGAAGCTGGCTGGATAGCTCAGTGAGTTAGGTTTCTGGCTGTGGACAGAGCTAGATGTTGGGAGTTGAATCCCCCATTGTGCATCATAACAGCCAGCCTGAGTGACCTTGGGCAAGCTGCACAGTCCCAGGGCACCCCCAGAAAGAAGGAAAGGTAAACTGCTTCTGAGTACTCTATATTGTAGATAAAAAATATCCTGAAAAGGGCTTCCATATGTCAGAATTTGACTTGATTTATTATTATTATTATTCAAAAACATCAGGCAGACTCTGGCATCCCCTGGAATTGCAATGTAAATGATCTGGACATTTCTTCATTCTGTTACTACTATGTCTGGTGTGTTATGTTCAAGGTGTCTGTCCATTTGGATCCAGAAATCCCACAAGAGCTTGACTTCCTCATTTTCTGACACCTTCTCAACCTGATGTTCCCATGGGTTTTTGGAGGCTGGCAAGTTATATTTTTTGCATAATGATCAATGCACTGATTTTGCCACTCTGTCATGTCTAACTTTGTAATCTGTTTGTGCAATCTTCAGACATTCACATATGAGGTGTGACACGTTTTCATCTTTTTTGGCAGAGCTGACATTTGCTGTTAGCACTAATTCCTTGGATCTTCGCTTTCATCATGTTGGTTTGGAGTGCTTGTTCTTGTGCAGCAAAAATCAAGCCTTCAGTTTCTTTCTTAATGGTCCCCAGTTTTAGCCATGCCTATGTTCAATTATAATGATGATGATTATGATGATTATTGAGGAATGAGAGGGATAAATGTGCCATTTCTGTGTCATCTTTAAGTACATTTGAAAGTCACCATTACTAGTTTCTGATGAGCTCCATTCAAAAGTCATCAAGCCATTCTTGCCAAAAGTTGCAACCTCTTGTTCAAATAAGAAGCATGGACCAAGGGGAGATGTCTTAACCCCTACCCATGCTTATGACCTCCAACTCTTCCTCCCTTATTCTTGACCATTTCCCTCTGTAAGAGATCAGATCTGTGTGTCTTTTGCATAACCTTTTTTGGAGGTTCTAAATTAGTCTGCTACCTCTGGAGAACACTGTCCCACCAACCACCAGTGCGGAAGTAAAAAATCAACAGCTGCTCTGTATCAAGTACATGTGAGTCAAGCATCTCTTTATAGAGCCAGAGGTTGGGCGTTTGATTCCCCAATATGCCTGCTGGGGAAAAGCCAGCCTGTGTAACCTTGCGCAAGCTGCACCGTACCTGGGTGCCCCCAGAAGAATGAGTTTGTATCTTTCGTTTCTCCATACTTGTTTAAAAAGTCACATCCAGCATAAGCTACACTCATCCACAGGGATGCGGATGCACATTATCTATAAAGTTTTTATATCCAGACTTTTAAAATTAAGACAGCCTTTTAACTTTTTACCTGTTTTATTAATTATTCAGTTGCATTTTAATACGTTTTAGAGTTTAATTGTTTTAAATGTATAACTTCTTATGTTTCAAATTATATTCTTTTTAATATTGTGAGCCACCTTGGGTTCCCTTATTGAGAGAAAGGTTACCTATCAGACAGACAGACAGACAGACAGACAGACAGACAGACAGACAGACAGACAGACAGACAGACAGACAGACAGAGAGACAGCTATGGAACATTCCCCCTCCGATTTCCTGCTTGGAGGGAACAAGATGCTACAAGATGTACATTCCTAATTCATTGCTCTGCTAAATCCCAAAAAAACTCTCCTCATGCTGATTCCTAAATGGCAGTAAAACAATTTTATCTGAGTTTAACACAGAAATTTGTATGCAAAAAAAGAAAAGAAAATGCTTCAAACAGGACATGAGTTAAATATGCCCACAGATTAACTGACTACAGCATAACAGCATTTGGCTCAATGTTGGACAAAGACCCTTTCTTGTACAGTGTACATGACAGCCAGAGGAATCTGCCCAGCTCATCTGCTGGGACGGAGGTGGGGGAGGTAGTAAGAGAAAATGTGCCCAGGATGGTGTGGACTGCTAATATGTGCCTTTCCCCACCGTCTGAAAGTGTGGGAGGTGTAATGGCCCACAACCCTTCTTGTTGTGGCCCCATTCTTATGGAATGGCCTCCCACTACAGCCTTCCAGCAGGCCCCTTCCTTCCTAAACTTCATGAGGATGCTGAAGACATTAATCTTAAGAGAAGCAATGAGACACCATATTCTGATTCTATCTATAAGTGAACTAACTGGCCCCATTATTATTTAGGTTTTAGTTAGCTTGTTTTGCTAGTTCCATTGGTAGTTCCAAGATCCCTTCAGAGGACACCCTTTTGTGGAACTGATGTGTTCCAATCCAGTACTTACACCTGGTCTTCTCCCTACAGGAAATGTTACAATGAGGGATGTGAAGATGCCATAGAATCATTGAATTGTAGAGCTGAAAGGGTTCCCCACAGTCATCAAGTCCCTCTTCTGTTTTCCATTCTTTTGCTGAACAGCTCTGTCAATAAACATTCTTCCTAATGTTCACTAAAAATCTCCTTATTTGTAATTTGAATCTATTAGTTTGAGTCCTGCCTTCTAGAGCCACACAAAACAAGCTTGCTCCTTGTTCCACATGACAGCTGTTCAAACGTTTTAAGATGGCTATTGTATCACCTCTTCCGAAAATTTTCTCATATTTGAGAAAATTCGAGGCAAGACTAGGCATCTTGACTTGGTGAGGCAGCACCTTGAGGATTCCCTAGTGCCCTTAAAAATTCTTCATCATGATATTGAAATGCCAAGTGTTTTTTTTCCCCACTGTGGTTTCTAATAATCTGTACCAAATATATTTCATATCCAAGCTCCTGTATCTGCACTCCTCCCACCCCCTTTGTGGAGCTAAGCATGCACATTTCAAGCACAAAAGGACAGGTTGACTGGTCACAAAGACACAAGCAGCCCATCCAATGTTCCTACCTTGACTAGTCTATGCAGCAAAAGATACTGCTCTCTTTTGTTTTTCACATTTTACAGAAATGGGAACAAGCAAACCAGCTTTTAAAAGGGCAACATCTCTCCAAGAATGTCAAAATAAAATCTTGCTGTCTTGGGACAAGGAGAACATTTCTTTTTCTATTGCCTCACTTACCATGAAAGACCAGATCAAGTTAGGACTATTGGTCACTGAGAAGAAAGATAACACCATGTAATAGCGTCTGGATTACTGCGAGGAAAAATGATAATTTTCTCCTCTGTGGATAACCTTGTTAACCAGAAGATAATACCATCCATAATTATAGGAGCATGACAATGGTCATAGAATAGTAGGATCATGGAATATTGGAGTTGGAAGAGGCCTACAAGGCCATTGAATCCAACCCCCTGCCCAATGCAGCAAACCAAATCAAAGGATATTTGACAAATCATTGCCTAATTTTAATCCTGAATGCCTCCAAAAACTCAGAATGAAAGATGGTCAACAAGGAAGCCTTGAAGCAGAATGACTGAAATTGAACAGAGGATCTTAATTTAAGGTTTCAGGTGGGTGAGACGGAAGACTTCTCTTGCTGGTCCCCCTACCAGATACCAACCAACACCATGGTGAGTCCACGAAGACATGGCTGGGTCACAATCCTGAATGGATTGGCTGTACTCCATTCAGGGAAAAAATCCATTCTGTATCTCTGGTCCATGAGAGAAAACAAGGTTCCTGGTGAATACAAGTGAGAGCATGTCTGTTTCTGGTGAATGGGGCTGGAACATATCAGTTTCTGTAAAGGATTCTAAATAAGAGTGAGAAGAGTCTCCAAAATTTGTCATACTTCGTCCTGTACTCCTCCAGCTTCCAGTCAGTGTACTGAAGTCCAAAATAACAAGACTTTAAACCCTTGCTTCCTTAATGATGATCTCCGCTTCCTGCAAGCTAATTTCTCTGAAGCCATTCCTGCATTTGAGTGACCCAGTTTAGAAGAGAATGATGAACTATGAGTCCAATCCATCAGAGTTCTTTTTTATGCGTAGCAGTCTCTGCTTTTCTACATAGCACAGTCTATTGTTCATTGGGTTTTCTTTGTAATATCTCAAGTTTCAGAGTGCTAGAGAATAGTGTAGCATATTGTCATGTCAACAATAACAGTGCTTTAGCAAATGTGTGGTTGGCCTGGTTGCATGCAAAATATTTAAATGGGACACATTAGTCATTCCTTGTGTCCCTGGTGCTGCAGAATTGTATTATCTAAATACAGCTGCACAAGAAATGTGCTGTTTAGCAAATGCATCCACATGTGGTTAAAAAAAATTATAGCAATTATCAGCTACACAACAACAGCCACAACATTCAAAGAAAACAACAGGTCAGCACATCAGTGAGTGAATGCGGAGGCACCAAGCCAGCATTTGCAGCTCAAATTAAATCCCACCTAAAGAGCAACACTGTTTGTGCTTACCTCTGTGGCCTGATTCTCCACACCAGAACAATCACCAGTGTTTTGTTGACCTACATTGACTTGCTTCAGTCTATGCACAAATGTATGTTTCTGTGCCTCTTGTCACTCCATGAATCAGGTGAATAAAGAGCTGCTTCCATACAGTTTTAAAAACGCATAGCCAGCATAACAAGCTATTTGAGGAGGAAGAAGAAGAGGAGGCATTTGTACATGTATGGTGACTTCTGGCCAACAAAATAGTTCAGTAAGTGTGGGCTACTAAAATTCTGGGGAAAAAGGGATGACTAAAACAGACTGCTTGCATATTCTTAGGTAGCCTTAGTCAGATCATTGGTGATTGTATGGATGCTGTTTGGGCAAATGGTGTTTGGAGCAGGCTGAATCCATGTCTCTGTTTCTCCCTGATCCCAAGTTGGGCACCCCGCCTATTGCCTCAAGATATGTAATGCTATAAGTACACAGCGAGGTTACAGGACAGGGCTTGTATGTGTTGGGAAGTTCATGTGGACCCATCCATTGATGCATATACAGTATATCACAGAAGTGAGTACACCCCCTTACATTTCATAAATATTTTAGTATATCTTTTCATGTGACAACACTGAAGAAATGACACTTTGCTACAATGTAAAGCAGTGAGTATACAACTTCTATAACCATGTAAATGTGCTGTTTCCCCAAAATAATGCAACACACAGCCATTAATGTCTAAACCACTGCCAACAAAAGTGATAATGTCCAAATTGAGCCCAATTATCCGTTTTCATGAGACCCATTTCTGTCACAAGTCTTAGGTGTGAAGGGGGAGCAGGTGTTATCACTCTCACTCTCTCAGACTGGTCACTGGAAGTTCCATAGGACACCTCATGGTAATGAACTATCTGAGGTTCTGAAAAAATGAATTGTTACTCTACATAAAGATGGCCTAGGTTATAAGAAGATTGCCAAAACTCTGAAACTGAGCTGCAGCACAGTGGCCAAAACCATACAGTGGTTTAACAGGACAACTTCCACTCAGAACAGGCCTCACCATGGTCGACCAAAGATGTTGAGTTCCCTTGCTCAGCGTCTTATCCAGCTTTGGGAAATAGACATATGAGTGCTGCCAGCATTGCTGCAGAGGTTGAAGGAGTGGGGGGTCAGCCTGTCAGTGCTCAGACCATATGCCGCACACTGCATCAAATTGGTCTCCAGGGCTGTCATCCCAGAAGGAAGCCTCTTCTAAAGATGATGCACAAGAAAGCCTGCATACGGTTTCCTGCAGACAAGCAGACTAAGGACATGGGTTTCTGGAACCATGTCTTGTGGTCCGGTGAGACCAAGATAAACTTATTTGGTTGAGATAGTGTCAAGCGTGTGTGGTGGCAACCAGGTGAGGAGTACAAAGACAAGTGTGTCATGCCGACGGTCAAGCATGGTGGTGGGAGTGTCATGGTTTGGGGCTGAATGAGCACTGCCGGCACTGGGGAGCTACAGTTCATTTAGGAAACCATGAATGCCAAAATGTACTGTGACATACTGAAGCAGAGCATGATCCCCTCCCTTTCGAGACTGGGCCACAGGGCAGTATTTCAACATGATAATGACCCCAAACACACCTCCAAAATGACCACTGCCTTGCTAAAAAAGCTAAGGGTAAAGGGGATGGTCTGGCCAAGCATGTCTCAAGACCTAAACCTTATTGAGCATCTGTGGGGCATCTTGAAATGGAAGGTGGACGTGTGCAAGGTCTCTAACATCCACCAGCTCTGTGATGTCGTCATGGAGGAGTGGAAGAGGACTCCAGTGGCAACCTGCGAAGCTCTGGCGAACTCTATGCCCAAGAGGGTTAAGGCAGTGCTGGAAAATAATGGTGGCCACGCAAAATATTTGCACTTTGTGCTCAGTTTGGACATTGTCACTTAGGGGTGTAGTCACTTTTGTTGCCAGCAGTTTAGACATTAATGGCTGTGTGTTGTGTTATTTTGAGGGGACGGCACATTTACACTTGTTACAGAAGCTGATACTCACTGCTTTACATTGTAGCCAAGTGTCATTTCTTCAGTGTTGTCACATGAAAAGATATTCTAAAATGTTTATGAAATGTGAGGTGTACTCACTTTTGTGATATACTGTATATATTTATCTGGTTTGGTTCCCTTCAGGGATAGCCATTCCATTAATCAGAATGAAGCACTTGTGAGTGGGCAGGAAGGTTTGTGAATAGAGCCCTAAGCTAGCCTGTTGGCCTCAGATGCTATGGAGAACACTTTCTTCTCAGCAGTACTGAAGTAAGTCCTCCAATGCCAAATCATTTTGTCCCTTGCTGAAAAATGTATTTAGTTTCTATCAAAATGTCCTTCAGTTCTTTATACATAAATATCTGGAAACATGACAAAATATTGCCATTTCTCACAAGAAACGGTAGAAACATACAACCAGAAGGAACCTTTTAGGGTGTATAATCCATCCTTCTGCTTAATGCAGGAAATTCAAAATGGCTCAGTGTTATGGCTGAACAATGGAAAATGCCAGGAAACTCCCATATTTGCCACTAAGTCTCAAGAAAGCCATAGCATTTATGGCTACTCAAGAAACCTCATCATAAATACTTGTAAACATGGCTACTCAGTGTGACTCTAGAGAGGAAAAACAAACCTTTCCCAGCTTTGATCATGTGGCATGTCAAATTCCATCCCCCAACAAAAGTAGCCTTCCACCCCACCTGCCGAACTATGTCTAGGCTGACAAGAATCTGTGTTTACTTCAATATGTGTAGTAAAGAGATGCCCCAAGCACAGGTATGAAACACTCATTAATTGCAGCAACATATTTTCATAGTTCAAACTCTGCTTTGTCCCTTGTGAGTTTATGCACTGGTGAAATATTCTTCAGTTATTTTGATATTTTTCCAAACACTGGAGGAATGATAGTTTATCTGCTTTTGTGGATTTTGGATAGAAATAAGCAGCTTATCAGTTGCCAGAAGATTATGAATCATTTGCAAAGTAATTTAGTCATTACTCTCTGTTCTGTGATATAGGCTATCAGTAGCCTTCCTGCCCTAAAATTACCCCATTAAATAGTCCCTGGGAGTATTCCTCTGATAAAGAGTTCTTGTTTTCCTTTCAGTCTTGATTCTGGTAAATTTTTCTTCATTCTCTATCACATCATCATAGAAGAAAATTTAAATTTAAATTTAAACATTTAAAATGAGTATTGGCACGGCCCATCTGGGCCTTATTTAGGTTACACAAACGGGGAAGAAATTACAGAAAGCCAAATTCAGAATTTGCTCTTACAAAGCTTTGCAAGGCAGTGTTAATAGGAAATAACTAGTACTCACTTTTTAAAGAATACTAAGACCAAGCTGCGTGGCTACTTTATTTTCTCCATCTCCTCCTCATCCCCTCTCTTGTACATGTAATTCTGGAAACAATTTAAATTGTTCCAGAATTAAAATCTGTCCTCTAGTATAGGTCCTTTGGGCAGGGCTGGTCTAAGGTCTTTTCCTGCTCTAGGAGAAGAACAAGATGATGCTTTCTTTCCATTTCAGGGCCTGGCATATTCCCATCCCTACTGTGCTGTTCTTGCAACCTGAAGCAACTACATTACTTTGCCTCTTGCTGAAGTTTCTCTCACACTGATGTATCAGTTGCGGGGTCTGAAGGGTATGGATCCTTCAGATTCAAAGCCTTCCCCACACCAGTAGTATCACAGTCTTGCCCCTAATTCTGTCACTTTCTTCCTTCACCAGCATCAGAAGGTGGACATCACAGAGAGGAGCATCATGAATTTTTCCATGTGGCTGCAAAAGGAGACATCGGAGGTGAGATCTCCCTAGTTGACCTCAGGCCTCTCTGCCTGTGGAAGGAAGATCCAGTCTGCCCTACAACCCCAGTGATGCCCACCCAGATACCATAGGGGTGCAACCATTAGATTCATATCCCTAGACAGATATAGAAATATCAGTGTTATGCGAGGTCCACTGTTAGAAAACAGTTGATACATAGCTACAGGTAAGTGGGACAGAGACTATGGCAGAACTAGGGCAAAATTCCCAAATGACTGATTTTTCTTCTTCTACATATTTCCTGCAAAGGTTTAGATATAACACAGAAATGTAACTTCTTTCAGAAAAGAGAAGAAGCAAATGCTCTTCTGCTCACTGAACTCAAAGTAAAGTTGAGCATGTTTAACTCTCATTTATTTCTATGTGAGAATTAAGCAGACAATTAATTCTCATGAAAAACACAGGGGATTTAGAGGTCCTTAATGGTTGTACTGTGCCCTCTGGTGTTAGGCCTCTTCCAAATGTGAACAACTTCCAAAGTCTACTCAAATCTCTTTTGCTTTTACGATAAAAAGGCTCTTTTAATCCTGATAGAGTCACATACATAAAATATAGGAGAAGGCATCAAATTAAATCTGAATTATATAATATACTCCTTCTGAGTTGCAAAGACTCTGCAAGTATTTGTAGAAATATTTTGAACGGATTTTACATAATCCAGCCTAACGCAGCTGTGTGGAGAGTGGATCAAAGGTGCATAGTTGTTATACACCCATGAGTTTCATCCTCCTCAGGGATTAGCTTTCCAGAGATGTTCTGAAAACTAATGGACAGTTTCTTCTAAAATAAATACAGTGCTGGCAGAAATGTTCAATGGGAAATTAAATACAGAGATTATAAAATCACATTTTACAGAAGCAACTTATTTGAAGTGCAAAGTGCACTACTTCAAGTTAAATGTTTGCCTCCTTGTTGCCTTTACCTATTTTACATGTAATGAAACCAAATTTCTTTTGAAACAAACTGCCACATAAATATTTCCTTTAAAAAATTACTCCTGCATCATTTGAGTCTCCACCAAATGCTGTTCTCTTTTGCAGCTCAGCTGTCTATGCTGTTTTCTATTTTTCTCTACACATAATAACACCACAGCTGAAATCCTGTTGTTGCATGTAGTGAGTCACACTGAATCTGTATTTGATGAGTCCACTCCTTCCTAAGTTCTGTTGATTCAAATGAATATACTTTAACTATGCTTTCCTTTAGTGCAATAAATCAGTGGTTCTTAACCTTTTTGAAAGAAATGCCCCCTTGACCCATTGAGGAAGTTATCATCGCCCCCCTCCCCGCAGTGATGATATCTTTCTTTCTTTCTTTCTTTCTTTCTTTCTTTCTTTCTTTCTTTCTTTCTTTCTTTCTTTCTTTCTTTCTTTCTTTCTTTCTTTCTTTCTTTATTTATTTATTTATTTATTTATTTATTTATTTATTTATTTAAGACACTTAAATCCAATGACCCCTGAAAACAAAATTAAATTCCAAGAAAATGAAATGACCCCCCCCCAAAAGTAACATTTAATGATTTAGTGGCAACTGACTCTTAAGACGCAAAAATAAATATAAAAAGGGCATAAAAACAAATGCAGGAACTAAAAATTTCAAGACAAAAAGTCTGAAACTAAATTAAAATTGGAGGAAAATATATATTCATGCACACTGTAAAAAGGCTGCAGCCATCTTCACAGGTTTGGCTTGCTCCAGTGCCCCCCTACCGCCCCCCTTCTGCTCCAGCGCCCCCACGCCGCCCCTTTTCATTCTACCGCCCCCCTGAAAAATGAAATCGCCCCCTGGGGGGCATTATCGCCCACGTTAAGAACCACTGCAATAAATCACAGTTAGAATAGACCCATTTGCTCTAGTGTGATATATTACACAAAGCAACAGGGTTCCAGCTAATGTTACATGACGGGCTCTGTGTGTGGGGAGGGGAGGGGAGGGGGAGAGAGAATCAACTTAAATTGTCTTATCTAAGGGCTTTTATTCTGTAACATGTCATCCAAATGATGCTATAAAAATAATATGATGGTCCATCAGAAATTCAAAGTGCACTACTATATATACACTTTCATTCTCTGACACAGAGTGCAGATTTGTACATGCCTGCATTAGAGATGGCCAGACTCATGCATGCTTACTCCCAAGAACTGCCTGTACTGGCTGGGGAAATTGGAGATATACTTTTTGTCAAATATTAAACCCAGAGTAAGGGTAGGCAAAACACAGCCACCTCAGGTAGCTTGTGAAGCCCTCAACCATATCAGACTCCTTTGCCCACTCACCAAAAATGTTTTTCCCCCAGTGAAAATAAAAAAAAGATGAACTGCCACTCTTGGAGACTTCCAGAAGTGGTGATTCAGCTTTAAAATAGTTTGCAGTTCATCTCACCTATTTTTTAAAAATGATTTGCTTTTCCCCCCTTAAACTGTAAATGGATTTCCACCCACTGTTGAGTTGAGCTTTTTCTGTTTTTTCTCTCCATGTTTTTGGTGGTCTGTGTAGCTGGAACAAAAAACACAACCAAGCCCTCAGACTCACAAAAGCTGACATGACCCCATGTGACGTTATCTGCAGATAACATCCAGCATTCAGAAGATTCTGGAAATGTGCATTCCAAGAGCAAATGTGGTTGCCTGTAAACCAAGGAAAACTAATGGAATTGGAGCTCTCACTCCCACTCTTTAGATGTATGTTGTTGGGTCTGAGCACATTAGGAAAGGGATCTTGAAGTTGGGATGCTATGTAGCTTGACAGTTGAACTAGAATTTTGGGTCATACCATAATTGTGCTGCCCCCCAATGCAAAAACCATTTCACTGCATTTCATCAGTCATGGTGGAAAAACCATTGAAAACAAGCATTTTGCTTGTAGTGAGAATTTCCATTTCTTTGTAAATGTTGCCCTTTCAAAACTGAAGAAATGGAAAATGTACTCTCCTTTCCACCCCCAAAGTGAATAGGAAGGGAAGCTTTGTATTTCTCAAGATTGTTAAGCTGCTTACAAAAGCCATCCACTTTGATTTGATATCAGTGATTACATACACTGGAAGCAAACCAAAACAGAGTGATCCTACCCATACAAAAAACACAGTAGCCCCAAACAGGGACCTGAAAAGGTGTGGGTAATATCACACACCATCAACACTTCAGGAATGGTTGTCTGAATAAATGTCTTCTTCTCTATGGATAACCTCTTCCTGGCTTCTGTTTCTTGGCTGCTCTGTTCTTTTGAGTCTTGTTTGATGGAACCGTTAGAATCAGCATAATAGACAAGCAGAAATCTAGATAAACAGCTGCATTAATGGTCTAACCAGATGTGACTTTAATGAGTAACAAACCAGGAGCATTTTAAGGAGCAGTTGACATAGATTTGCCCTCAGTATTTTATAACATCAGTAAAAAGGAAAGCATTAGTACACAGTACCTTGCAGCTATCTAGTAATGTTTATAGGCCAGTTGTTCAATACTACTAGGGCTAATCCTGTTCCCTTGTAAATCAACAGGATTTGGGCTTCTTTCATTAATATAGAGTAAGTGCTCTTTATTACTATTTTTCCTTTTTTTTTCACATCCCTCATTATTTGGAAGGCCATTTTTCCTCTTAAATACCTAATTATCTATGGCAAAGCAGTTAAAGGGTCTTTTTTAAAGATTCCCCCTCCTGGCTAAATCCACAAATGTGAACAACCTCATTGATTTGCTAAAGAACTGATTTAAATCTTGGCATCAACCAAAATCATCTTTAAAATGGCCTACACTTTGTTATCTTGCTTGAAGTTTGCTTCTTGATATCTGGACGAATTCTTAGCTTTTCTGGCAATTCTAAACGTGTGATTTCTGCTGCTTCCCCTGACCTTGTTTGGCTCATTCCCTTTTGTTCTACTTTCACAAGAATCCTTCCCTTTCCTCTGTCTCAGATTCCTTTCTGCTGAGATTGGAACTTGATGTAAAATGGTGTAACATTTTTTTTATTTCTAGAATATATGCTGTTGGATAAGAAGTCTTTTCTCTCTGTATTTTTACATACTGTGACTTTCCAGGTACATTCCATAAGAGTTCATTCTTCTTGGTTTAAAGGATAATCTTTCAGGGAAGACAGTACAAAGTTACAACATGATCCCTTTCTTACACAGGGACCTGCACATAAAATTTCATGAAACATGAAAGAGAAGTTTCTAGCATTATGGTACTACAATGAGATTTTCTGTATTTTTGAGATGACATAATTTTTCTTTTGTACCCTCAAATGCCTCTTTCCATTTCACTATTTTTAACAAAGTAAGAGACATTCCAAAAGGCTCACAACAGAGAGAAGGAACAAATCTTTCCCATTATCTTTGCTAATAATTTCTTATGTTTAGGTGGTACTCACAGAAATGAGGAATTGGTAGGAAGGACAACACCCCATCACCATCAGAGAGCCTGATCTAATGGGCAGTGACTGCCACTGCTGCTGGTGGGATTTATTTATGTCCACAGCCTGGAAAAGTTACTTTATGGAACTATACTTCTAAGAATCTCCTACCCAACATGACCAGCCATTTCATCAGGCTCTTAACTGTTCCCATCTCAATTGCTCTTTATAAAAATAGTAACCCTCAGTATTGATAGCTGTGCTTAATTTTCCCCGCCTCCTCCCTGAGTAGACCTTGCCTAGAGGGGCAGGGTATAAGTCTAAATAAAGTAAACTAAAGTAAAGGCCCTTTCCCCATGCATCACACAATTCAAGTTGTTAATCCTGAGAGCAGAAGCTTCTTACTCCTGTTACTTACAAGTTGTTCTCAAAGCTATTTTGGCTAAACAGTCAAAAATGCACCACAGTTCCAGTAGCCTGATATTGCTTTAACTGTCATGGTTCCATCCAGTGGAATTTGTACTTTAGTGAGACATTTCTTGGCTGAAGTTCAGGAGTGTATTGTAGAGCTCTCTAGCAGAGACTTCTAAGTAGCTCAGATGGGCCCAAGTGTGAGCAGTCAACCATTCGCTCCTCTGTCCCTTCCTTGCTCCTGGGTTTTTGATGTGCCAGCGTTAAGCCCATTGTGATGGCCTGGAGCAAGACAATGACTTGAGCACCAGGACCACAACTTAGCACATGGCCTGGAGGAAAAACAAAGAAACCCTCTCAACTCTAGCCTTCTTCTTCTTCTTCTTCTTCTTCTTCTTCTTCTTCTTCTTCTTCTTCTTCTTCTTCTTCTTCTTCTTCTTCTTCTTCTTCTTCTTCTTCTTCTTCTTCTTCTTCTTCTTCTTCTTCTTCTTCTTCTTCTTCTTCTTCTTCTTCTTCTTCTTCTTCTTCCTCCTCCTCCTCCTCCTCCTCCTCCTCCTCCTCCTCCTCCTCCTCAGCCTCTATCCTTCAATGCTTGTCCACCCCAGTACCCTGGTCTGAGGACTAAGTGGGTAGCAAGAGTCTCCTGAGAGCCCACTCAGTTGGGAGGGTGGGTAATTAGGAGGTGTTCCAATGTTTATGTTTCCTTCTCTTGCAGAAACCAGAAACAAACCACATATACTATGAAGGCCCTAATCCAGATATTGTGCAGCTATAAACATAACCCAAAATGAAAGACAGGAGTACATATCACTATCTGTATTGGGTCCAATCTGTCTATGCAGTTCTTTATCTAACAACAAATTACTGGATGTGACCTCTTAAGAAGAATCTTTAAAAACTGGAACATGTCCAGAGGAGAAGAACAGAGATGATAAGGAGCCAGATATCAGGTCCTAGGAAGAAAGTTTGAAGGCTTTGATTATGTTTATTCAGATGAAGGGAGATTTAAAAGTTGATATGGTGGCCATCTCCAGATGTTTGCTCTTACAAAAAAAATGTGCTTCTCAATCTGTAGATTCCCAGGATGCTTTGCCACATCTCTGACATTTGCTGACATCTCTGGCAGGTAAAGTCCAAGAGCAAAGTTGGAAAGTACTGGCATAGATGATAATACAGATCAATGTTTTGCTACTCCAACAGTTAAGATACAAGCTACATACTCAAATTAAAGGGGAACAACCAATAATTAGGAAGAATTTCCTAATGGCACAAACCTATTGGATAAGACGCCTCAGAAGTCAGAGGACTTTTCTTCATTAAATGCTTCCCAAGATGGCCAGCTATTGAACACTGGATTTCCTGCATCTGAAGGGAATGGATCAGATGACCTTTGAGATATCTATTAACTCTATGCTACTACCATCACCCTCTGTTTCTTCTTTATGAGGCTCTTCCACACATTAGATTTGAATTTTATTGATATCCAGATCTGCCTTTAAAAAACTGATATGAACTGTGTATCAATAATAAAATGGTACCAGAAATTTCTCAGTCACGCTTGCTAGACCTTTAAAAATTACAGCGTAAATATAGCAAACAGCCATACCAGGCAAATAAATGTTAATAAGTGTTAAGTCCATTAGCAATAGAGCAGCTATGGTGTGGTAGTACTATATTCATGGTAGCATGTAATAATTATGGTAGAAATAGACTTGTCACTGTAAATGAAACAAACCATTTAGCTCTGAAACGCTGTACTTGTTGCTCTGCAGTAGCTATCTCACATTACTAACACCCCAGCTTTCTTTATTTGCTTAAACATTTCACAGTTCAGGTCTTCTTAACTACAGTAGGTGGGCTATAATAAATCTCGTTCGGTGTAAGTGATTCACTCTCTGTAACGTTCTCAATCTTGGTCTACATGGACTGCTAGTGGACCATAAATCAAAGGTAAATGGCCATGAACTTAGCTGAGGAGAATTATCTCATGGAGTGCTGGTTTAATTCTAAACCTATTTACAGTGTTCATTTGTGAGCCAGAAAGGGAGCAGAAGTGAATCTTGCGGAATGGGAATGCCCTCAACCATCCCATAAGTAATAAGCAAATAGGCTATCTTGGTGCTCTTCCCCCCCCCCCCAGTTTCAGTTCTAGCAACACTAAGCTGAACACGTGACTATAAACAGTTTACTGCAGGAAGCCTGTCAATAATGTGGACGCATAATGAGCTCATAGATTCTCATGCATTTTAGTCTCCACCTTTCTCTTTTCCAAATTGGCTGCGATGTTGCACTTGCTGTCCTTTGCTGGAGCATGCTGAGGGCCAGATTGCTAATAGAGCTTTCTTGACAAAAAGATACTAGGGACATTGAAAAAGAACGGTAATCTCTGTTTTTGGATTTTGCACAGTGCATCTTTTTTGATCTACAAATAGCCACGGAGGGTATGATGTAATAATGGAGTAAGGAGATTTAGCATCATGCGATGGCTTTGCTGGCTGCATGATGCCCCTATCCATCTAGGCTGCTTCCACCACCCTCACACTTTCCAACATGACTTCCTTCTGTGTTCATTGGAGAATTGTTTTTTTTTATTACAATTACCAATGGTTAGGTAATAGCATGAAAGAACCACAGAGCTGCGATTCTCTAATTCCTAAACAGGCTGTAACCATCAAGACATATAATAGGTATAATAACACAGAAGGAGGCCAGGCAAAATACTCCAGCAGAAGACTTCCTTATCCAGTTAAGGAAATTAAGATATTGAAATGCAATGTTAAAGAAAAAAACAAAGTGGTAGACAATGCTTAATTACTAAATGAGTTGTGATAAGATAAATTGATTACTAAATTGCCATTTGAAGCCAGGAAAGTGCCTGATAAGCATTGGTGACAGCTGCTGATTCTTCTCTGTACTGGAAGTGAAATAGCAGCAGCAGCAGCAGCAGCAGTAGTAATTGCAGATCTCAGAAATCACACCATCAGAGCTACAAAATATGGCAATATTAGCGCCAATATTTAATGGATACTTTTAGGTGTTTGGTTAAAACTTGTATCTGTTATATAATACCAATCAATGTATTTATAATTTTGATTGACTGTGCCTGGTGTTTTTAATAATAATAATAATAATAATAATAATAATAATAATAATAATAATAATAATAATGATGATGATGATGATGATGATGATGATGATGATGATGATGATGATGATGATGATAATAATAATAATAATAATAATAATAATAATAATAATAATAATAATAATAATAATAATAATAATAATAATAATAATAATAGACCTGTAAAGTCGCTTATTAGCTTATTTGATTATTACTACCAAGTCTATTACAATAGTTGACTCTACACGAAAAATAAAAACTGTGGCACACCTCATCTCTGAATATCCAAAGATTGTCCAAACAGATTACAAAATTAGACATGATAGAGTGGCAAAATTAGTGTGCTGGTCATTCCGTAAAAAACAACCTGCCAGCCTCCAAAAACCCATGGGAACATCAGGTTGAGAAGGTGTCAGAAAATAGGAAGTCAAGATCTTGTGGGATTTCTGGAATCAAATGGATAGACACCTTGAACATAACACACCAGACATAGTTCTGACATTTACTAACAACATAAAGGAACAACACATGGAGAGATTTAAAAAGTTAGGATAGGACAGACTAAGAAGAGAGAAGCACAGAAGTAGCTTCATGATTTTCCTGTTGCTGGGTACACTACTGCCCTTCCTTATACTCTACTTGTTACAGACCTTCTAGGATAGAGATTGTCATAAGCATCTGCAGTAGAACTGCCTTGACCTGTCAAAAAGATAACATTTGGAAGACATGTGGAAAAGTATGGAACCCTGAAGGATAAACCACATTGGCAGTGCAAAAAGCAAAATTCCTTGTGTGGTGAGGTGGGAAAACAAAGAGGTGCAACAACCACTATCGGTGGTGGACCTTGTCTCTAAGTTGGATCATTTCCCTTCTGCTTAGAAATTATTTCCCCAATTTTTGAGAAATCGTTTCCTCAATTGTTGTGGCCACAATTTGTTGCTTTTGATTAAATGCCTTGAGCTGTGCAGCAGAAGTGCAGGGATTCACAGAGCAGAATTAGCAATTCCCTAGATTACTCCATCCCCTTTTCTTATTAATTGGCACGTACAGTCTCAATAACTTGCTCTGAGACATTAGTAAAAGAATAAAAATGTTTCATTATTTACAAATCAACACCAAACTAACAAACTGAAAAATGTGACTGCTTACAACAACAGGCCTCAACAGACTCACTGCTTTCAACAGATTACAAGTTCTCAGCAGAGAGGCAGGGGTCTCCTTGAATTCATAGGCAAGGAAGGAACAATTGTTTACTGCTGGATAGATTGATAGTCACCCCAGCCTAGAAAGGTTCCTCCCAGCCAAACCTGCTAATGCAGCATGCGACGTTTGCAAAAACACAAATAGGGTGGAGAACTTTGGAAAAAAACGTTTGTTCACAACTATAACAGAACAACTGTCTTGGTAGACTGTATAGTCTTTCATTTTTATTCATTATTCATCTGTGCTTCAGTGGGACTGAGGCGGTATGAAATGTGTCTTTACATTATTCATTTGTTTATATGATTTATATCGCACCTAAGTCCCAGAACTGAAACTGAAGGTGGCATACAACAAAAGCAAAAGCAAAATGAATATAGATCCCCCCCTCCCCAGGAAAAATGTTTTAAAACAAAAGTTGGGGCTGAAGTTATACTCCCCAAATCAAGGAACTATATATCACATCTTACTTCCCCTGCCCCACTCAAAACCTGGGCACACTGGTCTGTCTTTCTTTCACCTTAACCTTCATTGAATTATGCATGAAAGGCGAACTTCACGCTTTGATTCCTGAAAGAGAACCTTAACTAGGGATAGGCCTGTTTATTCCCTGCTTAAAGGTAGTTGTGGGGTGAGCATCTGTCATAGGTGATGATATTCAATCCTTGTGGCATACTTTTCTCCACCCAACCTAATGCAAATTGGTGCTTGCAGGTATATTAGGCATGCAGGATTAATCCAGATGAAATGAAGTGAAAACTCAAGATTGCTGGTCATGTGCCTGAGGAAGGTTGTCAGGGAGCGAGGAACACAATGCTTCTTTAAACAGGAAGAAAACAAGGTGGTGATTCGGTCTATGTATCTCTGTATTTATTTAATCGAAATTCTTGCTGGCCACCATGTTTCAAGCTTTCAAACCCCAGAGTCAGAATGACCTCTGAAATGGCTTCAATTACTTTCCCTTCACTTCCCATCAGTTCCTTATAAACTGGAAAAATAAAATGGTTTAGTATTTTGGTCCAGTGAATAATTCTTCTATCATTCTCCGGGTGGTTGTATATTTACTCCTTGTGGAAAGACATTTAATACCCAAGGGTGGATCAACTTCATTAATGCATACACACATTCTTTTTATTAAGATATGTGGCATCTTTGGCAACATCCGCAAGTAAAATATCTGCAGTACATTTTAGGAAGCACAAGGGTTTTTCACTCCTCCAGAGATATAATGCAGTTGATTGACCCAGCCCGTCACTCTGACCTGGGCAGTCAAACAAGATGAATCTTCATGTCACTTCTCATTGGCATGTCATTTTTTTCCAAACAGGTACAATACTGAAAAAGCACAGAGTGCTTGAATCTCAGTCACAGAGTTTTCTAGGGGTTCTCAGACACTAAGCTTGGTGGCAATCATCACTGGGCTCATTTGATAGCTTTTAAAATACTGTTTGGGGACAGGAGAAGATAGTCCTTTCACACACCTCAGAATTTGCTGTTCCATTTTTGGTGGTACAGGAGGAAAAATCTTCTGAGAGGAAGAGAAATAGAGTAACAGCAATTTTTCCCACTGTACAATGATGCTGTCTCCTTAAATATTAGTTCACTGAGATGAAATACAAACCCACCCTTAACTCAGTCAAGCCTTAAGGACAAAATGTACATATTTCTGTGATTGCTGTTCTCTCAAAAGGTATTTTGCAAATGAATGAGAGCATATAAAGAGGGAAGAGGAGGAAATGTTGTAGGCATCCTTCAGTCTTGAGAGACTATGGTAATCTGCTCTGAATAGAGGTCTTGGAACAGTGTCTAGTGTGGCTGAGGAGACCAATTCAAGAGTGACAATCCCTTTCACACTGAAGACAAATACAATCTGTCCCCTGTCCAGCTCCCTGATTTTGCTGGTTTCGGGACTGCCTCTTTGCCTCGGCCTACTGAACAAGGGTCTCTTCAAAATGGGAGAGGCCATGATGCACTGCCTGCCTCCGGGTTGAACACTCAGATGTCAGTGTTTTCCCTCTGTTGAGGTAGATTACTAAGGCCTTCAGATCCTGCTTGCCAATATCCTTGTATCGCAGCTGCGGTCTCCCTCTGGGGCGCTTTCCCTGGACTCATTCTCCATACAGGAAATCTTTTGGAATCCAACCATCAACCATTCTCACAACATGCCCAAGCCAACGTAGACATCACTGTTTCAGTAATGTATATATGCTAAAAATTATAGCTTGTTCCAGAATGACTCTATTTGGAACTTTGTCCTGCCAGGTGATACCAAAAAATGCGTCAGAGACAACACATATGGAACGTGTTCAACTTCCTCTCCTGCTGTGCACAAAGAGTCCAGGACTCACTGCAGTACAAGAGTGTGCTCAGGACACAGGCTCTATAGACCCAGATATTGGTATATGCCATCAGCTTCTTATTAAGCCATCCTCTCTTTGTGAGTCTAGAAAACATAGTAGCTGCTTTGTCAATGTGTTTATCCAGATTGACACCTAGAGAGAGTGTGTCAGAGATCGCTGAGCCAAGGTGCACGAAATCGTGGACAACCTCCAATTCTTGTGTAGAGATGGTAATAGAGGGAGGTGAGTCCATGCCCTGGCCCATGACTTCTGTTTTCTTCTGGCTGATTGTTAGCCCAAAACCTTGGCAGGCCTTACTAAAATGATTCATAAGTTGTTGGAGCTCTTCAGCAGAATGGGCAACAACAGCTGCATCACTGGCGAAGAGGAAGTCCCGTATGCATTTCAGCTGGACTTTGGTCTTCACTCTCATCTGATTTGGTCCAGAGATAGACACCTTCTGTTGCAGTTCCAAAGGCGTGCTTCAGCATGACAGCAAAAAAGATCCCAAACAGGGTTGGTGCGAGGACACAGCCCTGTTTGACTCTGCTTTGGATGTCAAAGGAATCTGATGTTGAGCCATCGAAAACTAGAGTGCCCTTCATTTGCTCATGAAAGAACCTCATGATTTTAAGGAGTCAAGGTGGACATCCAGTCTTGGGAATTATTTCAAAAAGGCCGTCCCTGCTAATCAAATCAAAGGCCTTTGTAAGATCTATGAAGGCTACAAAGAGTGGCTGTTGTTGTTCCCTACATTTCTCCTGCAACTCTCTGAGGGAAAATACCATGTCAATGGTGAATCTATTAGGTCAAAATGATTCTGGATAGACTCTATCTGCAAACACCTGGAATCTCTTCAGCACAACACAGGCAAGCAGCTTCCCTAGAATGCTGAGAAGAGAGATGCCAAGGTAGTTATTGCAGTCGTCCCTGTTGCCTTTGTTCTTATACAATGTGACAATGTTTGCATCCTTCATGTCCTGTGGTACTCTACCTTCCCTCCAGCAAAGACAAAAGATTTCATCCAGCTCGGTGATGATGATCTCTTTACAGCACTTCAGCAGGGATGTTATCCTTCCCAGGTGCCTTGCTGGAGGTGAGGAAATCTAAGGCCACTTTTATTTCTGCTAAAGCTGGTTCACTGTCCAGCTCTTCCAAGACAGGCAGGCACTCAATGTTATTTAATGCCTTTTTGGTTACTACGTTCTCTCTAGAATATAGCTCAGAGTAGTACTGTACCAGTGTTCCATCTGCTGTGCTCGATCCTGGATGATCACACCTGTAGCAGTCTTCAAAAGAGCAGATTGCTTCTGTATTGGAAGAGGAGGAACAAGAACAAGAAAATCTTCTTATTAAACATATGGCAAGGTGCTGCTTGAGCTGCACTCAATTTCGTTTTCCCAGATGAACAGAGAAAGACAGAAAGTTTGTGATGATGCGAAGACAGGACGATAGCCAGAGCATCTCATTTTCATGTAAATCCATTTGAGCTAGTAGCTAAGCAATTATTTGAAGAAAAGTCTATCATTGGTGATGTGATTTCTACCTAATTCTAATGACTAACTTGGACTGTGTTCAGAAGTGATCCCTGAAAAAAAAACAAATTATGAAGTAGGAGGGCAACACACATTGATTTGTAGTACATTAGACATTGTATAGGTACTAGTGGGGGCTGCCTGAGGTCTTTTGCATAGTGGCATGGGGTGGGGAAGTCATAAGCCCCATAAATCTCAGAGGAACTTGCTTTTCAGTAGACACATGGGAGATTCTCTGGATAGCAGAGGTACTTGGCTTTTTATTCCACATAATGAAGAGCGAAGCAGCAGTCTTTGGTGTATTCTGACAAGCACATAAAACCTGGTTGAGTCAAATCCAAAGAAGGCTGCTACTGCCTTCCTCTTAACATGTTGAACAAATACAGGCTTTGCTGCTTTCAACATTAAGCAAGTCTTCTTCTCAGTCCCAGCTGTCCTGCCAGCTTCAAGTAACATCCTGGAACAAACTAACTGAGGCTTAAATCAACCTGAGTCTGAAGGACCAATTCATTTTATTTTATTTTATTTCTAGCCTGTCTTTCTTTCAGTGCCAGACCCAGAAAGAGAGAGAATTCATAATGTACAATGAAACTAAAATTAACAAAACCCATAGTCAATGATAATACCAAACCCATAGTCAGTGATAGTACCAATCCATCCATCCATCCATCCATCCATCCATCCATCCATCCATCCATCCATCCATCCATCCATCCATCCATCCATCCATCCATCCATCCATCCATCCATCCATCCATCCATCCATCCATCCATTTGGGGTAGACTAGGCTGTTTTTCTGCTAGAAGACAAAGACAGTTTTACTCAGACATGATTCTGGCAAATCACTGGCTGCCTTAGGGCATGGATTTTAATTTGTGGAAGCTGTCTTTTTTAATTATTTCATTTTAATTGCTGTAAAACCAATTTTTATTCTGACCATTTTAATGTTATCATACAGGGAGGAGGCCAGTATAAATGGACTCAAACTACCTCTGGCAAATTTTGGAGGAGAAAATTTAATGTTAATTCAAAGAGGTTTCTCTGTAGTGACAGCTTTCTCTTGCCCATTTCTATGTATTTTTAAAAACATCCTGGTTGGCGTTTTGGAGTCACCACAGTACAAATATAGAAATGCAGAAATGCCTATTTCTCACTATAATACCAAGAGCATAAAAGTTCTCACTCCCACATTCGTTCTGTCTTCTTTACCATCAAAAGTTGAGTGTCACCAAGGGTATTTTAAGTTTGTGCATAGCTACCCTACACAATGCTGTTATGCTTCATCCAAACCAGTCTCTTTGGTTCCTCAGCCAACAAGCTATTCTCCTTCCTTCATTTCTGTTGTTTTACCATGAATGATGAGATATATCCGTGTGTACTTTATGTTTTTCATTATGACATCAAAGTGTGCCAGTTCTCTACATTCTATGATATCTTGGTCTTGACTTATCCATCTTCCTCCTTCCTCAGCGGTCATATTCTTGATCCAAGAAATTCTTGTTATCACATAATAAATCTACATTTCAAATGCTTCTGTTTCAAAGCAGAAAGGCAGAACCATCCATTAACCCCCCCCCCCAAAGGCAGTCAGTCACTAAGGGAAAGCTTGCTTGACGAGAAAATTCTTTTCCTGCTTGCAGAAGGACAACAAAATATCAGGCCAGCCTGGAGTTCCCATGTCTAGGAGCAGCAACAAAGAAGGCCCTCTCCTGTGTCTCAGCAACCACACCTGTGAAGGTGATGGGACCAAGATAAAGTCCTCTTCTGGTGATCTTAACTATATGGGTATTTGTATTCATATACGAATACAAATATCCCTGCACAGGTGGACATAACAAGGGTCCAGCCCCCTGGGGGTGGACTGTCCACTCACATTCTGCTGTTGCTGTGGGCTCTGTGCTCCCTTCCTATTGGTCCAGAGCTCGTGATCTGAGAGACACTCCTGGCTGGAGACAGGAGGACGAGCCTTGCTGCCAGGTTGAAGAGTAGCTCGCAAACTACGAGCTTTGGAGCCATAGGAAGGGAGCGTGGCGCCTGCAGCAACAGTGGGAGGTGAGTGGACAGTCTGGCCCCAGGTTGCCAAACCGTGTTTACTGACATGGAAGTGCAAGCCTCCGACAGTGGCTAGTAATCCAATGGAAGAGCATGGGGAGGAAGAGCAGACCTGTCTTGGATCAGCTGTACCAACAGGCAGGCAGATGGAGGTCAACTGTGCCCTACCTTGCACTAGCCAACAGGTGGAAGAGGTGCCCCCTTCCAACATGGCTATTCTGGCATTGCTGGTAACAGGTGAGTCTGCAGCCAGAGTACACACATAACACATGGAAGGGATGTAGCCTTGGGAGGAAGTTAGTCCTCCAGTGTTATCTCAGTTGAATGCTGGCTTACTGCCTTGTGGCATCGGGAGGGGTTCACCCCCAGCAGTAGGGCCTGTACCACTTGGATGGCACCCTACTCACAGTGGTCCTTTCCTAGCCAAATGTCAGGGTTTGTTGAAGGTATATGGCAGTTTAATCACCCCACAATTCCAAACACTGGGTATAATTCAGTGCTCAGAAATGCACTTCCATATGGGGATCAATCTTTGCCTTTAGGTAACTTCCTTCTCCCTGCTACAATAGAGAAGATTTGGAGAGGCAAATACAGTGGTGCCTTGACTTATGAACGCCCTGACCTATGAACGTTTTGAGTTACGAACAGTTCAGGATGCAGAATATTGCTTTGAGTTACAAACCGTGCTTTGACATACGAACGAAAAAATCCTTTCCTGCCCCCCTTTTTTTGACCTAAGTTCATCTTAGATCAAAAGAAGAAGAAAAAATTAAAATTCTCCCCCCGTGGTAGAGTACAGATTAACCGGCTTTGCATTAGTTCCTATGGGAACTAATGCTTTGACTTACGAACCGTGCCTTGACATAAGGACAAAAAACAGCCGGAACGGATTAATCGGTTTTCAATGCATTCCTATGGGAAATGCTGCTTTGACTTACGAATATTTTGATTTACAGCCACTGTTCCAATACGGATTAAGTTCTTAAGTCAAGACAGTGGACCTTCTACTTACGGAATTAATCCGTATTGGAACGGTGGCTGCAGGTCGAAAAGTCTGTAGGTCGAATCTCCATTGACCTACAATACATTGAAAACTGATTAATCCCATAACTGGCAGTTTTTATTCTATTTTTGTTCCATTTTGGGTTTTTTTCTGGTCTGTAGGTCGATTCTCTGGCTGCAAGTTGAATCTAAATTTTGCGGCCAGAGACGTCTGTAACTCGAAAAGTCTGTAAGTCGAGCCGTCTGTAAGTCGAGGGTCCACTGTATGTTGACGTATTCAAACTCCTGAATAGGAAAATGGAGGAGAAAAAAGGCTCCAAAGAGGAGGATAGAGATAAGGAGAGATTTAAGAAGAAGAAACCAGAGAGATTATGGGTTAACGGGCTACCAGGTTTTTTGATATACGCTGGGACCAGAGTGAAAGCATACCCTTCTAGGGCTTTTGCCTTAATACAGTACATACAGGGTGTATGTAGATTTCCCAGGGCATGCATGGCTGCTCTATGAGGAGGGCTTCTGTATGAGAGTGGCAATATACCCTGAGATGCACTGGGATGTCCATCACCACAGTTTGTGCTTGCAGTTAATGACCCCTTCTCAACCTGGGTGACTGTTTTGATAGTAGAATCCGATTCAGAGATCCAACAGTTACAATACTCCCCGTGCTCTGGTGGGCCAGGTGGTTCAACCCCACCTGGTTTGCTGTGAATTTAATGCCAATGGGTTTTGTAACTAGAAACCATGCAGATTCTGGCATCAATGCTCAATATATGGGGGGCCTCATATCCTTGCAAATAATTCTGATGAGGTTTAAAATTTCAACTTTCATTAAAGAATAAATTAGAGAGGAAAGCAGCAAAAGAGAGTCATTTTTCACCGCTTTAATAGAAGAAGAGCTTCTGAGAGATTCATTCACAGAAAAGATGACCTTTTAAGACAGAAGGAGTAGGAGGAGAGAGAGAGAGAGAGAGAAAAGAAGCCCAGTGGAGTTGTCTCATATGGAGGTGGGGATAAAGGCAGTTCCATACCCTTAACATTAAAAGTTTGCTTTTATTACACTGTAAGAAGCAATAAAGGTTTACAACCAGATCCCCAAAATGCTTTGCTTGTACAAGTCCTATGCTAATTTAAATTCAGGTGGTTATGAGTGCAAAGAAGAAACTATTTAACCATGGCTAATGTGGATTTCTGTTTTAGTGCTTGATTCTTGTAGAAGGCACACTGTCTTAATCCTGTGCTCAAAGGACATTTAAAATGAGAAGCTATACTAGTTTGAGTGTCTGTGTTTTTGTACTTAGAGCGTCATGGGGTTTTAAATCTTTTTTTAAAAAAAAGTTACTTCTATTAAAAACATTTTCAGCATTACAGCTCATGAAGGTGTGGGATTCTGTGGGTCCCAAGCTGTCCTATCCTTTTGAATGCCACATTTTGGGCTCGAAGAAAGACAGAAAAATTGCTGGACGTAGACTTACAGTTATAGATGTAGAGTGTTCCAGGTGTAACTGGATCCATGGGCAGAGGAGGGGCTTTTTTGCTGAATGAAGGTCTTTACTAGAGATGGGGATATTCATATTTGTAAATGAATACGAATATCTCCATCCCAGCTGCACTTAATGTGGGTCCAGCCCCTGGGACCAGCCTGTCACTCACACGTCCCGGTGTTGCGAAGGTTCCACTCTTCCCGACAATTGTGCCAGTAGCTCTGCTTTCTCCCTGCTTGACTAACCACTCAACAGCCGTGAAGGAAGACTCATCCTCCTGCCCCCTGCTGGAGTGGCCAGCTGAGCAGGGAGAGCGCAGAACTACTACTGCAATTGGCGGGAAGAGTGAGACCTTTCTGGCGCCAGGAACACTTCTGAATATTCTCTCCCTGGAAAGCCCTGAAAAAGTCAGAATTGAATTGACAGTAAATGATTATTATTAAGTATCAGTAAATTGGGGTCATAGTAGATTATGACAGGCATGGCTTCATAGAGAACTCTTTGCTACATTTCCCCTAACATTAAAATATTGGAACTGTAAACTAGATACAGTATTTTGAGTTATTCTTATCCCCCTGAAAGTATTTCAGAAAAAGATGAACATCTACAAGAACCAGTTCTGAAGTTGCACTATGATTTAAAATGACTCATCTTATGTGGTTCAGTTTTGACCTTTCTATGATCCATTATTTATATTACTGACTGTTGCTTTCCACCTCATTAGAGAGAGAATTTATTTATTTAAAATATTTTACTCTTACTTTCTTCTTTAAAAGGACCCAAGACAGCTTACATCATTAAAAGAAAATATTTAATGCTAAAAACAGTAAATATAGAAGTAATAAACAAAGGTCAAATATCGTATTACAACACGGTAAAAACCAAAAACCACATTTAAAGCAGTAAGACACAACAATCCATTTACTGTAATAACCCCACTCAGGCAGGCAGGCACTGAGGGAAAGCTTGCCTGAAGAGAAAGGTCTTTGTCTGCTTGCAGAAGGACAGCAAAGATGGGGCCAGCCTGAGTTTTAATGTCAAAATATTTTGTATTGATATTTACATTTCCCAAGGCACAGTTTTTTAAGTGATGCCTTCTTTTATTGACTCCTAAGAATAGGGAAACATCAATGAATACATTATACAGTGAAAAAAAAATCTCTGCCATGCTATTGCCCTTCCTTGCTGCCTTTACTGTTTCTTTTCCTGCTTCATCTATACAAAATTTCATGCCTGATGCAGTCTGAGAGGCACCTGTAATTTAATGTTAAGTCTATTTAATGTAATTTAATGTCAAGCCTATCAATAAAACCAAAGAAAGACTTGTGGCAACTAAATATAACAACAACAACAACAACAACAACAACAACAACAACAACAACAACAACAACAACAACAACAACAACAACAACAACAACAATAATAATAATAATAATAATAATAATAATAATAATAATAATAATAATAATTTTAAAAAGACCTTGATCTGCCCATGTGGCAGATGGATGGGTTTAACCTAATGAATGCAAGCAAAAGTAATCAAAATAAATTTTCATTAAATAAGCCCAACACTATTTATCTAAATTAAATTCAATCAAACAATTTCAATCTGATTTTTGCAAGAGCTCAGAATATGTGAGGATCTATAAAACAGAGAATGCGGTGGCCAGACTATTCACTGGAGTGAGAAAACACCATCATATCTCTCCTATTCTGGCCAAGCTGCATTGGCTGCCCATGCGTTTCCGCATCGACTTCAAAGTGTTAATGCTCACAGACAAGGCCCTAAATGGTTTAGGACCTCGATATTTGGCAGAACGCCTGCTCCCACCTAGATCTACCCGGATCACCCGCACGAGCCAGGAGGTGAGGCTGAGGAGCCTAACGCCGAGGGAGGCCCGGAAGGAAAGAACACAAAATCGGGCCTTCTCGGCGGTGGCTCCTTGCCTCTGGAATAACCTTCCTCCAGCGATTCGTGCGGCCCCTACGCTGGGCATATTTAAGAATCAACTAAAAACATGGCTATATGTTCAGGCCTTCCCTCCTGTCAATACTTAATTTCCTTTCTCTTTCCATTTATTATTTGTTTTATTATATGGGGTGTTGTTTATTTGAAATATTTTTTTTATGTTTCACTGTATACTTTTTATGGAAGCCGCTCAGAGTGGTCGATTTGACCAGATGAGCGGGGTATAAATCAAATAAATAAATAAATAAGTGCTATCATGCAATTTGGACCGAGGAAGGGAAGGGAATGGCAGCATTGAGATTCCGGAGCCTTTATGTCACACCTGCCCTGATAGCAATGGCACAAAGCCTAGAAATAAACCAATCCCTTGTTGGCTGGTGGTTGGTCTTCCATAAGTTCCAGGAGCAATGCAAGGCTTAGAAACTCCCAACATGGTCTGTGCCATCAGGAAGAGTGCACACCATGTAAACCCTGGAGTCTCTTTGCCACTTCATGGGGAGAAAGGTGGGCCATAAATAAAGTGAATAGATAAATAATAAATAAACTCTGCTAGGAATGCTGCAGCAGCTGCATGCATTTTGTTGCCACCTGCCTGGCAACATAAAAAGTTGGCTATGGGTTTCCGCATCATCCGGTCTTGTCCAGATTCTGGGCCAATTTATTTGAATTCCCCTTATATCCATTTAAGCTGGTATGAAAAGCAGTTCTAGTGAGACTGCGAAGAAAGGAACAGAGTCAACCACTGTGTTCCTTCTCTTCCTATTATGCAGTTCTGTTAGAGGAGGTGGGGAGGGGATAGATTTCTGCCTCAACTCATTTTTTTAAAGAAAATCTGAAAAAATTGACAGGACTTTGGGTGCTTGGTTATTAAAATATGGATATGAACCTGCATGTATTCGACTGCTTTAGCGTTGAATAAGAGCTGCAATCACCTCTTTTCCATGGAGACCCTTCAACTCCAATACATATGTGCAGATTGGTACCAAAATAAAGATAAAACAACCAGCAATCTAAATAAAATAGTTAAAATAATATAATATAGAGCAAGATAGCAGGACTGATAGTACAAATGTTGAGACCACTCACTGTAATTAGGTGTTGTAATTAAGATGCTGTAAGGTCTGGGAAGGCCTGCCGGAAAAGCCATGTTTTTGTCAGTTGCTTAAAAATTCCCAATGAAGGGACCAGAAGGATTTCGAATGGGAGTTTGTTCCAGAGCTGAGGAGCAACCACTGAGAAAACCTGCTCAACCACCTGGCCTGGGAAGATCAAATGGGGATGGGCAGATCTTGTTGGGAGGAGGCATTCTGTCAGGTACCAACAGAATGCCTCTGTGATCACCCCCACAAAAGACGTGTTGGTGGCTTGTGGCTGACATTTGGGACAAGCCTCTCTACTGACCTGGTCCACGGGGTACCTTGAGAAATGGGGCACCCTTCGGTCCTTTTTACGCAGGAAGTCGGGGTAAATTTTTTTAAATAAATAAATAAATAAATAAATAAATAAATAAATAAATAAATAAAGAATGAATGAATGAATGAATGAATACATGAATACATGAATGAATGAATGAATGAATGAATGAATGAATGAATGAATAAATGAATAAATAAATAAATAAATAAATAAATAAATAAATGGTGCTATCCCAAAATACTAGTACCAGCTATTTTATCTCTGCCATTATAGTTTGTTCCTCTTGAGCAGAACTTTTGATAGATAGATAGATAGATAGATAGATAGATAGATAGATAGATAGATAGATAGATAGATAGATAGATAGATAGATAGATAGATAGATAGATAGATAGATAGATAGATAGATAGATAGATAGATAGATAGATAGATAGATATCAACTCAAGTTTTATGCTCCCCCCCAGAAAGTTAACAAAAACTTATCATATATTAAGACTACTTTTAATGAACACCTTGCTAAGTGGGGAATAGTCATCAAACGCAAGCTTAATGTTCATGCTGCTACATTGAGACAATGGGATTTGCAACATTAACTTTTTATCTTGTTTTCTGGAATGATTTAACTTTCCTAATGGAGATACAAGCATACATAAGCAGATTTGGGGGACTGTTGTTCTATAATTAAAGAATGAGCTCCAATTATCGTGAATCTAATGTGACCATGCGTTAATATGTTTGGAAGGGATATGAGCTGCATTAGATGAAGTTTTTTGTTTTTTACTTAAGATTTCAAGTCCAAAATAATTTGCTTGAGACTTCTTTTAATTACAAGTAAGAGAGGTGAAATGTTCCCCTCTGGTATTGCTAGAATAAATGTGGTTATTCGCTCTACCTTTAAAGATTCTTTCTGCACTTTATAGATCATTAGTGCACATTCAGAGCCCCGTCCACATGTACATGCTGATTCCTTTCTGCTGTCCTGGTGAAGCAAAGCAGTTATAAACTCAGATTAATTGTCTGGTTGAAGGGTTAGAGCTTCTTTGAGCAGCTGGAGAAGGGCAAAGCAACCCAAATGTAGTAGTCTGCTCAAAACAGGTACATTATTTTTTATAGGTTTGCAATTTGGCCTAAGTTCACAAAGAAGCAATGTTTAGAGGCCTGTGTCGGGACAAGATATTGTGAAAGTGCCAATGGATCAGTATGGGGGCTGTAAACCTTCAGAATGAGGGCAAGGAAATTATGACTCTACTCTGAATGTGCTTTGTAGATCAATCTTATATAGATGATCAGAAGTGGCTGTGTGAATTATGGGCAGCTGTGTTTAGTCTTGGGTCTAATATCCTGCCCTAGCGTTCTTTTGGGCAGTCATACAGAAAGCCAGAATTGCAAACAATGACTGGGGTGCTCAGTTCCTTAGTTGTACTAGAGTAAGTCCATTGAATCAGTGGTGATTTGGTGAGTCAGCTTTTTCATAAGTTCTGATTCAATTGGGTCTACTCTAGTTGTAAATTACTTTAAAAGCCGCCCAGAGACCTTTGGGTAGAGTGGGCGGCATATAAATTAAATTAAATTAAATTAAATTAAATTAAATAAATAAATAAATAAATAAATAAATAAATAAATAAATAAATAAATAAATAAATAAATAAATGATGTAGTAAGTCACAACTAGACGAGTCACATACAAATGAATGGAAGTTATGAAGAAGTTGATTCACCAAATCATCACTGACTTGATGGGCCTACTGTGATGCAACTTAGTACTCTAAGCAACAGGATTTTAGCCGATGAAGCCACCAGTAAGTAGAAGTCAAGTTGTAGGTTTGTGAGTTGGGTGTTTGAGAGCTGGGTGTTTTTGTGGTATCACACAATCCAGCAGGGTTCTATTTAAATATAAATAAATCTTATTTAAAATATGAATAACTACTCCTGAGGCTTCCAGGAGTTATAATTCACTTCTTCTTATCCTTCTGGCCAGAAAAAGAGGGGGCTAGAAGACTGGGTGAGGTTGTCAAACTCCAAGGGCTGCAATTGACCCACCCTTGAATTGAACATTTTCAATTTTTGAAAACGACTATGGAACAATCCCAGTAGATCCACAGCTAGCTAGGGACATATGCTTGAGAAGGAAGAGGGCTTTGTTTTAATTTTTTTTTTTTTAAAAAAATCTTGTCCAGCAGTGTATCAGCTGCAAAAAAAGTGCAAACTGGGCTTGAAGGAGCCTTCAGCATTCCTCCAAAGGGGTACATTTGTGTCAAAATTGTCCACAGGTCTTTTTCTTTTTAATACCACAGCTTTCTAGCAGAATTCTGGCCCCCGTGTTTTGAGGCAGAAGTTGGCAACGATTCCACCTCTTTCTTGAGGCCATTTCCCCTGGCTGTCATTCCATTGCTATGGAATTGGCTACTGACACAAGACTCCAGTTAAAGAACAGAGTGTGTAGCTACATATCTAGTACATATGCACATTTTGTAGCCAACGTTCAGGGGCCATGGTCACAGCCAGCCCTGCCATTAGCCTCATAGTCCTGACATATGCCTATTAAGCACTCAAGTGGCTGGAAGGTTCCCCAGACATAGGAACAGTCTGTCAGAGTGTCAGAAAGGAAGCCCCCAAAAGCCAGGCTGAGTCAGTATCCAGAGGAGAAGGAAACAGGCAGTTTTAAGAAGCAGGCAAAAGCTTTTGTTAGGAGACAAGATGAAGCTGAGCTTTAAATCAGAGTCCTAAGATTTCTGTCAGTCCAAGCAAGGCATGGTAGAAGTAAAAAAAACAGTTCAGTTTCTCGATAGATGGAAAAGTCCTTAATAGCCTGAATTCTCCTTTATCCTAGGTTTAAAAATTCCTTAATAAATGGCCTCAGAATGATGAAAATCTCTTTTCAGAAATCAATTTCTGTAGGAAACTCCCACACATTCCCTTCAATCCCAAGAGGAACAATCATTTTGCTTAGTGTGGCACAACATTGATGTCATTCCTCTTATTAAGACAGCACTGCATTCCCCTCCCCTCTCCCAACCAGCTCTTGGTGCCCAAAGGGCCTCAGCTTTAAAGGAAAATTTTGATATCCATGGTGCCTCCAAACCTTCAGGCTTCTAAGGGAGAAATGGTGGGCTTTAGGTACAAAAAACCCACACTTTCCTACTAAATAGATTGCTTTGCTCCATTAGTGGCAGGAGAGTGGAGGTTGTGGTACTTCAGATGTTGCTGAACTGCAATGCCTGAATAATGATGGGCTATGATGGGAGCAGTGTTTTGTTGATAAATAAAATGAGAAAAGCCCAATTTGCAGCGCTAACATGGGTGACTGAATATCAGAATAGCTGCGTAATATAAGCATCACATTGAGGGATTGCAGCTGCCTAAAGCACACAACCTTGACAGACAGGTTCTGATGTCTTCTCATTGCCTGGCACATGCTTGATGAAGAGAAGCTGCCCATGGCTGGTTCCCCTGCTTATATAACAATACTTCCATAAGATCATTCCAAAACCCATTCTTTCCCCCAAAAAATCTGCACTGCAAGGGATGTCCCTCATAATATCCTGTGTTAGGTAGATTATGGTCTCATTTGGGAGAGCCTAACATGGCTGGAAAATAATTGTTTCCGTGCCTCAATGACATAGCCAAAACCACAGGGTTGTTTATACAGAAACACTACAAGTGTCACAGTGTGCTTCAGGCAAGGCTTCAAGCAGCTGATGACAGGACACCAAAAAAATGTTCCTGTGACTCCAAGGTAGACATTCCACATTTCCTAGGCAGTTTCCTCTGGCTCCTCCAGTGAATGCCAAGACTTTGTCACATCCTGTTCAAACATGACAAGTGTGAGAGTTTTCCACTTTTGTTTATATTTTAGGGGCTGCTCGTTTCATCTCCTGGAGCCATAAGCTGATAAAGATTTCATTATTACCATGCAGCAGTCATTCTTAAGAGGATCATGCTTGTCTGGGTCTGTGGCCCTGATCTTATTTTTGCACATCTGTTGAGAGATTTAGTGGCACCAGCAGCACCAAGCCAATGGCTGAAGAAGGAAGGAGAAGTTGGGGAGTTCCTTGACGCCAGGCCATGGCCATTACGGGCAAATTGAAACACTTGGGATACTATGCCGTTCTTCAAAGCCTTTTGAATTTCCATAGCTCCATCATGTCTCTCAAAACTGACTTGTCCTTTTATGCCAAAACAGCAGCTGTAATTTAGCTTTATGGTGGGTGTTAACCATGTTCTGTCTGCCTTTGCCTTCCTGCAACCAGGTCAATATCCATGCCCTTGAAGGGGCAGATCATGTGTCAACTCCTACAAGTGGTGCCTCTTTCTTAAAACCAGTTTCTCCTGAATGCCTGGCTCTGAGGGCCATGAAAGCCAGGCCCCACAGCAGCAATGCCTCATAAAATTGCTTGTTCTGTTCCCATATGACTGGTGCGTGTTGACAAAACAGCCACCTCTGTGGTGACATTGTTTCCTTTTGCTTTCTCTTTCTTTGGGGAGGAGACTGCGAAAACCCCAATATCATAGCCAGAGTTTCCACGGGTAGCACTGCTGCTGCATCTTTCTTCCAGGACACGGAATATGGATGTCTCAGCCTCACTATATCCATATCATCTCCGGTGGGACAGGAAGCCTGGCACTGTTGCCAAGGTGACCTTATTTTTCTTCCTTCTGTTGCGGGCTTGCTGAAGGGATCATCAGTGGAGTGATATTGAAGAGGGCCAGCACTCTGCTTCCTGTCTCAGAAGAGCTTGGGTTCCTTCAGGTCCGTGGGCAAGAATTTGGCCCTGCTATCCACTGACATTGATTGCTTCTAGGAAATTGCAGGTACAAGGCCTGGCATCTCCAGTGATGATGGTTGCAAATGATTCCTACCTAAGGCGAGTTGCTGACAGTTAGTATCAATTCTGTCAAACTGAACGTCTTCACCTGAGCCATTATTCTCCCACTTCCCTTGCTGTGATAAACATCCAATTCTGCCCTGGTGGCATAAGCAGAATTCCACTTAAGCTCTTCAGGTTCAAGAAATGAAGGAGTGTAAGAATCACTTATGGAGGTCTAAAATTATTTTCCTTTCCCTTCTACCCCCTCTGCCCCCCTCCAAATTCCTCTCAAAAATCTAAGAACATAATTAAGAGTTATTAAAGCTGTGAGTGATTTATGAGTGAGTTGATCTTTTGAGTGATTCATGCACAATAATTGTATTTCATCAGAGTGATTCACAACTAACATCAATGAAGTCCATGCAGCTGCTTTGCTGCAATGAGGTGTGTGTGTGTCCAGAGGATATCAGAGGTGTGGGAGTGGGGGGTGGAACAGTTAGCCACAGGACTCATGTTCTGTCAAACCCCAAATGCTCTGAATGTTTAATCTTGATTTGTGTTTTGTTAATAATTTATGCTAATGGAATTTTGAAAAGGTGCTCAGCGATAATGCTAATTCCTTTCTGTCAGTAAAGCTTGCAAGGGTTTTATTCATTTAGTACTTTCCTTGCTTGAATGCAGCTTTTAGCTTAGCCTCATTCGTAGGACTGAGAAGAGAGACGTGTGGATGTGGGGGGATGGAGGGGTGAGGAGGAACGCATTTCAAACTACAAACAGCAGACATCCTAAACTAGCACCGTGCAGATGTGTCAGACTGTGAGTCCCATCATTCACAGCTAGGATGGCCATTGATGGTGATGACTAGTAATCACAGGTGTTCTACTCTGACACATCTTGAGGGCCAAAGCAGATGAATGAAAGGTGTAAAATGACTGAAATGCAAAATGTCTCTGTATTTTGTGCCAGCCAGCAGAGGATGAGCAGGATTGCCCTTAAGTGAACTTTTGGAAGAAAGCAACTGTGTATGTGTAGACCTGCCTTGATCACTTGTTGTACAGGCTCTCCTTTCTCTGGTGCAACTTCTGTTCCTTTACCTTTGATGCTACCAGGGAACTAGACTTGGTTTAATGATGGCAATTTTATCAATGCAGCTTCTCTGACTGCAATCCTGAGCATGCTGACGCATGTGTAAGTCACATTTACACTCTTTTCCTCAAAAGCTGTTGCCTCCCCCATTTATGTTTCATTCTTTTATTTTATTTTGAATAAAAGCAACAGTACAGCAGAACAGTAAAACACCAGATCCAAATGTAACATTTAACATGATGCTGTAATTTATCAAAACCACCTTCTTGATATAAAATTACTATTCTCATTTCTGGATCAAACCTCAAACCATACCAAGCAAAAGGAACAAGGGAAAAGGGCCTCACAACACTTTTGCCCAGATGTACCTGTTGACCGTGACTGATTAGTAACTCAGCACAAATAATGACTTATTTCCAAGGTTCAAATTATATGTTACAGATAGCCTGTCATTAGAAAAGGGGCACCCATAGCTTAAGTTCTGAAAACATTGGATTGTCACAGCAGAGGCTTCCACAGCTCCTATGTTTTGCAAAATAGCCTGCTTTGTTCAGGTGCACGCTCAGTCACAAAGACTTGTCCAAATTATATCTCCAGAATACTAATGGATTTCAGCTTTTCCAGTTATAAGTTATCTGCTGTGTATTGTTTGGCCTCAAGCTCTATTAATGATAAATAACAGTATTTACTTACCTTTTTTTTAGTACTAAAGGCTCAGTAACATTACAGGCACCCAGTATGATATCATGGATAGACCAGGACTCTGGAAACCAGGCTTTGAACCCCCACTTGGGTATGGAAACTCACTGGGAGAGTGGAACTGGCAAAACTTTAATATCTCATTTATCTTGAAAGCCCTATTAGGGTTGCTATAAGTCCGTTCTGACCTGACAGCACATAACTAACTTAATAAGGTTAGAAAACTTCACTCTTTTTGCTGTATAACTGTAACCGTGTAGTTGGTTTCGTGGTTACAGGGATGAGATCTCATGAAATGATAACTAAAGATTTGGAGTGTGGACTCATGCTATCACTGTGTGCTCTATTGCATGTACTGAGGTGGAAATACTGTATCTTATGTTAGAGCTGCAGAGCTAGAAGGGACCCTATGGATCATCAAGTCCAACTCTCGTCCACGAGGCACAGTGGGGAATTGAGCTCCCAACTTCAGGCTCTGCAGCCAGATGCTTAAACCACTCAGCTCTCCAGCAGTTGAGATGAATGAGAAGCGATACTGTTTTGTTCCATAGGCTACTGGGGTGTAGCATTCATATTTTTAAACAGTAACTAAATTTACTCTTGGGAAAAGTAAAAATAAAGAGTTATTTCCCATTATAACTGCATTTAAAAAAATAACTACTGGGATGGCAGTGGCAGTTAATTGTACCATTATTGAGTAATTCATACCAAACCCTATTTGTTTTTCATTATGGTTGAGGACTGTTGGATATGGAAGCCCACAGAGTTTACTGCTAAGAGCTTCGAACCATGTGATTTTCTAGCTTACAACTTATTCTAATTCTATTGCCATGGTAGATGGAACTTTCATAGTCTCATAAGATATGCAATCTTGGGACAACATTTTATCTAGGATGTTTTTTAATAAATTATCTTCAGCAAGGTATTTAATGGTGCTGACACCTGAATTGTCGTCTCAATGAGTGGTATTTGAAAGTGTATTGAAATGAATGGGTCATATTGATATTCTTACACTTCTCCATGATCATTAGAACAACATTGCAGTCATTTCAAAATGTTCACCTTTACAAGGTTATCTCTGAAAAAGAACTTCACATTTCAGCAGCATAATTCTGTAGGAATTATGGGAATAGGTGGCTTCTATAGTTCATACGTTCTTGCTGAGAATACTAAATGGAACATCTTTCATTTTGTCTAAGGGCTTTTGTAATTGTTAGTTCCATCAAATAAATGATGGTGGCCATAACTGCTTCTTATCACATAGATGTTTCATATGCACACATGGATATCATCTGTGCCCAAACATAGCAATGGGAGCTGGGTACAAAAATACAGGTTATGTGTGAATTCCTGTCACCCATAAGGGAGGACAGTAGGAAACCAAACATCATTGATTCAATGAGCTTACACTTAATTGTTACTTACTACTGGATTCCAGCAAATGTCTACAATGTGACCAGTGCTGTCATCTCTGATAGTGGTGCTGTCCTTTGTAGGAATATGGGCTACTACTTAGCCATCAACACCCTCTGCCAATGGTGAAGATGTGTGGCCTCTGGGTGTTGATGGACCGCAACTCCCATCAGTCCTAGTTACCAGGATAGCCAATAACAAGGAGCTATATGATAGTGATGAAAAATATATTTGTGAAATACCTTGTCTGTGTCAATTTAGGACGTATGGCTTGATAGAACCAGAAATCTCAGTGAGCAATATTAAACCCCTAGGAGAGTCTTTTCCTTCAGCTGAGAGTGAGAAAGAGAGACCGATAAGGAAACTAAGAGAGAGGAACAGAGGAAAAGAGAGAGGAACAGAGGGAGATTTTGGGTTCAAAAATGTGGAAATTTGGCATTATTTTTTGTGCAACACATTTTCACTGGTGCAAGGACGGTATGAAGAGTGTCAGAAAATTCCTCCCCATTCTCTTTGGTGCAGAGTAGCATGTTTTATTTCCTTGTCTTTGCCTGCAAAGATGAGACAAGTGATGATTTACATCCTTATTACAGATGCTGGGATGACTCCAAAATGTTTCAGACAGAACTATAAAATGAAAATGCCTGGGTGGGAAGGAGGGGAGGGGAGGGGAGGGAGGAAACCTGGACTTGCTGATTTGACAGCTCTTGTTTCCAGTTTGTGGGAGGAATCTCACCAGAACTCCCCAGTTACAGTGCTTGGGGTAGGGGATGGCGAAGTATATATACCCCGTCAGTTTCCCCTTTCTTGTACTTTTATGTTACTTCTCTGCTGGTAGCTTTTTTGGGTGGTGGTGGGAAGTTTGATAGCAGATTTTCTGTTTCGTTTGGAAAATACACCCTTAACTATTTCTCCTTTTAACATGGGGTGGGGAACATGCTCTAAATCTGCAACTAACTTCCAGGTCTTTCCTTTCCTGTTCTTCTGTTAATTGCCTTCCCTCTCTCCTTCAGACATAGTCCACTCAGTGGTCCAGATCCTGCTGCTTAACGTCATAAATTGCATTGGCTTTTTGAATGAGTGGAACTTCCAGAGGATGTGAATTGCCAAATCCTTGTTGATTCAATAGATTTACTCTACTGCAATTTACTACAATTTACCAAGCGCCAGGGTTTTGACCAATAATGGGAGATGTATTGAGGAAAAACATTAACTACAGTAAAAACAGGTGCCCAGTGTGGTGTAGTGGAAGGAGTGACAGACTAGGCCACTCTCACTGGGAGTATAGAACTGGTAAAACCACACACTTTAAATATATCACTTACCTCAAAAGCCCTATTAAGATTGTTATAAGTCAGTTCCGAATTGATATCACACAACTAGCTAGCAGTAAAAACCATTGAAGTGTTCTGGAGTTCGGTTAGTCCCTTTTAGTACATAGAAAATCCCGCATAGACAGGCTCAGTCCCATATCTTCCCTTGGAAAACGAAAAATGATGAGTCTGGATGTTTCTTGGTATCTTAGTATTTAATATTTGTATCTTAATATCTACATCTTGGATTTTTGCATGTTTATTGGTTCCATTGTTTTTAAATTTTGTAATGCCGCCCAGAGTAGACCATTGGTCTAGATGGACACGGTATAAATCTAATAAAATATAAATAAATAAATACATTTGGTTAAAGAAAAAAAAAAGCCAATCCCAACAATTTTTATTGTATGTGTTTTTCCTCCTTTCATTCCTTCAATATCCAGGCTTCAGGCTTCCAGTGCACATCTTTTCCCAAAATAAAATACCTCATCTTCCTTTATGAGCTTGCCTGGGTATTAAGATAGTCAAAAGAGGGCTTTCTCTTGCTCCCAACACCCTCAGAGGTGCATGTGGTGGGGACATGGGAGGGGGGCCTTCTCTGTTGCTGCTCCTGGACTTTGGAGCTCCCTCCCACAGGAGGCCAGCCTGGCCCCATCTTTGCTGTCCTTCCACAAGCTGATGAAGACCTTTGGGCGGGCTTTCCTTCAAATGACTGGTTGACCAAGGGAATTTTTTAAAGGGATTATTGTATTCTGTTGTTTTACTCCTGCTTTTAATGTTGCTTTTATTTCTGTTTTAATATGTCTGATTAATTCTTTTTAAATATTGTAATAATTTATTATTTTAGCTTTTGACTCAGTTTCTTTTAATACTGTAAGATATCTTGGATCCTTTAGGAGAAAGGTGGAAAACAAAACAAAACAAACAAACAAATAAATCCTTTCACACTCTAGCCTTTAAATGCCAGAAATGTACTGGTATCCATTTTGTTTCACTGGCTTCTCTCTTATGCCCTCTTTGCATCTTTTCCATTTTGGCCCTGTTTTTATAGGTCAGGTTTAGTTTTGAATTTGGTCTTTGATGTATGTTACAAGTGCTATTCCTGTGCTTATTTATATCTTGACTTTTCATTTTTGTTTCTGTTACATCTCCTCTATGTTTTAATGGCTAGAAATCAATAAGAAAGAAAGAAAGAAAGAAAGAAAGAAAGAAAGAAAGAAAGAAAGAAAGAAAGAAAGAAAGAAAGAAAGAAAGAAAGAAAGAAAGAAAGAAAGAAAGAAAGAAAGAAAGAAAGAACAGAGCCTGTCATAAGGCTTCCTACTTCACAGGAGGAAACCCAGCCTGCCAAAGAATCCTTCTCTGAAGCTTCTGTAGGGTTTTTGTTTGTTTCTTTCTGCTTTATTTCAGAGAAAAGACGATCCCCATCAAAATGTTCATCCATCTCAGAAATATGATTGGATAGATGAACATGCAGGAGAAAGGATCTATGAAAATTATTATACATTTAGGATGTTAGATACTGAACTAAATATTTGAAATAGGGATATGAAATATAATATGCATAGATACATATGGATATAGTATGGTTTAGTATGGGAGTAGGGCATAAGGTCTGTTGTAGTCAGAATCATATAATGGATGAGTTTCAATGTGAAATACCTCCCCGCCTATATGTTTTGTTTGTTTTATATGTCTTTTGATTGTTTCATATGTTTTTGTTTGTTTGGTATGTATGTGTGTGTTATAGGAATAAAAAATAAAAAATAAAAAATAAAAAATAAAAAATAAAAAAAAATGTTCATCCATCCTTGTACTGTTTACTGTGATTTACAGTGCAGTCTTAAGCCATGTCTGCTTAGAAGTGAACCCTATTATGTTCAATGGGGCATACTCAAATAAGGGTGCAACTACTTTTTTTCAGGGGCAGCCCTGCAATTTGATTTGCAGCCTGTATTACATTTGAAATTGCAGTCAGTGCTCACACAGGGGTTGTGGATTTATTCAGGAGTTCACTGTTCATACTGAATGTGATGTGAATCACATTCTTTCCTTCCTTCTTTTGGTCCCACCTCTGCCAATCTTTCCTTCCTTTGGTCCCACCTCTACTGATCATTTTATGGTTTGCCATGAAGCCGCTTTGTCATTTAACACTTCAGACTAATACATTTGTCAAAACCTTTTCTTCACACACACACACACACGCACGCGCGTGCGCACACACACACACACACAGAGGGGGTTGGGAGGGAGATTCTAATTGGACCAACTCTTTTTGCTCCCAAAATGGACTTTTTCCTCTGCCACTGGGAGGCTTCTATTTTTTCAAGCTAGAATGGTTTGTGTTGACTTCTTCCCATATGGTTAGTTGTGATACATTCCTGTAAAGACAAGATTCGTGTCTGTAGGTTATGTTTTGGTAGTGTGGGCAGATGAGGACATGCAAAAGCAAATCACCATGATTATATAAAAACACACATACAGTGATGCCTCGCAATGCGAATGCCTCATGCAACGAAAAACTCACAAGATGAAAGTGTTTTGTGATTTTTTTTGTGACTTGCAAGATAAATTTTTCTATGGCCGTGTTTCGCAAGATGAATTTTTTCCCAATGCATTCCTATGGAAAAATCCGCAAGATGAACTTTTCGCAATATGAAATGATTCATGGAATGAATTATTTTCGTCTTGTGAGGCATCGCTGTATATGCACATATGTGCACACATGCACATACACACATTGGCCATGTTTTCTTGAAAACAAAACAAGAGTTATCTTTTATGTCTTCCTTCAACCCTGCCAAGTTATATAGAGACAGCAATAGCAGTCATCAATGCATGCCTTCTCTCAAAACGATCATATAGCTCTGATTTCATGTTTGCAAAAATTTGATGCTTTCTCCAGAGACCCATAGAAGAACAGATACAGATATCCCCACTAATATTCCCTCTAAGCTGTGTGCACACATGTGTGCACAGGGCTGCATCAATTGCATGGATCCAGTTTGTTGTTGTTGTTGCCAATGTTTCTTCCAGTTGTAAGTAGAACCCCACACACAGGTGGTCAGAGCTCCATGCAGTGCTAGCACAGATTAGAGGGAATGCTGATCCCCACTCCTTTGAAACACCCTTATTTATCTGTCTGCTTAGGTATTATTTTGTATTCTGGCAATTTTTCCTTTATAATGGTTTGATGGTGGTGTGAGGATGATGACCATGAGCATAATGATTTTTCTCTTCCTTCTTCTTCATTCCTGAATTGTATTGTAACTGGAACGTTTGTATGTTGTACATTTTCTTCTGTGCACCCCATGTATGTAATTATGTGCACCTGAATAGTCATCTATATTTCATCTGTCACTAGATTCTGTGCACTTGACATGGTTCCAAATCCAGAAATGGTTTGACAGATGAAACTGGATTTCTCTGAGCACTCCACCTGGTCAAAAGAGCCTTCTCTTCCTTGTGACTTTGAAATATAACAAAGAAGATTTTTTGTCCCATAGAATCATAAATTTGGAAGGGGGCTATAAGGCCATCGAGTCCAACCCCCTGTTCAATGGAGGAATACAAATCAATGGATATTTGTCAGGTGGTGTCTAAATTTCTATTGAATGCGTCCAGTGTTGAAGCACTCACCACCTCTCAAGGTAATTGGTTGCATTACTGTACTGCTCTAATAGTTAGGATGTTTTTCCTGATATTCAACCGAAATCTGGCTTCCTCTAAATTGAGTCCATTGTTGTATGTCCCGTACTCTGGGTTGATCAAGAAGAGATCCTGCCCAGCCTCTGTATGATAGCCTTTCAAGTATTTGAAAAATGCTATCCTATCTTCCCTCAGTCTTCTTTTCTCAAGACTAAGAATGCCCAGTTATTTCAGTCTTTCCTCATAGGGCTTGGTTTCCAGCCCCCGATCATCCTTGTTGCCCTGAACCTGTTCCAACTTGACAGCATCCTTCTTGAAGTGTGGGGTCCAGAACTGGACAGAGTACTCAAGATGAGGCCTAAACAGTGCCGAATAGAGGGTAATGAGTACCTTGCAGGATGTGAAGACGAAACTGCTAATAATGAAGTCTGAAATAGCATTTGCCTTTTTTGTAGCCACATCACACTGTTCGCTCATATTCAGCTTGTGATCTACAGCAACTCCAATATCTTTCTTGCTTGTAGTATCGCTAAGCCAGGTATCCCCCATCTTGTAACTGTTTGGTTTCTTTTTCTGAGACGCAGTACTTTGCATTTATCCCTGTTGAGTTTCACTTTGTTGTTTTCAGCCCAGCACTCCAGCCTATCAATATTATTTTGAATTTTGTTTCTGTCTTCCAGGGTATTAGCCATTCCACCCAATTTTATGTCATCTGTAAGTTTGATTAGCATTCCCTGCACCTCCTGATCCAGGTCATTAATAGAAATGTTGAAGAGCACTGGACCCAGGATTGAGCCCCGGGGTGTCCCACTTGTTACCTCATCCCAGTTTGAGAGGGAGCCATTATTCATCATGAATGTGTGTTTTACATGTCAGCAGCTATGAAACACATGCAAGCCTCTGCATGGTTTCAACCTCTAGCAAGGTGTGTCTAAGAAAGCCCTAGTGTGTACAGTTTTCTAAAAAAAACCAAACACTGTAAAACCCTGGCAGCCTGTGGAATTTCCAAGGTTACAAACAACTGCTAAGAAATTGCTAAGATGTCTCTCACCCATCTCTCTTCCCTTGTTCTCTCGAGGGCAAAATGGTTGATTATCTTCCATGATCAAGTTCAAATACAGAATACTTCCTTGATTTGATGGGTTTGACCTAGTAGTGAAGAATAAAGAGTAGCATTGAAAAAAGTCATAAGGAAAAAAGAAAACAATAAATGGCTGCATGGCTGAGAAAAAATTGTGAAAACAAGTGTACCTTGAAATAGTAGTTTTAGAGCTGTCAAGATAGTAAATATGACTGATACAACTGATGAGCATCTTGAACAGTGAAGGGTCTCTTGATATTACCAGTTTTAGACTCTTGGTTGTGCAGAAGGTAACTAGTTTAGCAGTCTAATAGGACAGCTTCAAAGTGGGACTTTGATATCCCGTATGATTGATGAGGAGAGGTAATTGTTTAGTAAACTTTAGATGTAGTTTCTGTCTATCCAGATTGCTACTGAGACACTTCATGAAGCTAATTTTTCTAACCACTGAAAGTGTACTCAGTACAGCTTTTATGTGCTTTGCCAAAATGAATGTTAGATGGTTTGGCTGAGTAGAAGTACGTGATGAAACCAAAATTCATATTTTTGTATTGCAGAGTATGCAGTATGGGAGGTCATAAAAGCTCATCTGCATAGGGAGAACTGCATATTCCTCTTTTCTACTTTTCTTTCTATTTTCTAAAAATCTGTATAATTCTACAGCTATCTGTATCATGTAATGGATAGACTGCTGAACCCTCAGGGGAAAGGATTTACTGAGGTGGAAGGTATGTAGACATATACCATGAAATACCTGAATCACAAGCCACAATATACAAGAAAAGGCAATACAAAAATATGCTGCAGCATGATTATTTACCGCATTTGTCAGGCAAATGGCGATGTTGCAGAAAAAGCAAACAATTTAGTCTTCAAGGTTGTTGTTGGTTTCTCGGGCTGTTTGGCCGTGTTCCGGAACATGGCCAAACAGCTCAGAAAACCTACAACAACCATCAGATCCCAGCCGTGAAAGCCTTCGAGAATACAATTTAGTCTTCAATTTTATATTTACTTGCCTGGAAGTAGGGATGAAAAAGAATTTTGTTGAATTCAAGATTTACTATGAAAGTATCAATTTCTGTAATAATATACAGTATAAACTCAGAACCACAGAGCTGGAAGGGACCCTATGGATCCTCAAGTCCAGCCCCTGTCAAGGAGGCACAACGGAGAATTACAATCCCAACTTCTGACTCCACAACCAAAAGCCTAAACTATTGATCTATTTAGCAGTTTAGCCCCTTCGGGAACTTGTTGTGAGACAAACTGCATCCACTTGCCTTAGCCATCTAGGCATTTGTTAATATTACAGTGCATTTCAGAAAAAATAATCACAAAGAAAATTGTGTGTATTTTTTTTAAAAAAGCCAAATGGCTAAAAATTGCTACAGTTGAAAAATGCACATCAACATGTTTTCAGCTGATGGAAGATTTTTAAAAACTTCTAAATACCTATGGGTGTTTTAAAATACCATACAAATTTCCAGGTGAGATGAAAGAATAAAGACTCATAATCCCATATATAGACAGAATGGGTTTGAGAAAAGGTAGACTGAGAGATTCATGCATCATTTCCTGGAAAAAAAGTCCCACCAGGAAAAAATGAGACAACTCTACTTCTATACGACTGTGCTGTCATCACACACATGCAAACACACACAGAGTACCAATTCCTGTATTACTTTACTTAACTGTTATGTAAAAGACACAAACATACACAGAGAGCTTATGCACGGACTTGTGCTGTGAAAATAAAAACACTAATTCTGCATTTTTTGCATTCTCATTCAATTTGATTTAAACAGAATAGTTTTATATGAAAAAGTTTTACGGGAGAATGAAATGTCTAAGACAATATTTGGGAAGCCTATATCCAGTGGATTCTGTGGCTGAAATCCTGTTATGCACTCTGCTTGCGCAGCAGGAACAAAGTCATCAGCAATGACAAACTGCTGCTGATTAACAATTTCTTAGTGATTTCAGGATGGACAAGACTTGTACACAATGCAACTAAGTAATGTGTCATTGTAGCGGGCCACTCTGAAGCCTCTGCCAGCTCAGGCCTCCAGGAGTGCTCACTACTCTTCCTCTTCAACTGCTGCCACCAATTATAATCAATATTTAAAAAGGACAAGTGTTTCTTCCAAAACAAAACTTGTTTACTGATATAATAAAATAAAATGAGTAAATCACAGGTAGATAATCAAGTTGTAAATCACTGTTTCTCATTCATTAAATCACAGGCCTTCAAACATGCTAATCACTAACTCTCTAACTCTCAATCTCTCAGAACACCTTCTCACACCCTTTTATATTTCAGCTCCTCCCCCTTCTGCACCACCCTCCATCCCCTCATTGGCTGATGTTCCACTGCCCAGCTGTGACGGACAGGTGAGAGCAGGGCTGAATGTTACAGTCATGAAATCACCAGAAGGAAGCTTTTAATCAGCAGAGAATTGCTGTTGCTTGTAGCATCATCACCGCTGTACACACTGAGCTGCACAACAGGATTTCAGCCAGTATCTTCTGAGCAACTTCCATTTTAATCTGTACTCAGTAAAGATTAAGCAATAGGAGGAAGTCAGTGTAATAATCTGCATTAGCTGTGGATTTCAAGCCACCTTCAAAGAAAGCCCCATGGTACCATCAGCAAGCCTCAGTGGTTACTGATTATCACACATATGCCAGATACTGAACTGAAGGGTGCATTGTACAGCTGGAAATGAGCTGAGAATGCTTGGCTTAGTTATGCTACCAAACGTCTGGTGGAAGACCAAAGAGAGGAGACCAGCGTGGTGCAACACAATTTTATTAGAGCCAAAAGATACACGCTAGTGTCTGTGCTCTAAAAGCAAGCAAAAAGCCACTAACAAAGACTGCGACAGATCCTTATACCTTATCAGTTTCTTATGCTAAAGAGCTTGAGGAGCATCTTGAAAGGGTGTTGGGTGAGGCCAGGGAGAGAACTGACCCACAATTGTGTTCAAACAATTGATGAACAGTACGACAGTCACCCTGATCTCAAGGACACACCTTTGTGTGGCTTAACACTATACATTGATGGAAGCTCTGAAGTAGAGAATGAAATATGAAAAGTGGGATATGCAGTAGTGACACACTCTGCAGTTATAGAGACAGCCCCTTTAGCACCAGGAACATCAGCCCTCGAGGCTGAGTTAATAGCTCTTGTTCAAGCCCTGGTACTTAGCAAAGGAAAGAAGATAAATATGTACACAGACTCACATTATGCATTTGCCCCCCCAACCCCAGAATAAAGACATGAGACAGTAGATTGGATTAAATGCGGGCCACACTTTATTCAAATAATGAATTCAGGAAAATTGCCTTTCGGCCAGTAAAAGAATATGGGGGCCTGCTGTAGTGCGGAAAGCCGGTTAACTGGGGGTATTCCCATACCCCCTGATCAATAAATGGGCGAGTCCCCGGCCCCCAAGCTCCGGCGGTCCCGAGACCACAGGATCCTGGCTAGCCGCTAATAAACACCCCCAGACCTCAAGACATCTTTGACTGATGACTGCTGGTCCGGAAGTGGCCCAGCGCATCTTCCCCTCACAGGCACTGTAATCGCATGATTCGCAGCACCGGAAGGTCAGATGCGCTGTTGGCTTACCTGATTTTACAAATTGGGACACACCGAAATACCGGTTATTTCCACACTACCCGCCAGTGCAACCAAAATAGTTTCCACCAAAAGCCAACAACCCTCATCCAGTGTGGGATAGGCGAAAAATCCCCCCATCCAAGGCCAATCAGGATGAAGGTCAAAAATTCCTATCCGGCCCCAGATGGCGACCAGAAAAACTCACACTAGATTTAGGGAGGGCGGGTGGGTGCCCGGAAAGAAGAGGACAACGTGCACTGGGTGAGTCACCTAAATAGGTTTCGCTCTCCCCCCCAACCATCACGTGTCCCTGTGATGTCTCTGCCTTTTCTGGGGTGGGAGGCAAACCACGCTCACTTGCTCAAAGTCTGCAGACTTAGCAGTGAGCTAAATCTTGGGGGAGCACATGCTTTCGGAATAATATGAAAGAACCAGGGTTTTGACACTGCTTTGGAGGAGGAAGTGGGAACTCTCCTAGATGTCACACATTTACCCTGTAAATTAGCTATTATCCAAATCAAAGGGCATGGCAAAGCAACTGATCCCATTCAAAGAACCGTTTAGCAGAAATTGTAGCCAAAGAGATTGCTAGAATTGCCCTCATTACAGTCATAAAAAAACCTCGCTATTACACTCCCCCCCCAAACCCTCCTGTGAACCAATAGAGAGACAACAGTTATATTGGTAACCTCAGTGGCAGCCAATCTGGAATCCCATAGCAAATAGAATGACATGATAAAGCCAATCAGTTTTGGCTATTTTTTGCTTCTAATATCACTATCAATTTCATACTCTTTCACAGAAATCTTTGTGGGAGAAATCATCTGAAAGGGGCAGTAGAATCATAGAATCATTTAGCTGGAAGGGGCCTATAGGGTCATCAAGTCTAACTCCCTGCTCGAGGCAAAATCCAAATCAAAGCAGATGATTGTTCAATTTTCTCTTGAATGCCTCCAGTGTTGGAGTGCTTACCACCTCCTGAGGTAATTGGTTCCATTGTCATACTGCTCTAACAGTTAAGAAGTTTTTCCTGATATTCAGCTGAAAACTAGATTCTTTTAACTTCGGCCCATTGTTATGTTTCCTGCACTCTGGAATGATCGAGAACAGATCCTGCCCCTCTTTTATATGACTACCTTTCTAATATATTTGATGAAGTTGTGTGTGTGCGTGTGTGTACATGTGAGTCTGAACACATGCAGACATGCAAAGGATTTTCATCCTCCACAATTTGGTTTCCATCCTTGAAGGATGATGACAGACTCACCCAGTGGTAACCAAATGAACAATGACCCTGTGGCACAGTGGTTAAACTGCAGTACTGTTGCTGTCAAGTCTCTGCTCATGACCTGCGTTTGATCCCAACAGGCTCAGGTAGCCAGCTCAAGGTTGACTCAGCCTTCCATCCTCCCAAAGTCCGTAAAATGAGTACCCAGCTCACTGGGGGGGGGGGGGGAAGTAGTTACTGCCTAGAGAGTGGTGCAAACACTTTGGGGTGGCATATAAATCAAAACCACCACAACTGCCTACTCATGGTCAGAATCTATTGATTACCTGATGCATTCGTCCAGCTTTTTCACGGCAAAGACCATTCTGCTTCAAGTTCATATAATTCACTATAAACAGGGGAAGCATTTTTGACACAGCATTACATTTATTTGATGTGATAGTGGGATACGTCCCCGTAGCCATTTGTAAGAGCTGTAACTAGCGATGTCAGTGCCTTGAGCAAGCTGCACAAAAAGTGCCATCAAATCAGCTTTGCAATGCATGATGTGAAAATAATAGAAGGAACATTTAAGACAAAAATGTAACATTATCGGTTACATAATTGAATTTGCCTTTACAAATGCACCGTGCGGAATTTGGTGCCTGGAATGAACAAAAAGACAACTGGTACTAAAGTAAAATAACCAGTAATATCAGGACCATTCAAATTACAAGTTGTGCAGATCAGGAAGCAGCAATACATTATTGATGGAAAAATTAATACACAGTAATAAAAGAGAGACTTGTGAAACTAACATACAAGGGAGAGGCCGGAGATTGGCATCCATGGGGAGAGGACAGATGAATGGGGAAGAACATTTATAGTGCACAGCAGCCCTATTGGTTCTATTTTGGGAATCCTCCTAGCTGAGGAGCAGCAGCTAGAGGAAATATACTGTACATGCTTAGGGTGGACAAGGTCACACCCTTAGAGCAGCACATACCTGTGGATGCCTGTTGACTCCTTCACTTCATTTATATCTATTTTTTCCACTTGCTGCTACTTCTGTGTCCTCAACCCACCCGTTTAGCACCTGATAAAGCTTCTTTGTTTTCTTGTGCTTATTTTCCTTCCACCCTTACTCATTGCCTGCTTTGCTTTCTCTCTTGTTGGCGTCATTTTATTCACTTCTGTTTTGCTTTCTTTTGCATTGAAACATCCATTAGGTAGCTTCCCTTTGAAGTTTTGCACACTCCGAATTTCGGTACCCTTGGTCAAAGCCCCTAAATACCTGTGATTGGCTACACAGTGTACTAAGCTGGCTAAATGGTGCATCCAGATGTAGGAACAGCATCCAGGTTCACCTTCTGTTCTATTTATGCTGCCCTGCTGGTGAGAATAGCTATTCTGCAGACACAGTGGCATATTTTGCACAGTGTGCATAATGAACTGTCGGCCCTCTACCTCATGTCATTATTAGTCATTGTGACATCACTCTTGCAGTTGGAAAACCTTCTGGAAGTCATGTTGCTGTATTGCCTATGTTGAATAAACTCTGACCATGTTTTTTTCTGTAAGGAACAGAGTTTGGCAACCATCTGAAACGTCCACATAAAACAGATAGAGATGGGCATTCGGGAGCAACCAGTGAAGTTAGAAGGGATTTCTTGTCCATGATTCTCCCAGGCAGTGAACTCTCTGTGGATGACTTCAAGATTTCTTAGGATTTTCCTTGCATATCCCTGAGCCATCAAGTTATTTTCACATGCAAGAAGAATTCTTGTCAATATGTTTCAATCACCACATATGAAAGGCAGACTTTAATCCAGATTTATGATAATGAGAACACCACTGTAGACTGACATTTACTTGGGACAAATTAATCCAGGATTTTAAACAACCACACACCAAAATCCAGACTCAATTAACACAGGATTTTCCAGTCTTCAGATTGCAGACTCTCAGTTGACAACAGCTGCTTGGTCTGGGTTGCTCTTATAAGTACATCATTTTGGTCAGTGGTGCAAATTCTGTCATCTGGAATGACCAATTCAAGGCAACTACCATATGATTTAGTCATAACATGACTACATTGAACGAGACATTGCAAGTAGGTGACATAATGCTAAGTAAAATGCTTGGATTGTTTTCTCCACCCCATTTTAAAATGGCTGAAGTAGTAAATAACATTTTAAAGCAAAGAAAATGAAACTCTTGAAATGGTATTAAAAACAAATGAAAGCAGGCATGGTTTATATTTCCTCCATTTTAGCTGTGGTGTGTGTGTGTGTGTGCAGAGTTTGCTTGAACAAGATACCTTTATTGTGGACCTTTCCCTCCTAAGTAGGTTCTCATTGCCTGCACTTCCATAAGTGCTGCATGGTTGCTTGCCTGGGAGAAAACTCGCAAGTAAGTGGGAGAGCCAGTGTACTGGACACAGTGTCAGAGTGACTCAGGGGACCTGGGTTCAAATTTCTGTTTGTCATAGAACCTCTCTGCAGGACAGCAATGATAAACCATTCCTTGAATATTGCATGTGCCTTGAACATCCTAGTCAGGTTGCCATAAGTCTGAAGCGGTAAGATGGTACCTCACAATAACAAGTGGGAAAGGCCAGCTGCCCTGCTTCCTTCTCCTTTGTTGCTGTTGCTCCTAGCACACACTGGTCATTCTATTCAGAGTGTGGGTCTGTGAGCAGGTTGGCAGCTATAGTAAAGATTAATGGAGCTAGGAAGTTCTTGGTAGTGTGTGCCTTGTGAGGGTGTATGCCTTAGTAAATACTTTATAGTACCAGCCCCTGGTACTAAAACTGGTAGTTGTAATGACAGTCAAGACTGCCATATTTAAAAAAACTAGGCCCTGAAAGATACAGAGGGGTGAATGCCCTTGTCTTGTCTACATTCCACATCTGAGAAGGTCCTGTACATTGTAATCACAGATCTTATCTTTCTAGTGAATGGGGCCTGAAGCAGCACTTCTTGTAATCTGAAGGAACCTGGAAAATAAATAGAAAATATTGCATTCTGTACCTTAAGACATATTTAGGCCTTTAAGGCCTTTCTGGTCAACCATTGGCACACTGATTTGGGTGACACCACAAACTACATTGGCATCCGCTCTACATGAAGAATTACTCTCCTGTTTCCCATTTTAGTCAGGAGATGGGCGCTAGAAGTGTAGGATCTGCAGTAGCCGAGTCTTCCTGATTAAATTCAGTATCAGTACATTTTATGAATTATAGAAACATCCATTGTGACCTTTCAGGTTTTTTTTATTCCTTCTTTCCCAATCACACCAGCACCTCATTTTCCCTTGGGGGCACTGGGAGGTTAATCAGGGTTTAAGTCAGAAGTGTGACGACTGGCTGGGATGAGCTTCTGATGATGAAAGCCAATCTTGGAATACTTTTCCGTACTTACAGTAAAGAGGTGATTGCTCTGGCTTCATCCAGCATGTTTGAGTGTTCAGCTGGAGACTGATTGTATGTGACGGCTGGCATAAATAGGTCTGGAAACGAGATCCAATTCTGATGCAGACTGTCATTTCGGCATTTAGTATTTGACGATGTTGTCATTTCTTCCACTGTAATACAAGATTACATTGCTATGGTGTGTGTCTGTATCTGGCCATTGCAGTTGCTGACATGAGGCTGATATGATGGAATTGTTGCCATCAGCATATTGAAATATGGGATTATGTTGTTAAAAAAAGCTGAAGTCATTTTGGAATAATGTTTCCACCAGCATCCTTGCTGAACTGGAGATCAAATACAAATGTCTTGCGGGGGGGAAATAATTACCAATGAATTTAAGTATTTGGGAAACTCTACTTTGTTATTTATTAATTGCAGCTTTGTTTAGCAAACAAATACAGTGATAATTGGCTGTTTATCTTGTTTGTCTTGTCTGCGTACATTTGCAGTGGGTAGTCTGGTTAAGTAGAATGATTAGAAGAGACTTAATTGTATTTCAGTCTTTGCTAGTGTTGCTGCAAATGAATCAGAGGACAGCAAAGAGAGAGATACGACAAATTAGGCAGAGCTTCCACATCAAAATCTGTGGCTGTGATGCATGTTGCTGTTCTTACAACACATGCCAGTGCATGACAAAAGCACCTATTTCCAGTAACACACAAGACACAGCATCTGTTCAATGCCACAACTATTGTTAACAGAGAACAGTTCAGGAAAAAATTATAAAATGATCCAGAAAGGAATGGGGAAAAACAACAGAGAGTCGCAGATTATGGCCCCTGAAAATAATGACAATTTTTCCCCTAGCACAAACTTCTGTGGACTCTAGTCCACTTTATCAGATCCCTGAAGTGCTATTCATTGTTTTCAGGTGTATATATATATGGACTAGTGGACTATTATTACTAGTGGAAATAATGTTGTACAAATAAGGCTGATTTTATGAAGTATATTTTGGCTTTCAGCTTTAAGAATATGAAAAGTGATGCAAATATCTCACTTCTCATCATGGTGGGCTGATTCACTGTGGCCTGCTGAGAATTCTCCAATACTCGTGAGAGGTCTTGCTTCCAGCATGAGAACAGGATAACAAATACATGCTCCCATTGTATTTTTTTTTTACTTGCATATAGTGTGGCAGCCTTTTTCCTAAGATAACTCACACAGTGAATACAAAAGGTCAAGGTGATGAATGAGAAAAAACCCACACAGTTAGGATTGTTGTTTCATGCAATAAGGCATCATTTATCTCATTTTCCAAGGATGCACATTTTCAAGCAATGATGAAAAATCCAGGCTTGCAATTGTGCAAAATGGCTCCAAAACCAAACTACACTAAACTTTTAACTTCTTGTGAATGTTCACATAATTTTGTTCATTATGTTCAAATGAAATGAACTGTATCCTATTAAGTCCTGCCTTAAAATGCAATTATTAAAAGGTTGTTGGGCACAATGTTTTCTTGGCTTGATTTTCACACAGAAGCTTGGATATGGGACATATTTTTCATGAAAAATGTTTTATTGTATGAACCACACTTGTCAAAAAACAGCCCTGACATGAGTGAGACACAGTTAACTGATGAAAAAAGGAGTCAGCTTCTGGCATTTCCCCTTGCTTGGTGTTATTTGTGAATGGTAGTGAATAGAAGAGGGTATCCTGTAGACCACTGGTTCTTAACCTTGGTTACTCAAGTGTTTTTGAACTGCAACTCCCAGAAACCTCGGCCAGCACAGCTGGTGGTGAAGGCTTCTGGGAGTTGCAGTCCAAAAACACCTGAATAAACCAAGGTTAAGAACCACTGCTGTAGACCATCTTGACTGCTGCCATTGGTACCATCAACATTCAGGCTGCCTTTTGCTATGTAAAGCTTGGCATCTTTTTTCCTGCTGGCAATGCGGGCATGATGTTGTGCAGCAAAAGCAGGCCATCTCCTGGTGTTTTGAAATATGTATACAGAAGCACAACATCTGGCATTCATAAACTGGATGGTTTTTGAAGAATTGAATCTCAGAATAGGGCTACAACACAAAACTACCTGGCCAGTCACCCTTGGCTATGTCATGACATACTGAGAACAAGTGAGAACAGTGTACATGAATAAATGAAAAGTAGCCTAGAAGCGAATGCCCTTTATATAGCACTGCTGAAAAAATGTTCAAGAAAATCTCTAAGTGGTTTCAGCTTAGCTGTCTTTATGACAGCTGTCTCACACAACTACAATATAGATGATTGTAATAACTACCACAGAAGAAACTGAAGCATTATTTTAAACAAGCAGCAAATGAAAGAAACTGGTAAATTATGCAGGGAGTTTACATTTTGAAAAACCTAGGAAAGATGACAGGTATAGTGACGGCCATTCAGCAATGGCATTTCAGTCTTTTGCCCTTTTTGTGGGCCATGTAGGTGATTCCATTAAGTCAACTTATGGGTCTTCAAATATTTCAAGCCAGCTGACTGTTCAAATCCTGTGTGTCAGATTCTTGCCTGGCTTTATATTCATGGTTGTCTTTGCCACATTATCCTCCACTTTTAAGGTAGGACCGGGGGAAAATACTGCCCACAGTCTAATGACAAAATAACATGAAAGAGGTTCTCTGCAGTATCAAGTGAGGTTTTTATTTATTTAACCATAAGTATATATTTGTTTGTGGATGTCTTTTTTTTCCAAATCAAAACTCTATGAAATGAGGTAGAGAAGTTTAAATCTTCCCTCGTGATCCTGGCAAGGAAAGCAATCCCTTGCTCTGTGATATGCAACAGGGAGAAAAGCTCCTGCTTTCACTAGTAGGAGATTCTCCTCGCTCTAATTGGACGATGGAGGAGATTTCTCTGAGGAATCAGACAGTTAAATCTCCTCTACCTGTGTATTGACCTTTAGGAGTATGCCCTGAATTTACCAAATCCTTAATCAAAGTGGGCTGATTCAGACTAATTTCTTTAAAGACCAGGCTGAAGTAGAATGGCTAGTTTTGACTCTGTGGCAAACTAAATGAATGACTCCAGACCTGGAGCACAAATTGAACTGGATGGGGCACAATTATACAATAAAAGAATGATAGAATAATGAAGTTGGAAAGGGTCTATAAGGCCATCAAGTCCCGCCCACTGCTCGATGCAGGAATACAAATTGAAGGATATCTGTCAGGTAGTTGTCTAAATTTCTCTTGAATGCCTCCAGTGTTGGAGAACTCACCACCTCTTGAGGTAATTGGTTCCATTGCCATACTGCTCTAACAGTTAGGAGGTTTTTCTTGATATTCAACTAAAATCTGGCTTCCTGTAATTTGAGACCATTATTACATGTCCTGCAATCTGGGATAATCAAGAATAGATCTTGCCCCTCCTCTGTATGACAGCCTTTCAAGTATTCGAAAAGTGCTATTTGAAAATTTGCTCTATCTTGCGGAAATTTCTTTCTTTCTTTCTTTCTTTTCTTTTTTTATTAAAAGAGAACAACATTTGAAAATGAACACACAAATCCCTGAAGCGAACTGTCTGAAATTTGGCAGCTTTATGCTTCACTGCTTTAGAACCTGTTAGGCTCCAAATTCCATGCCTATGGAGGAGGGATTAATTGCTATTTTGGTCTTCTAGAGCAGTGGTCCCCAACCTTGGGCCTCCAGATGTTCTTGGACTTCAACTCCCAAAAGTCTTGGCCAGAAGAGGTGGTGGTAAAGGCTTCTGGGAGTTGTAGTTCAAGAACATCTGGAGGTCCAAGGTTGGGGACCACTGTTCTAGAGCACTGACTCTGAAAATTTGCAGATTGATTCAGGTTTGGGCCACAAATCAAATCAAATCAAATCCGCACCAGATTAAGGTACATTCCAAAGAAACAAACAGGCCTCTAGATTGAATCAGGAGATTTTTCACATCTCTCACAGACATAAACACGCACAGACACAATTGTAAAGAAAATGTCACACTTCCTGGACATTAAATTAATGTCATGTGTAGCTAGGCCTCATTCCTAAATCTTATTTCTGCAAGCTGTAACACCATTAACAGAACTTAGAGCTTGAAAGTTTATCCTTCAGTTTCTTATCAAAAAAGCAAGTATGAAAGATGAGTGTGAAGAGACATAGGAGGAATTAAAGCTAGAAGCAGAGGTGCTGAAAACCAAAGTGCACTCACGAGCATTTTACTTATTGAAAAAAAGAGTTTTCTTCTGAAGAAACAGACAAGGATTATTCCCACGGCAGTGGTGGAACTGAACACTGGTAACTAAATGTGAATATTCTATTCAAAACCAAATAGAGCTATCAACTCATTAAAGAAAATACAGTTGATTAAGTGTCATCTTATTAATTGATGAGACTTCAGTAAAGTTGTCTAACTTCAATACTTCTCTGTAGCAATACAGAAAATGTATGATAACTAAGAGTTACTGAGGAAGGCTAGTATTAATATTAATCCCTCATTACATCTTTATAGCCCAGCAACAATAAGTGTATCAAGAAAAAAATAAATATGTTCTCAACCAGAGCTTGAAAAGTTATTTTAACAAAAATTAGTGACAGTTATAGTCCCAGGATGTTTCCAGAAGAAGGGAGCGGTCAACCACCTCTGAGTATTCTCTGCCTGGAAAATCCTGAAAAGAGTTGTCATCAGTCAGAATTGACTTGACGGCACATGAGTATTATTATTGAAGTTCTAAAACAAAAAAAGAAAAAGAAAAAGAAAAAAGAAAAAAAATAGTTAGCTAATGTTGTAGTGTATTATATAACTATACAGTGGTGCCTCGCATTACGACGTTAATTCGTTCCAGCGAAATCACTGTAGAATGAAAACGTAAAGTGAAATTAAAAAGCCCATAGAAATGCATTAAAACCCGTTTAATGCATTCCGATGGGCTGGAAACTCACCGTCCAGTGAAGATCCTCCATAGAGCGGCTATTTTTGCTGCCTGTGCAGAGAGGAATCCGTCCCAGAAAACAGCGGGGGGGCATTTTGTTTACCCGGTGGCCATTCTGAAACCGCTGACCAGCTGTCTGAAAACCATTGTTTTGTGAAGAATCGGTTCCCGAAGCAGGGAACTGATCATCGCAAAGCGAAATTCCCCCATAGGAAACATCAAACAAAAACGTTCGTCATAATGCAGGTTTGTTGTTAAATGGAGCGATCGTAAAGCAAGGCACCACTGTAACTATAACTATTTATTTTCCCATTGCACATACTTATTTTCAGTGAGGATGTGAATCTTGCAGCTTCTCACTGTCAGAGAAAAACTTCTCCTTTGTGTGAGATTTCTCTGGACAAGATTTTCTCTCCTGGGGGCATCTCACAGGATCTCTCAGGAGTTTTGTGGTCATTTGTTCTGCAAGCAATGGTAAGCTGTCCAGGATTTCCCCACAGAATAGCATCTTTCCTGTGGAGGAGTCATCTGGCATGGGCAGAAGAAACTCCAAACCATAGAGACATTTTACAATCAATGAGCAGAATGGCATCTTGGTTTTAACATAATTCACTAGAAAAGGACATTACGCTGTGAAGCATTTGGCACAATGCAAAGAAATAGAGGAAAATAATAGAAAAGGCTAACAACAAGGCCAGTGGAGGTGATGGCATTCCAGTTGAACTATTTAAAATCTTAAAAGATGATGCTGTTAAGGTGCTACGTTCAATGTGCCAGCAAGTTTGGAAAACTCAACAGTGGCCAGAGGATTGGAAAAGATCAGTCTACATCCCAATCCCAAAGAAAGGCAGTGCCAAAGAATGCTCCAACTACCGTACAATTGCACTCATTTCCCATACTAGCAAGGTTATGCTCAAAATCCTACAAGGTAGGCTTCAGCAATATGTGGACCGAGAACTCCCAGAAGTACAAGCTGGATTCCGAAGGGGCAGAGGAACTAGAGACCAAATTGCTAACATGTCCTGGATTATGGAGAAAGCCAGAGAGTTCCAGAAAAATATCTACTTCTGCTTCATTGACTATGCAAAAGCCTTTGACTGTGTGGACCACAGCAAACTATGACAAGTCCTTAAAGAAATAGAAGTGCCTGACCACCTTATCTATCTCCTGAGAAACTTATATGTGGGACAGGAAGCAACAGTTAGAACTGGATATGGAACAACTGATTGGTTCAAAATTGGGAAAGGAGTACGACAAGGCTGTATATTGTCCCCCAGCTTATTTAATTTATATGCAGAATAAATCATGTGGAAGGCTGGACTGGAGGAATCCCAAACCGGAATTAAGATTGCCGGAAGAAATAACAACAACCTCCAATATGCAGATGATACCACTCTGATGGCAGAAAGTGAGGAGAAATTAAAGAACCTTGTAATGAGGGTGAAAGAGGAGAGTGCAAAAAACGGCTTGAAATCAACATCAAAAAAACTAAGATCATGGCCACTGGTCCCATCACCTCCTGGGATATATAGAAGGGGAAGATATGGAGGCAGTGACAGATTTTATTTTCTTGGGCTCCATGATCACTGCAGATGGAGACAACAGCCCCAAAATTAAAAGACGCCTGCTTCTTGGGAGGAAAGCGATGACAAACCTTGAGAGCATCTTAAAAAGCAGAGACATCACCCTGCTGATAAAGGTCCGCATAGTCAGAGCTATGGTTTTTCCTGTCGTGATGTATGGAAGTGAGAGCTGGACCATAAAGAAAGCAGACTGCCGAATAATTGATGCCTTTGAATTGTGGTGCTGGAGGAGACTCTTGAGAGTCCCCTAGACTGCAAGGAGAACAAACCTATCAATTCTAAAGGAAATGAACCCTGAGTGCTCACTGGAAGGACAGATCCTGAAGCTGAGGCTCCAGTACTTTGGCCAGCTCATGAGAAGAGAAGACTCCTTGGAAAAGACCTTGATGTTAGGAAAGTGTGACGGCAAGAGGAGAAGGGGATGACAGAGGATGACATGGTTGGACAGTGTCTGCGAAGCAACCAACATGAATTTGACACAACTCCGGAAGGCAGTGGAAGACAGGAGGGCCTGGCATGCTCTGGTCCATTGGGTCACGAAGAGTTGGACACAAATAAACAATGACGTCTGGAAAAGCTTCTCTGAAATTTTGGTGTCTCTAGGTACCGGGGGGGGGGGAGATTCCAGGGGGGCCTTTTTGTGGGTGTATAACTCAGAATCTGAAACCCAAACTTCACCAATCCTGAAGGGCTTGTAGAGGAATGTCAGGGGAAGCTTTTCTATACTTTTGTTGTCTCTAGATGCCTGGGCTTGGTGGACATTTTATAGCCCAATGAACTGACAAATCAAAAATTGCTACAAATTATTGATTTGTATTTGTCAGGAGTAGCGATGGGGATGAATATAAAAATGGATTGGTTGTTGTGGGTTTTTCGGGCTTCTTGGCTGTGTTCTGAAGGTGGTTCTTCCTAACGTTTCGCCAGTCTCTGTGGCCGGCATCATCAGAGGACAGCAAACTGTGCTCTTCAGTTAGATCCCGGCCGTAAAAGCCTTCGCAAATACATAAAAATGGATTGTTTTTTTCGACTACTATAGCTGATTAGTCATATATTCATTGATCTGTATTCGTCAAATTATAAGTCACAATGAATACGGATTGACAGATATTTTTTCGACTTTATTGGTTGATTCGTTGATTTGTTATTGGGGCCTCTCTGAGCTTGCTGGTGCCAGTTAGGAGCTCTGGCCAATCAGGACAGAGATCTTGGATTGGCATGTCCAGCACCCAATGGTGCTGCTAAACTAACTTTTACAGAGGTTTCATGTAAGCTTTTTCCCTCCAGCCCTTCCCCACTTCTGTTCATTTTCTCCTGTTCAGTTGCTGGCTTGCTGGTGCTCTTCTGGTTTCACTTTTGTGGCAGCAAAGCAAACACTTATATTTTTCTTTTTCATTTATTTCATTATCATCATCACATCAACTTTACTGGGAATTTCCTGGAGGACTCTGAAGAGCTACTGGTTTCCGAAGATCCCCAGTCTGATTTGGAACCAGTAACAGCAGGGTAGGCTTCACAACCGCCCCACCCCTCCCCCCAGAGTCATCTGTTTCCTCCTCCCAGAGCAGCAGCATCCCTGGGACACAGAGTTCTTCCCAGGCCAGCAGGCAGTGGCAGGCAGTGGGTCATCATTTGGGCAAACATGGCAGAGGGGCCATGTGGGATCATTTCACGGTGGTCAACGATGACCCACTGCTGGCAGGCTGCAATGCCTGCCTTGTGGCGGTCTGGAGGGTTTCATCTGTCCTCCACCTCCATCTCAATTGTGGGGTCCTACAGGGGTCGATCATCTCCCCAATGCTGTTTAACATCTACATGAGGCCGCTGGGTGGGGTCATCAGGGGGTGTGGAGCCTCGTGTCACCAGTATGCTGATGACACCCACCCTCCACCAAGATCTGGAGAGGCACCACCCAAGGCTCCTGTCTCAGAAAGGCACTTCGTCAGTTACGTCTGGGGAAGAGAGCAGCCCTAGGGGGGAGATGTGGGGAGGCAGAAGGAGGCACCTCTTTTCAAAAGGGCAGCCACAGGGGTTTCTGGGACTGGGAGCATGAGGCAGGCCATGCTCCATGAAGTGGCACCCTTTGGGTCTACCATGACCCTCTGCCAGTAGTCGAAGGGCAAGGCCCAGCAGGCGGCCACTTGTCTCGTCACTGAGATGATTGCCCTGCTTGGATTTCCACTGTCCACCGTGGAAGCCCCAGCCTTCTGCTGGTTGCTGCATTTTTTGCCCCTTATATGACCTCCCCTCACAGAGAACTCTCAGTTCTAGAGTGCTGCCCTCGCTCTATGACTCTGTGTGGTCTGTGACCATCTTTCACGGATACAGGGGTGCAAGGTGTACTTCACAGTGCACCTGTGGAGTGGAGGTCAGCATGGCTACCTCTTGCTCACAGCCCAGTGGTGGCAGCCAGAGGACTTGAGGAGTGGCAAGGCATTAGTGACAGGGCTGCAGGGGGAGGCCCTCATCTTGCCCCCAGGCTACAGGTCCATGCTGCTGCAGGCATGGCACATGGAAGCTCAGGCAACCTAGAGAAACATTGCTGATGAGTTCCTGTCTGCAGAAGTGGGCACTGGAGGGAGAGGTCATCCATGGCCACATGGTCACATATGCTTGGTGGAACATGTTGGTGGCATTGAATGTGGCGGGCTTTGAGGGCATCGTACACATGGTGCACAAATTACACCTTGTGGTGCATGATGCCCTCGGCCTGGGCAGCCTGGGCAGCCACGTCAAGCCCGAGTGGCTGCCCAGGCCGAGGGCAGGCTTCACTAAAAAATGGCCAGCAGAGGTCGTCCAGTGAACAACCGAGTGGCCGATGACCTCCAGTTGATGGAAGAGAACGCGGAAGAAGAAGCCAGGGATCAACAGAGGGACCCCTGAGTGCCAGCAAATGTGTGTCCAGCTGAAGGAGGCAGCATCCGGGAGACACGGGCACACCTGGAGCAATGCTGCCAACTGGTGGACCACTTCTCCCTCAGCCTGAAAGCTGCCCACTGGCTGTGTGAGAGGCAGGAGGAGACCCACGTTCTCCTGACAGACCTCTCACCAGGTGGAACTCCACCTACACCATGATGGAGCAGAGGGCCGTTTTGGAGGACATCATGTCCTCCATGCCCATTATGCCCAGGGGGAGAGAGGTGGGCATGAGTGCCATGGATTGGCTGGCCCTCTCCCAGATGGTGGAGGTGCTCAAGCCTTTCCAAGAAACCACTGACATATTGTGTGGTTATACGGCAAGCCTGGGGCAGGTCATCCCCCTGATTCATGCCCGTGATTTGCCCCTGGAGGCTGCTGTGGTACCAGGATCCTCCCTCCTTCCATGCACTGGGCTAGAATCCTCTTTCCCCCATACTCCATCATCTCCCATTTGTTCTGCTTTTATGGGAAGGTTTGTTCAAACAAGCTACTTCTTCCACACTGGCATTAGAAATGGTGCAACCTTGAGATCTCTAAAGCTGTGGTCCCCAACCTTGGGCCTCCAGGGGTGTACTCTAAGAGTCCAGTCTCCTCGGGCTTCATTCCCAATTCCTGCCTGCTTGCTCCAGCCTCCTACCCTTTCTGGGCGCCCCCATGCCAACAGGACCGGGCCAGCCCCACCCAAACCTGAGTGGTTCTGTTGTCTCTCTCTCTCTCTCTCTATTGCCTCAGTAGATTGGCACAAGCTGGGACAAGCAATGGGACATAGCTCAACCCATCTTGCGGATTCGAACTGCAGTGCTGACCTTCTGATCAACAAGCCCAGCAGCTCAGCGGTTTTACCTGCAGCGCCATGGTCTACTTTGCTGCCTTTCGCTTCAGTGCCCGATGGGCCACAGTCTAATTTGCTGTCTTGTGTCACAGTGCCCGATGGGGCAAAAAGCCTGCTTTGCTGTCAACTGCCTCAGTGCCTGATGGGGCAGTGGTTTACTTTGATGCCAAGTGCCTCAGTTCCCCATGGGGCCCAAAAAGCCTACTTTGCTGCTAAATACTTCATTGCCTCCTGGGGGCAAACTCTACTTCACTGGCAAATGTGATGTTGCTGAAGACAATCTCAGTGCCTCCTGCCTCTGTGTGCCTGCCAGAGACAAACCAAGCTACCTCAGTGCCAAAGAGCTCTCATTCTGCTGGGGCCAGATATAACTCCCTCAATGCCATGGGCTTCTGTGCCGTGTGGTAAACTATCCTGGGGTGACCCAATTTGTGGGTGAATAACTAAGATGTCCGATATCCAGGGGTCATAGAAAACCATCTGAGGAAGCTTCCCTGCAAATTTGGTGTCTCTAGGTGCCTGGGGGCCAGTTTTATATATTTATTTATTTATTTATTTATTTATTTATTTATTTTATTTTATTTTATTTTATTTTATTTTATTTTATTTATATCCCGCCCATCTGGTATATTCTACCACTCTGGGTAGCTTATAGCCTTTTAAAGTAAAGATGTATTGATGAATTGATGAATTGATTTATCAGTTCATCAGAGAATATTCATAAATTCATTGTTTTGTTAACCTTGATGAATCATAAATCAAAACAAATCACCATTTTTTAAATTCCCCCCCTCTTCAGTCAGCTGTGTGATTTTTGATGAATTTTGCAATTTGTTTTTTAATTTGTTCATATCTCTAATCTCAATCTTCTACCTGTATTTTTTCAGACTACTTTGATGTGTGGACTGCTGAAAACTATGTGTGACTAGATACTGCGCTATGTGTATTCGTATTGTAAAATCTTGTGAGTATTATTTATGCTGTGTGACAGTTGCTTTATTATGATATGTCTATGTGTTATCTGTGAAGCTGGCAGATTGAAGATGTCTCTCTCAGCTGTTAATGTGTCTCTGCACTGAAACTGGATGAGAACAGAATATCAAAGGGACAAGATGTCAAAAGCTGTCATGAAATTTGTGAAAAACCATAGATAAAGTCTGGTTTGTTTGTTTGATTTTCCCATCCAATATATGAAGATATATTCCAGGTTGATATTTGATACAAGGAACCATACAATTATGTTAAAAGACTTGAAATTATTAGGACTATAACTTAATAATTGTATTACATTATAAATAGTAGTACATTTATGGTGGTTGTATGGCCAATAACAAAAACTACAAAAGGGCAGTCTCTAAAAATACTGGTTATTAAAAAATAAAAGCAAATAAAGATCATAGTACAAGTAAAATATATATTAACAATTTACAATTTTTTTGGCCACACTGAAAATGATAGTCTCTTTAATAGTGGTTTGTGGTTCAAGGTGGGAGTTGCCTCACCCTTATTTATATTAAGGATACATGATGTTATTAATTGGAAAGAAGGGTTGTTTTATAATGTTTTATTGGAATTTTATTACCCTGACTGATCTTACCAAGCTATAATTATATGTATCTATTTTATATTGATTTGGTTTTACTGGTCTTTGACCGTAATAAAGTATTCAATTCAATTCATCTTTAGCCCTCTTTGTGAAAGTCCTCAGGAAGTCTCTAAATAACATAGTCTTATGAGAATGTAGAGTAGGCCTTCCTGATAAGAAGAACAGATTATAAAAAATATCTATTTGTGCTGGGCCAATGGCTGTGAAAAACTTTCCTACAGATGCCTCAAGGGGGAGTTATTTTAAGTTTCCTTGTAAACCTCTCTCACGTTCAAATGGCTCAAATTGTGTTGCTTAGCATAGTAAATAGCACTAGAGTAGGCTCATTGACTCAACAGGAATGGAGTTGAGTCAATTTAGGAGTTGACTCACTAAATTCACATTGATTCTAATGTGATTCTAATGTGATTTACTCCACTAAGTAACAGGATTTGGACTACTATATCTATCTGAAGTGAGCCTCTTATATGTAGGTTAAGTGACTATATCCTCAAATTGACTTCCTCCAAATGCTACAGAGGAAATAAATTAAAACCACTCGTTATCTGACAATTCTGAGAATACACCAAAAATCCTCTGTAGTGCAGTTATTGCACACCGGCAGAAATATGCAGATATCAATGGAGGAATCCTGCTGAAAGGCCCTCTGGTTGAGTTGGGCATACCCAAGGTTATTAAACCTTTCTACACTGTTAGCTCTGATTGATGCTAAGGATGGTATTGGGTCCTAAAAAGAGCTAGAAGCAAGGTAAAAAAGGATCCAGCAACAGATTTTGAACTACATGTCTCAGATTTGGCAGCTGTCAATTCCACCCAAACTTTGAGATGAAGTGTTGGTGGAACTGAGATGTTTCTGAGATGAACCCTTCCTCCTGTGTGGGTCAAGATGGGGAGGGACTGAAGACCAAAAACAGGAAGTTTACACGGAACAGAGATGAGGGTGGTTCTACCATCTGCCTTAAAAACCTTGAATAATTCCAGCCAGAAGTCCATGACCTTGACTAAATGTTCTTTGCAAGTTTTTCTGAAGTAACTTTTAACATAAACATCTACAAAGCTGATAGGCTCAACATTCTCAAGATAGTAAATCTGATGAAATTACTTTCCCTGGGTATTATGGAGCATTTTCCCCCTCTTCAGTTCACAAAAAAGACAAAGACATGCTACAATGCATTTTCTTGCCTCTTAACAGCTGAGGTTTAGACATCATCATTAAAGTGGACCATTTATTTCTTGAACGCCCCCCTACTTGCCTGTACTTTATTTCTGCCTGGAGAGTTAGAGGAAGAGTGAGATACATCGAACACAATACTCAGCAGCTTCTTGATAGTACTCTTAAAATGTCTCAGATGTGTGTCTCGGTCACGATGTGTTTTATGGAGACGTTTTTCATTAGAGTCAACACATTGACACTGCATGAATTATATTCCCAGTACTAGACTTGCAAATGAGATTCTGTTGTCCTGTGTGTGGCAATTTCAGTCTTGAAACAGACCCTCATGTACGACATCTGCTTGAGTTATGGATGGGAATGCTAGTATAAATGACAGTGTGCCTCAGTGCATTAGATGCAAGAAGGTTATTGCAACAGCAGCCCTAGCACACAAAATCTTACCCAGAATAATGAGGGGAAACCTCGCCAACTAAAAACTTTAGAAATACCCACCCTTTTGTTTGGCAATGATGTGCACAGAAGATCTTATCACCAAGTAATTTAAACAGAATGGGTTAATTTGGGAGTTTGGGGTGAGATTGTTTAATGAGACACGCAGCCTGTTGCGTTTTGGGGAAAGCACCCTCAGAAAAAGATAGATAGTATGGATAGCACTGAGAGATGCACAGGGATGCTGAAATGCAGCCACTTTGTCATGTCATTGAGGGCAAGTACAGCAGAATAAAATTTACTTCCAAATAGGTTCCTGAAAACTTCACTCTTCAAGGTTTGGTGATATAAAGATTCATGCAATTATGTATCTGAAATCAATAAAACAGTCAACAACAGGTAAGGCAGTCACAGTTGCACTAGAGGAACAGAAGAACCTACACAAAGAAATGAATATACACAACCATTGTATCAGAAATAGCCATATGCAGGAATAGGGGTGTGTGTGCCTAAACTGGCAATTCTTCAATAAATTTTAAAGACAGATTTTAATGAGAAAACCACTGCCCAAAATTCATAAAGACAGTAAATTTGACTTCCTGTGGCTTTAGGAAGGACAGCTTTAAAAACCAGGATCACAACATACTTCTACCAGCTTACTAGTGTAACAATAGCAATTATCAATCGAAAGTATGCTGAAGAATTTCAAAGGAGGTCAATCTATATTTCATAGATTCTAGCAAAGGCTTTGATTGTGTGGTTCATGAAAATCTATGGCTTATTCTAAACCAAATGGATGTACCAGAATATCTGATAGTCATTTCCGCACCTCCTCTTAAGAATAATACTGATTTTAAAGACAATGTTCAGAAGCCTCTGTCTACTGTTTTTGAAATCAACATTTGAAAATAACCTATGTTGTGGACAGGAAGCTGCATTTATGACAGAATATGGAGAAATAAAATGGTTTCTCACTGTCAAAAGAGTCTGACAAGGGTGTATTTTGTGTCCCTATGTGTTCAACATTTGTGCAAAATATATTATATAGAAAGCTGGATTACATTCAGATGAAGGAGGAGAGAAAAGGGGTGGAAAAAACATCACTAATTTAATATATAGAGTTACTATATCTCCATATATACTATATTTAATATATGGAGATACTGGCAGGAAAGAGCAATGATCTGAATTGAGGAAGATTAAAGGAGAAAGTGCAAAAGGTGTAGGGTTTTGAATTTTCTGGTTAAAATTACTCTAGCTGTGCAAGAGAATGGCAAAATAGTTTCAAGGTCTCCAGTTTAGCCCACCTCTTTTAATAATCAACTAGCACTTACAGTTGTAATCACTCACTATATTAATTGTAGAATGAATAAAACATGTTTCTTTACTTATAGTTGAATAGACCTACAGCAAAACTGACACATGGCTGCTGTCAACAACAAGCCTCAACAGACTCACTGCCTTCAACAGGCTACTTAACTGTCAGAAGATAACAGTAAAGAAAAGAGTAATTAGCAGAGGTGTGCAGCTCCCTTTGAATCAGAGGCAGACTATGCAAAACATGTCACCTACAAGGGAAAACAGTTGTTGAAATTATGAAAGAATTAAAACAATGAGTAACAGCTACAGCAAAGAAAATTGAAAGGTATGATGGATGCTTGAAGTAAAATAGGGAAAACATGAAATTCTGAAATAACCAACAACTATTCTATAAAACACTAGGAGAAAATACAGAGCAAAAGAAATTAGACCCATGATGCTCTAAAGTTTTGGAAGGATATTTAGGAAAGCACAGCCAGACATAACAAAAATACCTCATGGATTAAAGACATTTGTAAAGAAACTCAAGGAAAACATATAGATGATATTGTAATAACAACTGAAATGATAAAGAGGCAAGTACAGGCTGTGTAAGACGAGTGTACCTTGACCAGATGGAGCTGCAAGAATTTTGGTTAAAGCATTTAATAAGTCTCCATCAATGTATAGCACTGCAATTTAATTACTTACTTCAAAGTGTTATGACCGAAGATTGGATGATAACAGATTGCACATTTCTGATAATGAAAGATCATCAAAAGAGCAATAAACCTAGTAATTATCTACCAATTACATGCCTTCCAACAACATTCAAGCTTCTCACATGTGTAGTTGCAAGATCAATGTATAATTACTTAATTGAAAACTCCCTATATCCAACTCAACAGAAAGGGAACTTTGCAAAGTCAAGAGGCATGAAAGATCAGCTGCTTATCAACAAAATGATAGTAAAGAATGCAAAAGCATGAAAAACTAATCTTGGATAGATAGATTGTTTGACCCATAGCCACACCTGCCTAATTTTTTTTAGGATTAACAAAAATATTCAGAAATTCCTCAAGAAAGATGGAAAGCTGTTTTAAGAGCCTATGATGAAGAAATTGAGGAAGTCAGCATTAAAAGATGAATATTTCAAGGGGATTCTCTGTCAGCATTATTGCTTAGCATCTCACTAATCCCCATCTCAATAATTTTAAATAAAATTGGAGTAGGCTACCATATTTCATGATAAGCATGAAAAATCAATAATCTCTTATATGTGAATGATCTAAAATTACAGTGGAGCCCCATATAGCGACGTTAATCCGTTCCAGGATTAACGTCGTTATACGGAAACATTGTAAAGCGAAATAAAAAAGCCCATTGAAACGCATTAAAACCCGGTTAATGCATTCCATTGGACTAAAAACTGGCAGGGACAGGGTGGGTGGGGGATCCCGAAGGCTTCCAGGCAAAAGCCTGGAAGCCTTCGGGACCCCTCCACCCTGTCCCCGCCGCCCCACGCTGCCTTCCCTAGCCGAGATCGCACTCCCAGGAGCCCGATCCAGGCTGGGGAAAGCGGCGGGGGTGGCTGCCAGCGAAGGGGACAGGGTGGGTGGGGAGACCCCTCCACCATGTCCCCGCCGCCCCGCGCTGCCTTCCCTAGCCGAGATCGCACTCCCAGGAGCCCGATCCAGGCTGGGGAAAGCGGCGGGGGTGGCTGCCAGTGAAGGGGACAGGGTGGGTGGGGGGACCCCTCCACCCTGTCCCCGCCGCCCCACACTGCCGAGCCCAGAATGCCTGACAGGCATCGGGTCTCCCCACCTTCCCCCCGCGGCTTGGATCGGACCCTCGGGGGCTAGCCCTGCCATGGCTGGACTCTTGGGAGTCCAGCCATGGCAGGACTAGTCCCCGCGGGTCCGATCCAAGCCGTGGGGGGAGGGTGGGAGAGCGGGGGGATCTGGATGCCTTTCAGGCATCCCGGGCTCGGATCCCACCCGCCGCCGGTTACCCAAGGCTGGGTAACCGGCGACGGGTGGGATCCGAGCCCAGGATGCCTGACAGGCATCAGATCCCCCCACCCTCCCCCCGCGGTGGCCTCAGAAGGACCTTTCGGAAGGGTCCTTCGAAGGCCACCGCAGGCATTTTCCCCCAGCTGAGTGGCGGGAGCGCTCCTTTGGAGGCTCCCGCAGCTCAGCTGGGGGGAAATGGTGCCTATGGGGAAAAGATTGCAAAGCGATTTTTCCCCATAGGCACCTTCGTTATACGATCGCAAAATGCGAATTCGTCGTTAAACGGGGCACTCGTTATACGAGGCACCACTGTATATGCAAAAAGCTCCACTGAGATAGAATCACTGCTAAATACAGTGCAAATATTTAGTGAAGATATTCAAATGAAATTTGGAATGCACAAATGTGTAGCTCTGTCTATACACTGTGGCAAGATAAAAAAACTAGATGAAATAGAGTTATGAAAAATGGGGGCAGCAATCAATGTTCCCTCTAATTTTCAGTCCTGCTGAGCGGGGCTCCACCTCTCTCGTGTGCAATTCTGCCCCCACGTGTGCGACTCTTCTTCCTGCGCAGGGTTCTGCTGTGACCGGAATCAAAGGGGCTGGAAATACTCACTGTGGGTGCATGGAGGAGGAGGAACGCTGCACAATCATGCACCTTAGAGGGAACCTTGGCAACAATATAAGAAATCAAACCCATACAATTTCAAATTAAACAGTATTGAAAGTGAGTAACTGTCCAAAGGATTGGTTGAACAAGCACCTTCTTCCACCAGCCATTGGAAATTCAGCAAAGACAGTGCCTGATGACTCCTTTCTGAGATGATTCCTCCATATCGGTAGCTACCACCATGGAGAAGGCTCCAGTCGTAGACACCTTGTTCTGAAGATCTTTGTTTGTACATCCCATAATAAGAACTACAATGCTTTCCACATGACATGGTTTTCTTACTCTTCATTTATGGAGTAAATGGAGTTGTGCCTTTGGCATGTGTACTTAAGGAGAGACAGCGACATACCATTTACTACATCTCAAGGGAAAACCAGTGCTTTGAAGAGCATAATGTTGGAGTCATTTGCTTGGAAAGGGAAGGCTGGGAAGTGTTCAAGCAGCATTATCTTCTTCAAATTATTAGGCTGATGGCTACGCAATTCCCTTCTCACATAATCATTTGCACGTGCAACATTCCTGCATTAATAGCCACACACATGCCGTGCAAAACAATTTCATAGCACATAAGACAGCATTATGGTAGCAATTGAGAAGTTAATGTAGTGGTGGCTTTCTAGTTTCCAACATAAGTGCCTCTTTAAGCATAAATGGAAGCAGGGGATATGGCGTGTGTCTTTCGGAGGAAAGCCATCAAAAGCCTGTGTTCACTCTGGTGTGTGATCTGTTAGATCAAAAGAGCAATGGCCCTTAGTTGGATATGTTTTATATTGGGTTGCCAGGATATACTGGCAATTTACCATGCACCTGGACACCTCTCTGCCAGATTATTTTTGATCTTGACTCTGAATTGTATTAATTAAAATGGCACTGTTTATATCTAACTTTATATATCTAAAACAGGAATGGGAAAATCAGTAACCCCAAGGCTCTCTGATTTCCTTGAAGCTTAGTTCTGACTTGTATCCATATTGTGTAGCAAATTTTGTTTATTCCTTCCCCACAAAAATTAGTATGACAGTGCACCTTTCTATACTGACATCTAGGGACAAAATGCGGTCTATGGCAGCTTGACCTGGATTGTGGAAAATTCCATATGCCTCACTGGCAGAATGGTGGTGCACGTAGCAGCCACCCACTGAATCAGGAGCAGGGATTCCAAGTATCCTCCCACTTTGTGCTGGCGCTCAAACTTGTCATGCAGTGGCAGGGGTGGCTGTGACAAGGGCAGCAGCAGTGGCAGATGCAGCAAGTGACAAGGCAAGGGAAAGGGCTGGAGAAGAAGAGCAGGGAAAGAGGGAGTGAAGAGCTGCTCCTTGCCTGTGGATGCCTGGAGGGGCTGTTCCTGCTGAGAATCCTGCAAGGGCCCTAATCTGCTCTCTGCAACAATACTGGGGTTCAGAGTGCTGGAACCCCTGAGTAGTTCAAAATCTGTGTATAACTCATGCCTTCCCAAGTCAACTACAAAGCATAAATAATTCACACACACACACACACACACACACACACAGAGAGAGAGAGAGAGAGAGAGAGAGAGAGAGAGAGAGAGAGAGAGAGAGAGAGAGAGTAGAAGAAGCCTCTGTCAGAAGGGGAAAACAGGGGCATTATCTCTCCTCCCTCCCATTGGAGCCGCACACTGCTATCACCTCCACCATCCCGTATCAGCCTCTGGGTATGCCTGCATGCAGAACTTCATGCCGGGAGAAGGGGCTGGCCTGGCCACTGTACTATGAACAACAGGGGCCTCGGTAAGTCTGAGACCCACATTTCTCAGGACACTTCCTGGAGATGAATAGCAGCACAATATTAATTGAATATGTATTTATCTAATGAAAAAAAATATTTAGTTACGTTTTAAAAAAATCTGTATTACCAAAACCACGTTGCTCAAACCCATATGATTCAAGGGAGAAGGATACGTATATAATAAAATAATACACCCTATGGAGAATGAGAGGGATGTGGTTTGTGGGGAGCTAGAGTGAGGGCCTTCAGGCAGGAGCACTACCTGAACTATCCCCCAGTGGCTGCATGAGACTTGGGATTCTGGATGTGCTTACAAAATTAAATAATTAATTACTATTCAACGTTAAACCAACATTTAATTGTTGTTTTGGAATGTTTGTACTTCTCTATGCAGTTAACACTAAGTAACAAAATAAATTCTGATCGCCTTACTCTCAAAACAGAGTAACTCATTTGGTTAACAAAACATGGGAAACAATTGATATGCTACAGAAGAGGAAGTCAAAGTCATCTTCCATCAGGTGAGCTGGACAGGCTGCCGAGCAGTACACCAGCAGAATCCTTGAATTGTCCCAGGTGCCCAGCATTATACAGCTACTCAAGAATGGACAAGAAGGGAGCCATAGAGAGTGCAGTGATCCACCTTCCTGCCTCTTAGTTCTTTTGCTAGAGCAAGGACACTCAAGGATTAGAGTGGGATACAGGAACAGAAGAAGGTGCCTTACACTAAGTCAGATCAGTCCTCCATTTAGCCTGATGTTACTCAATCTGACTAGCAATAACTTTGTAGGGTTTCCTTAGGATGCTTTCCGAGACCTGCCTGGAGATCTTTGGTATTTATTACTAGTCTCAAATACAAGAACTAACCAAGCCTGACGCTCCTTAGCTTCCAAAATCAGGCCAGATCAGTACGTGTGGAGTGGTATGCTGGTGTTCTACTAGCTTTCCTCAGTACCCACACCCACATGCTATCCTACTAAAACTCAGCGAGATCAGCTAGATTGGGTCATCATCTACTGCTTTCTCAGGGATAACAAAGATCTTGTTAGCCTGGCATACAACAACTTGACCACCATTTATTAGGGCAAACTTATAAAGAAGTCATGGGCCTTCTAGCTGAGAGAAAGACTGATAAAGGAAATAGGAATAAAATGTCTAATTGCTGTTCTGCTTACCTGGCTTATTAAACCCCATCCTTCAACAAAACATCTACAATTCTGGGTGAGATTAATTTGCTGAGAAGCAGAGAGTGGAATGTTCACAATTTTTATCGTTGCAACACACTCACCAGACCAGGCTGAATGTATTCCATTTGCTATAATAGCATCTGGGGATAACATTCCCACCGCCAGATGCTTTTCTATTTGACAGACCAGCACGGCTTCTGAAAGCAATCTACCTGTATCATAATTATATGCTGAGATATCATTGTTGAATAAAAATATTTATACCCATTCTCTTTGAACATTTCATTTGCTTCCAATTTCAAAATGTATCAGTATCTTGATGTCCATGCTTGACAAAACTGGCTCTCTTTCTTTCTTCCTCATTTCACATATTTTTAACCCTGTTTCTCCAAGGAAAGGACTTTAAAGTGGCTTACAGAAGATCCATAAAAACGGAAGACCATTCCTGACCTCACCTGGAAGACAGGACAGGGAAAGAAAAAAGGTGGATGGGGAGAAGGAAGCCAAGGAAAACAGGTGCCAAAATTGTAAAAGTTTTAGAAATTACAAAGTGACACTAATTATTCATTAGTCTTCCAAGGGTAATCATAATGTCATTTGACTCTTAATACAGATTTTTAAATAGCAAGTTTAATTTTTTAAAAAAAGTCACAGGCTGAAAAGAAAGAAAAAAAATCAATACATTTTCCTCTTCAGTCCATGACTTTTGGGCTGTATTCTTATGGAGCAAAAGGCTCTATTGCTCTGAATGGTTACATCAGAGGTGAATAGCATTTGCCCTTCAGAAGCTGTTGCCTACCATTTGCATCAGCCCCTTCCTTCATGGCCAGCATCAAAGACTGTGGGAAAGTCAGACTAAAATAAGGCCAAAATTTTCCACCCCACACTTTATTCCATCTCCATGACCAGAGGCAACATGAATCTCAATAACAGCTGCTGAGGAATGGCAGCATGAGAGGCCTATTGGGGCTTGTAGCTGGCTTTTGATTGGTACCTGTGGGAATAAGATATCAGACTAGATAGGATTTGCTCTTACACAGCAAAATCTTTATTTGTGTCTCTCTGTGTCTACTATATAAAGCATACCTCTTATCCTGAAGTGGCATTTCTGTACTATGTAATGGGCAATATTCTGTTCATTTTCGTGCTACTGTCTTTGGAAGGTTCATTAACAGAAATCTAAGCAAGCAAACAGCTCCATAGAACTTAAGTGTTACACTTGGAAAAGCTATTTTTGATCTACAACGTCCCAAATATTCTGGCCAGTGTAGTCAGTGGTCATGTTGCATGGGCAGTTCTGGGGAGTGAAGGCCGAAGGGCGCTTTCCCAAATTCTGCTTGCACTAGGTGTCATGAGGAGTAAGAGGGAGGACCTAGATGTTCATCTGCTATGTTCACCATAAGTTGAATGTGCGAAATAAAATGATGCCTAGCTGAGCCGCGGCAGTGTAGAACATAGAAATAAGAAGCCTTATTTGAGAAAGTCATTAGCAGCTGTGGAAACCCATGGGGCCTTTTTAACAGCCTTGTTTAACTTGGCGGGAAGGGAGAGGTTAATTTTTTTTTTCTTTTAAATCACCCAGAATTTAGGGTGATGTTTATGAGGCTGAACTTCTAATAAGCCATTCTGCATCCTTGGAGATGGGATATACATTTAAATTAGACTAGATACACAATAATAGCAAGGCACTTGCTAGGAACTTCTGCCTGTTTGCTCATTAGCAGCTTGAGATGAACATTTCCCTCCTTCTTTCTGAACTTGATCCACTTATAAGAACCTGAATTCCCCATCAGGATTAGTTTGTGCATTGCTTAAATCAGTCTGACATCAAGCATTTATTTAATTTTACATGATTGGTTTTACAACACATGTGGGAGTTACTCTCTGTTGTTTTGGCATGGCTCACAAGCTTCAAGTCAGTTTTTACAGCCTTAACTGTGCTTTTTGGTGATTATTTACACTATATAAATAAAAAATAAATCCATTTCTCCCCAATAGTATACTTGCAATTACCTCAGGGAAACCACAATACTGATTAAACATCTTTAGGAGGTAATTAATTTTTTCAAATTCTGAATTCAGAATAATAATAATAATAATAAAAAACTTGTTTACACAAAGGAAGAGGAATGACAGATAAAAACAACTTCTTGCAGAGAATCTGTTGGCCTTCTGAGCTGTAATAATAAATGTTTGTGTTTATGTGTGAGAGTCTCTGCTATAGTTCTGAGCCTGTGAAACCTTGTTGTTGTTTGGTTGTTAAGTCGTGTCTGACTCTTCGTGACCCAATGGACCAGAGCACGCCAGGCCTTCCTGTCTTCCACTGCCTCCCTGAGTTTGGTCAAATTCATGTTGGTTCCTTCGGTGACACTGTCCAATCATCTCACCCTCTGTCGTCCCCTTCTCCTCTTACTTTCACACTTTCCCAACATCAAAGTCTTTTCCAAGGAGTCTTCTCTTCTCATGAGATGGCCAAAGTACTGGAGCCTCAGCTTCAGGATCTGTCCTTCCAATGAGCACTCAGGGTTGATTTCCTTTAGAATGGATAGGTTTGTTTTCCTTGCAGTCCAGGGAACTCTCAAGAGTCTCCTCCAGCACCACAATTCAAACAAGACAACTCAAATGGCCATAGGCGTAATAAGGGCGCCCTAAGAGTATGCATGCCAGAGTGATTTATATATATATATAATTTATTTATTTATTTATTTATTTATTCCATTTATACCCTGCCTATCTGGTCGTATTGACCACTCTAGGCGGCTTACAACACAAAAACAAAATACAAAAACAATATATAAATAAAAAGGAATTTGTAGACAATTAAAAATTCTGTAAGATGGAAAAGGGAAAAACATAGTAAAGAAAGCAAGGGAAAGATCAGGGATTAACTGGGGGGGAAGGCCTGCCTAAACATCCATGTTTTCAGTTGTTTCTTAGAAATACCCTGCGAGGGAGCCGCGCAAATCTCTGGAGGCAGGTTGTTCCAGAGGCAAGGAGCCACCGCCGAGAAGGCCCGGTTTCTTGTCATTATTTGATTTTAATTAGCTAATACCTGTCCACAATAGACAAACAAACAACACATACAGAACATACACACAGGGATGTGTTTACCATAGTACAATATCTAATATATAATCTTGACTCCATAACTGTGTTACAGTACTAAAATGTTTAACCTATGTTATACAGTATTCTCTACTCATGTTTATTTCTGGGCTCAGTCATAAAACACTTTCCAGTTTTCTTTAACATAACATATATTATAAATAATTATTTTAATTGAAATAATATCAACTGTGGGTCCTGATGACAATTTTTAGAGTATATATTTTAATTGTATTTTAATTGTATTTTAATTGTTACAAGCCGCCCAGAAACTTTTGGATAGAGTTAGCGGCATATGAGTTAAATAAAATAAAATAAAATAAAATAAATAGCTTCTCAAATTCTCAGATAATATCAAATCAACAATTTGTGATATTATATTCAGGAAGAGCATTTCTAGTTTAAAGGTTATATATACTTGTGTGATTTCTTATATATCTTTTTTTATCTCTAAAATCGTTTTACTCTGTCGCTTATCCTCCACCTATACAAAAGAGAGTGCAAAGTTGCTGACAATATTTTTAACCTGAATTAATCTCTAACACCCTTTTTGCCAGTTTTGAAGTGCCATCTATAGAACATTTTAAAAACATTTTCTCTCAAATTTACTGATTTAAACCATCTATAATTATCATTCCATATTCAAATTTAACCATATACGTCTAAATTATAGCCAAGATTTTGTACCCCTTCCATCAGCACTGCTTTCACCCTTTCTTTCTCTGAATTCTCTTCTAATAAACATACAGTGGGGTCTCTACTTAAGAACTTAATCCGTATTGGAAGGTGGTTCTCAAGTGGAAAAGTTCTTATGTAGAATCTGCATTTCCCATAGGAATGCATTGAAAACCATTTAATCTGTATCTGCTCTTTTCCGTCCATAGAAACTAATGGGAAGCTGCTATTCCGCCTTCTACCACTAGAGGGGGATATTGTTTCTTTTTTTTCCCCCTTAGGTCAGAGAACAGTGTTAAAAGCACTTCTGACGAAGCTAATTTTGAAGCAATGGACTGAAAACCAATTAATCTGTTCTGGCTGTTTTTTTGTTATGTAGAGGTGCGTTCGTACATTGAAGCATTAGTTCCCATAGGAACTAATGCAAAGCTGGTTAATACGTACTCTACCACTAGGGGGAGAACCTTTTTTTAACCTAAGATGACCTAAGGTTTAAAAAAGAGCAGGAAAGTTTTTTTTTCCTGTTCTTATCTTGGATTTTTGTTCTCAAGTAGAAGCAAAATTTAGCAAATGGAGCTGTTCTTAAGTGGAATTGTTCTTAAGTAGGGACGTTCTTAAGTAGAGACCCCACTGTACATTTTTGAATAGTCTTCTCATTAGTGTAAATCCACAGCTCATCCACCTGGGCCTTCATCTCATAAAAGCCCATTATTTATATTCCTTCAATCTTGATTCTAAAGTATCTTTTTGTGCTGCTCCCACTGCTTTGGTGAAATGGTCTTCCTTCTGAATATTCCCTTCCACATCCTCTTTAAATCCTGAAGTTACCACCTTAATTTCCAGCGTCTGGGCTTTAATCTGATTCTTAAGTTGATTGATAATGTTCATTTGGAACTCTTGTATATAGTTCTTAAAAGAATCTTGCATTATTAATTTTGATGGACTTGTACATTGACTAAAGGCTATCATTTCTGTTTCTTGGGTATAGATTTATTGTAAGATAAGACTTTCCACTGAGAAATAAAACAATTCAGCTTTTGAAAAGTTAAGGTACTTTGATACCGCCTCTTATAAATCCAGCAGGCCTGTCACTGCTTCTGTCTTCTCTCCGGTTCACACCACGTCCACCAAATCTGTTTTATTTTCCTTCCTGTACTCCAAATTCAGTCAAGAGCCATAGAACAGTAAGAACTCAAATCTTCTTAAACTTTTAGTATTATGGTATAATAGTATATGCCACCATGGGAGGACAGGGGTATGAGAACATGATTTCCATCCAAGTCTTTTAACTTTCGTTTCTCTTTAAAGTGTGACACAGTTAAAAATTAGTCAATGTTTCAGGGATACAATAACAAAACCATTTAGAAAATAAAGTTCTCTGTATGATTTCAAAGAGAGATTAAAAACTATTTTGTCTCTTAATTGCCCCAATTTAGCTGGCTTTTGGTCTTTTTTTTTCTTTATTGCTCCTCCATTGCTTGTTTATTTCTTCTCTGCTTTTAAGTCAGCCACTTCAGTTTGAGCTGTACTTGCTCATAAGAAATAAAAGGCCAGTTACGCACAGTTCATGTAGTCAAGCAAGACTCTTCTTCACACTTTCCACCTTGGAAAAGTTATTTTATTTATTTATTTATTTATTTATTTATTTATTTATTTATTTATTTATTTATTTATTTATTTATTTATTTATTTATTTATTTATTTATTTAATATCCCGCTCATCTGGTCATACGACCACTCTGAGCGGCTAATTCACCAGAAATGGCGTCTCCCAGGCCAGATGCTTTGAGAAAGGAAACTCTCATGAAGATAGATTGCTGTCTGAATTCGGTGTTTTTCCAGCTCTCCTTCCCTGCAATCCCACTCTCCTGTAGGACTTGCCCCCCTTCCACTGCTGGGGGGTCTGCTGACCCAGAGTTTACACAGGGCTCCCCAGAGCCCTGGGCATTTCCTCTGCACTTGATGTCATCGGTCTGCCTCCCCAGACTTATGCTAGGTTTGATGGTTATTCAATACTAATCCCCCCATCCTCTGTTACCTGTTCTAAATGACTTGCTCCACTACATTCAGCCCCTTTTTAAAAGGGGTTCCTAAGGCAAACAAAAATGACACTGACAATATATTGGAGCACTGAGGGAGATGGAAGTAGTGTCTGACATGGTTTCAATTACTGCTGCCATAACCAGCAAATAAAAAAAGTCCACCAAGTCAATCAATAGACTGTAAGAACCACTAGATGATACCTAGCCGAGGGATCCTTCCAACCAAGAGTAGAGATAGTGGACACTCATTTTATTAGCTGTTTTGCATCCCAGGCCACTTATGTTTCTTCTTCTGACTTTCCTTCATCATATCTGAAACAGATGTTTCATTGGCTGCTTTGCATCCCTGGCATTGCAAATGAAAGCAGGGGCTGGTGAAGTACAGCTCTTCAGGTGTTTCTGGACTCTAAATCCCAGTATTCCTCAGCACTGGCTGTGCTGGGTAGGGCTGGGGGAAATAGAAGCCTGATAGCATCTAAAGGGCTGTGTTTTGGCATCCCCGAAATTAAATAATATCTGGGATAGTAGACTGGAGAAAGGAAAATCTCCACCTGCAAACTTGGAGATGTTTCCTGTCAGTGTGGGTAACAACGGGTCAGAGGAACCTGTGATTTTACCAAGATCAGTTTCAATTGAATGGTGGCATAATCTGGTTCTTATTGTCAGTGCGCACGTATGCGCATCTGCCTGCCCACCCACACCACTGCCTGCCTGGATGTTCACCCACCCCCCTGCCTGCCTGGATGCATGCATGCACCCCCCTGCCTGCATGGACATCCACCCGTACACACACACACACACACACACACACACACCTGTCTGGACGCCCACCTGCCCACCCCCGTGTGCAGGTGTGCACATGTGCTGAAGGAAACAGGCTGGATAAAATGGCAAGGTGGTCCGGATGTTGCCCATGGACTATAGTTTGTAGACATAACATAAGGAAGCTTCATATAAATGGATGAAAATCTGTCTTTACAGCTCATTATCTATAGAGCATGGGGTTCTTGTGAAGGTACAGACTGTTCTATTATCTGATAAATCACATCATTAAGAACTTCTTGACTTGGTAAATAAATCCAACTGCAGACAGTAAATCAAAAGTAATTAGTAAAATATTGAGTGTGCTTAGTGTGCTAGTTTTTGAGGTTTCATGGGTAAAAGTCAGACTTTCTGGTATTTCCAAAAACTTGCTGTTTGTTTCATTTCATTTACATTGCACCTTTCTCCTACATCAGGGACTCAAATCAGCTTACACAGTGGGAAAAAGGAAGACATCTAATCTTCCTTCCTAAAAATGAAATGAAACATAAAAGACTATTAAAGCAGTTTTTAAAATGTGGAAAACAGCACCTCCCATGAAAAACTGTTTGGTGTTCAGCCTGTTCAGTTGCCAAAAGCTTACCTGGAGAGAAAGGTCTTCATCTATTACTAGGATGTGGTATTTGCCAAATTTTGTTCATTTGTTTCAATGTAAGTGTTATGCCCATGCATATTGTAGGATGCCACTTCACCATGGACTGGCCTGTAACAACTGAGAGCCAGTGTGGTGTGGTGGATAGAATGTTGGACTAGGATTCAGGAGATCTGGGGTTCAAATTGAAAACAGAAGCTCAGTGCAAGGTTGCAGTGGTAAGTCTGTCCTTGAACATCTCACATACCTTGAAAACTCTATTAGGGTCACTGTCAATTGGAAGTGACTTAATGGTGCACAACAACTGTTACAGTTAAAAAACTGGGAACAGAAAAGGTATCAGCATTAGCCATTTGTGTTTCTTCTTCTGACTTTCCTTCATCATATCTGAAACAAATATTTCAACATCTTCCAATAAGCCTATTGGTATGATGTGATATATAAACTCTCAATGCATATCAATACATTATCTACCTAGTCACAGAAAAGATTTGGGATTGTCCCTTTGAGAAGTTACATGGGAAGAAGAAACATGATCCACATGCACTTCTCCTCCTCCCACTTCATCACTGGTGTTTCAAATGACCACCATCAGAGCAAGATTTATAAGATAAGCACATAACAGATGATCTAAGATATAAATGCCAGAAGTGAACAAATGGTCCTACCTTTTAATGCAGTATTAATCATTTTGGCTTGGATCCAGCAGAATTAACCTCTCACTCCACTGAAGAGAGGGGACAGGTGAAATTCACTTCTCCTTGTTTTCCCTTGCAGCTCTTTGGGCCACCTCCTCTTCTAGGGTGTTCTTCTTCTCTAATCTTCCTGGCCAAGGAGGTAGGGAAATTCCTCCCAGATCACCGGTTTACTTTTCCAATGAGGTTCTGTGGGCTGTCCTTTGTTCTTGGAATCTCAGGGTCTAAACCAATATCTCTGATGCAAACAATCTTGCTTTCATGGACTTCTAGAAGCATGGAAGTAAGCTGATGTGTCTCTGTATTGGTGATTGTGCAGAGAATGCACCATTAGGAAAGAAATAGGTACTTGAGTTGTCAAATGTCTTTGCCAACTGTAGTAGACAGTACTGGCTCAATATAAGATACCGTCTTATGTTCTAAGGATTCTAGCATTGAGTATGTTCTATTTTGTGCTTTTGCAATTATTTATTTCCCGTTGTCGATTCATAGTGTTATAGGCAAGGATATTGCCTCAGAGAGTATCTAAGATTTGTACTGCATGCTGCAACATTATTTTTAATTCTCTCTTTGACTATTCATTAGATAATCAATCAATATTTCTACCTCGCCGATTCTTCAAAACTCCTTGCTAAAAAGAGCAAGCAAACTCTCCTAGCTGAATATTAAAGAATCCCATTAGATGCAAATATACAATTACATTGCATTCAACTGGGGGGGGGGGGAGAGCAGATCCAGGAGAGCCAAACATTGGAGCTGTAGGAATATGAACAATGTCAGCAAAACTGATACAATGGAGGATCTGTAGTTGACAGATACACTTGCTTGCAGTAGAATACATATTGCTGGTTGTTTCCTTGCATACTGGTGACTTTGATTTCATGGACATGGTGAATCTGTCCCAGGTTTTAATCTAAAATTTACAGGAATTAGCCATGGTGCTGAACCTTATTCTAAATACAGTAGGTTCAACATCTTAAATAGCTCTTTTAAAGTTCAGCCCCAAATCTAAAGAGCCTTTACAGCCCCCGTGCCATTGGGATCAATAGTATTTGATGGACTGCTGTGCACAGGGAACTCTGGACTGAAAAATTGAATTATTTCTATCCATAGGTGTATATTTATTTTTTATTTAATTTTATTTATTTTATTTATATCCCGCCTATCTGGTCAAGCGAGGACCACTCTAGGCGGCTAACAATCTTAAAATAATACAGTAAAAATGTAAATAAACAGTTCTAAATCATAACAACACTGAATTACGATGCACAAACACAAAACATAGAACAGTAAGGGGGAAAGAAAGAGGTCATGAGTTATGTGATGGGAAGGCCTGACGAAACATCCAAGTTTTTAATTGCTTCTTAAAGGTGCCCAGCGAGGGAGCCCCGCGAATCTCAGGTATATGTTTAACTTGCATTTTTGAACATTTAGATAAAGAAAATCAATGGGCATGAGGGTGCTGGCATTTCCCCCCAAACCTGTTGAATTAGGCTGATACTGCTTAGCAGCTGAACCACAGCTCTCCTGAAGGTGCTCATTTATCATGTCAATTACATCCTGTTTGTGGTGATTTATGTCTGTCTTACCCTCTCTTTTAGAAGAGAAGACACAATTTGGGGAATTTTTCAATCATTTATTGGTGCAGACAAAAGAAAATGTTCATGCTTTTCAAGTCTTAGTTCTGAAGGCATGAGAAGGCACAGGCATCAATTTCTGTGCAACTGAAGCACTGTTGAACATTATGCTGTTAAGACAAAAAAAAGCTTTTTCACACTTTTTAAATTTTAAAACAAAAACAATTACAACAACAAAAATACAAAAATACAAATAATATTGCTGTTTAAGACTACATTCTAACGTGCACCCCATACCCACGGGACCCCATTGAACAATTTTTATTGCAGATTTCCTTTCCAAAATAGTATAGACTGTTGTTTAGAGGCTTTCCCCTTTCCTTTCACTAATACAAATTCAATAAATCTACCCCAAATAGCATAAAAAATATTAGAATTTATTTCCCCTCTTTTCATCTTAAGTTCAGTTGTCAATTTATCATTTAATGCAATGTCCCATACTTCACTATACCAATCTTCTAATTTAATATCATTTTTGTCTTTCCAAAACCTAGCTATTAATATTCTAGCACTTGTCATAAAATTATTGATCAATTCCTTCGAGTAATAATCCAAATCTACATTGTCAAAAATTGACAATAAAGCAATTTCAGCATTAAATCTGATATATTTTCCAAATATATCACATAGTTCCTTAAAAATTAGTTTCCAAAATTTCTTAACCTTTTTGCAATCCCACCACATATGATATTACATACCAATTTCCTCATCACATTTCCAACAAGCTTTGGGGGTATGCTGAATTTATTATATTCAAACAAATGCTAAATGACCTTTTGTCCAGGATGTTGGAAATGACTCACAAGTCATATCTGTCATAAGCTTCCATAGGCTGGAGCCCTCTGGATCTGGTGACATCAACTACAGTCCACAAAAGCTTATGCCTGAATAAAATTTAGTTGTCTTTACGATTTTACAATGGGAATGTTTTGGTAGAGAAAAACAACAACTTAAGTTTCCCTTCTGTCGATTAATTGATTATGATTCTATCAGCTAATGAGAACATTACATGATCTTAAAAGAAGGGTAGAGGAACCATTCTGATTTGGAAGTAACAAGGGCTGAAACCCTATGCTTCCAACACTATTTATTTTAAACCCCTGTTATACAAACTGGAGCTCAGTCCCAACTGAACACCTTTAGGATTGGGAAGCACAGTCCTAATATGATGAGGTGCTGATGCATCATTATTTACAGTGGTCTAGTTCAGACATGTATGTAAGATGATTACTTAGGAAAACGTAACTTTCAACTGCAGCCCAAACCCTACTGTTGCCAGGCAGAGTGGGTCAGTAACATCTGGTGGAACAGCGAATGTGGAAAAGTTTGTTTGTTTTGTAGTATTTGGGATTGTTGTGGTTTTGGAATGTAGTCCTCGGTATCCCCTGTCAAGCTTAACCACTGGCATTGCTTGCTGGGCACTTAGAACAACAGGGAACATATGCAAGGCTGTTGTTTGTGGATTATAGCTCTGCTTTTAATACCATTTACCCAATAGGTTGGTTTTTTAATGATCAACCTGGGATTACCTCAGAAGATTTGTGTGTGGGTAAAGGACTTTCTGACAGATAGGCCACAGTCAGTACGGATGGGATATCACCATTCTTCTACCTTGGTACTAATTACAGGAGCTCCCCAGGGCTGTGTGCTAAGTTCCTTCCTCTATTTCATTTACACACATGATTGCACCCCATTGTATAATACCAACACAATTATTAAATTTGCAAATGATACAACAATGGTGAGGCTCATAAATGAGAACAATGAGTCTGCTTATAGATAGGAAATACAAGGGTTGATACTGTAGTGTAAAGAAAATAATCTTACACTTAACATCAAAAAACTAAAGAACTCATAATTGATTTTAGGAGGAAGAGAAATGTACATTTACCACTGTACATAAATGGCAAGGAAGTGGAGAGGGTTGGTAGTTTTAAATTTCTGGGTACTTACATCTCAGAGGACCTCTCATGGACTATAAATGCCAACATACTAGTGAAGAAGGCACAGAAGAGGCTGTATTTCCTGAGAATGCTTGGGAAGTTAAATTTATCTCAGCATTTACTTCTGTCCTACTATCGTAGCACCATTGTGAGTTTCCTAACCTACGGCATTCTTGTATGGTTTGGGAGCAGCTCTGTAGCGGACAAAAAAGCTCTACAGAGAACCATTAAAATTGCCCAGAACATCATCGGGCTCCAGCTACCAACCCTGGATGACATCTTCACATCCCACTGTCTGAGGAAGTCACACAACATCCTTAGAGACCCCCATCCTGCTCACAACTTTTTTTAACCGTTGCTGTCTGGCAGAAGATACAGAACAATTAGGACTCGGACAACACATTTTCTGAATAGTTTTTATCCCAGAGCTATAATTGCACTTGATAATGAACTTAAAGACCACCAGCAGTGAACAGTTGGACAGTGTTATTCAGCCTGTGGTGCAGATGTTGTGTTCTTAGTGGGGGATTTTTAGTGGGTAGGGAGTGTTTGGGGATTTTTTGTGTGTGTGCATGTGGGTCTCTGGGTGTTTGTACTATGTATACACTTGTATGTGCATGTGGGTTGGTCTCTGGGTGTTTGTACTATGTATACACTTACAATAACAATACATTTATTTGATTTAATTCAAAGATATATACTCCAAAAAGTAACATTTTTAAAATTCTGCAGAAAAATTTGGGATTAATTTTTTTCAGTAGAGACAGAAGGAAGGAAGATGTCATTTAATATTTTCTGGTGTTCCTAAAGCTTGTACAGCACTGGTTCAGAAGGCAGACGTTGAACATTGAACTTTAGTTTGACATGATATCCCTGTGTTTTCTTCTGCTGTCTCATGTGAGCCAGTGAAAAACTCCCATCTTCCATTTAACGGACCCGACAGTGACAGCATCAACAGAAGACAAAGCAGGATGGTTTAATCTTTTTTTTTTCCTGCCAGGTGCAGGGAATCCTGGGAGACAGAGTTTTTCCAATGTTCCGAAGCCTTTTATATAGACTTGATGAAGTGTCATGGAAACTGCATGTCCAAGATTCCTGGGGTTTCACATGTAGCTTCCTGCTGACATTATATCAATACAAAGCACTTGAGGAGAATCAGTTTCTGATACTGTTGCTGGAGCACCATTCAAACTGGCCACAGGAAGAAAGGCATGAGAACAAGACCTCCTTACTATCAGTGGCACCTCTGTGGCAGCAAAGTAGGAAAGGGACAGCCATTGTGTTTGCAGACAGGGAGTTTCATGTAGTTTGAAACATTTTGAGCTCCAAATTGGACATAGATCCACTGATTTTCCAGTGGTGTGGGAAGGGTTGCTGAACCAATTTCAGTCAAGCTGGATAGAGCTTAGTTCCACTCTGCTTCCAATACCACAGTTTCTTGACCTAGTCCCACACCTGAGGAGTGTGGTTGAAAAAAAGTTAATATTTTGTTTATAGTGCTTTTTCTTTGAGAGCACACGAAAAATCCCTTCTGTTAGTGCTGCTTGTCAACAAAAGAGCATGCATTTATGAAGCAGCTTTTATAAGATTTAGGCATCTGGACAGGGTTAGAGAAACTGGGCCTGAGGTTTTCCAACTGGTCTACAAAGTCCACAGTTTTTTTTTCTGATTAGTGATGAGAAAGAAGAGTCTATTAGCACAGGGGTATGTGAAAACATGAAATGAAGTTCAGTTTTGCACCTTGGGTTTAATCTTAAGCAGACACAGTATGGAGAGGAATCAGTGGTTGTTAGTAGTCTTAGTAGGAAAACAGAACTGCACATCACCCTGCTCCATTTGCTTTGACCCCACTTTCTGACCTTAACCTCACCCAATGCTGGAACACAACCACCCGTAGACCTCACATCTGGAATTTGGTTCCAGGGTCAAAAAAAGTTCCCCACCTTTTCATTGGGGGCAAGGCCTCTAATTACTGGGATGGGCCTTTGAGACTGTAGTCCAAAGCTACTGGCTTGCAAATAAGCTTTTCAAAAATCAAACTGAATGAATGACTTGCAAATAATATACTTCCGACTAAGATGCCAAAGGGAAAAGACAATAACACACAACTGTGTTATCATCTGATAGAATGTTTCAGATACGGAGCATGATGAAATTCTTGTCTCAGCTGACTTCTGAACCATTTGCAGTGAAGAAATAAAGCAGTAGTTTAAAATCTGCCCCCCAAAGAGAGAACTTTTATATTTTTCTCATTGGGTGCTGTTTCCGTGGAAACAGATGCTAAAGACACAAAAATGGGGTAAGTGTTTTACAATGGCAGAGATTAATCACAATTACAATCAATGTTATTTTGAAACAGTACTGCTGGCAGTGCAGGAAAAGTTGTGTTCCAAAGAAGCATAGATTTTCAGGGACTTATACCAGAACTAACCCATGGCCAAATCCTATTTAAAATGTTTGGATTAAAAAGATGTTAATCAAATACACAGCAAATCAATACAAACAGATCAAAACCCATCACAGCTCAATAATATTAGAGGCATAAAAATGTTCATCCCACAAAGTCAATAAACCACACAATTAAATGACTCCCTCGCTCTTTTGACCAAAAGACTACAGCCCCAAGCTGAAATTTGAAAACTCCAAAGTCTTCTTAAATTTTCCTTCCTTGTTTCACATCCGTGTGTGGCTGCTTCTAGTGAACATCAATCCAAAATAAATGTAGCCATATCATTATTAATCTGAAAGAGCCTTAATGGAAAAATATAGATGGTTGCTGGCTAGGAGACTGCTTGCCTCAGCATTACATTTTCTACCATTCTGAATTCCCTGGAGAACCATTTTCAGGTTTGATTTTCTTTTGGCCACAGTGGGTGTCAAATAAAAGTTCTTTCCTTCCAACATATATTGTTAATTTGTTATCTGTCTTTGCAATTAGGTTATATATAGGTGCAAGAATTTAAACTCACACAATGCCACCTGCAAGTGTTATTATAGGGTAGTGCAGTTGCTTGTTAAAAGTATAGGATTAACACAGTATCAATCTGTAGTGACTTGTGCATATGGGCCACTGGAATTAGAAGCTTTTCCCCAAACCCATGACTTTAATCCCCCCTCACCTCGTTTTTATTTTATTTACATGGGAGGGGGTCAGGTGCATCACAGCAAAAGATGGGATGCTGGATGTGATAGATATTATGGAACCAAATACAGTGATACCTCACTAGACGACGACCCCGCTGTATGACGAAATCGCACTACGATTTCCAAAACAGTCATTCCTATGGGGGGAATTGCAGTTGATGATGATTAGGTCCGTGCTTTGCAGACCGTTTATTTGCAAGACAACAATTTTTTCCGACGATCGTTGGCTTCCTAAAATGGCTGCCCTGTCTTTTCTGGACCCATGCATCGCAGGCAGCCATTTTAACAGCTGATTGGCGCTTGCAAAATGGCTTCCCTATGGGCGATCTTCACTGGACAATGAGGTAATTTCCCAATTGGAACACATTAAACTAAGTTTCAATGCATTCTAATGGGGAAAGGCTTTTCGCATGACAACGATTTTGCTTAACAGCGATTTTCCTGGAACAGATTATCGTCGTCATGCAGGGCACCACTGTACAGTATATGTTTTGTCTGGGCTCACATGGTCTATAGCCTTTTCTTCACACAAGGTGGTTTCTCTCAGCTTCTGCTTTGTATGATGGCCAAGTGCTGAAGGACACGAGGAGAAGTGTGCCTTTTCCCTCCCACAGAACTATCTGCAGGCTGAATGTGGTCTCTTGGCTTTTTTCTTTTAACTTAAAAGCAGCTCCCTCATTCCCTACGGGGGTGCCGGGGCAATTTCACTGTTTCCTTCCCTATATTTTAAATGTAGGTTGTGGCTTTTTAATTGAAACTTGAAGTTATTTTCATTTATTTCCTGCTTTGAAAAGATAAGTCCAATAAATAAATATAAATAAATAATGCCTCATCTGCTGGTATAAATAAGCCCAGAGACAATAAAAACATGCTCCCACATGTCTTGGGCACGGAAGGGGGCTTTTAAAATAAATCAAAAATACTGAATGGTGTCAGGAGTGCAGAAGAGTGTGGAGGTTCAATAGGTGACACCTAAAGGCTCAGGACTTATAGAGGTCACTTCCCTCCCCATCTGTAAGAATGGTCTTACTGTCCAGCAGGAAGAACCTTCTTAAAATGTGTCTATGGTACAAAGTTATAGCAGTTTGGCAGGACCTTAATTTCTAGGGCCCCATCATATAGAATTCTGGGATTTGTAGTTGGGCAAATCTCTTATACTAAAGCACTGTCCTAGAGAGCAGCCATGGATTCTAAGTAACTCACCAAACTTCAGATCACAAGATTCCATAGGACATAGCCATGGCAGATACAGTGCTGTCAAACTGCCTTAGATGTCTAGTGTCTGACTTTCCTTTCCCAGTAAAAACAGCCCATGTAAACTTTCTCTCAGTACATACACTACAGTACAACTACAGGTTTTTATATTTCAGGCTGTTGACATCCCAGTAACAGATGATTCAGCAGCTGATGGGCAACCAGGCAGTCTCACTTCTTACTATGCATAAAGCCGTCAAGAAAATGTAAGAATGAGAACAGTAACCATTGGCACTGGCAGTGGGTCGTAATTTCTTCTTTTTTAGCCTTATTCCAAGTCTTACAATGGACTCAGGTAAGTTGTGTGCTTTAATACAGAGTTTCTTCCTCATGATATAGGATTAACAAGATGTTTGAGTCTAAAAATCAGGATGTGAAAACTCTTTCCATTTCATTAGGTTTCTCTGAAAACCCCCTCCCCCGGCTGCATATTTATTTATTTATTTGTTTATTTTCTTCTTCTTTCCTTCATGTTTGGTTTTGAAACGTTGTGTTATTATGCCCCACACTGAAATGCAGTGCTTTTAAATAACTCTTTCCCAATGGGCACATCCATGTACGCATTTTAATTAATTCTCAGAACTTTTTGCCATTAACAAAAGTGCATTTGTGCAGTTATGCGTGTTTTAGTTGGTCATATTTTGAAATTTCCTCATAACAGTCTGCAAGCCTTAGAAGAGGTGTGAATTCTCAAGGCAAGGTGCATTTTCTTCCTACATTGGATTGAGATGTACAAAAACACTACTTTGACACAACCACATCTAACAGCATTGGTTTTCATTCCTACTAAAATTGCATTGCTTAATACTCTGTCACAAAGAAGCTTTTAACTTTTCTTTTCCTCTCTTTCATTTGTTCTAAATAATTCTGCAAGGTCACCAATAAAAAGGCACAAGAGGTTTCTTCTCAGAAAGCAACGAAAAAATCCACCTTCTCTGGCTGTGCGGAACGGTATCTGCACATGTAACAGCCTCTCTGGTTGTGCATTACAACAACAGGGTACCATTTGAATAACACTGATTCCTAGGTTAATTTCTGTTCTTAATAGCAGGGTGAATATGAGTACAGTATACCTGATCAAATTGTGCAGAAATTAATAGAAACAACTGTTTCTTGTAGCTGGCCTTTGTATGTTTTACAGTTTTCAATGAGAGGAGGTAGCCTAATTAGAATTTGTCTTCTAAGAATAATGGTTAAAAGTAAGAGAAGCAGCAGTGAAGGTCAACTGTTTTAGAATGGCTTTGCTAATACAGAAGTTGATATTTTAAAGAGCATTCATGTTTATACATTCAATTAAAAACCGGAAAACGTTCATCCAAGTATCTAAATTTTTAAAATAACAACTCTAATCTAGAGGGGTCACCTGCAGAGCCACTCTTCTGTAAGCAATGGAACTAATGTGAGGACACTGTTGGTGAATGAGCCAGTATGTTTCTTGTTACGGACCAGAGGTGCAGATTCTCAGACCTTGGGACTGAATCTGGCCCTTCTGTGGTCCTACTCTGGCCCTTCGAGTTTCCCCAATGACCATGCCTCCTTCTTCATGACACACTTGTTTGGTTGTTTCCCGTGATGTGATGAATGCCACCCCTCAGGTCTAAAAGGTTGAGATGCCTGTTCTAAGGTTTAGTTACTGGCAAAAAGAGAGGTAAGCAAAAAAACAAAACAAAACAAACAAACAAACAAACTGTAAGACACACAGATAGAAGGAGCAGAGAGCTCAGAAATAGAAATGTGATTTTAGAAAAAGAGCTACCAAAGCAAAGCCACCCAAACTGTCCCATAGAAATTAATAGATTTCAATGTAGTGAAGAGAAGGCTTCCTTGAAGAGTTGTTTAATCTAAGAATCTATTATAACTAGAATTTCTTCAGAGCAGAAAAGACAATGGGAAAAGAGAGGTTTCTAAAATGCATTGTCAATCATCAGTAGGCTAGAACTGTAAAGCCAGTGAATTGGCTGATCAGCTCAAACCAGTGAAGGAGTACCCTCGTTGCCCCTCCACAGGGTTTTGCTAGCTTGCAAGCTGAAGTGACCAAGTTATACAAAAGAATTCCCTTGGCTTAAATGCAGCTTTCTGAAAGAAGAGCATCTCTGTTAGAACAGAGGATATAGGACACAGTGAACAAGGAGTAGCCCCCCCCCCTGCATGTTGGACTCTAACTCTCAGCATTCCTCACCATAGGTTATGCTGCCTAAGGGAGTTGCAACATCTGGAGGACTGCTCTTTGTCCATTCTTGCCCTGGATCCAGCAATTCAACACCCCTTTCACTCCTGGAGCCTCAGCCTCCAGGTCTTCAAGGCTCCCTTATCATATGATGCAAAAAACATCTCAAAGGATTTCTCAAATTAAAATATTCATGGGAAACTGAATGTCAGTTGTTTTCAGTTGTATGACTGTCCTGTGAAGGTGAGAGATGTAATAGGAAATGGCTCACTGTGACCTGAATAGCTGTGCCTAAGAGTATGCCTAGATGGCTGAGGGGTTTCTTTCTTAATAGTATACCTTTTGGCAGTAGCTGTTATAGGGCTATGCTCAGAAAGTTCATTTGAAAGGGATTAAAAAATTAGTGGCTATGCAAAGAAGCACTGGTGTTGGTGTTAAACAGCAGTGTAGCTGCAAACTGAGTAATGCAGGATCCCTCCATGAGACATACAACACACACATACACATTCACTCTAAATTATGACTTAGCTGCAAAGCGGGAGGCAAATATTCATGGGAACAGAAGGGAAGAAAAGTGCAGCTGCTTCAGACTCAACACCCTGCCCCCACCCTGCTGTAGAGTCTGAGTAATGATGAAGTGGACTAGTCCATGAAAATGCACATAAAAAAAATAAAGTTAGTTTTAAGGTGCCACCATGCTTTCGTCTTTTTAAACTTTTATTTTTACTTTGCTGTTACCAATCATGCTTGCAGAGACTAACAAGCTATCCCTTCTACAGCTAGGACTTTTGAAGGAGGCAATAACAAATCTGCCATTATGGGTCAATGGTTAAGGGTCCTTGAAATTCCACTGTTTATTTCTGAACCAACAATTTGATTAATGATTTAATAACATCAATTCAATGTGGTCAGTTTCCCTCCACAGTTTTAAACATGACAGCAACTAATTAATCTTCCAGTTGCTAAAATTTCTAGCATTTAACATTAACAAATAAGGTCTGAAACCTACATTCTAAGGCCTGTTCCAGCATTGCACGTGTGGAGTTACACATATGTTATTTGAGAATCTAATATTTAATGGTCTAGTAATAGCTCCTCATTCAATGATATCAATGTTACTATAATCTCTTTTTTTTAATTTCAAGATTCCTTGGTGGAGATTCATACTTTATTGACTCTATTTTACATCACTCTGCCTACCAGGAATTCAAGCCCCTCCTTTGTCCTCACAACATCCTGATGATTAAGGGACAATTTGAACATGGTTCTCCGTGGCTTTAATCAGACAGACTCAAATACATCATTAAAGACATTTATTTAATTAAAGTTACTAAGCAGGTAAGCCTGTTGGCTTTATGTTGCTTGTTCTGGGTCAATATGTGTTCAAGTAATAATACAGTAATCATACAATTCCAAGCCAGAATCAAGATTGCCGGAAGAAATATCAACAACCTCCGATATGCAGATGATACCACTCTGATGGCAGAAAGTGAGGAAGAATTAAAGAACCTTTTAATGAGGGTGAAAGAGGAGAGTGCAAAAAATGATCTGAAGCTCAACATAAAAAAAAAAACTAAGATCATGGCCACTGGTCCCATCACCTCCTGGCAAATAGAAGGGGAAGATATGGAAGCAGTGACAGATTTTACTTTATTGGGCTCCATGATCACTGCAGATAGGGACAGCAGCAACAAAATTAAAAGACCTGCTTTTTGAGAGGAAAGCGATGACAAACCTAGATAGCATCTTAAAAAGCAAAAACCTCACCTTGCTGACAAAGGTCTGCATAGTCAAAGCTATGGTTTTTCCTGTAGTGATGTATGGAAGTGAGAGCTGGACCATAAAGAAGGCTGACCGCCAAAGAACTGATGCTTTTGAATTGTGGTACTGGAGGAGACTCTTGAGAGTCCCCTTGACTGCAAGGATATCAAACCTATCCATTCAGAAGGAAATCAACCCTGAGTGCTCACTGGAAGGACAGATCCTGAATCTGAGGCTCCAGTACTTTGGCCTTCTCTTGAGAAGAGAAGACTCCCTGGAAAGAAGAAGACCCTGATGTTGGGAAAGAGTGAAGGCAAGAGGAGAAGGGAATGACAGAGGATGAGATGGTTGGACAGAGTCATCGAAGCTACCAACAAGAATTTGACCCAACTCTGGGAGGCAGTGGAAGACAGGAAGGCCTGGCATGCTCTGGTCCATGGGTCACGAAGAGTCGGACATGAGTTAAAGCAAAGCTTATATACCGCCCCATAGTGCTTCAAGCACTCTCTGGGTGGTTTATAATTAACTTGTAAGTTAATTATGCAGGCTACACATTGCCCCCCCCCAGCAAGCTGGGTACTCATTTTACTGACCTTGGAAGGATAGAAGGCTGAGTCAACCTTGAGCCAGCTACCTGGAATTGAACCCCAGGTCGTGAGCACAGTTTTAGCTGCAGTACAGAAGTTTAACCACTGCACCACGAGGCTCTTCTAGTTGTTAACAACTAAACAACAACAACAACAATAATCATACAATGAGCAAACCTCCCTCGTTTTGTCTCAGAATCAGCTTGGAAGAAATCTATGAAAATGACATGGTGGTATATTTCAGTCGCAGAAGTGACTACTACTGACAGTGAGGATAGATCACATGCAGAGGACCAGCCATTTGAACAACTGAACTGGCATTATATTATCCTTCTCCCCAAATCCTGTGATTTTATAAGATCTAAATAAGGAAGGAAGGAAGGAAGGAAGGAAGGAAGGAAGGAAGGAAGGAAGGAAGGAAGGAAGGAAGGAAGGAAGGAAGGAAGGAAGGAAGGAAGGAAGGAAGGAAGGAAGAGCTTAAAGTATTTGTCTCATTTTTTACTCTCTAAAAAGAAAGAAAGAAAGAAGCAATATAGGAAATTTTTGTTTGGTGAGCTTAACTTTTGTTTTGAGAAATTGGTGGAGACTGTTGGTAAGGAAAACAAATTAAGCACACAGAAGGCCAAATCTAGTTGAAGAGGGATCAGTGTCTGAACAAATTAATCCTGTGTCATTCACCCTTTGAAAGTGTCAAGAAGCATAGAAGCTGATTTGATAGGCAGTGTTTATTTGGACTTTCAAGAAGCTGTACCTAAAAACCATCATCAAAGAATCCTGAGCAAATGTGCGTAGCACTCATAGGATAAGAGGATCCTATGGATCAGTAGCTGGTTGAAAAACAGGAATCTCTGATTATGTATACAGTCTGTGTGATGGAGAAATGCAAGTAGTGGAGTGTTACAAGAACATATGTGTTCACCCCTGCCCTTTAAATGTATTAATGAATGTTTATGTGGCCAAGCAGTGAGGCAACCATTTTTCCTATTTGTGCCACATTACTGAGGGTGGTTAAAACAAAAAGTGGCAGCACAGAGATCCAAAAGAATCTTTTCAAACTGGAGCTTCAAAGCGGGAAGTGCAGTTGAATGTATGCATGATGCAAATGATGGACATGGGGTGAAAAATTCCAAAACATTGTGCATATGTTGATGGGGCCTCTGTCAGAACTGACCAACTAGGAAAGTTCTTTAGGTGGTATGATGGATAGCTCTAAATGTCTCTCCAGTATACAGGTAATGTAAAAAAAAGGGCAAATTTCATACTGAAATACTTACTAAAGGGATGGAAACATGAGTAGTGCAGGAACAAAAATATTAACGACAGCCAGTACCTAGTTTCTAAACATTCATTGAATGCTGTTGTTGTGTTATGTGCTGTTAAGTTGCCTCTGATGTATGGCTTGCCTATGAATGAGCAATCTCCAAAATGTTCTGTTCTGTTCTCAACAGCCTTGCGGAGTCCCTACAGACTCAAGGTTGTGGCTTCCTTTATGAATTCAATCCATCTCATGGCTGGTATACATCTTTCCACATGAATTTTTTTGTTGTTGTTTATTCATTTAGTCATGTCCGACTCTTTGTGACCCCATGGACCAGAACACGCCAGGCCCTCCTGTCTTCCACATGAAATTACTAGGTACCATTTCAAAAATTTAAACATAATTTTGTAAAATTGGGGACAGTGCAGATTAAGAGACTAATGCAATAATGAGAATTGTTAATGAGAATTGTTGCTTCATAGATTAAGGGGGGAAATGAAAGTGAAGCATGGACATCACAGAGTTGTATAGCCACACACATTGAGTGGAGAAAATTGATAGGGAGAGGCTTTACTTTCTGTCTTATGACCCTAGTATCTGGGGTTTGTGGGATTCAGGAGAGATGAAAGCATTCAGGAAAGGCACTAAACATACACCCCATGTTTAAATTTTGACATTCATTTCTGGAAGCTGTAATGATGGCGGCTGTAATAAAAGGTAAAGGTAAAGGTTCCCCTTGACAATTTTGTCCAGTCATGTCCGATTCTAGGCGGCGGTGCTCATCTCCGTTTCCAAACCATAGAGCTAGCGTTTGTCTGCAGACAATCTTCCGTGGTCATGTGGCCAGCATGACTAGACACAGAACACCGTTTACCTTCCTACTGAGGTGGTACCTATTTATCTACTCACATTTTTGTATTTTGCATGCTTTAATAATTGCGGCTGTAATAAAGGCCATCAAATTGGCTGGCTTTTAAAGAGGATTAGGCAAATTTATGGTGGATAATGCTTACTAGTCAGTGGTTACTTGTCATAATGGCTGAATACTGCTTCCAGCATAAGAAATAATATTACTCTGAATAATGCTTGGCAGCAAATAAGAGTGGAAAGTTGTTGTGGCAATTTCACTGGTGGTTTGCTGTGGGAAAAGAATGCTGGACTGTAGAGACCTCTGGTCTGAATAAGAGGGTCTGTTTTATGCTGTTTTTCATTATGCTTTTTAAATAAAAACAACATAAGAAATGAATGGGTTTGCTGTAGAAATAATGGATTTGTGAATCATTCTTTTCATTACGTTCCTGGTCTACACTCCTGAAAGCCTTTACTTTCAAATAACATGCTGTGGGATTGTGAGTACAAGCTCAAGCTTCAGAGAGTTCAACCAATATCTCAGCATGACTGCAGTGTGAGAATAGCTTTTGTTTCATATTCTTACCTTAAGATCCCCTTGGAAATCCCATCCTTATGGTGTCACAGATCCATCCTACTGCTTCAGAGACCACATCTTTATTGATCCACTTGCCACAACAGTCTCTGCTGAAACCTTGCAAGCTTTATTGCTACAGCAAGCTGTACGAGAGTTGCTGAACTGTGAAGAGAGGCAAAGCAGCTCTTGGCAAACTGTCCTTCAGCTTCCAGAGGTCAAAGATGCCTTGCTAGTAGACATTTTAAGGTATATACTTGATCAGAAGCAAAAGTAGTGTTCTGCACCATGTTTTATCTTGTCTTTCTTACATTAATGGCACCAGTAACACATTATTTGTTATACACTGGCAGGCATAATAATGAAGGTAATTGCAAGGATTGAAAAACCCTAAATGGTGTATGTTCTTCTTAGCTTTGTTCTTCTCTTTCTTTTCCTTTACTCTGTTCTTTTCTCAGCTGGCATTTCTCTCCCTTCAGATCTGTTCAGTCTTTGCCTTTTGCCCTCCCAGGTCCTGAAATGAAGACGCAAGACAGTGATATGGATTAAATATGGGACACACTTTATTAAATTAATTCTGATTATAGATATCATTGGCCTCATCAAATGAGGCGGCCTGCGATAGTGCGGAGAAAGAAATGCATGGCATCCATGATATCCTTATCGGTCAATGGGCGTGTCCCAGGCCCCAGGTTCCAGCTGTCTTGACAACAGCAGGAACCCGGCCGGCCTCTATTAAACACCCCAGATCTCGAGCTGTCTTTATTTAATGACTGTCGGTCCAAAAGTGGCCCAGCGCATCTTCCTGCCACCGGCCCTGTAATCGCACAATCCGCAGAGCCGGGAGGTCGGTTGCGCTGTTATCTTAGCATAATTATCAAAGGGACACACCAAGACAACCAGTTTTTTCCCGCACTACCCGCCAGTGTGACCGAGAATAACCACCAATCAAATACCAACAACCCTTCTCCAGTGTGGGATAGGCGAAAAATCCCTCCATCCAATAGCCAATCAGGATAGAGGTCAAAAATTCCTATCCGGCCCCATAAAGGCAACCAAAAATCACACTAGAAAGAGGGTGGTTGGGTGCCCAAACGAGAAAGAGGACGCTTTGGGGGCTAGCGTTCCCTAAGTAAACATTAGACCCTCCCTTTTTGTCATGTGGTCGGAGCTGGCTTGTGTCCTCCAGAACCGGGAATGCAAAGCTGGCTCCACAGTTCAAAGGCATTGCTACGTCCTTCCTGTGGCCAGAACCTACTCGCTCTTAATTCAACAGGCATCAAGACCTTCCTTCATTCTATTCTTTGACAAGTCTGGGGGCCCTGCTGACACCTAGAGGCCCTCCGGACAGATGAATATCCCTGGTGAGAAGCTTCATCGCTAGGGAAAGTCAAGGAGGTCTTCCATCTAGTATTTGAAGATGGTACTGCAAATTACAGACAGATTTTCAATAATTAAAATTAAGCAGTCTTTTTTTAAGAACCTAAATAGTCCTGAAGCCTACACCCCAAGAATACCTTTAAGTAGCCATTCTAAACTGACATTCTATAATAATTGCCTATATCTGCCATAAATCCAAAACCATGAAATGTATACACCTATAACTTGATATGGATAATGAAGAGATTACACAGGTGTGTACCTCAGGGTCACCTGGATTTTTTTAAATTGATGATTTAATTTTAATCCATTCACATGTCTCATATAGTCTACAGCAGCCATTCTCAGCCTTTTTTGGCCATAAGCACAATATGAAATATAGGCTGAATCAGGATTGGATAAGTTGCATAACAAACCTTATAAGGCAATGTGTGAAGAAGTAGTTCTTTCATCAGCAAAGTGGTGGAGAGGGTGGTGGCTGACCAGCTTCAGGCTCTCTTGGAGGAAACAGATGCCCTGGATCCGTTTCAGTCGGGCTTCAGGCCGCACCATGGTACAGAAACAGCACTGGTTGCCCTGTATGATGACCTGTTGAGGGAGGCTGACAGGGGTAAAATATCTCTGTTGGTCCTTCTTGACATCTCGGCGGCCTTTGATACCGTTGACCATGGTATCCTCCTGGGGAGGCTCTCCGAGTTGGGAATTGGTGGCCTGGCGCTTGCCTGGCTCTGTTCCTTCTTGGGAGACCATCCCCAGAGAGTACAGCTTGGGGAGAGTGTCTTGGCCCCATGGAGTTTCAACTGTGGGGTTCCACAGTCAATTAACTCCCCAATGCTGTTTAATCTGAGGCCACTGGGTGAGGTCATCAGGGGGTGTGGGGCATCATGTCATCAGTATGCTGACACCCAGCTCTACATCTCCTTTCCACCAACTGCAGGAGATGCCGTTCTGTCCCTTCAGCGCTGCCTGGGGGCTGTACTGCAATGGATGCAGGAAAATGGGCTGAGGCTGAACCCAGAAAAGACGGAAGTACTGAGGGTGGGTGCCCCCACTATCGGCGGCTTGGGTGACTCTGTCTCATTTGGGGGCTGACCCTTGCCGCAAAGAGTGGGGTTCACAGCCTGGGGATCCATCTGGACCCGGCACTCACCATGGAGACTCAGGTGGCGTCGGTGGTCCGTACCGCCTTTTTCCATCTTTGGCGGATAGCCCGGCTGCGACCCTATCTTGATATGGGGGCGCTCACTACCTTGGTTCATGCACTCATAATGTCAAGATTAGACCACTGCAATGCGCTCTATGTGGGGCTACCTTTGAAGTTGACGCGGAAACCCCAAGTGGTGCGGCGGCCTGACTCCTTAGTGGAGCAAGAAAATACAGTACCACCATATTTCTCCTATTTTGGCCAAGCTGCATTGGCTGCCCATTCGGTTCCATGCTGACTTCAAAGTCTTGATGCTTATGTACAAAGCCCTAAATGGTTTAGGGCCTCGATACTTGGCGGAACGCTTACTCCCACCAAGCTCTACCCGTGTCACTCGAGTGAGTCAGAGGTGAGGCTGAGGAGCCTGATGCTGAGGGAGGCCCGGAAGGAAAAAAACAAGAAACCGCGTCTTCTCGGCGATGGGTCCTCACCTCTGGAACAATCTGCCTCTGGAGATTCGTGTGGCTCCCTCGCTGGGTATTTTCAAAAACCAATTAAAATCGTGGATGTTTAGGCAGGCCTCCCCTCCAGTTAATTCCTGATTCTCTTCCCTCCTTTATTGTGGTTTATTTTTCGTTTGTTCTCCATCTTGAAGAATTGCCTAATTGTGTAATAATTCCTTTTTAATATATATTGTATTTTGTGTCGTAAGCCGCCTAGAGTGGTCCCCATGACCAGATAGGCGGGAAATAAATAAATAAATAAATAAATAAATAAATAAATAAATAAATAAATAAATAAATAAATAAATAAATAAATAAATATTTCTAGCCTGTGGTCCCCTTCAAATGTGCCATGGCCTCCCAGGGAGGCCATATGACTTCTGCTGAGAATGGCTGGTCTACAGTCACTAGGTAGTAGACTTCTTTATCACAACAAAGCTGTTATTTAGGACAGTGCTATTATAAAAAGATTCCAGCATAACTAGCTGCAAGAGAAGAAGCTAAAGAGTGAAGACTGCATCAAAACCTGCTGAGATGCCAATGCAGAAATATGCAAGTCAGAAAGCAAACAACGGCTGGAGTTAAGAACCACCTATGGAGGGAAAAAGAAAATGAAGGGATTTTTTAACCCAATAATTTGAGTCGATGTCAATTTCTGGCACCCACTGTCATGCACCCAGATAGATATTAAGCATGGAATAGTATGCCGCAACAGGTGCAAAACTGAGCCATCCCAAATCAATAGCTACAGCTCATGATGCATCAGAAGGTATTTCTCCAAGCCCCATAGCTTATGGCTTTATTCAATGCTGGGTAGAAAAAAAGTGTGCAGTTTTAACTGTACTATAACATTACTCCAAGCCTTTTCTATATCATTTTTAGTTAAGGTTAGGGGGAGATAGGTATGGGTAAGGAAAGGATAAAATTCCAGAGAGTGAGATAGTACGAAGAGTCGGACACGACTAAACGACTAAACACACAAGAGATAGTACATTTACATCAACTTATACAATTATACTAGAAAGAGAGATAAAAAGAAAAACAACAGGTTTTCCAGTATTACTATATTTACTCATTTATCTTTTCCCTAGTTGGACCTTCACATTCTTCTTTCATCTATGCTTTCCAGGCTATCTTTCAAGTCTAATTATGAAATTATTCCCTATATATCCACCAAATATAATTAAAGTCTCCTCCTGTGTTTTATGTTTCCCACACTATTTAAAAACATTTTATATCTTTTTAAAATGTAGTTAGTATTGTGTACCATCAGTAAATCATTTATCATCTATAAAACATATTCTCTACATTTTCTTTGATAGTTACTGATTTTTTATCATTAATATTCTTCTACCATTTTATACCAATTATATCCTACAGTCTTTAACCATTTTATTAATTTAGTCCATTTTTATTTCTAAGGTTTTACTTACTCTTCATGGATCCTGTTGTTTCTATAGTGTGCTTTCCTTAGAGCTTCTCACTTGTTCGTCTGCTCTAGTCGAGCTTCTTTCTACCTCTGGTCTTGATGATCCATTTGATTTTTCTTCTTCTCATTTCTCATCAGGTTTTTTCTCCTTTTTTACTGCCTAGCCACTTCTCCTTTGTTTTCATAAAATCTTCTGCCTTCCTTTTTGAGTTAATATAATAACTCTGCTCTGGGAATTCAAAGAGGACAAGCACCAACCACTTACAGTATATATAATTGAATTTGATATCAGGAGGGATGTAAACTCTGCATATTGTCTCCTTTTATTTATTGTATTTATTTATTCATTCAATTTATATCCCATCTGATATATTCTACCATTTCTGTCTTATTTTCCACGGAATATGTTTCAAGATCTTAATTTCTGTATATTTTCTATTAAGTTCCTTGCCTTGTATATTTCTCAAAACTTTATCTCAAAAGATGTGTAAATTTAACATGAATTTCTCTGGGGAGATTTTTTTTCAGTGCTGTCCTCTGAAGATGCTGGCCACAGAAACTGGTGAAACGTTAGGAAGAACAAACTTCAGAACACGGCCAAAGAGCTGAGCCCGAAAAACCCACAACAACCATTAGATCCCGGCTGTGAAAGCTTTCGCAAATACAACTTCAGTGAACTCTGTTACTCATGGAAGCTGCCTTAAAAAATGGAAGGTCTAGAGCTGGGTTGGCTTTAAAGCCAGATTTTCAGTAAAATGTATTTTCATTTAGCTGAGATATACTATGAAGTGTATTACTTCCCAAACTTTTATCAAAGTTTGGACAAGTTACTTTTTGGGATTACAACTCTAATATAGCTGGGGTGGGGGAAGAAGTCACCGTTCCAAGCTTTTCCAGGCCCTGCTTTTATCACCTGTGTAGTTTTGTAGGGTCAAATTATACATTACAGATACTGTGTCATTGCAACTGTACCAGGACTTGATTCTGTCAGAGCTCTGTGTCTGAGCAATCATATTTCCCAATGAAGTTCTTGTTTATCCCTGATGTCCTGTCACAAAACAAAGTGAAATAATTTACAAGCTACAGAAAAGCACATATTGTGGTAATTGGACATATTTCAGAAGTTAAGAAACACTCTTTTCTTTTTAATGTGATGTCTAATAATATGCTATCTGTAATGTATAGTTTGGCCCTGAGTTAACAAAAATTTCATTACAATATCTGAACATTTATAAGCACTACTGGCAAAAACTACTGGCTAGTATAGAGAGAATCTAGATAGTTAATTTTTTCAGATATTTATTTACCAAGTAAAAACACACTTCTTGCATGAGACAATTTCATAAGAAGTTGAAATATGAAGTGCGATATATTATGCATTCTTGTTGAAGGGAACTTGTAGAAATATTTTTAATGGATATAGCTTTCCAAACATTTTGGATGACATATTTTAAAAATACCCTGAGAACTGATCGGCAGTCTAAACATATGTTATTTAACTGGAATGTCAAGTAGCAACAACCTATATTAAGCTTTCCAAATGGCAGTATTTACCATTTGAAGCTGCCTAAATACACATGAAAAGGTCACATTTGTTGAACGTTAACTATGAGCACCAAACGTGAATGGAATGCAAGTTTAGGATATTGTTATTGTGGATGTCTTGAAACATGGTAGCTTTGCTCCAGGTGAAGACGTTGTTTTGATAGTGCCAATGTATTGTTGGAAAACACACAGGGAGGGAGAGAGAGAGAGACAAAGAGAGAGGGAGGGAGCCTAAGGAAATGCTCATACTCCATAAAAAATTTATTCCAAAAAAATAATAATAATAAAGAATGCATACTGAAAATAAAAACAATATAGCTGCAATTGAATAGAGTGAACAGTGTGAAACATTAAATATCACACTGCCACATTTCTACCAACACAGAGATTTTCATTCCTACCTCCACAAAGGCATCTTCTTAACCTAGCATAAGAATCCAAAGACTCTCGTTTCAAAGTACATGCTTCTGGTTCTTTGGCATGCTGTTTCAGGAACCCAGCTGTTTCTGCTTTCCTTAAAGAAACCTGCAATGGAACCAGTACGGTTGGGGTGGGAAGTTGGGAAACGCATGTGGCAGTTGGCAAAGTTGATGCTAGGTGCTTCCTGCCACTGCCAAGAGCTCACTCAGTTCTGTAATGATAATGAAGAGCTGCAGGTGATCAAGTTCCTGCTGCTACACCTGAGCAAGCTGCTCCTCTTGCTGTTAGCACAACGCACCGATGGGGCCAAACAGTTGCCTTGAAATGGAGTCCGCCACATATCACATAATAGCCAAGAGCCTATTCCTTTCCTGGCCTTTCTGCTAAGAGCAGGAACCTCACTGAACTAGGTAGGCATGTAAAGAATACTTTATCTTTGGCCAGTTTCCAGCTGTGTTACATGATTTTTGAGAGATGATCACATAAGCATTTTACTCATTTCAGCAGACTTCTCGTTGCATAGCTGGTTTTGCCCTGTTTATGACAATGGCTGTGCAAGTGGTTGTATAACCCTTCTGAGTGGGGAACTGCTTACATGATCATTTTTATGGTCTGAATAGGATCATAGGATCACAGAATAATGGAGTTGAAGGGGCTTATAAGGGCACTGAGTCCAACCCCCCTGCTCAATGCAGGAATACAAATCAAAGCCGATCTGATAGATGGTTGTCCAATTTTCTCTTGAATGCCTCCAGTGTTGGAGCACTCCAGAATCTCCTTGATTTTGTCCCTTAGCTCGACAGTATGTGTTGACAAGTGATTTTCAGGCCCTTCAGAATCCCTTTCCTCTAGCGAAAGTAAGACAAAGGAGTGTTATTTTGTCTCATTAAGGCACCGGTAAGGTGCAGAAATGTCTCTTCCTTTCCCTCTGAGAAGCAGAACATCTCCCCACACAGCAAGCACAAAGCAGGCGGCTGATGTCTGGAAAAAGAGGCAAACCATCCTTCCAAAGCTTCTAACCTTTAACAGTTCTTGCAGCAAACCAGCTGCTGTCATCATTTTGTGCAGTTTGCATTATTTACTTTATTTGTGCAATTTTGCAAAATGTATGCAAACAATGCCCATTTATTGTTCTGTTGCCCTGTCAAGAAAGCCACAAAATAGCTCATCCCTTTTTGGGTCAGAGAAGAATTAATATATGGCTTTATGCTTTCTCACATGAGGAAAAGATAAGCTAGGGTTTTAATCCCTACAACAGAGTAAAAGAGAAAGGTTGAGCAAGCTTGCAGCAAAATTAAAAATACAAACAAAACAAGATCAAAGAGCACCTTTAGCCATAACACAGAAGACTGCAGATATTAGGTTTGAAAATAGATCATGTGGGGTGGCCTATTATGTGGCAGTCCCAGCCTGATTTGCCCTGGAAATTTGTACGTAGATGTTGCCTGGCAAGCAGAGGTAGCTGATAATGCATTGCTGCCCAAGATGAAAAGCTAAGATGGCCATCACCACTACTCCCCAAAAAAGAATTATCTGTACAAAAGAACACTGGAATGTCCATTCAGTTATGTTTCAAGACTAGTGATAGGACAATGTCAGCAATCTGACTGCAGCAGGCTGGTTGAGTTGGTGCAGGACAGGCTATAAGGCGCACAAAGCTCTGTGTAAAGAGTGGCAGTGAAGAGCGCTAAAGAGCTTTTACTGCTGCCTCTGGCATGTGCCACCAGCAGAAACTGTCTCCCCTTACTTAATGATGGAACTAGATCAGCCAGCAACCATCACCAGTGCTGCTCTAATGCATTTTCCTACCTCAAGTGGTTAGCTAGTTTCCTTATTCAGGAAGAATGCATAGAGATGGGTGTAAATTAAAAATGAACCACCAAATTCATTTTTAAAAATACTTATTCATCTCTTCATATTTGTACAAATCAATGCCCTCAGCAAATAATAAATCAATGAATTTTTAGTGATTTTTTATTTTTTGACTCATTTGGCTATAAAATGCCTCAGCCACATAGAAATACCTAGAAATTGCAGAGAAGATACCTCTGTCTGTCCTTTATAATCCCTCTATGTTTGGTGAAGATTGGGTTTCAGATGTTTGAGTTATACACCCACAAAAATGCCCCACCTGGAAAGTCCCCCTCAGGCACCTAGAGACACCAAAATTACCGAGAAGCTTCTACTAACTCTCCTCTACAGTCCTTCCAAGTTTGGTGAAGATTGGGTCTCTCCAAGTCAGCTGCTAAGGGGCACTTTCCTGGCTGAACCCACTTTGTGGGTGTATAACTTGGATGTCTGAAACCCGATCTTCACCAAGCTCAGAGGGCTTGTAGAGGAGAATTTGGGAGGCTTCCCTGTGGATTTGGTGTCTCTAGGTGGTTGGGGGACCATTTTATAGGGTTTTAAAGTTTAAAAAAGGAAATTCATGAATTTGATTCATTGATTCATCAGAAAAAATCATAAATTCATAATTTGTGTTTGTTCATCTTGACAAATCATGGAGCAAAATGAATCACCATTTTTCTGATACATGCCCATCTCTAAAAATGAACTTTGATTTAATTCTAGTGTTATTTACCCAGTTCTCTCCAGCACATGGACAAGGTCTAGTTACTCCCCTCTCCACTATTGCTTTCTCCAGCTGGACAGCACTTCTGGAGGAGGGATTCCTGCTACCTGTAGGCTTTCCATGAGGGCCAGAAGCTTGAAAAATTGTGGGTTTTGCTCATGTGGAGAACCTACACATCCCTTCTGCATTTATGCTGCTGTCCACATGGAGAAAGTGAGAATGGAGAGAGCTGGACAATAACTGCCTGGTTAGGACAGTTGTAAACGAATCCTTGTGGATAGAGGGAGAAGAATGGGAAAACATTGGCTAGTTTAAAGAGCTCCAGTCCCGTACTTGGCAAGGAGAAAGGAACAGACTCCTACTTTTGAAATTTTGAAATGCATGATTGGGAGAAGTACTTGACAGCTTCTCTGAGGCTTCAGACCTCGCGTGCCCTTTGCAATGTGTTTGGAATGCCTAATACATATTTAGCTCATGAAGGCAAAGGCATTCCATGGTGACATTGCAATGAGTGATGGACAATGCCACACAGTCTGTACTTCCAAGTATACAAAACTGATGAAAATTCAGTGGGAGAAACCAACTTTTCAGTGGCGCTTTGACACCAGCTCCGGTAATAGGTGTCAACTGTATCTCAATGTGTTGTCCAGTTTCCCAGCCGCCCTGCTTACGTTTCCAAAATAGAGCACCTAAAAAAGTGCATTGGAAATCCTACGCTTTAATTCCTTCTCTTGGCAAGCAAAATGTTGAATATTGCAGAAGGATAGTTGTCTTCCAGTTTTTCGAGATGGCTGCATATGAAAGAAAGAGCTTATTCGGAAAGGGATTTTGCCTCTGTTGTTAGATGGACAGCTTCTTATTCAGTTCTTTGTACTTGAGCATCATGACACCTGTTTAAAACTTATCAATTATGAAATGCTCACATGTCTATCTGCTCTGGCTTTGGATTTGAAAACATTTGTGAGTGAAAAGAATAGGAGGCCTGGCCATCTCTGTATAAATGGGAAAACTAAATTAGACTGATGATTATCTGCAGAAAATGGCTGGCAATGAGCTGGCCTTTTTCTGCCACTCCTAGCCCAATTAGATGTATGCTTTGCCAGGGCATACATCTAATTGCCCTGCCTAAATGCAACCCAAATGATGCTCTCCTCCACTCCTTCTTTTCGAACTTTAAAAGTCCTGCTGCCCTATTCAGACAGTAACATCTGCCTTCATAGTTGCCCCCACATGTTAGTGCTGGCAGGTGGTTATGTTTCACACTGCTGCATTGCAGCCGTGATCCTGCATTTATGTATCAAACCCCCATGTTTGATGCCAGCGTAGAAAACAGTGATGGAAACATAGAACAACATATGTGGCAGGCAGGAGAAAGTGCTTAATTTTTCTCTGTCTTTCACTTTTTTCCAGGTGCCAACATATAGATAGCACATAAATAATCCGTTGCCCTTGTTTCATTGAAGTTATAGGAAGATACTGTAGGAGATACCACTGAATTTTTCTTCAGTCTAAATCTGCAGTTGGCATATCAAAGGATGTCTGTCCTTTAATCAAGGTTATTGCCCTTGATAAGGTCTGCCATGATTTATCAGGCTATCCATACCCATTTTCCTTCCACAGAGAAGTGCTGTAGTATTATGCATGCAGCGGAGCCTTCCAGATATTTTGATTGCTTTCGATCAGATACTTATCTCTGGGAAACAAAAGAAGTATTTTTAAATTGCTGTTCTGAGCCACTGGCCCACCTGTGACTTTAAAAACACATTCATTCCTAGTTCAGTTGGAGATTGTAGACTTTATGCTTGCCACAATGTATATATGGGCATTCATTTTCTTCTTCTTTTTCCCATTCAGTTTCAGACAGGGGTTTTACTGTCAGTAGGAAAGATTGTGCCTCTGCCTAATACAAGATCACCCTGATCTGATTTGTTTTGGTTTAGTTTTTTGTTTTCCTGTTGTTCTTATTTCCAGCATTGAATTAGGAGTTCTTTAAAGGAGACAATTTCATTTTACTCAAATTCTCATTTTGGTTATGTGAGTTCATTGGTACACTGCCACCTTATTTATTTATTTATTTATTTATTTATTTATTTATTTATTTATTTATTTATTTATTTATTTATTTATTTATTTATTTATTTATTTATTTATTTATCTGTGAGGAAGAGATGGGATGGGTAGTTACTTTGTGAGAGAGATTCTCTGCCAAATATTGAGATCCTAAACTGTTAAGGGCTGTATAGGTTATTACCAGTACCTTAAAATTGAGCACAGGAACTAACAGTGAGATAATGAAGGCATGCCAAGACTGAGCATATGTGTTCATATCCGCTGGTATCTGTAATCAGTCTGACTGCCACATTTAGGACCTGTTGAAGTTTCTTTACTGACTTCAAGGCAGCCCTATGTAGAGACCATTACAGTAGTCTATTTTAGAGATTAAAATGCATGAACCATTGTTGTTAGGCATTTCATATCCAAGTAGGGGTACAGGCAGGCAATTCATTGAAGTTAATAAAAAGCAATTTTGGCCACAGCAGATTTTTATTGCAAATCCACAGAGAGAGCTGAGTCCAAGAGTACCCCCAAGTTACGAATCGAATCCTTCAAGGGGAGAGTAACCCCATCTGATGGTCCTTCCAATGGTAGGATGTCCATCTTATCTGGATTCAGTTTCAGTTTATTGGCTTTTGTCCAGTCCATTATTGACCATAGTCAGTTCTCAAGGACCCATACAGCATCACCTGCAGATGAAGAGAAGGAGAGATAGAACTGTGTGTCATCCACGTATTGATGACAGCACACTCCAGTTTCTGTATGACCTCTCTCAGAAGCTTCATATAGATATCAAAAAGCATTGCAGAAACTGATCCCTGTGGGATCCTGTAATGGGGGTCTCAAAGGATGGACAACAGCTTCTCAAACTGTATCATCTGGGATCAACCCTTGAAGAAGACCTGGAACCACCAAAATATGGAGCCCCCAAGTCCCAAACTACAATAGATAGATGTACAAGAAAGACACCATAGTCAACAGTATCAAATGCCACAGAAAGATCCAGGAGGACCAGTGAGATCACAATCCCAGTGCCTGCCTTCCTCAGGAGATTGTCCTGCAGGGCGATTGATACCATTTCAGTTCTATGGCATGACCTAAACCCTGACTGAAATGGATCTAGACTATCCATTTCCTCCAAGAATGTCTGCAGCTGGTTAGCCACCTCCCTCTCATTCAGCTTGTCCAGGAATGGAAGGATGACAATGGGCCTATAGTTGTTAAGAGGGTCCATCACTAAACTAGGTTTCTTTGGAATGGAACTTATAATGGTCTCTTTTAGATGGCAAGGTAAATGGCCTCCTGAAGGGACAAATTTGTGGTGGTTGATCAGAGTATGAAGTAGAGTATTGGCCTAATATCCCCTAAAGGACTGTAGAAAATAGTAAATGAGAGTTGTGGCAATAATATGTACATAACAGAGTTTGGAAAAGTTGCTTTTTTGGACTACAAAAGCCAAAATAAAATAAAATAAAATAAAATAAAACAATTCAGGCACATTGAAGTATAAGCCAAATAAAACTCAGGGTGCACTGAATTGACATAGAATGACCCAGCTGCTCCTCTGGAACTACTTTCTTGAAGTACAACTGACAAAATCTTGCACCACCATGGCCGTTGCCATGCTATCTGGGGGATTCTGGCAGCTGTAATTTTTTTTAAAAAGTAATTTTCTTCATGCTCTGGACAGAAGTGCAAAAAGACAAAGATAGACAAATAGTACCCAGTCAAAGACATTGGCTAAAATCCTCTTGCTTAGTGTACTAAGCCATACCTAGAGAAAGTCCATTGAATCAGTGGGGATTTGGCGAGTTATCTCCTCTGTAAATTTCATTGGTTCAATGGGCCTGCACTCGTTGTGACTACAATGCTAAGCAACAGGATTTCGGTCGATATCTAAGAGCATTTGTAATATGTACCCTCAACTACTAAATAAAAGATGGACACATCCTAAAAACAAATTAAATGCCATTGCCCGAGGAAACCCCTTTAACAGTGGAAATATAATAAATACATATGTGGTACTGGACAAATTATGTCTTCTCCAGTTCTTTTTTAAAAAGAGCAATCATTTTGAGTTAAACTACTCTGCCATGCCTTGACCTTTTGAAAGTCTCTGCTGATGTGTTGATGACTACTAATATTACAGAGCTGTTGCTTTTTTAAAAAAGCAGCACTGGATGTATTAGGATGACACATCCAAAGGGTGCAGGAATAAGAGACTCAATCTTATGGGCCCCGGACGATGAAACAATACAGTAGTCATTGTCACACATATTTCTTCGCTGGGCACAAAGTTCCCTGTTTGCAGCAGACAGACTGTCTATTTCACCTGCAGATGGACCATAGCTGAGTATGCTTTCCTTAGATTTAGTGACCAGCTGCATTTTTACTGAATTAAGATGGAAATGTAAGGTGGACACAATAAAGTGGTGAAGTAACAAATAGATCTTGAAGATTCCAAACTCTCTGAAGCTAGATGTTATAGACAACCAAACATTCTAGTTGATATCACCTTATGTATTTCTGAGATGTTATTCCAGCACACCTTTTTATCTAAGAAGTCATACCACATCCAGAACACCAATTGCAAAGCAAAGCAAGGTAACTCACAAGCTATTAGAGTCCTGAAAAGTTCTTGTGGCAGTCAAATGTTTTCAGCACCTAAGCAATTTTCTAATTTAATCACACATAACGTATAGTTTGGTGCTAAGATCTGAGTATAGATACTGCGGAGAAATACGTAGTCTTTTCACTGGTAATTCTTGCCAGTCCAAAATCTGATTTCAAGCCCTCCTTCGCTCACAGGGTTCTTGTAGTACAATTTCCTTTCATAGTACAAAGGACAGTTTCCTGGACTTACTAGTGTTGGCTGGGAGAGATTGAGACCCATAAGAAAAAAATAAACAAAGGAAGCAGGGCAATTTCCCAACTGACATTAACATCTGAAACTGAGAAGATGGTTACATTGCTTTTTTAAAAAACCCTTATTTAATTCAGGCGTAGATGCTTTTGAATTGCTGTAAAAATAGGTGAATCCATTATTAGAGGTGGACATGAATTTTTTAAAAAAGGCAATTTGTTGTGATTTGTAATTCATCAAGGTTGAGGAATCACAAATCACAAATTTATGATTTTTTCTTGCAAATTAACAAATCAATTTGTCAATTGATCCTAACTTTAAAACCCTATAAAACACTCCCAGCCCATTGCTTAGAGACACCAGAATTGGAGAGAAATTTCTCCCGACTCTCCTCTACAATCTCTCCGAGTTTGATGAAGACTGGGTTTTGGTCATCCTGGTTATACACCCACAGAGTGGATCCCTTCAAGAAAGTACCCTTTAGCAACTGGCTTCGAAGAAATTCCAGCACTGCCACAAACTAGCTGCTAAAGGGTGAATTCTTGGGGGGGGCAGTTTGTGGGATTTTAACTTGAGCATCTGAAATCCATTCATCACCAAACTTGTGGGGATTGTAGAGGACAGTCAGGGGAATATTTCCTACACTTATGGTGTCTCTAGGTGCCTGGGGGCGTGGTGGCACTGCGGGCTAAACCGCAGAAGCCTCTGTGTGCTGCAGGGTCCGAAGACCAGCAGTTGTAAGATTGAATCCACGCGACGGAGTGAGCTCCCGTCGCTTTGTCCCAGCTCTTCGCCAACCTAGCAGTTCGAAAGCATGTAAATGTGAGTAGACAAATAGGTACCATCTCGGTGGGAAGGTAAACAGCATTCTAAATCTAAGTCGCACTGGCCACGTGACCACGGAAACTGTCTTCGGACAAACACTGGCTCTACGGCTTGGAAACGGGGATGAGCACCGCCCCCTAGAGTCGAACACGACTGACTAAAATGTCAAGGGGAACCTTTACCTTTACCTAGCTGCGTGGTAGGCTGTTTTATAGCATGACAAATGGACAAATAATAAATCACTAAAAATTCCTCAATTGGTATTCGTCGGGGGTGTCACTTCTGAAAAATATAAATCAAGGAATTAGCAATTTTTGATGAATTTTGCAATTCATTTTAAAATCCATTTCCATCTCTGCTCATGATGCATGTGTAGGAATGGATAAATTTGATGGGGAACTGTGGTTTTTGGAGTGGCAAGGAGTTTTTTACTCCTCTGTCAGAGGTTTGTTTATTTTAATACAGATGAGGAATCGACTCACTCTTGCCCCTGCTGTTGTTGTGTTAAAGGCAGGGGTGGGTTGGGGAGAAGTCTGGCTGCCAAGCAGCCTGCAGGTTCCCCCTGCTGCTCACTCATTTGGTCAAATCTTGTTCCAGTCCCGGGATGGGTGGTAGGTGACAGATAAGGTAAGTTTATTCCAAGGCGACATCTCTTCACTGAGCTGTGATTCAAACATCACATTACACCATGTGGCCTGGAGTCAATTTAAATTTATACCAACACATATTTTGAACTATTGGTTTAATGTAAACAGGCCCTGATTCATTGTCCATATTCAGGCCTTCTGGATTTTTTACTTTTAGACCTGAGGACAGTGTAACAATAGATTAGTGAAACAGTCAAATGTCATGAAGAATTTGGCTTGGAGAACCTAAATACAAGGCTCTCTTGCCTTGCATTACTAATTACAGAAAAAGGAGTGGATCTAGTGCCTCATTATCACATAGCTTTGTTTACCTGTCCTCACATATAACTTTCTGCAATGCCCCAGTTAAACTTATGGCCTGCCTGACTTCCTTTCAGTTTGTGTTTATGTCTTCTTTCTGGTTTCTCACAAGAGTAGTTCCCCTTTTAAACAAACTAAAGGAATCATAGGAAGAGTTTCATATCTTCTAAATTCCCTCATCTCCCCCCTTCATCTTTGAAAACAGCATGATAAAAATGGTTGTAGTTGCAATCAGTCAAGCACAGCAACTGGTCCTGTTTCCCCAGATAGCCTGTTGGACTGAACCCAGGGGTCCCCAAGTTCAAATAATTGCTCACTGTATGATCTCTGGAAGGCTCAGAGAAAACGAAGTATTTGGCCTCAGTTTCCCCCTCTGAAAAAAAGGGGGCTATAAAATGGCCCAACCTATTTGCAGTGTGACAAAGAATGGAATGACTATCATAAAGCTATCTGCACACTCAGTGGTGCCAGAAGTGTGATTAATAAGAGCTATCCCCAGGACTAGTTGAGCACAATCTGCCTTTCTACTAATCTGACCTTGTTGATATGAAAGGGGAAAACTATATTTGTAAAGTAAATTTGAAATCCTCTCTTCTTCCAGAATGATAAAAATGCCTATCAAAGAGATTGAAATATCAAAGGCAATAAAAGTGTTTAAATTCCAATAAAGCTCCAGGTGAAGATGGTTTTCCCATTGAGCCTTATAAATGCTTTCAAGCTCAATTGATTCCAATTCTTTTTCTTCAAAGGATATTTAGAGATGCTGTGAAGAAGAGTCCCTTTTAGCTCTCTGGAAATGAAGCCATTTTTCTGTCCCCCTCCCCTAAGGTGACCAAATTGTTGAACATTTCACACACACACACCTTTTTTTTATGCTGAGGATATTCACCTCAGCAACAATAAAGTCTAAAAGACCTTTCTAGGTATTTCCCTGCTATGGAGGCCTGGCCTGTACCTCTGTATATGGAAGCCTAAGGAGATCAGGTAGCTATACAGTGGGGTCTTGACTTGAGAACTTAATCCGTATTGGAAGGCGGTTCTCAAGTCAAAAAGTTCTCAAGTCAAATCTGCATTTCCCATAGGAATGCATTGAAAACCATTTGATCCGTATCTGCTCTTTTCCGTCCATAGAAACTAAAGGGAAGCTGCTATTCTGCCTTTGACCACTAGAGGGAGATATTTTGTTTCTTTTTTTCTTAGGTCAAGAAAGGTTCAGGGAAGGCAGGGAAAATACAGTCCAGGCAGTACAGTACCAGGCAGTCTGAAGACTCCCAATCCACTCTCTAAACGCTGGGAGGAGTGAGGAAGCAGACAGGCACCCTTTTCACTAGCCAACAGTTAACTGAAAGTTCACATTGTGCACTTTCCCTGCCTCCCACGTGTTTTTTTTCAGTTCTTAACTCAAATCTAAGTACTTAAGTCAAGTCAATATTTTCCTATGAGAGCAGTTCTTAAGTCAAAATGTTCTTAACTCAAGCCGTTCTTAAGTCAAGACCCCACTGTACTGTCTTCCTCCCATTCTCCCCATGGTCTTTTCTCTATGCTTCTGCTGTTTTCCTTTTGAACAGCAGCACAGTTGTAAGGATATAATGAATGCAACTTTGCTTTCACCTTTAGCACACATTTAAGGGTACATTGAGACATGTAATAATTTTTTTTGTCAACTTCTGTGCAATTTTCACTGTCACATGAGAGTAAAAAGACCAGCCCCCCCCCCTTTGTTTGCCCCTTCTGAAGCAGCCTTGGCAAGAAAGAAAGAAAGAAAGAAAGAAAGAAAGAAAGAAAGAAAGAAAGAAAGAAAGAAAGAAAGAAAGAAAGAAAGAAAGAAAGAAAGAAAGAAAGAAAGAAAAAGAAAGAAAGAAAGAAAGAAAGAAAGAAAGTTTTCTGAGTGAAAAATCCTTACATTTTGTACAAAATCAATTGCTGTGAATTTTCCATAACAAATGTCTCAAACTTGGAAAAATGCCCAAAGACTCTCTTAATTTCACCAAGCTGGAAGAAATCTTTTAAACGTATTTATTTATTTATTTATTTATTTATTTATTTATTTATTTATTTATTTATTTATTTTATTCAACTTGTATGCTGCCCACACTCTGCAAGAGTCTCCAGGTGGCTTCGAACATTGGCCTCCACTATTTGAATTCTCTCACAGTGCCTCTGGAGCTCTGATAGCCTTGGTACAATGTCAGGGCATCAGAGACATTGCAGGTGACCTGAAATGGTGGACAGTGACACCAGTCATTGCCATCCACACTCCATGGCTGGGAGGAAGGTGGTTTGCATCCTGCTGGTGTTTGCACTGAAGCTGTCAGCATTTCTCTGATGGGGACACCATGTGACCTTTGGCCTGTCAGCAAAACTTCTTTCAATTAAACCTATTGAAGATTTGGCTCAGTGGCCAATGGATTTCCTAAACATCTACTAAGACTAAGTGAATAACATCAACCTTTCCTCAAAAGGATGCACATTGAATTTATTGGAACAAAGTCTGCTAAATTAATTTTGTTAGCTGCCTCACCCTACCTTGCTGAATATGGATAATGAAGCTGTTTCAAACAAATATGTTTTGCTTCATCTTGATCATGTTATGAACACTCGCTGTGCTTCAAAGTGTTTGCTTCTCACAGTTATCAGAAAAGGGGTGAAGGCGAGAAAAAAGAGGCAATATAATGCCTATGAAAAGTTATATAAAATGCAATATATTATGAGTTCCATGCTTAAACTCCAGATGCAAGCACTTGCATTTCAAAGGGTATGACAATGCATATATGAGCTTTGTAATTCAAGACCATTTTTCTGTTTTGTTTACTGCTTCGTAAACTATGTTTTATTTCTCTCTACACATGGGGATTTACAACAGGAGTCTGTATTTCTGGCTGGATTTTATAATGTTCAACCAGCAGAAGCAATCTGGTGTGAAATATTTTCAGTAGCTGGTTCCCACCGTTGCTAATGGATCTCACTTTTGCACATACAGTACTACTGTCTGGCAGACATTGGGGTTGGAAATATGTTTCAAAGGCAGGGAACAGAATTGGCTCTTTTCTTTTTCTTTGTCTTTGTCTCTCTTTTTTTGAATGTAGTCAGATGGCCCTGACAGAATAAATGCCCCAGCTTTCCCCACAGCCCAGCCACGTTTTTAAGTTCTGCTCACCAGAGCTTGGAAAAGTTCCTTCTGTGGACAACAACTCCAAAGATCTATAGTTTGTTTTCTGGGAGGGACCTTTCTGGGTTGGGATGACTGTCCCTAAACCATCCTTTCTTTCCTGCCTCTGAATTCAAAAAGAGCTCCGCCTCTCTGCTCAGTGCTTCTTTCTCTCTCTTTAGTCTGTTGAAATCCATTTTTGGAAGAAGTCAGTCAGTTTGGTTGCTCGTTTGCTGTTTCATCTCTTCAATTGTAAGTTATGAAACCTTTTATTCTTTTTCTGACTAAGTTATTGAGACTGTAAGTGTAGTTAATATGAAAAGGGGTGGACTACTCTGGGGAACTCGAAGCTATTCTGCTCTGTGAATCTCTGCATTTCTGTTTAAACAGCTAGAGGAATTTAGCCAAAAATTCAAAACTTTGCAACATGACCTCTTTTTTGGCATTGTGTTACCATGCAGCTGATAATTCCAAGAAAAATGGCTTCTAGATCACATGCTAGCCCTGTAATTCACTGCCCCCCTAAAGCTGGGTACCTAACTCCAGCACTGAGGACTTCCCTTCTGGCTCCCAGCATAGCTCCTGATCCCAATGACTGGCACTATTCACTCCCAGCTTCATATCTCAGCCATATTGTGCTGGAAAAGCTTGCAGATGGCTGTTTGAAGGACCACAATAAGCTCTGCAAAAATTCTCCTCTCATACACTTCAGCCACTCACGTCTGTGTGAAAACCACAGCGCAAACAAATAGTGTGTAACTTATGCCTGTGGAAACATGAGAATGTTACTGTCAAGGGACAATTTTTCAATAATTAAAAACTTCCTACTTCTGCCCCCTGTCTTTTCTGACTCCTGGGTAATCCTTTCCATCATGTGGGATCTGAGGGAACCACAGGATAGAAGGAAGAAGTCTTTAATTACTGCAAACTTCCCCTTGCTAGTAATGTCATCTGTAAGCAGTGAATTTTATTAATTAAATACCTCCTCCTTCTCTATGGTGGCTTTTGTGGCTTTCACAGGAGTCAGAAACACCATGGGAACAGAAGTTTTCAGTTACAAAAAAAATGTCCCAGTGGTGATGTCATCACCCTTTCACAGGTTTAAGTTACACAACAGGATTTTAGTCAATAGGTTTTCATTTTACTTTTATTTCTTCAGGAGTAGGTCCAAAGGCCAGCTGAGATGCATGAAGCCTTGCCAGATAATGTGCAAAGCCCTGCTTTCCATGTCATCCTTATCTTTCCCTGCTGGGATTTTAGGACAGGCTTGCTAACCAAAGTCTCATCTTGCCCTGTCTTCTCTGCTCCTGTTTTCTTAGTGATTAGCAATGTTTTAGTCGAACAAAGAATAGCAGTACTCTGACAAAGTGTATTACCCTACCAATTGTGCTGAGAGTTGAAAATTTCATCAGAGATGTTCCCCTCAAAACTATCTGTAAATGGGGCCATAGGTTTTACAGGGGTTAAAAGATACCGTATTATCTGAAGAGCTGAATTTTCATCAGTAAGAGACACTGAAATAGAGGAATTCTTATTTTTCTTTTTCTTTTTTTTTAAAAAATATTTTCCTGTGGTTCCTTCAAGATACTTAGGGTCATATTGTTAGTGTTCTGAATAGACACCTGTTTTCCCCCCACACTCTCACATATGGCAATATGACTGCTTCACCAGAGGATAACTTAAGCATATGGGCTTGGATAGTTCAGTGCAAGACAAGGGAAGACACCAGAATTGGATGCTACGATTCAAATCTTTCCCAGTTTCAGTGGGCTGACATCTGATTTTATCTCTTGAGTCATTTTCATTTAGATCTCTAAGCCTTAGAACTATATTATACCATTTATTGCTCAATTTCAGGGGAGTATAGCTATTGGTAGGGGAAATGAGATTTTGTAATGATGGGAGAAGAGTTTGGAAGCTGTCAAAATGCTAATAGCAACTAAATTCAATTACCTATTTTTTATGTTACCCATGGTGATTACCACTGAAATATTAAAGGAAACAGAAGAGAATATTTTCCTTGTGTAGGTGATTCCATGATATAGTTATTTCTCTGAATACCCGAACAATAAACACCCAAGTCTTCTAGAAAGAACATAGAAAGAAAAGTCAGAAAACACACAGTTCTTTTAATATTTAGAGAGTAACTATACACATCAGGAGAACTTTATAAAAATTTCTGTCAGTTATTTCTTTTCTTTTGAAAATCAGGCATATGTGTCCATATGATATACTGTATACTTAGCACAATAGGGTAGATCTCATGAACCACCCCATACATTGAAACAACTTATGGGTTTACAGGACTTCTATAGGCTAGCTTTATCAAGATTTTTAAAAACATTTTTGGGCTCTTTCGTCAATCTGTGAAAAAGAGCCTGTTAAAACTTAATGTCATTATTCATTTCAGTGAAAGAGGGGTGTACAGAAATGTCATTCCTCCATCACATCTCTTTCATTATTGCTTCATGAGAGTGCAGCAATGATCTTGTGCTGCCAGAGGAAATCAGTTCTATAAAGCAATTTTAAACATGGGGTCAGCCCAAACAAAAAATTATAACATTGGGAGGGGGATTGTATACATTGTAAAATATGATAACAATGTCTTTTCAGACTTTTATGTAGCTGCTGTGATGAGAAGTTCTTCTCTCCGAACTTTTTTCATCTGTTTATAACAACTTTCCCTCTTCACAGGTAAAGTGAACCTAAATTCCCTCTTTCTTTTAGAGGGCTTTAACAATTCCTTCAATGCCAACAGGACAGAAACTATGCTCCTCTTCAGTGGCAAGTTTTCAAATATTTTTCCTGCCAGTGGGCATCTGTCAAATATGGATTTTTAATAAAAATATGTGACAAAAATATATGGAAAAATATATAATTTGAATGGGGTGCAAAAGTGTTGCTCTAAAATATGCCTTTTAAAGAGACTTTTAGAGTCTTTTAAAAATGTGCCTCAGAGAGGTATCTAAAAAGTGAAAGTATTACTGAAAAACTACAGTTGGGAACAAAACCAAAACAGTTGATTTTTTTGGTACAAAGAGAACTAATAAGATAAGACGGCAGAAGCAAGTTCACTGCATTTTGTGCAAGTAAATAATGATGCTCACATTATGTGAATGAAGATAATGACAAAGAAAAAACATGGAGTGCCGTTTATTTTGCTGCTTGAGTTACGTTTGCCGATTAAGTTGATTAACAAAGAAATTAAACAAAATAGATGTGGGAACCTGTGTTAAACAAATGCAAATAACTATATATTGTATAGAAGACGCTTTTACAAAACAGAGGAGAAAAAGATGAATGTTAATTTTAAGTAGTTTGCTTCTTGATAAACAAGTAGAAAAGAAAAAGAAAAGCACCATTGATTTATAAGGCTCTACTTTTAAAATAAATAATTCACTAGTTCAATTTGGTAACAATGAGGATTATGAACTCGTATAATATTCTCGAGTACTTTAAGTGTAAGGCAGAAAGGGGGAAAGGAAGGGGGGCAGAGTGCTGGCCACTTTTTGTTTAGAGAGATGGGTTATACATTCTAAACCACTGTCTGAAGAGGGGACCAAAACCACATGCTTTCCCCACAAGTGTCTTGCAGACTGCAGACCTCAGCTATCTATCTAAGAAGCTACACCTGCCCCCCAACAGCAGCCATGAAACTTTTGGGACTTTAATATTAACATAATTTTGGAGCCACCCGTAAGAACTTGGTGCACAGTCTGAGGAAGATGAAGTATCATTGAAAGCTTGCTTAATGGTCCAATAAATAAATATATTTATTGGACCATTATTTTCTTAATGGTCCAATAAATATATCACCTGTTCCTGCATTTCTACAAATCTGAGAATTCCACAGGCTGGAGCCCTGGAAATTACAGCTACATCTGTCTGCTATAATTGTGGCGTACATACACTTTTGCTCTATTCAGGCATTAAGACTGAAAGTGTGGAGGGCTAAATGTGTGGTAGTGCCCATGGGTCAAACTAAGTTCTTTCTCCCCATTTCCATCCCACCTAGAAGTAAAGCAGACAACTGAAAGGGTTTGAAGGAGCACTTTTAAATGTGTTCAGCTGAACATGCTTACAGTGCTTGGTGATCAGGTGGCCTTGACTTATCAGTACTAGCCACAGAAGAACTGCAAGTATGTTTGGTTGAGTTTATAAATACCTCTGCAAACCTTAACATAGAATAGACAATGGATTGCTTTCCTTCCAGGTGTGTTGGAGAGAAGGCACAGGGCTCTCATTCATGACCCTGTCTCCCACCATGAGTATAGCCGTCCATGGTTTCAGTCTTAATGTCTGAACAGGACTCTTATTTCTTTAGAATACTTCACATTGTAATGGCTTTTGATTTCCTCCAGGAATTCTCACACGATTTGGACAATTGACACATAGATAGTGGGGAAACAATTTTTCATTAGTATTTTGAAAAATGATGTAAAGTACAAACTTACCCCCCTATGGTAACTGAAGGAAAAATAATAAGGTCTGCACCCCCTCAGGTTTTTGGAAACTGGAAAACTCTAACATCTACCTCCATCTTCCTGCTTGGTACTGGTTGCATGAACATTACACATGCAGAGATCTTGTTTGTCTGTTGTGGGGTGTGAGGTTTGATTTGTAGGTTTTTGTTTAAACATATTGAACTTCTGCAATCTTTGCTGCTTTCTTCAAGTGTTTTCTCAGTGGCCCCATTTTGTCTCTATAGCTTTTTGACATTCATGGCTTGAATTTGCTGTTAGAGGGAATAATGCACTGAACAGGAACACTATGAGGACATAATCTGTACTTTTCAACTTTCTCTATTTTCTTTCTATGATTTTGATGAGTCCCCTGAATCTAAAGTGTATATTGCTTGGATTGAGGGAGTACTTTGGGGAATCAAGACCGAAGACCTTAATTGGAAATCTCGCATAAAATTAAATGTAAAGCAAAGCGTGAAGAAAGCTATTTGGTCTGCAGCTACATTTAATTCGCAAGACAAATACAAAGCTTTGGGAAGGAAATCACCAAGGTACTGATAATGGCATTTGCCAATGCTTGAGTTATAAAAGAGAACTAAGTAATATCTTTTCTTCCAGATCAAATTCACAAGTTCAAATGGAATAGCAAGATCAAAAAGAACGCTTCTCATTCTCAAGCTTTTAAAGTGCTAGATTTTCTCACTCTAACAAAGACAAAGAATGACAACTCCTTGAACCATCATAGGAAAAATTATAATAGGAAGACTATAAAAATGTAATGAGTGCTTAGTAAATTTGTAATGTAAATTTGATCAAACCAACAACATTGCTGTGATGAGAGATTATACATTGGCATAAAATTGTGATTACTTCTTTGGTATGTCAGCTTACATTTGGTGTGCTGGGACTCTATGGTACATGAGTACACATTTTTAATATGTTCCTCAGCAAGGACAGGATTGAATAGATAGTAAATGCACTCATAAACCCCATTCAATTGTTACTTAGCTGGTCCTTTGCAGCATGCTTAGAAAGGAGTTTGGGGTTCCCAGGTAAACAGTAGATCACAAAAGAGAGAGAGAATACAGGTAATCTGTTCTAATCTTCCAGGCTTCTTGTGTAAAACCCAAAGGGAAGCAGAGTATTTTTTTTCTTTTCAAGCATGTCACCCTTGATGTGGAAAAGGAAAAAGATGGAGAGGAAAGGTGGTTGCAGTGAGACTAGCTGGTAGAAAAGAACACATGAAATGAAAATAGTGCCTTAATTGCCAGGCCTTGAGAGGAAGAAGCAGAACTAAACCCCACTGAGAACTAGTGTGTTTGGGACCATGTTACCTGTTGCAGTGACTTTTCCTAAGGTCAACCACCTGACCCACCAGGTCCTTCAAGGCCATGATCCTCTGGATCCAAAGGGAAGCCAAGAAATTCTCTACTAGAAGAAGGGCCTTTTTAATGGTGGCTCCAACATTGCGGAATGAACTGCCAGTGGAACTTTGCATGGCCCCCTTCCTCCCCTCTTTTAAAAGATCAAGGAGAACATTGATTGTCACGTTTCTGCCTCTCCTGTGGTTGTTTCACCAATCAAAGGGCACAAGCTACGTGTCGTGTCACTGCCACTATGTGATTACATCAACATTATGTATTATTAATAATAGAGATCCAGGCAATGTGTCATTTAAAATAGAACCAAATAGAAGTTGTTTATTATTACAGGTGATGAATGTACAATCAATGTCTTTAACTCTTAACAAAAATCCTACTTCATCCACTGTCAACCGCCAACTCTCTCTCTATACACCCAAACTCCAAAACCACTAATCCTCCCTTTTAAACTCTCAATCTCCAATCTCCCCCTCCTGCAGAGACTCTTATATCTCATGACTCATATCTCTTCACTCGTAGTAGTCCATGCAGATAGCAGATTTATATTAATGACATGGGTGGAGGCCACACTCCTTTCCCCCTTAATAAGTTTGTGAAAGGAGGGGAAACTTAATGGTTTGCCCTCATAAACAAATGAAAATATATGGAAGACTGCAAATACTAACCTCTTACATTACTTACATTACTAAGGATACATTACTTACATTAATAAGTGTTACATTACATTACTCTTACATTACTAAGGATACTTACTGTAATTTTTACCATCACTATACATACTTCTTAGTTTGTTAATATCCAAGCAAATTTTTCACTTTATGCATATCACATAACTATTACACAAACAGAACAGTTAATATCAAACTCAGATGAAAACAAAGAATTCTCTATATTAATTTGGTCTTCAAGACAAGGCATCAGCAACTACATTCTGGGTCCCTTTTATGCTGCAGATTTCTCATCAATTTACTTCTGTTGGCTCAAATAGTTCTTAGCCATAGAAGAGTAGAGTGGTTGGTGCAGAGGACAAATCTTCTCCCCCAAATGTATGGCTTCAGCTTTTGCAGTGTCCATACAATAGCTAGATACGCTTTTTCAGTTGTGCAGTATTTTTTGAAGCAAACTGTTAACGAACTATCTTCTTTCTGTTACTTAATAAAGGAGGAACTCTTAGGATTTCTCAACAGGACTAAATCAACTGTCTCCCTTATTTCAGGATGTTCCCCTAAAATGGGCCTTTCAATGATGGTTTCAGTGCTTTCCTCAATGGCTTCAATCTGCCTCCCCGAGAGCGGGTTACCATTAAAACACTCTGCACATGCCTAGATAGATCTAAACCAATCAGACAAGGAGCTAGGATTTGATCTGACACTGCTATTTTCCATATACAAGACCACCCATGTTCAGTGCCACTCTAGGCTTCGGCAGAACTACAGAGTCAAAACGTATGCCTTTGATGGTGATGATCTCATGTTCCAACATATTTTCTTTAGGAATGATGTCTGGATGACAAATAGTTATTTGGGAACATGTATTTCTTATACCTAAATACTTTATGCCGTCAATAAAAATAATTTCCCCTGAGTTTTCCAGTAAATCTTGATCACATTTGATAAAAAAACACTATCACTTTAGCCTCAGGAAGCTCTGGGTTTTCTGCCAAGTCCATTTCCTTAGCAATAGGGCTGCCGGTGGCTTCAGCTGCCAAAGGCTGAAGGAGAATACTTTTTTTTAGGCTGATTGTAATTTCCATTTTTAGACTAACTGAAATCTCAATTCTTTTGAGTTTCACAATCCTTGTTTACCACAAGTGTAACATTGTTTATTTGCTCTATGTTCAGCATAAAGAGATCTATTAATTTTTCACTCCCAACTATTTGATTTCAGGGGACTTTGTTCTGGGAATGAGGGTTTCACTTTAAAATGGCTTCCCTTAGCTTGAACATGACGGAGGTAATTTTTACTGGATTTACTCTTGTCCCACACTTTTCTACTAATTTTTACCTCAGAAAACCAAGGATCTCTGATACCACTAATAGAATCAGCATATTCAGAAACTTGTAGCACATTTTTAGGATCCTTGTCCTTGACAAGATAACACAACTCCCCTGGTAAAATTAAATAAAATTATGCTAGTTCAAACACATTTTTCATTTGGTCCAAGGAGGTGACATGTTCCTGTTCCAGCCATTTATTAAGAAACTGAGTCAAACATGCCCCAAGTTGAGTGAAAGACTCCTCTGATTTCTTTGAAATTGATCTAAATTTTCTCCTTAGATGCACTGAATTAATCCCAAATCTGGAATACACCATACTTCTATAAGCCTCAAAATCTCTAGCTTGTTCAAGAGGCATCTGTGAACAGATTTCAGATAAAACTCCTCCTATCTGTGACCTTAAAATTATCATCCTCTCATCATCTTTAACCTCAAAGTCCCAACAAGCTCTCTTGAAAGAAATCAGAAAAGAGTCTCCATTCTGATACAGTGGTGCCTCGACTTATGAAGTCCCTAGTTGCAAAAATTTTGAGGTACAAAAAGCTCCGGCCGCAAAATATTGCTTTGACTTGCGGTCGGAGCTTTGAGTTACAGAAAAAAAACTGCAGGGGAGGTGGGGAAGGCACGAGATTTGAACTTTTAGTTGACTGTTGGCCAGCGAAGAGGCTGCTTGACTGCTACCTCACTCACCCCAGCGGTTAGAGAGTGGATAGTACTGGTACTGCCTAGTATTGCCTGGTACTGCCTGGTACTGTACTGTACAGACTGTATTTTTTGGATTATAAGAATTTTTTTTTTTTTGATTTTTGACTTTTTTTAAAAAACAGAGTGACTACCTGTTCTGGGTGAGTACATACACTGTACAGTATTTACTGTACTGTACAGGTTTTTTTGCAGCTTGCTGGGGGTAGGGCTAGGTAGGGGTTATATTTCTGTGCTCTGATGGGTCTTGCAGTGTGGATTTAAAATGTGAAAAGTAGAGTGTAATATTAAATTTAAATTGAATGAGAATATTAGACTGTAATTTTAAAATGTAAAATTTATTTATTTTTATATTCTGTGCCTTCTATGGTTTGTGTACTGTGACCTCTCTCTTGTTTTAAAATGTGTGGGTTTAAAATGTGGCTTCAAAGTCTTTTTTTCTTTGGGGATCTGTTTGTTGTAATAATACAGTGGATCCTCTACTTACGGAATTAATCCGTATTGCAATGGTGGCTGCAGGTCGAAAAGTCTGTAAGTCAAGTCTCCATTGACCTACAATGCATTGAAAATCAATTAATCCGGCCGTTTTTGTACCATTTTGGTTTTTTTTCCTGGTCTGTAAGTCGATTCTCCGGCTGCAAGTCGAACTTAAATTTTGCAGCCAGAGAAGTCTGTAACTTGAAAAGTCTGTAAGATGAGCTGTCTGTATGTCGAGGGTCCACTGTAGTTGCTGGTTATTGATGCAGGCAGGCTGTAAAGTGCAGCTTAGACTGTCTTTTTGTGATGAGGAGTTCTGTGCTGGGATAATGCTTGCTGGATTCTAAGGCTCCTAGGGTTTGTGTATTGTGACCTCTCTTTTGTTTTAAAATGTGTTTTTAGAATATAGCTTCAAAGTCTTTTTTTTTCCTTTGGGGATCTGTTTGCTGTAATAACGGTTGCTGGATGTTGATGCAGGCAGGCATGCTTTAAAATGTTTAAAAAGTTTAAAACTGAGTTTTAAAATGAAGTGTACTGTAGACTCAAAGCTCTCCCCCACCTATTGTCTTATCTCTCCCTCCCTCTATGCTCTCTTTTTGTGATGAGGAGTTCTGTGCTGGAATAATGCTTGCTGGATTCTGTGGCTTTTTTTTAAAGGTGTTCTGTTTAAAAGGTGTTCTTCTGCCCTTTTTTTAAGCTAAAAGGTGCTTGTTTTTAAAGGTGTTCTATTTAAAAGGTGTTCCCTCCCTCCTTTCCTGCCCTTTTTTAAAGCTAAAAGGTGCTTGGTTTTCTTTAAAAGGTTCTTGTTTTTAAAAGTGTTCTGTTTAGAAGGTGTTCCCTCCCCCCTCCTTTCCTGCCCTTTTTTTGACCTAAATTCATCTTAGGTCAAAAGAAGAAAAATTCTCCCCCTAGTGGTAGAGTACGGATTAACCGGCTTTGCATTAGTTCCTATGGGAACTAATGCTTTGGCTTAAGAATGGTGCCTCTACATAAGAACAAAAAACAGCCGGAACGGATTAAATGGTTTTCAATGCATTCCTATGGGAAATGGTGATTCGATTTAGGAAAATTTTGAGATGTGGCCACCGTTTCAATACAGATTAATTTCGTAAGTCAAGGCACCACTGTACTGGGGAAATTTCTTTAGGTTAATTCTTGAGGGATTTACCACACTGGAATTATTATTATTATTTTGAACAGTTAATTTGAATTTCTTCATCTTTATTTGGAATTGCATTCTCCTTTCCCTTTCTCTTTCTTTGATTTTTTTTCTTTCCAATTCTTGCTCAGATTCCCTTTTCCTTTCAAGTTGTCTGTGCTCAAATTCCTTTTCTTTCAGCTTCTCTGATTTTTTCCAATTCTAATAGGTTTTTCAGAACTTGCTCCTCTAATTGTTTTTTCAGAGCTAGCTCCTTCAGTTTAAATTCTTGTTCTAGCTTTTCTTTTTCAAAATCTTGGGAGCTTTGGATATTTTCTCCCTCTGAGGCAATTATTACTGAGCCCTCAGTTTCTTTTTCACTTTGAATTTGATGGTTACCATATCCCTCAGCACCCTGGGGCTCAACGTCCTCCATAACTGACTTTTTACTTCATTTGGGTGGCATTAACAACACAATTCCTTATTAAACTGGACTGGTTCTTTTCCCTCACATGAGCCAAATGGACCTTTCTTTCAGTGGCTTTCCTTATAACTAGTTTGGACTTTTCCAAGCAGCTCTCCTGGGCTATACCCAAGCTCACAACCCTTGCCACAATATTTCCCTGTCTGGGCGATTCTTGTCTCCAGACACAAGAACAACTTTCTGCTTAGCTTTTCTTTACTTTTAGCTTTTATTATCACCTCAGATCTATTCTGACTTAGACTTCTACTCCATCCACTACTGCTCTTTACCCACAGAGCTCCGAATTTTGAGGTAGCCACTTGGTCTTGTAAATCCTGATGTAAATAGTTTTTCTTGAGTATGTATTTTTCCTGTCTTAAGATTCTCCAGATCTGGGTTCAGATGCCCTGAAACTAAGTCTTCCACAAGACTCTAATGTGTAACCTCTTCTTACCACAGATCCTAACCTCTCCTAGCTAGGAATACCAATTCAATTTTTCACTGCATTGTTACTGTGCCACCAATTTGTCACGTTCCTGCCTGTCCCTTGGTTGTTTCACCAAAGGGCACAAGCTACGTGTTGTGTCGCTGCCACCAGGTGATTACATCAACATTATGTATTACGAATAATAGACGTCCAGGAAATGTCTCATTTTAAACAGAACCAAATCGAAGTTGTTTATTTTTACAAGTCAAGCAAACTCCCCTTTGCTTACACAAACATTTAGAAAAGGCCCAATCAAGATCCACAGCTGCTCTCTCGTATAGGAAGGGAACACCTTTCTGGTACTAGAAAGCAGGTCTGGATCTTGATTGGGCCTTTTCATATATGGTAGAATTGTGTGCACATCAACTGCTGGGTGTGTAGAGTGCCTTCTGACACATACTGAATGTGTGGAGGGCTACCTAGGACAGTTTGATACATGAAAAACAGTGACTGTACCATCCTAAGTGACTCCTTAGTCTCCTCATAGATTTTTGCAGTATCTAAACTCCCAAAGGTAGGAAAAATGTGCATTAGAGAAAAAGCCAAGCCCTGAACAGGAACCTTTGTTTTTTTCTACAGTTTAGTAATAATTACCAACTGGGTGTGGCTTGCTTGCTTGCTTGCTTTATTATTATTATTATTATTATTATTATTATTATTATTATTATTATTATTATTATTATTATTATTATTATTATTATTATTATTATTATTATTATTATTATTATTATTTTACCATTTCTTTTGATTCACATTTTTAATTCCATACCTGACGTTTCATTGATATGAATGTATGCAATTTTGTTCTTCAGGGCAAGGGCAGAGGGACATGCAAGGTGACAAAAGAAGAGAGGATCCTAGCGATAAAGCTGGAACATTAGCACCTAGCAGTTCTCTCAGCTGCTATTCAATTAGTGGCTCATAGTGCCCTGCCTTAGGTAAGAAAAGAGAACTGAAATGTTTCACTCCCTTAAACACAGGTTTAAAATGTTCCCATTTTCAAGTGGCACTGGGAGAGATTTAATGGAGCAGGATTTATCATGAAAAAACTAGAGGAAAAACCATAGATATCAAAAGAAAGCCTAGGGAAATTATTTTAATTATTTTTTTCCCAAAGTAAGTGATTTTTTTCAATTATATTATGGCTATTAAGCTATAATATGAGTTTCATTACATTCATTTCTGAGGAATTGTTACGACCTTGCATTAACCTTGGAGTTAGCCCATTATCAGCTGTGTTTTACAGTTCTTCTTTAAAAAGACTGAACTGAGCACAGCACATTTATCAGATCCTGTGCATTTCACAGACTTCATATTTTTATGTATTTTTGTCAAGTTTTATGGAAAAAGACTAAAATATAATTTTATCTTTGGGGGTGCATAAATAATTCTTATTGTTGGAATGCTGACCGATTTTCCTTAAAGAATTCTTTTCAACTGTAACTTTTCTGATTATTTTAAAAACTAATTTTGAAAGTTTATTTTAAAGAATTAAGAGAACCTCACTCTATGTTCTCACAGGCTTTCACAGCCAGGATCCAATGGTTGTTGTCAGTTTTTCGGGCTGTTTGGCTGTGTTTTAGAGGTTTTTCTTCCTAACGTGTCACCAGTCTCTGTGGCCGGTATCTTCAGAAGACAGAACCTAGAATTCTGTCTGTGTTCTGGTGCAGTATGTGGGATTGTTGAGTATTTATAGCTGTGGGATTGGGTGTTTTTTTTTGGTTCTTTTCAGGAGATTGGGTGTTTTCTGTAATCAGGATGCTTTTTGTTATGTGTAGGGTTGCCAGATGTCAGGCAAAAGGAGGACATGTCCTCCTTTTTAGCCTAATGTCCTCCGTCAGGCAGGCAAAGATAAAAACCTTTAAAATGTCAGGCTTTTGTATATTTTATGTTATAATTTTGGATGGGAGGGGGAGAAGTGGAGGGACCCCTTTTCCCCTGGCTTTCCCCGCCCCCACCTGCCCGCCCGCCCCCAGTATTTTGAAATATAATAGCCTCCATTGAATTTATTTTTAATTTTGAACATGACTGTTTCTTGGTAGGTTCACTAAGAAACATTTATTGGCAGCTATTGTAATAAAATTGTATTGATTGTGGGTTTAATCTGGAATGATTCAAATGAAACGTTCAATATGTCCTCCTTTGTCCTCCTTTTTGTCTTTCTGTGTCCTCCTTTTAGTACCCGTGTATCTGGCAACCCTAGTTATGGGTGCTTTGTTGTGATAAGGGGGGGAGATGATCTGTCACTGTGATTGATGGATGTCGTTGTGTGATCATTGCACATAAAAGACTGGCCAACGACACCCATCAATCACAGTGGCCTAACTGGTCTAGCACATGTGGTACAGTGTTTTCTATATCATAACAAACTAGCACGTACAGATAGACGCTATAACCAAATTTAGGTTTTATGCTAATAGTTAGATCTCTTTTTCCTCTGATACTACCAAAGGCTGAATCAAAAATAACCCCTGCTACAGGCCTTTCAATGGACTGCTGGAGATCCCTGACTTTCATTCAGGTTGCTATCTGCAACACAGTGATGTAAATCAGTGGTTCTTAACCTTTGTTACTCGGATGTTTTTGAACTGCAACTCCCAGAAACCCCAGCCAGCACAGTTGGTGGTGAAGGCTTCTGGGATTTGCAGTCCAAAACTCCTGAGTAACCCAAGGTTAAGAACCAGTGATGTAAATCCTTGATTGTGTCATATTTCTGTGCAAGGATGAAGAATGCCAGAATTACTTTTCTTGCCCCATGAAATGTTCAAGTATGTTGTGGCTTGTTCTTCTACTGGTAAGAACAATTTTTTGACACAGATTAAGCAAAATTATGCAATTGTGTAAAACTTTGGCTGCTGTTTTAACATGGGCGTGGCATCCAACCTAGTGCCCCTTTTGCTTGACCTTCAAGCCTCAGAGCACATGAAGGCAAACACTCCTCTTTTCACTGCTGCCACCTGGTGGTCCCTAAATCACCGTTACCTCAGAAAGATTCAGGTCCACTCTTCAAGTTCTTTTAAATAAAACTTTGGTTTACTGATTACAGAAATTGTTTCATAAATATCTTCAGTAGCAAATCACACCACAGAATTTCCCAAACCACACACTCTGATATTTTCTCTGACTTTTCTCTCCTGGCTGACTCCTACATTTCTCTACTCTACAGACTGACTCAGGCTCCGCCTCTTATAGCCTCTTATAGCATTAATATGCATTAATATGCATGAACCATCATTACATAACAAACGTAAACCATTACAATGGGCTTTCAGGAAGCAGTAGTGGATGGGTAGCTTGTGTCTTTCTAATGAATCCAGCAGAATGTGCGTGCTGTGTGTTTATGTGTTGTTTCTCATAGGGGAAGACACTGTGTAAAAAACAGTCTATGTAAATTATTGAGACCTCACTCCTTGACTTACTCTTGCCTGGAGGACAATGCTTCCCAGCCTTGGGTCTCCAAATATTCTTGGACTAAAATCTCAGAAGCCTTCACCACTAGCTATTCTGGCCAAGATTTCCGGGGGTTTAGTCCAGGAACATCCAGGGACCAAAGGCTGGGGACCACTGATCTTGGATGAAAGAGCAATGTGTCAGTGGCAATGTAACCATGGACAACCCAAGTCATCTTGGAAAAGCCTGGACTATAATCTCGCAAGGCATTGCACCAGCTTAATCTTATTTTGATATTAAAGGTTGTCACCTGAAAGCAGCATAACAAACAACTTTGGCATGGGGGACCACTCATAAAAAGGGAAGATGCTGGGATTATTGAATAAAAGATAAAAGGAACTTTTTTAATGACCTTCTTATAGAGATTCTTATAGGGAAAAATAAATAGAATGATAAATTCAAGGAAAATGCATTTAGCCACAGTATATTCAGAATGATGGAAATGTAATTTCTACAGTAGGCTGGGACTTCATTAGACCTCCCTGGAATTCTGTTTGACAGTCAATCAAGGCACATATTCCTTTTTTTAAAAATCATTCATTTTTTAAAATTGTAATTGTTTGTAATTCCACTGCCAGACATAAATTCCCATCAATTAATGTTCTACCGTATGCAAAGTGGGATGTATGAAGAAACAGAACGATAGATGTTAAATATTCAAACAATCTGTTCTGAATGCATGAAGGACAACTTTTTAAATGTACTTTCAATCCATCAAACAACTCTGTGTATCCAATCTTGTTGCACAGAAGTCTACAGTGTCAGCTACTATAGGGGATGTTATACTAAGACACAGTTGGGATGTGATCATCAAGCTTCATTTTGGAATCATGAAAATGAATTATGTTTGTAAACATGTTTTGCATCTTACAAGAGGCCTTAGAAAAAGCTGTAATAAAAGCATGTTTACATGTTTAAAAAACATTGAAGAAGACAAATACATTAAAGCGGTCTATCTTGGTGAATAGGTTTTTAATACGTAAAACAGTGATGTTCTATGAGGAACAGGATTCTGGACTGTTAATCTACTGTGGCAGATAGTGTCCTGACAAACAGCTCATCATAAATATGAAAGGACTGATGGTAAGAAGGCCAGAAGGCCTGGGATCAACCACATATTATCTCCCCCTCCCCATCCTAATATCCATGTATTCGATTAGATTTTTAGTTTCTATGAAGTGCTTTCTGTACGCTTTCTTTCATTGGGCATTAAAAATTAGAGATAAAGAATAATTAGAGAGGAAAATGGTCATAAATTGATAGCAGCAAACTGAGCACACACACAAATTGCAGACCCCTTAGCATCATGGCTGAAACATCTGGCACAGGTAGTCCATCAGCAGAGCTAAAAGCATATTTATTAATTTATTAATTTATATTTGCAATGAATAATGTGATTTGGGATGTGATTGTGTTTGAAAAATCAAACTGTGAAGAAATTCTGACCTTAAGTCCTGAAGACCAATCAGAAAACAGAGCCTGCTGTGACATGTTGGCACCATCAGTTCTTCAGAGTTTTCTTCTCATACAACCTGTCTATAACATCCATTTCAGCCCTCCAGCTTCCCCACAACACTGTAATTTTTTTTAAAAAATCCTTAAAAATCCTTCCTCTGCTTCCTGTGATAAATTATTACCCTATCTACATTATGTGAAACTGGAATCATTATCTTAGATCCTTATAGACTCCAAATGGCACCATCTGAACTCTGACAAATCCAAACTGATTCTTGTCATTAGACCTACTGCTGTTATTTATTGGTTTTATTCAGTGCATTTGAAACTCCGTTTGGTTCCAAGGTGCTCAAGGCAGCAAACATAGAATCATACAATCACAGAATAATGGAGTTGGAAGGGGTCTACAAGGCCAACTCTCTGCTCGATGCAGGAATACAAATCAAAGCAGATCTGACAGATGGTTGTCTAAGTTTCACTTGAGTGCCTTCAGTGTTGGAGCACTCACCACCTCTTGAGATAATTGGATAATTGCCATACTGCTCTAATAGTTAGGAAGCTTTTCGTGATATTCAACAAAAATCTGCCTTCCTGTATCTTGAGCCCATTGTTGTGTATCCTGCACTCTGGGCTGATCAAGAAGATATCTTGCCCCTACTTTGTAGTACAGCCTTTCAAGCATTTAAAAAGTGTGTATCCTATCACCCCTCAGTCTTCTTTTCTCAAGGCTAAACATGCCCAGTTCTTTCAGTCTTTCCAAACATGGTCAGTTCTTTCAGTCTTTTTAGATCTGGCAACCACATTTTTATACGCACAGCTACCATGGGAGAAAGGTTAGACTGAATAGGAATTTGAATTTGAATCTCCAGTGGTTAGTCTCATACTATAGTTCTGGTACCTATAAATCCTCTCATGTGCTAGAGGCTGAAATCCGGTAGTAAGTCACAACTAGAGCAGGTCCCATTGAATCAGTGGAACTGACACCAAATTCTCATTGATACTCTAGTTGTGACTTCCAACTGGATTTCAACCATAGAATCTAAGGACAAAAAGTGAGTCTAAGCAGTAAAGCTGTTGTCTCTGGAGCCCTCTGTAGAGGCACCAGAATCTGAGTGAGGGAACACATGTGACCTTCCCCTCAAAAAGTCTATGTTCCCTTTTCTCATAGAAGACAATACTCGGGGAAGTATTTTGATGCTTTAAGGAAATAGTGTTTACAGACCCACACTTTAATTTCATCATTTTTTAAAATAGGCATGCTTTAATTTTTTTAAAAAAATCACTAGTGATTTAATATTATAGCTAGTTTAATGACATTTTAAGAATTATATTTATTTATTTATTTATTTATTTATTTATTTATTTATTTATTTATTTATTTTATTTATATCCCGCCTATCTAGTCGCGAGGACTACTCTAGGCGGCTTACAACAACGTTAAAATATAATAAGAATAAACAACCAATACAAAAACAGGTAAAAGAAAAAAGACGATAAAGAGATAAGAGAATCAAAAAGTAGTTTTATGAGAAGGCCTGCCGAAACATCCAGGTCTTTAATAGATTCTTGAAAGTGCCCAGCGAGGGAGCTCCGCGAATGTCAGGAGGTAAGTTATTCCACAGGTGAGGAGCCACCGCCGAGAAGGCCCTATTTCTTGTTTTCTCTTTCCGGGCCTCCCTCGGGGTTAGGCTCCTCAGCCTCACCTCCTGGCTCGCCCGTGTGATCCGGGTAGAACTTGGTGGGAGTAGGCGTTCCGCCAGGTATCGAGGCCCTAAACCGTTTAGGGCTTTATACGTAAGCATTAGCACTTTGAAGTCGATGCGGAACCTGATGGGCAGCCAATGCAATGCGGCCAGAGTGGGCGAAATATGTTGGAATTTTTTTCACTCCACTAAGTAATCTGGCCGCCGCATTCTGCACCACCTGTAATTTCCGCAGCAGCCTCAAAGGAAGCCCCACGTAGAGCGCATTACAGTGGTCTAATCTTGAGATTACGAGCGCGTGTACTAAGGTGGTGAGCGCCCCCACTTCCAGGTAGGGCCGCAGCTGGGCTATCCGCCTAAGGTGAAAAAAGGCGGTGCGGACCACCGATGCCACCTGTGACTCCATGGAGAGCACCGGGTCCAGATGGATCCCCAAGCTGCGTACCCCATCCCTAGCAGGGAGAGTCACCCCCCCAAAAGAGAGGGAGTTACCCAAATCCCCGACTGTGGGGGGGCCCACCCTCAGCACTTCCGTCTTGTCCGGGTTCAGCCTGAGCCCGTTCTCCTGCATCCATTCCAGTATAGTCCCCAGGCAGCGCTGGAGGCACAGGACGGCTTCTCCTGCGGTTGGCAAAAAGGAGATGTAGAGCTGCGTGTCGTCCGCATACTGGTGGCACGAAGCTCCACACCCCCTGATGACCCCACCCAGCGGCCTCATATATATGTTAAATAGCATTGGGGAGATAATCGACCCCTGTGGAACCCCACAATTGAGGCTCCACGGGGCCGAGACCCTCTCCCCAAGCTGGACTCTCTGGGGACGGTCCTCCAAGAAGGAACGGAGCCAGGACAATGCCAGGCCACCTATTCCCAACTCGGAGAGCCTCCCCAGGAGGATACCGTGGTCAATGGTATCAAAGGCCGCTGAGATGTCGAGGAGGACCAACAGGGACACTTTACCCCTGTCGGCCTCCCTCAGTAGGTCATCACACAGGGCGACCAAAGCCGTTTCTGTGCCGTGGCGCGGCCTGAAGCCCGACTGGAATGGATCCAGGGCATCTGTTTCTTCCAAGAGCGCCTGAAGCTGGTCGGCCACCACCCTCTCGACTACCTTGCTAAGGAAGGAAACATTGGCGACGGGCCTGTAGTTGCCAATTTCGTCCGCCGCCAAACTAGGTTTCTTCCTAATGGGCCTAATGAGTGTGTCCTTCAGGGCAGATGGAAATCTGCCCTCAAGGAGAGACCCATTTATAATAGCCGTGGCCCACTCCGTTGTTAACGGCCTGGCCGCTTTGATTAGCCAGGCCGGGCAAGGGTCCAAAGAGGAGGTGGTGGCACGACAGCGATCAAGCGCCCTGGAGACAGTATCAGGCGTAACAGGCTGAAAGGTGTCCAAAATCACCGGGCAAGACGGAGCGCTGGACATCTCAGCTCGACTCACTGTACTCAAAAAAGGAGAGAGGTCCCGGCGGATGGCCTCCACTTTTGATTTAAAAAATGCTGCAAATTGGTCCGGCGAAAAACTAGGGGGAGGCCCATCACCCGGACCAACTCCGGAAAGGTCGCATACTATACGGAATAACTCCGCCTGCTGGTTGGACGCCTCGCTTATCCGGTTAGCGAGGTATGATCTACTAGCAGCCTTTACCTTAGCAAGATAAAGGTTAGTAGCGACCCTGACAGCTATCCTATTGAAATCTGTCGGGGCCCTTCTCCACCTGCGCTCTAGCCGTCTCCTGACCCGCTTCCTCGCCCGGAGGTCCCGGTTAAACCAGGGTGCCGGGCGGTCTCTGCGCCGGAGAGGGCGTTTAGGTGCGATCATGTCAGCAGCCCTAGTCGCGGCAGCAAACCAGCCATCCACCAGAGCCTCGACAGGAGCGCCAGCCAGGTCAGCCGTAACACCTCTCATGGCATCCTGGAATCCAACAGGATCCAGTAGCCTTCGAGGGCAGACCATAACAATAGATCCCTGCTCCCTGCAGGGGGGGAGAGCCATTTTAATGGTACACTTTATTAGGTGGTGATCCGACCATGACAAGGGTACCGACTCAAGGTCAGTCACCATCGGACCACTCTCGCTCCCATTGGTAGAAAAAACCAGGTCGAGTGTATGACCCCCCACGTGAGTGGGGCCTTTGACATGTTGGGACATGTTCAAGAAGGCCATGGTCTCCAAGAACTCAAGAGCTGGACCAGATGTCTCCGCCCCCGCGCGCACGTTGAAGTCCCCCAGCACCAATAGGTTCGGGGAACCCAACAGTGTCGCGGAGACGAAGTCCACCAGCTCCGGTAGGGAGGTGGCTGGGTCGCGGGGAGCACGGTAGCCCAGCAAGATCCCAATACCGTCCCTGGCCCCGACAGACACGTGGAGGGCCTCAAGACCCGGCTTTATCACCGAGGAGCGCCTAGTGACCTCCAAGCTGGACTTATGGACAATGGCTACTCCCCCCCCGACCCTCCAGTCTGCCCTGGTGTTGGACAGCATAACCGGGCGGACAGATGAGAGCTAGAGGGGGACCCCCCTCTCCGCCGATCCAAGTTTCGGTTATGCAAGCCAGGTCTGTATCCTCCTCCAGAATAAGGTCTTGAATTACCTGGGCCTTATTGGATACAGACCTGGCATTCAACAACACCAGGCGTAGAGTGGAAGGTAGGCTGGTCTGGCTACCTCGATACTGGAGGCTGGTCTCCGTCTCAGAACAAGGAACAGCCTTTAAACATCTGTCCCTAGTTCTTCTAACACGAGCAGGGACGGAGCCAACGCCATATCTCCCCCTACCCGTAATCACAGAAATATTCTGGGGCCCCTCGCTGGGAAGGCAGGCCTTCCAAACCATATCAAAAAAAAAAAAAAAAAAAAAAGACAGATAAGTGCAAACAATCAAGTTAACCCAAAATAAATTACATATACAATTATAAAATATACAAAAGTAATCTAACAGAAAACAAAAAATATTGACAATATCAATTAAACAACATTTAGCATTTAAAAAAAAAAAAAAAAAAAAGGACACAATATGACTACAAAATTCCCCCAAAGGTTATCCCCCACATATAGCCGAAAGTTGTTTTTCTCTGACAGTTGATTTTGACCCTTTAGATAGTACTGGAGTCAATGGCGTTTCGTTAACACGGCCGGAGTCCCAGATCACAATAACGGGCTCAGAGGTCTCAGTATGGACACAGGGCAGGGTCACAAGCGCTAGTAAGCAAGCTGGAAAAAGCTTGGACCCTGCCATTTCCCCCCTTAAGGATCCAATTGGGGGGAGATCAAGTGGCAGCAAGCAGGCTGAGGCAGAGAAGCAGGCGAGGGAAGAAGGAGCTGGGGGGGGAATCTCCAACATGGCGCCGGCGTTCCCACGCTCCGGTGACCTCCCAGCTCCCGCTGATGCTGCAGGATCCTGGACCCTCTCAGCTACCCCCAAGTCCAGCAGTCCGTCCAGGCGCGTCCCCAAGGTCCCCAGTCTGCAAGAGATGCCCCGTTCCTCCGCCAACTCCACCAGGCAAGGCACCTCCCAGGCAAACAAGGGTCCCCCAAGCGCCTTCAGGCAGCCGCTCACCACCGCTCCGCAGGCGAACCCGGCGTCCTACGCTCCGCGCTCGCTGGTAACAGCGTCCATCCACCACGCCAAAGCTCCGTGGCAAGATCTCCCCGACGCGTCCAGCGACCAGCGCGGCGAGGCTCGTCTCCAAGGAGGGGGCAGGGCGTCCGTCACCAGCCCATAGATCTTTTCCCCCTCCGACAATCGCCTCCACACAGACCGTCGTCCGCCGCTTTCCCAAGCCTCCGAGCCCAGCAGGGAACCGGAGGAGCCCTCTCCCTACTCCAGCTCCAACTCCGATCCCCGCTGCGAGCTCCCGGCCAGAAACGCAGGCTCCTGCTTCACATCAGCAGGGTATGTGGGGGAGAGCAGGGGGGGAGTAAATAAAATAAAGTAAAATAAAATAAAATAAGTAAATAAAAAATAAATAATAGAAATGAGAGAGTGAGAGAGAGTGAAAGAGTGTTAGGAGAAAAAGAAAAAAAAAAGAAGAAACCAAGAGGCAAACCGAGGCGGACCAAGGCAGCGGAGAAACGCGGCGAGGAGAAACGCGCTACCCGTCCGCCATCGGCGCCATCTTTTCATGTGCTAGAGGCTGAAATCCGGTAGTAAGTCACAACTAGAGCAGGTCCCATTGAATCAGTGGAACTGACACCAAATTCTCATTGATACTCTAGTTGTGACTTCCAACTGGATTTCAACCATAGAATCTAAGGACAAAAAGTGAGTCTAAGCAGTAAAGCTGTTGTCTCTGGAGCCCTCTGTAGAGGCACCAGAATCTGAGTGAGGGAACACATGTGACCTTCCCCTCAAAAAGTCTATGTTCCCTTTTCTCATAGAAGACAATACTCGGGGAAGTATTTTGATGCTTTAAGGAAATAGTGTTTACAGACCCACACTTTAATTTCATCATTTTTTAAAATAGGCATGCTTTAATTTTTTTAAAAAAATCACTAGTGATTTAATATTATAGCTAGTTTAATGACATTTTAAGAATTATAACCTTCTGCATGCATTTATTAGTATTTGCTTTTATCTGTATTTCTTTTAATTGCAACATATATTGACTCCAAGTTCTAGGGAAAATGCAGGATATCAATCATTAAAAAAAGACAGTGACATTTTAAAAATCAAAGCAAAATCAAAGCTAATGGTCATATGGATTAGTGTTAGTCCACCTCATACAGTTCCTAAAAAAGAGATGCTGGGCCTAAATGTAGGAAACTTGATGAAAGTTTAGGATAAGACTGGCTATGTAGATTTAAAAAGGAGTATTATGGTGAGGATTATAGAGAAAACGTTGGTTCAACTCCCCCTCCCCCTTGTATATTTGACTGGCTCTAGCGCTAACTCAGTTAGTATCCAAGTGAGTTTATGGTGAAGTTGATGTCAATCCCATATGTAAGCCGTAACTGAGCACAGCAGTACCTTATCCATCAAGGGACTGCTCATACTTTATTTCAGTGGCATAGCATTTGAACGAGTGAATCCTATCAAACACAATTAATCTTGGACTGGTAAAAATATTTGAATAGACACCTAGTGTGAGCCAGATTACAAATAGCTGTGTGGACTCATTTTATGCATATTCAGATATGCAGAGTATTCTGTTTTAGTATATCAGACTGGAAGTGAACTTGATTTTCTTTTTGTCTGATCAGTGCCCAACAGTTCTATAGCTAAGGAACCGTATTCTTCTCTTTCCTACACTTAAACAAGCTCATGGAAAGCAGGACAGCTGCAATTTGTGAAACTAGAGATACAGAGGTAGTTGTAAATTATGTTGCTACTCGCCTATGTTCCATTAAAGTTTTTTATTGCCTCAGTACCTTATTTCACATTCTGCATTGCAGAAATCATCAGATTTTATAGATATAAACTTGAGTTTAGTGACAATTTTTACTGCTGAATTTGTTTTACTGTTATTTGGTGGTAAATCTGAGCATATTTAATTATTCAAACTCTATGGGAGATCATAAAAAACTCATGTTCAAATACTCATCTTATTTAATCTACAATTTCTGGGATTTATGATTCAGAATCTTGACAGAAACCAGTATAATGGTTTTTGCAATACAATTGTTCATTGAATTGTGCATGTTTCTCCAAATAGCTAAGCTGAATTTAATACAAGCAATCAGAATAAAAGGATTCATGAATGCAAATTATCAAACATTTATTTAAACAGTCTCCATTTTTAGATCATAGGTTTCATTCAATTTCAGCAGAAAGACTGATTTGTTGCATAGAAAAATTTGTCACTGGGCTGACAACTGTTATTTGAAGTGCCACTTGCATTGTGGGAGATGGTGACATTGTGGCCCACATTAATTCATACCATACATTAACCAAAAATATAAATAAATCTAGAGGCACTAATGGGAATGCTTGTGAAGGCAGCAAAATTATGGGTCACAGATTGCTGCTAAATACAAGGGGATGAGTTTTGCAGTTCTGTGGTTCTCTTTTTTTTAGTACTAACAGGTAGAAGAACAGTTCTGAAGCAATGGACATTGTTGTGAAAGGGGAAAACTACATAAATAATGCACCAAATCCTGACACTACTTTCTTGTGGTTCAGTCAAGCTGTGCACTTTGCATCTCTAGCAACATTCTAAACTAGCCAGCATTGAGCAGCAAGCCTGTTGTTGATACAGATGCTATAAATCTATCTAATAAATGTCTTTGAATGCATCTCTTCAATTCGACTCTCTGGATATGTATAGATACAAACAGGCCAGCTCTAATTTCTAGTGGCCATGAGCCAAGACTGTAGTATAAAGGGATTAAAATATGAGGTTGTTAAGATCTCTCACTTAAGAGTAACAGGTGCCAAGGGGGTAGAGAAGTTTTCCAGCACACAAAGCCGTCATGGCTATTTTTTGGTCATGTCCATTTATTCATAACAGAAATGATGACAAATAATCATAGGCACCCAGTTTAAAAGGCCCTGTTTTCATTAATGAAGCATTTATGAAACAACCATTTCTATATATGCTTCTCTACGCCCACTATCATCGAATTACCATTTTCTTTACATGAGTCAGCTCTTGATGAGTCAGCTTGCCTGGTTTATGAATTTGAACTTTTGTGAACTGCAGTCCATTTCTTCAACACATTGAATACAGTATTTAGGCCACATTTTTATATATACAATGTACATGGTTGTATATACACAATGTATATAGATAATATTTGACTGTACAGAAGTGAAAACTCTCTCTCTCTCTCTCTCTCTCTCTCTCTCTCTCACATACACACACACATACCTAGTTACACTGGCATAACAGAAAAGGTGTAAGTTTTGTAGGTGCATTGACCTAATTAAGAAATCACTTAGACATTATCTGTTGCATACTGAATTCTCTGACAGCATGTGACTGTTAATGCATACAGTGAATTATTAACTTAGGGCTATCTACCTCCAAAAGATACAGTTTGCGTAGCTACACAAGTGGATTTTGGCCATTGTGTACTAAGTAGAAGGCCCAGTCCCCACTTAACCCTCTCCAGTGGTACCTTGCAAGACGATGACCCCGCAAAAATGACAAATCCGCATGATGACGAGGTTTTGCGAACTCCATTGCGCTTTGCAAAACAGTGTTTCCTATGGGGGAATTTCGCTATACAACGTTTCAGTCCGTGCTTCGGAAGATGCTTTCATTTCGGGACCGATGCTTAGCAAGAGGACGATTCTAACAGCTGATTGGTGGCTCCGCAAAATGGCTTCCCTAGGATGTTTTCGGCACCAATGCTTCGGAAGACAGCAATTTAAAATGGCTTCCCTATGGGCGATCTTCGCATAATGATGACTATTTTCCCCACTGGAATGCATTAAATGGGTTTCAATGCATTCCAATGGGGAAACGCTTTTCACAAGTCGATGATTTCGCTAAACAGAGATTTCAATGGAACGCATTATCATCGTCTTGCGGGGCACCACTGTAATGGCATTCCAGAATATAATGCCCTATATAATTCTGCTGTGGTTGAACATCAATGGCACTGTGGAGCAAGTCAGGAGAAGATATACAGGAAGCTTGCTATTCTCAGTGTTGCCGCTGATGCCAACACCACCAACACTACCATCACCACTAGCCAATGGAAGAGGATTTGGGACTTCTTCTTCTTCTTCTTCTTCTTCTTCTTCTTCTTCTTCTTCGTCTTCGTCTTCGTCTTCTCTTTTTCAAGATCTTGTTACTTGCATTTGAATTGTATGTTCTGGTAATATATTTTCAGTCTTTTTCTTTATTGTGTATGACACCATAGCCATTAGAACCAAGGGATGACCAAGGTTCTAGCTGATTGAAGCAGAATTTTTTAAAAAATATTTGGCTCAAATCAGATGCAGTGAGGACTGAGCTGTAGCACTTACAATAAACCATGACATTTAAAAAGGGCAAGTCTAGAAGAAGAGAAAGCTGAGACACCAGTGGATCTACTGTGAGTAAGCCAAGCAAGAGTAATTAGAATTTAAGAGGTTAGGTCTACAGGAACAACAGCACGTGTGACAGCTAGAAGTAGCTGGATGCCAGCAGTTTCTTAAGAAGCCATTTTGACCACAACAGTAGGTATATAAATCTTCACTTGACCTTGCATGAAGAAGGAAGAAACCATGAAAAAAATTCTCCTGGCACAAACCACAGTAGTAGGGTGGGATTTTGGGTGGCTGGGTTTGGACAAAATTTGCATGTTTGCTAATGGATGTGTGTACATTTCCGTAAAATGTATAGTATTGGGAAATGAAATAAATATTGTCTTATTGCATGAAGAACTGTCAATAATATTGGATGGGCAGTTTGTGTCTTTCAGAGAAATCAACCTGTCCTGTGGTGTGTGCTCTGTGTGAAAAGCAAAAGAGTTTTATGAATATCTTATGCAACTTGTGAAAATGTCTTTCCCCTGTATAAACCTCAGTTTTATTGTGCCGCTCAGAATCAAAATCGTCCTTGAAGGAGTTGGTTAATTCTGTCTCTTTGCACTGGGGCAGTGAGAGAAAGTTGTCTCACAATGCCAAGAAAACTAGAATCTCGGCAATGGTGAGATTTCTTCTTCATATCCCTTGCTCAGCAGTAGGAAAAGCAGAAAATGTAGTGAGATGGTCTCACTGGTGTCTGTTGTAAAGGGACACTGAGCTAGTTGGTTACTAAGGATGGATGAGAAATTAGTTTGGTTTATTTTTTTCAGTAAACAAATATTTCAAAAATTCATAAATATCTCCTTACATTTGGTGGAAGATACTGAAACTTTCAAATGTTGGAAAAAGCGAAAGTGGTGGCTTTGCCATACAAACAGTTCGCTGGCTTTTAATCTTTTTGTATTCAGTCATCTTTGTGGTGCTGAACTAGAGCTGCTATTTATTCTTATTCTTACAGGGCCATGTTCTTTTACAGCTTCAGGATACACCATGGCCTTTCCATGATGGAAATAGCTGTACATATTGGCTGAAATCCTGTTTCTTAGCATATTAAATTGCAATTAGAGCAGATGTTATGGAGGAGCTGACTCACCAAATCCCCACGAATTCAGTGGGCCTATTCTAGATGTGAGCAACTATGCTAAGCAACAGGATTTGAATCTGGCGAATGCAGATAAATAAGAATTTAATCCATTTTAAAATAATTTCTCACAGAATCTTTCATATGTTTTCAAGAATCCTTAGGAAAAGATATGAGATTAAAGCAAAAACAAATGTGGGATAATGTGAAATTGATCAATATGTCCAGCTGAAGGTCCATCAGATGTGGAGGGGGAGGTATCTTATTGAAAGCAATGGGCAAAATCCTGTTGGCATAAAGTTATGTTGGGGAGCTGGATGACCTCATCATCCAGCATGGGTAGTCTTTCATTGAAATGAACTTTAGGTTTTTTTATATCCCCCTTTCAGGGGCTCCCTTTTGCCCTGGGATAGATTTTAGGAGCCTTGGGACAGTGAAGAGAAGCCTCTAGTAGTCAAAAACTGATGCTAGATCACTGCTGCTAGAATCGGGACTGCAAGCAGCCATTTTCGACTACTAAAGGCTTCCCACCCCCATCCATGGTTCCCAAAGGCTTCCCCGGGGCCAAAGGAAGCCTTGGGGCTTCACTGAACACTGAGCCTGAAACAGGGGAATCAAAAGCTTTGAGTTCATTTAAATTAGTGCTAGTGGCACCTGGCTCCATGGTGCAACTTTACACCAATATGATTTTGGCCACTGTCCTAGCTGCCCAAAGGCAGTATGATGTAAGAATTTTGGTCTCTAAGAGTGGGAGAATTTTAAGAAGGGGCAAGATCTCACAGCTACTCATCCTTATCCTTCACAATGAAGTAGATTTGCAGTCTAAACAAATGAATAAAAATGCAGCAGAGGACACAACTCTGCATTTGTCGCTCCTTTCCCCAGACTTCATTAGCGCTATCTGTTTGACAAACAGCCTCAGGGGCTGACCCCAGATTTTCTCAACAATCTTTCTCATTTCTCGGTGTGACAGATTACTTTGCTGCTGATCGACTGATTGATTAATTAATTTGATCATTTGTCTCTCTCACTCTATGACTAATGTATTAAATAGCAAGACTGACTCACTAAACGATACACGTTGCCCCATTTTTTCCTTGCCATCATGATTAATTAAAGAATTGTTTAATTATTTCTCATCTTTTGCAATTTGTTCATTTCATAGTTCAACAGACAATTCCTATTTGTTCTATTGTGCTTATTCAGTTCTTATTTTGGAGGAAATCTACATTTTTATAAGACTCCCAATTTAATGCAACTTGCTTCAGTGACTGATATTCTTCCTTAGGCAAGATTCAGTGAAAATTATCTTCACACAAGACTTGCTGAAAGAAAGGCAGACGTGTATCACAGTGAATGTGTTCTTGTAGCTCTCCCTTACTCTACCTTGAATGTGACTAGAGACAAAAAGTTCCTACCATCAAAGTTTGCAGCTACCAAGAGATAGGCAGGTTGGTCTTTTTCTTGGCTGTGCAATTTTCACATATTTTTACTGTAGACAAGGACAATTTCATTTCATTTTTAAAAATAAGGTATTTCTTTAAAAAAAGCCACAATAGAGAAAAGTTGAGAGTAACTACAATGAACATGATAGAAACTGAAACCAATTTACTTAAACCCAGGCCTTTGGCTGCTTCACTCTCAAAATCTGGATTTTAATCCCCATGTTTTCAGCCATTTCAGTGCTGAATTCAGGCTGCCACATCTTATTTTCTGATGGCCTCCCTTTTTATGACTCTCATAGAGCTGGCAGGTCCAACATGGTATCTTCTAAGATGGGAATAGCTATCCCTGTTTAATTTAGACAGCGCAGAAAGGTTAAATTTTCATTAGATCATTTTTAAAAGAATGTATGAAATTTAGTAATCAGAAATTCAGGATAGACGGAACTTGAAGTTTTAACAATCCAAATGCAGGAGAAAGTGAAACAGGCACATTTCCCCCATGCCTTATTTTTATCCACAGTTTCCTTCTGCATGAATCTGAAAGTTTGAAAAATATCATCTCTCTCTCTCTCTCTCTGTCTCTCTTGTTCTCAAATGCCTGTTTAAATTTGGACTGTCTTTCACAATGTGGATTTAAATATATATTCTGATAAATTTAAACTGCTCAAAATGACCTTGCCACTTTTGGAGCAAGTACTAAACCTGCTAGCAGCCCACGTCTAACTATACGTCAGCCCAGGAGGTGCAAATCAGAATATAATCATCTTAGAATAATCATCTTAGAATTGCAGAGAGGGAAGGGACCCTATGGATCACGTCATATAGGAATTCACTGAGACTGAACATCTTAAACTTCCCAATAGCTAGCTACAGCAATTGCCACATTTCCAGCTCACTTTCTGACCGTCTCGTTCTTATTTTAAACCTCTTTTATTTCTCTGCATTATTTCCCCTCTCTCATGAACAGTTCAGTACCCTGAATACCCAGAGTTCTTGGAATTGAAGGAGATAGCAAGTGATTTTCCTCGTTGCTCCAAGCACAGAGGCACAAGGGAGGAATCAGAGGAGATATCATGGTGCACCATGTGTACTCTTCCAGACTCAGTACCAGTTGTTTCTTGAAGCTGCAGGCCAAAGTGAAAGATGTACATGTTGCTGCTTAGGTACCCTTTTTGGTGTTCTGGATGAGCCTTCTCTCTCAGCTTATTTTACTAAATTCTAGTGGAATATTATTACATTAGGATTGAGTGTGTTAGTAATTGCGGAAAGATGATCGTTGCATGGACTTTGATTGGACAGTCATAATTAGAGATGGGGGTATTCGTATACAAATACAAATATCTCCGCATAGCTGGACTTAATGAGGGTCTGGCCGCGGGAGCCAGACTGTCCAGTCACGCGTCTTGCAATGGTGGCAGCCCAACTCATCCTTCCATTCATGTGCAGAGCACTGCTTTCTTCCCACTTGGCTGGCCCCCTCCATGCAGGAGGAGGGAGGACGAATGGCTGTGAATGGCCAGCCAAGCGGGAAGAGAGTGGCGCTCCGAGCATGATTGGAAGGATGACCAGGACTGCCATCATTGCAGGATGTGTGAATAGACCCTAGTTAAGTCCGGCTGCACGGGGATATTTGTATTTGTATATGAATACCCCCCATCTCTAGTCATAATCACACAATTAGGGCATCTTCTCCCTTTCTGCCATTCCCCTCTTCATTCCTATTTTGCTGCTGTTGTTGTTACATGTCATCAAATTGCCCTGATTTATGACAAACCCATGAATGAGTGATCTCCAGAATGTCCTGTCCTTAGCTCTGCTCAGCTCTTACAAACTCCATTATGTGGCTTCTTTTAGGAAGTCTATCTATCTTGTATTTGGTCTTCCTCTTTTCCTGCTGCCTTCAACATTTCCCAGCTTATCTTTTCCAGAGAATCCTGCCTTCACATAATGTGATGAAAACAGGACAGCCTCAGTTTCAACATTTTTGCTTCCAGAGATAGTTCAGACTTGATTTGATCTAGGACCCGCTTGTTTGTCTCTCTGGCAGTCCAGGGTATCTTCAAGGCTCTCCTACAGCACCACATTTGAAATGAATCAATTTATTTTCTGTCAGCTTTGCTCACTATTTGGCCTTCACACCTGTACACGGTGACTGGGAATAGGATTTTTGTCTCCAGTGACACATTGTACTACCATGGTGCGAATACCAACCGTTACCTACTGTCCTTAGTGTCACAGGAAGCAGCAGTTCTTTTATTAACCTTCTTAATCCATTTGGCTTTCCTCCTCACCCTGCAGTTGTTTCGTCAGCAGCGGCCTCCTCCTCCTCTAGTTTTGATGGAGAGATGCATTTCCATTCAATCTATGCTGGCTTTAATGCCACAGGGTGTGTAGAGAAGCCTTTCTCTCCCAGACTCCACCATCTGTAGGCCCTTCTTCCTTTCCCTTTGGTCTCTTTGCTTCTTCTTTAGTTATTTTGTCAAGTTTGTTACTCAGACTAACACAATTTATCTTAGATCAATGTACAAGCTCAGTGGGATTCTGTCTCCTGTGTCTCCGAAATGGATAGCACTGCATGGCTCCTCCCGATAATAGCTGTTTGTGTCTCTCACTCATTCAAGGTAATAGATTTTTTTGACAGAGAACTGGAAATAGACAGATAAAGTCATGGGGTCCAGACAGAAAGGATTAGAAAGTCTCTTAAGGGGCACAGGGTGGATCAGTCCCTATATTCAGGTACAGAGTAGGTTGGGGGACTTCCACACATGTTACAAAAACTATGCACCAGATTCAGGCTGATCCCAAAATTCCAAACCAAATTAGCCTGATTCATATCAATTCGTACGAGGAACTGAGAAAACCAGAATGGCCAGGTTGAGTTCTGCAGAGAAGTGAAGCAAATATACAAATGAACCAAAATCCAAAATGTAATTCGCATGTGTTGGGGAAGAAATTGCTTCAGCCCGCTAGGCTTTTTTGAAAGCCAAATTTAAGAGTACACAATTCCTTCAAACAAGCTATCTGAAATTCGGCATATTTACTCTCTTTTTAAGGTCTAGCATGTGTCCAGGCTTGGAAGTAACAGATAAGTAGCAGAGCTACCTATAAAGAGTTTTTGTTTGAATAACACAGTGTAATTAAGTTATATTTTAAAAGTAGTATAGTGAGTAAGAATGGTATTTTAATATAATGAGCAAGATTTCATTTTTACTTTCAAAAAGTAGATAAGGGTTATGATCAGTGCCCCCCACCCCACCCCTGGGACTTCTGGAACTGCTGGAACAATATTTTGTTAAAGTATGCAAAGGAAGGTTGGGTGCAGACAGAGCTCACCCAATGACAATTGTTTAGGGATGGCTTATACTGCTGGACATTGAGGTTTCCGGAACTTCCAAGTCCTTCCTGTCAGCATCAGAGGTGCTCTTTCTGGCACATTCTCCTCATTGGGTCATGGTGGGACCTTTGACCAATCTTTTTTGCAAGTTTTATGTCATTGACATTTTTCTTGCTATTTGTGTTATATTCTGTACTTCCGTAAGGATTTTCATGGTGCAATAGCAGAAAAAGCTCTTAGAGTATTTCTCTGATTGCCATTTGCTATGACAGCTTGTATCTTACCAGTTTAACAGCCCTCCAAGACTGCCGTTTATAGCTCAGCCTTGACTCTGTTCCGCAATGGAGAGTAGTCTACCAGTGCCATAAGCAAGAAGCAAACTGATACAGTGGACCCTCGACTTACAGACGGCTCGACTTACAGACTTTTCGAGTTACAGACTTCTCTGGCTGCAAAATTTAGATTAGACTTGCAGCCAGAGAATCGACTTACAGACCAGAAAAAAAAAAATGGAATAAAAATAGAATAAAAACCACTGGTTATGGGATTAATCGGTTTTCAGTGCATTGTAGGTCAATGGAAATTCGACTTACAGACTTTTCGACTTGCAGCCACCATTCTAATACGGATTAATTCCTTAAGTAGAGGGTCCACTGTATGGGAGTGCAAAGCTGTTATGTCCTCTTTTCAATTAATCGTCTGTCTTCTCCCTTTCTTCATCTGGGCAGCACAGATGAAAAAGATCAACAATGTTTGCAGAATGAGTGAGAGGAAGAATATCTTTTTTAAATCACTAAGTGTGTGTGTGTGTGTGTGTGTGTGTGTGTGTGTGTGTGTATCGCTCTCTCATAAAAATCATAGAATCATAGAATATATATAAAAGATTATATACAATATTATATACAACATTTATAAAATGAGCTTTCAGTGATAACTGATCTTCCGCAGACTGCACACCAAGATATTATGGGTAATTCAGAAAAATTATATACGTGCGTCCCAGAGTTTCACAGTGCCAGGTTTGCTTCTTAAGATAAGTTCAGAGGCAGTGTGCAGACGTCTTGTGAGGTGTTGTGCATGGTTTCAAACTTCTCCCCAGGTATCAGTTGTTTGGAATTTATCACCCAACTCTTCAAACAAAGAACAGCCAAGAGCAATCCATTTATCTCTTTGTTCCTAAAGTAGACTTCCTGATGCTAACTGATGCTTCCTGATGTGTCCTTTCTTTTTGTGAAGCACTGTGTAATACGTGCACAGGTACCTATACTACACAATATGCACAAAAAGAAGGGCTGACTGCAAGGAAAGATAAGATCCAGGTATGCTGTGCTTCTACTTTTAAGAAGAAGAAGAAAACAGATGTTAGAGTACCTTTTTGATTTTGTGCATTTACTGGAAAGTTGCAAATACGACTCAATGTCTCAGAGAAAAGAACCACATCATTGCTTGTGAAAGTGTCTCCTTTTTGTATTTCCTTGTTTAGCACACCAGGGTAGATCAAATTCTGATGTACATCCCTATAATAAATAAATAACTAAATAATAGCAGTAAACTGCAGGATTCAGTGCAGATAGATAATCTTCATACCCTTCAGCTCAAGGAAACTGGGATGTTTACAAAAACAACAGTAATAACTCAAGACAAACATGGTTTTGCAAGCATGTGGCAATCTGGGGAGACAGCTGAATTCTCCTAAAGAGTAGTAACAAATGAAAGTCCACGTACTTTCAACTAGCATAAAATGTTTGCTCTTGTTTTCTGGCTGTTTTATTGAACAGATGGTTTAGAGCTCTGAGGATTGACTTCTGTCCTGTCCTTCTATTTGGTAATGCTTTGCCCAATCTTTCAGATTTTATAAATTGCAATCCATTTATCTCTTTGTTCTCCTCTTGCACAGACATCATGAGCCAAGGTCTTTAGGTGGAAATCTGTCTGTTTCTTTTTTTATCTCTCCAGTTCTCTGGCTCTGTAAATAACCTTGCAATTTATTTATATATTTGGAAAACAAACTTTATTGGGAAAGGGTTACTAGTGGAGCCATGTTGATGTAACTCAAACATTTTTGAATCCTTTTGTCCAGCTGGCAGTGCTTCTACCACTGACAACCACTCTAAACCCTAATATATTTTGGATTTAGAAGTACTCATAGAATGGCTAAATATGTGTCGCTTTTATTTTCTGTTTAGCCATACACTGTAAATCAAAATATAGGTCTAACAGAAAATAGATTTTAAACAGCTCATTGCTTTTTTGTAATGCATCAATTTTTGATGCAGTACAGTCTTTCTGTTCCTGATGTCATAGACTCTCAGAATCCTGAGGCTTTTTGCTATCTGTTAATGTAATAAATAACAAGAAGGATTTGCTGCAAAGCAGGAAAACACTAGAAGTGAATGTTCCCTATCACTGTGTGTAGATTTGGTGTCTGCCCTAAGATTGTACATTCTAATTCCTTTTCCAGCATGAAAGCTTTGGAAACCTTGGCCTTGAAATTTCAGTTGACCACAGTTTAATGTTACATTTGGACACCAAACTGCAGTTAATTTTAACTACGGTTGTTGAAACATGCCATCTCATGATTTGAAGCTGGTTTACTTCAAAGAAGCCATAATAAAGATTAAACGTTGTTTTTCAGATTTGGACAAAAGATAAGCAGCAAGGAATTGAAAGTGTCTGAACTCCGAAAAACGCTAGTGGTGGCGGTAGCATTGGCAACAGCCGTTGCAAAACCTACTAGTGTCTTTTTAACTTTAGCCATTGAATTCCCAAAAATAATACATTTTGGTCCATGCTAGCTGATGACATCATCAGACACAAGCTTTTACTGCATGCTAAACATTTCCTATTTTACCTTTTCAGGTTCTAAGGCCTACTAAGACTTCCTTTTGACCTGTGGAAGACTTTGGGAGCCTAGAGGTGTACCCCCAAAGACCTATTTTTGACTAAAGCCCTGAGGCTTTCCTTCCCTACAGTATACATATGTGTACAATAAATATAGTAATTTGAATTTCTGTCATTTGATGAGCTTGAGAGGTACTTCCTCTGATAGAGATCTCTGCTATTTCATATTGTCATTTTGTTCATATTGTGGTTCCTATGGCTATATTTGTCATCTGCTGAAAAACATTCTGCAACTTCTCTAAATTTATGTAAGTTAGTCTGTCAGGTGAGAAACTGACTTCTGAACATTCCCTCCAAAAGCCCTACAGAACATTAGAGACCTTTAGCGGGGAAAAATCAGGAGGCTGTGTTTGTCACAGCTGGCATTTATCCTAGTATGGGTTAAATTCAGTATGAACCAAAGGAATGCTTTCACCCTGTTCAATTTACTGCCTTCTTTTAAACATACTTCCTTGAAGTCATTTGGCCCATGCAAAAACAGATGTTTTTCTTCATTTTCTTCTTTTGATTGAGTAGGCCTATGTCAGCAGATATATATGTCTATCTGCTGAATATCCTAAAATTGTAGCTACAGAAACTTAATATAAAGTTTTAGGAATATAAATTGGAGAATTTAATGACCTTAATGAAAGTTACAAGTAAGTACTTTAACAAAACTTAATATGGTGTTTCAGAATGAGATAATAAGACCTTAAGTAAAGTGCACCCCTCCCTTGCATCTGGCTTTTTGAGGTACCTTCCTTTTAAGCCTGGATATTATAGATCCTCATCATGGCTTGTAACCTGCAGGAATCTGTTCAATCCCCTTTTAAAGGCATCTAGGCCAGATGCCATCACCATATCCTGTGGCAAGGAGTTCCACAGACTAACAATATTTTCTTTTGTCTGTTCTCACTCTCCCAACACTCAATTGGAGTGGATGTCCCCTGGTTCTGGTATTGTGGAGATGGAAAAGAGCTTCCCTCTATCCACTTTATCCACCCTCTGCATCATTTTATACGTACATCTCAATCATGTTTCCTCTCAGGCTCCTTTTCTCTAGACTAAAGAGCCCCAAATGCTGTAGCCTTTCCTCAAACGGAAGTGCCTCAGCCCAGTCATCATTTTAGTCACTATCTTCTGCACCTTTTCCAGGTCTGCTATGTCTTTTTTGAGGTGCAGCGACCAGAACTGTACGCAATAATCCAGTTGCAGCCTTACCAGCGTTTTGTACAATGGCATTATAATGTTGTCTGTTTTATTTTCAATCCCCCTTTTAATGATACCTAGAATGGAATTGGCCTTCTTAACTGCCACCACACACAGGATTGACACTTTCATCGAGCAGTCTACCAGCACACCAAGATCTCTTTCCTGATGTGTCATTATAAATAAAGTTTTCATTTTTTGCCCCAATGTGCATTACTTTGCATTTTCTTATATTGCCATCTGGGCGCCCATTCTCCCAGTTTGGAGAGATCCTTCTGGAGCTCTTCACAATCCCTTCTGGTCTTCACCACCTGGAAAAGTTTCATGTCATCTGCAAACTTGGCCACTTCATTGTTTATCCCTGTCTCCAGGGACAATTCTGTTCATGCAGCCAAGCATGCTTTTGACTCATGGTTAGACTGCAGTCTATTAGAACCCATTAGATCCTTTCCAAATGTATGACTCTCCCATCCTATAGTTACATATCTGATCATTCCTGCCTAAATGCAAAACATTTTTTCTCTTTTGAAAATAATTTCATTTGTTTTTGCCTCCTTCTCCAGGTGGTTGACATCTGCCAAAATTCTGATTTCTGTCTTTTGAAGTACTAGCCACCCCTCCCAGTTTAGTGATCTGTGAATTGAATGAGCATCTCCTATTCATCCTAAACATTTATGAAAAATCACAAACCACATCAGGCCTAGGGCAGAGTGTCATGGCATACCCTGTGGCACAATGAGGCAGCAATATAGGAATAGATATAACAATCAACAAATCTATAGTTCATGTTAAGTTTTTGTTGAACATTGGCCAACAGTGTTGGTTTTGAAGCTTGTCTTCATAGATCTCTAATCTACTGATGCATTCTTGCTGGCTGTGGGAGAATGCCCTAAAGGTAAAGGTAAAGGTTCCCCTTGACAATTTTTTGTCCAGTCGTGTCCGACTCTAGGGGGCGGCGCTCATCCCGCTCTTCAAGCCATAGAGCCAGCGTTTGTCCGAAGACAATCTTTCCGTGGTCACATGGCCAGTGTGATTTAGACACGGAGGGGGAATGCCCTACAACCTTCTAAAGGAGAATTTTGTAGGAGAATTCCCTACAACATAAAATAGAAACCTTCAGGCTTTTGCTAACCCTGCAACTCTCCTCCCCTTCCTTATTCTTTTCTTTCCCTCGACAAATTGCCAAATAGTCTTTGGTAAATGTTTGAGAAATGTAACATCTTCAGTCAAAGAGTTTTATACACTGAGGAGGACCAAGCTGGGCTCATCCTCTAGAATAGATCTTGACTTTTGTTAAAACTCTGAAACCTGTCAAGCTGCTTCTTTGACCTCCAAAGGTGAATCTGTATCATCATGACCTTCAACACCTGTTTTATATGCCTCCAACTGATCACCTCAACAACTATTTGTATAGATGTGAATCAAGAATCATATTTCCAGATGATGGCAGTGCTTTTTAGTTTTCACAGGTTATGAAGTGATGATGGCCAAACAATGTAGACCATACATAGGAAGAAGGAGGGCTTGCTAGTTGCTTTACATGGGCACCAGCCAAAGGCCAACAGACCACACAGAACCTAATAGGCTGCAATTTCCTTCCTTTCCCAGAGAGAACTGTATATTATTAATTGATAAAGTATCTGGAGGAGACAGAATCCATAAATGTCTTTTCCTGACCTTAAAAAAAAAGAATAAACAAGGTTTGCTCTTTACTAACCTTAAAAACCTGGGAAGCACTCAAAGAAAACATTTCTTTTGGTATTTCCTGGTTAATGTAGCATGCACAATGTTGACACAGGAAAGTTATTGAATGTTTGGTTTTGTATCAGCTTTATGAATGAAGCAGAGGGAAAGTTGAATCAGTAGAAGACATCGAGTAACAACAAATAACAGCAATCAAGAATTCCTAAAATCCAGACTATTTATGGGAAGGAACTTCTCTGTAAATACTTGTGGTTATATTATCCACAAGGAAGATAATCAGAGAATTTGGATCCACATTTTCAAGAGCAAATCACTTTCATGCAAAATACACACACACACATGTGTGTGTGTGTGCGTGTGCGTGTGTGTGTGTATTTTGCATGAAAGTGATTTGCTCTTGAAAATGTGGATCCAAATATATATGTATTAGTGAATACATCCTATGGGTCATTTGTTTCTAGAATCCTAAAATGATGGTTCTCTGCTCAGCTTAATTAGTTCCATACAGATTTGACTGTTCTGAATCTCAGCAATTATTGCTGATTTACTTTAGGGGAAATTGCCAGACATTCTGCTTAAAAGTCTGGAAACTTCAGTGTCTTGGTTTCTGCAAATGTTATCAGCCTTGAACCTGGCTTCAAAGTTAGCCACAGATTCAGATCGAGGAGGTCTACTCAGAATGTCAGTTCCAGAAAGAAGAGAAATGGACTGAGATCAAATGTGCTGGGAACAGAACATATTATGCAGAGAAGGGACCAGTATGTAGGGGAGAGGGGGGGAAATGATGGTAACAAAATGCAAGGGAGCATTGCCAGGCTAGTTTTAGGAACTTGGGAGAGAGCAGCCAGAAGTGAATTGTAGCCACCAGCCATTCAAAAGAGCACAGGCCAGAAATCAACCAGGAATAGAGAATTGTATGACTGAATTTTTCTGTCATACTAAGATTCTTTGAACTGCAGATATCATAAGGCCTAGGAAACTGGAGCCTAGAGGTATAGCACCTGTTGTGACTATGTATGCTGAAGCTTCAGAAAAGAATAGGGCCTCATTTGATAGCTCACCACAACATGGCAGGTACTGCCTGATAGGACCATGAGATGCTCCTGCAATTATTGTTGTTACAGGCCATCAAGTCACCTTTAACTTACGGTAACACTGTGAATGAGAGATCTTCAATATGACTTGTCCTCAACAACCCTGCTTACCTCTTCCAACTCAAGTCTATGGCTTCCTTTAGGGAGTCAATCTATCTTGTATTTGGTCTTCCTCTTTACACCTCTTTCAATCTTTTCCAGCTTTGTTGTGTTTCCCAGAGAATCTTGCTCTCCCAGGATGTGCCCAAAGTAGAACAATCTCATTTTCGTTATTTTGCCTCCAGAAATAGTTCAGGCTTGAACTAGGAGCCACCTGTTCATCTTTCTGGAAGTCCAGGTTATCCTCAAAGCTCCAACACCATATTTCAAGTACATGGTGATCAAGAATACAAGAGTATGAATGATCCTAGAGAATAATTCAGTTCTTTTAAAACTCCTTTGGTTTGTGAATGTAGGGTTTTGTTCTTCTGCACCCATGAATCAAAATGTGAGGTAATGGCCTGATAATGCTACATGGAGCAATTGTCAGGGCAGTTTAGTAACAAGTTCTGTTTGGGTGAGAATTGATTAACTGATGAAAAAAACTAGTTGGGTTCTGACATTTTCCCCTACTTAATGTCTCTTTGTGAATGGTAGTAAGCACTACAGGATATCCTGTAGACCAGGGGTCTCAAAAATGCGGCCCGGGAGCCATTTGCAGCCCACCGGATGATAGTTTGTGGCCCCCGCCTTGCCTGCCCCCCTGAAGTGCCCACGTGTCCTCTGCTGTCAAGAGTAAAAAAAAGTCTCGATGGGTCCCTCCCAAGACAGTGCCTCTTGCACCCTCCATCCGGAACTGCAGCCTGCCAGTCAGCCTGCTTGTCTGCCGGCTGGCAGGCTCCAGTTCTGGATGGAGGGTGCAAGAGGAGCTGTCTTGGGGGAGAGCTGGCAAGTGAGGTGCGCTGCCATCCCTTTTCCCTGAGCACCTGAGCTGCCACTGAGCAATGCCTGAGAGCGAAGCTCGCTCCCAGCCCATCCTCAAAGAGCGCCTCCAAGCCACCAACAGCAGCTGCCACTGCTCTCTTTCTCTCTCGGCACCCCCAGCACCAGCGCAGCCAGTGGCCGCCTCATCACCCAGCAGTGCTTCCTCTTCCTCCTCTTCCTCCTGTTTCAGCCACCTCGGCTCTGGAGGCTGCCTGGACTCACCTTGCAAAGTTTGCTCCTCTGTCATGATGGGGGGAGCTGCTGTTGCTGAGTGCACATTTTTTTGAGGGGCCCTCAGAGGAAGGTTGCCGGACCTCCATGTGTGTGCGTGTGCGTGTGTGTGCGTGCATGCGTGTGTGCGTGCGTGCATGCGTGGGGACTTTTTGCTGATTTGTGAAGGGATGAATAACTGTAAACTGTGGATTTGTGGTTACCACTCTCCTCCCTCTTCTCCAAAATTACTATATAAATGGAATGCCATTTTCTCTGTCAGCGTGCCTCTTGGTCTTTGTATCAGGTGCACTCCATATGGAATAAATTGTTTTGATCGTCTCACTCTCTGTCCTTTATTTTGCCTCCAACACCACTGAGAGGATGAACCTCCAGGTGTGATCGTGGCACACTCGCAACAGTTTTGTCAAACATCCAGGCTGCCCTTTGCTATGTAAAGTTTGCCATCTGTTTTCTTGCTGGAAACACGGGCATGATATTATGAAGCAATATCAGGGCATTTCTTGATGCTTTGAATCATGGATATAGAAGCACAATATCCCATATTCACTAAACTGGAGGTTTTGTGAAGAATTGAATTGAAAGCACAGACAGAGTTCTGACTCCTGTGCTCTGAAGATGCCGGCCACAGAGATTGGTGAAATGCTAGGAAGAAAAATCTTAAGAACACAGCCAAACAGCCCAGTAAACCCAGAACAGCCATCGGATCCTGGCTGTGAAAGCCTTTGAGAATAGATTGAATTTCCTAGCTTTTTAAAATGGAAGTTTAAGTATATGTTCATCACACACAAATTCCAACAGAAACTTCCCTCATATAGAATTACCCAGTGAGAGAGGATCCCAGGAAATGAGCACATGATCATCTATAGTTGCTGGGGCAGAACAGAAGCAAGAACAGCTGGGATGTGGCTGTAGTTCCTCTGTGCCAAAATATTTTGAAGCATTGGTTTTAGACCTAGTGAAATGGTGAAGCAAAGGTTTGAATGAGTTCTTTTAAAAAATTTTTAAACAAAAACTTTCTTTTGACTATATTTCGTGACCTATAATCACTTTAAGCTCTCCAAACATCTCCCTTCCTTGCCCTCAAAGCTGGAACAATGTATCTACTTTGCTCACAAGTTTTTTCCATTCATGTTCAGTATGATAAGAAACCACTGTTTCTCCCTTTTTTGAGGACCAATATTTCACCCCCTACAACTTGGATTCTTTCCAAATTAAGGAAAAAAAAGTGAGTGGAACCAAGCGTTCTCTTTCAAGATAAACAGGATTGGTCTTTTGAATTTATAGTAGCTGAACTTGGGATTTTTGAGCTAATCTGTTTCTGAAATGTAAGGAGATCAAACCTATCCATTCTGAAGGAAATCAACACTGAGTGCTCACTGGAAGGACAGATCCTGAAGCTGAGGCTCCAATACTTTGGCCATCTCATGAGAAGAGAAGAGTCCCTGTGAAGGCAAGAGGAGAAGGGGACAACAGAGGATGAGATGGCTGGACAGTGACATCGAAGCTACCAACATGAATTTGATCTAACTCCATGAAGCAGTGGAAAACAGGAGGGCCTGGTGTGCGCTGGTCCATGGGATCATGAAGAGTTAGACACAACTTAATGACTAAACAACAACAAAAAATAAATTCTATTTTTTAAAAAAATCATAACTCAAAAACCCTTTGCTCAAACTTTCCCAGATTTGGCACAGTCCAAGAGCAGTGCCAAATCTGACGCTGATTTGAAATCCAGTTTAAATTTTTATATATTGATAATATATGTGGATAATATATAGTGAAAATATATAGATAATATATGCAAGATATATATAGAATTGCCTTACAGAATGTTGATTTGCTCTGCCAGCACAAGATGATTGTTGCATTCTCCTACAGCAAGAGTACAAGTTGGTTTTAAACCACTGACACTGTTGGAATAGACCACTGGTTCTTAACCTTGGGTTAGGAGTTTTGGACTGCAACTCCCAGAAGCCTTCACCACCAGCTGTCCTGACTGGGGTTTCTGGGAGTTGCAGTTCAAAAGCATCCAAGTAACAAAGGTTAAGAACCACTGGAATAGACCACCAATGCATGTAGCAAGCAATCTAACATGGGGGATAGGCAGATATGTAGCCAAGGGTTTCCCCGCTCTTCTCATTAATCTGTATGATTGTAGACTGCTCTCTCCTTTCTTCCTTTTCCTCTGAGAGCACTTTCTAATTGTTTCTTGCCTTGTCAGAGGGAGACCCATTGAATCAGTGGGACTTATATCTATATTGACACAAAAGTCCCATTGATTCAGTCACTCTATCTTTTGGATATTCACTGACATATTCAGTGTAGAAAAATACAAGACAAGCAAAGATATTGGAATTATTTACTTAAACCAAGCATCAGTCACAAAACCGTAAAAGAGACCTGGAAAACTACTTAGAGTATAACGTTGTTTACTTGCAGGAAACTGTAGCAGTAATTTACAGGAGCAGTACTTTACTGAAATATTAGTAGATCTCAAGCTCTTGAGCTGTAAATAGAAATTGGAAAAGAGCTTAGGATACTCTTTCTCTGTAATTTTATTTATTAGCCTAATGTTGTGCTCTTCTCTGTGAACAAGATACACTTTTCACTGTCTGGGTGAAAGTAAGATTGCCTTTCATTTTAAAATAATCGGTTCAATCAATATACAAATCCTCTTGTTCCTACTGCTTTCTTTTCTTTACAGTTTTTTTGGGAGAGTGCATATAGCTATGTTACTAAATAGTCCCACTGTTATTCTCCTTTTTCCTTCACTGCAAGTGCCAATCTTCCTGGCACCATTAAGCAAAGAGATTTTCTCTTGCTACTATTTTCAATAGCCTCAGCACTCAGGTGCCATTCACATTATTGAACTTTTGCTTTTCAATGCCTCAAATCTTTGTATCCACTCTGACACCTTCCATAGTTTCTAAAGGCAGCTACTGCACACTTTATATTTTCTCTGCAATTCCAGCTCCCCTTCTATCAATAGGGAATGAGAGCTTAGACTTTTTGTTTATTTTTGAACCTGCAAATTCCCATTCTCACCACTATATTTTTCCTGTCCTTCTGGGAGAAGAAACCTGGAAACAACACCAGTGCATGATATTTGCCTAAGGCAAGGGAGAAGATGGCACCCCCCCTCTCCCATTCCATACACCAGCTGACTAGACTACCAGTTAAACACTGGCAGTGTAATAACGTCCTCTGCCACATCTGGTAGCAGGCTATGTTAAGGGACTACCACACATTTACTGGCATATACAGCTGTGCCCTTCAAAGGAGGGGAAAAGCCAGGAGTCTTAAGATGAAGAACTAAGGCGTTGCCATTGCTACTCCCAGCATCTTCTATCTGAGGTAGCTGTCACCGTCTCATGGTAGAACCATCCCTGCATACATAGCTCTAGGGGCTATTGCCAGTTTTTACTGTGATGATACAAGCACATAAAATCTTGTGCAAAGTTCTACATCTAGGGATAAAAGAAAACAAACACACAGTTACAACATGGGGGATACTTGGCTCAGTATTACTATGTATGGGAAGGATCTTGGAATTGTTGTAGATCACAAACTGAATATGAGCCAATAGTGCAATGTGGTTGCAAAAAACAAACAAATACAAAAAAAAAAGTTATTTTAGGTTGCATTAACAGAATTACTAGTCCTCCTCTTTTTAGCACTGGTAGGCCTCATCTAGAGTACTGTGTCCAGTACAGAACAACACACTTTAAGAAGGATGGCAACAAACTGTAACAAGTTCAGAGTAGGGCAACAAGGATGATCAGGGGACTGGAAATCCAGCTGTATGAGAAGTCTGAAAGGCCACATTTAGCCTTGAGAAAAGAAAACAGGGGAGACATGATACCACTCCTCAAATACTTGAAAGGTTGTAATCCAAAGGATGAACAGAACCTGTTCTCAATAATCAATGAGTGCAAGACATGTAATAATGGAAGCCAGGTTTTGGTTGAACAACAGGAAAAATTAGAGGAGCGCGACAATGGAACCATTTACTTAAGTAGGTGGGGAGCACTCCAACGCTAGCAGCATTAAGGAGAAAATGACAACCATCTTTCAAATATCCTTGATTTGGATTCCTGCATTGAGCAGGAGCTGCACATGATGGCCTTATAAGCCCCTTCCAACTCCATTATTCTATTATTCTATGATAGCCAGGGAGAGGACAGAGGGACAGGGCGGAATACCTGGGGCTGAGCATGCAGTAACTATCATGGTTCCATGTTCAGTTTGATTGTTTTGAGTTTCCTTCTGCTTCAAATGGAGGGGCTCTGGGTGCTTTGTGTCTTTCCAGCAGCAAATTATTGTGCCCTCAATAATTCAGCAGCAGGGTTGAAGTACTAGTTACACACACACACACACACACACACACACACACACACACACACACACACACACACACACACACACACACACATCTCTGCATCATAGATTTGTATTCTCTGTTGGCAGAAAAGAGTTGCATGGACCACCAGTTTTTGAACACTTAGCTTTATGACACAATACAGTATGAGCTCCATATCAAATAACCTCATTGGTGCTTTGTATTGTGCAGTTCTCCAATATCTTCAAATTCATTTACTGTGCTAATATGGAAGAAAAATGGAGCAGATGGTAGGGTGAGCCATGAAACAATATTAAATGATATGGAGGAAATTTCCTCATCCCTAAACTAGATAATATGGTCATAAAGCATGTCCTGCTCCCTGGAAGACTTCTTAAAAAGCCATCTTTGGTGAAAGACATTAATCCAATTCATCCACACTATTATGAATCATTAACCGACCAGTATATGTGGTTTGTCTTTATGACTGTTTAATGAAAACCATATTTTACATGATTTTTTAAAAAAATATCTGAATTTCCAGAAACATTTGATCCACAGACCATCCACTAAAACCTTTTCTTCCTGGAATCTGCTGTGTGGTGAGTAGTAAAATGGTCTGTATTTTTCTTATGTCATCAAAACACTTTCCCCATTACTTGAAATTTCCAGCTTCTACTCCTTTTTATCCCACCTTTTCCTTTTCCATTTAAGAAATTGCACTTCACAGTAAGATCAGAGGTAGCCATCTCAACACAGGAATAAAGTGCCCTGCTGCCTTTCTTTGAAAAGCTTTGAATTATTTCCCTGTAATCATTACTGCAGATTAATAGCATCAAAGACCAGTTGTGCGGCAGATAAAATGAAAAGATTCTGATAAATATATCATTACAGCAAATCATGCCAACCACATAGGAATTCTCCCCATGGCTTATAAAATGTATGAATGGCCTTTTTTATTTTAAATTTTAAACACTTTTATTAGCAAGCCAAGGGCAGCCAGAAAGTCATTCTGAATGTTCCTAAGAGAGGAGACTGGTGGTCCTTGGGGGTCTATTCCCTGGGTTCACATGACTGAGTAGATATCCCCTTTCCTCTAAGATTCCAGAGAAATCACCATCTAAAACTCCAGCTTGTCACAAGCACTATGAAGGTGTTTGTGGTGGCTCCAGTTGTGGTTTGAACTCAGGTCTCTTAGAGCAGTGGTCCCCAACCTTGGGCCTCCAGATGTTATTGAACTACAACTCCCAGAAGCCTTTGCCATCTCCTGTGCTGGCCAAGATTTCTGGGAGTTGAAGTCCAAGAACATCTGGAGGCCCAAGGTTGGGGACCACTGTCTTAGAGCATATCTGTGCTACTCTCTTAGCAGCAGTTTTTAATCACCTCAGCTGCCATGGTGCCATCTTACAGAATACTGGCTTTGTAGTTTGATGAGGTACTTAGAATTCCACGCTAGACAGATCTAGTGCTATATTCCATGGATTGCACTAGGGGTCTCTAGCAGAGAATTGTAAGAAAACAGATTTGAGGGCCAAACTAAATTTAATGCTGTTTATATGCCATTCACAATTGCATGGATAGTGTATGGATGGTTCTATCCAGAACTAAAATTTGGCAGGGGTAGAAGGTTTAAGACATCACAAAATAAAACAAAATTCGTTGTCCTCTGCTGAAGTTCAAATGTAGATTGAGGGCCTGAGATTGGAAGAAATGGTTCCAATGGTGCAAATGGGGGTGGGGGGTAGAGAATCCAGCAGCAGCAAGCAAAGGGTTAACCAGCCTTCCTTAATTATTCTCCAGGATTCTGACCTTGACTGAGCAACTCTTACCTGAGAAGAGATTGCTATGAGAATGCTAATTAAGCAAATGGTGTCATGTTTAAGCTGGACCTTTATTCTTGCATACTCTTCTTGGAAGGAAGGGAGGGAGGGAGGGAGGGAGGAAGGAAGGAAGGAAGGAAGGAAGCTGATCAGAAGAATCTCAGAGGTCCTGAAGAACTGGAAAGGAAAGGACTGGTGTGATTTCTGTCAAATTTAGTAAAAAATAATTACACAGAATGTTGAACATGCCCATTGTGCAAACATTATCTATCTATCTATCTATCTATCTATCTATCTATCTATCTATCTATCTATCTATCTATCTGTCTGTCTGTCTGTCTGTCTGTCTGTCTGTCTGTCTGTGTATCTAATTGCTGTCCCACCCATCTAATAACAGAGCACTACTCAGGGTTGCTAACAGCAATAAAGAAAACAGAAATAATCCACTCATGACAGAAACCCACAAATATTAAAAACCAATGAAAAGAACTCCATAGGCAATGGCAAACTAAACTTAAATTCAAACTCATGGATTCACCATAGTATCAAAGGGGGAGCATGTTACTAAAGACCTCTTTGAAAAGCTCAGCTTTTGCACAATTCCTGAAGGTAAGGAGACAGGGAGCCTGGTATACATCAACAGGCAATGCATTCCATAGTGTTGCAGCCACCACTGAGAAAGCCAGGTTTCTAGTAGTAATTTTCCAGGCTTCTCTAGGGGTGACTACTTACAACTATGAAGCCTGGATAAATCAAGTGGCTCATTTAAATCAGGGGTCCTCAATCCCCAGTCTGCAGCCTGTGCCAGTCTGTGGCTGTGGCAGGACCGGGCCGCGAAAACAAATCTCCTGCTCTCTGCATGCATTCTTCCCCACAGACATCACCCACATGCACGGCCTGCCACCTGCATACATGGGTGCCCCTCCGCACAGGTGCATGAGTGCACCACGCCCCTCCGTGCATGCATGCGAACACATCCCACCCTTCCATGCATGTGCCCAGTTGAACCCCACCCCTCCATGTGAGTCTGTCGCACCGATCCATGAGCACAGGGGTGCCCCCCATGCACTGACACCCCCCCAACTGGTCCACAGTTCAGAAAACGTTGGGGACCACTGATTTAGATGATCTTAATGAGAGATGCTCTAATAGGTAATGATATCCCAAAACATGAAGGGCTTTATAAGTTAACACTAGTATTTTGAATTTGGAATGGAAGCAAACAGGTAGCTAATTCAGGGAAGCCAGGATGAGGGAAATGTGGCAATTCCTCCTTGCTCACAATGCCACCACATTTTGCACCTGCTGAAGCTTCCATGTTGTCTTCAAAGTTACTATATGCCAGTAACTTTATCAAGACCATAATTTTTGGCTTTCCTTTTCTACAGGGCCAAACATTTTTAATGGCCTGTCCTTCAGCTTTTGTGTGCCTTTTTCTTTCTTTCTCTCTGAATAATTTTGCACTATTAACACTATTGTCAAGGAAGAATACTTTTCAGAAAATATCATCTATTTTGTATTTCTTCACACTCAAATTGTAACGATATAGCAATGATTAAACAACAATTAACTGCTTATTATAGCTTTCATTCAGCCTTACCTTTTTGCTCCTTATTTTCTGAAAAAAGTAATCTTTAAAAACCATTGAGCTGGAGGCAGATGCAGTCATACTAAAAACAGACCCACTGAAATCAATGGAACATCAAAACCAAAGCATGAGTTTAGAAAAGAGTCTACATTGCTGGGTAGCTCAGTGATTTAGTCATCTGGTTAGGAGTTCGTTTCCCCACTGTGCCTCCCTGATCAGCGCTGGGCTCGATGATTCATAGGGTCCCTTCCAGCTCTGCAATTCTAAGATTATTTTGATAACAGGAGAAAAATTATATATACTGTTTATGCTTTGTTTATGTTGTGGTTAATTAAACTGGTTATATATATACACACAGTGGTGCCTCGCTTAATGACGATAATCTGTTCCAGGAAAATCGCTGTTAAGCGAAAACATCGTAAAACGAAATTAAAAACCCCATTGAAATGCATTTAAACCCATTCAATCTATTCCATTGGGGTAAAAACTCACCGTCCAGCAAAGATCCTCCATATGGTGGCCATTTTCACTGCCTGTATAGCGAGGAATCTCTTCCCAAACACAGTGGGGAGCCATTTTAAGCACCAGGCGGCCATTGTGAAAACCCGTCGATCAGCTGTTTTGATTGTCGTAATGCAAAGAATCGGTTCCCGAAGCAGGGAACTGATCTTTGCAAAGCGAAAAAAAACCATTTAGACCATCGTTTTGCGATCGCAATTGCGATTGCAAAAAGATCGTCATACAGCGATTTCCTCATTATGCAGGACAATTGTTAAGTGAGGCACCACTGTATTCCTAGTGATTCTTCCATTGTTCTGTTGCTGTTATGTGTTTTATGAAACCTGAAGTAATGCAACTTAAACACTGTTTACCACATCACTAAATGAGAGGAGAAATAAAGCCTAGTCAGCATATACAGCTGAGATGTCCTGTGAAGCCATGGTTAATTCTATTGTGAGCGAGAAGATTATGAGCCTCCACTTTTGCCCTGTGTCTTATTGGAACCAGAGTCAAATGTTCCCAGTTCATTTTCGTTAGCGGTTGCATTGAAAGTGTGCAGCTCTTTTAAACTCCTTCTTAGGCTTTCCTCTTGTTGTTACTTGAAACAGCACCTCTTGCTGTTTGATAATGTGAAGAAATAGCTCATTTCTCTTCAATTGTCAGTTTATTCATCCTGTCAACACTTTTTGAGGTGGCATAACTATGTAGAAAGAGGTAGGTAGGTCTTATTGCTATTCATTATGATTCTCATACTTTTAAAAAGGCAGTTGCGAGAATGAACCTTCTTAGGATCCTCTCAGAGTTGAAAAGGTCATCACAAGTCTGTTTATGACTGTCCTTTGTACCTTTGAAGGGCTTTGGTGCAGAGTTCTTGTTTGGAAAGCATTAATATTTCAGGTTTGAAGTACTGAGTCCATCATTCTTTTGACACTGGCAGCCAAGAAATACCACAGCAGTCAGGGCTAATCAATGGCCACCAATGCTGCTTGCAGGAATCATAAAGGATCCTGGCCTGGACCACCGTCTCCCAAAACCACAGTTCCATGAATATTTTATTTTATTTTTACCCCACCCTTCTTCTGTTGAGCTATTCAAGGTGGTTATTGTGAATTCTCAGAGGCCCAATTAAACAACAAAAATAGCACATCACAAAAAGCTATAGTGATTCTATATAGGGGCATGTCTCAGCAGTCTAAGATGTAAATGAAGTCTGTATTTAGCTCCCAGTGAGAAACCACAGAACAAAACCAGCCAATTTGCAAGATGTTGGAAGTGAAAAAGCTTGTGTTATGACAGTTAGGTATCATTCAGTACTTTGGGGATTTGTGCTTCTAATGATAGGCTATCTGTATTGTACAGTTTGAGCCTGAGCTGTCATTGTATAATTAGAGGCTGTTCCTTAGCTTGTGGCCCAAATAGCATTCACATGCCTGGAATATCTATAGACTGCAAGATTTGAAGAGTTAATAGAGAAAAAGGGACATGAATTGAACCCTGAGATAAAGCAGGGTTTCTTTTGATAGCTTATTCTTTATATGCATGTTTGAATGTGCATTTCCTTTTCACATTTGTGAATGCATATTTCGTTTTTAAATGGGCTTCTTCATGGCCAGTGTGTTGAATGCTACAAACCCACATTTATGTTACACCTTCCACCATTTTCTTACAAATTCTCTTAGCCTAGCCACTTGGGTACAGTGGACTGCTGCTCTGCTAAATAAATCATGAGTCTTGCAGAAGCCTTGCGGCTACTGACCCTTATGATGGGTGAAGGAAGAATGAAGTGGCAAATGTTGGGATTGCTTTGAGCAAATAGGGAGAGACAGCTTCATGTCCGTGGCAGGCAGGCTTGCTTGCTTTTCACTACAAGCCTGCTTAACCGGGTTCTTACAAACTCCGGCTGTTATGCAGTTTGGTCCCCTTAGGTATGACTCCCTCCTCAGGAATGTGAATATCTAGGCACCTCCTCTGCACTGCTTGCCAAGTGCAGCTTATCTTGTAGTCACAAGTGGGTGCAGCTTCCCTGTGATACAAAAGGGGGGGGATTATTTTCTTTGTTAATCCTCCAAGTCTTTTGCTTTTCAGATTTTTTGCTAATGGGATTTTTAATCATGAGAAAGCTTATGAGAAGAGGGAACATGGGGGATATTCCCATGAATAAAATAAAGCAAAGCAAAGCGTGCTGCTTATATACCGCCCCATAGTGCTTCTTCCAGCACTCTCTGGGCGGTTTACAAGTTAATTACGCAGGCTACACATTGCCCCCCCCCCCCCAGCGAGCTGGGTACTCATTTTACCGACCTTGGAAGGACAGAAGGCTGACTCAACCTTGAGCCGGCTACCTGGGATTGAACCCCAGGTCATGAGCACATTTTCAGCTGCAGTACAGCAGTTTAACCACTGCGTCATAAGGCTTAAACTTTCTACTGCTTTAACCAGTGGTTAATGCAGTAGAAAGTTGATCAAGCAATTGATACACCTGGAATGTGTTGGGACATAATTGCACTGAATGTATTTATCACTGTACACAATGTTTGTATGCCATTTGTCATCCTGAAGATGAGAGGATGCATTTTCTTTGTCAAAAACTTGATGATGATGATGATGATGATGATGATGATGATGATGATGATGATGATGATGATGATGATGATGATGACGACGACGACGACGCCACCGCTGCCGCCAATGACGATGACGATGACGATGATGATGATGATGATTAAATTTGGAAGTTAAACCTGTGAAGTTTCTTGAGCCAATTCAGTCTGTCCAACTGCAATTGGTCAACTTTTTCTATTCAGAAGCTGTTTACCATTTCCTTCTTTTGGGGCTGCCCTGGGACTGTGCAGTTTGCCCAAGGCAAACAGGAAGCACAAAGGAGAATCAAATTCCTAGCCTTTGGCTGTGCAACCAGATATCTAAACCACTGAATCTTCCAGCCAATGTCACAACTACTTTATAAAATAATCTAAGAGAAAAAAAAAGACTAATCTTCTGCCCAAGGAGCTAGTAATCTAAATTTTGACAACAAGGGATGATAATGAAAGGGGAGAAGAAGGAAAGAAGAATAAGGCATTGTGCTTACTGGAAGCAGCTCCACATGTCTCAGAGAAAAGGAAGAACAGGTATCTGGGAAGTAATGTTCTTATGCTTCTCAGTAATATTGAAAGCATACTTTCCTGCCCATCCATGTGGGAAATCCCATTTGAGAGGACAAGTGCACATCTTGGGGATGGATAAAGGTTCGATACCAGATTTGAGGGAATTTTTTTGACCAAAACGTCTAGCATTTTCATTCTGTCCTTTCACTTGGACACCTGAGGCAAACATCCCATTCCCAATTCATGGTGACACTTCTTTTTCCTGACAGAAAAGTGTGTGTGTGTGTGTGTGTGTGTGTGTGTGTGTGTGTGTGTGTGTGTGTGTGTGTGTGTGTGTGTGTGTGTGTGTGTGTGTGTGTGTGTGTGTGTGTGTGTGTGTGTGTGTGTGTGTGTGTGTGTGTGTGTGTGTGTGTGTGTGTGTGTGTGTGTGTGTGTGTGTGTGTTTTCAGGGCTGCTTCATTCTGCCTGACAGTAGGGCCAGTTCTTGCTGCAATTAGGAAATATAGATTGTTGTGCTTTTTGTTCCCTGCATACCTTCATAAATATCCACCTTAAGTATCCTCAACAAATCTACCTTTAAAAGCTTCAAAGATAACTAGAAAGTCTTAACTCATTACCATGTTGTTCTTGTGGTCATCTATTGCCTGGGGTAATTCACCCACCATTGGGACTGCTTACAAAACGTCTTATGAAGGATCTGAATATCAAATAGGGGTCTTAAAGGTCAGAAGCAACTGTAAAAAGTCAGTCTCTTTAGTATAATTAACATTCATGTTATTTCTACCATTGCTATGCTATGCCAGAAATTCTTAAACTCTTTACAATACAAGCTTCAATGGAACAGATCTGAATATCAAACAGGCTATTATCCCACTGTTAAATACCACATTGACTCTGTATTATACCAGATGATCTTTGTATTTTGATGTCATGTATAAATATTTGCCGTGTTATATCTCTCTTATGTTTGAGGACTGGATTTTATCCATGAAAGCGCACATTAAAATATATAGTAACAATCTTTAAGGTGCCATAACATTTTTGTCTTTCTTAATGTGTTATTTTATTTTCATTTTTCTTTTGTTTTTGTCTGTAAATATCCAAAGCTACTGTAGAACATGGTTGGACAGTGTCACCGAAGCAACCAACATGAATCTGACCCAAATCCGGGAGGCAGTGGAAGATAGGAGGGCCTGGCGTGCTCTGGTCCATGGGGTCACGAAGAGTCGGACACAACTAAACGACTAAACGAACGAACTGTAGAACAATTGCCTACCAGATATATTTACCAAACCAGCAGAAAACCCGTAGGTGTAAAAGTTAAGTAGTGGCATAAAGAAAAGAGTACATCATGAGAAGGCAAGATTCTTTGGAAAAGACAGTAATGCTGGGAAAGGTTGAAGGCAGCAAGAAAAGAGGAAGATGAAATATGATATAGATTGATTCCTTAAAAGAAGGTATGGACTTATTAGACTGGAGCAGTACTGTTGAGGACAGGACATTTTGGAGATCTCTCATCCACTATTTGTTAAGTTAATGGCATGTATCAACAACAATGAAAAGAACTATCTTTTTCTCCTTCCCACTTTCCATCCTTTTTAATATTTTTGTGTTTGGGTAAATAGGTGTGAAGACATCTGCAGCTTAATTTGGCATTATGAAGGTATTCACTGAGTAGTTAAGAACCCTTACTAATCTTTGCAAATAATAAGCCTTAAATAGCAAGATCTTTAGCAAATGTGCATTTCTTGGAAAGAGCTAGTATCAGTGTGAATAAAGAAAATGAGTTATAGATATATTATAGAAAAGGCTCCTTGGTAGCAGCAAGGAGAAGAGAGACAGAGAACAAAGCAACTTAATGCCTTTGAAATATTTATCAGCTTCTTACATCCTGGTTATTTTCTCTTTCCCTTTTTAATATAGGACATAGAATTTTTCTGTTTTACAGAACATGAGTTGAAAACAAATGTAGGATGTTCAACAGAGAAAGCAAACAATTATTGTAGTCACTGAACATACAGTTATGTATACAGTGGTGCCTCACTTAGCGACGTTAATCCGTTCCAGGAAAAAGTCACTAAGTGATTTAATCGCTAAGCGATTTTAAAAAGCCCGTAGGAACACATTAAAACGCATTTAATGTGTTCCTAAGGGCTTTAAAACTCACCTTAAGCAAAAATCCTCCATAGCGGTGGCCATTTTGGGTGCCTCTAAAACGAGGCAAAACAGCGGGCGGCCATTTTGGAACCACCGATCAGCTGTGCCTCGTCTCTCTCTCTTTTTCTCCACCCCTCACAGCTCCAGCCTCAGCAAGGTTGCTGCAGGTGCAGAGGGTCTTTCTCAGCCCGGGTGGCGGCGGCGCCGCCTCAGTCTCCCTGCCCAGGCTGGAGCTGTGAGGGGTGGAGAGAGAGAGAGAGATATGAAGCACAGCTCATCAGTGGGGTGATCGCAAAGCCCCGCCGATCAGCTGTGCAAAAAGGGTCGCTTTGCTATGATCGCTTTCCTGCAAAGCGAATTTTCCCCATAGGGGCCATCGTAAAGCGATCACTCTTGCGATGGCAAAAAGTCCATCGCAAAGCAATTTCATCACTATACGGAGCAATCACTATGCTAGGCACCACTGTATATTCATAAGCTGGTTGAGACAAAATATTCTTTATTAAAACCAGCTCATGAACTGCTGAGTTGATATTTAGTTGAGTGGCAGTAAAAGCTGCTAGCCCCAAAGCAAACATGTTTCTCCTCACCTGTAATTTTCACATGTGGCCCCAAATTGACTTTTTAAGTTATTACATGAAAATAATGTGAGAAAAAATTATAACTCTGAATGCTTTGTCAGCCACTTTCCCCCTTCACAAGAGATTGGCAGTTTGTTTATATAAATACACACATAGTTTAACACACTATACATATTAATAAGCTCATCTTCTGACTATCCAGCCAGGGGCATGGTCTACTGAGATCCAGGGAGATGTGCCCTCCAATGGAGAAAACCAAGTCTGGCACTTCTACCCACACAGTAGACAGGTCTGTATGATGTCTTCTCTGCCAAGTTTGAGTTGGAATCCTGGTTTACTAAGTCTTGGGTAGACCTGCTCTTTGCTGCCTCAGCACAGCCTGACATACTGAACACCTTTCCTCTGGTCTCCATCAGGCTCCTGGTCTAATACTTTTAACTATGCCAGTAAACCAGGCTGTTAGTCTAATCTTACAAGTCTGGAAGACGGTGCACATGCCCAAAATCTGCTCTATTCCACTTATGGCCTTGGACCACATCCATCCATCTCCCATTTTCTGATAGTCCAAATGTTCAGCCATTCAGGGTTTAGTGCCAAAATTCTACCTTCTGTGGCCCATCTTACTCTTAAAGGATAATTTGAATTTCTCCTCCATTAAGTGTTATGCTTTATACACCTTCAGTAGCCAATCTTCATGCTCACAGAACAGCACCCTTAATAGACAAACCCAGAAAGTAGGATGGTTATTTGTTTGTTTGTTTGTTTGTTTATTGTCCCACCCATCTAGTGGCTAGGCAATTACCCTGGGTGGCCTGCAATAACATAATGTAAACATAAGATAAAACTACTGTAATAAATTAATAAAACATCACACAAAACCAGATCTCTAAAATAACTAATGCAATATATATAAATTATAATGCAAAGGTACAATAGATGGCAGCAACACAGTGACAATTATTCCAAAATTCATGGAAGTATGGATGATCATAAACCAAAATTAATCTGTGGTAACGTTCTGCAAGGTCTGTGTGTACAACCAAGTTTTGAATTGTTTTCTGAAGCCAAGGAGGGAAGGGGCCAGTCACATTTCTATTAGGATAGAGTTCCATAAAATGTGGCCACCACAGAGAATGCCCAGTTTTATGGTCTTGATTTCTGGGCCTCCCTTGGTGTGGATACCTGTAACATATGTGGTGTGGGTGGGACAGGTGGTGGTTCTGAGGTAGAGGCACTTGGACAAGTAGCAAGATCCTGAACTTACTCATCACCAAAAAGGACAAAAAATGATATTGGTTTGCATAATACAGCATATTATGTACAGATTTATATGTACAGAAAACACAATTACATTTGGAAGAAGGGTGGAATATAAAATAAATGCAACAATTAAATGCAATGCATTTCAAGTGGGTCAATCCATGAGCAGGTGATTTGTGTGCCTGCTGAATTGGCTATCTAGGAATGCACTGTGGGCAGGCAACTTTGAGGTCGCTCATCCTCTCCTGATAATTCTTTAGATTTAAAGGAGGGTTGGGCTGGATGACACTTGAAATGGAGGACATAGTCAAAAAGAGGTTTGCTCTCTAGTAGCCTTTCAAACAGAAGACTGTCCTGCTGGTAAGAAGACATTTAGTGACCATACCAGAAGGTCTGATGCTGCCAGCACATAGGGTAGAAGATGTTATTCCATTACCAATGTTGAAATAAGATTTAACAGCTAGCCCAGTTAACCTCTGTAGTTGATAATATTCTGCAGACTCTTACAGAAAGCTGTAGCCAGGCCACCCCACACTCCTTTAATTAATTGCTCAGATAACTCAGTAACGATGAACACATACACAGAGAGAGACTGAGAGAGAGAGAGAGAGAGAGATTGTTCAATAAAAGATTATCACACACACACAGACGCACAACATGCACATTCCACCATGCTTCTATTTTATTTTATTTTTAATAAAAAGAAAGGCCATTTTTATTTTGTGAATTTTGCTGCTTGACAATAGGTAGGAGAGGTGGAATTAAAAATGAATATTTTGTAGGAATGCATATTTTATACAGAAAGCCCAACGCTTTTCGGAGGCTGAAGAAGGATGCATACACACATATCCTTCATTCATTTAAGGACAGAGTCTCGACATAGAACTCCATTTCCTGCACTTAGCCTGGTGGATTTGAGCATACATTTAAATGTGGGGTATACAGATGAATAGCTTGTCTATATACCATGAAAGAGGGAGGAGAAGTTGGAAAGGAAAGAGCGATTTAGTTTCACTGTAGTTTCTTGGAAATGATGCTGGAAGAAATGTAAGAGGGAAACTCAGGATCAAATTGTCGTAGGGAGGGTAATGGAATGTACATGATCTCAGATTATACATTGCCTGCGGTAGAAGTGAGATCAGTGAATCATCTTGAAAGTGAAAGGTGCACATCTTTTAATCTCATCTGTGTGAAGGATGGGCCTGTTGATGTAGCTTTCTTCCTGTACGCGTTGTCCAGAATGGTAAGTTTAGCTTTACAGGTTTTTAAGGATATGAAAAAATCTCACAAAAGTCTTGCTCCCAATTGAGACAGGCCGCCCCAATATGACCTAAGAGCCTGTCATGAGTTCCCCAACTCATGAAAGAACCTCCAGTATGAGAGCAGCATAAGAAACAAGGTTTTTAAAGTAATGCTTTCTGCATTCTGTGCAAAATACTACAGTGTTAAACTAGTACCTTTTTCCTAAGGGCATATGCAGAATCAGTGGAAACAAATGGGGTTGAGCAATAAAAACAAGCAAACAGTCCATACATCCAGTGTTTGCTGTTTCATGAAAGAATTATTAATTTTTTGATCATATGTTTTTTACATAACTGGGCAAAAAAGCTTTTCTCAAATATGCAAAATCTCTCCAAGACTGACAAAAACCATCCCCTATAGTCACAGGTCAAGGAACTTTGCAAGGACAAACCAGATGGGGATTTCCATCCTTACTATTGTTCCATAATAGTTTTTAAAAATACAGTTGGGCTGCTTTTTAAAGTTTTTTTTATGCTTCTATATGGTACCACAATGGTATATGTGTTTATAAAATATGTGAAATTGCTTTAAAATGGTCTTTCATGTGAGTTCAGCCATATAATTTTAAGCCTCATCACTTCATGTCCCAAGCACTAAGAAGAATCCTTTTTTTTCAACAACTGAGAAACAGCTTGACCATGGAATTATTCTTTATAACCTCTAAATGCCCTGCAGAAAAAAAGAAAACATTGTTTGCCTCCTTTCCTTTCTTGTTTGCTTCCTAATGTAACTTGGAGGTGTTCTATGTTATATAACCATCAAATCCTATTTAAATTCTGCACTATTTTGGCGTCTGTAACAATCTAAAGGTCTACAGGTTAAGTATGTGCTGTGTAAAAGAAAGCATTTCCCTTTATCAGGTTTACAACTCACTGCGTTTCCATTTCATTGAATGTCTCTTTTCTTGTTGCATTACCAAGGGAAGTTTTTAACCTTCCTTTTCCTCCTTCATTTTTTTCTTTTTTTTCTTTGCAGACATTTTGCATGTCCTTTCTCATTTTCTTGGAGTACAGTGGTGCCTCGACTTATAAACGCCCCTACTTACAACCACTTTGAGTTACGACCAGCTCTGGCTGCCAAATTTTGCTTCTACTTGCGACCGGAGCTTCCACTTACGAACAGAAAAAGGCAGGGGAAAAAGGCAGGAAATTCTAATTTCTAACTGTAGGTGGTGAAAAGGCTGCTTGCTCCCCCAAGCCCCGAAATGAAGACACAAGACAACAATTCTTTGGATTTAAATATGGGCCACACTTTATTAAACCAATTTAAATTCAACCAAATAAACCAATTCCAAAATTGAGGGGGCCTGCGGTAGTGCGGGAAAATAACGCCAAATAATTCCATTTCAGTCAATGGGCGAGTCCCAGGCCCCAGGTTCCAGCTGTCTAACGACCGGAGGAACCTGTAAGGCCTCAATTAAACACCCCGGACCTCTAGCCATCGTATTTGATGACCTTTGGTCCATAAATGATCCAGCGCATCAGCCACCTTCAGTCCAGAGCATTTCTCACATTATTTGTCAAGATGGAGATATTTCAGCTGTAGACCAGTGTCTGATGTCAGTAATGGACTGGATGAGAGTGAATAAGCTGAAACTTAATCAAGACAGGACAATGGTGAGCCTGATCAGTTCAAAAGCAAATCAAGGAATAAAGTTACAGCCTGTGCTAAATGGGGTTACACTTCCTGGAAAAGCACAGGTGCATAGCTTGGGGTGCTCCTGGATTCTTTTCTGAACATGGATGCCCAGGTTTTGGGAATGAGCAGGAGTGCCTTTGCACAATTAAAACTAGTATATCAGTGGCACCTGTCCTTGGGGGGGATCTGATCTGGTCACCTGCCTTTGTTACATCCTGTCTGGAATACTTTTGTGCTCTATGTGGGGCCGCCTCTGAAAAATATGCAGAAACACAACAGGTCCAAAACACAGTAGCCAGATCACAGGGACCACACAACCAACACCAGCCCTGTTACAGCAGCTCTACTGGCTGCCAATCTATTTCTAAGCTGAATTCAAGGTGCTGAGTCTAATTTATAAAGCCCTAAATGGCTTAGACCCAAGCTATTTCAAGGACCGCATCTCCCTTTATGAGCCTGTGTGGGAGTTAAGATCATAAAGAGAGGCCTTTATCTTGGTCTCAACATGTACACAGGTGCATTTGTTGGGGACATATGAGAAGGCCTCCTGTGTTGCTGTTCCCAGAGTTTGGAAACCCCTCCCACAGGAGGCCAGCCTGGCCCCATCTTTGCTGTTCTTTCACAAGCAGGCAAAAAGACCTTTCTCTTCAGGCAAGTTTTTCCTTAATTGACTAGATGCCTAAATGGATGGTTGTGTCTTAATGCTTTGAATGTGTTTTTAGTGTTGCTTTTGTTTACCATGTTTGATGTGGTATTTGTGTGACTCTTGTTTAGTATTTGTATACTTACTGTTTTTAGCTTTAAATGTCTCCTTTTTCTTTTCTTTTTTTTAATTGGCCAATCTTTTTATGACTCACCTTTTCATCTCTGCTCTAAATTATTTGTCATAGATTTTACTCAAGAGTTTCAGAAATGACACAACTGCCCAACCCATATTTAATAAGCTATTGGACAGTTGGGGAAGGGGAGGGGAGATTTTCTATTGACAGTAATGTGATTCTGTAATTTCTTTGTATCACAATCTCAGTCCTAGCCATTATCAGAAACTGCCCTGTTTTATGCTTTCTTTCATCTTCCTCCATATGTTTCCATATATCACAGTTGGTGTGATTCAGGGAAGACTTGTGAACCCAATATGATCTGTGATTGCCTTTTGCATTAGCTTAATAGATTTGGAAAGGACCATCAATGGGATTCAATGGGACAGTTAATTGAGGGCTGTAACCATCTGTGTTCTTTGAATATAACAGTACATTGGGACCATAAATTAGCCATAAATGCCATTGTTGGTAGCTCCCATGTTTTTCTGTTTGCTGTTATAACCTTGCCTACAATATTTTGTTTTGTGGGCTATAACAGGATGACATATTGGTTTGCAGTGGAGAACTGTAATTACCTTCATTAATAACTGAATATGGTTTGTGCCTTGCCTTGCTTATAAATATCTTTTATAATCAGAAAATACAAGTTCTGCCCTCTTCACAGAGAGACAGATATCATTGAGATTAGACATGGGAATGAATAAAAAAGCAAACTGTGATATACGTAAGAAATTACTGATTCATTGGATATTCACCCCTTCATATTGCAGACCCAGACAAATATGAAGGACAAAGTTTCCATTGGGGCAGCCTAGTCTTCCCTCTCTGCCTGTGGGTCTGCCAAGCAGCTGTTTGGCAGGCCTATAGGCAGAGAGGGAAGGCTTGCCTAGATTTTCCTCTGCCTACAGGCCTGCTAAACAGCTGATTGGTGGGCCATAGGCAAATAGGGAAGGCTCTGCTGCCCTCGGGGAAGCCACAGCCACTGTATTTACAATGATGGTGGTGGCAGCAACAGTGGGGGCCACCGGCAGATCCAGTGGCAGTGGTGGTGGAGGCCATGGTGGTGTGGGGGCAATGGGCGGCAACAGAGGCAGAGGCAGACAAAGTATGGAGGTGACGGGGCAGAGGGAAGGGGCAGAGGGCTCAGCTTTTTGTTTTAGCCAGCCACAGGCTGTCTAGGGGGAAAAAAGACAGCTGAGCCAACAAACCGATTTGTGGTTTGTTGCAAACTCCAGTGAAAATCCATGGTTTGTGGTTTGTCAACCATTTTGGCAATTTGTCCCCATATCTAATTGAGATCATTGCTCTAGATAAAAGGGTGATTATTGTATTGTGTGGTTTTAAAGCCGGGAAACTCACTTTGACTCAGTCCTGGGTGGTGCCAGGGCTCACTGGAAAGGTGGAAAGGTGTTTATATGTGTACTGTGCTGATGCCTGCAGAACGCCGGTGATCTCAAAGCCAGGAGCAAGGAGAGTGAATTGTGAGAAGAGAGGGAAGAGAACAGGGAGTGGAATGCCAGCACCTCAAGTCATGAAACTAATTGTTGCAGAAGCCCTGGCAGTGGTGCGGAACCTGGGAAGGAAGATGATGATGACCCACAAGGCCCAGTGTAGAGCTGACAAGACTCCTCTTTTGTCATGCATGCTGCAAGTGAGGAATGTGGCATGCAGACCATAGCCAGAATGGCAACAACTTCTGGGTGCATTTGTCTTATGCATCTGACTAAAATATCAAACCACCCCCCTCAGCATTGTATTGCCATATTACCTGCTTAGCTGAGTTTTACAAACATTTGCGGTCCATTTAAACATATTCCTATTGGACCCCATTCTGGAATAACCTGGTCCAGGATGAGTTTCAACCTCACTCTCTACTCTTTTCTGTCCCACCTTAGTGACACCACAAGATTCCACCCATGTGATTAATTTGGCTGACCAATCTTAACTTGAAACCTCACAGATTATATGATTGTGTCTGGAGCCACTGTGGGTGCCAGGCCAGCCACAGCTGGTTTGGGGACTGGCTTTGCAGGGGACCTCTTGGTGTAGAAGTTCTGTACCTCTCAAAGAACCCATGTTGTTTCCTGCCCCCAGCCCTGGCCAGTTCTCTGCTCCTTCCCTCCAGCCTTCCCCTGGAAGTTCTCTGCAGGCTCTTCTTCTGGCTTGGCTTCTCCTCCTCAGTGTTCCTTTGCTCATCACACTGCCAAGCTGGTTTATCCCAACCTTCCTCTGGTTCACATTGACTCCCTCCTCTTCTCTGTCGCAACCTTCCTCTAACTTCTGCCTGCCTTGTGTCCTTCTCTTGGCACTTCTTTGATTGACACTCCTTGATTTCCTGACCAGCTAACCTCTTAGCTTCTATGGGGTGCTTGGCAAATCTCTCTCAACTCCAGCTGCTGGAACATAGTGGGTGAACAGGCTAATGGCTTCCTGTCTAACCCTGGGGCTAGCCTATCCCCTCTAACCGTGTTGGTAGGACTACCTTATAGACTGCCTGGATAGCACTACTGGAGTGACAGATTTGGCAGCCTTTTCTGTTACATTAAGGTGAATTCATTTATTATTGCCATAGTACAAACTATTATTTTTGCAGTTTATACTATCAAACTTTAATGGGAGACACAGATGCTACTCCCAGAGCAGGTGATACGTTTATTGGACCACTAAAGACTGACCAAACAGCTAGCTTTCAGTGTTGAACTGTCTTCCTCAGGCTATGCACAAAGATTTTGTGGATAGAGCAGATATATATATATTTCCCCAAAATTCATGACAAATGATTGTGCCAGATCTGCTCCCTCAAGTGAGCTTGAATGCAAGCTGCAAACACCATTGGAGTGTGTGGCTTCAAGCTCCACCCCATATAACAGTTGTCTGGATTCCTTCTCCCAACTCTTCAGAGAACTGCCTAATGGCCTGCATTTACTGTCATTGCTTTCTTTTGAAAATCAAGTTTTCTTATGACTATTGTGTTTTTCAGCCTGCATAGGGCTCAACAGCTGAATAAGGATGATTTATACCAGTGTCGTCTCTGTCAGGATGATAACTATTTAATGTGATGTTCCAACAGCTGGACTCTATGCTGGATAGTGATAGATATTACAGAATGTGAAAGAAGGTAAATGCCAACTCATATTATGAGAATTGTGCCACTGACTAATGAATATTATTTTATGATGGAGGTTTGAGCGTTCTTTTAAAGAAAGGCTACGTATCCTCTTTAAACATTGGGCTCAATTGAATTGTTAATCCCAGCTCAAATAGATCCATTTTGTTAAAGCCAATACTTAGAGCCTTATTGATTTAATGGGCTACTTTAGTTGGTACTAACAAGTGAATTTAAGCCACTATTTATCTCTTGATTGATGTAGAAAATGAAATGGAAAAGAAAGCATTCAAAGAAAACATAGTGTCCCATTCATCCTAGCCCTATTTAATAGGAATGACACAGGATTTAGGGAACTTATGTTGGCATGTGCTGCCAGTTGCATCCTATGTATGGTGGCCCTAATAGGGTTTTCAAGGTGTGTCAGATACTAATGGAGTGGTTTTACCAGTGACATCCCCTGAGCCCAGTGAGTTTCCATGACAGAGTGAGGTGTCCTGTGTCCTGGATAATCACTCTTTACAAGGAAATTAGTGTCAATGGAAGGGAATTACACAGTATTTACAGAGCAGATGCTGCACAATTATGTCTTCCTCTGTCTGTTTCTTTGTAGCCCTATTCAGTCATTAGTAAATTGCATGCACTTACCATGAACAGTGTATTCTCCCCTCTCTGTGTCCATTTTGTCCCTCTCCTTAACAAGAAAAATAACAAGTCTAAAAGAGGAGAGCTTCTGTTTTCTGTGGAGGCTTTACATCTGAATTAGGAACCTGGAAAATAAGCAACACAACTCACATGAGAAGTCCCTCTTCATACTTGCCACTTTCTGTGTTGGAGAGTGATGAAACCAGTAAAGGGGGGGGGGGTGTAGAGTGCTGCTCTGGATTGTGGCAGGTATATAGCATTGAACAAGAATTGAATAAAGCTGCATATGTCTTTCTCCCAATCCTATTTCTTGGTGTTATGTCATACTTGATGCTGCTACCACCCACCACAGTTGCTTCCATACTAGACATTTTGTATGGAACTGATTCACTTTGCCAACTTTTGACAAGGTCTGTGCTTTTTTATTCAACATGATCACTGAATATTGCTACTTTCTTCCCTTCCAGTGTCTTGGACCACCAAGATCTGACTGTTTAGTTCAAGACTGTAATAGCTGTACAGTCTTCACAGATGTGGAAATGCTGTTGTTTTTCTTGGGAGAGAAAAGTTCTTCTGTTTTGGCCTGGGCAAGAGCATGACAGAAGCCAATCTTGCTTTTGGAGGAGTAAAGAGTGGGAGGGAACAAAAGTGGAAAATGAGCTGTTTCTTTCTTTGGAAAACCCATTAACCTTGCAAAGCACATGGACATTATACACTAAGGGGGCAGTACTAAACTGGTTATAGAGCACAGCCCAAATGAGACAGGGAGGTCCTGTAAAGATGGATGAATCTCTGTGTTTTGATTTTGTGACATTTATAGTTGTTCAATAACAAGCTTTTTAAAATTCCACACGATCCTTCACACTCATTTTCTATACAGTGTTGCTTGATATACCAGTTTTTCCAGGCAATTTCCCCTAATATATATCATTTTGTATACTGCTTCTTCTGTTGCTTGCTTTTTTATATTTTATTTTTATCTATCTGTATTGTATGGCTTTTTGTACTGCCTTGCAAGTACAAAACCAAGGTGAAAACCAAGATATGCTTGTGTTCCATTTCACATATTTGTTCAGAGTAAAGTACCGTATTTGCTGGTGTATAAGACAACTGGGCGTATAAGATGACCCCCCCCCAACATTTCCACTCAAAATATAGCCATACAGGATTCAACGAAGGCAGCCATCTATGCCACCTTGAGTGTATTAAAGGAGAGCTGGGGCACAAAGGTAACCAACTTTTTGAAGGCCTGTTCCATAGCCCTACAAGTGACGGGGCCCCCCGGGGCGGCCAGGCTCTGCTGCGGCGCCAGCGGTGGCTGCCCGGGGCTCTGCCAGGGCCCACCCTGGAAGTTCATGGCTGGCGACGAGGCCCGAGGAGGGTGACGAGGAGGGGAAACGGCTGGGTGAGCAGCAGCGGTGGAGGAGGAGGAGGGCAAGGATGAGGGGAAGTGGGTGGGCGGGCGGCAGCAGCGGAGGAGGAGGAGGAGGAGGGGAAGCAGCTCTCCAGCAGTGGGCAGGCGAGCAGGCAGCTGTCTCAGTGGCGCGGGGCAGCGGGCAGCCCGGCGGCGGGCTCTGGCCACTCAGGCATGGCTGGCTCTGCTTCCCTCCCTCCGTCTGGACCGACCGCCTGCCTGCCCGCCTGCCTTCCTCCCCGACCAGTGCGGCCTCACATCACTCACTCAATGGCGGCAGCTCCTTCTGAAGTGCACCCGGCGTATAAGACGAACCCCCCCACTTGGAGGCTTGTTTTTTCAGGGCAAAAAAGTCATTTTATATGCCGGCAAATACGGTAGGTTGGTTTTACATTAAAATCAGAACCAAATGATTTACTTCCATGACCTTGTGGAATGAAGAGACAAAGAGAAAAGAAGTTTGAGAGGAAATTGTTTCATATTTTTCAAGAAAAAAAAAAACTGGGAGAGGGGAAGGGAAACCATTCTCTATTTTGCTGGCTTCCCTGCAGTCCAGCTGTGTCATGAGGTCAAGTTCCCCAAATTCTAGTTTTTCCGTGACCTTTTCTTGCCTTAGAAAAAGAGCCCAAGAATATCATCCAAATATTGTTCAGTTATGGCCGGCTGCAGCATGCCATTATATTCAGTCTTCTTAAAAGTAAGTGTCCATGTACTGCTTGCATAAATGTGTGTATATATGCAATTGCTGATTAACTTCTTGTCTCCTGTTTTCACTGTATTTACATAGAGATAGCCCAAAAGGTATTAAAAACAAAGCAAAAAACTCCCCAAAGACCCCCAAACCCCAAATCTTCCCCTTCCACTGTGCAAGGAGCCTTAAAGCTTAAATCTTTCTTCTTTCAAAGCTCATGAGCAGGGAACAGCCTGGATAAACCTCACAGGTTTCTTTCTCTTGTGTAGACATTTGAGTTCCACAATTTTTTTAATTTCTTTAATCTTATTTCACTGAAATCCAGTAAATCACAGTGTGTTTTGGCAGAAATGAAGGTGCACGTGCACAAATTTCACCCCTGCCCCACCCAATAACGAGGCTCACATGAAACATAGTACAAAAATGGGACTGGGGTAAAGAGGAGGAAAAACCTCAGAACACACGGAATTGAAACAGCTGCTTTGGGAAAAAGCAATGTAGATGAGGTGAATGAATCAGGGATACAAATCTCCTCACAGTCAAATGAGGAGCTGCCACCTTCTTCTCCATGCCAGCAATGACTGGCCAAGATTTTCTGTTGCTTTCAAATTGTGTTTACATTGAAAGGACATTTTATTTTACTTTATTTGCATGCATCTCAGATATCTGTGCCCGTTACAGGCCAATTCTGGGTTCAAGATTTCCGACAAGGACAACAAGCTAAGACGCAAGGCAGCTGAACCAATGACCCAATTTTATTGGAATAGCAGCAAAGAAATGGTCAGCTGGGACTTCTCTTAAGAGCAGAGAAGGTCATGAGGAGATGCATGTACATACATTTTATAAAGATTCAAACAAAGAGCCATGAAGTAATACATTTCTATTGATCATCTGTACCCCAAGTTTGGATCCAAACCCTGATTGGACAAAAGGTGTTAACTAAGCTAATCTACTGGTCACTAGAAAAGATGCGCCTCAAAGTCTGGGAACATCGCTGCCTTCCTCCCCTGACATTCCAATGCCATTTGGGGCAGGATAGAGGGCTCTTTTGTTATTCTAGGTGGGCCATAAATGCTATCAAGTGGTGCTATCAGCTAGGTGTGAATGGTCTTTATTGTTCCCTGGTCTGGTTTGAGGCAGAGTTAAAACAGAATCAAGTTTGTAAAATATCTAATGAATGTGGGCTATGTCACCATCTTGGAAAGGCATAAATTAATAGGGTAGAACATTAGAGAAATACAGAGTACAAGTATAAAGTACATTTGAGATAAAGTACATTTGTGCTACAAATACAGTATAGTGTTTACATAGTGTTGGTACATAGAGTATTGGTACATGGCTGGTACATAGGATACCCAAGTCTTGTTGATACATATGGTGGTAATAGTTATGTCAAAACATAGTCACAATATCCTCCCGTATCATGTCAATTAACCATCTAAGATTGTGAAGGCAGAATGACAGTTTTAGAGATCTGGCAATTTAGTCTTGAACTGGAATGTTTGTGTCTTGCTTATAATAATCAGCCAACTGGTCTGCGCTTGCAGTTCATGTGTTGTTTTTCAAAAGGAAAGAATTCTGCTCTTACAGAAAGCAAATGAAAGCCTTTGTGTTTTTGCTTCGGCAGCAGGTGAAGAACCTCACAAGGTTGTGTTTCGTTAGGCTGAGATAGCCAAAATGAATGTGGATGTGGAACTTTGCAAGTATCCTTCACATCCCTAAAAATCAATTAATAATACAGGACAGAGGAAGACACAAAATCTGGCTTTCAGTTTTGAGGGCTGCATTTCCTTGTGGATGAAATCACTTTGGGAAGCAAACAAAGCCATGACACTGAATTTAACATGAGGGATGGGCAAAATATGAGGAAACAAACCTTTCCCACATGGCTACTGGTTACTCAAAAGTCCCCTTAAGGGCAGAACTTCACTCCCCAAATTCAGGGCAAGGACATCCAACTGTTAGGAGAAAGGATGATCTTGCACATGGCTATGTTGTGCCAGTACTGTGATCAAAATGAAAGAGTGTGCACATACACATGCAATACACAAATATGCAGTCACTGTGAAGTGTGGGGGGAACAGTAGCTATTTCATGTATGGCTCACGGCAGATGACTGGGTGACACTAGAAGCTGGAGTCAGCCCAAGAAAAGAAAGGAAAACTCAGATACAGTGGTGGGCTATTCAAATAAGAGCAGGCGTGAGTAAGAATGACTGGGGCCAACAGGAACTGGGAGCAGAATTGACCCCTCTAACAACTAAGAATTATGTGCCATCAAGTCAATTCTGACTAATGATGACCCTTTCCAGACTTTTCTAGGCATAGAGTACTCAAAAAGGTTTACTGTTCCCTTCTTCTGGGGGCAGTTTGGGACCGTGCAGTTTGCCCAGGGCTACACAGGCTGGCTCTTATTCTGGGACATACAATGGGGAATCAGACTCCCACCCTCTGGCTCCACAGCCAGATACCTAACTTGTTCAGCTATCCTGCCAGCCTTTGGGTTTTCCCAAATGGCATGTTCCTTCCCCCATATAAGTGAGTGGCTGCTATCCTTCACATGGAGAATAGTCAGTCAACCAGAATTGGTCATTGGTCTTGGGCTCAGACATGGTGGCGCTGTGGGCTAAACCGCAGAAGCCTGTGTTGCAGGGTCAGAAGACCAGCAGTCATAAGATCGAATCCACGCGATCGAGTGAGTGCCCGTCGCTTGTCCCAGCTCCCGCCAACCTAGCGATTCGAAAGCATGCAAATACGAGTAAATTAATAGGGACCACCTAGGTGGAAAGGTAACAGCGTTCCGTGTCTAAGTCGCACTGGCCATGTGACCACGGAAGATTGTCTTCGGACAAAATGCTGGCTCTATGGCTTGAAAACAGGGATGAGCACTGCCCCCTAGAGTCGAACACGACTGGACAACAATTGTCAAGGGGAACCTTTACCTTTACCTTTACCTTGGGCTCAGAAGAGCAATCCTGTGAGCTATCTGCCTACACTTGCATGCACTCTCTGCACTTTTTGAAATTTTCCTATATTGTCTGTCATTATGACAGACAGTTTGCTAATATATTATCCGTGTCTAATTTTGAATATAAATATGTTTCTTGGTTTTGTTCAAGCACAGGTAATTGTATTCCATTGATTCAGTGGAATAACTGGCATTTATCTGGCAGCCAAGACTAGAAATTTCTTTGAGTGTCTCATTCTAGTTTTCCATCTTCTGTTACCTGAATTCTATTCTGGGTTTCTTTTTTTTTAAAAAAAAAATATATTGATTAACATGTGGCTCTGATTCTCATTACGAGGTTTTTACAGCTACTTTTAAATAAATGTTCCATCTTTGAGCAATATTTTCCCCTCATTTTGGAACTTTAAAGTGCTAGAAATACATCAGAAAAGGATCTTTTTAAAAAAGAAGAAGAATATCTCAAAATAGCCCAGACTTTGGAAATGTCAAACCTTTTCTAGAGAAGACAAAATTACACAAGCATTTATTTTAGTTTGTGTTCTATAATAAGTTGTATCCAAATATAACCCATTAAGTACATTCATGGGATTTTTTCTTTTCTCGTTGTTTGCTTCCAGCAGACCTATAATACTGCATATTTTGTTGTTCTTTGTGATTTAAGATTTTGCGGTTAAAGATATTGGAGAGCTAGTGTTGTTTGAAAAGTACGTAATTATTTAAAATTTGGATTCCTTGTGGCTGAATGACCTCCCTTCCCCTCTGGTATAAAGACTTTGTTCTTAGACACTCTGGAAGAAATAAATCAGACCACCCTTCTGCCTCTGCAAAGCACAGGCATCCAGATGTTTGACTACAACACCCAGTTTTCCTCACCGCCGACTATGTTGTATGGGACTGCATGGTGTTGCTCTTGCATAATATTTGGAGAGCTTCTGTTCATTCCTCCTCCACTCAAGCACAGCTCTCTTAATTCCTGCACTTTGGGTGTTTTGTGGAGTTGGGAGTGTCAGCTTAAGGGCATGAACTTCTCTGGGAGGGAAGTCATGACCAGGATGGCTTTGAAGGCCTAACTTTATATGACTTTTAGCAATCAAACCATTTTTTTCCCTTCAAGTGCAAGGTGCGTGGAGCAAGCACTGCAATATGTGGCTTGAGTAGCAGGGATGAGGACTCGAGTCGTGGGACTCACTGTCAAGTTGAATTTAAGTCGGATTGATTTTAGAAGGAAGAGAAATGTATATTTACCACTGTACATAAACGGTGAGGAAGTGGAGAGAGTTGGTAGTTTTAAATTTCTGGGTACTTACATCTCAGAGGACCTCTCATGGACTATAAATGCCGACATGCTAATAAAGAAGGCACAGAAGAGGCTGTATTTCCTGAGAATGCTCGGGAAGTTAAATTTATCACAGCATTTACTTCTGTCCTACTACCGTAGCACCATTGAGAGTGTCCTAACTTATGGCATTCTGGCATGGTTTGGGAGTAGCTCTGTAGTGGACAAAAAAGCTCTACAGAGAACCAGTAAAATTGCCCAGAATATCATCGGGCTCCAGCTACCAACCCTGGATGACATCTTCACATCCCGCTGTCTGAGGAAGTCACACAGCATCCTGAGAGACTCTTCCCATCCTGCTTAAAATTTTTTTGACCTGTTACCGTCTGGCAGAAGATATAGAACAATTAAGACTCGGGCCACACGTTTTCTAAATAGTTTTTATCCCAGAGCTATAATTGCAATTAATAATGAGCTTAAAGACCACCAGTAGTGAATAATTAGTTGGACTGTATTACTTGGCCTGTGGTGTAGATGTTTGTATTTTTAGTGGGGGACTTTTAGTGGGTGGGGAGTGTTTGGGGAATTTTATGTGTGCATGTGTCTGGTCTCTGGGTGTCTGTGAATTTCGTTGTATGGGTATACTGTGTATATACTTACAATGACAATAAATTATTATTATTATTATTGTTGTTGTTGTTGTTGTTGTTGTTGTTGTTGTTGTTATTAAAGTCACATTGGCGACTGGACTCGAACTTGACTTGGGTGGGTATTTTCTTTCAATGGCTCGGACTTGACTTGCAACTCAAGACTCAGGGAGGAGGGAATCAACTACGTATACAGTAATTGGTTGCCATTATCATTACATTTCTGGAAAAGCAAATCTCTTACATTTCTTGATAATAAATAAAATAGTTATTTTAAAAAAAATTCTGAAGGATACAAGTTACTAGCCCCTTATACAAAACTCAGGGCACCCTTCACATGCTCATTTTTAATCCTCATCTCAGCACCCACAACAGAGTACAGAGCAGCAGCAATGAGGCATAGTGTGACCCTGCAGTTGGTGCATGATATTCCTCCTCTGCCGTTAAGTGAGGCTACACTTCTGTAACACTGAAAAACTATAGTTATAAAATATTACAACATAAAAAATTACAAAATACAATTTCCTTCAAAAGGTATACCATAAAAGAGATAAAGTGATACTTTATGAAGTTATGTACCATTGCGATAGCTTTGTTAATGGAAATGGAATTAATTGCAAGTAACTAGTTATTTGTAACTATTTACTTTCAAGCTTTGAATAAAGGAATAAATTTATACTGTATAATGTAAAAATCTCCCATATGTTACATAAATACCAAGGATTAGGCTTCATGCCTAGCAACTTCTCAGTATCATGGAGCATGGGAGATTTACTGTCTTAGACTACAACTCCCAGAAACCTTCATCTAGCATGATCAATGAATCATTTAGTTTTTTCAAAGTTATGGGATTTGTGGACTTTCAGTCTTGTACCTCATAATTGAAACAGATGGTCCTTAAGGCTCAGTTTGGAATCTAACTCACTTTAGTTCCCAAAACCCTTACTCTCTTGAAGATTTGCATTCATGACATGGGGAATAGAGCAGAGAACATGTCAATCAAATTCCAGAAGACACGGAACAGTCAGAGATGGTTAAATCTAGAGAGTATAAAATTTTTGTAGATTCTAATCATTAGACTTTTGGAGTAATATTGTGCAATTGTGTGTGTGTTTAGTCGTTTAGTCGTGTCCGACTCTTCGTGACCCCATGGACCAGAGCACGCCAGGCCCTCCTGTCTTCTACTGCCTCCCGGAGTTGTGTCAGGTTCATGTTGGTTGCTTCGCAGACACTGTCCAGCCATCTCATCCTCGGTCGTCCCCTTCTCCTCTTGCCATCACACCTTCCTAACATCAAGGTTTTTTCCAAGGACTCTTTTCTTCTCATGAGATGGCCAAAGTACTGGAGCCTCAGCTTCAGGATCTGTCCTTCAAGTGAGCATTCAGGTTTGATTTCCTTTAGAACTGATAGGTTTGTTCTTCTTGCAGTCCAGGGGATTCTCAAGAGCCTCCTCCAGCACCACAATTCAAAGGCATCAATTCTTCGGCGGTCTGCTTTCTTTATGGTCCAGCTCTCACTTCCATACATCATGACAGGAAAAACCATAGCTTTGACTATTCGGACTTTTGTTGGCAAGGTGATGTCTCTGCTTTTCAAGATGCTGTCAAGATTTGTCATCGCTTTCCTCCCAAGAAGAAGGCGCCTTTTAATTTCAGGGCTGCTGTCTCCATCTGCAGTGATCATGGAGCCCAGGAAGATAAAATTTGACACTGCCTCCATATCTTCCCCTTCTATTTCCCAGGAGGTGATGGGACCAGTGGCCATGATCTTAGTTTTTTTGATGTTGAGTTTCAGACCGTTTTTTGCACTCTCCTCTTTCACTCTCATTACAAGGTTCTTTAATTCCTCCTCACTTTCTGCCATCAGAGTGGTATCATCTGCATATCGGAGGTTGTTGATATTTCTTCCGGCAATCTTAATTCCGGCTTGGGTTTCTTCCAGTCCAGCCTTCCGCATGATGTATTCTGCATATAAGTTAAATAAGCTGGGGGACAATATACAGCCTTGCCGTACTCCTTTCCCAATTTTGAACCACTCAGTTGTTCCATGACCAGTTCTAACTGTTGCTTCCTGTCCCACATATAGGTTTCTCAGGAGACAGATAAAGTGGTCAGGCACTCCCATTTCTTTAAGAACTTGCCATAGTTTGCTGTGGTCCACACAGTCAAAGGCTTTCGCATAGTCAATGAAGCAGAAGTAGATATTTTTCTGGAACTCTCTGGCTTTCTCCATAATCCAGCGCAAGTTAGCAATTTGGTCTCGAGTTCCTCTGCCTCTTCGGAATCCAGCTTGTACTTCTGGGAGTTCTCGGTCCACATACTGCTGAAGCCTACCTTGGAGGATTTTGAGCATAACCTTGCTAGCGTGTGAAATGAGTGCAATTGTACGGTAGTTGGAGCATTCTTTGGCACTGCCTTTCTTTGGGATTGGGATGTAGACTGATCTTTTCCAATCCTCTGGCCACTGTTGAGTTTTCCAAACTTGCTGGCATATTGAATGTAGCACCTTAACAGCATCATCTTTCAAGATTTTAAATAGTTCAACTGGAATGCCATCACCTCCACTGGCCTTGTTGTTAGCCAGGCTTTCTAAGGCCCACTTGACTTCGCTCTCCAGGATGTCTGGCTCAAGGTCAGCAACTACATTGTCTGGGTTGACCGGGATATCCAAATCTTTCTGATATAATTCCTCTGTGTATTCTTGCCACCTCTTCTTGACGTCTTCTGCTTCTGTTAGGTCCCTCCCATTTTTGTCTTTTATCATGTTCATCTTTGCGCAAAATGTTCCTCTAATATGTCCAATTTTCCTGAACAGATCTCTGGTCTTTCCTTTTCTGTTATCTTCCTCTATTTCTTTGCATTGTTCATTTAAGAAGGCCCTCTTGTCTCTCCTTGCTATTCTTTGGAAGTCTGCATTCAAGTTTCTGTAACTTTCCCTATCTCCCTTGCATTTTGCTTCCCTTCTCCTCTCTGCTATTTCTAAGGCCTTGTTGGACAGCCACTTTGCTTTCTTGCATTTCCTTTTCTTTGGGATGGTTTTCGTTGCTGCCTCCTGGACAATGTTACGAGCCTCTATCCAAAGTTCTTCAGGCACTCTGTCCACCAAATCTAGTTCCTTAAATCTGTTCTTTACTTCCACTGTGTATTCATAAGGGATTTGGTTTAGATTATACCTGAGTGGCCCAGTGGTTTTTCCTAATCTCTTCAGTTTAAGCTTGAATTTTGCTATGAGAAGCTGATGATCAGAACCGCAGTCAGCTCCAGGTCTTGTTTTTGCTGACTGTATAGAGCTTCTCCATCTTTGGCTGCAGAGAATATAATCAATCTGATTTCGATATTGCCCATCTGGTGATTTCCATGTATAGAGTCGCCTCTTGTGTTGTTGGAAAAGAGTGTTTGTGATGACCAGCTTATTCTCTTGACAAAACTCTATTAGCCTTTGTCCTGCTTCGTTCTGAACTCCAAGGCCAAACTTCCCTGTTGTTCCTTTTATCTCTTGGCTCCCTACTTTAGCATTCCAGTCCCCTAGAATGAGAAGAACATCTTTCTTTGGTGTCAGTTCTAGAAGGTGTTGTAAATCTTCATAGAATTGTTCAATTTCAGTCTCCTCAGCAATGCTGGTTGGTGCATAAACTTGGATTATTGTGATGTTGAATGGTCTGCCTTGAATTCGTATTGACATCATTCTATCATTTTTGAGATTGTATCCCATTACAGCTTTTCCCACTCTTTTGTTGACTATGAGAGCTACTCCATTCCTTCTACGGGATTCTTGCCCACAATAGTAGATATGATAATCATCTGAGCTGAATTCGCCCATTCCTGTCCATTTTAGTTCACTGATGCCCAGGATGTCGATGTTTATTCTTGCCATCTCCTGTTTGACCACCTCCAGCTTCCCAACGTTCATAGATCTTACATTCCAGGTTCCTATGCAGTATTTTTCTTTGCAGCATTGGATTTTCCTTTCACTTCCAGGCACGTCCACAGCTGAGCGTCCTTTCGGCTTTGGCCCAACCACTTCATTAGCTCTGGAGCTACTTGTACTTGTCCTCCACTCTTCCTCAGTAGCATGTTGGACGCCTTCCGACCTGAGGGGCCCATCTTCCAGCGTCATATCTTTTAGCCTTTTGTTTCTGATCATGGGGCGTTCTTGGCAAAGATACTGGAGTGGCTTGCCATTTCCTACTCCAGGTGGATTGTGCAATTAGTGAAACAGAATTGAAGAAGGGAAAGCTGAAAGTGGTTTAAATATGAAGTGATAATTATAGAGAAAAAGTAACAAGATTAAAATGTGGGAAAGAACAATTAAGTTAGCCCTTCGGAAAATAAAATGACAATGAGTTGTCCATTCTTGGATTTCAACTTTCATCTGAAAGTGCAGTTTAGTGAAAGCTGAGAGGAAACTGAAGAAAAATAGCCTGTGTCAAATTGATGTTTTTAAACCCTGCAATCCTTCTTTTTTCACATCTGACAACAGTACAATCGTGGTGGGAAAAAAAGGACAAAGCACTGAATGAACAGTAGTAAAAAATGAGAAAGCAAAGAGAAGGAAAAGGACGAATTAAAGCAGAAATTCACCAAAGATAACAATACCCTGACATCTTAGTCTACCCAAGTTGTTGGAGCTCTGTTTCAAGATTTTTAGCAGGATTTTGTTCCTTTATCTCCAATCATATATCATGCTCCAGATGCAATATTTGGGAGGTGGGTTACTGGCTGCCAGCTGAACATAACCAAAGACTAAACGTCATCTAAATGTAAAGTGTTTGGAAACTTCAACGGGTCCAAAACACAGCAGCCAGGTTAGTAACTGGGGCTGGTTGCAGCAATCAAGTAACCCCTCATTACAGCAACTACACTGGCTTCTAGTCGATTTCCAGGCACAATTCAAAGTGTTGGTTCCAACTAGAGATGTGGACGAATATAAAAAGGGATTAGTTTTTGACAAAAATAGCCAATTCGTTAAATATTTGTCCCTTCATATTTGTGGGTTCCAGAGACCCCCACGAATATGAAGGGATGAATATTTACCCATTTTTATTCATCCTTCGTATTACAAAAAACCCCACAAACCCAGTCTACCTACTGGCCACTGATCAGCTGATCAGTGGCTGATGGGCCAGTCACCCACGCCCACAGCCAGCCACCCCCACAGCCTACCCTGACCCTCTTCCTCTCCCTACCTTAACCGCCACCCCACCAACACCCCCTTACTAGAATCACAGCTGCCGAGGTCTCCATCTGGCCTCCCAGCCACGACATGTAAAAAGGGAGACTGGCTGCCCTTTGCAAAGATGGCAGCTGTGGCTTCATTTAGGGTAGGGAAGCTGCAGCTGCCATCTTTGCAAAGGGCAAACTGGATTCCCTTAAGGCAGGCTAAGGGATTTTGACAACTCACAAAGCAGGCAAAAATCTTTCTCTTTAAGCAAGCTTTCCCTCAGTAAGTAGCTACCTGTATGATTTTTAGATAGATTGTTAGGCATTACTGCTTTGACTAGATTTTCAGTACCACTTGTTTTCCATTTTTGTGTTCCCCATTTCTCACAGCAGCATTTTAAAAATTATTTGTGTACTTATTGTTCTTCGCTTTAATATTGCCTTTTAATGATGTATTATGCCTCTTTATACTAATTGTTCTTAGCTTTAAATATTTTAATTAAGTTAACCCCTGTTGTATCCTCATTGTTTTCAGCTTTAAATATTGTCTTTTAATGTTGTCAGATGCCTTTGGTCCTTTCCAAAGAGAAAGGTGGGGTAAAATTATTAAATAAATAAAATAAATAAAAAAACATAGAAAACAATGACTGATATGGTATTTTTATACTTCTTATACCAAGGAGTTATTGTGTTTGTTTATAAATGCATTTATGTATTTATTTATTTATTAAATCTTTATACTACATTGATTTTTACAAAATTAGAACTTAGAACCTTCAGTACTCCACAATAAGCAAGAAAATACATTCAAAACCAATATGATGATACAACAGGCAATAATTATAATGTGGGATTGGCTATCAAGAAAGGGATTGGACCATCTAAGTACAGAGCCCCGGATCCTTAAGCTTGATAGCCATCCCAGAAAGATACCATGGTTAATGGCATCAGAGGCCACAAAAAGATCCAGGAGGACCAGCAGGTTACAGTCCCTCTGACTGCATCCTTTAAGAGATCATCTTTCAGGGCGACCAATGCTGTTTCAGTACTATGTAGAGGTCTAAACCCCAATTAAAATGGATCCAGGTTGTCAGTTTCTTCCAAGATAGCTGCAGCCGGTCAGCTATTATCCTCTCAATTCACTTGCCCAAAAAAGGAATACTTGAGACAGATCTGTCGTTATCAGGAATTATATATTTTCTTCTCATGAGGCAACCATTACCTTATTTTTCCATGTATAAGACTATACTTTTGTCTAAAACCTTTAGACTAAAAATTGAGGGTCGTCTTATAAACGGAAGTAAGCTGAGGAGAGAACAAACACAAGTGGAGGGGAAAGCAGGTATCAAAGTGATCCTGTAGTGCTTTGATCCCTTCACCCCTACACTTGCTAAGCCCCACTTAGATTTCTTAATTTGGGGTTAGAAAAGTGGGGGGGGGGCGTCTTATACATGAAAAAATACAGTAATTCCTGAAGAAGGCTGGTGCCTGATCTGGCATTTCAGCTTTGACTGTTCTGCCTTGGATGGCTTTGCTAGGTGTCCAGACTCTTGATGGAGTTTAGCTTTCTGATGGTATTGCTCTTAGCCTCTCTGACATACTAAAAGCCTCTCATTGTATTGAGATGTGGATCCAAGAAAGGCACTAAAAGTTAGTGCAGGGTGAAGGAATTCCTTCATGCTGTACAAACAATCACTATTCTAGCAAATAGCAGTGACTGCTACAACAAAGTTTCTCATTCCAGTGTAGATGCCAAATTAGGATAGTCGGACATAGGGAGGAGAGAGGAATGTTGTCTTCCACGTACTAAGTAGAAGTACCATTTTGATAAGTTTCTTGTATTCATATTCAATAATTTTAAGACCTTCCTAGCCTATACTAAAATAATTATTCTGACATTATGTATAATGTGTGAATGCACCTTAATTCCCTCTTAAGTGAACTGAGAGTTCACTGAAGCATGTAATCAGCTTTTATCTACTAAATTAAACATTTGGCAAATCTGAAATCTAATGAATGTTGTGGCCACCAAGCAATTGTCCCTTTTTTTCATTTCCAGTTCACAGTAGGACACCCTGTGAAATCATCTGCTTTAAAAACTCTTCTCAGCATTCTTTACATTTGCCATGATTAACCATCTGTCAAATGCTTCCAAATCAGGAGCCAGTTTTTCTGATGGCAAATATGCTGCCTAAGAGCTTGTTATGGTTACGAAGGAGTGTTGTGCCATCTTTAGGCCCATGGGTATTAAAGATGCCAAAGAACAGAGAATGAATTAGGGATGACTGAAAAGCATTGTGATAGCTTTGCTTGCAGTGAACAGTAATGAAAATGTCAACCTGAACACTGGCGGTTGCAAGCACTACTATAATCTTGGATTGAATGCTTGAATAAACCCATTGCATAGCCCAGAACCAAGAAATATAGAAACATTACCAATCACATATGAGAAATTGTACTACACTGTGACCAGTTCTGCAGTTTCCACTAGCTAAGGCATCTATCAAAATCCTTCTCCCTGTTCTTACCCTTGATAGTCTGCAAACCATTACTTACTACCAAATGTTGCTTAAAACACAGTCTGGCACAAATCTAAACTGTAGTGTTGCAGCCGGAGAGGTACAGAATCTTTCCAAGAAATGTCCTGGGAAATTATTCTCAGCCTAGATGACCTAAAGCTTACACTGAATTTTCCTCCAATTTCACTAAGAATTATTACAACAGTCTTAGCATGAATATTTTAAAAATGATGGCTTGGATCCAGAATTATTTTCAGGATGTTGAAGAAACACATTTTGTTCATATGTGGATATTCTCTAATTGAAGTTGCAAATCCTGAACTAATATTTGAACTGGAACATGAAAAAGCTTTAATTTTTACACTTCTCCAAATGTTGTGGTGTACTTCTCAAATTAGAAAAAGCAGAAAGAATAAACTGAGTTGTATGAAAGAAGGAAAATATTAGGGAAAACTATATATTAATTGGCATTCATAAATGCAAAGATGATCTTATCAAGAGGAAATATATATGGATTTTCAGTCATATTACAGTACCTTGCTTTGAGTCCTCAGCCTCTTGGTAGCTGCAGATACAATTAACCATGTCATACTCTTGGATTGGCTTTATATTAAGGTGCTGTACTTCATAAGATTTTGTTCTCTCTACAGATTAAACTTCAGAAAAATTCCACCGGGGGAGTGCCTCTTGGCCCCCAAGCAACTGGGCTGTGAGATATTCTAGGGTAGTAAAGCAGAAGCAAAATGTTCCGCTTATATACTGCCCCACACTGCTTAAAGCACTCTCTTAAAGCATTCCTCCCGCACCCCCAAGCTCATTTTACCAACCTTGGAAGGAAGTAAGGGCTTTGTCCTTTTCCATCTATGTGAAGCTCTTGGAAGCAATCACTGAAGCATCATCATAACATTTCAAACAATGCCCAGATGTAGTGGCTGTCTGTCTGAGGCTAAATACACTGAGGTTGTATCATGGTAAAAACCTAAAGGTAAAGGTTCCCCTTGACATTTTTTGTCCAGTCGTCTTCTATTCTAGGGGGCGGTGCTCATCCCCGTTTCCAAGCCATAGAGCCAGCGTTCTGTCCGAAGACAATCTTCCGTGGTCACATGGCCAGTACGACTTAGACACAGAATGCTGTTACCTTCCCCCCGAGGTGGTCCCTATTCATCTACTCGCATTTGCATGCTTTCGAACCGCTAGGTTGGCGGGAGTTGGGACAAGCAACAGGCGCTCACTCCATCACGTGGATTCGATCTTACGACTGCTTGGTCTTCTGACCCTGCAGCACAGGCTTCTGTGGTTTAGCCCACAGTGCCACCACGTCCCTAAATCTAAAACACCTGATTAATAGATGTACAAAGTATCTGAGCAAAAATAAAATGCAAATAAATTATAATAAATCAAAAATACTGGTATTTGCCAAAACATGGAGACAATTTAAATGGAACCTAAATGGAAATCTCATAGAACAAGTTAAACAGTATAAATATTTAGGTGTTCATTTCATTATAAACACTCTTAGGTCCCCCATTGAAAAATGGCTCTAAACACAGCTAGGATCGCTACTGAACCTATTTTGTGTTTTTACTATAATTCAGGGAATCGGTTTCTCCAGGCAGCATTACAAGTTTTCAAGTCCAACATTATTCCACAAGCCCTCTATGGTTTCACAATTTGGACAAGTGCTATTGGATTGATCGATTGAACAGCTACAATCTTCCTTCTTACGCAAAGCAATAGGACTACCTATATGCGCGCCCTATTTGGTACTCTGTCTGGAGTCCGGAGTATCTTTAATACAGACTGTATCTTGGTTGAGATCATTCAAATTTTGGTTAAGTATTACAATTCACATATGGACAGTTTATTATACCAGCTTCTGCAGGACTCTGACCCACCTTTTGGGTCAATGGCCCACTTGAAAAAATTGAAATCAATTCGTATAGATAGTGACTACCTTGGAGCTCTAGGTCAAGAGCTAGCTTTCCAAATTATTAAAAGAAGAATTTTGGATATTGAATTCCAGGACCTTTGTAGTGCTGCCAATAAATTCTGTTCACCATTGATTGTCTGTATTCCTCCTAAAATGGCTAAACCTGCTTCCTACCTTTGCTTGATCAAATGCCCCCCAAAAGGTAGGGCCTTTTCTTTGGCTAGATGCAATGTTATGCCTACTGCTATACTATATGGCAGATTTAATGCATTTCCCTATTCTGAAAGGACTGCCCATGTGAACAGGGTGTGCTGGAAACTCTTGTTCATATGTTATTGCTCTGCTCGCTTCACTCGATCGGCTGTTCAAGGTTAATAGCCCCAATTTCATTAGAGCTGAAAGGGAGGTCAGATCTGGATAAAGTTCACTATATGCTGACAGTGGAGATGACTGACATTGTAGCAAGCGTCACAGACTTCCTTGATGCTATTGTTAGGAGACGAACTGTTGTCCCTTTAAGGCTATCTAACACTTTTCTGCCCTGTTGATGTCTATAAATGTAGTTACCTACAAACCACAGTGACTTTGTCCAATTTGTTTACTTATGCCAATAAGGGTTTTATCTCTCTATCTAAATATCATGGCAAAAAAGAAATTCTGCAGGCTCCAGGGTCTAGCACATAGATCAGTTGTCTGTTCTAGATGGGGCAGCACCCCTCCTGAAAGAGCAGATGGCCAATCAGCATGCCACTGCAATTCATCACTGGAAGCACATGTGCCTTATGTAGCTAAGAACATCTTATCTCTGTGTTCACTTGCTACATGTGCTATAGCCATTCCTGGATTGGCATGGCTTAACTACCATAGTTTAGCCATTTCTAATCTCAAGACAGGACTACCTTGCTTTGAGTCCAGGTGCACAATGTGTCTCCGAAGTAGGGCTGAGACATCTATCTTTTAAACGGCATGTAGCACTTTTGATGAAAGAACTTCACTGTCTGTCAGTATGCTACAGTGCCATAATTAAGGCTCTATATGCCAGTTGTACATGTGGTGGCTCTGTGGACTAAACCGCAGAAGCCTGTGTGCTGCAGGGTCAGAAGACCAAGCAGTCGTAAGATCGAATCCACGTGACGGAGTGAGCGCCCGTCACTTTGTCCCAGCTCCTTGCCAACCTAGCAGTTCAAAAGCATGTAAATGCGAGTAGATAAATAGGTACCACCTCGGTGGGAAGGTAAAACGGTGTTCCCTAATCACACTGGCTACGTGGAAATGGAAACTGTCTTCGGACAAGCGCTGGCTCTATGGCTTGAAAACGGGATGGGCACCGCTCCCTAGAGTCGGACATGACTGGACTAAAAATGTCAAGGGGAACCTTTACCTTTATGCAAGTTGTAAAACCTTAAACAACCCAGGACTTGGTTTTCTTGAGAATAATCCAACTGCATTCCACCACTGTGCACTGCAGTCCTCAGGAGAGGCAAGCCGGGTTATATTTTATAACGGCAAGTCCACCTGAGGACAGACTTCCATGTTGTAGCTCCTGTTCTATGGAATACTCTCTTCAACGATGCTGAGTGGGTATCTAGAGTTTTGACCGTTATATACCTGCTTAAGTCATGCTTTTCTTTTCTTTTCTTTTCTTTTCTTTTTCATTCTTGCTTTCTATAAAACGTGATGTAACTGTTTACACTGCTGTAACTAATTATGTAGCTGTTTTCATTTTTCTTCCTCTTGTGTATATTTGTTTCTGTGGGGTTTGTTTATATACAACAGTATTATTTTAATGTTGAACAGGATATCAACTCATTAAATTAATCATTAAATATAATTTATATGGATTTTATATGCAGACTTCAGTGTAAAAAAATCACAACATGATGCAGGAACAGCATGAAATAAACATGATTTTAAGAAGATTGGAACACTGTAGAAAGCAAAACAGACTTATTCATCACCTCCAGATGCTTGGAACAGACACACTAAACTTACTGAAATGTATATTCCTTGTCAGTAGTTTTAAATTCTATTAATCTCAATGGGTTTACTCTATGTAAAACTAAGCCTAGATCTAAAGCAGTAGCATTAAAGCAAGGAAATTCCCTGGCAGCCTCTTCAAATGGAAAGAATCCCCAATGTTGCTATTCAGTTATAAAACAAATCTCACAATAGGACATGACATTTTGCAGCAGGAGGGAATGACATTCCCATCAGCAGGCAAGTGAAGCCAAGTGTTACCTTTGTTAAAGCATTCACAGTTCTGTGGTACATTACCCCATCTGGCGATCTCAATATCCATTAAGAATTGTTTAAAAGAAATACTTATGATACTTACGTATAATATACTGCATAATACTTATTTATTATTTAATTAAATCATTTTTTATCCCACCTTTCTCCTGAAGTAGGGCCCAGGGGGCTTACATCATTAGAAGACATTATTTAAAGCTAGCAACAGTATGTATATTAAAAAAGGGGGATCAGACAAATACTAAAAAAAAGTAAATATAAGCAACATAAGCCATCTTTAAAGGAGAGATCTTTTGGAGAAAGCCAACGTACTTGAAGAAAGCCAACATATGCTGATGGAGGCCAGCTTAAGATACGGTCTGCTTATGTGCAGGATGGTGCCCCTCCTCAATGATGTCTTGGGTGGTGCCTCTCCTCAGGACACCTGCAGAAGCCAAACAGCCAGGAAGATGAATATTATTTCAACCCTGGTGTTCGGTGAGCATCCAGCATTGCTTAGAAGTATAGTGGGCTGATTTATGCAGCTCAGAGCAGGCTGCTTGGAACACCCGTCTTTGTCCTTGAATAAGAGGGATGCTGACACTACCAAAACCCTTCACCCGCTGCCTGTTGCCTGCCTGAGGAAATTGCCTCATTGTGTCTTGGGATAGAAGCAGACCTGGTGGGAAACATCTACAAAACTTTCAAGAGGAATGAAAAGAGGTTTGATAATGGCCAATGAGTCTTGGTGGCAGATTTTGCATTTCTTTACATTTGTAACAGTACATCTGCCCAACTAACTCTTCTCTGGGTACTCAGGGCCAGAAAATGTCTTGGGTGGCTCGGCAACCAGTCTGCACTGTCACAGTAAGTATATTAATAGTAACACAATACCAAAGTAAAATAAAACATTGAAAAATCATGGTATCATAGTCTACGTCAACTTCCTGGTGTTGTATTTCCTAGGTGTTCTAGCATATTAACTGCATTCCATCAAGTCAATTCTCACTCATGGTGATCCTTTCTGGTGGTGGTGGGGTTTCTAGGTAGAGAAAACTCAGAGGTGGTCTACCATTTCCTTCTTCTGGGGGTGCCCTAGATCACTGGTTCTTAACCTTGGGTTACTCAGGAGTTTTGGACTGCAACTCCCAGAAGCCTTCACCACCAACTGTGCTGGCTGTGGTTTCTGGGAGTTGCAGTTCAAAAACATCCGAGTAACAAAGGTTAAGAACCACTGCCCTAGATGATATGCAGCTTGCCTATGGCCACACAGCCTGGCTCTACTTGCAGGAGGTATACTGGGGAATCAAACACCCATTCTCTGGCTCTGCGGCCAGATATCTAAGCCACTGAACTAGCCAGTCAGCTTTCTAATATATAAAATAGCTTTTTTTTCTTACATGAGGGAATGTTCAAAAATATCCCTTAACAGCAGTCTAAAGTGGGATTCTGCCACCCCATCTGTCTTCTTAATATGCAAAATGGTTATTACCTGGCAGGTGGCTTCAAGACTCCTGATCCTTCAGAGATACGTTTATGCTCCTTCCCACCAATCTACTGGGGAAGGGAGGGAATTTAGCACATTCACCATCCTGCTCTTTGGCTAGACAAATTTGGGAATGACAAAATTCTTTGCCCTTGGTCTATTTTGTCTGGGAGTAGGGATGCTTGTTCTCACCTTACACTGAGAAAGGGGCTGAAGCTTGTCCCTATAGGTTGTCCTCCTAAACTGCCCTTCTTTCTTTAGAGAAAGAGAGAGGTATCCATTCCTTTAGTGTCTTCTGGAAGTGCTGTATTTGGTGGAATCTTGACTGATCCTTCTGTTTTATTTCCACACAACAGTGATTTCAAATCTTGGGACATATATTCTTGGATTAAAACTCCCAGAAGTGTTCAACACAAGCTGTGCAAGCCAGGATTTTTAGGAACTGTATTCCAAGGACATCTGGGGATGCAAGGTTGGGAACAATGGAAGTTTCCCCAGATGTTAAAAAGATAAAAGTGAATAAATAAAGAGGAAAATAACTAGAAAAAAACATACTGAGATGGTCGAATAGAGCAAGAAGGAGATACAGTACCAATATCCAACATTTGAAATAAAATACTATAAATCTTTTCACCGAGGCATATTTGGATTTTCCTTTTTTAAAAACATATTTTTTGATGGAGAAATATCTGATAATAGCAAGCATGTAAAATGATTTTATGTTACTCATTTGTTTAGTCGTTTAGTCGTGTCCGACTCTTCGTGACCCCATGGACCAGAGCACGCCAGGCCCTCCTATCTTCCACTGCCTCCCGGAGTTGGGTCAGATTCATGTTGGTTGCTTCGGTGACACTGTCCAACCATCTCATACTCTGTCGTCCCCTTCTCCTCTTGCCTTCACACTTTCCCAACATCAGGGTCTTTTCCAGGGAGTCCTCTCTTCTCATGAGATGGCCAAAGTATTGGAGCCTCAGCTTCATCCTAAAGAACAGATTTTAATATACTGTTCTGATTCCAAGAATATTAGTCTCAAAGCCACTCAGACTTCCACCAAAAAGAGCATGTAATGTATCTTGAAGAAAGGCAGCTAGTTCTGAAACATATGGATCCGGACTTGGTGGTTTATCCTAAAAGAATTCATTTGCATGTAGTAAGTATCCACTGACATCTTTTTTTTCCTAAAAGAAGATACAGTGGACCCTCTACTTAAGGAATTAATCCGTATTGGAACGGTGGCTGCAGGTCGAAAAGTCTGTAGGTTGAGTGTTCATTGACCTACAATGCATTGAAAACCAATTAATGTCATAACCGGCCATTTTTGTTCCATTTTTGTTCCATTTTGGTTTTTTTCTGGTCTGTAGGTCGATTCTCCAGCTGCAAGTCGAACCTAAATTTTGCGGCCAGAGAAGTCTGTAACTCGAAAAGTCTGTAAGTCAAGCCGTCTGTAAGTCGAGGGTCCACTGTACACATATGTATTTGCCCTTTCATCTTGTCTCTTGTGGAATCTGAGAAACCCTTCTGTTTTGTTTCCCCAGAAAGTAAAACCCTTGTTATGAAGAAAGGAGATATATCATGCAGATTTATGGTGCAGGGACAGAGTTGGACCAGAAAACACAAAGGTGATCCAATACAAATGAGTATAAGTCACTCTTTCATCTTTTCAAAAATGCTGAAATTATAGTGCAGAAAAGGATCAGAGAACAATAGATCACCTGGGCGGGGTGGGGGGGGATAGTGTGTGCTTTGCAAAACATTCACAGGTAACTCCATGTAGGATTCTCTATAATAGCAGAAACAAAGAAATGCACCCAAACAAAAAATATTGTGGTCCCCATAAGACAAACACATTTATTGCTTTCATGAATAACAACCCATTTCTTCAGATGCTGAAATAGATTTGTTAGTGTTAATGCTACTACAAGACTTTTCTCAGTTTCCTGCTTTCCTTTTGGTTGTTGGTGCTGCTCCTGTTGAAACAAACTAAGGCCATTGACACACCAGTGAAATGTCTCCCTGTGGTTATGCAACTTTTAACTGTGTTCCTGTCATATTTTGAGGTTGCATTGTATTTATTCCAGGATATGCATCTCAATGTGTTTTTTGGTTACTGAATCATTTCCTTCCAATTCAGTAAGTGCCTAGAGCTTCTTGTTGAGACCGTTTGACAGAAGTTAACCGATGCATCAACATAAATGCCATGGAAAAATAATTTTAAAAGTAAAAAACATTTTGAAAGGACATGCATAGTGGCAGTAGTTCCAAAAAGTTGCAATAAGATTGTTTGCACATGCAGCAACACATTTTTTAAAGATTCAGAACAAAAACCTAGAGGTCTCTGGCTGAACAAGAAATAATCTGCAGTTAGCACACTTGCTGAGTAAATTATTAGCTAATGGCTGTGTGTCATATGGAAGCAAATTTAAATTGCGAAATCAAAAGGGGAGAACTGGAAAACATTTAATTGGTATGATCATGGTCTGACGCAGCTACCTAATCCTACATAAGGAAACATTTGACTTGGAGCTGGCTGTGTTCTCAAGCAAAAGGTTCTGGAAATAAAAGATGGAGCTTGCTATGTTCTGCTGATTTCCACTCCAAGCGTATTGTTGAATGGGTCTGATGCCCTGTCAAAACTGGCCTGCTAGCTTCTAAATGGGCAAACCTTCATCATTAACAGATGGGAAAGAGCAGTGGTATCAAAAATGTTTGGTATTAGTTGAATTGGGCTGGATTCCCTTTCTGCAGAGGAGCCATATATAAGGTTAAGGGGATAATATATCATTATTATTTTAGCAAAGAACTGAATTACCTCTGAGAATCTAACTACTAAATCTGCATAAAGTAAAAAATGGTGCACTGGCAACAGCAGCTATTTCCTTCAAGATTGTGTACCATTCAGCAAGAGGTAAATAAATTCTTACAGGGTTCCCTTTTATTTGGATGATGCTTTCCCATGAAAAATATTCACAAATTTTTTGCTCTCCACTGTCTTGAGGGATATCACTCCATAGTCAAGCTCAATTAACTATATGATCCAATTCACTGACTCTTGATTCCTTGTTAAGATCAGAAGGAAAGGCTTTTCTCTCGGTCCCTTCACAGCTGTGTTTGGTGAGGACACAGGAGAAGATCTTCGCCATTGCTGCTCCCAGACTTGGAAACACCCTCCCAAAGGAGGCCAGACTGACCTCATCTTTCCTATCCTTCTGCAAGCAGGCAAAGACCTTTCTCTTTAGCAAGGTTTTCCGGAGTGTTTAGCTGCCTGAGTGGGTTTTTTTTTTTAAAGGATTGTTGTATATTATAGCTTTGAATGTGTTTCTAGTATTGCTTTTGTTTACCGTTTCTTAGAGTGGTATTTGTTTAATCCTTTTTAGTATTTGTATATTTATTGTTTTTAGCTTCATTCATTCATTCATTCATTCATTCATTCATTCATTCATTCATTCATTCGTTCATTCATTTGACTTCTACCTATACCACCCATTTAGCTGTCAGGGCGAACACTGTCTTTTAATGGTGTAAGCCACCGTGGGTCCTTTTTAAGGAAAAAGGCAGGGCAAAAATAATTTAAATATATATTCATTTAAATATATAAAGATAAATCCAGGAAGAAGGAGTCAGCAACAGGCAGAAAAATAAATAGTTCTGGAAAAGATGTGAAAAGCAAACATTAGCATAATCATGGTGGTTTCTTAGGGATTTGAAATGGAGATAAATCTACCTTGCTAGAACTGGTACTGCAAAGCAAACATGGTCAATATTCAGCACAGTGCTAGTCAAAAAGATTTCTCACAAGGACAGAAATAAATAAATGAAAATTACAACTTTCTCACAGCCTTCTTCGCTAAATAAAGTTAACATTTCCATAAACTCAAACCTTTTTCTGGTGCCTTTTTTCAAGTCAACTATTGGACACTTGCACTGACCTAAGGAGAGCGAATGTATAGCTTGCAAAAGAGCAAAATGAACTCCACATTTGGGAAGTCTGCAGTCAGTCAGGATATGATTCACAGTGTCTTGTACAGCCTTGGTTGCCCAAAGCAAGAGTTCTCCTATGACTAAACTTTCTTTTGCCCTTGGTTGTTCCTTCTTTGGAGCACATCTGATTCATAATCTGTTTCAAAGTATAGGGAATGAAAGAATAAAGTTGAGATAGAAATTGGAGTAAAGTGAAGCATATAGGAAAAGTGCTACTTGAACTCAAATACCGTGGAGAAAATCAAAGCAAATTCTTAGTTTTACAACCATTGAGACATAAAACCAACCCGGTAGAACAAAGGGAGATATGTATATACCAAGCCATAAAAGACTGCAGCAGAAATCATAAGCACCTGAAGGATTTTTTTATTGTTTGAAAAACCATAAAGAAGATCATTGCTTGCCAAAGACCTAGAGAAAACAAATGTAGGAACCCATCACAGATGGAGGAGTTAGGCGTTAGCATCCAAGAGAAAAGCTGATTCAACTGTCTTGGAACTAACTTTCCGAGCTATTTCTAGGCAAAAAAAGTGTTGGAGATGGTGTGCATATACTGTTGTTTTGATGTTCAGTGTGAAAATGGCTCACGTGGAATGTTTATCTTTATAATGAAGGAAATTTGTGATATACCTCCTGATGTTCAGACAAAATTAGTGTCTCACTTGATTTAGTCATAACTTTGTGTTATGTTCATGAATTTCATATACAAAAGAAAAGAAACCATTAAGTCATATTGCATTATAAAATTATGTACCCACTTACGTACCCATAATTCTATAATGCAATGGTTTCTTTTCCTTTGTACATGAAGTGAACAAATATAAAAGAAAATTATTACTAAATCAAGTGAGACATTAATTTCGTCTGAAAATTGGGAAGGTTTTTTCAGTCAGTTAGTTGTTACATTAATATTCCACCTTCCCCTCAATGAGCTCAAGACAATGTGTATGGTTACTTCCTTTTGCCTTCGCAACAGCCCTCTCTGGTAAGCCAGTCTGAGAAAGTGGGACTGGCACAGGGTCACTCAGTGAGCTTCCTGGCTAAGTGAGGATTAGAACCCAGATCTTTTCAAAGTTAGTGTAACAACCTAAGCACTAGAGTGGTGAATCTTGCAGCATTTCACCGTCAGTGAGATAATGAAGAGGGAATACCCCCTTTCCCCGTTCTGGCAGCAAAATCTCTGTTTGAGATATTTTTAAAACAATTGTTAATGCAATTTCTTGTAATTTTGGGGCAGGAAATGTAAGCATGTACAGAATTCAAGCCTTTCTTGCACAAGATTCTATATTTCACAAACAAAATAACAGGTTGATATTTTGTGCAGAATGAGGTGTTGTACTGTGCAAAATGACATGATCAGCAAAAAACCCAAGAAGATATCAGTAAAATAGTCTTCCTTCCTTCTTTTGTCCAAAAAGTCCAATCTTATGCATGTGAATGTTAAATATTCCACATATCATGGCCTCCTGCAGAGAAGATTCATGGCTCAGGTGGCTGATCATGCCTGTTGCCTTGAACTGAACACCATCATTTAAATCTGCAAGATGGACTCAATCGCTGTTCCGCCTTCCCGCAATTTCCTTCCCTGAGGGACCAAGGCGTTCCTATTCTGGGCCAGCTGAGCCTGGCAGTAAATATTTGTGGCCCCACATCAGGGGTTTCTCAGGAAGTGAGGTTTCTTAGGGTTTTATGGGAAGGGAGGTATAGTCAGAATGGAGGCTCTCCATTCAATTTTCTTGATTTTTGCATGATCCCCTCATTAAAGAGCACCCTGACACTTTCTGGGTTTCTCTCCATTCCCCAAGAAAGCTCACAGTTCCAGGAACTCACTCCTTTCTCCTTTTCTCCTCTCTTGCTTCTTGGGTGGACTGGCTCCTGGCTCTCTGGCATCTTCTTCCCCAGGATCTTACTTTACAGTCTGGCCAGGGACTTCAGAAGGTGATGTCACAGCTTCCTTGGCTTTTATTGGGGAAATGTCCCTAACCTTGTGGCTGTCAGGACCTTCTATCTGAGGACCAGCATCCCAGCACAGACCTTGTCCCATCTGGCCTTCATCTCTGTTCCTTCCTCATGTTCTCTCTCTCTGCTCCTTGCTTTTTCCCTTCCTTTCCATTCCTCCTCTACTGTTTCCCTGCCATACCCTTTCCTTTTATCCCTCAGCTTCCTGGGCGATCCTCCCTCGCACTGGTGGCATCCTAAGGTTGCCAAGCAACCAGCTGTTAGTACAGTACACATCAGCCTCATCATTTCTGTGCACTGCCTCAGCCGCGAACCTTGCGTTTTCTCCAAAAACAGGGATGTGTGATGTATCAGCAGGAGCTCCCTGCTATGAGAGTACCCTTTTATGCTGTTCAGGCTAGGAAATGTCATCATTGAAAGTTCCAATGAATATATTTCACTCACACAAAGCAGTCTGTCTCCAGTCCTGCAACAAGCTTGAACAGTCTTATGGAGGAATTCCTTGATTCTGCATAGTGTTTTGCTTTGCACAAAAAGAAAAGAACTGAGAGAGAGAGAGAACACATAGACATTTCTTGTTCTTGTGGTAGCACTGAGAAATTTTGCACTAGAAAACTTGGCTTAGCAGGAAAGAGGAAGTCACCAAGGACAAATAACATATGTCCCTACATTATGCCACTACACCATTGTGGTTCAAAGACCCTAACGCTTTGTGTCATGGAGTTGAAGCAGTATGGAATATGTAATCAGAGAAATGTAAGATGGAGTCAAACAGGTTCTGTGTGAAGATGATTTGAGACACATTGGAATATGTTTTTCTAAGTGCTATGAGAGTGTTTTTTCCGAAGACCGGTATAGCATGGTTTGTGATAGGCTGAATTTCTATGGGAATTGAGGGAGGAGTCAGAGAATGTAGAACGTGAACGATGGGTTTTGTGGAAGACATTCGGAAGTTCTATTCCATGATGATGGGAGAGAGAAGACTCAAAATTAGACCACTGTAACACACTCTACGTGGGGCTGCCTTTGAGGCTGATGTGGAAAAATTCAGGTGGTGCAGACTGCAGCGGCCAGACTCCTTACCGGAGTGAGAAAACACCAACATATCTCTCCTACTCTGGCCATGCTGCACTGGCTACCCATTCGTTTCTGCATTGACTTAAAAGTTTTAATGCTTACTTATAAGGCCCTAAACGGTTTAGGACCTCGATACCGGATGGAACGCCTGCTCCCACCAAGATCTACCTGGATCACCCATGCGAGCCAGGAGGTGAGGTTGAGGAGCCTGATGCCAAGGTAGGCCTGGAGGGAAAATACATAAAACTGGGCCTTCTCGGCGGTGGCTCCTCGCCTCTGGAATAACCTCCCACCGGAGATTTGCGAGGCCCCTACGCTGGGTACTTTTAAAAGCCAATTGAAAACATGGATGTACATCCAGGCCTTCCCTCCTAACAGCACTTGATTCTATTTCTTTTCCACTATCTATTATTTTATTTATATTTTTGGCACTATATCTGTTATGGATTATGTTATAAATATTTTGCGTTGATTTAATGAATATATTTGTCATGAGTGCATCCGAAGACCTGGAACCGGAAGGGTTAACTGAGGCTGAAGAGAATGCTGAGAGATCGGAAACACCTGAACCACCTCCAGATTCTCCTTCCACAGCACACAAGCTTCGGGCCAGGCTTCGGGAAAGACTTAGGACAAGAAGATCAGAGGAGCGCTCAAAGGCTGTCCACAGAAACCTACGTTCATCTAGTCCTGAGTATTAACAGGATAGAAAGCTTTCCAGCAGCTCAAGGAGCTGTTTTACTATAAAACAGCTCCCAGTGAAGCCAGAAATTCTGTGGAAGCAAAGAGTCAAAACCTTGGCTTGCATCCACGCTTCTTGAACCGTGTTCCTGACCTTGAACTCTGGACTCTGCCCTTGGACGACGCCGGTATTGGACTTCGGACTCTGACCCTGGACTACGCTGTGTATCAGACTCTGGACTTTGACACTGGACTTCATTCTGTGAGTTGATTTATGGACATTGGCTTTGCATTCTTGGTATTCTTGACCCTGGACTGGTTTATCGGACTTCGGCTGTTGTAACCCCCGGGAACGTGACAATATTCTATGTTGGAAGCTGCCCAGAGTGGTAGAGTCTACCAGATGGGCGGGATATAAATCAAATAAATAAATAAATAAATAAATATAGAAAGAAAGAACTTGATGGTTTGAGTATGTAGCTTGAATGTAATGCGCTCTACATGGGGCTACCTTTGAGGGTGATGTGGAAACTCCAAGTGGTGCAGAATGCGGCGGCCAGACTCCTTAGTGGAGTGAGAAAATACCATCATATCTCTCCTACTCTGGCTGCACTGCATTGGCTGCCCATTCGGTTCCACATTGACTTCAAAGTGTTGATGCTTACGTATAAAGCCCTAAACAGTTTAGGGCCTTGATATTTGACGGAACTCCCACCAAGATCTACTCCCACCAAGATCTACCCGTGTCACTCGTTCGAGTCAGGAGGTGAGGCTGAGGAGCCTGATGCCGAGGGAGGCCCAAAAGGATAAAACAAGGAATCGGGCCTTCTCGCCAGTGGCTCCTCACCTCTGGAACAACCTCCCCCCAAAGATTCATGCAGCCCCGTCGCAGGGTATTTTTAAGACCCAACTAATTACTTGGGGATGTTTAAGCAGGCCTTCCCTCCAGTTAATACTTAATTTCTTCTTTTATTCAATTATCTTTTACTATCTTTCCATCTTGAAGAATTTGTTTATTGTTCTTTTATAATTTTTATTTTGGTATATATATATGTTATTTTTTATTTTTCTGGAAGCCGCCTAGAGTGGTCGCAATGAGTGGGGTATGCATGTATGCATGTATGTATGTGTGTGCGTACGTACGTACGTATATACAAACAAACAAACAAACAAATGATAAAGAGAAAGGAGGAGGTAGGGTTAGCCTACCGTAACCCATCTTAGTGGTGTATTATTTTAATGGATATAGTTATTTTATTTAACTGCAATAATCTTTGAATATGATCTTTATTCTAACATTTGAGCAATATAAACCGATTCTATGAAACTCTATTTAAAAAAAAAAAAAAAATTATAAAATTTTTTACAAAAGGACTGGTCTCTTGAACAGCAGGGTCTGGCTAAATCCAGGGAGTGGAGCGGGCCACAAACTAGCTATCTTTAAGAGTCCTACCTAACTGAGCTGTTGTGAGTTATAAGGAATCACAAAGCCCATGTGACTGTACTTGCAAATTACTGGGTAAAAGTAAAGTCTTCTTTTAAGGTCAGACTTGTTCAAGGGGCTTATACTAGGCACTGCTGAGGTCTTGGGACTTGCCTCAGCACAAAGGTAAGTGGCCTGTCAAACTCTCTGACTGAGTCCTAAGCGCTCCTTAGGGAGGCTTGGACACCACACTTTGTTTCGTGATTTCTGGCTAGGACTTAATTCAGTTCAGTCTTTTCCACTTTTATAGGGGTGTAAAACTGGCACCTGATTTTGACAGACAGAGTGTGGATTGGCCAGATCTTGTATATATAGAATACGGCCTTCTCCCTTTGCCGGTCAAAAAAGCAGTGCCCTCTGCTTCTTCCTGCTGCAAAGTGTGGCCCACCCTTGCAATTTTCCTTGGTGTTCCACCAATTGATCTTAGTCCCTGTAAAGTGAGAAACCACACATCCTACATGTTTTGAAGCAATGCTCTTTTTAAAATTATTCCAGATCATAGAATCTCCCAGCTAATGTTGCCTCTTGAGGGACTCTTCTCCATTATGTGGCTATAGACTAGTGTTGAAATAATGTAACTGGGGAGGTGGAGGTGGGCCTTTCTCATGGAATAACACCTGACCACAAGAGAGTGAAGATACTGAAGATACTTGTATACTTACTGTTTTTATTTTTTAAATATTGTCTTTTAATGATGTAAACCACCTTGGGTCCTTTTTCAGGAGAAAAGCTATGTATGTATGTATGTATGTATGTATGTATGTATGTATGTATGTATGTATGTATGTATGTATGTATGTATGTATGTATGTATGTATGTATGTATGTATGTATGTATGTATGTATGTATGTATGTATGTATGTATGTATGTATGTATAAATAAATATGTTCTGAATTAATGAACCAAGAATTCAACGGTATTCTTTAATGTGTCTATGCTGAGATAGCAGTGACCATCTATTTTCACCTATTCTTTCTTTCCTGTTTCAGATTCCCTCAAGAATAACCTTTCTCAGGCTGTACCACAGGTCTGGGAAAATATCAAGAAACATCAGCCCGTCCAAATGTGATGTGTGAAGAAGCAAACATTTCCTGCTTTTGGAGAGCACTGGCAGACAGAGTTTGCTTTCCCAGAACCCAGACGCAGCTTGTTTTAACACTTCAAAGTTACTGCGCAGCTAATCTTCGCTGAGGACAAGCACATGTGACAGAGTTGAACAGATTTGCCCCAGGAATCAGAACATTATGCAGCTATACATTTGTTAACCTTTTTAAGCTGTGTCGGCTCATAGAGATGGATCTTATTATATGTGCCAAGTGCTATTGAATGTGTGCCAGATACAGCTCCAGCTCCAGTGGCTGTCAGACCATTTGTCAATCTTTATTCCTCCACTTAAGATACAATTTTATAAAGGGGGAACCCCCAAAGAACAAAGAAATTGCTCTGGCATAGTAATTTGTCTGGTCGATAACAACCACCAGTTATTATTGCTCCCTTTCAAAGTAGAGTGCTAAATGCTATATATATATATATATATATATTTTTTAAAAAAAAATACAGCCTCTTACATGAATATATTTAAACAGACTAGTAGCCTTATTCAGGCTTTAAACCTAAACATAGGATACTAAAATTCATAAGGGTACCAGTAATACACATGTACCAGCCACACCCACAATATCTGTCAGTGTCAAGCTATTGGCAGTGTCAAAGCTGGTGGAGGGAACTGCCTCCTAAATACTGAGTGGCAGAAACTGAGTGGGGTGGAAGAGGCTGTGGTAAGAGCTCCCTGGCCACTCTGCTTTGTTGGAGGGCACAGCTGAGTGTTCTGCACAGAGTTTAGAGATGTCATTTCTTTGGATTACAAGTCCCAGAAGCCTCCAGCCTGTTTGCTCAGCGGACGTGCTGGCCGGGGTATACTAAGAAATGCCATCTGAAGAAGCAACATTTCCAAACCATGGTTCTAGTCCACTTGTCCTCTACCCTCTAAGTGAGACCACAGTGCAATAAAAGGTACTGTCCTATTGTTGTAAACTGAGCCATCTGCCATTCTGACTGGCTTCTGCAAATGGAATGGGGTGAGTTGGAGGTGACATCTCAAACTCAGGCAGTAACATTTTTCTGTCAATATATCCGTGAAGGCTTTCACGGCCGGGATCTAATGGTTGTTGTGGGGTTTTTGGGCTCTTTGGCCGTGTTCTGAAGGTTGTTTTTCCTAACATTTCACCAGTCCCTGTGGCCGGCATCTTCAGAGGATGCTCTGAAGATGCCAACCACAGAGACTGGTGAAACGTTAGGAAGAACAACCTTCAGAACATGGCCAAAGAGCCCGAAAAACCCACAACCATTGTGTGTCTGTTCTGCTAACTGAAATAAAAAGTGTGGAACCATGTGGTCGATACAAAATACAAATGCAAGAGTAGATGATAGGTGATACTTTTATAGATTTATTTTTAAAAATCATACATTATACTAGCTTTTATGAGTAAACCCTACCTTCTCAAGGCAAAATATCAAAAGTCCAAATGTTTGTGGCCAGATGGATTTTGTCAAGACAGTTACTCTTTGATGTAAAGTCCAGAAGTTCTTGACAAGATGGATTTTGCGAGGCAGTCTTTCTTAGATGTAAGTAGGAAGCAGTAAGGCTGTTTAAAGTTACAGCTCAGGCTGATGTGGATTGGATTTCACACCCCAGTTCTTCAAACAAGCCCGGTAGGTGGGGCTCATCAGCCATTGAAGGCAGCCCATCTAGGAGAAGGAAAACTCCGATTTCAAACCTCCACTGCCTTGTAGCTATATCCACTCATGCAAAAGGCTTCAGGAGTTAACCTAGAGGCAAAATCCAGAGCTGGAGTCCCAAAGGTAGTTTGTGTCATTCTGCCAACTCCTGCAACGTTGCTGGAACCAGTTGTATTCGCTCTTGCCTTTCCATTGGACCATTTCAGCAACGTGGAGAGGGGGGATCTGCTGCTAGGGTAACAGCCTATCCTCCATATTACTTTACCCAGGCTTCATGCTCTGGAGAGGACACTCCTCGATACAGAGCACATTACCATAGTCTCTCGAGACTGAAGGATGCCTATATCTTCAGACAAAGGGGCACACTGTAGTGTTTGCTTCATTAAATCTGAAGGGTTTCCGTTCACATTATTGTAAAAAAGGAAGTAGGACCTTTAATGCAACCACCAGGCTTGGTAAATTGGGATCCATCCCTGTCTCACAGAGAGTTCGAGCAAACAAAAGTAGAACCCCATCCCACAGTATTAAGATCTTTCTGCTTAATGTGGGGAAGTTTAGCCATAGTGGAGATGAGAATGATGAAGGAGGAGTGGTGCATGATGTGCTATGCTTTCTTCATGGGTTGGCATTTATTTATTTCACTTTTAAACCACTTATTTGATGAATGGCTACTCTGGGCAGTGTACAGCAGAGAACAAAAATCAATCAAACAAACAAACAGATCAGTATATCTGGAAGATGAGTCATGGCAACTGGACTTCTTTCTTATTAGGTTGAAATGTTTTGCTACTCATCAAAGTAGCTTCTTCAGTTTGAGGAGAGTGGGTAGGAGACCCCTGGAATATCCTCCATGTTGGTTTCACTTTTCCTTGGTCTGAATAGGCTCGATAGATGGACAAAGGACTGGGGGTGAGTAATAACCCCACTTCTGTAGTCCTCCACCCATTGTCATGGGTCATTAACAGTCATTAACAGTGGCCCTGATCTTTCTGGGGAGGGATGAAAGAGCAGCATGATAAATGGGAGACAGATAGTATCTAAGGCTTCCATCCCTGTTCAGTGAGGGATCTTCTATATGCACACATATGGCCTCTCTGACCCCTCTCTCAGATCCAAAATATCTTCTCGGTCCAAAATAAGTACATCTTGGTCATCAAATATGTGTCCTTTGTCCTTCAAATGAAGGAAGACTGCTGATTATGGTCCTGAGCTATTGCCCCTCCTGTACTGGGTCATTGTCCTCTTTAGTGGCTATTTGGTTTCTCCAGTATAGATCTCTTTGCATTGAACTGCTTATACTGTATTGCTCCTGTTGTGTTTTGGTGTCCAGTCTCTTTGGTAGATAAGTCTCTGCCTTAGTGGGTTTGTGGGATTGAGGTGCACGGGTATGTGGAGTTTACGAAAAATCCTTTTGAGCTTTTCAGACACAAGGCATGTAAGGAATGACCAGGTTCTTCCATTGGCTCTGGGTCTCAGACTGATCCATTGTCATGCTCGGTCAGGACATTGCCTTGTTAAAGACCCATTTGGGATATCCACAGGCCTTAAGGGCTGTCTTCAGATATCCGTCTTCCTTCTTCTTGGCTTCTTGGCCACCTTCACAACTCTCAGACTGAAGAAGCTGCTTGGATAAGTAGTGAAATGTTTCAGCCTAATAAGAAAGAAGTCCAGTTGCTTTGACTCAACTTCCAAATAACCTCACCTGGATGACTGAGAATCTTCACAGAAACAAATCAGTAGTTCAACAAAAATAATAAACAGAACATAATTTTTTAAATCTTATATTTACAATTAAAATAAATTAAATCGATTAAAATCAGGCAGGGACAACAGATGCTAGATGTATAGACTCAGCAGGCTGTTGAGGTGGTACAGTTTGCAAAACCAGCTGTAATAGGAAGGTTTTCAGGGATTTATTGAAAGTTTCCAGAGAGAGAGGAGCAGGTGAATTTCATCTCCATACTCCTTGAATTGGGCTAATATGTATCCAGTTATTTAAGTCACACTGTCATAATATCACAATGAGGGTTTAACAGAAATCAAGGAGAACGAAGCCCTACAATAAGCAAAATGACCACGTCCATTTTAAGCTAAGGTGCTTCTTGGCCATGGACAAAAACAATAAAACAATAGACAGGCAGATACACTAGAAGGTACAGCCACATTTTTCTGGCTTCATTCCTACTCTTGACCCGATTCTAGTGACAACTGACAACTGTAGGTACTGCTACAGTATTCTTTAATATATGACTGAACTTCAGACTCATCTTATTTTGATACAGTAAACACTTTGTGGCACCCTCCTTCCTTCCTGTATAATCATTGCTTTGGAAATTTTGGAGCTGGAAATTCTGGTGTGGTTCATGGGCCAGTGGCAATACATAGGTGGGCAATGAGCTGTCACCACCATTACAGTAGCTGGGAGGGGGCATGACTCACCATGAAACCATGGAGGCCATTTCAGAAAGAATTCAAGCTTTCTCAAAAATGGAAGAAAAATAGCTGCAGTTGCACTGGAGGCCGCTGGGGGCACTAGAGATCACAAATATGGATAAACATGTCAGTGAGTAGACATCTGGCCCTTTCACTGCTAACTATACATCAATTGTTGGAAAGCACCGATGGATGTTTTTATATAGTAATTGTCCTCATCCTTTATAATCTAATTTATTGGACAGATTTTTCTATTCAATTATATTTCCCATTCAACCCCATATATGGGCTGTTTCCTAGAGCTGCACCTAAAAGTGGTAGTTCCTCAGCATTTCTAATACATACAACTGATGGCTGTAAGTGTACAACATGGATCCTAGGAACAGGTAAGCATTTGACACATTCCCTCTGAACAGCTGTGCAGGTGAACTTCCAACAAGGAGAAGAGATACAAACACTGCCCCCTGCTGGAAAAAAGGATTCTGTTTCTTTTATTTCTGCGCTGTTAGTCCACCTTAATTCATCTTCCACACTGATTCCCAAGATGGTTGATTTACAGCCAGGAAACCAAAATGGATTGTAAGACTTCTGATTTTTTTCCCCATGCCGTTGATAACTGTGTACAAACATTATGGATAAAAGAAGGTAGATTCCAGGAAAGGTTATGTCACAATAAATGCAATGATCTTTAAAGTGATACATTTTTTTAAAAAAAATTGGGTACAAAACATCATTCTAACTTCTATGAGGATGATTTGTTTTCCTCTCAGTTGTTTTTCTGCATAAGAGTTCTGCTGAGAAATACAGCTCTTGTTTTTTTTGGAACACACTCACAAAATAAAATGGCCAAAATCTTGTTGCTTTAGCATGGTTGGTCACAACTGGAATAGACTCATTGACTCAATAGAACTTACCAAGGAATTGACTCACCAAGTCTTCACTGATTCAGTGGGTTTAGTTGTGACTAACTGTGCTAAACAAGAAGATTTCATCCAGAGATTATATAGATATTAAAGATGGCAGCTTCCTATTCGTATCCCTGGGGTACAAATACAAAATGTGGCACCACAGCTGCCACAGAGGTCCATTATCTCCCCCACCCCCCACCAAGTCAGCCTGCCACTTACTGGGCTCCATGCAGGACATGTGTCTGTTGGCAGCGACATTGTGCCAATAGCGGAAGTAGCCCAACCAGCTCTGCCTCACATCTCCATATAGCTGACCACTCCAGCAAAGAGCCAGGATGTTGAGTCTCCCTGCTCAGCTGTGCAGTGGTTGGCTGTGCAGGAAGGTGGGGCAGAGCTAGTCGGGCTATTTCCACTGTTGGTGCAATGTTGCCACTGACAGACACGCCTGCTGCATGGAGTCCGGTTAGCAGACTCGGCTGGTTCTAGGGGGAGGGAATGGACCTCCATAGCACCATGCACTTTGAATTTGTATCTGTAAATGGGTTCACTTTTGGGGGTTGGGGGTGTGACAAACCCAGACCTACTGGGATCTGCCACACGTTAACTAAGCTGCCACCAACCATTCCCTATAAGAAGTCACACAGACCAGGGATGGATTTTTAACAAATAAAAGAACAAGGTTTATTAAATAACACACAGGGAAAAATAAAAGGATCAAGTGAATAAGATACAGTAACGTGGCTTAGTCTCAATCATACATACACACAGTTTGGTTCACACAGAACACTTAACTTGAAGCACAGACCCTGAACCTATCAGTTCTGGCTAACCATACAGACACCTGAACCTATCAGGTTGGTACTGACTGACACACAGTAGTACCCTGTCTGACACACAGACTCCCACTCAAGCTTCTTCTCTCAGCTCTTCTCCAGCTTCTCCTAACTTCTCCACACACGCTCCACATATATATACAGTACAGCCCCTCCTCCTGATGTCCCGCCTTCCACTCCCCATAGGATGGAACTTTCCCTCCAAACCCATGACAGACAGGTAACATCAGTGCTGTATGTAACACCTCCCCTCTTTATAAGTTGTTTTGTAGGGGGAAAGCTAAGGTGCTTTTCACCAGAAAACAACCTGGACCCAAAACAAACAAAAACAGTCATATAATAACATACAATACCATACTTACTTATACTTACACTCTATTAGGCATTGAAACATTTACCATTAACAATACATCAAGTTACCTTTATTCATACAAACCAACATGTTTAATAAACAGACACATTTGACTTTTTGTCATCAAAATATATACATAGTCCATGTTTCTTTCGCCGTCTTCATTCTTCAGGTCTTCTTGACAAGGCGTCAGCAACACAGTTCACTGACCCTCTGACCACCTTCACTTCAAAGTCATAGTCTTGCAGGTTTAAAGCCCACCTCATAAGTTTACTATTGTGGGTTTTCATTGTCTTTAACCATTGCAGTGGTGAATGGTCAGTGCACAGAATAAAATGTCTTCCCCAGATGTAAGGCTTGGCCTTCTGGATCGCGTAGACTATGGCCAGGCACTCCTTTTCCACGGTTGCCAAATGTCTCTCACCTTTCTGGAGTTTCCTACTCAGGTAGGACACTGGATGCTGGTCACCATTCTCATCCTCCTGGCACAGAACTGCTCCTACCCCGCTGTTAGACGCATCGGTGTAGATGATGAACTCCCGGTCGAAGTCTGGAGCACGCAGCACTGGATAGTTGATGAGCGCCTGCTTCAACCTCCGGAACGCCCCCTCACAGTCGCTGGTCCACGGGATGCGGTCATCAGTCTTCTTCCTCGTCAGATCGGTCAGCGGAGCCGCAATCTCGCTAAACCTCGGGATGAACTTTCTGTAGTAGCCCACCAACCCAAGAAATGATTTGACTTTTTTCTTGGTGTTGGGTCTAGGCCAATCACGAACGGCTTCTATTTTGGCCTCTAGGGGTTTTATCACTCCTCCCCCTACCATGTGACCCAAGTATTTTATTTCTGGGCTACCCAGCTGCAGTTTGTTCTCTTTGCATGGCCTAGGCCAAAGCACTTCCTCCCCTGGGTTTAAGTGCCTCTCCCTGCCTTCCTGGTCATCCCAAGCTTTCTTTCTGACCTTTTGAGCTTGCAGGGTCTCTGCTGCCAGCTCTAGGTTTCTCTTTAGGTCATTCCTTAAAGAGCCTATGTATGTCACAACGTCCTGTGGGTCATCCTGGGTGATCTGCTCCCAATCTTGCTTGATTAAATCAAGGGGCCCTTTCACCCTTCTCCCAAATAAAAGTTCAAATGGACTGAACCCGGTACTGGCTTGTGGCACTGATCGATAAGCAAACAAAAGGGATTGCAGCTTCTGGTCCCAATTGTTTGGATTCTCTGCCAAGTAAGCCCTAATCATGCGCATTAGAGTCCCATTGAACTTCTCAGTTAACCCATTACTTTCAGGGTGATAGGCAGTGGTTTCCTTGTGCTTAATTCCACAGATTTGCCATAACCGTTTCATGAGCTTCGATGTAAACGATGCACCCAAATCTGTGATTATTTCTGAGGCAAATCCCATCCTGGACATATACCCCACCAAGGCATCTGCCACTGTGTTAGTTTCAATGTTAGTCAAGGGTATGGCTTCAGGGTACCTCGTGGCATGGTCCACAATGGTGAGAATGAACCTGTTCCCCCTCTTTGTGGCCTTGGGCAAAGGTCCCACAATATCCACCCCTATGCATTTGAACGGAGTGTCAATCACAGGCAAAGGGCACAACTTTGCTTTGGTCCTGTCGCGGCTATTCCCCTGCCTTTGACACACATCACATTGTTTACAGAACTCCCTGATCTGCTTCCCTATGTCAGGCCAGTAAAAATTCTGTGTGATTCTCTGCTGTGTTTTGTTCACCCCTAAGTGCGCAGCAAACATGTCAGAGTGCCCCCTTTGTAAGATCATGGGGCGATACTTTTCAGGTACCACTAGCTGACTTCGGATCCCATCTCCCCCTTTTGAGATATTCCTCAGGGTCTCTCTATACAAAATCCCCTTTTTCTCTAGACATCTCACTGGGGTTTCAGGTGTTAGCTGGGCGTCAGTCACCTGTTCAAAACACTTTTGGAGAGTGGCGTCTGCCTTTTGCTCTTGGCCAAATCGGCTGTCTGTGGTTAAGGTTTCCACCACAGCCTCGGAACTCCCCTCTGCTTCCGTCTCGGGCTCATCAGTACCCCCCTGAACTGTCCCTGTGGTGGCTTGTGAACGTGTAATCACTAGCACCCGTTTCACATGTTCAGCCAGGTCATTTCCCACGAGCACGGCTGCTGGCAGAGTCGATGAAATCGCTAGCCGCCAAACTCCCCTCCAGCCTTGAAAGTTCACAGGTACCTCCGCTACTGGCAGTGAGATCACCTGCCCCTCAATCCCTGCCACCTTCATGCTCTCATTTGGGATTATATATTCCCTAGGAATAATATCTGGATGGCACAGGGTCACCTGGGAACAAGTGTCCCTCAGCCCCCGATACTGATGGTCAAGTATTCCTACGTCCACCCCTGCGGTTTCAAACAACTGAGAATCTGTTCTCACGAGCAAGCAGCGCTTGACCTCCACAAGAGGACCATTTTCCTCAGCCTGATCAGCAGATGTAACTGTTCCAGATTGAGTAGCCATGGCAACAGGCTCCCTCAGTGACAAGGGGCTTTGCTCTTTCTGGACACAGAACACAGCTTTTGGCTTGGTTCCACTCGAATCCTGAGGCACAATTCCTTTTAGCTGCTTTAATTTCTCACACTCTGAGATTAGATGGCCCTTTCCCTGACAGAAATAACATTTTCTGCTATAGTTTGAGTCTTTCTCATCTTGTTTTGGTTTTCCCTCCAAAATCTGAGGTCTTGGTTTCATGTCTGAGGGCTTCCCTTCACCATGGGCCCCTCCCCCTTGCTGGCTTTTCCCTGGTCCCTGAGAGTACTTGCTGTAGGTTTCTTTGGGTTTACCTACAGATTTCCACTCAGCACCTAAGGGCTTCCTTATTTGATAAATAAAATCTGCGATCTCGGCTGCTTCGGCCACAGATTTCGGTTTCCTTTCCCTCACCTGGAATTTCAGTTCCCCATGCAGGACTGAATAGAACTGTTCCAGCGCTATCAAGTCTTTGAGCTGCTGAAAGGTCTCTGTCCCCTCCTGAGATAGCCATTTCTCTAGCAGCCTCACCAGTTGGGCCCCCACTTGGGTAAAAGTCTGCTCTGGTTTCTTGGTGATTGACCTGAATCTTTGCCTCAGCTGTTCCGCATTTATCCCATGTCTGGCAAACACCAGTTTTTTAAACTCTGCAAAATCTTTCATCAGTTCCTGTGGCATCTCTGCATAGACTTCTGCCAGGCTGCCACTGATTAAAGATCGCATAATGGTCATCTTCTCAGTTTCCCTTACTGAGAAGTCCACAAACGCTGTTTCCACGAGGGAAAAGAACACCTCAGGACAATCTCCCTTGTGGTACACAGGGAATTTCTTCAGGTCAGCTTTAGACAATTGGCCTCCCTCAGAATCCCTATTGTTATTATTGTTCTGATTCATCAGTTCCAATTTTCTTAACTCAAACGCCATTTTCTCTCTCTGCAATTCCAATTCAAATTGTCTTTGCCTCTCCCTTTCCCTTTCCTGTTTCTCTTCCTTTTCCATTTCAAATTGCCTTTCCCTTTCCTCCCTTCTTTCTCTCTCTAATCTTTCTTCTCTTTCCAATTGCCTCATCCTCAGTTCATGCTGTTGGGCTATGAGCAGTTTCCTGAGTTCTGGGTCCTGTTCTCCCGTGCTGTCACCCTGCACTGAGCCAAATTCATCCTCAGAACCTTGGTCTACCTGGGGGTCTTTCACTTCACCCATTTCTGCCATTTGGCTTCGAGTCAAGGGCATAATCCCCCCCCCAGCACAGGCTGCTTTCAAAAGTCAAGCCTCAAAATAAAGCGACCACTTTTTTTTTTTCTTTTGCCTCAGAACCAGCCTTCTCTATAGATTGCTGCTGTTCTTCAGCACTAACTTGCAACAGTTGCGAGCCAGAGTCTACCCCCCTCTGCTAGGCCTCTCAGCAGGCAGGCTAGATCACTGCTACTACACAGTTTTGCCTCAGCCTTTTTTCCCGCCAAAACAGGCTGCCTCAGAGCTCCCTAATCTAGTCCCCAATCTGAGGTTACACGTTCTTCTACTAGCGCACCTCCCCGTGAGGTACACCTAGAAGATTACCTACGTGTTCTCAGATTGTCCCTGACTAGACCCCCCTTGCTCTGGGCACACTTGCCAAGGCTTTGCTGTACCACTGGACAACTGGACCAGTCGTATCCCACACGCTGGACACCAATCAATGTGACAAACCCAGACCTACTGGGATATGCCACACGTTAACTAAGCTGCCACCAACCATTCCCTATAAGAAGTCACACAGACCAGGGATGGATTTTTAACAAATAAAAGAACAAGGTTTATTAAATAACACACAGGGAAAAATAAAAGGATCAAGTGAATAAGATACAGTAACGTGGCTTAGTCTCAATCATACATACACACAGTTTGGTTCACACAGAACACTTAACTTGAAGCACAGACCCTGAACCTATCAGTTCTGGCTAACCATACAGACACCTGAACCTATCAGGTTGGTACTGACTGACACACAGTAGTACCCTGTCTGACACACAGACTCCCACTCAAGCTTCTTCTCTCAGCTCTTCTCCAGCTTCTCCTAACTTCTCCACACACGTTCCACATATATGTACAGTACAGCCCCTCCTCCTGATGTCCCGCCTTCCACTCCCCATAGGATGGAACTTTCCCTCCAAACCCATGACAGACAGGTAACATCAGTGCTGTATGTAACAGGGGGTTCCTCATCTAGGTCAGGAAGAAGAAGAAGAGTTGTCTTCTTTACCTTAACAACCTCTGGTTTATTAACATTCAACTGTTCAACATTATTTACAAATGGGTCTAATAAACTCAAGTCAGGCAACAAGCCAAAACTGTCCATCTCTGAACTGGTTTTCTCCCCAACAGAGTTCATAGGGGTGCAGGACCAAACCTCTCTGCGTCAGCCGGACTCTGTAGTTGGGCACTCCGCACCACACAGATGGTCCCACAGCATGGGTGCCGTGCCCAGTCACCTTCAAGCGGCGGGGTGTTGTGTCGCGCGTCTGGTGGGAACACTTGTCGTCCACCTGCTTGGTTTCTGGGGAACACCACCACTGACCACTCTAACGGCTCTATACGTAACTCTTCCATTCCCTTAGGTACAGGATCTGGCAACAAACCTCCCACGCGCAAGTGGGGAAAATCTCTCAACAATTCTTGCGTCTTGACCCTCTCATATTCACATAACTTCTCTAGCTCTCTCTTTCTCTTCCATAGCTCGATTTCTACCTCAAAGCGGCGTTCACCACTGTCTTTTATCTCCTCTTCCCAAACAGACAGTTCTTGCTCTCCCCCATCACATCCTTTCCCTCCTCCACCAAACTCACTTCAAACTTCCCGCCTTCCCGTGCTCTTACACATTCTCCCGCGCCTTTTCTCTCTCCTAACCCATCCGCTCTCAATACCTCTCTCTCTTCTATGGTGTTACTCTCTTCCCCAGGGGATAGCACACTCTCTGGTAGTACTCCTTCACAGTATCCCAAGGATATGAATAGGAAGCTCCAATCTCTAATAGATATCTCAGTTGGCAGTTCATTTCTGCCACTGAAGCAGATGATTTTTTTTAAATTTTGTTTTTGCTGAAACGTTACCTCTGTCCCCATTGAATTTTACTAATATATTGATCAGGTTTCAAAGTGTAAACATGAATGAATGAATTACAAAACACAGAAGTACTGTATTCTGAAAAAAATGGAAACCGGTGATTGTGGCGGATAGCCCACATGTCATTCCTGTCAGTCATTTTAGAGCTGTAGTGAAGGAGCCTACGACAGGACAGGAGGGGTGGAGTCAAGAGAACTGGGAGAGACAGAGAGTCAGTTAGGGGGAAGACTGAGAAGTGTTTATACAAGATATTGGAAAGTTGGTGTGATAGAGGATATAAAAGAGTTAAAAGTAATAAGAAATACCTAGACAGAATATATTGTCACCTTGATTAAAGTGAATGAATACAAGCAAGCTTACATGTAATCAAATTCACATTTATTGAATGAATGAAAAAAGAACATCCATGATTTTTCTTCTGTGATTTACCTACCAAACCATAAATAAACCTTGTTATATTTGGCAGCAATAGTCTGAGATTCATAATTGATACAGTGAGGGTAATACCCTCTGGTGGCAGCGAAAAAGGGTGAAAAGAACAAGTCATGCCCGAAAGCGAACCTGTGTGAGTGGGAAAACTAACAGAGAACACGGGGGGGGTGGGGGTGGGGGTGCGCGACAGTGCTTGACATCAAAGTGTACGATAAAGCTGAAGAAGAAATCATTTTAAGTGTCAAAATAGGGTTATTGTTTGTTACATGTTGTTGGTTGCTGAGTTACTCGCTTAGGTCACACAGCAGGTAATGAGGAAGGAACTAGGATCGGTGAGTGCCACTGGAACACAATGGAAGTGATAGCACATCTAATCTTGCAGTGATGTGGATCGTGAGGTTACAGTGCGGGGAGGAAGGACGGGCCGGGGCCCCCATTGGGCTGAAGGTCACGAAAGAGCAAGGGTTTAAAGGCTGGGAACGGGGTGATATTTCTCCAGCTGGGGGTAATGCTGTCTTAAAGACTGCATGGCAACTGGGTATGGGACTCAAACATATAAAGCGTGCTGCTTATATACCGTCCCATAACACTTCAAGTACTCTCTGGGCAGTTTACAAGTTAATTATGCAGGGTACACATTCCCCCCCCCCCAGCAAGCTGGGTACTCATTTTACCAACCACGGAAAGATAGAAGGCTGAGTCAACCATGAGCCGGCTACCTGGGATTGAACTACAGGTTGTGAGCAGTTTTAGCTGCAGTACAGCAGTTTAACCACAGCGCCACGAGGCTGGGGAATGGGTCCCGTGAGAACTTGAGCTCCAAACCTGTTTTTTGCACTACCTCAGACCCCTGATTTTTCTGCAGGCAAGAAGTTACCTGAGGTTCTAAAGAAAGTGTGACCCTAGTTTACCCTATCACCTGCATCTCTCCTCTTTATTCCAGGGTGGGAGGGCAATGGAAGCCATAGTCTTTCATCTGAAGGAACTGAGTAGAACTGTTAACAATAGGACCTTTGGAGGTCATTGATTCATTGGCTTACCATAAGCTGGAAGTGATTTGTCTGCATTGAACAGCAATATTTTCACTCAGCACTGGCCAAGCAAAGTTTTGTGACACCTTTCTTAATACTAATGTATTTATTGTGACATAAAGTTTCATGGACTAAAATCTTCTTCTACAAACATATGCAATGTTCTGCTTAATTGACAGGTACAGACATTCTTATTATGCTGTGACATTTCTGTATCATTTTATCTCTTACTGTTATTATTGTAGGTGATATCAGAGAAAAAGAGAGAGAGATTCTTGCCACAGACGTGGCCATTAAAAGCTGAAGAGATGCCTATTATGTCTCAAAATGATTCCTGCATCCACTTTGCATTCAGTTTACCCTATTACTATCAAAGTGACTTATCCCTATTACCCTTACAGTGAATTCATTCCAGTTATTGGGGTTAAAATCAATGTTGTTATTTGGGGGCTTAATATCTCCTTACTTATTTGGTTCTCTGAGAAGCTCTGAAGAAGCCATTGCTTTAAAGCTGAAAAAATTGCCCTCATTTGATTTTCTACAACCAGTAGGTTTATAACTTGGCTGTAATAGTTTAAAGCAGTGATGCCATGTGCTATTCTAGAAAATTGACAGTTATTCTTGATTTATCCTAATCCTCTTACCTATTTCATTTTCCCTCCTCACTTCTACCATCAGATAGCACAGCTTCAAGAAAGCCTTCTCTACTCAAATATTCATTTATTTTTAATGTGTGTGACTCATGAAAACTATAAGTTCCATGTTCCTCTGTGAGCAAGTCCATACACCCACATCTACACACCCACACACCCACACATACACTCATATGCATATAATCTAAACAAGTAAAATAAATGAATCAACTGATAGCACAAATGTCGGTGTGGGAAATATTAAAGAATAGCAGTAGAAGAGCTGCAATCAATTGTTACCAAGTGGCTTGTTCCCATACATATAGCCATTTTATTGAAAAAATGTAAAATTGAAAGTCTTGCCTATCTACATATCATTCTTAACATTTCCTTTGTGTGCAGGCTATGATTTTCAAATAAGTAAATACTATGCTGCTAAACTGAGAGATCTTCTTGGCATAGAATTTGTTCTGCCCTAAGGACCTGACTGTGCACTACTTGATGGGTAATCGTCTTTACTAGAGATAGGGACGAATATAAAAATTGATCGGCTTTTTTGATGAAAATAGCCGATTCGTTAAATATTTGTCAATCCGCATTTGTCAAACTTTAATTCAGGACGAATATGGATGAATTAATATTTTGCTGTTTATATTCGTCCTTCGTAAACTAAAATAAAATAAAAAACCACAATTCTGCCTACTGGACTCCAATCAGCTGATCGTTGGGTGGATAGTCAGTCTCCATCCCCACAGCCTACCCCCTCACACCCTTTCTCTATCTACCTTAACCCCCCTGCTTACACCCCTTTACTGTAATTGCCGCCACCACTGAGGTCTCCATCTGGCCTCCACAGCCACAGCATGTAAAAAGGGAGACTGGCTGCCCTTTGCAAAGATGGCGGCTGCTGTTTCATTTAGGGTAGGGAAGCTGCAGCTGCCATATTTGCAAAGGGCAGCCAAGATTCCCTTAAGGCAGGATTCCCTTAAGGTGGCAGCACAGCAGTGGTGGTGGTGGTGGCAGTGGGGGGGGGGCAGGGATGGGAGTGGGTTTTTTTTATAACCCCCCATGAATTGATGAATAACTTTGTTATTCGTCGCTTCATGGGGGCAACTTAGTGCTTCGTGAGTCATCAACTTTTGACAACTCACAAAGCATCTCCAGTCTTTACATCTAAACAACAGTCTTCTTATCTTGCTTGGTACTATTTCTTCTCCATGAGTTTCTGCATCCTTTCTCTCTTACTGGGATCAAGGTTTATATTTGTATCAAGGGGCAGAGTTATGAAGCACTATGAGTCTTCCTATGTATTAGTCATATGGTATTCCCAGTGTGGTGCAGCGGATAGAGTGACGGTCTAGGACTCTGGAGAACAGGGTTCAAATTCCCACTTGGTCATGGAAACTCACTGGAAGGATGGAACTGGTAAAACCACTCCTTAAATATCTCATTTACCTTGAAAGCCCCATTAGGGTTGCTACAAGTCAGTTCCAACTTGATGGCACAGAACACAACTGCCAGTAAAGCACACTGGAGCATGCATCGTCTGTACACAACAACAAGAAGGTTTGCTGGACACTGGCATATCTGGTGGGGGTCATTCATCTTCAGACTGTAAGCATAGCACTGAAGCTCTGAAACACTTTGGTGACAAACAGTTTAAAATGAAGAGATGAGTCTCATGATCTTCCAACAGCAAGAACAAAAAAGTTAGCACAACAATGAGATGGCTGAAATCCTATTGAACTTAGCATAGGATAAAGTTACATCCACAGAAGTTCTTGGAAAATAATGGCCAGGCTGTCCACATTGTGTCCCTGATAGTGGAAATAAATGTAAAGATGATTGTGCAACTTGTGGAACTGCTTACTAGATATGACTTCCAATTTGGCATTGAATTTTGCAACCATTTCTGCAACTTGGAGTTACACAGTTACAAGTAGATTTGGCCCAATGTCTGGAGCAGCTCTGCAACACATTGCTTTGCCCACCCAGCCCGGAAATAATGCTAGAGTTGGTGCTGATTGCTGGAGGGAAAGTGGAGTATTACAGGACATAAAAGATGCAAACATTTTCACATTGTATAAGAACAAAGACGTGGTGGCACTGTGGGCTAAACTGCACAAGCCTGTGCTGCAGGGTCAGAAGACCAACAGTCGTAAGATCGCATCCGTGCAACAGAGTGAGCTCCCATTGCTTTGTCCCAGCTCCTCGCCAACCTAGCAGTTTGAAAGCATGTATAGTAAATGCAAGTAGATAAATAGGTACCACCTTGGTGGGAAGGCAAAATGGTGCTCCCTAGTCATGCTAGCCACATGGCAATGGAACCTGTCTTCGGACAAGCGCTGGCTCTATGGCTTGAAAATGGGATGAGCACCGCCCCCTAGAGTCAGACACAACTGGACTGAAAATGTCAAGGGGAACATTTACCTTTACCTTTATAAGAACAAATGAGACAGGAGCAACTGCAATAACTACCATGGCATCTCTCTTCTCAGTGTTGTAGGGAAGCTGCTTGCCTGTGTTGTTCTGAAGAGACTCCAGGTGCTTGCAGACAGAGTCTATCCAGAATCACAGTGTGGATTTTGAGCTAATAGATCCACCACTGACATAGTATTTTCCCTCAGAGAATTTCAGGAGAAATGTAGGGAACAACAACAGCCACTCTTTGTGGCCTTCATAGATCTCACAAAGGTATTTGATTTGGTTAGCAGGAACAGCCTTTTTTAAAATACTTCCCAAGATTGGGTGTCCATCTCGACTCCTTAACATCATCAGGTCCTTTCATGAGGAAATGAAGGGCACTATAGTTTTTGATGGTTCTAAATCAGATCCCTTTGACTTCCGAAGCAGAGTGAAACAGGGCTGTGTCCTTGCACCAACCCTGTTTGGGATCTTTTTTGCTGTCATGCTGAAGCACACCTTTGGAACTTCAACAGAAGGTGTCTATCTCTGGACTAGATCAGATGGAAAGCTCTTTAATCTCTCTAGATTGACAGTGAAGACCAAAGTCCAGTTGAAATGCATGTGGGAGTTCCTCTTCGCCGTTGATGCAGCCTTTGTTGTCCACTCTGCTGAAGACCTCTAACAACTTATGAATCATTTTAGCAAGGCACGCCAAGACTTTGGATTAACAATCAGCCTGAAGAAAACACAAGTCATGGGCCAGGGCGTGGACTCACCTCCCTCTATTGCCATCTCCACACAAGAATTAGAGGTTGTTGATGATTTCGTGTACCTTGGCTCAACAATCTCTGACACCCTCTCTCTAGATGTGGAGCTGGATAAATGCATTAGCAAAACAGCTACCACATTCTCTAGACTCACAAAGAGAGTATGGCTTAATAAGAAGCTGATGGCATATACCAAGATCCAGGTCCATAGAGCCTGTGTCCTGAGCACACTCCTGTACTGCAGTGAGTCCTGGACTCTTTGTGCACGGCAGGAGAGAAAGCTCAACATGCTCCATATGTGCTGTCTCCGATGCATTTTTGGTATCACCTGGACAACGTTCCAAACAGAGTAGTCCTAGAGCAAGCTGGAATTTTTATCATGTGCACATTACTGAAACAGTGACATCTACGTTGGCTTGGGCATGTCGTGAGAATGGCTGACGGTCGGATTCCAAAAGATCTCCTGTATGGAGAATTAGTGCAGGGAGACCACAAGGATATCTGCAAGTGGGATCTGAAGGCCTTAGGAATGGACCTCAATAGATGGGAAACCTTGATATCTGAGTGTTTAGCCTGGAGGCAGGCAGTGCATCATGGCCTCTCCCGTTTTGAAGAGAAACTTGTCCAGCAGCCTGAGGCAAAGAGGCAGTCCCGAAACCAGCAAAATCAGGGAGCTGGACAGATTATATTTGTCTTCAGTGCGGAAGGGACTGTCACTCTCGAATTGGCCTTCTCAGCCACACTAGATGCTGTTCCAAGTCCTCCATACAGAGCACATTACCATAGTCTCTCGAGACTGAAAGATGCCTAACCTAAAGAAAACCTTATTATTTTTATTTATTATTTCTAATTCCATCTTTCTCCCACTCTCCCCCCTTTCTTTTCTTTGTTCCCTTTCTCACTCTTCCTACCACTCTTCCAACACTTAAAACATCCCCTATGACAGTGGTCCCCAACCTTGGGCCTCCAGGTGTTCTTGGATTTCAGCTCCCAGAAATCCTGGTCAGCAGAGGTGGTGGTGAAGGCTTCTGGGAGCTGTAGTCCAAGAACATCTGGAGGCACAAGGTTGGAGACTACTGCCCTATGGCATAGGTCGGGGAACAGGGGTAAATTACCCCAAATGGAGTAAAAAAGAAAATCCTGGGAGTAATGAGCAGAGTGCTACCCCCTCCCTCCCTCCCACCCCCACTCTCTGCAGCCAAACCGCAAATTGTAAGGTACCTCTCCCTGTTACTTCCTTGGTTGTAGCAGGGCACTTGTAAATCCTCCGTTCATTCAGAGATCGGCTGTGGATTAGCCCCAGACAATCAATCAATCAATCAATCAATCAATCAATCAACCAATCAATCAATCTAGGGCTTCTGAATGACTGCTTCCTCTGGAAATGAGTGCAAAGAAGCAGGAGGAGGGAAAGGAGCAAGGAGCAAGCAAGGGAAGGAGTGAAGAAAGGTGCGAGAGACCGAAGACTTCATCAAGCTTATTTAAATGTATGTAGAAAGTGGAGGGAGGAAATGGAGGGAGGGTGGACTGATGAATGGATGGATGTGTGTGTTTGTTTGCTTGTTTGTTTGTGTGAGGGAGAGAGCGAGAGCGAGAGAGACTGACTCAAAACTATGAAAAAGAACAGGCAAGAAAAAGAGAAACCTTGAATTAAGGCGGGGGGAAGGGTAGCTTTTTAAGATGCTGTCTAGGTTTATCATTGCTTTCCGTCCAAGAGGTTCTTTTATTCCTCCTCACTTTCTGCCATGCTTTTGCATAGTCAATGAAGCAGAAGTAGATGTTTTTATGGTACTCTCTGGCTTTCTCCATAATCCAGTGCATGTCAGCAATTTGATCTCTGGTTCCTCTGCCCCTTCAAAATCCAGCTTCTACTTATGGGAGTTCTTGGTCCACATACTGCTGAAGCCCAACTTGTAGGATTTTGAGCATAACCTTGCTAGCGTGTGAAATGAGTGCAATTGTTTGGTAGTTGGAGCATTCTTTGGCACTGACCTTCTTTGGGATTGGGATGTAGACTGATCTTTTGCAGTCCTCTGCCCACTGCTGAATTTTCCATTGATGATGATAAAAAATGCACACTGGTCCTTTGATATTGGGCTGTGGCACCAGGGTGGGTGACATGGCCTTTAGCCTGGTTTATTCCTTTTTGCACACCACACATAGAATGATTAAAGTGGTAGGGAAACCCCCTCTCCAATTCTGCATTGGCTATCACTAGCAAGTCATTACTAGCACCACTCTGGTAGCCACTGATGATGATTAAATCCTCTGCAAGCTAGCAAAATTTAATGCAACTTGCTAGGCATGTTGGACACGTTACTACTCCCTATACCACACCATGGCTGGAGTGCAATATGTTCCAGCAAAAATAGTGCACATCTTTATTAAATTTGGTGCATCCTGCTAGTTTGGTACACAGCCTGTGTAGATTCAATAATATTTTTAATTCAAATAATGTATGATTTCTTTCCTTTCGAATCAAGGGGGTAATGTCGGCATATTTAAATTTTTTTGGGGGGGGATAAAAGGTAAAAAAGTTCCCTGACCCCTGCCCTATGGCAGCTGCCCAAATACTGTATTCTGACCTTTTGCTATTTCTTATTACCCTATCAATATTTATATCTCTTCCGATTACCCAATCATTTTTTTTTTGGTGAGAAGTTCTCCACTCTCCTTCGCCCTCCCCCCCATATCCTAAAGAAGCTCCAAACCGCAGGCCATGCTGTTACGCAACCCGAAAAGCAGGCTCCCTGGGCCAGCCGCATGGAAGGAAAATGAAACTGCTTCGATGGAGCTGCATGGCTTCCCTCTTGCTCGGCTGATTGAAGAAAAGGCCAGGCGAGTGGGATGCTGACTCTTGAATGCTCTGTCCCTTTCCCCCTCCCTGAGAGTGGCATCATCACACTTTGATGCCAGTCTCCAGATTGGCAGTCAAAGTGTCCCCTCCATGGCAGCTCTGCACCCGACAAAATGGACATTTTGTAAAACAACAAGATGGCATCAACTGCATCCTAATTTATGATGATCCTTGGAGAGTTTTCTAGTTATGGAATACTCAGATGAGGTTTACCATTCCCATCTTGGGAGGGGAAAAAGTCTGATATCATCTAGCTTGTCTCAGGCTACACAGACTAGCTCTTCTCTGGGGAGGCAAAGTGGAGATGGAACCGTCAGCTCTGGCTATGCATTTAGGTTGCAGATATGTTTGGCTTCTTTTATCTAGAAGATATTCTTCTCTTTCTCTTTTCATTCTCTTTCCTGCTACAATATGGCATATACACTTGAGGTTGTTTTCCTTCATTGGAGAAAGGAATGAAGCCAAAAATGTCTACACAGAAACCCTTTATCTCCTATTGCCAGAAAAAGCAGATGCCACAAGTTCTGCAATTCAGGCTGTGGGGATACACATGGCATTGTAGAACCTCTGGCTAAAAATAACTGCACTAAGATTTCTCTGGGAACTTCAGTTCCAGGGCAAGCTAGGGAAGCTAGATTTGTCTGTAGCCTTCTTCAGCTTAACAGAGAACTCTGCGCGTAACAGAGCCTCACTAAATATTACTGAGCCAGTTTAAGTAGTAATAATTGGTCTGCACCCTGACTCTTGTTCATTTCATGGCTGAAATACATTTCTTTTTCTTCATAGCAAAATAAAAAATAACATAAAATTAATGGCACAGAAAAGGGAAACATTATTATTCCGCTGAGCACATGGGAACGGCATAACATTTTTGCTTTACTTTGGGATTCATAGATAAAACAGTATAATCACCCAGTGAGAAAGCCTCCCGTACATCACTTTTGTTCCAACTTATAGTTTTAATACATAAATATTTCTGCACTGCTTCATAGTTGTACAAATCCTGAAGCAGTTTATGACAACATCATAAAGAATAAAAGGAACCAGTAAAAAAAAAAACACAATCTTGCAATATATGAGAGACTTCAAACAGTTCATACCTGGGGAAATGCCAAGACATCTTTTCAAAAAATGCTTAAAGCACTCCAGGGCTGAGGTATGACAAAGGGGAGATCATCCACTAAATCATTGTATGCCACCTTGGGTTCTCTGTAAAGTAGAAAGGCAGGATACAAATCAGATAAATTAAATCAGATAAATTCCTTCAGGTGGACACCACTGCAGGGAAGGCTAGGTCACTGTTCAATGGAAATCTGTTGGCTGGAGTGGGGACAGCAATCTTTCCCTTGAAGATCATAGTGGCTTCAGAAATTGGTAGAGATTCAAATCACTAGTTAGGTGGTATTGGACATAGTTGTATCTGTGTACCACTTATCAAAGTGTGGACAACACAGGCCTTGTGTAGCTTCTTGGTTCTTTTAAGCCTTTGTCTTCTTAACGAAGGTGACATCCTTCAAAGACCCTAAGAAACAGAGAATTGGATTTAGTGGTATCATCACGCTAGCAAAAAGATTCCAAGACCTTTTCCACTTTAGTTTTTGGGGGCTGGGGTGTTGGAGGCCCTCTTTATTTTATTGCGAAGTCAAAGCTCCCAGAAACGACTAGGAGTGGGAAATTGCTTCTATTCACTGAATGCTTTTTCATGCTGTGCAACAAGCAATCGACCTGTAAAAACAGCATTTGTGGGCTCCAAAACAAGTTCATCACCTTGTCATGGTTGCTGTAGTTGTGCCCTGAAATATATTTAACCATTATTTAAAACATTAATTGTACAATTTTTCAGAAAGCTGCTCAACTTATTGATCATCTAAGGAGCAGGTGACATGTCAGCTTCAGCACAGAATAAATATACTATGGCATTGCTTTTGGAGATGGATGCATTTACCTAATTCCAATTTAAACTTGAAAAAAAAGGTTACGTTGGGGGCCTATAACCCATGGAACCTCCCAAATCAGTGCAGACTGTACATATGTTGGCTGGAAGAGTTGTCTTTTTTTAAATGTTCATATGTAAGTGCTCCACTTAGTGCTTCAAATGGTGAACATTAAAATTTTAAATAGCACAGAAATATATATGCAAATAGGCATTATTGTGTTCATCGTAGCCTAACATGTTCTGTTTTGTACACATTCCAAACTAAATGGCACATTTCTATAGGCCCTTTGATAGGACTTTTGAAAAGTCCAACAAAGATCGTAATCTGATGGATCACTGCATTCTGCCATGTCTTAGCCCAGGAAGTGCAAATCAGGTTAATACACCTAAAAACATGGATTGAATGAAACCCTTAAGCATCTCTAATTACTGCTATTACACATCATTAGGCACTGCGTGGAATGCAGAAATAATATGATCCCTGCCCATAAAACAGATCAAGACTTGAGAGAGGAGATGGGGAAATGTTAGCAGCAGCAGAACGGGGACAGGAAAGGGTGAGGATAAAATTACAATACAATAAATACAATTAAAATAAGAGAAGAAAATAAAAACATGGTGCATGGCAGAAGAGAGTTCCATCATTGTCGTGCTACTGCCGAGAGAGGCCCAATTTCTAGTGGTTGTTTTATGGGCCTCTCTCGGGGTCAGAACTCTCAGCTGCCCGGCCAGTGATGATCTTATAAGATGGGCAGACCTAACTGTTTAGGGTCTTATAGGTTAGTACCATCACCTTGAAACTGGTATGGAAGCGAACAGATAGGGGAGTTATGTTGGTATTTTCTAAGATATGTTGGTATTTTCTAACCCCACTCAGACTTCTGGCCGCCACATTCTGGACCTGTTGCAGTCTCAATAGGAGTCTCGAGACTACCAGTGTATGGACCAGCATGGTGAGGGACCCGGTGTCAAGGTAGAGAGACATAGCTGGGTGACCCACTTTAGGTGGAAATAAGCAATTCAGACCACAGACACTATCTGAGACGTCATTGATAGCGATGTGTTAAAAAGCACGCCCAAGCTGTGAAACTCATCCTTCGTGGAAAGAGTGTCCCCCTAAAAAAGATAGGGAGGTACCCAGACCACAGACACAGAGTAGACCTTTGGTTCTAGATGGGCAGGGTAGAAATCCAAATAAATGAATGAATGAATGAATGAATGAATGAATGAATGAATGAATGAATGAATGAATGAATAAATAAATAAATAAATAAATAAATAAATAAATAAATAAATAAATAAATAAATAAATAAATAAAGGGTCCCCCACCCACAGGATTTCCATCTTGTCTGACTTCAGCCTCAGTCTGTTGTTCTTCATACATAGCACCGCATCCAGGCAGCACTCAAGAGATGAAATAGCATCCACTGTAGAAGGGTGGAAGGAGAGACAGAGCTGCATGTCATCTGCATATTGGTGACACGAAGGTCCAAAACTCCTGATGACCTCCCCCAGCAGCCTCATATAGATACTAAATAGCATTAAGGAGATGATTGACCCATGCGGGACTCCACAATTGAGAGTCCACAGAGTGAATAATATCTCCCCAAGCTGAACTCTCTGAGGGCAGTCCTCCAGGAAGGATTGAAGCCAGGCCCAGGTCTGGCCATCAATCCCCAACCCTGAGAGTCTCCTCAGGAGGATATCATGGTCAAAAGTATCGAAGGCCACTGATAGGTTGAGAAGGACCAGCAAGGACATTTTGCCCCTGCTAGCCCCACTCAAGAGGTCATCTTGCAGGGTGACCAATGCTATCTCCGTGCCATGATGCAGTCTGAACCTGGACTGGAATGGATCAAGGGCATCAGTCTCCTCCAGGAGAGCCTGAACCTGGTTGGCCATCACCCTTTCCACCAGCTTGCCAATAAAGGGAACATCGGCGACTGGATGATAGTTGTTAATATCATCAGTCGCCAAATTGTTTTTTTCCCCCAGAGAGACCTAATGAGCGCCTCCTTGAGGGCAAGGGGGACCCTGCCCTTAATGACAGACCCATTGATAATAGCCTCCGCCCACTCAGTTGTTATCGGCCTGGTCACTTTCAGTAGCCAGGCTGGTCAAGGATCCTGTGAGGAGGTGGTGGCTCTGCAGCAATCAAGGACCCTCTCAACCTTAACTGACATCACGGGCTGAAACTGTGTTAAAATTCTTGGGCAAGGCAATGTGCTGGACGTCTCAGCTCAATCCACTGATAGAGGAGATTTCTAGGTCCCAGAGGATGGCCTCCACTTTTTGTTTAAAGAAGGCTGCAAATTGGTCACAGGAGATGCTACTGGAAAGTCTGTCTCTGTGACCAATTCTGGATAAATCAGAACAGTTCTGCTTGGTGGTCCTGAGCTTCACTTATCCAGTGAGTGAAGTAGAGTTTTCTTATCACCTTCACTTTGGCTAAATAAATATTTGATGTGCTTTTAGTGGCATTTAAGTTAGCTACCATTGGGGCCCATCTCCAGATGCCATCTAATCTCCTCCTATTATGCTTCATCCCTCACAGCTGTTGGTTTTATCAGGCAGCTAGCCAGGGTCGAGAGTGCAGGGGGTGTTTAAGAACAATCCTGTCAGCTGCCCTGGTGGCAACCACATACCATTCATCCATTAGAGCTTCGACAGGAACACCAACAAGATCCAACAGGATCCAATAGCCTGCGGGGACAGACCATCTTAATGGGTCTCTGCTTCCTGCAGGGGGGGAGTGCCACTGTGAGGTTACATTGTATTAGTTGGTGGTCCGACCATGACAAGGGGACAAATACCAAGTCAGTCACCATTGGTCTACTCTCTCCCTGACCTGTTGAGAATACCAGGTCTAATGTGTGACTTGCCACGAGGGTGGGGCCGTTAACAAATTGTGACATGTCCAAGGAAGCCATGGTTTCCAAGAACTCAAGAGCTGGGCCTGTGGCCCCAAACTCAGCATGGACATTGAAGTCACCCAGGGCAATTGGTCTGGGGGACCTCAGTGCCACTGCTGAGATGAATTCCACCAGCTCCGGAAAGGAGAGTGCTGGGTTGTGGGGAGCACGGTAAACCAGCACCATCTCAAATCCATCCCTAGTCTCCAGTGACCTGTGAAGGGCCTCAAGGCCTGGGATGCTCAAGGCAGAGAGCCTAACAACCTCTAAGGTGTTTTTATAAATAATGGCAACTCCCCCTCCCCCACCCTCCAATCTACTTTTGTCCTGGATGGAATATCCTGGTGGGCAAATTAATGAGAGGGCTGCACCCATCCAGGTTTCAGTAATACAGGCCAGATCTGCTATTCCATCTAAGATCAAGCCTTGGATTAACTGGGCCTTATTTAAAGCAGATCTTGCATTTAACAACATCAAGAATAGAGTGGAGGGTTGGCTGAACAAGTTACCTCAATTCTGGTCAGTGGCAACAGAGCTAGAACAATGGACAGGCCTCAACCATCTGGCCTCCGTTCTTTTGGGTTTAATTGCTGCTGCACCTTCCTCTGCCTGTAATAACTGTTATATTATTCATTTTGCCTTCACTGGGTGACAGGCCTATTGACTCTGGTGTAAATGTTGTGTAATCTTTTGGTGTGTCTCTGTGCTATCTCCACATCAGATCCCACTCGTTGAGAGGCTTCTACTTTTTTGCTGTGGGATTTATCGTGCGACAGTTTTACAGTGACATGTGACAATATTTATTTATTTATTTATTTATTTGTAAGCTGCCCTGTGTTGCTTCCACCAGTGATGTCATCTGTGTGTAGGCCCCGTTATTTTTTTTAAATTTAGTGAGTAAAGTGTCGATATGTTGGAAAACTTTTCACTGGCCTCTGTGCTTCACTTACTTGTGGATACTTTTACCAGGTGGTACTCCTTCCTCTAAGCCTTTTCATGTTTTCCTCTTGGTGACCTCGTAGTAGAGTTGCAATGAGAACAAAGCCCGACTATGAGTTTCTCTTCTGCAAGAGGCACAAATGCAGCAGCGAAACTCATACCCATTAAGGAAATGTCACTGAAACATTGATGTAATGTATTATTATTTTTTAAAGGAACAAAAGGGCCTAGAAACATAAACATAAAATAAAGTATAGTTGGTCATATTGCGTCAAATTTAAGGAAATGTTACAGTAATTCAAAAACACATCAGAATGCACACCCCTGGGTATAGGACTGTAATGTGCGACTGCTCAGGGAGTAAAAGATACAAGAAAATAGGGAAACATTTCACTGATGTGGCCATGGTCCAAGGCAAGGCAATCAGCAGTAGAGAAGGGCTGAAAAAAAAGAAGAGTCAATACACATGGGGTTTGAATAGCTGATAGAAGGGTCCTGGGAGGGCTATCCTCACCCACCTCCAGACGTGTTGTGTTGGAGGCCTATAATTCATGGAAGTATTCAGGTTCATAGTAAACGTAGAAGCTCTAGACTTCCCTATTATAAGTTGAACTCTGAGGCTACATGTCAACTGGCCTTGTTTTCTTAGACACAAAGAGACCACCTAGGAAGGAACACCTGTATTTAGTCGTGAACATTCCAACAAACCTGATCCGGATCAAGCAATGGATCTGCCAACATCATTGAAAGAAGCTGCCATCCCTTTCCTCATAAAGTTTTGTGACACCTGAAAGGGAATAATGTTTTCTTTGGCCTAAGCTTTTGTGGACTGCAGCCCACTTTTACAAATACTGAATGGTATACATTAATGGGGAACTTACCTGCCTATAGAGATACATGCCAAGAGTTCTAACATTACAGCCCATTCATGGGTATTTTTCCCAAATGTACATGGGCAGTTTTCCAGAAGTTGCTAGGGGAGTGATACTCAGTTCTAGTTGAGTGGATCTAGCTTGTATGCAACTCAACCCTTCCCCTTCTTTTAAATAAATATTCCCTCTAAATGACTTTTAGTGCAATACTTGGATCAAAGAAGGCTTCAGTTCAAGTCATAATTCAGCCTGTTATTTGGCTTTTCTAGAATAGCAGTCCTATTCACTTCTGAAAAGGAAAAGATGGGAAGCTGCACAAGCCGCTTGTGATATTAGTTGGTGTATACGTGTGTATGTGAGGTCCCTCTGCTCAAAATGAAAAAAAAAAGCCAGTCCCAACAGTTGAGCTGAAGCCCTTTGGCTAGCTTAAATTAGCTTTTTGGATCCTGGCCTGAGTTTACAGAATATTTTCAAGCTGTGTGTTAAAACCGTCATTTGTCAAAGAAGGACACTGAGGATGATTAAACAGGGCCCCGGCAAGTTTCCTAAGGATTTTTTTTAATGTATGCAAAAGAAGGAGGAGGAGGAGGAGGAGGAGGAGGAGGAGGAGGAGGAGAAACCACCCTCAAAGGAATATGTGTATGTGAGAAAAGTTTCCTCAGAGTTGCCCCAGTTGTGACTGCTTTGGTCTCATACTTTGCTAATTTGCTAATTCAAAAGATTGGAAATTGCAACACTGCACCCATGCAGTCAAAACCGAAGTGTGATCTGTGAATGAAAAAGGATTATGTCTAATCATACACGAAAGGGTCACTTTGTGGGGAGTGATCTCTCAGCCTGCACCCCCCTCCAAAAAAGCTGCTGGAACAAAAAAGTCTAGTTTGGGCATGGATCAGGCTTGGACTGAGATGCTATTCCCCGTACATTATTTGAGCACTGGGAAATAGCTTGCATCAGATATATGTGCCTCATGTGATCCAAACTGTGAGTTTCCCATCTGATCGTGTCCTAAGCCCCACTGAGTTCAATAGGGCTTATTCCCAGGCAAACAAATATGGCGCTGTAGTCAAAATAATATGTCAAAAAAAGAAAAGAAAAACAGTGGCAGCAATATCTTACTGCTTTCTAGAAACAGTGAGGAGTTCAAGGAGTATTTTTGTGACATGTCATATTTTTTATGCAGCCTATGTTTGAACTTATAGATGGGCTTGGACATGGTGAGAACAATGAGATTATTCATAAGGATGTTTAAACTTGCTTGTGAGTTCAAGTATAGGTGGCAGAAAAAATGTGAAATGTCATATAAATCAGAGCCACAATCAGCTCCAGGTCTTGTTTTTGCTGACTGTTCAGGACTTGTACCAAAGATTTGTACTTGTACCTGGGACTTGGACTCAAAGACTTGCCAACATTCCTGAGACAAATCCGATTTGGTTAAGCTATAGCGTTACAAAATATTGCGGGTTTTGGGTGTGGGTTCATTGCCAGAGTCTACAGACTTTAATTATTTTATTTATTTATTTATTTGATCTTTACCCTGCCCCTCTAGACTATGTCTACTTGGGGCGGCTTACAAAATAAAACAGTATAAAATATATAAAATCATAAAATTACAATTTCAATTTCAATTGTAATTGTAGTTCGAAAGGGGCCCTGATCATTTGAAATGATTCCTAAGCAGACATACTTGAGATGTAAACAGCCCATTTTGATGAAGAAAATAGAAAACAAGCTTGGGGGAAGGATACATTGCTTACAACTCCCCCCCTTCCCATCTTTCCTTAAAACTATTTTACATGGTGTTGCTCCTAGGCAAAACAACGTTTTGCTTGTATAAACATTAAGTGCTTATCAGTAATAAAATGAAATAAACTGGTAATTGAATCAGCATATGCTTATAGCTGCTTGAAAAAACAACACTGTAATTCTGTTGCTCAGCTTCATTTTTATTTTTCTCAAACAAGTAGTGATTTCTTTCTTCCTTCCTTTTTAAAAATGTGTAATCCATGGTACTTACTGAATATTCAGTAGCTTGACATTTTTGGCTAATAGTGATTGTATCCAAGATATGTGTGTGTGTGTGTGTGTGTGTGTGTGTGTGTGTGTGTGTGTGTGTGTGTGTGTGTGTGTGTGTGTGTGTGTGTGTGTGTGTGTGTGTGCAAGATCCAATAATACATTTGCAGTCTATTTAATTTATAGTACTGATAACAGAGTACATTTAATGTGTTCCACTCCACAGCATTGCTCCAGTTGACCTTAGACTCATTCTGACATCCACTTTCAGCCCTAAATACCTGTTCTCTTTAGACATAGCCATCTCTGATTAAGGAATATTGATTAATCAATCTATGTATTCATCCTTCCCTGTACCAGCACAGCATGGTGCCCTCCTTCTACAAGCCATAGGTGTCTTAGTGTTCACATGCCATGACTCTGATAGATGACTTGTCTCTTAATGTGCTTCTCTAGGTAAACGGCTGTTTTTTAAACAGAAAAGACATCTACCAGATGAGACATTTCCTTGTGTGTGTGGTTTTTTTTAATGATTGAATAGTCTTCTGTGGAATCATTACACACAATGTTCAGAAAAGCATTCTAAACCTAATTCACAAAAGACAGATGCTATAGCTGACCCTAAATCCATAATATGCATAATTGTATTTGCGAAGGCTTTCACGGCTGGGATCTAATGGTTGTTGTGGGTTTTTTGGGCTCTTTGGCTGTGTTCTGAAGGTTGTTCTTCCTAATGTTTCGCCAGTCTCTGTGGCTGGCATCTTCAGAGGACAGCACTCTGCAACCACAAACCTGCATTTGGGGGTGGGATAGGCATGAACGAGAAGCTATACAGGTAGCAAAATCTGATCAGCAGCTGTGGCACTGGTTGCCATTTCTGCTGGCTATCGTACATGGCCTGAAAAACAGAACATGTTATGCAAAAGGAGGTTTCCAAGGCCTGATACTCAACACTTACCACAGGCCATAGTATGTGTTTTTTTCCCTTCCCTTCTCCAGCAGGTCTACTGCCAGGGCTTCTGCAACCTGAGCATGACCTGCAGCTTCTTGGCAATCATGTTCCTACCCAAATCCATATAGCATAGTTGACCAAAATGCATGGACCTATTGGCGGTCCCCCTAACCCCCTCTCTTGCACCTGCCTTTTTGGTGTGCTGTTGTGGCACAAGCACAAAATACTTGTGTACATATTCATTTCTGTGCAGTGACCCCTGGTGACAGCTGAGAGTAGATGGAGAAAAGTACCTTGGTGTTACTGCCCTCTTGTACACAAGAACACAGCTTTCTCCTCCATCGCTGCACTATCTTCCTGCCTGGAGGCTTGTAGAAGATTAATTAGAGATGGGCATGACCTCAGTTTGGAGGTTTGTACTGGTTTGTACATGTGGTTTTACCGGACGTTTCCTTCCCCTACCTCCCTGGCCAATGACCCACTCATTCAGAGCTTGCTCCTCTCCTCCCCACCCCTCCTGTGGCTGTTTGACCAGTTCCTGCAGAAGCACCAGGTTGCCCGTCTTCTCTCCTTGTCTGAAGAGGTGATCAGCCAAGGAGGTGGAGCAGGGAAGTCCATGCTCCTGCCAGTGGCTGGTTGAACAAAGAAGAGGAGGTTGAACAAAGAAGAGGAGGAGAGGAGTGTGCACTGAGGTTTGTGCCCATCTCTAGATATAATTTCCTGAGTCTTCTCCTGTTGTCCTGAGACTTGGCAACCCAACTTACAAAAACACTGTACAGTGTCCCACCACAATCACATAAACATGCAATCAGAGAAATTATTGACAATGGGAACACACCTTGGTATGGACTGCAACACACACAAATATGTGCAACATAAAAAATAGCAACACAAGCAGTAGCTACTGCAGGGGCTGGCAAGGCACTACACAATTTCTGCCCACCTCCTAAAGAAGAGGATGAGATGACTAGTTTCCCATCTCAAAAATTGCTATATAAATTGGTCATCAGTCCTTAAATTATTTTCTATGCATGTACATTGTGTAGAAGGCAAATCCACTTGAAAGCATGAAGTTCGTTCAGTAACAGGTTCCGGATAAAAATCAATTTTGGGGGGTTGACACAAATCCAATAAACAAGACCACTTCCATCACTTCTAGAATAGAATTGCTCCAGTGTAATTTCTTAAAAATGTAATTGATCAGATAAATCCATAAGGTAATGCTGGTATAGTGCCATTATGCTATTTATTTTTCTTTTAGAATATTAGAAAATAATGATTTTCCAGGTGCATAATTCTTCCTCTCTAAGAGTTCATCTTAAAGTAAGAACTGAAAGTCTTGACAGTCTGTTCACGAGCAAGAATAGGGTGATCAAGTGTCTGTGCTGTGAATTCTGTATCTGTTTTGGTGGTGTGCGAATTTGGAAGCTGATACTCTATTAATAGAAATAGATTAGGATGCATGCCTCTCCCAGTTCTTCCAGGTGATACCTGGGGCTGCTGGTATGTGTCACATGTCCTTTACTTACCATTTCTCTGTAGTTGTTAGGATGGGAGAGACTGACTAAATCAGGTGAAGGTCATCTGTTTAGCTTTAGGCCTAACAGCACTCACCTGGTCTATGGCTATTCTGCGTACTGGGATATGTGCATTTTGTGTGACATATGCCCTTTTTGGCTTGCTTCCTCACAAGGTGCTGCAGCCTGGAGGTGGCCCCGAGGCAGTGGTAGTGACAGAGGGAGTCCACCCATCTGCCTGCCTGAGACTGAAGGTCTGAGTGAGTGGGCTGGAAGTGGCACCTGAGGAGGAGGATGGGCCGTCTGTGCGGGAAGGGAGCCACATGGGAGGGAAGTGTACCCCACACCAGAACTGGGGAAGGAAAGGGCAGGGCTAGGCTGGAGGCTGCCACCCTCACAAGAGGTGGCCCAGGCCAGCCCCACATCCCTCAACCTACCTCCCACAGCGGGGGGCCTGGGCTATCAGGATCAATGGGAAAAGGGAGTTGAAAAAGCTTGGAAACTACTGTGGTAAAAGGGGAAAAAAGATCCAGAAAAATAAAATATGTATTTTTTTTAAAAAAATTCTTTTAATATGTATAGTATTTTCAGACCATATATAAGTGAATCAGCGGATATTGATCCAGTAGCTATGGTAGTCCTACTGTATTCATGTATTTTAGTGTTACTGACTGGCAAAAATTGAGGATAGTAACACAATATATACATTAACAAAAGTGATGCTAAAATGTATTGGTCCAGCACATGGTGCATCTTTCCCATTTGTCCACAATATGTTCTAGTACATGGACAATAGCCTAACATCTTTTTATAGTGTTGCCAGGAGTTTTAAAAGATGCATTTCTAGTTGGTACAAATCTGATCAATAAAATCCAGAACTCTATCTAGTCACAGTTATGCTGAAAATATAATTGCTGTAAATGAGAGTGGTGGTGGGGAGTGTCGGAAAACATTGAAACAGATGTGTATGCCTAATGTTAGGCATACACATATGCTTCCTTTTTGAGTCAGTGACAAATAAAAGTATTAACGGGGCTGCCCCCTTTGGGGGTTTGCTGGACTGCATGATGGCAACAGGCTGGGTCCAATCTGAAAATGAGTTGGGCCCGTTACTTTCCCTTCTCTTTCTGCCTACCCTATTCTTCTTGGATTTTTCTATAGCCCATTTTTGTTGTCTTCTCTTTTTTCTTCCTTCAGCAGCCTGCTTCCTCCTCTTTCCACCCAATTCAGTTTGTCTCATTCTTTCCACTTTGCCAGTGATCTGAAATTTGGGATGCCAGTCCTCGTTGGTCTCATCCTCATGTGAAAAGAAAAGGCCTTATAACATTTTCCTCCTCACCAGCAAAGATGGCAATTACAGTGGACCCTCTACTTACGGAATTAATCCGTATTGGAACGGTGACTGCAGGTCGAAAAGTCTGTAGGTCGAGTCTCCATTGACCTACAATGCATTGAAAACTGATTAATCCATAACCAGCTGTTTTGTCCCGTTTTTGTTCCATTTTGGTTTTTCCTGGTCTGTAAGTCGATTCTCCGGTTGCAAGTCGAACCTAAATTTTGCAGCCAGAGAAGTCTGTAAGTCGAGCCGTCTGTAAGTCGAGCCGTCTGTAAGTCGAGGGTCCACAGTAATTTCCATCACTTTTACAGTAAGGTTATTGAAAATGATGCCTTGACCCCCCCATGGCAATTTTTGTGAAAAATGGACAAACTTTATGCAGTTTGCATAATATGCAAAACTGTGCAAATTGCACCAGTTGCCCACGACTGCTAGGCAACTCGTGCTGCACCATTTGATCCATTTGAACCACTATGTGGGCTACATCTTTCTTAACAATTAACTAGACCTTCTACATTCATGCTGTAGATGTGTGTTTTGCTTTTCAAAGGATAAGAACACTACAGACATTCTGTGCAAATTACCAATCTCACAACATTTGTGGTGTGTGTGTGTGTAATAAGAAATGTTAAAGGAATCCCACATTTAACATTCCTTATCAAGGATTCTCATCAGGCCAGGGGAGACTAAATCAATTATTCCAAGGAATTTAGTGACTGTTCTTTCCATTCCTCATCTGCATCTCTCCTTTCATTGCTCCATTCTTTGTAACTTATACAAACAAACAAACAAACATCTCTACTATTCACATCTTTCCCTTCCTTTCTGCCTTCTCTCCCCTTTGATTTTCCCATTTGCATGAAATTAGGCTAAAGCTGGAGGTTACTTGCCCCTGCTATACACACTTGATAGAGAATAAATCTCCTTGAACTTCAGACAACATATTCCTGGATAGTCATATATAGGATTGTGGTGCACATGACTAAGTCGGTTTTTTAAAAAAAGGTAGGGGGAGAGAAAGGTAAAGATATCCTTCCCTGATCAACAAAATGCATTACATCTTTCATTTTTAAGAGAAGCAGAAAAATGTGTTGGTGAAATGCAGAATTATATTATATTATCTTATATTTGTTTACAAAGTGAGCATGAAAAAACACATGCATTATGTGCACGCGGTATGAGAAAAATGGGTTCTAAACTGAGTTTTGCCATCAGGATCAGTGGCCAAAAAGGCAGGAAGAGCCCTTCTCCAAAATAAATTGTAAGAAGACAGTCCCGTGAGAAATCTATAAATAATACGATCATGGTCATGGCTGGTTGGGTTGTGGTGTACGTTATTACACCGCTTCACTCCACTGTACCAATTACATGATAGTATGTAAGGAAGATATTGAAAGGTCACAAATCCAATCAGCTCAGAAATGAGAGAGAAGACACTTTTGTTTTACTACTGTCCTTGAATATTCGGATAAGTTTCTTCAGCACTGGTGACATATGGGACAAGGACAAGAATGAGGAAAGAAGTCCACTGATACGTTTAAGGAGCTTTTATTGGAGTTTTTACAACCTCACATGCTGCCTCTAGTAGGTATGGCTAGGAGAGAGATTTCTGGGCTGGGATGACTGTCAGTCTATCCAGCACTAACCAATAGTTCCCTCCTGTCTCTGATTTTAGAGAGAGAGACCCATCTCTCTGCTCAGTGCTTTTTTCCCTCTCTAGAGTCTGTTGCTGTCTGTTGTTGAAAGGCTGTCATATTTGTTGGTTTGCTGTTTGATTTGCTTAACTGTAAGTAATGAAATTTTTTGTTCTTTCTTCTACCAATATCTCAAGAGTGAGTGACTGACATTGTAGGTGCCAGTTAATGAAAAAGGAGTGGTCGACTCTGGGGAACTTGAACCTTGAGGAAACACAGTCAAAGCCCTTTGCATAGTCAATGAAGCAGAAGTAGATGTTTTTCTGGAACTCTCTGACTTTCTCCATGATCCAGCACATGTTTGCAATTTGGTCTCCAGTTACTATGTCCTAATATATACCTGGCCACAACTGCAAGGTATCTGGTATACTCCTGCAATGTTGAGGGGGGTCCTTTTTGTCCTTTGTTGACCTTAATATTTGTTGTTGTTTTTTTGTGTTGGGGCTGAATATTGTTTGTAGGTGGTATTTTTTCAAATGTTTCCCCATATGGTCAGTGACCCCTTTGATGTATGGCAGAAATACTTTATTGTGGGTGGCTGATTTTCTTCTTCAGTTTGGTGTTGTTTTCTCCATTTGATGGCTCTTGTGATTTCATTCTTGTAATAGCTATTTGCCTGTAGGGCCCAATTCAGATGGTTGAGTTTGGTGCTGAAAAATTGAGCTTCACAGTTCCTATTTGCACGGTCTACTAGTGTTTCATTTATAGCTCTTATTTGTCGTGGATGGTGGTTGAAGTACCGGTCTGTGGGTGGGTTTTCTGTAGACCTTGTGTCCCAATAGGGGGTCAGGTTTGTATACGGCCATGATATCTAAGAAAGGGAGTTCGCCTTCTATTACTTTTTCAATGGTGAATTGTATATTTTGGTGGATGCTACTGAGATGGTTTAGAAATTCTTTCAGTTTTTCGTCACTGTGGTTCCAAATTGTGAATGTGACAATTCAGGCCGTGGGTGTGAAGGGTGCCGAAGCCAGGGCCTGTTCTTTTAAATGCCCCATGTAGACATTCGCTATAACCAGGTTGAGGGGGCTCCCCATGGCCATGCCATCTGTCTCTTCATAGAAATCATTATCCCATTGAAAGTAGCAAGTTGTTAGGCAGCGTTGGAAAAGGGCTGGATATGAAATATTTCTAAAGACAGAAGTACTGGACAACACAAGCAATCATTATGTTACACTACACAGGGAAGCCATTGAAATCCACAAACACCAGCACAGTTTCAAGAAAAAAGAAGAAAGTTTAAAAATCAATAAGTCCCGGCTCCCAGCACTGAAAAATACAGCTTGCAAAAAGGTCAACAAACTTTACCCAGCCACAAGGACCGTTGATCACTGAACACAAAAGACTAACTAATGACACCTATAATCACAGTGATAGTTCATTTCTCCCCCTCATCACAACAATACACCCATAATAAAAAAACCCTGATCACCATAGTCACCCAGTATCCTGAAAACAACAAAAAGCTGATCCCAGAGTTACAAATACTCAACTATCCCACACACTACACCAGAATACAGAACCTGCAATCAAAAAACCTCCCCTAGGATCTTCCTCCAATCTTTACACAGATGTTATAGTATGTAAATCAACTTTTAGCCCAGCAGTTTAAAATGCAACAGTTGGTAAAAATATTCCTTCTTCTCTAGAAACCTAACTGTGGCAAAATGCCAACAGGTGACGTCATTCCTGCCTGTCCCTCACAGAAGCTCAAAAGGGAGTAGCCAAGGATAGGGCAGGAGGGGCGGAGTCAGAGAGATAGTTGGGGGATGTGAAATGGCAGTTAGGGTTTAGGAGAGAGAAGAAGAGGGTTAGTGAATTGAGCTGAGAGAGTTAAGAGAGTGAATTAAGAAGGTTAAAATATATTGAACAAGCAGGAATGAAATTATAAGTACTATAAGATAGATATTGATTAAAAGTATATAATAGTTTGGAATAAAAGTGATTGCATACATAATCAAATCCTTGTTAATACCTGATACAGTTCATATGTGATTTGCCTTTGTGATTTACTTGACAATAAATGAATATTTGTTACTCAAACCTCTGACTCCTAAGTTCAGTAAACCTTAGCTTTGGCAGCACACATGTATAACATACATAATCGGTATTAGGAGGATAATACCTAGTGGCAGCTAGAAGATAAAAGGGTGTGAGCCTTTGTGAGGGCCAAAATGAACAGGGGCAACAAGGTCGAATGCCACACTAACAAAGTTCTATTATCAGAGTCCCATGCAGTCCAGCGAAAAAGTCCAAGCTAAACATCAATCACAGGGTTTCAGTATCTCCAGTAGGTGTCCTTATAATCTGTCGTATGTTCCTTCCATTAATCTAAAGATTCAATCAAGAACTCTAGTCTTGGTTTTCTTAGCTCCCCAGTCCACCCTCAGCAATGTTATCTCTTCCATATCTATGCTGTTGAGAAGTCTGGTACCGTGATGTTATGTTTCTCAGTCTGGTTTCCTTGCTTCTAAAAGCTCATTCCTTCTTCTCCAGAAACCTAACAGAATTCTATTATCAAAGGTGCACACAGTCTAGGGAGAAAGTCCAAGCTAAATAGCAATCATAGGATTTCAGTCTCTCCAGTAGGTGTCCGTATAATCCGTCATATGTTCCTTCCATTAATCCAAAGATCCATTCAAGAACTCCAGTCCTGGTTTTCCCATCTCCACAGTCCACCCTTGCAAAAGGCTGAGGGTTATGCTTGGGAAAGGGAAGAATGAGAGGCATATTGGCACTGTGCAAATGTTTGAAATGCTCTTTTAGATGAGTACAGTGGTTCTCTACTATCCGAGAGCATGAGATTAGCTCTAATGGGCTTCATTCACATGAAGACAAATGTTGGTGAAACATTAAGAGAAAGTAATTTTTTTGGGGGGGGGCAACACTGGAAAAAATGATGGAGTCCAACTGAGGACTTCAAAGTTGTGATCTGTGCCTCTGATTCATAATGACCCTATGAATAAGTGAACTCCAAAATAGCCCGTTCTCAATAGCCCTGCTCAGCTTTTGTAAACTCAAAGTTGTGCCTCCCTTTAGGGAGACAATTGATCTCATATTTGGTCTTTTCCTGCTGTCTTCAGCTTTTCAACCTAGCATTATTGTCTTTTCCAGCGAGTCTTGTTTTCTTATGATGTGCTTGATGTATGACAACCTCAGTTTCATCAATTTTATTTCCAGAGAAAGTTTGTGCTTGATTTGACCTAGGACCCATTTGTTTATCTTTCTAGTGGTCCAGAGTATCCCTAAAGCTCTCCTCATATTTGTAATGAATTATTTTTTGTCCCAGTCAGCTTTCTTCACTGTTCAGCTTTCATAGGGAACCTGCTTTATATCAATTCAGTCCCTTGGCCCATCCAAGTTCATACTGTTTGGCATCATCTCTTCAGGTTGTCCAACACTGATCTTCCTCATTCTTACCTTACCATCCAGAACACATACTTTGGCATTAAGTTTCTTTGGTTAGGCTGGCCTAATAAGAAATAAAGGTCATCTTTTTCATTGGACAACACTGAACATCCTATAAATAGTACCCTTGGGACCATTTTGTGTATGGACGCATAGGTACTGGATGATTTATTAGTTTTTTACATGAGCAGATAAACAAGGGGAAATCAGCTTGGCAAACAGAGCTGGCTCATGGGGTGTGGGCAACTGAGTTGGTTGGTGAGTCATCTGTGAAGAAAGATGAAACAAAATGGCAGCAATTAAGATTGAAGAAGAAGAAAACTAAAGAAAAGATGAAGGCCAATACATCTTGTCTGAACCAACTAAGAGGAGATGATTGACTCATGGAATTAAGGCACTGTAGTAATTTCAGCAGGTTCAGCAGATTTTCTCATTTTATTCATGGCTCAGTCAGCAGAAGGTCTGAAGGCAATAAATTCCACTCGTAGTGAATGGTGATAAATAGTTTGGAAATCTTTGAGCTCCTGCTTTGCTGAAGGCATTTGCATTTAGATGTTTCAAGTTCACAGCTGAATAAATTTGCTCGTGTTGGAAGCAGTGACATCATCAGTAGGGCAGGTGAAAACCGAGCATGTAAAGTGATTTTCCTGAGAAAGGTATACCTGATAGGTGAAGTTATTAATATCCCTCCTTGCTATTTCAGTACTGCCACATTTCTCAATTTTCAATATCCCCTAGATGAAAATGGCTGCCCAGAAATATGATAATGACATATACCTTAGTAAGCACCTTAAAAGAAAATAAATGAATGGACAAAATTAAAGAGAGAATGCTGGCAGACTGTTTTATTTTCTATTGAAAATTAAGAGATGTCCAAAACTAAAGATGCACTTCCAAATTAATATGAAGATATTAAAAGCCAATTAGTAGGATAAATACCACAATAAATAAGAATAATGGGAGTACTTATCCAATGTAACACAACTATTAAAATGTATGTTGTTTTACTGTATCAAGGAAAATATAACTATGGAAAATACAATATTTTAGTGATGGCACTGACCCTATGAATGAGTGATCTCCAAAATACACTGCCCTCAACAGTCCTGCTCAGCTCTGGTAAACTCAAGCCTATGACGTCCTAGAGGGATAGCCTCCCCTTTATGACAGGATCTCAGGGAGGGTTACAGAGCTCTATGTAAAACCATTTCTAAATCTAATAAATTTAAAACAAATTGAAATCAAACAATTTAGAAGACAGAATTAAACCACTGAAACCATTGGAACCATTGCACTAAAGCCTGACAGGGCATGATCCTCAAACCCTAAAGGCTGAAATAAGTAAGTATGTCTTGATCTGGCACCCAAATAATGCCAGTGTTGGCACCAGTCAAATCTCCAAGGGGAAAACATCACACAATTGAGTTACTGTAGCTGAGAAAACTCTTCTCCATCTCTCCCAAAAACTGCTCTCAATAATGGGACACAGAGTACGGCCTCCCGAACGGATCTTAGTGGTTGAGCAGATTTATGTAGGGACTAAAGTAGACTAAAGTAAGTAGACTTAAAATCAAATGAAAATTAATAAATATAGACCGGGAAACATAAAGGTCCAAATCTGGGATATTTGCATAAATGTAGCAAGTTGATTGACTGTAGACAAAGTCATCTTCCACAGAAACTTGTTTCTCCAGGAAGGCGTAATGTTTGGAAACCTCAGCATGATATGGCCTTAGAACATGAATCTGTACAAAAATATGGAGAGATTGCCCCCCACGGGAGTTCTACCACTTCCTTTAATTTCCTGTGGAGAACTGAAGAGAGAAATATTTTCAATAATTCATCTTCAGCAGTTGTTGAAATGCTTGCTTGCCATAAAACATTTTTATTGCAAATGTGGGTGGCGATCTGACTAACATACATTGGGGAGCATGGGATATATAAATTACCTAAATGAAGCCTTGCAAGTGACTCTTCCCTGTTCTAGGATTACTACTGTCATATGTAACACTTTATAGGCTCAGTGAAAATGTATACTTGCTTGGGCAGTAGAACAATTCCCATTTCTCTAAAAGATATTAGCTATGATAAATTAATGTCTGTGTTGCTCTCATATCTTAAGGTAATAGGTCAGAGAAAAAGCATTTGATTTTTACCTGCAGAGGGTCCAAATTCTATCTAAGACACCTCCACATAAAAAGATCAAGGAGCAGATGAGGCAAAAGACCTCTGGATGACATCTCAGAGAGCTGCTGTCACCGGGACACTGGATAGATAAATGAAGTGTCTGACCTCAGATAAGACCACACTCCATCTTGTTTTAGTGGCAATACATTCCCCAGCAAAGGGAGGTGGGAGAAAATAGGAAAAAATGCTACTCATAATTTGAAGGTGTGCAATATTTACAGTACAGTCTTCTGCACATTTACTCCAAACTATAGGCACTACAGGCCAAGTGAGGGGGAGGGCTTCATTCTGAAATTTGAGGGTGGCTGCCCCGTCTTCAAACCATAGGCCACCACTGCTCAAAACCAGAGTCCAGGAGCCTGATTTATCCCCAGAAGGGTACGTATGTACAAATCTTGGAAGTGATTGAAAATATAAAATAATTGAGCAGTAACCAGTTACTCCTACTCAAAATATTTGAAAGAAAATGTGCTTGAAATTGACCTTGCATACCAGAATTGCTTGCTCACTTAACTGATTTCACACTTCAGTTTATTATCTCTAAATGGGATCCTGTGGCTGAGGCAATCCTTTGCACATCACCAACAAGGAGGAAACAAGAGGACACTGATGTGCACATAACTGCATATGCTGATGTATGTCAAAATGCAAACTTAGAAGTCCAGTATGCTATTGAATCATGTATGTATGTATGTATGTATGTATGTATGTATGTATGTATGTATGTATGTATGTATGTATGTATGTATGTATGTATGTATGTATGTATGTATACTAGTACAGCTCAGTAAATCTAAGGTTAGTATTTGGAATCCCTGCTTTGCCTTCTCAGAGAAGAGCCAGCTGAGATCATGCAGAGCATATGTGGCTCATGTCCTGTAGCCTTGTGCTCCCAGCGTGCCAACAGAAGGAGGGAGCGGTAAACCAATTATCTATGTCACATATCCAGAAAAACCCTGGAAGGGTGCCAATAGGTCACAATAAGTGTGTGTGTGTGTAATAATTAATGCCATGGAAACATCTGTGTATTAATTATCTATTTATTTAACTTATATGCTGCCCACTCTACCCAAAGGTCTCTGGGCAGCTTACAACAAATTAAATACAATTAAAATACAATAAAAAGATAAAACAAAATACAATTAAAATATATACTCTAAAAGTTGCCATCAGGACCCACAGTTGATATTATTTTGATTAAAAGTCTTCTGGAATAGGAAGATTTTGACCTGGCGCCGAAATGTCATCATCGTCGGCGCCAGACGAATCTCAGTTGGGAGGGCATTCCATAGTCTGGGGGCAGCTGCCGAAAAGGCCCTATGTCTACAAGCCGTCCCTCTTACCTCCTTAAAGGATGGCTCTTTCAAAAGGGTCCCCTGGCTAGACCTTAACTGCCAAGTACAGTAAGTTCATATGGAAGGAGGCGGTCCTTCAGGTATCCAGGGCCCAAGCCATTTAGGGCTTTATATGTCAAAACAAGCACTTTGAATTGGGCCTGGGCAGCAACTGGTAGCCAATGTAATTTAAACAGAATCGGCTTGATGTGCCCCCTAGTGGCCCCACCACTCACCAGCTGTGCAGCTCGATTCTGGACCAGTTGCAGTCACCGGACCGTCTTCCACATAAAATGCATTGCAATAATCTATACGAGATGTTACCACTGCGTGTGTAACTGTCATGAGACTCCGCTCGTCCAGGCAGGGCCATAGCTGGTACAATTTATACAGCTGAAGGAAGACACTCCTGGCCACTGAGTCCACCTGGGCTTCCAGAGTTAGACTGGGGTCTAGGGGCACCCCCAGGCTGCAGACCCTGTTCCTTACGAGGAGTGTAACCCCATTCAGGGCAGGGAAATGACCCTCCAGCCTGTCCGGCAAAGCACCCAGCCAGGAAGGAGCAGAACCACCGTAATGTAGTGCCAAACAGGGAGCTCATCATTTTGAAAATATTTGTGTTGATCGCCAAATTGTCTCATCTCCTGAAGACTAGAGATAACAGAGGCATCCAGATTCACATGAGATAAATATTTTAAAATCCCTGCCAGATAAAAAATATGGTTTGAACAAGGCAGGAAATTAATGTGAAAGTACAGTGGTGTCTCGCTTAACGACGATAATCTGTTCCAGGAAAATCGCCCTTAAGCAAAAACATTGTAAAGCGAAAAAAAACCCATTGAAATGCATTGAAACCCCTTCAATGCATTCCAATGGGGTCAAAACTCACCGTCCAGCAAAGATCCTCCATAGGGCAGCCATTTTCGCTGCCTGTCTTGCGAGGAACCTGTCCCAGAAAACAGCGGGGAGCCATTTTGTTTACCCAGCAGCCATTTTGAAACCACCGGTCAGCTGTTTTAAAATCATCATTTTGCCTTCATTCTCTCTTCAACATTTTTCTATACTCATCTTCACAATGGGTGTGGACATTGGAGAAAAAGTGTCACTGCTAGTTGGAATAGGTAATGCACTGAATCTGAGCTGGGGAAACATGGGCAGCTTTTGAAAGAAGAAGAGAATGGAAGCAAGGAAGATTCCTGGGACTAAACAGAAAATGTAGAAGCTGAAGAAGCGGGGGAATGGTACCTTCAGCTAATTGAAGAAGGGCATGGTATAAATGCAAATATAAATGCAAACAACAACAACTGCCAGTCAGTGGTACTTGAAAACAAAATAGGTACTCCCTGATGCGCAAAACAGGCAGGAGCAGCAGACAGAGAAGGTGCCAAAGGGAGAAAGCTGGAGTCCAAAGTCCCCCATGAGCAGCCACAAAGAGAGCAAGCCCTTGTGTAGTTTAGAGAAGATAAGTAGTAGCCCACTGGATTAGCCTTTCGATATCACATCCATCTGTATGTGACAAGACCATTTCCCCTAAGGAATATATCACTAAACACTGTTCTTTTAAAGAGGAAAACATAGATCTTTGTCCTTTTTTCTTCCCTTCCTTCTGATGTCTAACACCTGTTTGGGATGGGAAGCAAGACACATGATCATCATGTGCTTTCATTCTCCTTTCCTTGTTTATTTTAGGTTTATTTTTAACAACTATTGCCATCTGGTACATTTTCTCTTGTGAGAAAATCTAATTCAAAAAGTTGTTTTTCTTTTCCAAAAGGTTTAACAGAGTTGGGTTTTTGGGGGTGAGAGGGTGGGGTAACCTTTGTCTGTCCAGTCAGAAATGTATTATGGAAATAACTGAAATTGTCTCATTGATATACTGTATCTTAGTATTTAGCTGGTTGATTGCTTTTTATGAACAAGCAATTCTTTTTCATCTGGCATAAAGGAAAGAGCAGGAGCTCTACATTAGAAACCAATTTGCTCTATGAGTGTGTGAACAGTTACAGAAGTTCTAAAAGAAGACTTTTTAAAAAATCTGATTGATCAGCTTTATCTTGTTGGCTGCAATTAGTGTTTATTTTAAATACATTGTCTGGTCCGCTGCTGAGTTCTTCAGCAGCGGAGCTGCCATTGTCCTATTTCTGGGTAAGTGAGATGAGCAAAGGATGGGAGGGAGAGTGTATTTCAGAGGAGGCTCCTCCTTCCTTTGGCCTCTTCCTTTCTGGCTGCAGGAAGAGGAGGTCGGAGGATGGAGCACTGCTCTTGACAAGTAGAACTGCATCAATCAGATGCCATTTTGGACAGGGGATTGCATCAGCACCCCACCCCCCCCACACGGTTTGCTGTTCGGCTTGGGCCCGAGCCTTAGGGCTTATAGCCTGAAGTGATGATGATGTTAATAATAATAATAATAATAATAATAATAATAATAATAATAATAATAATAATAATAATAATAATAATAATAATAATAATAATTATTATTATTATTATTATTATTATTATTATTATTATTTCGTTTCGACCAGATATGCATGGTATAAACAAACAAACAAACAAACAAACAAACAAACAAACAAACAAACAAATAAATAAATAAATAAATAAATAAATAAATAAATAAATAAATAAATGATGTACAATAAGGGAAAGCGAGGAATGTAGGGACTGAGCAGGGGTCAGTGTGCGATTTGGTGCCGGGCCCAGGCGCCAACTAAGACAAAAAAGGGGGGGTTGAGCATTGGAGCTGTTCATTCATTTATTGATCAAAGGAATTGAGGCATATATATATACTTAAAAAGTGGTTGTTTGGGTGCTTTTTGATTCCCCCCCCGCTCCCGCCTCCTTTTTTCCCCTGAGTCTTAACATATTAGGTTTCTTCTTAAGTAAAATTGGGTCTTAAAGTTAATAATAATATATTAGTGATTTGTGGCTGCTTAATATTTGGAGGAGGGTTCTTTAGGCTTTTTTCATTGTTTCTGTTAAGTTATGTTAGTTTATGCGGCCAAGAGGCTCCACAAGGAATAGTAGCTGGGTATATTAGCAGGACGCCATCTGCTTGATAGCTCAGTGGTTTAGGTCTCTGGCCGTGCAGCCACAGGCTGGGATTTCAATCTCCCCTAGGTGCCTTTTAAGCATGTTTGATATCATAAGTGGATTTGATTGTGCAACTAATAGGGTATAGATAAGTCAATGCAGGTTAGGTTCCTTTTTATAATTAATGATTATAAGAATATTAATTATTGGTTTGATAGCCTAATATAGCTGTTACTTGGTTTAGATTGGTTAGCTGCTAATGTATTGGCTTCGCTGGTTTAGGTATTTTAAATTGATTGGGTCCCACTGAGCACATGTTACGCTTGGCTTCTGCCACTAGTTGGGGATGCAGTGCAAGTTTTATTATTGCTGACTTGCAAGTGCAGAGCCTGGCACCACGATCTTTAACTTTAGAAATAGAGCATAGTATAATTAATAGCAGTTAAAATTATTACTATATGGTAAGCAATTGTAGGAGAGTTTGTTGGGCAAGAGGGGACATAGAATTATAGCGTCCTGGTAAGTTGGTAGGTCTTGTATTCAAGAACTGTGATGTCTTCAAAGAAGGGAAAAGGGACAAAGAAAGGTAAGCAAACTGCCAAAAAAGAGGGTTGCCCCCCCAAGTTTCCCCGCCTCAATCATCTTTGGACGAAGAGCCACGGCCAATATGGCAGCAGCGGCAAGACAAGATTGCAGCATTAGAGGCAGAACGAGCAACCCAACAGGCTTCACCAGATAGCGTGTCATAACCTTGCCATTCTGCTAGGGATGCTAGGAGCCATAGGAAGGCTAAACTCAAGGATCTGGTTGAAAACTTATTATCACATTTTTCTGCCCTAGAAGAGGATCGTGCAGTGTTCCAACCATCTGGGAAAGGGCTTGCTATTTCAACAGTTATACCACAGGGTGGTCATGAAGAAGAGGAGCTGGGCACGGGACCATCTGAACCTGGACGGCTGGCAGCTGTAAGACGCAGAGGGCATGATGAAGGACAAGAAGCCATCTGGTAGAGGACAGTGAACCATCAGCGTCAGAAGTCACACATGAGTTAGAGGCTGCACAACACATGGTGACACCAATGTCGGTTTGGCCTTGGCAGTTTAGTAGCCAGTTTACTCCACCATCACACATACCACATGGCATACAGGGTATGGGTGTGGGGGATTCCCATTGGCCAAGTTCTAGTACACCAATAGCTTCCTAGGCTTCCCCTTACTCGCAGGCTTGTTCTCCTGTCTTCTTTGGCCCAATGCTGGGAGTAGGTGTATGGCTGTATCTGTTGGTGCTGGATATGGGCTCTAATACAGTGTCTTTAAATGCTTTAACTTTCTGAGATTACACCATGCCTTTAGATGACCACCTAGCACCAATGACTAAAGAAAAATTTTGAGAAGAAAGTATGTTGACTTATTCAAACTCCTCAATAGAGAAGTGGAAAAGAAGGATGTTAATAAGGAAGATGATAGGGAGAAAGAAAGGCATAGAAGGCATAAGCCAGACAAGATCTGGGCCAATTGCTTAGCAGGATTTATCATTTATGCAGAGGTGATTGTGAGAGCGCAGCCTTGGAGGGCACTGGCTCTCTTTCAGTACTTAGATTTAATCTATCGAGCATATGTAGATTTTGCGGGACAGGCCTGGCTCACATATGATGAATCATTCCATATGTGCGGTGCAATTCATCCAAATTTGCCCTGGGATGAGCCATTGTCAGGCCTATGCCTACAGGTTATGACCCCAGCTAGACCTAACTCCAGAGAATGGTTTGACAGTGGTCACCCGATCTGAAAGCAGGGCGTGAATATGGGTTCCCGTGCCGGCACGGGGCAAGCGGTTCAACCCCACTTTCTTTTTGGGACTACAGTGCTAAGGGAACCTGCTCATGCAAGGGATGTAGATTCTGGCATGAATGATCAGTGTGTGGGGGTCAGCACCCTAGCACATCCTGCTTTAGAGCCGGAGCACAGAGGAATGCCAATAAGGCCACTGGAGGTAATAAGAAGTTGCCAGGGGTAGGGGGTCCCCCTGGAAAAGTCCAATTAATCTAGAGGTACTGGGTGACTGGTTGGTAGATTATCTGCGACCAGAAGATGCCCAATATATATATATATTGGAGGGTTTCACATTTGGATTTAGAATTCCAACTGAGGGAGAGCATAAGGCGTTTGCAAAGAACTTGAAGTCCGTTAAAGGCACAGAGAGTATTGTTCAGTACAAAATTAGGAAGGAAAGAAGTATCAGAAGGTAGGGTCCTAGGTCCTTTCCAGCATCCACCATTAAGAACTCTTAGGGTATCACCCTTGGGCATTGTACCCAAGAAGAATAAAGGGGAGTTCAGGCTCATTTACCATCTGTCTTACCCAGGAGGGGAGTCAGTGAATTATGCTATACCACTCGAGCTATGCACTGTGCAATATACCTCTTTTGATAAAGCAGTGTGCATGGTGTGCAGATGTGAACATGGGGGCGGAGCTAGCAAAATGTGACATTAAGTCAGCGTTTCATATTCTTCCGGTCCATCTGTTGGATTTTGACCTCTTAGGTTTTTATTTTCAAGGTTGTTACTATATAGATAGGGCCCTGCCAATGGGATGTTCGGTGTCTTGTGCTACATTTGAGCAATTCAGTTCCTTTTTAGAATGCAAGCTCAGATGCAGAGCGGGTTGCAGAAATACCTCCGATTATTTAGATGATTATCTTTTTGTGGAGTAGAAAAACCTCCAACAACCATTGGATCCTGGCTGTGAAAGCCTTTGAGAATACATAAATAATCATTGTCTGATGTCACTTATGACTTGAAGGAGAATAGCATAAAATCTGGACAATTTCTGTCAAAGAATGGCACTGTAAACAGTTGTGAAAAGATGCTTTATGAAAACAACTTAGGAAAATAACTAGCTAGTATTCATTTCACATAAGGAACTAATGTGTTGCTTATTAAACCTAAAAATTATTAGTAACTAGGTTTGTTACCCAAAATAACAAATGATAAGAATCTACATTACTTATAACTAATGTCACAAGCTGTGATGCCTGTACCACTTATTTATCTAGTAATACGAGGTTTTTAGAAATATAGTACTAGGGATGAGGGTTCTTCTCAGCTGTGATGTTGAAGGAAGTCCTCCACCAGGCTATTAGTATTGTTTTCAAAAGATAGGTTAGTGGTTCCTGGCTGCAGTTGCAAACAGTCCAGAAACTTCAGTTGCTACAGAATGAGGTTGCAAGAGTTCTAATTAGGATGGAACAAAATAGGCTAGTGGTCCAGTGGTTGAACTGCAGTATTGCAGTCAAAAACCTGCTCATGGCCTGCATTTGATACCTGCAGATGAAGGCAGGAAGCTTGAGGTGGACTCAGCCTTCCATCCTTTGAGGATGGTAAAAAGAGTAACCAACTCTCAATAGTGGGCAGTATGTAGCCTGTCAAATTAAATCATAAACTGCCCAGAGTGTTCTTTAAGCACTATGGGGCAGTATCTAAGCAGCATCCTTTGCTTTTTTTGCTTTTCTTTTGTCATCTCCAAGGTGGTTCTCTCATTTATTCCTCCAGACATTTCTTTCCAAATGATGAAAAATGAATTGAATGACCCCTATTCAATTTAATTATTCATCCATTCAGTTATTCATTCTGAAATGAGCACAAATGTTAACCTGCTAAGTTAGGTGTTTCCAAGCTTTTCACCTCAAGAACACTTTTTTAGAAGAATCATAAATAGAATCATGGAATAATTGAGTTGGAAGGGTTCTATAAGGTCATCAAGTACTTGCCAAAGAACTCTGTACTTTTTCAAAAGATTTTGCTGCATGCACATTCAATTCAGGTGGTATACTGGCCTGACTTGCAGGGTCTTCCATTCCCAATGTGGACACTGTGTGCTCCCTAGAACACAGCTGTGATTTAAAGGAACAGTCTGATACTGTGCTTAGCAGGCTACCCATTTGGGAAGTTTGTGTTGTATTATTAGAACTTACTAGAATTTAGTTTCATTTAGGTCTTTCCTCTGCTTTTGCATCATATTCAAATATTTAATCAGATTTAGGACTGAGTGAGATCTGGATTTGAACTGGGGGGAAACCAGAATTGACAGATTGGTCTCTCCATGCACAGGACTTTGAGACCTGCACTCCAGGGAAAGTCCAAGCATCCCTGCTACTCAAGGCACCAAGCAATCTGCTGCCACAACCAGCTGCTTATTCTGTAGGGAAAGTTGTTGCTATCATCATCATCATCATCATCATCATCATCATCATCATCATCATCATCATCATCATCATCATCATCATCATCATCGCTGTCAAGTCAGTCTTAAGTCACATTGGTTATTCAACTCAGATTCGTTTGTTTTTTTCCCCCAGGCCTTTCTGACTTGGAAACCACCCGCCCCTCCATTTTTTCTCAGGAAAAAAAATTGTCTTTAATAGGGGCTCAGACCTGGCTTGGAACTCAAGACTTGGTACCAAAGACATATACTTGGATTTAATCATACTTGATACCAAAGACTTGGACTCAGCCTTGGGACTGAGAACCAAAGCCTTGCCAACATCCCTGTCTTGCTAATCATCTCCCTAAAGTGACTTGGTCTCTGAAGAGGATCTCCTCAGAGGATCCCCTTGGATCTCAGCACTGAATAAATCATCTGCATTCTACAAAGCTGGGCTTGGGCAGGACGCATGCAGTTGTCTAAGCTTTCTCCTTCTTCTCTGGCAATGGGAATGGGCAACACATGTTGATGGCCTTGGTCACTGCTGGCTGCCATCACTTGTGATTGCTGCCACTACTACCACCACTCCTCTTCAGATTAACCCACCTTCTCATGTTCCCCCTTTTATCTTTGTTAAGAGGTGAGCAGATCTTGATGTGAGGTGAAGGGAGCAGCCCTTCTGTGCCGCTCCCCAATAAAGACAAAAAGGGGAAACAGGAGAGGGTGAGGTGTTTTGAAGAAAATATAAACATTACTGATCTGCTCTGCCTTTGAAAAAGAGTGATGCAGCAGCATTTCTTCTCATATCCGGGTAAGATTGGGCATTTCTGGAAAGGTGAAGGGGCAGTGGTTTGTACCACCACCACCCCAGCATTTTTCTGTCTGAGACAACTGCCTCACCCACCGTAATAGAAGGCCTGACTCTGTTTAACTCTTAGAAATATGGTTGCAAATTTGTATGTATTTCACCATGCTTGTGACACTGAATTACAGTTGCCATTTCTTTTCTTATGAGAAGCTCCTCACCTTTAAGACCCTTATATCAGGCCGGGCCACATGATCCTCTCTGTGCTGAGAATTGTTGTGCTTACTGAAATTGGTTGGTACAAATGAGGAGAAATTAAGGTGTGCTTGTTGAAATTGTTGTGCTTATTGAAATTGGTTGGTACAAATGAGGAGAAATTAAGTTCAGTTTGTTTTTGAAGAATTTGCCAAAATTTGCAACCTTTATGTGCAAGATGGAAAGAACTAATATTTTTTTAAAAAATTAAAATACAGGAGGGGAAAAAATCACAATTACTGACAATGGTCACAAACCCATTGACCTGTCCCGTTCCAGCGGCAATCTGTTGTGTAAACTATGGTGCAAATGTACTCCCTGTTGAAATCAATAGGAGTGATTTCTGGGCAAGGGCAAGCCAGAGACCACAGAACACACCATATGTTGAACTCTATGTGCAATACAAGAGGTTACTGGCCAAACTCATTTTTTAAAAGCTGGATCAACACTCAGTGTTTCCCCTAGCATCCATTCACTGTTTATCTAAGGAACAGATTTGCCATGTTCTCTGTGCATTGTGGTATATGTGTTGAGCGGCACGAGTGTGTGTGTGTGGGGAAAAGGGTCAGTGGATCTGCTTCTGTGCACATTAGACTTGACATGGGACAGCTTGTGTACCTTGATGGGGATTTCTCCCCCACAAGCCCTCCTGCCTGATCATGAGTCACCTATGCATTTGACTTTCAAAATATTTAATCTAGTACCAATTTCAACGAGTCTGGCACATCATTCTCTTTGGGCATGATTCTGGAATACCTGTGTACATTGGCCCCATGTTTCACAGTGTTGACCTCCATTTGATCTTTCCTTGTAGGAAGCCATACATTTTTCTTAGAGGACAAATTGCTGAAAATATTACTTAAGCAGTGATTCTCAATAATTCCACCCATGCTCACAGTTAGTAGCACTTGGCTACAGATCTTGAGCATGAAGGAAGTGACTTATGGGTATATTAACAGTCAGGATTAAGTGAAGCACTGTTTGAGAACAAAGCACATTTCCAAGGAAATGAAAGACTCTATGCTGTGATTGCATATCCTGGCGCAAAAAGGGGACCACCTTGCTGACTTAGTATCTTAAATCTGAAAAATAGAACCATTTTCAAACACTGGAGAATCATCCTTAAATTAGCTAATGGGAGATTTTAGTAATAATAGTAATAATCATGTACTGTCATGTCAATTCTAACATAAGTAGAATATAGTATTTGGTCTAGATGGATGGGATATAAATCTAAATAAATAAATAATAAATAAATAAAATAAGGGGGTCCCTTTCAGGGTTTTCCAGTTAGAGAATACTCAGAAATGGTTTACCATCTCCTTCTTCTGGGGACAAACTGGGACTATGCAGCTTACCCAAGGCCTCACAGGCTGGCTCTACTTGCAGGCAACAAGAACAACAAAATAAAATTTAAAAAAAACCCAGACCTTAAATTGAACTGAATTTAAAGGGAGCCATGTAAACTACAAGGAATGTATTTTATGTGGCTCCCTTTCTCTGTTTTATCCTCACAACATGCTTTTGGGACAGATTAGGTTAAGCAAGAGCACAAGTTTGGGTTCTGAATTTCATGATGAAATTAAAGCACTAGACAACCTTTTACAAGATCCTAAGTATCAGGCTATTAGTAGAGAAGGAGAGTGTTTATGTGGGAGGATGGGTGGACTGGCTGTTCTCACACTTTAACCCACCTGTTATTTGTGTTACTTCAAAAATGTATTTCTTGCTTCTATTTCCCCATGTAAGGAAGAGCTGAAATGGAACATTTGCCACCAGAAGCAGCTCTTCCCCTCTTATTCCTCTGCTCTTGATTTCTTGAGACTTTTTTTAACTTTTAAAAGCTGCTGATATAAAATCTGTATAAGATACATACTCAGTGGCATGCGATACAATGGAAAAATTTTTTAAGGAAGAGAGAGGAGAATTGCTGGGTATATAGTATGTGACAAAGCAGACAGTGATTTTTGGCATATGTGGTAGAAATATCACAAAAGCAGAAAATTAAAGACATGCTCAGAATGAAGTTTAAATCATTAGAGCAATTAGAGCAGAGTGGTTGCGATGACTAGATAGGCGGGGTATAAATTAATTAAATAAATAAATTAGTGTGTTTAATTATTTAGATGGATAAAGACAATAATGCTGGGGAAGGTTGAAGGCAGCAGAAAAAGAGGAAAGCAGGATGGACTAATGCCCTAAAGGAAACCATAGGCTTGGATTTACAAGAGCTGAACACTGCAGTTGAGGACAGGTCCATTTTGGAGATTGCTTATTCATAGGGTCAGGATAAGTTGGAGGCAACTTGAAGGCACACGGCAATGACAGCAGCACCAGTAACAGCAGCAAATGATTGAACAGGGACAGTGATGTTGTCTTTCCTCTACCACTGCAATTTCTTGTTACCCATCTGTGAGTGTTCCCTGCACACACCCTCTATAAAGACACAGCATGTGTACACAGGGACAAACTCATTTATTAGAACAATGTAACTTTAATGGAGTCAGCATAGTTCAACAACAAAACTTAAATACTCCTATGGGTGCCAGGGAGTTAATTGCACACCAAACAATATGGGTCAATAGGACCAGGGCACAATAGTCTCTTACTGGGAGAAGCATAGCCTTGCCTCCTCTACCAGTTCAAGAACACCTCTTAAACTGGTAGAGGGTGTGTTAGGCATGGAGTGCCACAACAAAGGTGCTGGATGTGAGCACTCAACTGTTCCTGGAGTAAAATAGTCTGGATGCCTTCCCCAGCTACTCCCCTGTAGTTGTCACTAATGGCAGCTGCACCGTACATGTGGCACTCCTCCTTGGAGGCATGACCAAAATCTATACAGACATGGCTGGGCTCACCTGTGCAAGGAGCTTCAGGAGGAGGCTAGATAGGAGGGGTAATACCAGCTAGCCAGTGCTGGGAATACTGCCCATGAGACCAGGAGGTGAGGCTGCTTACCTCTACTGCTTCCTCTGCTGGTGTTGGGCAGTATTCTGGTTCCCCAGCCACTTTGTCTCTCATCGTCTCACCTTGTCCCAGTGAACACAGGCTACTTTCTCTGGCAGCACAAAGAAATTTTCCCAATGCCCTGGTGTCAGGGTCCCAGTGACAGCTGGCTGTTGAGAGGTCTGGCAGTGCTAGTACCTCCTGGACCTCAAACACCTTCCAGTCAATGGCATCTGCCTAACAGTCCTCTCCTTCCTCCTTACTTCCTCCTTAAATCTCCAGCCCTCTATGTCCACACATGTAGCCTCTAAGGAGTTGTCTGTATCACCACCCCAGACCACAGGTGAAATGCAGGTTGGGAATCTCACTTTTACTCTCGAAGGAGGTGAAAAGCTCTCTCTCACTGGTAGAGGGAGTGGGGCTGCTCCACATCTCCCCTGTGGAAGTTGACCTTATGTAGAGGGGAAATTCAATAACACTCTCCTCATGATCAAGAACACCGACTTAAAAAAAAAAAAGCTGTTGGATGATGTTATATGTGTTAGAATTGGCCTTGTACTGATCTGGAACATGTGATTCAGAACAGCTTATTAGCTTGAACAAAAGTTTTAAGAGAGGGAAGGTTGGAGGAAGTTAATATGCCTTTTTTGTCTCATGAGTGTGATAAGGAACTTTAAGGATGACGTGCCTTAAAGAAGGGAAGAACAATGTGCAGGAATATCGTTTTAATTTTAGTTTTAATTTTTCAAATTACAGAGTAGAACATTAAATATAACATTAAATATATATAAAAAAGAGAATTTTAAAAAGCGTGCCTAATCAGGAAAACAAAGCGGGCCACTCTCATAGATCAGGAACCCTGAATTAACACAAGACATTTTTCATGATCTTTTGCCTCAATGACTCTTTATTACAGTGGTGTTTGTAGAACAGTGGTGCCTCGCTTAACGATTGCCTCGTCAAATGATGAAACCGCTATATGATGACTGCTTTGGGATCGCTTTTGCGATCGCAAAACAATGTTTTAATAGGCAAAATCTGCTTTGCGACGATCGGTTCCCTGATTCGGGAACTGATTCTTCGCATTACATTTTTAAAACAGCTGATCAGCGGCTTCAAAATGGCCACCCGCTGTGTAAAATGGCTCCCCACTGTGTTTTTGGATGGATTCCTCACTTTACAGGCACCAAAAATGGCCACCCCTATGGAGGATTGCTGGACGGTGAGTTTTTCAGCCCATTGGAACGCATTGAACGGGTTTTAAATGCGTTTCAATGGGATTTTTTATTTCGCTTAACAAGGATTTCGCTCTACAGCGATTTCACTGGAATGGATTATCCTCGTTAAGCGAGGCACCACTGTATTAGAGCAGCTTGGTATTATGCTGCAGTGAGAACTATGACAATAAGTATCTCCAGAGATTCTAAATCAGCACATTATGGCTGCAAGCTTATGTATGGCCATTGCCTGTATAATTTCAGGGCATCCCAATTCCTAGCTTACACTATTGGGAACTGGAAAAAATACTTCCCCAGTCAAAACAGTTCCTTGCATCAAAAAGGAACTTCTTTTAGTGAAGCTTTTTCACTGGTTCAATGGGGAAGGAAGGGATAGCCCCCCTTTTCCTGCAACTTCATGAACATGAACAACTTTTTGGGAGAGTTATGGGGCACCTTTAAAACAGCAGGGGAGGTGGTCTGGTTGTTTAAAGAACTCGGCTCATTAATTATGTAAAACCCTGCATGCAACTGCGTGTCTTGAAACATCCAGTAGATACTGTTGTTTTGTAATGGTTTAAAAATGCTTTCCCTTCTCTAGCAATCCATCATTGTCTTTGTGCTGCTTAGCTTAAAAACAAGTAAGGGATGATCTGATAAAGCTCCATGCAATTATGCATGATGCAGAGGAAGTGGCTATGTTGTAATTCTAAAATTTAAGGTTATCCCCTGGTATGGAATAATTGGAGGTTCAGGAGAGTTAAAAGGTTGCACTTCTGCACCCCAACAGTGGAATTCTATGCCACCAAGTTTGAAAGCTTTAAAGGCGGATTAGACAAGATTCTGGAGTATGTAGTTATCAAATGCTTACTAGTTATGCTGGCTATATATTATGCCTCTCTGCTCCAACATGTCTCTGTAGACTGATTGCTCTGGAATCTGACTTGAAAGGTAACTGACTGGAAGGGTGCTCTGTTGGCTATGGGAGGAGCCTGAGGGCCTTTTCATCTGTTCCAAAACGACTCATCATCTTACATTCCTCTCAAATTCCAAATAGTTTACTGTTTAATCAAGCCAAAGTTGAACTTGGGAACCAGGCATGTGTGCTGTCTTTGGACCAATATGTAAAAATGAACCAAATCAGGGATATTCATGTGTATGTCTGAGGACACCATAGGGCAGGTCAAAGAACCCAGCGGTATTAATACAGCAGAGTACTACATACATTGATCTCTCATGTTAAATCTGGCATAGCAATTAACATTCCCTGTCTTTTCTGCTGTAAAGTCATTTATTTAATCACCAAAGTCTTACAGAAGCAGCACCACTAATTTCAGATCCGTGGAAAAGGAAATTCAAAGACAGAAAGAATAGACAGAAACAGTATAGAAGAGAGCAGGCTTCCTGCATTAAGAATGACTCACCCAGGAGCATGCTCACTGCCCTTTTACAGTCCCTCCACCCTTCCTTTCCTGGTGACTGCTTTAGGAAGCATTTGGGCACTTCCTTTGGGCAGCTAGAAAAGGGAAGGAGAAAAATAACAACAAAAGAGAGCAACTAGCTCGACAACTGCCCCTTTCCACAACCATAATATTTTTTTTCTCCTGCCTACAACATTCATTCTATCACCTGGTCTTGTTTTGTGTTTCTCCCATTCGGAGAAATAAGTAGAGTATCAGAAATATTCAAATACCATCAAATATTCATAAAAAATTGGGTTGGAGGGTCTTCAAAACATCACAGGTAACATCATCGTCGGTCTGTGCATCCTTTATATGGGCCTGCAGCAGCTTGAGGGACATACAGTAGTTTAGTGCTTCCTTAGTGGTCTGCCTCTCCTCTTTTCTACCACTTTCTCTGCCTTTCCTCCCCTCTTTTACCTCCTTGTTTCCACATGCCTTGCCCATCTTTCTGGGAAGTCCTTTTCACTTCTGATTTCTTAATATATGTTGTATTAAATGCTATGAAGAATGTTATTTGGAAAAAAAACTTACATATTAGTCTGATATCTGTCTTTATCTTTGCAAGATGTTGCCATGGACTGGAAAGGGAGGATCAACATGGAAGCCATTGGCTGCCTTTTTTGGTGAGGCAAATCTGATATTTTCTTGATCTTTTAACAAAATTAGGAAGAGAAGTAGTTAACGCCATTGACAAAAGTATCTTTTTCCAACCAGAAACATTTTTACTTTTTAGTACTTTACTGATAGTTTTACCATACATATGAAAGCAATTGATTTAGCAAAATGTGGTTTGCTTTTTTGGAAAGCCACTTATAAAATCACTCTTTACTTGCCAAGGGAGGGGGGGAAGCTTATCCTTTCTTCACCACAGTTTCCATAATGACTTTAACTCAGTTTTCACAATTACAATGGAACACACAGGAGAAAACAAAATAAATACTATCACCCCCCTCGCCACAAATACTTTGTACAGATTGTTGTGGTCTCTTCACATCCATTTTAACCAGGTTGTTTATAGGATTGGCATGAAAAAAAAACTACTTTAGAAGAGCAAACCAACACACTCCTTTTCATTGACCATGGGAAATGACAGCATACTTTCATTTTCCCACTTACGAGCAAAGACTTTCCAAGCTGGTTAAGTAATATTCTTCAAACATGAGATTTGAAAAATATAAACCACTAAACTGAAGAAACATTAAGTATCTAATTTGCAGTGACCGAGGTCAAGAAATCCAAGGAGTGGTTCCATTTCTAATCTGCAGATTCAAGTTAGCATATAAGATCCTAGCTCCACTGTTGCCCTAGCAGATGCCTACTAGAGTGATGTAAATTTCTTGCCCCTCCTTTCCATTGCAGCTGTCCATGGTGCCTGAAACCTAGCTCTAGTGGTTTGGTGAGGATTGGGTTTCAGGCAACCAAGTTATACACCCATAAAGTGGGTCCCCAGGAAAATGCCCTTTAGCAGCTGGCTTAGGGAAACTCCATCTTCATCAAACCTGGAGGGATTGTAGAGGAGCGTCAGTAAAAGCTTCTCTGTGATTTTGGTGTCTCCAGGTGCCTTGAGGACAGATTTAGAGCCAAACCAATTGACAAATCAAAAATCACTTAAAAAATCATTGGTTCATGACTCATCAGGGGCATTGGTTTGTATGAATATCAATCAACAAATTAGTGATTTTTGAATTACAGTGGTGCCTCGCAAGACAAATGCCTTGAAAACTCGCAAGATAAATGGTTTTGGCAATGAGGTTGATGACTTGCAAGACAAATGTTCCTATGGCCCTGCTTCGCAAGAAGAATGTTTTCCGTTTTTTGTTCCTGCCTCATGTTCGCTGATTTTTAAATGTTTTTCTATGATGTTTAAAATTTAAAGTTTTTTTATTGAAATTTTTGAAATCATCTGCACAATATGTATGGCTTTAAAGAGCACTTAATAAACCCTTTGTAAACCAAATTTGATTTTGTTCTGACTTTTTTTGCCCATAGGAACGCATTAATTAGATTTCAATGCATTCCTATGGGAAAACACGTTTCGCAAGACAAATTTTTCGCAAGACAACATTAACCACGGAACAAATTAAATTCATCTTGCGAGGCACCACTGTAATTTTGTCATTCATTTTTAAATTCATGTCCATCTCTAGTTTCCTGAGCAAAACAATGAGCAAAACAATAAAGGATGGGGGGAGAGAAGGGGTCTCATTTTCACAATAGGCTAGGAAATGGTATGGCAGGGGGAATTATTGGTGGGGAGTGTTACTATGGTGAGACTAGGAAAATTTCTAAGAACAAGAACTTTTGAGATTACTTTTCATGTCACCACTATACATGTTTATCTGGGAGAAAGTTGCACTGAACATAATGAAATGCACCGAAATGGCCAGACTTACACTGAGGATGAAGGAGAAAGAAGATTCAGAATACTTTAAAACATGGACTATGTTCTATAAATGGCTAGAAGAATGGAGAAGGGATTAAGGCACCAGAACGGAATAACAGGTAATTACAGTCATGGCCAAAAATATTGGCATCCTTGCAAGTCCATCAGAAAATGCAACCCTTCTCTCAGAAAATTGTTGCAGTTGCAAATGTTGTGGTACTCACATGTTCATTTCTTTGGTTTGCACTGAAACAAAAAAAAGAGAAGAAAAGTCAAATCTGATATAATCCCACACAGAAATCCCAAAATGCACTGGCCAAAATTATTGGCACCCTTAATATTTGGTTGGACCCCCTTTGGAAAAAATAACTGAAATCAATAGCTTCCTGTAACCATGAATGAGTTTCTTACACCTCTCTACTGGAATTTTGGACCACTCTTCTTTTGCAAACTGCTCCAGGGCCTTCAGATTTGAAGGATGCCTTCTCCCAAATGCTGTTTTGAGATCCTTCCAGATGTGTTCGATGGATTCAGATCTGGACTTATTTCTGGCCATTTTAGAACTCTCAAGAGCTTTGTTTGTAACTATTTCTGAGTGCTTTCTGAAGTGTGTTTCAGGTCATTGTCCTGCTGGAAGACCCATGATCTCTGGTGGAGATGCAGCTTTCTGGCACTGGCCACTACGTTGTGCCCCAAAATTCTTTGGTAATCATAAGATTTCATGATACTGTTCATATGGTCAAGGCATCCAGTGCCAGAAACAGCAAAGCAACTCCAAAACATCTTTGAACCTCCACCATGTTTGACTGTATGGACTGTGTTCTTTTTTTGGAATGCCTCATTTCTTTTTCTGTAAACAGTGTCATGGTCCTTTACCAAAAAGTTCTATTTTGTCTCATCTATCCACAGTACATTCTCCCAGAACAGGGGTCTCAAACTCAATTTACCTGGGAGCTGCTGGAGGCAGAGTCTGGGTGAGGCTGGGCCGCATCAGATTTTCCGCCAAGCGGAGCAAGAGCCCAAGGAAGCCACCCAGGAGTTTCTTTAGCCCGGCTGGTTCTCTGAGGAGGAGGAGGGGTGCGCACACACACACGCGCACACACTCACACTCACTCACTCACTCACTCACTCACTCACTCACTCACTCACTCACTCACTCACTCACTCACACAGAGAGAGAGGTCCAACAACTTTCCTCTAAGGGTCCCCCCCTCAAAAAAAGGCACACTCAGCAGCCGCAGCTACCCCCACCACAACAGGCAGGCCGGCTGGCAGGCTGCAGTACCGGATGGAGGCGATGTCTTGGGAGACAGCCGGCGAGCGAGGTGAAGCTTTTTTTTTACTCTTGACAGCAGAGGACACATGGGTGCTTCGGTGGGGAGGCAAGGAGGGGGCCACAAACTATCATCCGGCGGCCCGCAAATGGTCCCTAGGCCGCATGTTTGAGACCCCTGTCCCATAAGAACTGTGGTTTTGTCACATAAGTTTTGGCATAATCCATTCTTGCTTTTTTATGCCTTTGTGTCAGCAGTGGTGTCCTCCTGGGTCTCCTACCATAGCCTCCCTTTTCATTCAGATGGCGACAGATAGCGTGAGCTGACACTGTTGTACCCTGTGTCTGCAGATCAGCTTGAATTTGTTGGGGAGTTAATCTGGGTTCTGTACCCACCATTCAAACAACCCTACGTTGTAATTTTTTCAGTAATTTTGCTCTTCCATCCACATCCAGGGAGGCTAGCTACAGTGCCATGGGCTGTAAACTTCTTGATGATATTGCGCACAGTGGACACAGGAACATTAAGATATCTGGAGATGGACTTGTAGCCTAGAGATTGTCGATGTTTTTCCACAATTTTATCTCTCAAATCCACTCTTTACAATTTATTCTTTTCTCCATGTTCAGTGTCACACACAACACTAAGGCTGAGTCAACTTTTCTCTATCTGAACTGGTTGCAAGTGTGATTACTATATTGCCCGCACCTCTTACTTGTGACAGGTGTGTTTAAATGCAAGTTAAATGATCATCACATGCTTGACAAGCAATTATTTCTTACAATTTAGATCAGGTGCCAATAATTTTGGCCAGTGCATTTTGGGGTTTCTTGTGGGATTGTATCAGATTTTTCTTTTCTTCTCTGTTTTTTGTGTGTTGTTCCAAAGCAAACCAAAGAAATGAACATGTGAGTACCAAAACATTTGCAACTGTAACAATTTTCTGAGAGAAGGGTTGCATTTTCTGATGGACTTGCAAGGATGCCAATATTTTGGCCATGACTGTATAAGCAAAAGCCATGTAACACAATGTTTATTAAGCACAAATCAAATGTAGTAGTAATAGAAAACTAATAAAATGTTTTTATATATATAAATAAAATATAATGCAATGTTTGAATAGATGTCCTAGGATTCCAGTGTCTAGGAATCACTGCAGTGTTTGCTTTGTTTACAGATACATAAGTAGGATATGAATGGAAGCAAAATATGGACTCCTGCCCTTATATATGAAAAGATCTGTATATCAGAGCCTAGAGAAAGGCCTATGTAATTCACCCAGGTACTTTAAGCAGTAAAACGCCTGCAAATTTTTTATAATCTAGCCAAGGACTATAAATTAACTAAGATAATAGCAACTTTTTTTTGCAAAATTGCAGGTTGGTTTGATAAATGTTCAAGGTCAACACAGTCAATGGAGGACACAAAAGATTCTGTTTTGTTCAACACCTACAACAATGACCAACCACTTTCCCAAGGCACTAGAAGCTTCATTTATTCTGACACTCTCAAACTTGCTCAGTAGAACAGCTTTCAGATGGATAGTGAAAGACTCTAAGGCATCTCTGACCTACATCATATGTGCATCCACTGTTTGGCTATCACTCTGCCCCTCCCAGACTAAAATCAAGGGAACTTTTTTTCAGAATTGAAGGAAAAGGAAAGAATACCAGCATGATAAAGAAAAAGGTAATAAATTTCCTAAAATTTATTTAAATTTATTTATTGATTTCAAATATTTTGATCCCACTTTTCTTCTTAAATAGAGCCTAAGTGGCTTACATCATTAAGTCAATACAGTGGCGCCTCGCATTACCATGTTAATTCGTTCCAGCGAAATCACTGTAGAACGAAAACATCGTAAAGCGAAATTTAAAAGCCCATAGAAACGCATTAAAACCTGTTTAATGCATTCCTATGGGCTTAAAACTCACCATCCGGTGAAGATCCTCCATAGGGCAGCCATTTTCGCTGCCTGTCTTGCAAGGAATCCGTCCCTAAACACAGCGGGCAGCCATTTTATTTACCCAGTGGCCATTTTGAAACCACCAATCAGCTGTTGGAAAATCGTTGTTTTGTGAAGAATCGGTTCCCGAAGCAGGGAACCAATCATCGCAAAGCGAAGTTCCCCCATAGGAAACATCGCTTTGCGATCGCAAAAGCGATTGCAAAAGCGATCGCAAAAAGTTCATCGTAATGCAATTTCGTCGTTAAACGAAGTGATCGTAATGCGAGGCACCACTGTATTTAAAGCTAAAAACAATGAGTATACAAAGGCAGCTCACATCATTAAAAGACAATATTTAAAGCTAAAAACAGTAAATATATAAATATTAGGAACAAACAAATACCACCCTGAGAAATCGTAAAGAAAAGCAATACTCAAACGGATGGAATCCCAGGAACATTTAGCTCCTGGTCAAACAGAGAACTGGGTTACTTGGAAATGACTTAATAGGTGATCCACTGGAGTTGGCAGAAGTAGACTGAACCTTAGAATATTGGAGTTTTTGCACTGATACAGTCTTTTGTGAGTGTGGAGAAAAACAGGCAATGTTGCACCTATGTCAGTATAATCTGTGCCCCTAAACACACATTAGAGAAGATTTCATGTTAGCTGCTCTATATGCTGTTGATGTTGCCTGTTATTGGGCAAAGATGATCAGAAATAATGATTGTACTGTGGTGCTTTTAACGCAAAAAAGAAGAAGGAGAAAACCAATCTATCTTCTGTTCCCACTTTACTGTTTCCTTCTTTACATGCCGTGCCTTCATACATACTTCTTCACTTTGTAATGAAGGATCCAACCCTTTCCAAGCTCTAGTTAAGGCTCAGAAAAGCTAACTTTCAGTATCCATGTTCAAGGTGTCTGAAGGATTCTGTGAGAAGGACACTGAAAGCATCTTTTTGGAGCTCTTGGTTCTGGTATATTTGGATCCAGGTAATTGCCCACATATTTCCTAACCCTTAGCTTCCACTCAGGATTTGTCACCTATCATCTCTTACATCAGCCATCTGCCTGACAAAGGAATGGTCAGGTAACATCAGTAACAACATGAAATCCCTGGTTTCCTGTAAAATTACAGGCTATTTTAAGAGAAGGTCAGAGAGAAAGCATTTGACTCAAATGTTTGTTTTCCTCTAAACAACACCATCTTACATTTCTAATGTTTGTTAAGGAAATACACGAAATAGTTAAGAGCCATGTGTATTTTCCCCCTACCGTCAGTCCTTGAAAAAAATTATTATGCATGAAACACATTCATGTGCTTTATCTTGTGCCAGCTTGAGTACAGAGCAAACCTTTATAGTTGTGTGAATGCTGAGGGAAAGGAAGGAAGTCTGTAATGAAAGGCCTAAGGAACCTTTATGGAAACAATTCAAAGGGAGGTTCCAGTTGCAAAATCCCATTAAATTTAATGCTACTGGGCCAGTGGTAAATGAAAAGTGATTTACTCTTTAGTTTGATTGTCTGTATTGCTGCCTCTACTACATTCAGTTCAACATTTTTAAAAAAGAGAAATCATTTCGACAGATATTGTTTGAAAGAGAGGGTGGGATAAATGATACAGGGGAAATGGTCTCCTGTTTGCTATTTCTATCATAATATATATTGGACAATAGGTTTGCCCATCAATAATCTCAGAACTGCAGAGGTGGAAGGAACTCTATGGATCACCGAGTCCAACCCCTGTCGAGGAGGCACAATGGGGAATTGAACTCCCAACCTCTGGCTCCACAGCAAGATACCTAACCACTGAACAATTCATCAAATAACACTTTTCTGGTAAGGTTCTGAACAAGGTTTTGTCTCCTTAATAGTATTTCTTTTCTACACTACCTGCCTTCCAAAAAGAAGACACAATAGAAGTGTCTATTGTTTTGTGAGGCAAGCGTGATATACCACATTTTATGGAAGCCTTACACATATGTTATCCTGCCTAATTAATAAAGCTGCAGGATCTAGAAGTAATGGGAAGTGGTGACAGGTATTGCCTGCATATGGAATTACTATTGGAATCAATAATGGAATTTTTACACCATCCCGCCAAATAAAAAGAAAACTCTAAATGTGTGACATTGTTGGCTTTTAAAACCATGGTCAGCAGAGGCAGATATTTTGTGGTGAATACATAGGGGAAAGGTGCAGAAAGGCAAGGAGATATGATTCTTTGCAAAAAGTTGCTGGCAATGTCATTCTTCACTATCTCCCCATTTCATTTATTATTTTTATTGGACTTGGACTTATATACCGCCCCATAGCGCTACAAGCACTCTCCGGGCGGTTTACAATTTTAATTTTAATTATACAGGCTACACATTTGTATTGTACTGTTCGGTGACCTACTGCAGGATAGGCAAGACAAAATATGTATTATAATTCAATATGTTTTGGACCTTAAACATCCTTCGTGAGGAAAATTCAAGAGAAGGCACCACAAGACATCCCAACCTGAATACTATTTTTATTATATATATGATATTGTTTGGTTTATATCCTATCTTCTTCCCACAGTTGAGACTTCTTTGTTCTGACCTGTTCTGACTTCTTTGTTCTGAGCCATTAATGTTCAAAACATGCTTTATTACAGTATTTTCTTTCTTTTAACCCATTGTTATTCTACTTTTGATTAGTTTTGTTGAGAGGATTTCATTTCATTCTACCTTGTCAGGTGAACTAGAAAGGAAAAGAAGAGCATATGAACAAAACTCAGAATTTCAGTACATCTGAGTAGTCAAGAAACTGATGAAAACTTATAACCACAAATATACACACAGTTTTCTGTATGAGAAAATGGGGAAAATATATAGCAGTGTGGCACAAAACTAGAACTGAATGGAAATGTTGGTGGGATGCAGTGAAGTGAAGAAGGAACAAGACTGATATATTTTCGTAATCCTAATTTCAAGTATATTATAGTTCTGTTAAGATTTGTGGAAAGTTGCCATTGCTAAATGCATCAAGAAATAAGCTTTGGAGGAAAAAAAATCATGGATACTGCATAACTTCCTCTACTTTAAAAGTTGTTCCAAGATGGTGGCACTAAATATTTCCTTGCCTGTATGACCTACACTGAATGAATGATCAGAAAGCAATAATTACTTTCCAAGTAATTATCGTTTTGAAAGTAATGAAAGTAATGAAAACATTAAACTTGTATGACTGCTAACAACTAATCTTCAAAGACATGGATATTAGATCTTTATTCAGATAAAATGTGCGTTCTTGTATCTATGTAGAATCATAAGAAAATATGGACCATAAGTTAAGAAGTTTTATATCAAACAGTTGCTGATCAGACCCAAAGTTCATAACACATCAAGGTTTTGAGCTTAAATACTCCCTTGGCTAACTAAAAATATAAAATATCTTGAAATGTTAATATACCCATCAGTGGTGCCTATAGAACTTCATTACTGATATCCATTTTAAAATATACTGATTTTAAATGAAATGATACTTCAAGGCGAGACCAAGAATGAAAGTTGCCATAAATATCTCAATACTGACATCTAAGGTTATCCTGAAATCTGCATGCCTAATTTGTTGGATGCTGGATCTTTAATATTGTATGAAAGAACATTTGTAAAAATTTTAATATCCTTTCATACTTTAAGGAGACAGTGAAAACAGCAAACTAAAAGCAAAATTCAGTTATATATGCCTTTGCACATAGGAGGAGGGCACTTTTACTCATAGTCCTCAGCTGGACTGAACATACATTCTTCTTGGGCTTTAGCTGTGTAGCACTCAGTTATGCATGCAGAGTTGTTGCTTGGGCACTTACGCTTCAATGTACATTTGAAGAAGGAGAACAATGATTACAGAATGGGCCAGTCCTTATTTTTGCATGAGCTATCTTGGCATTGTCGTTCCTTCTCTTTCTTTCCTTCATTAGCACTGAAAATCTATGACTACAGATGGGCAGAAACTGCTGGTTCAGCAGTTAGTGGCAGTTTGGCCAACGGCCCAACAGTTCAGCACCTTACCCCCTCTGGTGGGTGCCCACTCAGAGGCAGTGTCCAGAGTAGGGGGGCAGGGAAGGCAGAGTGCTGTCTACAAGGGGGCACCCACCAGAGGAAGTGAGGTGCTGAATCATGGAACACTTGTTGGGCCATCAGCTGAACTGCTATGAACTGCTGAAACGGCGATTCAGTGTTGATGAAGATGAAAAAAAAAAGCTAAGGTTCTATCTGAAAAGACTTTGTTCTAGTGTGATGTAGGTTGCTTGATTTAAATATGGAAGCCAACCTAACTTTTTAATAAATCCTAACTTATTAATAAATTGTGCTACATGATACTACTGCACCTGTTGCTCAAGTTCTTAAGAAACAGACATGCACCAGCTGCCTACTTCTTTTGTCTGTTTCTCCAGCTGCACATCTATCGGTTTCCAACTGTACATTCTGTAGTTAACTCAATGTTATAACAAACAAATAAACGAAGCCTGCATGGAAATATTAATTGGTGCTAGATTGTGGCCACTGATTGACCCTTTAACCACTTTACAACATTAACAGTATGTTAGCAGTGTGCATTTACATATATGCATATGTACAGCTTTATTTACTTATCAATCAACATTTTAACTCTTTATAATCTGGCAGTAGAGGTTTTAACACAGAGTTCTATGGCTGATTGTGTCTCCTCTGCTGAGAAAACATTCTTTGAGCCCAACTTCATCATCAACACATAACTTGTAACATAATTCTTTAAACATTGACAGTATGTGATGATCACAGCAGAAGTTTTCGCCCACCATCCATAACTGGCAAATTAGCTTGCTTTGATTTATGAGTCATCATCATCAGGCTATATGCCTACCCTTTATAAGTTTGATTGATATGGATGACAGCCTGAACCACATTTCTTGAACACAGTACTTACTGTAGTGAGACTAGGTAGGGAAAGTCAATTTTCTCTGATTCTTCCTTCCTTTTTGAGTCCTTTGAATCCCACCACTTAGCTCCACAAGACTGAGGAACCTTTCCAAAGCACAGGATGGGAGGTAAAAGGTACCCAATAAAGCTGGAATGTATAAAAATGATCTCCTCTGTTTTCTAGTCACAAAGCTCTTCATCATCAACTGGATACAAATCATCATTGTGCTTGAATGTGATCTCCTGCAATGAAAATAGGCCACTTCCTGAGGGGGAAAATAACTCCTTCAGGCTGACACTGGCATGAATGTAGTCCATAGATTCAATCCTAGAAGAGACTTTCCTCCCTCTCTCTCCTTTATATGAATGACTGCCTAATTGGCACTTGCTTTATCAGCTTTACTCTTCCACAGTATCTTCTCATGTAGCTTGTTTAGACACAGAGAGGGGAACGCAGTCAAGCAAATACAATAGGTAGCAGCTGCTGCATTATTTTGCTTACCTCAGCATTTTGAAAGAGATGTAATGCATATATTTCCCAAACTCTTCAGATCCCATTCAGACTGTAGTATATTTGACAAATACTTGAGCTGAGTTTGCATTTATCCAAATTTGTGATATCATTCATAACTAATCTTCACTGTGACTAGCAAGATCAGAAGAGAAGCTGTATTTGATCAGAAGACCAGCCTGCCTACTTTAGGCATTCTGTTCATATAGTGGCCAATCAATTCTGTCCACTTCTGCTTTTGCTTTGCAGTAATTGAGGCACACTCTGTACCCAAAGGAAGGCTACATAGCCCTTTTCATCCATTCCTTAAGGAGCTCTTGGTACTTTGAATCTGTGTCTTTTCAGAAAACCTCTTTGTTCTCTGAATGAAGCCTGGGACATAGAAAATATATAATATACAGAGTTTTGCATTTTAGCACAATACAATAGCTGAGGATTTTACAGAGAGGATTTAGCAGTCTGTTTTAGTTTAGATTAACATAGGTAGGTAAAGGTTTTTTTTTTTTTTACTAAAGACTAAGAATTAAACAAAATATTGCCATCCACCATCTAGACTGGGGATTTAATGTCCTGCACTTAATGAGTTTAAAGTACAGATGGACATGAATTGCCAGTTTGGTGGTTCATGCTGGTTCATTTTTTGGTGAAACAGGTGTTTGGTGCTTCCCTGCCTCCCTTGGTGGGCACTAACACAGAGGCAGTGCCATAGCTTCCCTGCTCCATCTGCTCCAGGTGCTGCCTTTGAGTAGATGCCCACTGGAGGCGGAGGAGCTGGGAATCACCAAATTCTGTTTGGCTGAAGAATGAACCAGCATGATCTACCAAACCAGTAGTTTGTGCCCTTCTCTAGTTTAAAGCAATAAATCTATTACCAATTTCTGTAGATCCTCAACATTTCAAAAAGTCGTTAGTGCGGACAAAACTGAATGTCATTTTGGTAATCAATATAAGCATCTGACAAATTTCTGGAGTTCCTTCAGGCTTGACTAAAGATGAAGGAATCAATAGTGAGCAGTCCTTACAACTGTAGAATTTCTCAGTACAACCACTTGGTTAGTCTATTAGGATGTCACTGCATTAAAAAAACTATAAACGTTCTGGCAAATAATTGATGTAAACAGCTTGGGTATGCAGGTGATAGGTTGATAATTTTTATGATAAATTGTATATAGGTTATTACTTGTGTGAAGAATTCTGGAATAACGTCAAGGTTGTCAAGACCTTCATTTTTGTTGTTGCTAGAGAACACCAGAAGCCGGGTATAATACATACAGATATTATGCTAAGCTTATGTATCTTTCCTTTTGAATTCCCTGAATGTAATTTAATTCATAAGACTGATCTTTGTTCAAATGGAAAGAATGATTATGTAATAGGTAATAATGGCGAGACATGACACTTGCAAGACTTTTTTCATTGGGTTAACTTAGGCCACAGCCTTATTTATCTTCAATACTCTATGGAACATTCCTAATTCAGGATCTGCATAAAAGCTAATTCTGTCTTGAAATCAGGGAGAATCACACACCCAGGTAGAGTTAGGGTTAGGCATCCTTCAGTCTCAAAAGACTTCAGTAACGTGCTCTGTATGGAGGACTTGGAACAGTGTCTAGTGTGGCTGAGGAGGCTGATTTGAGAGTGACAATCCCTTCTACACTGAAGACAAATCCAATCTGTCCCCTGTCCAGCTCCCTGATTTGGCTGCTTTTGTGACTGCCTCTTTGCCTCGGCCTGCTGGACAAGGGTCTCTTCAAAATGGGAGATGCCATGATGCAATGCCTTCCTCCAGGCTGAATGCTCAGATGTCAAGGTTTCCCATCTGTTGAGGTCCATTTCCAAGGCCTTCAGATCCCACTTGCAGATGTCCTTGTATCGCAGCTGTGGTCTCCCTCTGGGGCGATTTCCCTGCACTAATTCTCCATACAGGAGATCCTTTGGAATCTGACCGTCAGCTATTCTCATGAATGCCCAAGCCAACATAGATGTTGCTGTTTCAGTAATGTATATATGCTAAAAATTCCAGCTTGTTCTAAGACTACTCTATTTGGAACACCCAGATAAGTACTGGAGATACTTCATGCCCATTGGCCACGTCTTCCAGTGCTGAAGGAGCCCTTGATAAGGAGATTCCCTCTTTATCAATGACTGTTTGTTTGTTTGTTTGTTTGTTTGTTTATTTCCTGCCCATCTGGTATATTCTACCACTCTGAGTGGTAGAATATACCGCCCAGAGTGGCAGATTTATTTATCACTTTTATATGCCACTCTTCGTAAGATATCACGTATGAGAGTAAAACTATAAACCACAAAGACAAGGAAAACTCAATTTCATGCAATACCAGTGAGAAAGTATACAGCACGGCATAGATGTGCTGTCTTAGGCTGAACACTATTGTGCTTTCAGATGGCAAAGTCTAAGGGTGTTGATTGTTCTATGATATATGCATCCTCTACCTTTTGCTCTTACTTTTTAACCTCATTCATTCACCTACAGGCTATTTATATATCTTGGTTCTTTTCACCAATGGCTGTCTGTCTTTCAAACAGTCTTCCCCTTTGTCTTTTCAAAACTAAGTTGCTTTCAACTTTTTGTCAAGCACCTTTTTATTCATAATCATTTAAATGGCTCTCAATTTAAAATCCACAAAACAAACCAGATTAACAATGTTGCTACCTAAAATGACCAGCAATGAGACTGAGAATTGGGAAATGTTGCCATTCTTTTGTTGTGATTATTGGTTTATATATGAGAAAAATTCATTGGAGATTTCTCTTGTGGTTCTAGCATGTCTATGTGGGCTTCTTTTCCATCTTTCTTTCTTTTCTTTAACATTGTGATGAAATATAATAGAGGACAGTCTGCACCTCTATTATGCTGCACCATTTTGAGTGAAGTGTTTGGAAGGTTTGCATTTTAAAACTGCAAATCCCAGCGTGCCCAGCCAACATGGCCCGTGTTTTCATTGCGAAGTTGCATTTCTGTATCTGCCAACAGACTGCTAAGATTTTGTTTCAAAATATGTTTTAAAGTACCTTGGCCTGTTTGATTTTAAAAAGCTTAGAACCAGCACCACAGTCATCCTTGTTAGGTGGGATAACCAAGTTTAGGCACTGAGCAAGAGCATATTAGAGGGCAAGCCCAGTCAAGCATCTAGGGAGAGTTGTGTGAGAAATGTATGCAGAACTTCCTTGTGGATGCTATCATGGTCCATATTCTTTCTTGGGACCAAAACACGATGCACATCAGATAGGCACAGGTTTCAGGAATGCCCAGAACTGCTTTCGGTGACCCGAGCAGCATCTTTTTTTTTTCCTGAGAAATCTCCCCCTCCCCAAATACTTCCAAGTCTGTGTAATAACTGAGTGGAAGGACTGGATAGTAATACTACCCCCTCCCGTTCACCTTTCAGACCAGGCTTTATTTAAAAGAACAAGTAAAAATGAGAATAAGGAAACAAAGGATATTGCAAAAAGGAATAAAAAGAGTTCCAAAATTACCCATATGTGGATACGGATTAAAACATGTGAAATTTACACAATTTATTTTAACCTAGAGGTAAGTCTATGATTGTGAAAGGTCTACTCATGAGTCACAGGAAACCTTTACATGAATGCATTCCCTCTCTCCCCTGGTGTGGAACTGGAATCACCCTCTCTTTCTCTAAGAGACACATTGGAGTGACACAAAGAACCATGTTTCTTCATTCACTATATACTATAGGCCTGTCTCTTAATGGCTTGTAGTACATATTTTACCTCAGTGGGGACTAAGAAGCAAGGTTCCTAATAGCCAGGATTCTTAGCTGTAAAGCAGCTCATTTAGCATAACCTAAGGGAAGGATATAGGGACGTGGTGGTGCTGTGGGCTAAACCGCAGAAGCCTGTGCTGCAGGGTCAGAAGACCAAGCAGTCGTAAGATCGAATCCACGCAACGGGGTGAGCTCCCGTCGCTTGTCCCAGCTCCCGCCAACCTAGCGGTTCTAAAGCATGCACATGCAAGTAGATAAATAGGGACCACCTCAGTGGGAAGGTAACAGCTTTCCGTGTCTAAGTCGCACTGGCCATGTGACCACGGAAGATTGTCTTCAGGCAAACGCTGGCTCTATGGCTTGGAAACGGGGATGAGTACCGCCCCCTAGAGTCGAACACGACTGGACAAAAATTGTCAAGGGGAACCTTTACCTTTACCTTTAAGGGAAGGATAAACAAAGGCATAATGATACAGGGACATTAGATAAACACAGGAAAGTATTTAGGCTTCAAAGGCTCTTGGAAGGAACAGGCCACAGGACACACAGGGATGTGAAATATCTAGTTCAGATGTTAATGCCCATCCTCCTCACTGCCATTGGAAAGCCCAAATGTTTCCCAGTCTTTCATAAGTTTTGAGTCCTTCAGTATTTTGATAGATGTCAATGGAACTTAGTTCTTAGCTTTTTGAACACATGTATTGCATAAGAAAGGGAAGGATAATATGTCCACACTGAGGACAGATAGGGACTGTTTCTGAGTTACAGCCATTATGGCAAGCTCACCATGTGTGATATCCACAGCAATATTTTTATACCTCTAGGACTCTTTTCAACTCTTCATGATTTCAGCTCAGCATCAAGGATTCAAGAAAATAAGGGGTGGGGAAATAGCCACTATGATTGTAAATAGAGCTGGTATAGCTCAGTTGGTAGGGATATTGGAGGTTCACTTCCTTCCAGTACCTGCTTGGGAAGGGGAGAGCCAGCCAAAATCACCTGGCTGATGGAGTTACATGTCCTGTCACTTGCGCAGCCATGCTTGGGAAGTTCCATGATCCCAGAGCACCACCAGGAGGAGGGACTGGTATACCACTTCTGGTGCTTAGAAAATCCTTGGCAGGTCATCGTAAGTTAGAATTGACATGATGGCACATCTATGTTATATTTAGTTTTGTACATAAAGTTGATATTATAAATCAGATAACTAGAAAGAGGCAGGTTAGGATACTTTTTCAAAGATCACTTTATATTATCTCTTTACATCACCGCAGGTTGGGTAGAGAACACAAAAGAAGCTGAAATCGAAAAGCAAAGTAAAAAGAAAGCTCAAAGGGGCTGAAACTGTAGTACAGAATACTATGTTCTAACTCTTTGAGGAGTATGTGACTATACAGCCATTTCCCTCCAAATTAAATATTCTGTGAGATTGTGATCAATACTCTTTGTATTGGGTTCTATGTTCTGATGCTCTAATTCATTTCCTGTTATTTATCCCTGCTCTTGTACAGTGTCTCTGAAGAAGGGCCTTGTCTAAAATATCATGGGCTTGCAATGAATTTGTTTGTCCATGAACAAGGATTTTTCTCCTTGTTCCTCCATTTCTCACTACAACAAAATGAGATTATGGCTTATTTGCTAATACCTATTATCATATTTCCCTCTGATGGGCCCCCATGAATGTCCAGATAGACGAAGCAATCTTATGCAGCAAGGAAGGGGAACATGTACCTCATCCCACCCACCTCAGTTTTTGGATTGCATCCCCCATCACTGGCTATGCAGATTGGGCATGGTGGATATTGCAACCTTGCTACTTACACCTATTCACGTGTAAGCCCTACTGAACTGGTTGTGGCTTACTCCTTGAAAAGTATGCCCAGGATTGCAATCTTTGTTAACAAAGCTGCTTTAAATTTGTTTGTGGGAAAGTTCTGAAATCTTCCTTATGTTTTGAAGCTACGTATGTTCAGACATAAGTTAAGAGTCAAACTAAGTTCAGTTCATACAGCTGAAATAATTTTAAATTCATTTCCGAAGGACTGAAGTTTGTTTAACTTTCTGCAGTATAGTATTCCCTGGAGCTTTGTTCATGTGATTTCACACTTTTTAGTTCTATGTGACAAGGTGACAGAGTTGTGGGCTGAAAAGATTGTTACCAGACTGAGGAAGCTCATCTCTTGGGAATAACTGGCTGTGGTGGAAACATTTCAAATGCTGTTAAAAATGCCATGCCTTGTCATGTTCCGCAATTGGATTGCTACAACTATTCTCAATATAACAAAACAATTTAAATTTTAAATGGATGAGGAAGACATCCATGCAGAAATACAATTACAAATAGAGATGTGCAAGAACTGTCTGATCTGATTTATATCCAAATATTTGCTGTACAGATCACTTCCTCCCTTCTTTCGTTCTTTCCTTCCCCTTGAGCTTGTCCTTTACTTTTGCCTACCCTTCCATGAAATCATCATCCAGCAGCAAGTGTTAAAATAATAAAGTTGGTGAAATGGGGGAAAAGAAGCCCCTAGAACTACTTCAGTCTGTCCAATCAAAGCCCACACAACAATCAGTCCTCCATCCTGCATTCACACGTACTAAGTTCTGAACTTATTTTGTCAGTAATTTTTATGCCACCCATACTCATTCTCTTTGTCTTACTTAATACAGCCTGACTTAAGTCAGCCCAAGGTGATGAAATTCATTGGCACATGCAGTCCCTCTCCCCAGCCCATGACTGGCTGCTCCATGCGATGGGGTTTCTCCCTGTACAGCTGTGGAGTAGTCAGGTGCTGGAAGAGGCAGGGAAGGAAAGCCTGAGCTATTTCCTGGACTGGTCAGCCAACGATGGTAGATGAACTAGGTGATGCACAGAGGCTTGTGAGTGGGGCAGCTGGCCAGGGGTAGGGAGAGGGAACATGCTGCACCTATGGTACTACATTGATGACTTAAGTCATGCCCAGCTCTATACGGCAACTTTTTTTGTGTGACTTCCATCCCTTTTTTGTCCTATTGAAAACTTGGTTAAATTTAAGTTTTGTTTGCCATCTCCTGGTAAGAAGTTTCCAATAAGCACTTGAGTTAAATTCCAGAGGAAGTGCTTTGGGAGAGACGTTGAGGTCTTAAGTTCTAATAAAAGATCTGTTACAGATGTTGTAAAGTGAAGTGGTTTTCTGAAAGAGAAGAGATCCAGCTAAATTGTTAAAAGAGAAGTCTGGATGCAAATCCCAGGATACCTTGGGATGTTAATGGAGATTAAAAGAGGTATAACTATGTAGTGCAGATGCATTGTAATATTTCTCCAGTGCTAATTTCATCAGTCACATAATACTGAATGAATTCAGTTTGTTATCACAGCAAGTATGTCTGCAGTGCCTGAATGGTATTTATTCCTCTCACCTTTGTTGCTATGTCTGCTGTAGGAGAGTACATACTTTTTAGAAGGTCATATCAGCCATTGATAGGTCTGCTCTAGTAAGAAAGGAAACAAGACATTCTTGATGAAGGAACAACCCCCAAATCAGCCGTTAAGAAACATCTCTTCTCTAATCACTAAGCCTTTGTCCTTCTCCCTTCTGGTCTTTCTCTCTTCTCATAGACTCTCAAAGTATTTTCCACAGGATCTCACTTGTGTTTCTATATAACAGAGTCGACCAGTAATCAACAAGGTGAAATGTGCAATTGAGATTCATCCTTGAAATTCTCTGAGAAGAAAATCTTTATATTTTTGCTTTATTCTTGAAATACCTTCAACTTGCATAACACCATCTGCAAATATATATGAGAGTAATTTATCAGAAAAAAGAGTGATTAACCTTTCAGAGTGCTCTGAATGTAAATCAGCCAACAAAGGCTATAAGAAACCACACAAACTGAATGGTGTCTCTTGGGGCGCATACAGATAGGACTGAAAATGGGGGTTGGTATAGGTTTTTCTGTTGCTGTATTAGCTTTGCTTCCCCTGCAATTGCTTCTCCAGTGACCCTAGTATAGCTTTTGGATCACATTTGAATCAGAGGCAATCTTCAGGTGAACTGCCCACTTTGTCTTTATTTTCAGTGTCCTTGTACGTTCATTCGATCAAGTGTTCAGCAATTAAAAAAAACAATAAAAAAACTGTTCTGTGAGATCAGAAGAAATGTCATGATGACTGAGATTAAAGCAGTGGTTCTTAACCTTTGTTACTCAGGTGTTTTTGGACTGCAACTCCCAGAAGCTTTCACCATCAGCTCTGCTGGCTGGGGTTTCTGGGATTTGCAGTTCAAAAACACCTGAGTAACAAAGGTTAAGAACCACTGGATTAAAGTTCTGTTGGGCAGAACCAACTCCAGGTAGAAACAATCCCCACAAAAAAACACAAGAGGAAGCAACTACCTTTGTTTGATACAAGGCATCTTGATGTGGTGCAGAGGTGGTCCCCATGTGCCAACAAGGCAATCAATTCTCATATGATACATGTGATATCATTAAAGTCTGTGAAAGGTGACCCCACGGATTTGGTTACCTCAGATATATCTTGTCCTTGACATCTGCTTGACATGAAATTCTGCACCACACAACTCAAAAATTATTGCACAGTAACTTTAAAAATTCCTTGTGATACTGATATGTAATTGAAAATGACAGCAAACAAACATGACAAAGACAAATAATTATGTGTGGATGGGTAATAGTGTATTTTACTGTACAATAATCTGGTTTCACAACTTAATTAGAGGAGTAATACATTTTATGTTTACAAAGGTGAATTCACCTTTGTTCACATTTATATATACAGTATAAATGAAATATTAAAAAAGAAATCAATTAAACAAGTCTTCCCCATGAAATGAAGGTGAACAAACCTATATTGCTATGAAACAAAACATTGTTCTTCTTACACTATACAAACCTGTATATGAATATTGTTAGTTTTTAAACCAGATAGTTTATTCAGTTTTTTATGTGTGTGTATGTATGTCTATCAATGAAACTCCACAAAGGCAAAGTAAAATACAGAGGAGAAGGACTGAGTCTAAACCTAGTCATACTAAGAGTAAAACCCGTCATGACTGATGTAATTCCCATCAAGTCCAAAACCCATCCTGCTGAAGCAGGATATCCACAGTTGTTGTTGTTGTTGTTGTTGTTGTTGTTGTTGTTGTTGTTGTTGTTGTTGTTGTTGTTGTTGTTGTTGTTGTTGTTGTTGTTGTTGTTGTTGTTGTTTATTTGATTTATATCCCACCTATCTGGGCGACTCGTCCACTCTAGGCGGCTAGTTAAACATCCTTGACAACTGGCCATCTAACCACTGTTTAAAACCACTGTAATATTTCTCCCCGGAACCCAGAATTAATTGTGTGATGTCTACAGTGAATTTGAAAAAACAAAATCAAAAATTTCTTCACATTTAAGAAAGGAATGACCCAGGCCCGTATCCTAAATTCTCTTTTGCCAATTTTGATCTTTCTTTCTCCCTCCCCCTCTCCTTCCTCCTCCTGCATCACAGGCAGTGAGATGGAGGTGACTGTGGGGAAGATACTACAAGCTTCAACAAAAGTTCCTTTCCTTTAATTTTATGCAGATTCCTTTACCTCACTTGAAAGTCCTCCCACTTGACAAGACTGAGGTGATTCTTTTACCTATGCCTATGCCATAACCCTGTATCTAGAACACAGTCTCAACTAGAGCATTAATTAATACTTTATTATGATCAACAGATCAGATGTGAATAACACAGAACAACCACACAAGAATAATTATGTGCGGCAGACTCTTAGGGGAACAAATTCCATAAATAATTGTTAGGAGCATACCCCTACCCCCAATTCATACATATTCATATATGCATACATACATGTATATATCTAAGGGATTAAGGCACCATTTCTCGCCTGCAGACTAGTGCTGCTGCACAGAAGCTGGCCACTTTAATCATTACTGATGGACACTGGTCTGCCAGCAGATAACATGTATAGTACTCATCATCTCTTCCGGAGATGCTTTGCAAAATTGGATGAATAAAAGTGTCACGGAAACCAGTGTAGAAGGAGCAATACAACAGAACATGGCCAACCGTCTCCACCACACCAGCCTCACAAGGACATAAGCGCTCTTCATAGAGAATGTTCTTGCATCTTCCTTCCAGCAGGACTGGAGGAAGTACATTAAACTTTGCTAACGTAAAAGCTTTTCTATATTTTGGAAGGGTCAGAATATTCAAATAGCTTGCAGGTAAAAATGCCTCATCATAATCTCTAAAGCCAGGATGGGTCGTAGCTATGCTGACATGGTGCTGCAACTAGAGCATTGAATCAATGGTGTTGACTGGTTAAGTCTGCAATGGATACAGTGGTCCTGCTCTACTTAGCCACCTAGAGTGGTCGTACTGGTTCTTAACCTTTGTTACTCAGATGTTTTTGGACTGCAACTCCCAGAAGCCTTCACCATCAGCTCTGCTGGCTGGGGTTTCTGGGAGTTGCAGTTAAAAAACACCTGAGTAACAAAGGTTAAGTACCACTGGTATAGACCAGATGGGCAGGGTACAAATCAAATCAAATCAAATAAATACTTAGGACCAGCAATTGGACTGAAGCCATAATTGCCCATAGGGCTACTTTTGTCTTTCATATGTCTTGCTGTTAGTCTGAGCCTTTTCTAATATCATAATGTCTAAAGAGAACTTTGAGATGAATTTGGAAGGTAGGAACATTATTGGCAGCTGGAAAAAAAATTGACACTGCAGTTAGAAAAACTCCTCAGGGCCAGTTTCATATTTCTCCATTGTTCAGTACATTGCAAGCATATTCTGCCAAGAGTAGCCAGAGCTGCTCATCCCTAAGCTGCCTTAGCAGCTCATAGTAATTTTTGTCTTATGGATAAAGAGTGAAGAATGAAGCCCTGATGAAAGACTTGGAGGATCAAGATGATTTACCTCAACATGGAAGCCATTTTCATATATAATTGCCATCTTTTGTGCTTCCCAGGGGGACACAGAGGCAATAAAGTCTGTGCCAATTATGGCTTAGCTGTCTTCTAGTACCACTTACAGTGCCTAAAAAGTAATACTGGAAATGACCCTGATACTCAAGTTGGTTCACTTTATTATTTCCCTTTCTTTTGCCCCACAGTGAATTCTAGATTAAGTTTAAAATACGTGGAGCAAGCTTTGCATCAAGTTCAGAGTAATTCTGTTCATGTATAGGATTTTTCTTTTCCTCCTAATCTTTAAATTCATACATACATTTGTAATTGAGAACCAGGAAATTTATTCCACCCTTGCTGGAATCTTTCTTCTCGTTAAGGCCATAGCTACTGCAGTTATGTCTCACTAATATGCCGGATCATAATTCAGATTCAGAAACAAATTAACAGAAATTTAATGGCAAGACTTTTAATCCTAATAACTAATTATAAGACGAACATGCCCCATGTTGATCTAAGGGCTAGTTTTGCATGCACAAATGTGAAAGCTTTACAGCGGAAGGTAAACAAATGCAGGTCTGCCGAATTATTTGTTTACCATCTATCTGAGCCTTAAAATATATATGATGACATCTGCTTGTACTCCTCCTAGAGTGCATGAAGATACTTTCAAAGTCAAAATTTACAAATGGGGGCATGGGGGAATTTGGGGGCTGGGAGTGTTACTGGGAATCTAGAGGGTTACATGCAGTATCTTGGTGGAAGGCCACTGAAACGGGGCTACTATTAGTTGCTTCTTGGGATCAAATGCCCATTCTTGGATCCAGAATTTTCTTGGAAATATTTATTGCCTATTCCAGGTTTTAGGCTAGACAGCCAAATTGGATCAGGCTGAATTGGGCTAAATAGGATTGCTTAAGGTCACATACAGGTGTGATATGCTATTTGAGGTAACTCCTGCATCCACATACAAGGTGTTAGGGCAGGAAACCACATTGCACCTCAAGTGCACCTGTTTAGGAAAAAAGGAGGGGAGGAAAGGGGTTTTTAAAAAAGGCAACCAATTCAGCATTGGATTCAATTCACTGGCTTGGCGGGGGCACCTTCACATCCTCTTCAGTTTCTTCCTCTATAGGAAAGGAGGAAGCTTTCAATTTCCCAAGATCCTGAAATGGCTTAACCCACTGTTTTGGTTTCATCCTGGAGATCACATGTATTGGAACTGGACTAAAATGGAGTGACCCTACCCACACTAAAAAAAGAACACAATATTTCCTGATAGGGACCCAAAAAGGTGCAGGTAGACATGCGTAAGGGACAGATTGGTTCATTATTGACTGTATACTATGTGGCCAGTGGAAAAAGCCGCCTACAGTGGTCTTATAGGCCAGATGGGCGGGGTATAAATTAAACAAACAAACAAACAAACCAGGCCATCCCCAAAGTAGACCAATCAGCAAGACAAATCCCCACCAGACCACACCCTTACTGTTGTGATCACCAGTCACTTATTCCTACACACTGCTTTCTATTCTTTAAATAGTTTATAATCCATTAGAGCAATGGTCCCCAACCTTGGACCTCCAGATGTTCTTAGACTTCAAAGCCCAGAATTACTGGCCAGCAGAGGTGGTAGTGAAGGCTTCTGGGAGTTGTAGGCCAATAACATCTGGAGGCCCAAGGTTGGGGACCAATGCTTTAAAGAACCTCACCTGCTAACCTATGATTGCTAATTTTTCTTGAGTCTTTCATGAAGAACTTTGTTAAAATACCTTTTTAAAGTCTTAACAATCAATGTCTATCTTTACCAAGTGACATGAGACTCTCAAAGAGCTTGTAAAAGTGTGCATGGCAAGATTTACCTTTGCAGAAGCCATGTTGCTTCTCCTTCAGAAAGACTTGTTCCTGCTATTTTTATCTTTAAATAAATTTAATAAGGATTACCACAATACATAGAAGGGATGTTGCTAAACCACACACCTGCATGAGAGGTGGAAAAAGTACAGTAATTAGGAATTCAAGGAGAAACCCATAAGAAGGAAAAGAAAAATGATTGAAACAAGCTGTTGCTTCTTGAATTCTGAATTGGTCCATCTGTGTAGCCTGAAGCAATGGAATGAGGTAAAGGCATGTTTGGAAAGTTCATATAATTTATTTAAAACTCAAATAACTGTCAGTTTCAAAAGTTAACTCTTTCTTGATAAGTCCTAAAAGTAGCTATAGGAATAAGCCTAGCATTTGGATAGAGAAATAAAAAGTTGTGATATCCTATTCAGCAGAGTGGGAGTATTCAAATATTATGCATAGAGTTTCAACCAGCTGATTTCTGAATTGCTCCAGTAGATGAGTTTTATAGATGTTTATTTTCAAATTGAGTTGTCAGTGCACTGCCAATTCATGAAACTAGCCCTGTAGTAATATCAGCCCAGCACTAAACAGGTTGACAGACTGACTGCATTGTATTCCCCCCTCCCCGCAACAGTGGATCATTTAAATCATGAATCATTCATAGCCTCGCACAGTGCAAAACCTAATGTCATGCTAGACAAGCGTGGTCCAAGCATCCTGCAATTGACAGTGTCTTTCCATCCTCTGCTGCAGACCAATTAAATGGGTTGACACTAGAGATGAGGACGAATATAAAAATGGATCACTTTTTCCGACGAATATAGCCAATTCGTTAAATATTCATCGATCCGTATTTGTGGGTTCCAGAGATCCCCACGAATACACAGGGATGAATATTTACTCATTTTTATTCATCCTTCATATTTAAAAGACAAAACAAAAAACACCATTCTGTCTACTGGCCACTGATCAACTGATCAGCGGCAGAAAGGCAGCCACCACCCCACACAGCCACCCAAAACCACAGCCTATCCCACCCCCTTCCTTTCCCTACTTTAGGCCCCACACCACCCCCACCGACACCCTCTTACTTTAATCGCTGCTGCCGAGGTCTTAAGGGAATCCAGGCTGCCCTTTGCAAAGTTGGCAGCTGCAGCTTCCCTACCCTAAATGAAGCCATAGCCGCCATCTTTGCAAAGGGCAGTCAGTCTCCCTTTTTACACGTGGTGGCTGTAAAGGCCTGATGGAGACCTCAGCAACAGCTATTAAGGTAAGGGGGTGTTGGTGGAAGTGGGGTGGGGGCTAAGGTAGGGAAAGGAAGGGGGTGTGGGGTAGACTGTGTGTGTCTGCCTATCAGCTTCTGATCAGCTGATTGGCAGCTGGTAGGAAGAATCGGCTTTTGTGCCATGTGGTAAACTCTCCTCGGGGGACCCAATTTGTGGGTAAATAATTTGGATATTTGATATCCAATCTTCACCAAAGTTGGCAGGCATGTTGGAGAAAGACATAGGAAGCCTCGTTATGATTCTGAATTATCTAAGTACCTGGGGGCAGCTTTACTGGGAGGGCCTTCTTTGTAATTATATAACTCAGGGGTACATGATCAAATGTCCACCCATCTTTCAAGGTTTGTAGAAAGCGTCTTGAGGAAGCTTTCTTGCAAATTTGGTGTCTCTAGGTGGTTGGGGGCCAGTGTTATAGCCATTTAAATTGCAGATGAATATTCAAAGAATATTCATATATTTGTATTCGTTGATCTGTAAACCTTGACAAATAACAGATCAAAACAAATTGCCTTTTTTTTATTTGTCCCAATCTCTAGTTGACATAGAGATGGAATGAGCAGACCATTTGTTCTGCAGAAGGAAAGTCTGGTCGAGCAATTTTCAGCCTGTTGCTTGTGTGTGTGTGTGTGTGTGTGTGTGTGTGTGTGTGCGTGCGTGCGTGCGTGCGTGCGTGCGCGTGCGCATGCGCGTGTGCGTGTGTGTGAGTGCGTGCATGCGTGTGCCTTAATACATGTAATGGTAGATGTGGATAGTATTACCAATGTGAAGTCTATAAAGCTGTCTCAGGCAGAATACAAAGGGGCCAATAAATTAGTACTATCACACTTCCCTACAAAACAGTCACAGAGAATATTCGTGTATACATTTGTATATAACCTACATAAACTGTATATAGAGATCCTATTTCCATTTACCCTCACTTTTTCCATAAAGCCAGCTATAAGAGTTATGGGCCAAAACACATATGCAGATATGTAGTTCTTCAAATGTTGTTGAACTGCAACTCCCGTCAGCCTCAATGGCTCTATTCAATAACAAGGGATGATGGAAGCTGCCATGAGATATCTGGAGGTCCACGTGCTCCTCAATTCTGTGACAGCCCTTTCTAGAATAATGAAATACATTTTTGTCAGTTTGTGTCTGGAGATAACTAGCACTATCTATCAAAAGAAAGGTACAATCCTCTGTCCCTTAGGCAGAAGCCTATGGAAATCTGAGATAGTTTTGAGTAGATATGGATATCATTGCCACTGTGAAGTCTGCAAAGCTGGGCCTTAGGCAGAAGGCAAAGGGGAGATGGCCCATAAATCAGTATTATCCTGTTTCTCCACAAAACAGTCACGAGGCATATTTGTTGATCCTGTCTTACGCTGTCTTCGTTCCCAGAAAATCAATGAAAGAAGTCTTCAGAAATCAGTAGATTCCAATCTCTGCTTTATGATATGATAGCACTTTTCAAATATTTGAAAGGCTGTCATACAGAGGAGGAGCAAAGTCTGTTCTCGATCATCCCAGAGTGCAGGACACGCAACAATGGGCTGAAGTTAAAGGAAGCCAGATTTCATTTGAATATCATGAAAAACTTCCTGTTAGAGCAGTACGACAGTGGAACCAGTTACCTCAGGAGTTGGTGAATGTTCCAACACTGGAGACATTCGAGAAAAACTTGGATAATCACCTGGAAGATATGCTTTGATTATATTCCTGCATTGAGCAGGGGGTTGGACTTGATGGCCTTGTAGGCCCTTTCCAACTTCACTTTTTTATGATTCTATGATATGGATTGGAGTGCCCACAATGTTCTTAGATACTTCTCTCAATAGAAAATATCAACATAATGATTAACTGGAGAATCACAGAGCCAATGAAACAAAGGGAACATATAAAGCCATATTTTGGTAAGTTCCACTGACTCAATGGGTCTGCTTTAGTTGGGAATACCAAATGGAATCAGGGCATTTAAAAAATCCAAATGATAAAAATTGGACATTTAGGGAAAACTGAGTTGAAAATGAGCACTTCACGGCTCTTGTTGAATTCTCTAACTGGAAAGCTGCATATCCAGGTGGATCCTTCAGCATCACAGTTGAGGAAAGAGCAGCTGCTTCCCACTCAGGCCGTAAAAGACATAGCTAGCTCATTTAATGCATTATATAACTGAAATGCATTTTAAAATAATACATTACAGTCAATTTAGGCTTCTGCAATCTCAAGATGACATGATAGTAGTGACTACAGCACTGCTATTATGTTTGACTGCATTGCTGAATGAGAAGTGTTCTTAGGACTCGACATGGAGAAAGCACTTCTAGAATCCACATTTTTTTTTCATATTCAAGATGAAAAGGGCATGATTTAAAAAAAAAAGGATGTGGAAGTAACAAACAAACAAACAAACAAAGGCAGGTTTTTCCTATCGATATATAAAAGGTAGAACTCTTGGAGATGAATGAACCTGTCTGATTTGGTTTCCCCCATGTTTCTTTTGATTTCAAATTTTTCTTTCCCTGTATAATGAAATGTTTCATGATTGGTGCGTTCATTATAATAAATGAACCCAACAGAAGCCCCTTGCATGTGCATGGGTTCCAGCTACTCCTGATGTGGCAAGGATCATGTTGTACCCATATAACAGGGATGAGAAGCTTATCGGAACAAAAAGATGGCGGCACGGATAGAGCACTGCAACAATGGCTGGATGCCAAGAGACCTAAAGCCCAACTTTTACCAAACACTCAAAGTCCATTGTCTTAATGGATAAATCTGGCATCCTTGCTTTCTCCTTCATTCTTTTTTTAAAAAATCATTATTTATGTTGCATTTATGAAGAAATGTGACAATTCTGGAATCTTCCTATCAAGAAATTACTCAACGTTCTGATTCACCCTTAGACCTCACAGCAACTCCTAGGCTGCGGAATAGTGACTGATGCAAGGCTCAGCACAATTTTGGACCTGTTAATTTTGATTCTCTCTTCACCTTTGGATAGCTGTTGGCACAGCCACACATAGAGTAATATTTACAAGAAATGTATTAGATTACCCAGAAAGAAAACAAACAGAATACATAGCAGTTTTTTTTAAAAAAAGTAGACTAAAATGAATGAATTTCTGTTGTCTTGTTCCATCTGTGTTTCAGTTTCAATTTAAATTTCATTCTTTTTTTCATAATGAAGCAAACAGCAAAGCAAAGTGTACTGTTTATATACCTCCTCACAGCGCTTAAAACAATCTCTGGATGGCTTACAATGTACTTATGCAAGCTACATATTGCTCCCCACTCACTGGATACTCTATTTACGAACCTTGGAAGAATGAAAGGCTGAGTCAGCTTCAAATTGGCTATCTGGGACTGAATCTAGATTGTGAACAGAGTTTTGGCTGCAGTACAGCAGTTTAACCACTGCACCACATGGCTGCTGTAACAAAGATTGTTACATGTTACATATGTTTCACTAAATAACTTTGCTTAATTTTGGCTGAAATCCTATTCAGGTTGATGTAACCTTAAGCTAATACCTATAGAAGTGTGCCAGGTGTTATGTCCCAGTAGCCGGCATTGGGAAATTCAATTGCACAGGTGATCACATGTCTCACATGATGACCATGGTGTGACACACCTGTGGATGTTTTCGGTAAATATTATTTCTGTCCTGTCATGATATTTTTCTATTGTTTCCATAGTTTTGTGTTATGTATGCATAGCTGTGGAACAGGATTTTAGCCAAAGTGTAGTAATTCTTTTCTTACACCTTTATTGGGTAGTATTTATTTATTTGATTGATTGATTGATTGATTGATTGATTGATTGATTGATTGATTGATTGATTGATTGATTGATTGATTGATTGATTAATTTCTATCTCACCCATCTAGACCAAAGGTCTACTCTGGGCCGTTAGTTCTAATTCTGAATAATTATACATGTTTTCCCACTTGCTCTTTCTTCCCACTCGGTCAATTGATGTTCCTGATGTCTCTGCACTTTTGTCCTGATCATTCATCAGAGCAGCGAAGTGTGTATTACATTAAAGGCATATCTATCATAGCAATGTGTTTGAAATTTATAAAACAAAAAGGGATGATTTTCATTGAGATAATTTAATACATATCAATGGAGGAGAACATTTATCCTTCCCTGCCCAGTCATAATTTTACATCACCACCCTCTTAGTTATGAGGTTCTGAAAAAGTCCTCAATGGTACCAGTTGTTTTCCCGCCCCCCAACCTCTATTGCTGGGGATTGGGGAATCTTCATAAAATTGTTGTTGTGGAAAGAAGACCATCCCTCATTCAAAGGCAGGGGAAAGAGAAAACTAAAATCCATGTGTCAGAGTGAGAATTGGTGCATTGTAGTGGATGGTGTGTTGGACTAGAATTGGGAGGCGTGGGTTCAAATACTCATTTCACCATAGAAACTCATGGGTGGTGGTGGCACTCATACAACAACTTATCAAATCTGTCACATATCTTGAAAACTCTATTGTGGTCATCATGAGTCAGATGTAACTTGATAGCAACCATCAACAACATAGCAAGTATATTCATCACTGTGTATGAAGAGTGAGGAAACAGAGATAGCCCAGGTATTTCTTTCTCTTCTTACATTGCCCCCTTACCCCAGAATAAAGATATGAGACCAAAAATTATGGAATAAACACAGGCCACACTTTATTGAAAATAATCAGTGTTGCCAATCCTTTGGCAAAGGGGGGCCCTGCTGTAGTGCGGACTCAGGTTTAAATACATAGGTCTGAATGGACCCTTTTAACAAACAAATGGACAAGTCCCTGGCCCAAGTTCTCATAGCCATGAAGACAGTGAGAAACCTGGCCGGCCCAAATTTGACCACCCCCAGACTTCAAGCCACCCTCTCCTTGTTGACTGTTGGTCTGGGTGTGTCCCCAGCGCATCTTTTCCCCCCAAGCACTGTAATCACACAATCTGTAGCGCTGGGAGTTCAGATGAGCTATAATTACCTGATATTTCTATGGGACTCACCAAAATACCTGTTTAATCTGCACTACCCACCAGTGTGACCAAATTTCCACTTCCAAAAGTGCCAGCACACCTTTTCCACTGTGGTATAGGTGAAAAATCCCTGCCTCCAAATGTATGCCATCTGACCGAAAAAACTCTGGCCTATCCATGTGGATCCTATGGTGACCAATCATCGATCCAAGGTCACTGCAAACAGCTCTGCAGACTTCCCTGTTAACACTCCTCAGGCAGTGTTTACGGGCAAAACCTTCTCACATCCCTCCATGCCAGCTGAGGGATGATGATCTCCCAAACAATATGCATAGCTGGATATGTGGCCCTCAACCAAGTAAGGTCATGAATCACATCAATGATCAGGGTCTTTCCACAGTGCCTGGTCATATCATTACCACCCAGATGTATTACCAACATCTCTGGGGGATGGTGATCGAAAGAGGCCACATGACAAATCTGGTTCCAAAGCGTCCCATAGCACCCTTTCCACTCAATAAGAGCCTGCGCTTCGAGACCAAGACAAGTCCCCTATGAGAACATGGCAGCATACCATGCTGCCCAAAAGCATAGCTGTGGCCCATGATCATGATGTGTCTTCTTGTGGCCCCCACTGTGGTACCTGCAAGACATAAACAAAACCAGGCCCCTGCCTAGATGTTAGGAAGTGCCCTAACATACATGAAGCACATGGTCCTATTTGTTTGATATCCTCTGGGCGGTAACCCAGGGCCACTGCTGTAGACACCGCACCAGTTCTAAAGGAGTGTGTCCCAAATCTCAGTCCTTGAATTCCCATCTTCTGTAGAGCCAAATCAGTTAGCTTCCATAACTGGTACCTCATCAGAGGGGAATCATCCCCATGTATAAAGAAGTATGTTGGTTTTGATTCTCTAAGTGTCACATTTTGCCAATTCTGCCCCTACACCACACCCACGGATCATGTTAACTGCCTCATCAAAGCAGGTATAGTGTATGGTACAAAGTTCCTGAGGGATGGCATCGTTAACTGAGCCCCCTTCAGGATAAGACAGATGATGGATCAATCTGAACTCACCTGGTGCCTTCTTTGGTACTATTCCAAAAGGCAAGATCCATAATGTCTCCAAAGGAGTTGTTGTGAATGGTCCCAACACCCTTCCTTCGTGTACCTCCTTGGCTATCTTTTCTTGAACAACCTTTTCCATGCCGTGTACTGATTTAAGGTTTTGGGCAAAGAATGCCTTGTGCTGCCCAGCCGCTGGTATCCTAAAGCCTTCCTTAAAACCTTCTAATAAATAACTGGCATCATCCCTACTGGGATAATTGCACAGGCACGCTTCTAAGACTAAGAACGTAATTGGACTGGGCCCCTTTATTAGAGTTACCCCCACCCTATTGGGTTTCTTTCCACTTCCGGGGCCCTTGGCCTGCTTCACTGCACCAGCCTTGAGGCATGTGGTACTGGGATGCTGCCCCCGCCACTGTACACTCGTGCCAAAACCTGCAAAGTTTCTTGGAGCACAAACCTCTTGAGTTGTACTCCCAGCAGAGCAGGCGGGGTTGAACCACCTGCCCCATGGGGAGTCAGATTTAGCACAGTCTTCCTAATCAAGTGCCCACTATCTATCCTGTCAGCTAAATTGGGTCTGGCTGGGGTCACCAGTGGCTCATCCCAACGTAAATTTGGGTGAATGGTGCCTGCCAGGGCTGGGCCCATAATACCACACCCGTGTAAATTAGGAAACCAGGCAGCCAATTCAAACAAGTCCTGTCCAATCTCTTCCCCAAGTCTCTCTTTGTTCCTCTGATCCTCCCTATCAAAATCCTTCTTTTCTACATCTCTGTTCAACAACTTGAACAAATTTACATACTTTTCTTCTCAGATCTTTTCTTTCATCACCAGGGTGAGGTGACCACCGAGAGGCATTGCACAATCCCCAAATGATAATGCTTGTAACAGCACAGTGTTATAATCCGTGTCCAGTACAGAAGGGTACAGCCAAATGCCTACACCAACAGCTGGAGTTACCGGGACTGGGCATGTAGGTTTGGGCATGCCGTGGCCCAGCCACCAAAGTGGACACTCATACACGGCCACACCTACATTGATGATGAGGATCATGGTGCAGTGGAGAGACCACTGTCTGGCCAAGGCCAAGCCGAAGTTGGTATCAAAGTGTCAGAAGTAGGGGTGTGTCTCATATCTGGCCAGGGCCATGCAGGGAGTTGTGGAGAAGTGTCATATACAGTAGGAGACTCACGTGACAGGGGAATCGTGACAGGCTCCTCTCTGCCATCCCTTCTGCTCCCTTCCTGGCTGTCCCCTGCACCTGCTGCTCTGCTTCTAGAACAGTAAACCTAGACATTAGATTGTCTGCCAGACCCTTAAGCATAGCCCTATGGTGACTTTTAGAGTCCCTAGCTGACCGCTGTGGCTGCACCTCACTGGACTGAAGGGTTGCCTTAGCCTTTTGTGCTGCTTCGAGAGCAGCAATTTTTTCCTGGAGCTGTTGCCAGATGGGCGAAGACTCCTCGTCTGAAGAGGATTGGGGCGGGGAAACTTGAGGCACCAGCCACTTTTTGGCAGGCTGTTTCCCTTTTGTATTGCCTTGCCCCTTCCTTGAGGCCATTGTGCCCCCAACTGAATATCCTATTTCCTTTGACTCTTAATAGGGGCCAGCTATATACACAGTACGTCTATTCAATTTAAGTATAAATGCCTCTAGTATTATTAATTAAATTATTAATTACCCTTATATAATTAATTAATTGATTAACCCATCATGTATATATTTATTTCTCCCCAACCCTACTCAAATAAATAAACGTAATATAATAAGCCACTCAAGCCCAATTAATGGAATGGACACCTGTAAATAATTAATTAGTAATTACTTTTTATTATTATTATTATTATTATTATTATTATTATTATTATTATTATTATTATTATTATTATTAGTAGTAGTAGTAGTAGTAGTAGTAGTAGTAGTAGTAGTAGTAGTAGTAGTAGTAGTAGTAATATTTTAAATTGATCTTCAACTCTTTGGTCAAAGGAATCACTGCAAAGAAGAAAGCCACTAATTCTAAAGAAATTTAAAAGATATGTAGACCATCCTAGTGTCCAAACTATGAAACCAATTAATAAATACAGAAAGTTAAAGAAAATCACGCCTCCTTTGTTGAAATGGATGGGTGCAACTGACCCTCCCAGAACACTACTCCGAATCATGTCCGTTTCCACTATCCCCTTCAGTGACTCCCTGTATATTTATTATTATTATTTCGAAAAAAACGAAGGGCTACCATGCGCCACCACATGGCTGCGTGGGCCATGGTATCACCCCCGCTCTTCAAGATTACACAAACAAACTGATAAGGCAAACCACAATACTACAGAAATAAACCTAATTAAGGTGAATGATAAAGAAAACCAAAAGATAACCCAGGCACATGATAAAATAAAACACACAAAGGAGAAAAAAATACAATGAAATGAAAAGGCAACCCTAAACACTCAATCAAACAAGATCACTAGCATGCCAGGCAAACTGGGGGAGGGGGCTGATGCTACTCTCCTGATCCAATCCAATGAGCTGTGTGGTCTGCAATGCCACCCACATGGGCGAAGAGAGACCAAGCAGCCAAACTCATTCCTCTACTGATGCCAGCAAGGAAGAGGAAGAAGAGAGGTGGGAACAGTCCTTAAATAACCTGTGTTGCTGAAGCATGGCTCTGCAGCAGCTTTGTCATTTTCTAGATTTACATGTTGACCTACCTACACCTGCTTCTTTCCTCCTCCTCCTCCTCCTTCTGAGGTAATTTCCTGTTTCTTCCTCCCCCTAGTTAGACTAGAGGAAAGTTTGCATGGTTATTCCATAATGGCTGAGCACAAACAGAAGCAAGCTTGTGGGATTTCTGTAAGCAAGTTTAGGATTCTTTCACCTGGACTATATGTGAATGGACTTCCTGAAGCAATATAACTATTCTAAATGTGTTTTCTATTATGAGTTTCTAGAGCAATTGATCCCGTTAAAAATCATAAATTCAGCACTCTGTGCTATAAAAATATAGAGAATGAAAAGATGTATCTGTTAGTAGCTTCTGGCATAAGCATATTTCCATGGACACACCCATATGAGCAAAGCAGTACAAGTAGTAAATGTAATCAGATACATTCAGTTCTTTAAAAAAAACCTTCAGTTTATGAATGTGGGATATTTTGCCTCTGTATCCATGATTCAAAATGCCAAGAAAATGCCTAATATTGCTGCACACTGTTGTGCCTACGGTGCCAACGGGAAAAAGGATGCCAAGCTTTACATGGCCTGAATGTTGACAACACCAATGGCAGCAGTGAAGATGGTCTACATGACACCCTCTTGTGCTTACTACCATTCACAAAGTGATGCCATGCATGGTGAAATCTCCAAAGCTGGCTCCTCTCTCTCTCTCTCTCTCTCTCTCTCTCTCTCTCTCTCTTTTGAATTAGTTAACCTCACCTAAATATAGAGCAATTGTCAGGGCTGTTTTCCAACAAGTTTGAATACAGGAGGGTGAGCAGTTATGCTTTCAAAGCCTGTGCTTTGCCAGTGGGTTGCATCCCATTTTCTAGGTGGGAATTTCATGAAGTTAGTTTTGGAGCAGCAAATGGCACCACTAAGGATTCACCCAAATCAAGGTGCATACTTCCCAGAACTGGCAAAACTATTTTAAAACAAGAACAGACTTCTGCAAGGGAGACTGTGGCTTCCTGTCCCAAATCAGAGGCAGATTGGTCACAGATCTCATTTGGCTGCTCATACCCTGTCTCCCACATATTTCTTTCATTTTGGAGGATGAGGTGCCTATTGAATCCAATATTTACAATAATCACATCTCATCAACTTTCCATTTAACTATCCTTGTCACCCCCTTTCTACTCTGGCACCCCAGCTCAGACTTTCTGCCCAGGGGCTGCATATGTGTCAAGGGGTCCAACAAGCAGCTCTCCTTACTGCGACCAAAATATGATAGCAAAGTAAATAAGTAACCACTTGCTGCCTTTTCATGAACCCCAGACTTCCAACATCAAGTACTGATTTCACATTGCCTAACAGTAGGGCCAGCACTGTCTGCAATTCTACGTATTTGCATGTCTTTGAGGTTAAGTCTCATTTAGCTCAGTCTTCCTTTTGAGTGAACATGCATGGAATCTGGGTGAATATAACTTACATATGGCCGGTGGAAGAACACAGCCTTCTAACTATCATCTGCTTCTTTCTGCATAACACCTTGCTTAAACTTATGTGAATTTGGAACTGGTTGTTCTGTCCACAACTAAATAACTCAATGGTGAATTATTTCCTTGTATATCAGAGAACATACCAAATTGAAGTAGGGCAGCATATATTACAGACTGCCCCAAAACATTAATTTCCCTTTTGTTTTTCATATTTGAAAAAAATATTTTAAAAGTTTTTTTCCCCAATGAGTCTAATATGATGATTAATTTATTTCAGAGAGTATCCCTAATGGGTAGCTAATACAATAGTTTGTGCTTCAGTTCCCTTGCAAAGATCCAAGCATTTTTATTAGCAACAATGTGACTCAAGTCATTACCACATTCTGACTTTGGATTGTAAAGGGATGACTTAATGTCATCCTGACATTATCTCTCTCCTTTTTTTCAATGCAGGTGGGTGGTGTAAATCAAAATAATAAATCTATATAAACCCTCATTTTTGTGACTCATTTGGGACTATAGATCACTGTGAACCAAATGTTCTATAATCCCTTTTGGCTCAACAGAGCATTACATTTTTACAGGAAGGATGCAATGTCATCTTAGATGTTCATATTATTATAAAAAATAGCCAATTCTGTATCATGAGAAGATTATCTTCTGAAGATCTAACACATCAGAGGCAGTACCCTGGCTTAACACTCAGTTAAGCTGTTAGCATTACTTCTAATCTGCAAAGCTGAAGACAGTTACATTTTTGGATTATAGTTCCCACTGGTCTTGCTGACTGGGAGATTCTTGGAGTTTTAGTTGAAAAAGTAACTTCTCCAAACTCATTATTTGGCCATACATCTTGCACACTTTTTTCTGGATAATCTGTTCTGGAAGCCACTTCTGGATTTATTGCATCCAAATTAAGAGACATAAAACAAGCAAAGATACAAGATCAGTATTTTGAAAGCCATGGCATCTTGGGATGCAGGAGCAGACAGAGCATGAGACAAAGTCAGGAGAACCTGTTTGTCATCAGTAGTGTAGCCATTCAGTTTGACTTAGGTGGACATGCTAGGTATGCTCCATAATTAGGAGCAGTAAACTCACTGATGCCAATCTAAAGAAAACCCTTGTTTTCTAAAGAAAACACCTGGCAGGCGTGGGGGCATAAAAAGAGGTGAGTGGCTCTTAGAATAGACTAGAATAACACTTTATTGTCATTGCATGTGCAACGAAATCACCAGATCTAGGCAGTGCATCACTCATTCAGCTAAAACTCCATGCAAACTCCTTACAAAATTCCAACATAATACAACAGCAACAAAATACATTCACATGAAACCCTACAAAAAAAGGCTGGTTAAATCTTAACTGAATTTAGCAAAGTCATCGCTCTTGGATAAAAACTGTTTTTAAATCTATTTGTCCTTGTTTTAATAGATCTATATCATCTTCCTGGTGGCAGTAGTTCAAACAAAGAGTGTCCAGGGTGGGAGGTGTCCTTTATAATATTTTATGCTTTTTTAAGACAGTGGGTCCTGTAGAGTTCCCCCAAGGTGGGGAGGGGACACCCAACATTAATCACCCTTCGTTGCTTCAAAATGGATTTAAGAGGAAGACCAAAACTTGTTTCCCAATTATGAGCTAAGTCAGGACGGGCATCATTCTTGAAACACGCATGTCTGTTCAAGAGGCTCTCAAGGGGCTGCACTGCTGATCACAACCTTCCGTTGGCACTTGTCCTCTGCTGACAACTTCTGCCACCACAACAGATAGCATACAGCATTGCTGCTGGGGAAAGTGGCATACACTGGAAGTTGCGTTCTGTTGGACATTACAAAAACATGGCTGTTTTTGTGGTGATACCTCACAGGGTCTGCAAAAATGGCTGGGAAGGGAGTTCTGTCTGTAGACATGTGTTGCCCATCCCTGAGATAAGACATTACATTGGTACTCAAAATGCAGTTAATTACAGGGCTGAGGGTGAGGATTTGTAGTATGTACCCAGAGCACATGGAGTTAACAAGTATCAAGTAATATAATTACTTGTAACTTGATACTTTTTAAAATGAGCATACAAGGGAATTATATTTTTTTTAAAAAAATAACGAATAGGGACATTGTTACTTTATTTTTGTAATAAGTAACATTTTTAATTACTTTCCAAAGTAGTTGGAGTAAAGGGGAATTTCTGGGGAATTTCAGGAGCATTTTAAAAGGACTTTTCTAAGGTGTAAGCTATTCTTCTATCAGTTCCAGGTCCCTCTGAAAAAAGTTTTAAAAAGTAACAAACTGTGGAATATGTAACATGATGAGTTATTTGTTCAACTCTGTAAAATGAGTAACAACTGCTTATTTTTAAAACATTGTAATGAGTAATGAGAATGAACTATTTTTAGAGAACAAGGTTGCAAACCTTGTCTGTGCCATGAAAGCCACATCTTTTGATATAGTGAAACCATCTAGCATCTCATGCATAACTATGAAAGGAATTTCTGAATCCTCCCTCTTGAATCATATGCATTTCAAAATTAACAACCAGATACAGAAATGTGCAGTATTCTCACTAAGCTTTTAGATCTTATTAGAGCTGAAGAAAAGAATATTCTCCAAATTGCCTGAGAAATGGTGATAGCTGGGGAGATAAGCTCTTCTCACATATATTTAACTTTATTCTGTTATAAGATATTACTAGTAAATATCACATGCTCCACTTGGAGCAACACACCCTCTGGGTGAGATAAAGAAGTGAAGGGCTAGCCATCCTAGAAGGAGAAGGAGAAGCATACAAAACCAATCCAGGCCCAGTATGTGGCACATGGTCTAATCCAGCCGATAGGCAAAAATTACCTGCACATCTTTTGTTCAATATAGCAATTGGGTGCTACAAGTCCAAAATTCCTATCCAGCCTTGAAGTGACCAGCTAACCAGCGGCGGACGAAATTGGCAATTACAGGCCCGTCGCCAACGTTTCTTTCCTAAGCAAAGTGGTGGAGAGGGTGGTGGCCGATCAGCTGCAAGCACTCCTGGATGAAACAGACGCCCTGGATCCATTTCAGTCGGGCTTCAGGCCGCGCCATGGTACAGAGATGGCATTGGTTGCCCTGTGTGATGACCTATTGAGGGAGGCCGACAGGAGCAAAGTGTCTCTGCTGGTCCTCCTTGATATCTCAGCGGCCTTCGATACCATTGACCACAGTATCCTCCTGGGGAGGCTCTCCGAGCTGGGAATAGGTGGCCTGGCACTGTCCTGGCTCCGTTCCTTCTTGGAGGACCGTCCTCAGAGAGTTCAGCTTGGGGAGAGTGTCTCGGCCCCGTGGATCCTCAGTTGTGGGGTTCCGCGGGGGTCGATTATCTCCCCAGTGTTGTTTAACATCTACATGAGGGCGCTGGGAGAGGTCATCAGGAGGTGTGGGGTCAAGTGTCATCAGTATGCTGATGACACCCAGCTCTATATCTCCTTTTTGCCAACCGCAGGAGATGCTGTTCCGTCCCTTCGGCGCTGCCTGGAGACTGTACTGCAACGGATGCAGGAGAACGGGCTCAGGCTGAACCCAGACAAGACGGAGGTGCTGAGGGTGGGCGCCCCTGCAGCTCGGGATTTGGGAAATTTCCTCTCTTTTGGGGGGGGTGACCCTGCCCGCCAGGGATGTGGTTCGCAGCTTGGGGATCCATCTGGACCCGGCGCTCACTATGGAATCCCAGGTGGCGTCGGTGGTCCGTACCGCCTTTTTTCACCTTAGGCGGATAGCCCAGCTGCAACCCTACCTTGATGTGGGGGCGCTCACTACCTTGGTACATGCGCTCATAATCTCAAGATTAGACCACTGTAATGCGCTCTACGTGGGGCTACCTTTGGGGCTCCTGCGGAAACTACAGGTGGTGCAGAATGCGGCGGCCAGATTAATTAGCGGTGTGAAAAAATACCAACATATTTCACCCACTCTGGCCGCCTTGCATTGGCTGCCCATCCGTTTCCGCATCGACTTCAAAGTGTTGATGCTCACGTATAAAGCCCTAAACGGTTTAGGGCCTCGTTACTTGGCGGAACGCCTATTCCCACCAAGATCTACCCGTGTCACTCACGTGAGCCAGGAGGTGAGGCTGAGGAGCCTAATGCCGAGGGAGGCCCGGAAGGAGAAGACAAGAAATCGGGCCTTCTCGGCGGTGGCTCCTCGCCTCTGGAACAACTTACCTTCTGTGATCCGCAGGTCTCCCTCGCTGGGTGTCTTCAAGAAGCAATTGAAGACATGGTTGTTCCGGCAGGCCTTTCCATCATACACCTCTTGACCTCCCTCTTCTTCTTCTTCTTTTTTTTGTCTTGTGTATTATGTGATTTAATGTAGTGCTTTTAGAATTGTCTATTTTCATTGTCTTGTATTATTTTTATGGTTGTTAGCCGCCTAGAGTGGTCCTTTCGGACCAGATAGGTGGGGTATAAATCAAATAAATGAATAAATAAATAACCTCACACCGGACTCTGAAAGCAGGCAGGCAGATTGATTGCTTCGCCTTACAAAGAGGTCTGCTGGAGAGCAGGACAAACTTTAAAAAGCCCTTATCAGGCGAGCCCGGGCAGCCAATAGGTGCCTGGGCGGCCTGATCCAGGCATAGCAGGTAAAGGTGCCCTATTCATGCACCCTTTTGGTGTCCACCCAGAGTAAGGCCTTTTAGGAAAAAATCTGTGCTTGCGTGTGTTTGTGTACACACACACACACACACACACACACACACACACACACACACACACACACACACACACACACACACACACACACACACACACACACACATTGAGATTTTGAAGTACCTGTGGAAAACCGACAGCACTGAACTTCTGAAATTCTACAATAAATCTTCCTTTAGAGAAAAAAATCAAAGATTTATAAATGTAACACAGGCTTGTCTCTGATACTAGAATACTGATTTTCTTTTTTTTTGTTCTGTAAAGCACGGGAATGAATGGGTTCAAAGAAGTATAATTATTTCTCTTTACTGTGAATCTTATTGGTCCCGACATGGAAGTGTATTATTGCTAAGGAGAGTGCTTGGAAAAACTGCAGGATGCTTTAGTACTACAGAATGTTCTAGACCTGGTGCTGATGCATCTGTCTTTATTTCTGGTTGGGCGGCAGGAATTCAGAAAGCTGCTCCTTCCTACTTATGTTAGGGACAAATGGTCTCTTTCTCTAATGTTTTCAACAGCAGCCAGCTGATTATCCAGACCATATTTGCAAGTAACTAAGACTGAGGGACCATTTGAGCTGTTTGAAGTTTTGTTTGTTTTGGAATGAGTTGGGTCAAAAAAGGTTGTTAAAATACTCCATCAACATTAGGAAGTCTTACTGAGTCACCTAAGGCACTTTATATCAGGAGAGTGTACTCTGGCAATGTTCATCAAATAAATGGTAAAGTGAGGTGTCTGTCCGGATAGAATATATATATATATTCTGGAAATGAAGTCTTTTATTCATTACCATGCCAAGATCCAAGTCTTAAATATAGCACCTTTTCTTAATTTATGGTAATAATATTCAAACTGATTCCTTAATTCTTCTGACTAGGAGATCATTCATAACACCCTAAAATAGGAAGATATTGCAAAAGCCCAAATGTACAGGATATTTAAAAGCTTTGCACATCTAAGAACAACTCCTTTATTTCCTGTTTAATTTATATTTAGCATTTTTAAAAAAACCAGAAAATAATCTTTCAGAAGAGAGGCAAATCCACCTCTGAAAAGAAAGGATCATCAATGGTGTAAATTGTAACTTTCCAAATTTACTTCCAAGGTATTTTGAGAAATATGGCTGGCAGAAATGAAATAAAGAAGGAGAAAAATGTATATCTAGTGTTGAATTTCAGTGCTTCCAGTAGTCTTGTTACCACAGCTGTGTCAATACTTTGGGGGGGGGGGAGTTAAAAAAAAAAGTCTCCTTTGGCAATAATGGCCACTTGGGAGAGCTGGTGGAGTCATGTTAATATCTGTAGCAACATGTCGTGTTGTAAATTTTAGAAAGAAAAAAAACACATCAATGAAAAGACTATATGAGCAGACTGTTTCTTGGTACCAATAGAGGAAGAGTCAGTGCCAAGACAACCATAGGCATGATTTTATTGTATGTCACTTCCTTGTTGATTTTCAGATGAGACTGTAGTTTTTTGCACCACCTTCATTTCCCCATTTTTTGCTGAAATATGCTGGTTTATGGCGTCCTGAAAAGTAGCTGACAGAAAAGACAGGTGGCACTGGAAAAGAAACAGCAAAGTAATGGTTTATATACATATAATGATCAAACATAACCAGGTGTTCTAGCAACATTTCCTTTTTGCTGATGTTTAAAGAACTGGCCTGAATGTTTTTTTCAGAATTTGCTCCCAGATATGAGTGTTGAAAGGTTTATTTTTGGAATCTCATATATTCTTCCCTGAGAATATTTGGCACCCCAAAACCAATAAATAAGGTAGAGAGTTTCAGCTGCAACTCTGGATTTGGTGTGAATATTGTTTAATATTATTTTACTGCATTTGAAAAAAAAAACCATGGATCCGGTCTTTCCTCCTTTCCATTTTCTCCACTCAGCAGTGTAAATGAACAAGGTGGAGAGGGTGGTAACCTAGTGAATTTATTGCCACACCCAGACATTGCACGCTTGTGTGGCATATGGGCCAAGGGCAGTCTTGCCAGTGGTGAGAGACCAATGGATTTTTAAAATCTTTAATCTGCTCCTTGAAGATATATGTGGAGGTGGGAGGATTAGCTATTGTAGTTTCAGACAGGTTTAGCTGAGGGGCTTTTAACAGGCCTGTCTCAGGGGAACGTAGAAGCTTTGGATGTAATGGATTGAAAGAGTGATTCATCCATCTCCACTGTATGTGCAAATTCAGTTCTTCAAAAAAAAGATCTGGTTTATGAATGTGGGATATTGTGCTTCTGTACTCATGATTCAAAAAGCAAGGAAATGGCCCAATATTGCTGTACAGTATCATGACCACATTGCTAGCAGGAAAAACGATGCCAAGCAAAGAGCAGCCTGAATGTAGACAACACCAATGGCAGCAGTCCAGACAGCCCAAATCAAAATGAATGAAGAATTTAGCAAGCATTCTTCTCATCTGTGATGTACATCCAACTGTCCATTGCAGGAAGTGTCTCCATGCTCACTCATATACATATGACACTCTTTCTATACATTCTGGAATTTCAGTGTTCCAAATTTCATAGAGAGAGTCCTAAATAGGTAGGACTGTGGGTTACTCTCACATGATCAACTGTGTCTCCCAATATGCGCACTGAGATCTACCTCCTTTAATATTTTGCCGAATAACCTAGCACTGAATGGTTGGAATTAGTCATGCATACTGTCTTCAAACAGATGTGCAGATAGGGGATAAATCAGGGCTATCTGTGTAATTCTGGAGTGCCTATGCTGTTATTATGTGCCATCAAATCACCTCCACTGTATGGCTAGCCTATGAATGAGTGACCTCCAGAATCTCATATCATTAACAGCTCTGATCAGCTACATGATGGAGTACAGAGCACATTCTTCATCAGCCAGGACTGAGCAGCATCAGAATAGACCCTTCAGATTCCGTTCAGCCATTTCATGATTTATAGAGTGAAGAGAAAGACTTTTATCATTGTTTAGATAGACTTCTTTGGGTCTTCTTTTTCTTTGTTCTCTCATTTGCTTATTTTACTAAACATTTTAAAACATACCACCAGGTAGACTTTTCCACGGTTTTCTAGATATACTCAGAGGTTGATTACCACTCCATTCCTCTGGCAGTGTTACAACTCTGTGTGTGATGGCTGAAGAATGATTATTCTGTGGATTTTGAATAGGTAAATGACACAATCAAGGTGCCCTGTAGTCCCTTCCTCCAGGTCATAATCATTTACACTTCTCCGTTTGCAGGAATTTTAGAAAACAACCAACCAAAACAACAACAACAGCAGAAAGCACACAGATAATGGCATGAACCTGGGGATTAAGTGAGTTGGACGATCCCCTGAAGGGTACTGGGTGAGGTGGCCCTGACCTGTATGCCCTTTAATTGGACTCAGAGTAGTTCAGGGGGCTTCCACACACCCCATTTGGAATCCTTGTGACCATAATGCAATTAGAGGGCTTGTAAAAATAAACATAAATCCAAAAATGTGTAGATATCTGGATTTTCCAAGTTTTCTCTGAAGTATGAAGGGGAACTGAGCATTTAAGTTTTTGGATAAGTATTTTTCCACTATGTTTTTTTTTTTAAAAATGTGACATCATCATTGCCTTTTATTTTTAAAATACTTTAGAAGAAACACCAATTAATAGTTCCATACCTCCCTAAAATGACTTCTCTCCCCTTCTCAAGAGTCCACAACTAGCATCAATATTATAGCGCATTGTTAAGCTACATGTATCCAACCAACCAAACTAATCCAGTACACAAGAGATGAATATGGCGACAAATGAGGGAAAATAGATAGGGAGGGGAGGAGGGGGAAAGGAGGTGACAATTTAGTAGGGTTGTGTAACACTCCCAGGCTTTATCTTTTATTGTGTTTGTCTAAAACCAACCTGTGTTACTTTATCTATGAGCCTTTCCCCATTGCTGGAATAGATCGGAAGAGGGATTGGTGTCCCAAAGTTTTGTTGCACCCTGTGTGTCTTCGCCACCATCACCACTGCCTCCTTCTCCTCAACCCCCCAGCTGTTACTGTTATTGCTGCCGCAGGCTCTGTTTCTGCTCAGGTGGGTCTGCTGCACCGGGACAGGGGCAGAAGTGGGATAGGGGCAGAACAGAAAGGGAGGGGGAGGAGGATAAGGGGGTGGAAAGGGAAATGAGAGAGAAGGGTGAGGGGTGGGAGGGCAGGGGACAGGTGACTGAAGGGTGGGTAGGTGGGTGAGTAAGAAGGCAGGGAAGGTGTGAGAGAAGGTGAGCAATTGGATGGGTAGGTGAGCAGGGGGTGGTGACCCAGAGGGCAAGGTAGCAAGAAAGCAAGGGGGTGACTGGATGGGTGAAGGGGCAACCAGGTAGGCAAAAGGGCAATTGGGCAGGCAAGGGGGTGAATGAGCAAGGGGGGCAACCAGCCAGGAAAGGGGCAACCAGGCATGTGAATAGATGATCAGGTGGGAAAGGGGACAAGTGAGCGAGGGTGGGTAAGTGGGCAAGGAAAAGGGCAACCCAGTGGGTGAAAGGGTGATCAGGGTGAGCGAGGGGGTGAGTGAGTGAAGGAGGCCGATTGGGTGGATGCTGGGTTTTATTTATATATTTAATTCTTGCTATCTGGGACAGAGCTGTATCAGATAGCAGGAATTAATGAAAAGTGAATAGAGTGTTCACATATATATACTGATTCAAAGGAATTGATTCCGCATCTACTCAAAATAAATGGACCTCTGGCAGAGGAGCAGAAAAACCTGCTCCCCTGCCACAGGGCTCCACATGTGCCTGTACCTAAAATTTAAGGTTTTTTAAAAGAACCCTGTGCAACAGCAGGCTTTATTGTCCATGGAATTGAGCCCCAAATTCCTCTCTTCATGATCAGGTTAGGAGGTTCTGTTTTCATTTCCCATATCAATGTTTGTATGCCTTTTCTGCATGTATTCTTTTTACATTTTGTGAACAATTTTCCCATTGGGTAAGACATTTTTGTTCATATGTTTTAAATGGTGTACATTTTCAGTCACTCACATTTTAAAAGGTGTGCAGAGTTTTTTGTGTGTGTCATTTTTTCAAAATGCATAGTAAGCCTATAAACGTGTTAATTGCTGAAGCAAATTATGTTTTACCTTGTAACAAGCCTCATGAGGCACTAAAAGGGTACTTTCAATGACAATTGCAATACACAGACACACACACAAACACACAAATGCGAACACAGACACACACACACACAGAGTGCCCTACTGCATTCATGCTACTGAGTAACTGCATTCCCTCACAGAAACAGCCTAACAGCCAGAGAGTGCCAGAATTGGAATTATGTTAATTCTATCTGGAAATTAGCCTGAAGTATTCCCCTGACTAATTTCCATTCTGGCAGTATTTTCCAAACTGCCTCATAACAATGAGGAAATGGAAGCAATCTTTACCTTCCAATGTGTAATTTTTTATTTTATTTTATTTTTTTGTTCTCATATTTTGAAAAGGTAAGCCTAATAAAAACCAAGGGGGAAAAGAGTATTGTCACTGTTCACAGACTATACAGAAGAATATTAGAACACACATACGATAAAGCGAATGAGGAAAAGGAACAAGGAAGACTGTATTGAACAGGAATAGACCCATCAAGTTTAGTGTGATCCATAGTGACCAGAAGAGGCTGTCTGGGATGTCAAGAAGGATAGTTTTGTTTTGTATTTTTACCAAGCACTACCTGCAAATGGCATGATTGAATTTGGATCTTTTGTGATTATAAAAGCAAGCATCTGCATAAATACATCTTTAGGTAATTAAGAGGAGTTGAGATGAACGCATGGCACAAATGCAACAATGCCACCCTTTCATCACCAAAGGAGTTCTCTGCTGTATGTACATGCTTAATCATCACTATGAACACAGGATGTCTGCCCTGCTCTTGATTGGGAAGCAGCATTTTGGGTTTCATCTGTAGATACTTCTTTTCCAGGCTTAAATAAGTAGGAGATATCTACAGATGTAAAGGTTAGTATAGAATAGAAGTTGCCAGATAAGCATATAGAGCTTGGTTTATTGACAGAGAATAGCTGGGGAGGCTGGCTTTGCTTCCCCCACTATCACCCTACCTCTGTGACATGAGGCATTTGTCTCATTCTTCCAAATGATATGGATAGTCCTGCTATCTTCTATCCTCCATATTTGGCTATTCACAAGTGTGTGAGATTTGTGTGAGCTGTAATGCTTAGGGACAAATGGTTACTCCTTTAAGTTTCACAGGCCCATGGCATGATGGGCCCAAGTGCCCCAAATGGAGCCTGTACAGTTGCTTTTAAGTGAAGTAAACCTCTCAGCAAACCTTACTTAGTTTGATAATAAGGGTTTAAACTTTTTAAAAAATGTGGTGGAGGATACTTCCTGACTAGGGTGAAGGCAATGTTGAGAATATGGAGCAATCCATGGCATATGGTTCTCAGATCAGCAGTGTCCCATGCTTTTTAGATCTTAGGGGCAGAAATGTGAGATTAAGGGGATGAATCTTTGCAATGTCAAATGTGGGCCTTTGCAATGTCTTGAGATAGAGGACTAAGGAGCTGCTTCCTTCTAGGCATGGTTGGTGGAATCCCTTTCCCTGAGTATACAGGGCTAAATTCTGAGACCAGAGGTGGGCTCTTCTGACACCGCAGAGTCACCTCTGGGAGGCAAGGCTTCAGAGTGGGGCCAGAATTGAATGTGTGTCAGTTGACTCTTCAATGGGAATAAGGAGGCTATGAGCAAATGGGTCAAGAATGTGGTTAAGACCTGATAAGCATTTTGTGGTGTCCAGACATGCAGCAAAATGTGCCGCACTTTGTGCTAGAACTCACAATGTCACATTAACTATCTGACATATGATATCAGGTGCTGTGGCTCATGGGAGGTTCATCTCCAGCCCACAGGGAGTTTGTTTTCCTGTGCCTTTTGTCACTGTGCCAGGCTCTTGCGAGTGTAGATGCTGGTGCACCACTCTTGAGTCTGCTCCCAATGGCATAAGGAACCAAGCACATGTACTCACTAGCTCTGCTCAGAGGTTAGACTTCCCACCTGGAGAACCAGTGAAACGTAGCAATTCCATAAGCCTTTAGTCAGTGCCCTGAGACCTGCCATCCGAATTGCAATGCCACAGGAAGCTTAACAGCACAGAGAGCCATGGGGCTAACAAACTCTTTCTCTTCCTTCTCTTTTGCTGGCTTAAATTGAACTAAGTGAAGCTGCTTCCACTCCCAGAGTGGAAAACATACAGATATGAAAAATGCCTCATGTTTTTGCAGATAAACCCCTCCCTTGGAACAGGCTGCATCATCAAAGTGCCAATATCCCCAGCAGCAGATAGTGAACAAGTTGCGTTCTGGAAAATGCCATGATATGCTTGAGCTGCTCCTGAGCCAAAGCTTCAGCAGCTTGGCTTGCCTTTGCCTCCCTCCCTGGATAATGTGAGACCCTCCATCTCACAAGAACGTTTGGGTGAGAGGGGGGAACGTTAGGTTATTTAAGAGATGTTCCCTCCTCTCCCTACCTCTTCCCTTTCCTGGCATCGGTAAAGGACAGAGCTCTGCTGCTCTGCGCTGTCTCTAGCTGCGTCACAGTTTGGAGGCCTGCAAGAAGACCGCTCAGGAGTCTGAAGGGGGGAGCATCGGCTACCTCCTGTGGTCTGATCACTGAATCTTTAATTAACCCGGGCTATTATTTACAATATTACCTTAACCCCTTTCTGTATATTTAATTAATATTAATTAATTCTTTTAACTTTAATATTGTGTTAAATATAGGGAGTGTTAAATATAAGGGGTGGGGGTTTTCAAGTGGGGGAGACATGAGTGGTGTGAGCAGAGCTTGGGGGAGTTACTGGTCTAGCTACAAAACAATAAAAGAGAGAGAGAGAGAAGAGAAGGAAGAGATAGATAGGACAGAAGGATCCAGTGTCGGGACCGCTGCACATGCGTACCAGCCTGATATCTTACAATTGAGAGGGTCGGGTAGGCAGGCAGCAGCTGAGGTTCGGGCAGCCTTTCGGATTTGCAGCCGTTTGGCCACGCATGGTGCAACTGCTTGGTTTATCAGCCGTCAGTGTTTCGCTTCTTTTCCCCCCTATCCTCCCTCCTCTCGGGGATCGGGGTTTAGAACATTGGTGCCTCGTTGGAATAGCACCACCTTAGCAGTTAGGCGAAGCAGTCCTGGCCACGAGGCACCAAATTTGAATCGGTCCAACGTTTTTGCAGCAGCCTCTCTTGATCAGTATATTAAAAAATAAAATAAAATAAATTACAGTTAAATTACATTAAATAAAAAAATAATTAATTGATTATAGCTACAATATTATTTACATATATAAATAAATAGATAATTAATTAAGGTATAGATAGCTTGTTGGAATTATTATATCTAATTGAGGACTATTAATCACTTATAGCCCCTTCATCGGCTCAATGGTGTGCATGGGACTTAGCATCGCTAGTCCCTATGCTGTGGTGGGTAGTGCAGTTTTCCGGTGAGTCCCATTGCAAACTCAGGTAAGCTGTAGCCCATCTGACCTCCCAGCGCTGCAGACCATGTGATTACAGTGCTTGGGGGGAAATATGCACTGGGGCCACAACTGGACTAACAGTCAACCAGGAGGAGCTGGCTTGAGGTCTATGGGTGGTCAAATTGCATCCGGCCAGACTCTTGCTGTCTTTAAGACTACGAAAACTTGGGGCCAGGGACTCGCCCATTTTGTTGATTAGGGGGTCCTTTGAGATCTCTGCGCGTTAACCTGATTCCGCACTACGGCAGGCCCCCCTTTGCCAAAGGATGGCAACACTGATTATGATTAATAAAGTGTGGCCCATGTTTTATTTCATAATCCTTGTCTCGTGTCTTTATTCCAGGGTTGGGAGGGCAATGATCGAGCTTCTGCTGAGCCAAAGCTTCAGCAGCGTGGCTCGGCTTTGCCTCCCTCCCTGGATAATGTGAGACCCTCAATCTCACAATAATGTTTGGGTGAGAGTGGGGAACGTTAAGTTATTTAAGGGATGTTCCCCCCTCTCCCTGCCCTCTTCCTTTCCTGGCTCCCACCTGCCTGCCCTATGTTCTAGTGTGAGTTTATCTGGTCGCCTCTGGGGCCGGATAGGAATTTTTTACCTGTATCCTGATTGGCCCTTGGATGCGGGGATTTTTCACCTTTCCTACAATGGAACAGGGCGTTGGCATGTCATGAGGTGGTAATCCAATCACATTGGCGGGTAGTACAGATATAACAGATTTTCTGGTGAGTCCCATTGCAAACTCAGGTAAGCTGTAGCCCATCTGACCTCCCAACGTTGTGGATTGTGCGATTACAGTGCTTGGGGGAAAAGATGTGCTGGGGCCACAACCGGACCAAGAGTCAACAAGGAGAAGCTGGCTTGAGGTCTGGGGCGGGTCAAATTGGGGCCTGCTGGGTTCTCCCCCATTTTGTTGATTAGGGGGTCCTTTGAGATCTCTGCGCATTAACCTGATTCCACACTATGGCAGGCTCCCCTTTGCCAAAGGATGGCAACATTGATTATGATTAATAAAGTGTGGCCCGTGTTTTATTCTATAATTTTTGTCTCATGTCTTTATTCCAGGGTTGGGAGGGCAATGTTGTTTGGGTGATCGGAAACTCAGCATTATGGGAATTATTTACGTGAGCCATATTGCCCACATATTCTTGTGCCTGTCTGACCTACGTCAGAGCCCATTTGTAAACATTAATATTGGATTACATGCTGACTGGGGATTCTGGGAAATGTAATTCCCCAAATTATTTCAGTAATCTCCGATCTCTAGCACACAAATGTTGGATTTACCAGAACTGGTGGCAGGTAAATTTAAATGGGCTGCCAACCATTTTGGCATGACATTTGAGATGTTTCTGACATTATATGTAAACTGAGCCTGGACTATACTTTTAATTGTAGGGAAGGTTAATTGTCTATTGCATTTAATGTGCTATAAACATATGTATTCCTTTTATTCTCCCTTTGATTTTTCACACCATGTTTTTCATGGAGTTCTAAGCATTTTTTTCTTTAAAAAAAGCTTAACCCATTAGCTATCATCAGAACATGAACAAGTAAATGATATCATGAAGTCTAATTATCTGCTTCTTTGCTTTCTTTACATAGGAACTTATCCCCCATTTTGGAAAATGGTGTGTCATTTGCAGCTGATTAGTGTATGATTTGAATTCAATTTAGGCATTCTTGATGGGTTTAATATAAGAGAATTCACATGGTAAGGAGAGAGGGAAGAAGTGGATCAGCTCTGTCTGATCTCTTATTTATTCATTCCCTTTATTTTTCTCGATTTTTCTCCCAAGGGTGCCTCTCTGTTACCATTTTGCCCATTTAAAGAATCACACTTGAAAAAGGAGGGCATCTTCTATTCATGGAAGCTCCACCTGTGAACCATGGAAAATCGGATTCTACATTATAAAACCTCTGGAGGACCACCACTATTTATGCTCTCACTGAGTGTTGACAAACATGGCTGGGAAGACAACTATGTGGTTTAGTTCGTGGGGTCCCCAACCTTGGGCCTCCAGATGTTCTTGGAGTACAACTCCCAGAAACCTTCACCACCAGCTCTGCTGGCCAGGATTTCCGGGAGTTGAAGTCCAAGAATATATGGAGGCCCAAGGTTGGGGACCACTGGTTTAGTTGATTTGAATCTAATGACCCTATGATTCAAATTTCACTTTTTGGAATATTCCATTTTGGTAGGAGGGTAAATGTGATTTCTGGGGAGAGTTCACCTTCCCCATTGTGGCCCACTGTATTTCTTGAAAATTGGGCCAATGAAAATCTACACCAGATCAAAGGCTCTTCCATGAAGTGAAGAACAGCCTTTTGTTTGTGGAAGAAAGTGTGATCAGTCAACTATATGTTCCACTGAGAGGTTCTCAAGTGATTAAGTTTCCGAAAATAAAAATAAATAAATTATTTATTCAGGACATGATTCAGGCAAAACTGAAACCATTTTAGCTCCACTTTTTTAAGGCGAAAGAGAATCAAACATTTAACTTTTATTTGAAGTATTTTTTTGAAGGAGACTGAGACTATGCTACAGTGGGGTCTTGACTTGAGAACTTAATCCATATTGGAAGGCGGTTCTCAAGTCAAAAAGTTCTCAGGTCAAATCTGCATTTCCCATAGGAATGCATTGAAAACCATTTGATCCGTATCTGCTCTTTTCCGTCCATAGAAACTAATGGGAAGCTGCTATTCTGCCCTCGACCACTAGAGGGGGATATTTTGTTTCTTTTTTTCTTAGGTCAAGAAAGGTTCAGCGAAGGCAGGGAAAAGACAGTCCAGGCAGTACCAGGCAGTCCGAAGACTGTCTCCCAATCCACTCTCTAAACGCTGGGAGGAGTGAGGAAGCAGACAGGCACCCTTTTCACTGGCCAACAGTTAACTGAAAGTTCACATTTTGCACTTTCCCTGCCTCCCACGTGGTTTTTTTCAGTTCTTAACTCAAATCTAAGTATGCAAGTCAAGTCAATATTTTCCTATGAGAGTGGTTCTTAAGTCAAAATATTCTTAACTCAAGCCGTTCTTAAGTCAAGACCCCACTGTATCTATATTGGATTAAACATTAATAAATGATATAATAAATAAGGTTTCCTTAATGTCATATAATAATTATGATTCCTCGAGTAAATTAATAAACAAAACACAGGAATAAAAGTAATTTAGAGCTTGAAAAAGCTGGAGATGTTTCTATTTTTATTTATAAAAGCATGGTCTTTCCAGGTAGATATATTTTTGTCCTGGAGAACTGGTGTACAAACATGGCTTCTACAAATGAGCCACTGCAAAATATGGGTCTAAAATGATCGAATTATATTCCAAGTAAAATGCAAAGCAAATGCTAAGAAAAGCAACACCCAGTTCATATGGAAAGTGACAGGTCATCCAAAGAATCACACTGTATTTCTTTTCCCTACAGTATTTTCTAGAGTATTTCTCAATGCAAGGTTTAAATGTCACTGTGAAATCTCCTATTTCATATAGAATTCTTGACGGGGCCTTAACTATCTACTACCACAAAGGCATTAATCCTGAATGTCGGTTCATGTTCCCATTTAGCGCATACATATTTCATTTAAACCAGTGATTGAATTGAGTGTTGTAGATGGCTTTATGCACAGCTGGTTGAATGTCAACATTCCACGCTGGCCAGCTTGCATGCTGTTTGATGGCTTTATGGATTAATGGCCATCTATTAGCCCATACTTTCTTTACAGATTATTGCCACTCTGTTTCCTTGGAATTCTCTAGAATTATCATTGGGGAATTCTCTGCTCAGGACCAGTTTGTCAAATGTTGTCATCGTCAGGTATCTGTCAGGGTCCCCCCAGAGTTCCTGGCTCTGTCCTCTTTGTCTGATACAGTGTTGTTACCCTGCTTTCTTCAAGTACACAAGCAGTGAGAAGGAAATAAGAAGGAACAGCAACTTATACTGTTATACAGCTTATACGGGATTTTTTTGCCCTTTCCTATGTCCATGGTGCACAGGAAGTTGAAAAAGGAATGGCCAGGAAATAGTGACAGTGGCAGAAAGAGGGGCCCACTCAGAGAGGGCTAGGGATGGGCCTTTTTTACATACACAAACTATGAAATCATGGAAAAGATTCTCTTTCATGTAATTTATGTTCTTTTGGCAACTGTGATTCTTAAAAATTGTTATTCAATTATCAGAATATAATGGTTGTTGTAGGTTTTTCGGGCTACAACAGATCAGATAGTTGTCAGATTTTCAGGTTGTCTGGCTGTGTTCTTGAGGTTTTTCTTCCTAAAGTTTCACCAGTCTCTGTGGCCAGCATCTTCAGAGGACAGGAGTCAGAGTTCTGACTCTTGTCCTCTGAAGATGTCGGCCACAGAGACTGGTGAAACGTCAGGAAGAAAAACCTCAAGAACACGGCCAGACAGCCCAAGAAACCTACAACAACAATCGTTATTCAATTACTTTACAATACATTCAATCTGTTATAGGTTTATATTTTGGTAAGGTTTTCTGGGAACTTTTTTGATTGCTTCTGTGGGGTGGAAGTGGGCCAGGGAAATGGACTCTGTGACTGTGCCAGTGTGCCACAGATTTAGCTGGGTGGTGATTGTTGTGGTTGGTTGGGCAAAGCTTGAGGCAGTTCTCTTCTTGGTGTTGCGCTGCTTTGGTGAGTGGGTCCCTCTGTGTGTCAGCCAGTGCCAACTTCCTTGCCTTCTCTATTGCATTCCAGGCCCAGAAGGTCTGTTGTTGGCTGCTCTGAACCTATACTGGTTTTCTTGTCCCTTGTTTTCTGATGTTTGAATGCTTCACTGCTTTTTGAATTTATTAGTTGGTGAGTGAGGTATTTTATTCTACTTTGTCATGTCTTTCCTTTTTTAGGAGTCACTGTTGAGGGTCATTTAGGCTTCCTGGAGTGCCAGAAAACATGGGTGGGGAAACATAAACAGGAGACCTGAAAGAGGCTTTCATTTTTGTGTAAAACCAAACCCATGAAAAACATGACAATGAAAAAGGAAGTCCACAAAACAAACAAACAAACAAACAAACAAACAAACAAACAAACAAAGAAAGAAAGAAAGAAAGAAAGAAAGAAAGAAAGAAAGAAAGAAAGAAAGAAAGAAAGAAAGAAAGAAAGAAAGAAAGAAAGAAAGAAAGAAGAAAAGAAGAAAAAGGAAAAAAATTGACCTTGCATATTCCTTGGGAAGACTGGATTACTCAGGAGCCCACAAATCTGGAGCAAAACTTCACACTTCTCTCGCTGTTCCTGCCACCTCAAACATGAGAAATTTTCTTCTCCTCTGAAATTCTTTTAATAGAACACTTCTTTGCTATCAGATTGAATGAGAATGGCCAAAATTCTCATGGGACAGATATTAGGCATAGCATTAGAATTCACCATCCCTAAGGGAAGCACAACCTGACCTCTACATTCAAAGCCACTGGGAGGCTACATTCTCTGTCTCTTAGAAATAACACCACACCAAAGAAAATATCAGCTTATATCCATGCCTTGGCTAGAGAAGGACTCATGCTCATTTCCCTCTTCCCTTCCCAAAAGCACACTCAACTCCTACTGCTCATCATTCTGGAACTGCAAAAGCCTCCACACCCCCGCCCAGGATGTACATTTAAATCCAAGGTCTAAATCCAATTAGATCCACTGACTCAATGGGAACTTGGTAAGTCAATGTTTAGGTAGGTTCTATTGATTCACTAGGTCTAATCAGTTTGGGACTAGAGCTAGACATAGACTGGATCTTGTGAAAGTTACCTTTTGGACTATGATACAATCCCAAGCCAAATGGATCATTTTCTCCAGCTCCAAATTGAATGCTAGCCTCAAGATAACTATCTTTGCCTACTCTTGGAAAACTGATCCCCCTCTTTATGCGTTTTCCTCCACTGCCTTATCCCCTGTGTCTTGTATTTTTAGTCTGTAAGCATGATGACATAGCTGGCTGAATAGCTCAGTGGTTTAGGTATCTGGCTGCATAGCCAGAGGCTGGGAATATGTTTTCCTGCCATGCCTCCAGTGAGTAGATAAAGTCTATATAGTCATGGACGAGCTGCACAGTCCCAGGGCACCCTCAGAAGAAGGGAATGATAAGCCACTTCTGAGTATTCTCTACCTGGAAAACCCTGAAAAGGTTCACTTTACTCAGAATTGACTTTTTGGCACATGAATATTATTAAGCATGATGGCAGGAATTGTCTGCCCCCCTCACCTCCATTTTAACCTTTTCAGCCATTTGGGCACCAGATGAAAACCATCTGAAAAATGGGGTGAAAAATGTAGTAAATAAGCAATTCACATATTTCTGGGGCTATTTGTTAAACTGATGATGAAAATAACTTTATATTTCTATCTGCCTCATTCTAACCATACATGCAACATATGGAGAAGAAGACTAAGAAGAAAAAAGAAAAAAAGAAGAGAAAGGAAAGGAATGCCTGGTGTTTGATCATTCAGTCGTCACAGTGGGAAGAATCTTAAATAAAAGCAAAAAGATGAATCACGATGCAGGGACACTTGCTAGGGTCTTAGCATTACTTGCTAATTCTGCTGATATCCTATGGAGAATCTACAAAGGGTCCCTTACTTTATTGATGTGTGATAATAGGTTCCACAAAGGGAGATCTATAACATAATCAGTTGTGATGGCAGTGGGTAGCTTTTCTTCTGAGCTTTTGGTTATGATCTGCAAAGAGCGCCAACTGCACTCATTTGAATATAGCTTTTTGAATCAGGCTGTCAAGTTGGCATTTCCAAAAAAAATTGCATCATAATATCTGAGGTGCTCTATCGGTTTCCTTGAGGGTGAAAAGCCTTGAGAGCAGGTGGCGCAGAAAGCATCCTAAATCCTCATATATAAAATAAACCTGTCTTTGAATGATAGTTGCCTTCAGTGGTGGGTATATGTAAAGCTTTCCGTTAGAGCAGGAGGTACATGAGGCTTATCTGTATTAATTTTAAATAGATTTATTGGGTGTTAACCTCTGGCAAATGGCTGCTATCTATCCATTGATGAGCATACTTGTCGCCAAAATATTTATGCCACACAGTGTATCACTGTCTTCTACCCAAGGACTTTACACTAGAAAGAGCCAATAAAAAGCCATACAAATAATAGCATTTTGGGAATGACTTACAAGAAATCGTTAAAATATTACAGTTGCTTATTCTGTTGTTTTGGGCACAAGGGAACCCAGGGAATGTTTGCCTCTTAAACAGCTGGCAAAACAACACCAAGCCAACCCCCAACCCCCATTTCCTCAATAAAATGGAGAGTTATGTTTTTAATTTAGTCTCCCCCCTTTTTTTCGCACTTCTGTTTCAAAATAATAAATTCTTGTGATCCTGCTGAAGTTATGCATAAAAGGATAGAAATAAATGAGAACTGTTTATTGAAAATTGGACTGCAATGGCAACAGAAGCAACATGTTTCTGAAACAGACTTCAGAGTAAAAGTCTTGGACTGAAATAGGTTGGAATGATCTCAAAACTTCAATCATTTACTCCCCAAAAAGATAATATTTACTTCATAAGGCAAAGGGCCAAACAAGGCTGCTAATGGGTTGTCTCTAGAGCTCAGACACCTTCCCTTTTTTTGGCTAAAAAAAGAGAAGAGTTCATATGATCCATATCTTCTTCCAGTTTCTAGCTTTGCCTTGACTGACACATACCAAGTAGCTTTCAGTTTGGAAAAAATATAGGATTAGGGCCTGTTCCTACTGCTGGAATAAATCGAGAGAGGGATTGCTGACCACAAAGACTGGTGAAACGTTAGGAAGAAAAACCTTAAGAACACGTCCAAACAGCCCCAAAAAACACCAACCATGAGAGAAGGATTGTTTCTTTTGGATTCACATGGACTTTAGCCTGAATCCAAAACTTTTGTGTCAGTCTGTGCATCCTCTCCACCACTGCCACCTGTGCTGCCACCACCCATGTCCGTGCCTACACCGCCTGTGCTGCCACTGCCTATATTTCTACCAGCTGTGGCCATCACAGCTGTCTCCACTGCTTGCCCTGTTGCTGCTGCCACCACTGCTTGCGCTCCCACCACCCTCTGCCACGCCTTCACTGCCTGCACCCCTCCCATCTCTGCCACCTGTGACTGACCTTATTTTGACAAGCGGAGGCATCGGCGGCAGTGGTGCAGGCTGTGGTGGCAATGTGGGCCGTGATGGCAATCCAGGCAGTGGAGGCATAGCTACCATGGGGGTGATGATGGCAGTGGCAGGACAGGCAGCAGAGGCAGTGGTGACGATCAGCTGGCTCTGCTTGGCTAGGACATGGTGGTGGTGGTGAGAACAGAGTGAAAGGGGTAGGAGGACATGAGGGAAAGGGGTGGAAATAGAAAGAGGTGTGAGAGGATGGGAAGGCACAGGGGCAAGTGACTGAGGGGTATAGAAGATGGGAAAGATTTGAAGGGTGTGAGGAGAGGAGGTTGGTTGGAGGACGTAGTGAGAAGGCAAGAAGGTGGGTTGGTGGCTGAAAGGGGGCAGACGTCTTGTGCCAGTCACATGACTTTTTGGGTGAGGAGGAATGCAAGTGGCAACAGCAGCCATTCACCACTTGGATTTACATGTTGCACTTGTGCTGCTGTACATAAGGAATTTGGTTCTAATCTTTGTGTTCCTCTAGTGGGAAGTGTCCACATTGCCACTCTAGTTATCATTGCTTCACTTCCAGTATACAAATAGTGTGTTGTGTTGTGAGTGACCTGAGTGTATTGTCATTAACAGGAAGATAGAAAAAAGAAATGCCTTCTGGATCTGTCTAATTCTGATATTGCACCTTTAAAATGCATACAAAAATATAAAATAGTACAAAACAAAGGAATATTTCAGACTAGTAATAGAGAGTGGCATAAAACTGAAGAGATTCCTCTGAAAATGCCATAAAATACCATTAGAAGTAACTTTTTTTCTGGTTATGAGAGTGACAATTTATATTTATTTATTTATTTATTTATTTATTTATTTATTTATTTATTTATTTGTTTGTTTATTCATACATACATACATACATACATACATACATACATACATACATACATACATACATACATACATACATACCCTGCCTATCTGGTCATATTGACCACTCTAGGAGGCTTATAACACACAAAGGGAAAAAAAATACACAAGAACAATATATAAATAAAAAGGAATTTGTACATAATTAAAAAATTCAATAAGATGGAGATAGAAAAACATAATAATGAAGGAAAGGGAAAAGGTCAGGGATTAACTAAGGGGGGAAGGCCTGCCTGAATATCCATGTTTTCAGTTGTTTCTTAAAAGTACCCAGCGAGGGAGCCGCGCGAATCTCCGGAGGTAGATTGTTCCAGAGATTTATACCCCGCCCATCTGGTCTATAAGGCCACTCTAGGCGGCTCCAAACATCTCTCAATATTTTTTTGTGGGCCTGTTTATCCATGGATCGGTCATGAAACGGCATCCTAAGCATCACCAAAGAGAAGAAGACAACAGTTACAGAACTGGAGTGGCAATAGAAGGCTTGCAGTTACAGTATTTTTACTTCAACTACATAAAGCCTCACTTCTTAGCTAATTTGGCTGAGAACAGGTGCTGATGAGTGAAATAGGTAGGAAATGTGTTATTTCAGGGCCACAGGATCTGTGGAGAAAAACTTAGTCCATTTTTTCTAGAATAATCAATAAGAACACTTATGAAATACTGACTTCCTCACTGGATCCAACCAAATTTCCATTAAAAAAATTAATTGATTGCTTACTTTAAAGGGATGAATCCCAGAGGGAAGTAAAAAGAAATTTCAGTTTCCTCTCTCTTTTTGCACTTTGCCCAATTAAAAATCCTTAATATCTGTTAAAATTTCTCAGCTTACAACTACAGTGGTGCCTCAACTTATGAACTTAATTGGTTCCGGAACTCTGGCCATAACTCAAAAATTCGAAGCACCATTTCCCATAGGATTGCATTGAAATGCAATTAATCCATTCTGGCCAAAGAAAAAAAAATCACCAAAACAAAACAAAATAACAATACCACTTCAGGACCCATCGGAAGTGCGATTAAGCCATTCTGGCCGAAAAGGGGGGGGGGGGGGAGACCCATCAGAAATGCAAAATAAAGCATAGCAGAAAGCAAATAAACTGTGCAGGACCCATCAGAAATGCAAAAAAACCCAAAGCAGAAAGGAAATAAACTGTGCAAGACCCTTTGGAAATGCAAACAACAACAACAACAAAAGCGAGGCAGAAAGCAAAAAACTGCAAAACCCTTCAGAAATGCAAAAAAGCAAAGCGAAAAGCAAATAAACCCCGCAAGACCCATCGGAAGTGAGGGGGGGAACCCAACAAATAAACCAACCCCCCAAGACCCATCACAGCATAGAAACATTATCCCACCACCCAGCCCAAAACCACCCAGAACAGTTTTTAAAAAGCAGAAAGCAACACCTTACCTTACCAGGCAGTCTGAAGCCTCCTCCAGTTGCGCTCACTCTAACTGCAGGGGCAAAAGAGCTACAAAGAAGCAGCCTCTTCGCCTACCAATGGTTAGCAATTTAAATTCTCCGCCTTTTCCCCCTGCCTTTTTCTATTTGTAACTGGAAGCTCCAGACGCAAGTTGAAGCAAAATTTTGTGGTCAGAGCTGGTCGTAATTTGACATGGTCGTATGTCGGGACATTCATAAGTCGAGGCAGCATTGTACTCAAACCATCCATTTTGGTGTGGAGCCTTGTAAAGGAAGTTCCCATCTGTTTCTTTCTTTGAAGTACACAAAAAAGTGAACAGATGTAAAAAATCTTTTTTTTCTTTCCTGTTCTGATTTATTTCTTACTGTAGGCGAGGCAGCTATTGCCAATGAAAAGGAAATATTTCTCCTTTGTGTTACATATTGGGTTAACATTTGCAGTCATACTCTGTAATACTCATCTTAGTAGGACTTGCACAAAGGGAAGAGCTTCAGGCTTCCCACCACACCTCCAGTGATTTGCAACACAAATTTTATTAATGCATTTTTAAGCTGAATATTACTGGCATCAAATTTTAAAAAGCTCTTCTGTAGCCCTCTCCACAACCCATATTTCTAATCATAATTAGTCCACATAAGCTGAATGGGGAAATTACTTCAAAAAACTAGTAAGTTCACATTGCAGATGGGAGCCTTCATCTCAAAACGGAACAAGCTGCAACACAGAAATTATAGGGGGAAAATCTTTCAAAAAGTAAGGAGTTAGGATCAGCCTTGCCTAAAAAAGAAGAAGAAAAGGATAAGAACAGCTCAACAAATAATGAAAGCTAGTGGCATAAGCAGGTGACTGGAGACAGAATCAACAATAACTGGGAGAACTGAGGGCAAAAACAGGGGGCATACGTAACAGTTTGCAATTACAAGCGAAACTGCCTTAAGAAGCAAAGTTCTCTGCAAGTTACAATGTAGTTTGCTTAAGCTTTATGACTGGTCATCAGGAACTTTGAAGAATGCACCTCTGGAGGGATAATATTGTGTCACTTTCAAATTTCAAAGTTACATCTAACTCTAGTTCAACCCAGAGTCAAATTCAGAAAAGAAGGAGCTGCAGATGGTGAGGAGGAAGCAAGAGTAGCTTTGTCAGGAGTATACAAAGTTATGTACGCGCGTGGAGAGGCGTGGGGGAACGCCTTCGGAAGCGCGGCGTTGTTTTGCTTCCCCAGTTCCCGGAAGCGCAGACAACAAGGGGCCACGTGGGTCAGTGGCGCAAATCGGCGCTATTTAAGGGAGCGCCGATTCGTCAGAAGGGCTCTTTCGCCTTTGGCAGCCAGAGACGGAGGTGTTTTCGTGGGCATAAGGAGCAACGGTTTGGAAGGGTGCCTTCGGGCCTCTTACCCCCCCCCTTGGCAATTTAATAAAAAAAACTGGGTGTAGGGATGTAATCGGGGGAAGGAAGGAAGCTGAGGTGAGGCTGTAGGGGAGGGCGGTCGGCGGCGCGGCGGCGGGCCGCCGCCGCGGGCCCGACCATCAGCTGTTTGCTCTCCCTCCTCCCTCTTCTCGGCTCACACAGCTCGGAGCCTCCTGTGGCTGGATTGGGGGCTGGGAACCGGCATTTCGCTGGGCTGGGCTGTGATCTTGGTGGAGAGATCAGGTGGGAAGTGGAGGTTGCGGCTCGGAGGGTGCGTTCGCCGCGGGCTGTTCCCCACGAAGGTTTTCATAATTTTTTTTTAAAAAAAAACCTGTTGATGTGGTTCGGGCCGCATGGTTTTGGGGGACTGGGAGTGTTTTGAATTCCTGGGGCCCACAGATCAGGGGGGGGCTGGTCCGGTTCTCCCTCCCAGCCAGGTTGGGTTAGATTTGGTGGGGAAGGAGGTCTGATTTGGGGGCAGGCGCCATTTTGGTTGCCTTGACCGCATGGTCTGGAATTCGGCGGCCATTTTGGGTGCTAGTTTCACTTTAGAAAAAAAAAATTAAGTCCATTGCAGTGGTTTAAGTGAATTTAAGGGGGTGGTAAGGAGGGTTCAAGAGGCATTTTATTGGGAGTGATAGTGTTTATTTAATAGTGGTTACTTAGGAGACTTAGGTATACACCAGTATATATGCTTACAGGTGTACACCTATATATTTAGATTATAATAAGATAACAACAACAGTTATTACAATTTACTAACCTTGTTAGGTGATTGAAGGGTTCTGCCGGACCAAGTTGGTATTACAGGCTAATTGTTTTATTGATATTCAGTTATTTCAGGAATTCCAATAAGGTTGGAACTGCAGCACAATGCCGCCTAAAAAGGGAGGCGGGAGAAAGAAGGGAAAGAACCCCGTAAGGAATCAAACAGCTGCCCAGGAGTCGCCTTTGCAATCTTCTTCAGATGAGGAGTCATGGGCTATGCTGCGGGAGTTGCATTCAAAGGTCGCGAGCCTGGAAGCTAAAAGATTTCAAAAGCAGTCCTTGACGGGCAGCGAAATGACACCTCGCCGGTCGGCTAGGGAATCAAAGGGGAAGCGTAGGGCTGAGTTGAAAGCTCTTACTAGTGAATTAACCAGACGCTTTAATGTTCTTGAGTCTGAGCAGGGTGGTGAGTCGGCCAGACAAGAAAGAGGAGTTGACACGTCAGCGGAGTCTATTGGAACAGGAGGTCATAAACGCGGCAGGATGGAGGCGACAAAAGACTTAGATCCCGGTGAAGGAACATCATATGGGTTTGATCCCTATGATGAACCAATGGCATGCACACAAGGGATGGTCGAGGCATCGTGAATGGGAAACAAGGGTGAGTATGAGGCAGTGCACAACACAACATCTCCAGGGTTATCATGGCCGTGGTTTAATGGCCCCCAGCAGTCTTTAGGCTCAGCTAACATGGGTTTTCCATCGCCCATGGCGTGGCCTGGAGGTTTTTGGCCGCCAATGGCGCAGCAGTGGTTTGGTTGGGGCATACCTGGCGCTGGTCCTGAGAAAGCGGGACCATCCAAGGAATGCAAAGACTTAGAGATTCCACGTCATCCGTCCGTGCCTAACACGGGATATAATTCGGCCCCATTCACAGCTATGCCTTACACAGACTATAGTACACCTCTGGGCGACCATTTGACGGCGGCAATTAAAGAGCGGATTTGGAGAGGAGACTACATTGACTTCTATGATTTATTGAATAGGGAATATGAAGTGAAAGAGCTGGACAAGGATGATGAAAAAATTAAGGAAAAACACAGGAGAAAGAGGCCAGATAGGAATTGGACAAATTGGGTTACCGGCTTTACTATATATGCCGGGGTATTGGTAAAGATGCAACCGTGGAAAGCCTTGGCCTTATTTCAATACTACGACATATTGCGTAGAGCAAAGGCTGAATTTGAGGGCCAGGCATGGTTGCGGTACGATGAGGCGTTCCGGATGAGGAGCGCTATCAGGCCGGAGCTCCGTTGGGACGAGGTCCACCCGGGGCTTTGGTTACAGCACATGTCGCCCGCAAAAACAAATCTGGGCGATAGATTTGACTGCGGGCACCTTAACCTTAAGTTTATAGGCAATTATGGCACCCGCCAGGGGGCGGGGCAGGCGGTTCAACCCCGGCTGCCTTGCTACGAATTCAACAACAAAGGGTCCTGTAGCAAGTCCCCTTGCAGATTCAAACATGAGTGCATTACTTGTGGGGGGAAGCACCCGAGAGCTAATTGCTTCCGGGCTGGAGGTCAGCGACAGGGTAAGTCTGGAGGCCCTGGCAAAAAGGGAGAAGGGAGTGGCAGCTCTTCAGGAAAGGGGACCAACACCAATCAGGGTTAAGATACTGGAAAGGGAATTATCTCACTATCCCAGGAGGGAAGATGCGGCTTATTTGCGTTTGGGTTTTAGTTATGGCTTCAGAATCCCGGCTTTGGGTTGTCGGAAGGCATTTTTTGCTAGGAATCTAAAATCAATAAAGGGGATGGAGGAAGTGGTCTTGGAAAAGATCAGGAAGGACGTTAAGGAAGGTAGGGTTGTGGGTCCTTTCGTTAAGCCACCGCTAGATGATTTAAGGGTGTCACCGTTAGGAATTGTTCCCAAGAAAGCCCCGGGCGAATTTAGGTTAATACATCATTTATCTTTTCCGGACGGCAAGTCTGTAAATGACGCCATACCAGATGAGCTGTGTTCGGTTAGATATACATCATTCGATGAAGCGGTAAAAATGGTCAGAGCGTGCGGCATTAACACTGAACTGGCCAAGGCTGATGTGAAATCTGCCTTCCGGATTTTGCCTGTGCACCCGGCGGATTTCAACCTGCTGGGTTTTCAATTTCAGGGACAGTACTATGTAGATAGGGCTCTGCCTATGGGTTGTTCGATCTCGTGTGCAGCCTTTGAAAGGTTTAGCACCTTCGTGGAATGGCTGCTTCGGCGAAAGATGGGCTGTGTATCCACAGCACATTATTTGGATGATTTTCTTTTTTGTGGAGAGGCAAATTCAGGAAAATGTCAGAAGCTGTTAGACACATTTAGGGAATTGGCGGCAGAGCTGGGCCTGCCATTGGCGGAAGAAAGATGGAAGGGCCGTCAACAACCCTGACTTTTCTAGGAATTGAACTGGACACAACACGGCAGTCTTCAAGATTGCCACAAGATAAATTGGTGAACATTAGGAATTTGGTCAAGAGTTTCAGGGTTAGAAGGAAGGTGACATTAAAGGAGTTGCAGCAAGTTGTGGGGCATTTGAACTTTGCTTGTAAAGCAGTAGCGCCAGGAAGAGCGTTTTTAAGGCGTCTTTCCAGCGCCATGTCAGGGTTGAGGAAACCATTCCATAAGACAAGGGTAACGAAAGGTATGAGAGAGGATTTGAGGATTTGGGAGCGGTTTCTGGATCAGTTCAACGGGGTTTCTTTTTGGAGATCAGATATTAATCTGAAAGCAGACGTCCAAGTGAATTCAGATGCGGCTGGGGCATTAGGTTTCGGAATTTATTTTCATGGTAGATGGTGTGCAGGTGAGTGGCAGGATGAGTGGCATCAGCAGGGTATTACGAGGGACTTGACATTTTTGGAGTTTTTTCCTATTGTGGGAGCTCTTTGGTTATGGGCGGAGGAATGGGCCAATGCTGTGGTTCGGTTTTGGTGCGACAAATTAGCAGTTGTACACATTATCAACAACCTAACATCACGCTCAGAGAGGGTTATGGATCTGGTGCGGGCGTTTACGTTGAGAGCACTGCAGTTTAATATTGTGGTGCATGCTCGTCACGTGCCTGGCGTGGATAACCGGATAGCCGATGCTCTTTCACGCCAACAGATCCAGCGTTTCAGGGAACTGGCACCGGAGGCCAGGGATCTGCCAGAAGTACTTCCGGCAGAGGTCTGGCAGATTGGCGTGAAGAAGCGTAGTGAGTGATAGGTATGGCTTTGGCCTCTAGAACGAGTAGGAAGTATAAAATGGCTGTTAATGAGTTTTCAGAATTTAGGCGTACGGCGCGACTGGAACAGTTGTGGCCGGCACTGGTTGAGCATGTTCAACAGTTTATGGTGGGTTTGTATAAAAAGGGTTTAGCTCCAGGAACCATTCAGGGTAAGCTGGCGGCGTTAAGTTTTCATGCAAAGGCAAATGGCTTTCAAGATGGGTCGAGTGATTTTAGGATTAAGAAGATGTTAGATGGTTGGTCTCGTGAGAGGGGAAGGTTGAGGGATGATAGGACTCCCATATCCCCGGGGCTCTTAGAACGCTTGGTCGAGCTTTGGGGGATGCTGTGTAGGGATAGCTATGAGAAAACGCTGTTTCATGCTGCAGCGTTGGTTGCATTTTTGGGGGCACTGCGTATCAGTGAGTTGGTAGCTCTAGGTAAAAATGACGTGTCGCAGAAGGCGTTACAGTGGGAGGATGTAACGATCCAGAAGGATCAAATTATACTCCAGATTAGGAGTTCCAAGACTGATCAACGGGGAAAAGGAGGTTTGGTAAAATTGGGACGATGTAATAACGAAAGCATATGCCCGGTAAGAGCTATAATTCAATTTGTGAAAGTTAGGGGATCATTAGTGGTTATTTCTTTCAGCATGGGGACGGAACTCCGCTCACAAAATATCAATTTTGGAAACTAACAGATATGGCGCTGGAAAGAGCTGGGGTGCAGGGCCTGAGATTTGGGACACATTCATTTAGAATAGGGGCGGCTTCGACAGCTGCAGCGATGGGTTACGATGCAGAACGAATCAAGCAGTTGGGTCGTTGGTCATCGGGTTGTTATAGAAAATATATCAGACAATTACCTAACATATAGGTAGGGGTTCTTTGTCTTTCAGGTGGCGAGATGCTGGAGGCCCGCAGGAGCGTCGTGATCGTGGGACACAGTTACATATATTGGGCGGCAAAATATGCTGCTGCTTCCCATTGGGGAAGTGATTTGGGGCTTGGGGCCCGGGCTTCCATTTCCTGGAAGGGCATGCGTGGCATGGGATGGATCCAGCTTGGGAGGATCACCGCTTTCGGTGGTTCGCCTCCAGACATCTTGGTAGTCCACTTGGGAGGCAATGATTTGCCCCAGGTGCCGGGTAAGGCACTGATATTGGATATATTGAGGGATTTGGATAGGCTGCACGCCTTATATCCCAAATTGAGGATCGTCTGGTCGACGATAATACCATGTTTGAGTTGGCGTGGTGCTTTGAATGTGGACAGGGTAAATAATGCCCGTCGTTTGGTTAACAAGGAAGTTTGTAGAGGCGTCAGCAAATGCGGCCTCGGGTCTGTGATTGGACATCACAGGATTAAGGCATCCAATCCGGATTATTTCCGTGAGGATGGGGTCCACCTGTCTGTGGCAGGTCTGGACGTATTTTTGGATGATTTGCGAGGGGGCCTGCTTATGGAACTTGGCCCTTCTGGTGGGCTCATGGGACATAGCCGATGCTAGTCCTCATGTTGTGGCGGGTAGTGCGGGAATAACTGGTTGTCACAGTGTCTCCCTTTGGTAATAATTCATTAAGCAAACAGTGCGTCAGTGCTGACGGTTCCTGCGGATCGTGCGATTACAGGACTGAAGGTAACTGATGCGCGGGTACACTTTCGGACCAAAAGTCATCAAATACGATGGCTGGAGGTCCGGGGTGTTTTTTATTAAGTCTTGCAGGTTCTTCCGGTCGGTAGACAGCTGGAACCTTCGGACTGGGACTCGCCCATTGGCATATAAGGTTATTTGGTGTTATTTCCCCGCACTACCGCAGGCCCCCTCAATTTGGATCTGGAATTACTATTTGGCTGAATAAATTGGATGTGTTAATAAAGTGTGGCCCATGTTTAAACCAAAAAATATTGTTGTCTGGCGTCTTCATTTCGGGGCTTGGGGGAGCAAACAGAGATGGAAGTGGGTGCTTACTGGAGATAAGCACGCACTTTCATTACTAGGCCATAGCCTAAATACAGAATTTGAAAAAAAATGTTTTGCTTTGTTTAGGGGGGTGGAGTATGTATATTTATAGCTGTGGAAAAATGTCTTGGAGATAGCAACACATTTCTGAAAAATCATTATTTATCACCAGGAAATAGAGAAAAATCAGTCATCTGGGATAGTCTAGGAGGAAAATTTCTCAGTCAGATCAATGGCTTTATCTTGGCTGACATTCTGCTCCTACTTGGTCCAAACAGACAAAGGGCAGGAGTGCCATAACATCCTCCTACTCTTTAGTTGTAACTGACTTGTTTATTTGGACTTGGCCAGGGAATTAGCCTGTTATGTGTGGCATTTTTTAGAAATAGCAATGATGTATGGCGACCCTATCAATGAATAGGCAGGATCTTTTTTGTTTTTGTTTTCTCTAGTGTGCCATCTAAAATTAATGACCAGTTTGCCATGTTTCTTGACACTCCTGCTCCCGGGTAAAATAGGGGCATACAGTATGCTTTGATAAAAGAAACAATGGAGAATTTGCTGAAGAACTGACAGCCCCTTCTCTGCAGGTTCCCTGGGTCCTTTTAAGGAGAAAGGCAGGGTAAAAATATTGTAAATGCATTAAATAAATTAAATAAATAATAATAGAGGGAAAGAAAGACTATTAACTATATAGTTCCTGAGGTAAAATTTATTTTTGGTGTATCTCAGCTGATTTTTCAGGTCTGCATATTCTGTCCTGGAGCTGTACCTTAATTAACTGATCCTGCAATTTCAGCCAGAATGATTTTTGGACTTTTTTTTTCGGACTCTGCCCTTTCAATGTTTGCAATGCTCAGCCAGATAAAGGGTCCTGTTGGAGTCAAAAGCTCACCTTTTAATGAAATTTTAATGACTCATGAATCTATTAAACAACCTTTTCTTCAGACAATGCATATATCTATTATTTTGAGCATGTAGATGAACTCCAACAACAGATAGCCAATTAAAGGCAGCATCCCGTCTTTCTCTTATTCTGTCTACCTAACCTTAGTACCCATTAGCTCACTAAGTACGAGCCTAGCTAGCATATTATTATTCTTAATTACCTCAGTCAGTAGAAACCGACTGTGTTAATATTTGGCTTTGTTAAAGCAGAGGTCAGCCTTTTTCTTTTTCTTTGTATGGTTACATTGCACTAGGGAAAAAATAAAATTAATTGTCCAAAAAATTACCATATTGTAAAAAGAGTCAGTGGAGTAGAAATTCTATTCACTTATTGTTCTGAATGTTTCCTTTTACAGAAACTATGTGCAGCAAAGCAGTACCATCATTAAGGAAAAACAGAATACAGTATCCCAATTACGACTTTTGCCCAGTACAGAGGTTTGATGTCAGGTATCCCACAAAGCTGAACAAGGAGTTTTAGGCGTTCCCTTTTTCATAGTGACTAATAACTGTATAATGGGGTCTCATGGATTTGGATCTTCTAAGAGCTAAGGTTTTTCTAGATGGGTAAATCTGCTTCTAGTCCTCAGGTGGGGGATGCATCTTTATGTGGGCAGGGGGGGGCATTGTTTGCAGATAGGAAAGCAGCATGTCAGGATAAAAGGCTATAATATAATTGCTTTTTAAGTACAGAATTTCTGGTGACTTTATAATGTCCACTGAATGAACACAGCATTGTTCAGAGCCCTGCTTCAGGCAATATACATATATGCATAGGCAGCCTGCAGTTGCTTGTTGTTAGTATACATAAATTCATACATTAGAGAAAGATACATACAAATGGTTATTATGCTATTTACATATATCTTATTGTGTACAAAATGTGTAAGAAGGGAAAAACTGCAGATAAATTAAAGGCAAATTAATGTAATTGCTGTTTCTGACCAGCAGTCTGATCTGGAAATCAGATAGATGTGTGGTTAGAGCTCAAGACAGTTATTTTTGCAACTACAATTCCCAGAATTCCTCAACCAATATAGCCATGAGTGATGGTGATAACTGATTGTGGGTGCTTCAGCCCACTCAAAATGCAACTCTCCCAAGCTTGAAACAGACCAGAGATAAAAGGGTTTGTCCATCCATATAAAATACTTTGCTCTGCAGAAGGTTTTAGCGGAAATGTCTGCAGAAGACCTGGCCATCTCTTCCAGTTCACTAGTCAGAAGTATGGATGAGCAGGCTCATAATAACAGAGCCAACACTGGACAGTGTTTATACTGTATATCCAGACCTTAGTTACATCACATCTTGATTACTTCAGTGCATTCTACAGGGGGCTACTCTGAAGGAGTGTCTGACAGCTTTTGTGCTCGTGTTCAAAGAAGTGTCTTTTCAAAGTTGTGTTGATCTGTAATGACGTCTGTCCCTTGGTCTCACATGTTGAGTCTGTGCTAGCCTGGGATTGTTCTAATAGCTACCTAGAGTCTCTTCCTCATAGTGACTAAACCTCTGGTGGGCCAGTAATTTAACTGGAGCTGTAGTAGGAAGTAGACACCAAAACTGTGGAAGGAAAGAAAGAGATAGCTGAAAATAATGAGAGGTCAAAGAGGAACAAGGCAATGAGGAAGTAGTGTGGAGAGAAATGATATTATTTGAAAGTGCTACAGAAAACTTCAAAACTATCCCTCTCTCTCTCCCTCTCTCATACACACAGAGCACCCATGATCAGAGGTTATAAAATTACTTTCATATAGTAAGTATAGTTATATTTCTGGAACCCAAATTCACCACTATTATACTTACAATCTCTACAAAGTAATCCCTTGCTCTGCCCTTTCTCAAAAGTAACTAGAATGGTTAATCCAAAGGCAAGGGCATGTGATACTTTTAATAAACCACTTAAAAAATAAAAATAAAAATTGAAACAAATTAAAACTAGCTTTTAACCCATATAAGTCTTCATCAGGCTTGGTATCACTATGTTATGAATTGTGCTGAAAAAAACAACAACAACACACAAGATGGAGCACAAGCTAGCCCATGAAGCATGTCATATTCTTCCTGAATCACTTCACAAAGTCATATCCTGTAACTACAAAGATAATTAAAAATTACAGTCATACCACAGAAGAAGTGAAATTATACCCTTATTAAGTTACAAGCATAATGTAATGTAGTTATATATCTGTTGCAGGGGAAAGTAATGAATTACAAGGGGCAAGTCATTTGTAACTAATTATTTTCAAGCTCTGCTCATGTCTTTTTAGTTCACTGTGATCAGAGTAGCAATGGTAGACTTTTATTTGACTCTTGAGCACATGTTCTCCTTCCTCTAAGAACTGGGAAGGATTACTCAGGATGTTTCTAAAGCTGTTGAGATCATATTAATAACAATCACCACATAGGTAGGGACTAAGGGCACAATATCTGAACATGAGGCATATTACAATACTCATTGCATGTGACAAAAATGGGTTTTCTCTATGTTGTGTGGGTTCCTTATGGTAATAACAGTTAAACATCACTTAAATATCTAATAATGACTTATAATTCAAGTATCTAACATTCCATCCTCCATATATCACGTGTCTGAACATGATATATTACTCTCCCTTAAAATTGATTATTATTATTTTACTACCATATTGCTTCAATGGTCTGCTGCGCAAGATGGCAGAAGTGGAAATAAATTATACATTTTTCTTTTCTTTCCTCAAAAAGGCCAAACGTAGATAGCTGTATGTTGTGCTTATCAGGCATGTGGTTTTTAACTTTACTATGAAAACAATCTATGTGCCTTTAGTGATTAAAATTCTGCTGAGTACCCCAGCTAATGTGTGTTGTAAATTAGTAATTTAAAATCCGGATGGTTTCATTTCTAAATGCACTGCAGAGCTGAATAAACTGTAAGCAATACAGAAAGAAACAAACTTTCTTGAAAAGGAAGGGAGAAAGGGAAAAGCCCTATTCAAACACCTGGCATCTTATCTAGGTATTCTGTGAGCCTTACAATGGATAGAACTTCCAGTTTCAAGGGAAAATGTATCTTTGATGTTCTCTAGGTAGTGATCAGAGACCAGGTCTTTGTTTTCTTCTGTTTTTAGAAAGGCCTATTATCACTGTAAATCAATTCAAGAGATGAAACTGCAGTACAGTAGAACTACTGCAGCTGCACAGATTTGAATAATTTACTTTTTTAAAACTTTAAACATTGTGTTTTTAATGATGGATCCTTTTTAAGGAGAAAGGTGGGCTCAGATATTTTAAATAAATAGTGAGCTAAGTTCCATGTAGCTTTTTGCTGTCCATTGGGTGCTATAGTGAAGAAAAGTGCATGATAATGTAATGTATTTTATACTGATTCCTCAAGTACAGGTTATCATAATCCATCTTTTCAGTTACTTTAACACTGGAGAGCCCAGAGTGTACATTTGCAAAACAAACAAACAAAAAAAACACAAAACAACAACAACAACAACAACAACAACAACAACAACAACAACAACAACAACAACAACAACAACAACAACAACAACAACAACAACAAAACACCTTAGACCCTTCATGCATTCTGTTGTCCCTACTTGTGACTTGAAAAAATGTATTTTAGATTTTATTTTTCTGTTGCATGCAACTAGTAGAAAGATTATGCAAAAACCTATACAGGAAAACTAAAGTGAAAGCCCTATTCAGGGATTATTGTAGCACCTTAAATGTGAGCTTTTGTGGACAAAGAGCCACAATGGTTGTTGTAGGTTTTTTGGGCTGTTTGGCCGTGTTCTTGAGGTTTTTCTTCCTAACGTTTCACCAGTCTCTGTGGCCGGCCTCTTCAGAGGACAGGAGTTAGAACTCTGTGTGTTATGGTGTTGTCCAGTACTTCTGTGTTTTGAAATAGGATTTCATGTCCAGCTTGTCTTGCAGCATGTTCAGCTACTTCCGATTTCCCCGGTTGTTTTAGTCTCCGATGTAGCAGACACCAGCAATCATTATGTTAGACTACAAAGGGGACCCATTGAAATTCACAAACAGTCAGAAATAAAGTACAATGGCATCACACTGTAAAGCCCCTTTCCACTGATGTCCCTTGTTAGTACATGCAAAACTGCTATTATCTGAATATATTTAGTGCTATCTCTTAAAATTAAATAAGAATAACTTGAAATGTGATTATGTTTGAGCTATGAAAAACTCAGTTTCCATGACCTTTTCTTCAGCCTGTCATAGGTCAAAGACCAAAGTGTGAACATCCCAGACTGAACATTCTATTGATTTTAGAATGCTCACCATGGAAAAAGTCTAGCTGGAACATGTTCTAAGGTAAAGCCCAGAATACTCTTTGATATTGTATCTGATGTGATGTTCTGGTACAAACTAGCTCTGCATGCAGACATTGAAGAACAATGGAAACAGCAATATAATCACATATGGATACCAAGAAATGTTGTGGTTCAGTCGACTCATAATTAGAGCAGGTCACCAAATGAACAGGGAGAGTAATTACTACATGTAACTTGTTTAAGAAAAGCATATATACCAGCACTAAAGCATGAATTAATCACAACCCTGACAATGTAACAGTTAAACAAATCAACTGACCAAGTGCAGGAAGCAAAAATGAAGACAAATTAACTGAGGATAACAGGTACAGATAACAGTTCCCCAAAAATAATAAAATTCAGTCTGGATAATAAGATTAGTGGGAATACCTTTCTATGTCTCTAATTAAAAAAATAAACTATAAGCAGAAAACAAAATTGTCATATATCCAAATTGAAATATATATATATTTTAAAAAGTAAGACTTCTTTGTGCTTTAACTTCATAAAGCACTAGCTGTATTTTTTATCACATGGACCAGAACACTGAGATGCATTCTGAATCTTCACAATATTTTATTTGAGCTCTCCATGCAGGAAGAATGTCTTTTGGCACACCATTTATTTTATACAACATTTAATTCAATTATCTATGATTACTCACCACAGACAGAGAATATAAACTCAGTAGTATTAATTTATTTATTGACTTTCTCTCTAATAAAAAAGACATTTGTAAAATCCAACCAAGTTTAGCTGTCATATAACAATTGGTTAATATTACACAACAGATAATCAAAGTACTTCTGTAGAAAATTATTCTTCCATACGAATGTATTTTCTATCAGCTTCACTGAAAGGATCGATTGCATACTGGTTGATTTAACAGATGCCATAGAAATGATATATGTATTGTATATTTGGGATAGTTTTCATTCTCATTCATTCAGACTTCAGTTCTTTGAAGTGGCTGTCTTTCACCATCAAATAGATAATGTGCTCGGCCTCTGAATCTTATCATTGTTAAGGATAAGCACACTATTTCACACACTGTCTCTCTGTATGTGTGTTTATGTGTAAGTAAGCAAGCAACTTTTCTCATCTCTAGTGACCTCCAGCATGAGGAAGACACCAAATCCAGAAATTTCCATGGACATAGGGCTCAGGTCTGTAGGTCACTTATTCATAATGGTCACTGTTTACGAGAAAAATCACTTAATAGCACATAACAACATAGCTGTTTTGGTCTGCTCTAACAAGAACAACAGAGTCTGGGAACACTTGGGAGATTGTTGTTGTTGTTGTTTAGTCGTTAAGTCATGTCTGACTCTTTGTGACCCCATGGACCAGAACACGCCAGGCCCTCCTGTCTTCCACTGCCTCCCAGAGTTGGGTCAAATTCATGTTGGTAGCTACGATGACACTGTCCAACCATCTTGTCCTTTGTCGTCCCCTTCTCCTCTTGGCTTCACATTTTCTGAACATCAGGGTCTTTTCCAGGAAGTCTTCTCTTCTCATGAGATGGCCAAAGTATTGGAGCCTCAGCTTCATAATCTGTCCTTCCATTGAGCACTCAGGGTTGATTTCCTTCAGAATGGATAGGTTTGATCTCCTTGCAGTCCAGGGGACTCTCAAGAGTCTCCTCCAGCACCACAATTCAAAAGCACAGTTCTTCGGCAATCAACCTTCTTTATGGTCCAGCTCTCACATCCATACATCATTACTGGAAAAACCATAGCTTTATTGGTAAGGTGATGTTTCTACTTTTTGAGATGCTGTCTAGGTTTGTCATGCAAGAAGAAGGTGTCTTTTAATTTAATGGCTACTGTCACCATCTGCAATGATCATAGAGCCCAAGAAAGTAACATTTGTCACTGTCCCCTTCGATTTGCCAGGAGGTGATTGGACCTGTTTCCATGATCTTTGTTTTTTTGATGTTGAGCTTCAGACCATTTTTGTGCTCTCCTCTTTCACCCTCATGAAAAGGTTCTTTAATTCCTCCTCACTTTCTGCCATCACGGTGGTATTATCTGCATATCGGAGGTTGTTGATATTTCTTCCGGCAATCTTAATTCCGGTTTGGGATTCATCCAGTCCAGCCTTTCACATGGTGTATTCTGCATATAAGTTAAATAAGCAGGGAGACAGTCTGCAGTATTGTCGTACTCTTTTCCCAATTTTGAACCAATCAGTTGTTCCATATCCAGTTCTAACTGTTGCTTCCTGTCCCTCATATAGATTTCTCCGGAGATAGATAAGGTGGTCAGGCACTCCCATTTCTTTAAGGACTTGCCATAATTTGCTGTGGTCCACACAGTCAAAGGCTTTTGCATAGTCAATAAAGCAGAAGTAGATGTTTTTCTGGAACTCTTTGGTTTTCTCCATAATCCAGCGCATGTTAGCAATTTGGTCTCTAGTTCCTCTGTCCCTTTAAAATCCAGCTTGTAATTCTGGGAGTTCTCGGTCCACATACTGCTGAAGCCTATCTTGTAGGATTTTGAGCATAACCTTGCTAGCATGTGAACTGAGTGCAATTGTACGGTAGTTGGACCATTCTTCGGTGCTGCCCTTCTTTGGGACTGGGATATAGACTGATCTTTTCCAATCCTCTGGCCAATGCTGAGTTTTCCAAACTTGCTGGCATATTGAGTGTAGCACCTTAACCGTGTCTTCTTTTAAGACTAAATAGTTTAGCTGTCATGCCATCACCTCCACTGGCCTTGTTGTTAGCCATGCTTTCTAAGGCCCACTTGACTTCACTTTCAAGGATGTCTGGCTTGAGGTCAGCAACGACAGTATCTGGGTTGTCCGGGACATCCAGATCTTTCTGATATAATTCCTCTGTGTATTCTTGCCACCTCTTCTTGATGTTTTCTGCTTCTGTTAGGTCCCTGCCATTTCTGTCCTTTATCATGTTCATCTTTGCACGAAAGGTTCCTTTAATAGGTCCAATTTTCTTGAACAGATCTCTGGTTTTTCCCTTTCTATTACTTTCCTCTATTTCTTTCCACTGTTCATTTAAGAAGGCCCTCTTGTCTCTCCTTGCTATGCTTTAGAAGTCTGCATTTCATTTTCTGTAACTTTCCCTATCTCCCTTGCATCTTGTTTCCATTCTCATCTGTGCTATTTGTAATGCCTCGTTGGACATCCATTTTGCTTTCTTGATTTTCCCTTTTTGGGGGGATGGTTTTTGTTGCTGCTTCCTGTACAGTGTTACGAGCCTCCATTCATAGTTCTTCAGGGACTCTGTCCACGAAATCTAGTTTCTTAAATCTGTTCTTCACTTCCACTGTTTATTCATAAGGGATTTGGTTTAGATCATACCTGACTAGCTCAGTGGCATTTCCTACTTTTTTCAGTTTAAGCTTGAGTTTTATTATAAGAAGCTGATGATCAGAGCCACAATCAGCTCCAGGTCTTGTTTTTACTGACTGTATAGAGCTTCTCCATCTTTGGCTGCAGAGAACATAATCAATCTGATTTCGGTATTGCCCATCTGGTGATGACCATGTGTAGAGTTGCCTCTTGTGTTGTTGGAAAAGAGTGTTTGTGGTGACCAGCTTGTTCTCTTGACAAAACTCTATTAGCCTTTGCTTTGCTTCATTTTGAACTCTAAGGCCAAACTTACCTGTTGTTCCTTTTATCTCTTGACTCCCTACTTTAGCATTCCAGTCCCCTAGAATGAGAAGAACATCTTTCTTTGGTGTCAGTTCTAGAAGGTGTTGTAAATCTTCATAAAATTGTTCAATTTCAGTCTCCTCAGCATTGGTGGTTGATGCATAAACTTGGATTTCTGTGATGTTGAAAGGTCCGCCTTGGATTCATAATGAAATCATTCTATCATTTTTGAGATTGTATCTTTGTTCAGCTTTTCCCATTCTTTTGTTGACTATGAGGACTACTCCATTTCTTCTACGGGATTCTTGCCCACAATTGTAGATATGGTAATTGTCTGAACTGAATTTGCCCATTCCCATCCATTTTAGTTCACTGACGCCCAGGATGTTGATGTTTATTATTGCCATCTCCTGTTTGACCACATCCAGCTTACCAAAGTTCATAGATCTTACATTCCCAGTTCTTATGCAGTATTTTTCTTTGCAGCATTGGACTTTCCTTTCACTTCCAGGTGCATCCACAGCTGAGCATCCTTTTGGCTTTGCCTAACCACTTAATTAGCTCTGGAGTTACTTGTACGTGTCCTCCGCTCTTCCCCAGTAGCATGTTGGACGCCTTCCAACCTGACCGGCTCATCTTCCAACATCATATCTTTTAGCTTTTAGTTTCTATCCATGGAGTTTTCTTGGCAAAGATACTGGAGTGGCTTGCCAGTTCCTGCTCTAGATGGATCGTGGTTAGTCAGAAATCACAACTATGACCTGTCCATCTTGGGTGGCCCTGCATGGCATAGCCCATAGTTTCTCTGAATGACCCAAACCCCTTCGCCACAACAAGGCAGCAATCTATGAAGGGGCCTGGGAAATTACTGTAGCAGGTTTTAATAGCATAAACTTCTCAAGAGTACAGCTCATTGCATCTGAAGAAATGGGCTGGAGTCCATAAATCACATTAGTCTTAAGTTCTCTTTTGGGTGTTCAGAACCAGGTGAATCAGAAAGCAAGAGGAGATAAAAGGTCCTAATCTCGCCCACTGCCTTTTGCTATTTCCAAGAAAAGAAAGCATAGCTGAAGAGCAAAGTTTCTGCTATATGTGAGGTCTCTTCATGTCATTTGGGATCATGGAAAACCAGCATTCCTGGTTATATGAAGAACCTCTGTGTGTAGCAGGTTCCTCTCTGGGCCATCCCTTTTCAAATACATTTTTTGTAACACAGCCAGCCTGTGTGGCCTTGGGCAAGCTATACTGTCCCAGGGTGTTCCCAAGAAGAAGAGAATACTAAACAACTTCTGAGCACTTTCCCCTTAGAAAACCCTGAAAAGGATCGCCATAAGAACTGACTTGTTGGCACACAGTTAACATATTATTATTGAAGGTGCCACAAAACTCTTTATTGACAAATACAGGAAGAGGCTACAGATGGAATCTGAGAGGAACATGAACAATTGTTGACTTCATTTTTGGACTACAACTTTCTCAACCCGTTTTTTTTTTTTTTTTTGAAATATTTTTTGGGGAGGGAGGGATACAAGCAGCTCTATGTCATGACTCTTGCAACCCTCTCAAAAAGCTTTCTGTGCTCTGGCTTTGAGGCTATGCTGTAGAAAATTGACTCCCATTAAGTTTTGTGAGGCAAATAGTTAAATAAACTGCAATGCGGGAGACGTACAGGGGTTTCCCATTCCTGATCATTTTAAAGGATTTTGCTACCTCTAATAAAGACAGGTTTTCTGACAAGCACCTCAGTGATCTCCACCTCCTCCAGAGGTGTCGTGCTCACTACCTCCTGAGGTAATTGGTCCAGTTGCTGTACTATTCTAACAGTTCTAAGTTCATTGGTGTGGAATCAACGGCAAGACCACTGGCGTGGCCTCGTTGTTTCCCCAAATCCAATTCTTCGGCTTCTTTTAACAGGTTAGGGTAGGGCAGAAGCAACAACAAGTCCATTAAGCAAGAGGAAAAACCCTTCTTTTACTAAAATGCAAAGGAGGCTGTTAACATCTCCAAGACTAAAAGATTTATTGTAGCTGGGGATGTGCACTGGCTTCTGAGAAAACTGTCCAAATGAGATGGAACAGGGATATTTGTGCTTTTTTGAATCATCTGAAAGATGAGTCATGAAGCATCCAATTCACAGAATTATAGAATTGGAAGGGCCTATAAGGCCATCGAATCCAATTTGATATTTTATGCAGGAATCCAATCAAAGTATATCTGACAGATAGTTGTCTAATTTTCTGTTGAATGGCTTCAGCAATGGAGCACTCACAACCTCCTGAGGTAATTGGTTCCACTGTTATGCTATTCTGACAGGACATTTTTCCTGATATTCAACACAAATCTGGCTTCCTGTAACCTGAGCCCATTATTATATGTCCTGCACTATGGGATGATTGAGAACAGGTTCTGCCCCTATCTATATGAAAATCTTTCAAGTATTTGAAGAGGATTATCATATCTCCCCTCAGTCTTCTCAAGTCTAATCAAATAATCAATTGATCAAATAACAACGTAAAAAAAATCTATCAAACAGGAAAAGCACCCACTTACCCCACCCCAGACGCACGGGGGGGATAACAAAATAAAGAATATACATGCAGTCCCTCTCCAAAAACCCAAGAAAAGCATGCAAGCAGGTAAGTGCAAAAAACACAAACAAAGCCTCCCACAAACCAAAACTACCCTCCCCTCTATCACTTTTCTTCTTCTCTTCTTTTGAGTTCAGCAAGCAGCAGCAGAAATGATCTGAGAAAGCAAAGGACCAAAAAAAGGAAAGGAGAGGAAAAATCCTCAAAGATAATGATGAGTGAAGGGGGTCCAAAATAACCCAAAGGACTGAAGTAGAAAGATTGGTTTCAGACCCTTTTACAAATTCAAACTCTCACTGGATGTTCTTATTGACGACTGACAGTCCTTGTTGGTCACACCACTGTGTTTTTGCAATGGCTCTCACATTATTGGGTGAAAAACTTTATTAACTAATTTGATGTACAAAGTACATCATGCCTTTTCACTACCTCCTGCAATGCTGTTGAATGAACAAATTATTAGGTGTTTTAACATACAAAGGGTGAAGGAAAAAATTACATGAAAGAGGGAGCACAAAAGAAACTCAAAACGTTCATGTGCCTCTTGTTTGTTAATATAATTTGTGTTTTAGAGGCTCTCTTTATGTAATCAACAAAAAATATGAAAGCAAAAAAAGAGAGATCCTTTTTCATGTGTTTGTTTTGCATAATCATGAAATGCTCATCCTTGATTATAAATCAGTGTTTAGTGAGGTATCATGGTACTTTTTACGATCGAACATACATATAATCTTTTTAAACATTGTGTGCATTTCTCAGCTTTTCCCATTGTATAGGGCAGGCTAAGGGTTATTTGTGAGTCAACATTCCTAGGAGTGAGATTTTAAGTGAAACATGTAATATGAGGGTCAAGGCTCAGATAGCATCATTACCGATTTTGATCAAGAAAATGCCATTGACAGATAAGAGACACATTTATTTATTTATTTATTTATTTATTTATTTATTTATTTATTTATTTATTTATTTATTTATTTATTTATTTATTTATTTATTTACCGCCATCTGGCAGCCAAGGCAACTCTGGACAGTTTGCAACAAATAACAAAGAACAACAGAGTAACAAAATAGCAAAAAGCAACATTAATACATAGGAGTGAAAATCAAAAATCATAAAGTGAAGTGAGAATAAAATATTAATAAAATAAATACAATAAAAAGCGTAGCATAATAAAAACATGGAGCATGGCAGTATGATAGGAGTTATATTATTACTATTGTATCAGAGTACAGTGGACCCTTGACTTACAGACAGCTTGACTTACAGACTTTTTGAGTTACAGACTTCTCTGGCCGCAAAATTTAGGTTTGACTTGCAGCCTGAGAATTGGCTTACAGACCAGAAAAAAACCAAAATGGAAGAAAAATGGCCTGTTACGGGATTAATCGGTTTTCAACGCACTGTAGGTCAATGGAGACTTGACCTACAGAATTTTTGACTTGAGAACCGCCTTCCAATACGGATTAAGTTCTCAAGTCAAGACCCCACTGTATAGTTTGTTCAGGGAAGGCCTATCTAAATAGCCAGGTTTTTAGTAGCTTTTTGAATGTGCCCAGTGAAGGAGCTAGGCGGACTTCAGGCAGAAGAGAAATTAATAATAAAATAGTAAAATAAAATTGTAAATTGAGATTATGTAAGCACTTTGTCTAAAAGCGTGAAATGGGCTATTGAATATCTAGCAAAAAGGAAAGAAGGTTCAATACAGCAGAGAGGAGAAACACGTGCACAGATCAGCAAGAATAAGAAAAAAATGAGGAAATAAGAGAGGAAATGCTATTTAGTAGGAGCAGGATCTACAACTGGAAATAAAGGTAGGGGTAAGTAATTTCTGCTTTTAGTGAAATAGGAAGCCCAGAGAAAGACTGTAAATTGGAGATGCCATGATCTTAAGAAAGACATCCCAGAAAAATTATTCCAGCTGACATTCTTCTGATGAAAAAGCAGGGAGGTGAAAGAAAAGAGGAGATGACGAAAAAGAAGACCTCATCTTAATCAAGACTGAAAAGGAAAAGATGGCCAAGCCATGAATGAACATTTTAGCAGCAGAAACAAAAAAGAACGGATCATAAATAGAATAACCCGTACCTTGTTGCTGTTTATCATACACATAGTTCCAACAGTGGAGCTGACAGCAGGTATTTGGTGAAATGCCAGTGTCTGCTGGCTGTATGCCTGGTCATGCAACCCGCTCCTCACCAAACAGTTCAAATAGTACTCGCCTTGGTTCCTACGATGATTGTTCTGCCTGCAGGAAACTGCAACAGCCTACTGATCTATGTTTACAGTATATCATACCCTGTGTGAATGTCAAGTTAGCCAGAGAGTTTAGGATTCAGTGAAATCACGAGAGGATTATGCAATTTAAAAAAAACGCAGGAAAAAGACAAAATTAAACAACATTGCTTTTTTTACTATGGCAAAGAAGTGTCAGCTTTTGTGAAACTACGACTGTCCCAACTGGGTCTCCAAAAATGCTGCACCCTATTTGTGGGTGGCAAAATCAATCGGGGAAGGAAAATTGCTGAATACTTTGGAACAAAAGAAAAATCCTCCAGTAATTTGAGGACGGCTGCCTCCCAATTTAGATAAGGGGAATGCCACTCACACTGTGGGAGTGTCCTTTCCCATTCTTTTCCCCATGTTTCCCCCCAGTTCTTTAGAGGATGATTCCCCCTCTAGATCAGATTTAGGAACAAACAGCATCTGTAGAAGAGAAAAGAATTTAACCATGTAGATGAAACCAGAATATTTAACACCCCAACAGGACTTATCTTAGGATACCCAATGTGATTTAGAACATAGAGGGATAAGCTAGGATTCAGAAGAACTGGATTTGAATCCCCAATCAACCATCAAAACTTATTGCAGGGGCAGAACAGGCAAACCGCTCCTTAAATATCCCATTTACCTTGAAAGCCCTATTATGGTCTGTATGTGTCAGTTCCTATTTGATGGCATATAACACACATAACAAGACTTATTTTGCCATCTTGTTGGGACTAACAGCAGTTTTTGAAATATCTTTGAAGTCAACCTCTCCTGTTGAGGTTGACATTCCATACATTTATATCTACCCTTTTCTCCATTGAGCACAGGCTGACATATAGAGTTTTTCTCTATCCTATGAAATAAGTATAGGTGAGGCTAAGAGTGTGGCTGATCTAAGCATCTGGTGAGTTTTATGACGAAGAGGGGATTTGAAAGCAGGTCTTCCAAGCTCTACTTCACAGGTGAGAAACATACTCTTCCCCCCCCCCCCCCCGAAGAAAATCTTTGGAGCACTGAGATGAGTCTGAAGTCTCCTCGCTGAGATGAAAAAAAAACTTTCTTTCTTTCTTTCTTTCTTTCTTTCTTTCTTTCTTTCTTTCTTTCTTTCTTTCTTTCTTTCTTTCTTTCTTTCTTTTGAAGGGCCTATTTCTGTGCCTGGAGGCATAATTAGAAGCAACAGCAATTACTATGAATGAAATATGCAATAATTTGTATATCCTAAATATTAATGAAATATTACATTGAGAGTATTCAGAAAACCAGAAGCTGCTATTTTCCAAAAAAGGTGGAAGCAATGAATTTCCAAGAGAAAAAGAGGAGCCTGAAGAAGTGTCTCAAATATATAATACACATGACAATCTTGAGGTTCATTGTAACAGTCTAAATCAAACCACAGCTAAGCGAAACTTAGACCAAACTCCCCAACTTTTATCTATCACACTGGTTTCTCAGTCCTGATAGTAGGTGGAATGTTTTCAATCCTGCACTCTCCAACCCACCCTTTCAATTGGAAACCAAAGGAGCAATTAGCAATGGGATGAAATCTTGCTACCTAGTGTAAGGACATTTGTAATTTTCAATCTATTCCTAGCTGGCAACTGAAAAGTCTCTGCCATAATTCTTGGTGGATGGTACATGGCTACGTGCCAAGCTACTGTGTGTACGTATACCCCCAAGAATCATGGTAGAATCTTTATTTGCTGGCTAGAAATGACCAGAAAGTAACAATGCTTGATGCTAAGCAACAGGATTTCAGCTAATATTTAATGAATGAAAACCTTGTTAATATTACCATGATGTCATTGAAGGAGGGTAAAACATGAAACTACTAACATTATGGCCCATTACACAAAGAAGTAAAGAATTAAGCTTAACTAATCAAAGTTAAAGAATTATTTCTAAGCTCTGGCATTTTTTTAAAGAGATATGATTACCTTCTCCCTTGTGGGATAAGAGGATTCAGCACGCCAAACTGTTCTCAAGCTACTCTCATATAGATCCTTCTCTGTCTGCCCATTAGAACATGTTTGATTTATTTTTCTTTTTTTTAAAGAAATGTAAGACTTTGGTTTAAACCACTCTTTTGAAGGTTCAGCACCTTATGGAGACACAGTCTAGGTCATGGCTCTGCTTGCTTTTTCCTCTTGTATTATAAACAGTTGGAAAGTGACTTGGCACTTGAATTTTAGGCAAAAACATAAGAAAAATTAAAAAATGAAGAAAACAAACTATTGTGGCACCTTAAACACCAACTGCTATATTTTCATGGACAAGTCCACTTCCCCAGACAATCTAGCCCTTGGAAGGTCAGAACATTGCAAGGAATTGGAGTTGTTGCTTCCCCAAGCCCCGAAATGAAGACGCAACACAACCATTCTTTGGAATTTAAATACGGGCCACACTTTATTAATACCAATTCAAATGCAACCATATAAATCAAATCCAAACTTGAGGGGGCCTGCGGTAGTGCGGGAAATAACGCCAAATAACTCCTTGTCAGTCAATGGGTGAGTCCCAGGCCTCAGGTTCCATCTGTCTAACGACCGGAGAAACCTGTCAGGCCTCAATTAAACACCCCGGACCTCTAGCCATCGTATTTGATGACTTTTGGTTCGAAAGTGGTCCAGCGCATCAGCCTCCTTCAGCCCTGTAATCGCACGATCCGCAGAACCGTCAGAACTGACGCGCTGTTTGCTTCATGATAATTACAAAAGGGACTCACCGTGACAACCAGTTATTCCCACACTACCCGCCCGTGTGACCGATTATATAAAACCCACCATCAAATGCCAACAAACCCTTTTCCAGTGTGGGATAGGCGAAAAATCCCCCCATCCAAAAGCCAATCAGGATGGAGGTCAAAAATTCCTATCCAGCCCCAAAATTGGCGACCCAAAAACACACTAGAAAGAGGGTGGGTGGGTGGGTGCCAAAAGCGAAAGAGCAAGTGTAAAGGGGCCGGCGCTTCTTTAAATCAGCACTGGCCCCTCCCCTAGCCTCACGTGGCCCTTTGTTTACTTCTTCCGGACCCGGAGAAGCAAAAACGCTGCGTCACTCAATGGCGCGAAAATGCGCCCTTCGTGCGTGCAGCCGTTTACCTTGAGCTTGAAAAATATACAGTGGTGTCCCGCATAGCGACGTTAATCCATTCCAGGATTAACGTCGCTATCCGGAATCGTCGCTAAACGGAAAGAAAAACCCCATAGGAACGCATTAAACTCCATTTAATGCGTTCCTATGGGGGAAACTCACCGTTGAGTGAAGATCCTCCGTAGCACCGCCATTTTTGCCGCCTCAGTAAGTGAGGGCAGCGCGCGAAAACGCTGCGGGCGGCCATTTTGTGCACTAGGCGGCCATTTTGGAACCGCTGATCAGCTGTTTAAAAAAACATCGCAATGCGATTTTCGGCCATTTAGATCATTGCAATACGATCGCATTTGCGATCGCAAAAAACGCGTCGCTATGCGGATCCGTCGTTAAACGGTGCGCTCGTTATGTGAGGCACCACTGTATACATTTTGCAATACTGTCCTTACAATCCTGCTGCTGGCATGTCTGGGGCCATAATAGCTAGGAAATTCTAGGCCAAAAGCATAACTTTTCGTGCTGGCCTCTGCATCTTTCATGCTTGAGCAAAAATACAAGCCCACCAAATTTGGCAAATTGATCCTTAACAAGTGGGTTGAGTGATAAAATGGTCAACATACAATTATTGCTGTCAAAATATTTTGACAGATAAAACTTATTTCACTAAGGAATCCCACCTATTGTTTATGAAACAAATTGAAAATCCATGACATAGTGAAACATAGTGAAAGAGCTTGTTGCTTTTAATTGAACTGAGCTCTTAAGACAGAAAAATGTGAGCAATTAATGATAATAAAACTTGTGCTATTGTGTAGGAGGGCAATTCTGGAGGCTGAAAATGGAGTGAGATATGAGCCAAGTATAATCTTCTTACAAATATTAATAAAAATGGCACTTCAATATAAGAAATTCTATTTTATCCTTGCTGTTTGGCAGTATTTAAAGATACATGCTAAGAATGAAGCCATGTCCGGATGTTCAAACCTCTTGCCATGCATCTTGCCATGTAAATGGGAGAGTGGGATGTATTTTCTACTGGCTGCCTCCATCCCACTGCATTCTCAAAAGCCTTGTCCCAGTGCCCTCCTGTGCTTTGAAGTCAAACTTGTGATGCAGGAAGCCAGTTTTACATAAGCACCACACAACTTAGCACCCTGACTGAACAAGGTTTTAAATTAATTAAATTAATCTATGGTTCTGGAGCCGGAGTCCTGGAGGCAGTTTGTGTCATTCTGTCAACTCCTGCGACATCGCTGAAACCAGTTGTATTGGCTCTTGCCTTTCCATTGGACTATTTCAGTGATGTGGAGAGGGGGGATTTGCTGGTTGGGTAACAGCCTATCCTCCGTATTATTTTACCCAGGTTTCGTGACCTGGAGAGGACACTCCAGCTTCGCGTACAGCGACAAAACACTAGACGCTGTTCCAAGTCCTCCATATAGGGCACGTTACCATAGTCTCTCAAGACTGAAGAGTGCCTATGAATAATGTCTATGGTATCATCACTGCAGGATCTTTTTCAGACACTGAGATGCCCAGGGCAGCACATTCTTTTGAGTCCTGTTCTTCTGCTATCTTGTCTCAGTTGATGTGACCTCTTCCATGAGGTCTTACTTATAGGTGAAACATGGGCAATTAACCCTTATGATCTGTCCCCCACAGACCCGTTATCAATGCATGTATACTTTATATAGTAACATCTGCAGCAAGAGAAAATGAAATTAAAAGACAGCTCTAACAAACTAAGGCTAGCATCCTGTTATCAAAACATGAAATGGAAGGGAAACTGGAAGAATTTTGGAAGAATGGGCACACAATGAGGTTCCTGCAACTCCCCTTCCACTTGACATTTAGGCAACAGGATACTAATCTAAATTTTCAGATAGGTCAGAGGTGGAAGGGCAATAGAAACAAAGCAAAGATACAGGTTCTAGGTTTTGTACTTCAAAAACATTTGAGAGTCAATACAAAGTTCCTTTTGAATAACTACAATCTAAACGCTTACTTAGTTAGGTAAATGCTAATTTTAATTCTGTTGTTATCTGCTGCTACCAGTATTTTGGTATTGTTAACAGTCATACATTGGTCCTTTTTATGTCAGCTTCAGAGTCTAGATTTGTGGGAACACTAGATGGCGCCTGAAAAACTGCACCATCCAGATTATCCGATGCCCTCTTGAAGGAGGTAAAATTCCCTCCTGCTTTACTTAAGAAGCAGTGACTGTTCTGTTGTACTAGAGTGTATCAATAGAAGTGCAGTGCCCAGATCAAGGAAAGTAATAGTACCACTCTATTCAGTTTTGTTCAGACCTTTCTGTTTTGTTCAGAAAGTCTGAGGCACCATGGTTTAAGAAAGATATTGATATCTTTAAATGATATATATCAATATCTTTCTCAAAGATATTGATGGAATGTGTTCTGAGGAGAACAACCAGAATGGTAAGAGGTTTGGAAACCAAACATCAGGCAAAAACAAAATCAAAATGAAAATAAAAAATTGTGGCAACTTAAAGACTAAGTACTATATTTTAATGTGAGCTTTCGTGGACAAGTCCACATTAAAATATATCAGTTAATCTTAAAGGTGCCACAATTTTTTACTCCTTTATTTTTTTATATTATTTTGTTTTCACTTGATATACTAGTAGAGACTAACACAGCTACCTCCTCTAAAACTACAACCCCTGAGAGAGAAAGTTGGTGCAACTTGACATGGTTAGCCTGGAGAAGAGCAGGCTGAGAGTCATCTTCAGGTCACCTGAAGGGCTGTCATGTGAAGAAGGAGCTTTCTCTCTCTCTTTTTTAGCAGCTCAAGACGATAGGCCCAGAAGCAATGAATTTAAGTTACAAGAAAGGAAATTTTGACTAAACATTAGGAAGAACTTTCTAACAAGTTATTTTGACAGTGGAATTGACTGTATCAGAGGGTGGTGGACTCTCCTTCACTGGAGATTTTTAAGTAGAGGATGGATGGCCATGTTTCAGGAATGCTTTAGCTGTGGATTTCATGTACTGGCACGGGGTGGACTTGATAATCACTTCTACAGTTCTGATTTTAGGACCACTCATTAATTTTACTTCTTATGCTGCTATTGCATGGCACTGATGTTATTCCTGGTTTTGCTCCAGTTCATTATTATTATTTTTGTAAGGTTCAAGTATTTTGATATTACATTATCCTGGCCATTTGATAGGTGGAAGGTGCCCTTTGTAAATTCAATAAGTATATAAATAAAAATAGTGTATTATGTATGCTTCTGATAAAAGACCCCTAATTGTTAGCTACTAGCTGTCAGTGTGGTAGATGGTACTTTTGCGAAGCATTGCAAAGGCACTTTTCTTGATTCCTGTGTGGGAAGGACATCTTCCCAGACATTTCCTCAGTATCAGACAGTGTTAATGAGTCACTAACAAGGTTGTTTGCCTGGAGCTCAACAAATGACATGTCAGCTCCTGTTACTGAAACACTAGAGCGACTCAGATGATATTTGATAACCTTTAACAAAAAGAACAGAACACACAGTAATCTTGATTAGTCCTCTTTGCTGTGCATACTGAATAGGCAAGCATGTGCCCTGGTCAAGGAAGAGAGATTTTGTTTTATGGGTGGTCTTATGGGTGGGCAATAAGCACATCTATGGATCAAACTATATATTACAGGTATAATGTCACTAGAAACAGAAACTCCTTGGGTATGGAAAGATGTCTGATTCTACGCCTCTTGCAGCTTGCTAATTAGTCTGCATTGTTTTGTGATTGCTCACTGAGAGGTAAACTTGGGTATTGTTTCCATTGTAATCACTGCTTAGTTACTCTGCCAGAATTGTGGCCCCTGAATACTAACATGATTTCAGCTTCTCACTGTGTGCTATGTCAAATGTCTCATTTGACCTACACATGTCTGAATTGCCTAAGACAAATTGTCATATATCACCTACTGGACTGGCCAAAGAAGTGTTTTGGTTAACTTCCAGCTGCTGGTTGAGATTTCTGGTCTCTACCTCTTGGGCTAGAAGCCTTCAGGTCCAGAAGACGGACACTTCTCTTTTGCATTGGATACAAGGGAAAGTCAAGATCAGCTCAAATTTTGTAAAGGAATGCCTCAGATTTGTGATGATGGTCTTGTACCTGTCTTGTGCCTGAGGACTTCCACCTTGTGAAATGGACTGAGAGCCAGTGTAGATCCCTGCTTCATATTCTTCAAGGACCAAGACAGGGATGTTGTAGAGCTGACATCAAATACAGAGGTCTCCTTAGACCAGGCTGAGAACCTGCCAAGATGCAGCAAAATCTGAGCACACTCTGGAAACGCATCTCTCCTCATATGAGACCTTTAAAGGTTCTAGTGAGGACCACATCTGCCACAGTCCTAAATGGATACTGAATAAATGCGGACACACACCGGGGGCTCATAAAACATACAGCCCAGGTCCTAATGCTAATTCAGTATTCTTCACTCAGCTATTCTCAAAGGAAAAAAAAGTTAGAAACCTGCAACTTGAGACCTTGCCTCAGCAGGCTAATACACCTTGTATTAACTTGCTGCAGTCCAGATATACCAATATCTCTATGACACATTTGTGGACTATTGTGAGGCACACATTAAACCAGCTATTTGAAGCAAATAATAATCTCTGCAGGTGTTTGATTATTATTTTGCTATGAATATTGCACCATTTCAGAAAGGCATGACTTTCAGCATTCTGGATGAGTTATATATATCCAGAATTGACAGTAAAGAAATTGAAACGTTCCTCTGGGGACTGAATGCTTACTACAACACCATCTAAATGAGACTGCATTTCTACCAATATTTCATATGCACCTTAAAACTGAGTAGCATTATGGAAACAAAAAGATAGTTCTAAATCAGTAAAATTGCCCAGTTGCCATATGGAATTTGAATGGATCCAATTTAAACACATTGATGGGAGTCCTCTGGAGTGGGATAGCACTGAGAATTATTCTAAGTTGAAGAATTCAGAATGGCCTTGGTAAACTGTAGAGGAGGAGAATAAATAATGATCATCATCATATATATAGTGTTACATATAAGAACACATGGCGAGACACATAGGGAAATAACTGATGGGTAACAGAACTTTGAAGACAAATTTAAGTGGTGGTAGAGAATGAAGAGGCAGACACAGAGGCTCCAGCAACAGGATGCACCTTCTGAATCTTTGGGCCAAGCTGACAACATCCAGAGGTACAAGACCTTGAGCCTTGCCTCTGCCGTGAACTCAGGGCAGAGTGACATGACCTGCTCCTGAGCTGGACATAAGGACATAGGCTCAGTGGTGGGTGGGCTCCAAAGAACTTGAGGAGAACTAGGGAGAACAGATATGATATATCTGTAGGAGTAAATAAAGACCAGTAGTCAAGAATGCCTCTATACTGGCTCTCTAGGGTCCTTCAGATGACCTTGTCTATGAAAGAGCAGGGTGCATACGCATTGTTTTACAACAACAGTAATCTCAGTAGTCCATAACTCAAGGCCTGTGCCCAACTCTCTAGAAATTAACTCTCCAATGGCAAGGCCCCAAACTCTGTCATCAGCCCATAAATGCTAGCAAACATTCTAGAGAGCATCCAAAGAGATGATGACTCCTAGGTTTGAGGTCTTCTAGTTTTCAGGGAAGGAACAAAGACCCAGGGGTGGAGGAGCAGATCCCCATAGCAGGAGTCCATCAAGTCTAGTCTAAGACATTGGGTCAAGTTAGATGAATACGCACAGCATAGGAGAGGCCCTTCACTTGGTCTTGCCACCTTCACAGGTGTGTCTGATGACACAGGAGAGAGCCTTCTCCGTTGCTGCTTCCAGACTCAGGAACTCCCTCCCACAGAGAGCCAGACTGGTCCCCATCTTTGCTATCCTTCCGCAAGCAGGCAAAAACCTTTCTCTTCAGGCAAGCCTTCCCTCAGTAACCAGCTACTGTGTGTGAGTTTTAGGTAGATTGTTATGCATTACTGCTTTGACTGGATTTTTAATAGTACTCATGTTTAATACACTCAATCTATGTTGATCTTTACCTTAGTATTGCCCATTAATGATGTAAGACACCTCCTTATTCATTGTTTATAGTTTTATATATTGTCTTTTAATGATGTTAACTACCACTGTATACTCATCGTTTTCAACTTTAAATATTGTTTTTCATTGTTGAAGCTGCCTTGGTTCCTTTTCAAGGAGAAAGGTGAGGTAAAATATTTTTAATAATAATATTTTAAAAGTGTTCATTTTTATGATGAAAGATATCTGGTTTTCATAGAACGGATTTGTTAAACTCTGAATCTTGGAATCTTCATTAAATTGTCATAGGAATTACTTTTTCTGCAGTTCTGATCACTAAGGTCTGAAGTCTGCAGGAAAGTGTGTTGTAGGTGAACATAAGTATACAAAACTGTTCGTGGATGTTATCTTACAGTCTTTTAGGGGCATGAATGGTTCATATTCCTGTTTTTAGGATAGGTTTGAGAGAAGCTAGCCAAGCTGCCAGCTATGGTAAACTCATCACTTAGCCATGTGTAGCAAGGTTAGAGGCAAATAGCTCCCACACTTTAGCAAGAAATGTTTCCTTTGCCTGCTTTGTTATCTGTGCTTGACACTTTTAGAAATATCCCAAAAAGATTATATAAAATGTTTAACAAATAAAAAAATTAAATTGTGTGAATTTTAATGTTTTGAAATGCTTTGGGTCCCTTGTTGCATCATCATCATCATCATCATCATCATCATCAAATCCCTCATTTGCAAGTATGCCAGTGCGCCTTAGGTATCCATAAGCATCCGTGAGAATGATGTCTGCAGGAGAACGTCTTGAAGAGGACTCCTATGAAGAGAGGAGCATGGGAGTGGGTGCTTTACCTAATCTTCTGCATGCATTAAGCAACATATCTAATGATGTTACATTATTCATAGCAGAAGTATGTACTTTTCTGTTGTTTTCAAATCTAACAGAGGTGCTGAGTAGATCGAACTTCACAGTAAGACACCTCTAATGTTTAGTTTGACTCACCATCAGATCAATTTGCTCCTTCAAAGCAAGCCATGCATATTTTGTTACTAGACGTTCCATGATGTTAGGCTGCATCCTAATTCCTGACATTGCAGTTTTCCCAGGGTCATTTTAGAGATAAAACTGGAAAGGGGCAGAGTTCAATCCTGACTGCCTTAGGGTGCAAGGGATAGGCTCAGTTTGTTAACAATTTTCATAGCATACGGAATGTAGAGATTGGGGCAGAGCTTTTTCACAATGTTCTACCAATGTGCAGGTTCACATTTATGGTAGAGAGGGAGTATAACAGGAGGAGTGGGAGATAGAGAAAATGAGAGAGAGAGTTGAACTGAAAGAATTCAAAGTTACGGCAACATGTTTTGTACAAATCTGAGGGATTTAAATACCCTTAGAACAAAGCAGCATTCACAATCCATTGGTTCCACTTTGGAAATAAGACCAGGAAGTTAAAAACGCTAAAGAGAAATGGAAGAATTTTGTGAGCACATATACAATCAAGCCAACGGCACATTCCTTGATGTATAATAATTGGGATGTGTTCATCCTTTTGAATGGGAAATAAAACATGCCCTCTAGGAGAGGAGCAAATAGGGGAAATGTCATGTTTATGTGGATGGGTGATGGCAGGAGGATTCTTTTTGCTTTTTTTCCCTTCATGTGCCCAGAAACAAAATACAGAAGTCACATTTAGATTTTAAAAGACTTCTGGCTACTACTGACACTGTTCACTGTCTTTCTAAGTACTCCTTTTAAAAGCTCTGCTTAATTTCATATATTTAAAAAAGTTTTCTTTAAATAAATTAGAATAGCTAAACTGAAACTGGAAATAATGTTTTGGATTTGAACCGCAATTGCTAAAGAACAGTGAAACCCACTGTAATGTTTACTAGTTAAAGAAATATTATCCACTTAGTCCCAGTGTTGAGAGTGCTGCTGTTATCTAGATACTTCATGCACTAAGGAATTACTGCTTTATTGCCTCTGGCTTTTAGTATTAGAGTAACAATAATTCAGATTCACCTATAACTAATCTTTCCACAATTAGACTACCATTTCCCTTCAAAATCAACTCCTCAACCCACAGAACCTCCCTTTACAATATATTTGTCCATTCCTAGAAACCAAAGCAAACTAACTCTAAATTACTTTGGAGAAGGAAGCGACCTTGCTCAGCTAGCAATAATTCAGTACTGGCCATTCTAACTGGAGGATTATGGGAGCTGAAGTCTCAAAAGGTGTCCTCTGTGGCCTAGGGAACAGAGTCTGTCCACTCCTGGGAACTCACAGGAACAGTGGTGGCAATGGTAGACCACTTCTTAAACATCTCATATTTGTTAGGGTCACCATAACTCAAAAGGGAGTTGACAGCACATATCAACATGTGCATTGCTAATGGAAAGAGCCAAAAGTGCAAACTAAATGAACTAAAACCCACAGCAAACCACCTTGCGTCCACTTATTCTGCATATAATTATAGAAATTATTATTTTTTTAATAATAATTGCATGCTGTTAAGTCTATCCTGACCTATGGAGACACTCTCCAGAATTTTCTAGGTAGACAGCATTCTTTTGCATGAGACATCATTCTCACAAATTTGAGAACTCTAGTGAAAGTGTCTGAAAATTCCTTACCATCCTTACTGTAAGAAAAATGTTCTGATTCTTCACCCTCACATACAAAATAAGTGAAGCAAAGGATAGCTATCCCTGCTTCTGGGGCTCTGTTTAAATGACCGCAGGATTGTGGGTTAGATTTTTAAGCAGCTTAATAACTATCCATGGTTTAGGAATCTCCATCTCTAGATCTGTTTTAGAGCTTAGGTCTAGATTATTGGGACATGGTGGCGCTGCGGGCTAAACCGCAGAAGCCTGTGCTGCAGGGTCAGAAGACCGAGCAGTCATAAGATCGAATCCACGTGACAGAGTGAGTGCCCGTCGCTTGTCCCAGCTCCCGCCAACCTAGCAGTTCGAAAGCATGCAAATGCAAGTAGATAAATAGGGACCACCTCGGTGGGAAGGTAACAGCGTTCTGTGTCTAAGTTGCACTGGCCATGTGACCACGGAAGATTGTCTTTGGACAGAACACTGGCTCTATGGCTTGGAAACGGGGATGAGCACTGCCCCTAGAGTCGAACACGACTGGACAAAAATTGTCAAGGGGAACCTTTACCTTTACCTTTACCTAGATTATAGAGTGTCAGAGCAGGGCTCAGGAGACACACTGTAAATTGGCTATGCTAAGCCACATCTTAAAGATTACACATACTTTGAGAAATCTATTAAGGTTGCCATAAGTTGAAGTGACTTGATGGCACATCAACAACACTATGTATATTGGTCTGTGCTCTCTTCTTCTGAGGAATCTTCCCAGTTTCATCATTTTGAATCATTAAAGTTCTTTTTTTTCTCAGAAGCCGAAAAAGCAGACTGAGTCATCTTAACTGCCTGTGAATGCTTTAAAATGTAATTAATCTTTCCTGTGTCATGAAGAAAGGACTGGCAAAACCAAACTGGAATTTTGGGCATTGACCTAAAATGAGCCACAATTTTGTCTGAAGTTGCTCCATATATCATCATTATGGTGTAATTATGTAGTCATACAATGCTTTATCAAAATAACTTTGTTTACCCTTGAAATAGACACTGGCTTTCAAAGTGAATGAAGTTGAAGTTGGAGCAGCTGGAATCCCATTACTTGGTTAATATTTTAACAAGCCCAGGCAATTTTCCTCGCTGGCTTTTAGGAGCGTGAGAGACATTATCTGAAGACCAGGTCATTTGTTTCGGATTCTCTGTAGCACCTGAATGTGTTTTAACCAAATGGCCCATCTTTGAATACCTAGGAAATAAATTCACTATTTTGTGAAGCCCCAAGGCCTGAATGCTTAGCACATAAATCAAAGAGCAGCAGATGCAGCAAAGAGGCAAACTTGAAGCTAAAAGATGCAGACGCTGCACTGATGCCTGAATAGTAATTGTGAAAAAGAAAGCTGATAGATGAGGGAAGGTGGAAAGGTACAAATGGAAGATCTGCTGAAAGATGAACTAAATCAAGCCTCAGACTTTTAGCAACTTCATCGAGAGTACAATGACTAATACATACTGAATGGGCACAAAGGCACTAAATTATTCTGTTCGGCATCATCTGAATAGCTTACTGACTATTTTTCAAGTGCATTTAGTCTATTTAGACTTGGCTTGCACACTCCCAGCTATTACTGCAAGGTTATAGATTTCCTTTATAATTAGGACCTGCATGTAAAATTTATGGGTCATGTTGAACTTACCTGGAGTCCAAAAGGTATAACTTGTGGTGGAAAAATAATCCTAAAATTTAAAGGGAAATTCTTAGGGGATGGCCTTCTGAGAAGTCCTCATTTGCTTCAGACCCAGACCCAACTATCTTCACTTCAGTTCTTGCATTTAGGCCTGATGATGGATCATCATCACCATCACTGTCATCATCATGGAAATGTTGGCAGTAGAAATGAGCAGACAAAAAGATTTATTTTCTATAAAAGATACAACCGCTACTGTTGGTTTTTTAAAGAAGCACGTGTTGTAAACATGTTGTGTTGTGTTTAGTCGTTTAGTCGTGTCCGACTCTTCGTGACCCCATGGATCAGAGCACGCCAGGCCCTCCTGTCTTCTACTGCCTCCCGGAGTTGTGTCAGGTTCATGTTGGTTGCTTCGCAGACACTGTCCAGCCATCTCATCCTCGGTCGTCCCCTTCTCCTCTTGCCATCACACTTTCCCAACATCAGGGTCTTTTCCAGGGAGTCTTTTCTTCTCATTAGATGGCCAAAGTACTGGAGCCTCAGCTTCAGGATCTGTCCTTCCAGTGAGCACTCAGGGTTGATTTCCTTTAGAACTGATAGGTTTGTTCTCCTTGCAGTCCAGGGGATTCTCAAGAGCCTCCTCCAGCACCACAATTCAAAGGCATCAATTCTTCGGCGGTCTGCTTTCTTTATGGTCCAGCTCTCACTTCCATACATCACGACAGGAAAAACCATAGCTTTGACTATGCGGACTTTTGTTGGCAAGGTGATGTCTCTGCTTTTCAAGATGCTGTCCAGATTTGTCATCGCTTTCCTCCCAAGAAGAAGGCGCCTTTTAATTTCAGGGCTGCTGTCTCCATCTGCAGTGATCATGGAGCCCAGGAAGATAAAATTTGACACTGCCTCCATATCTTCCCCTTCTATTTCCCAGGAGGTGATGGGACCAGTGGCCATTATCTTAGTTTTTTTGATGTTGAGTTTCAGACCGGTTTTTGCACTCTCCTCTTTCACTCTCATTACAAGGTTCTTTAATTCCTCCTCACTTTCTGCCATCAGAGTGGTATCATCTGCATATCGGAGGTTGTTGATATTTCTTCCGGCAATCTTAATTCCGGCTTGGGTTTCTTCCAGTCCAGCCTTCCGCATGATGTATTCTGCATATAAGTTAAATAAGCTGGGGGACAATATACAGCCTTGCCGTACTCCTTTCCCAATTTTGAACCACTCAGTTGTTCCATGACCAGTTCTAACTGTTGCTTCCTGTCCCACATATAGGTTTCTCAGGAGATGGATACGGTGGTCAGGCACTCCCATTTCTTTAAGAACTTGCCATAGCTTGCTGTGGTCCACACAGTCAAAGGCTTTCGCATAGTCAATGAAGCAGAAGTAGATATTTTTCTGGAACTCTCTGGCTTTCTCCATAATCCAGCGCATGTTAGCAATTTGGTCTCGAGTTCCTCTGCCTCTTCGGAATCCAGCTTGTACTTCTGGGAGTTCTTGGTCCACATACTGCTGAAGCCTACCTTGTAGGATTTTGAGCATAACCTTGCTAGCGTGCGAAATGAGTGCAATTGTACGGTAGTTGGAGCATTCTTTGGCACTGCCTTTCTTTGGGATTGGGATGTAGACTGATCTTTTCCAATCCTCTGGCCACTGTTGAGTTTTCCAAACTTGCTGGCGTATTGAATGTAGCACCTTAACAGCATCATCTTTCAAGATTTTAAATAGTTCAACTGGAATGCCATCACCTCCACTGGCCTTGTTGTTAGCCAGGCTTTCTAAGGCCCACTTGACTTCGCTCTCCAGGATGTCTGGCTCAAGGTCAGCAACTACATTGTCTGGGTTGTCCGGGATATCCACATCTTTCTGATATAATTCCTCTGTGTATTCTTGCCACCTCTTCTTGACGTCTTCTGCTTCTGTTAGGTCCCTCCCATTTTTGTCTTTTATCATGTTCATCTTTGCGCAAAATGTTCCTCTAATATGTCCAATTTTCCTGAACAGATCTCTGGTCTTTCCTTTTCTGTTATCTTCCTCTATTTCTTTGCATTGTTCATTTAAGAAGGCCCTCTTGTCTCTCCTTGCTATTCTTTGGAAGTCTGAATTCAAGTTTCTGTAACTTTCCCTATCTCCCTTGCATTTTGCTTCCCTTCTCCTCTCTGCTATTTCTAAGGCCTCGTTGGACAGCCACTTTGCTTTCTTGCATTTCCTTTTCTTTGGGATGGTTTTCGTTGCTGCCTCCTGGACAATGTTACGAGCCTCTATCCAAAGTTCTTCAGGCACTCTGTCCACCAAATCTAGTTCCTTAAATCTGTTCTTTACTTCCACTGTGTATTCATAAGGGATTTGGTTTAGATTATACCTGAGTGGCCCAGTGGTTTTTCCTACTCTCTTCAGTCTAAGCTTGAATTTTGCTATGAGAAGCTGATGATCAGAACCGCAGTCAGCTCCAGGTCTTGTTTTTGCTGACTGTATAGAGCTTCTCCATCTTTGGCTGCAGAGAATATAATCAATCTGATTTCGATATTGCCCATCTGGTGATTTCCATGTATAGAGTCGCCTCTTGTGTTGTTGGAAAAGAGTGTTTGTGATGACCAGCTTGTTCTCTTGACAAAACTCTATTAGCCCTTGTCCTGCTTCGTTCTGAACTCCAAGGCCAAACTTCCCTGTTGTTCCTTTTATCTCTTGGCTCCCTACTTTAGCATTCCAGTCCCCTAGAATGAGAAGAACATCTTTCTTTGGTGTCAGTTCTAGAAGGTGTTGTAAATCTTCATAGAATTGTTCAATTTCAGTCTCCTCAGCAATGCTGGTTGGTGCATAAACTTGGATTATTGTGATGTTGAATGGTCTGCCTTGGATTCGTATTGACATCATTCTATCATTTTTGAGATTGTATCCCATTACAGCTTTTCCCACTCTTTTGTTGACTATGAGGGCTACTCCATTCCTTCTACGGGATTCTTGTCCACAATAGTAGATATGATAATCATCTGAGCTGAATTCGCCCATTCCTGTCCATTTTAGTTCACTGATGCCCAGGATGTCGATGTTTATTCTTGCCATCTCCTGTTTGACCACCTCCAGCTTCCCAAGGTTCATAGATCTTACATTCCAGGTTCCTATGCAGTATTTTTCTTTGCAGCATTGGATTTTCCTTTCACTTCCAGGCACGTCCACAGCTGAGCGTCCTTTCGGCTTTGGCCCAACCACTTCATTAGCTCTGGAGCTACTTGTACTTGTCCTCCGCTCTTCCTCAGTAGCATGTTGGACGCCTTCCGACCTGAGGGGCCCATCTTCCAGCGTCATATCTTTTAGCCTTTTGTTTCTGATCATGGGGCGTTCTTGGCAAAGATACTGGAGTGGCTTGCCATTTCCTACTCCAGGTGGATTGCGTTTAGTCGGAACTCTCCACTATGTCCTGTCCGTCTTGGGTGTCCCTGCACGGCATAGCCCATAGTTTCTCTGAGTTACTCAAGCCCCTTCGCCACGACAAGGCAGCAATCCATGAAGAAGTGTAAACATGTTAGTTAGCTCAATGAGCTGTGAAGTATGCAGCTGGGAAGCTAATGGTGTGGAGTTCAATTTCCCATAATGCGTTGTAAAAGAGCCATCCTGTGTAGCCTTTGGCATCTTACACAATACCACAGCATCCCCAGGAAGAAGGGAATGGTAAACCACTTCTGAGTATTCTGTACTTAAAAAACTCTGGGAAGGCTCACTGTAAGTCAGAATTGTCTTGATGGCTTGTAATTATTAGTAATATTTTACTTGTATTGCAACAAACTCAATGCCTTGTAAATCTGCCTGTGTGAGGAGGGAGGTAGCCTTCTAGAAAGGAGGTGGCAGCAGTCTGCAGTGTGTGGGTCAATGAATGTCACTAGGGATAGGATTTTTGACTACAAACCCTATAATCCTGCATTCTGAGAATTCTACCTGATAAACAGACATCTCACAGACCCCTAAATATGGCTCACCTGGGAGAAAGGTCTAAATGGGAAGACACTGAAACCTAGTTCCACCTACCTATCTTCCTGTGCAGAAAGGAAGCTCACAGCTAGCACCACTGGAGGAACAGGAAAATTGGGCGGAGCTAGATCTAATTAGGCCTCAGGTCCTTACAGTTTAGACCTTTCCTCCAGGTGAGCAACATATAGGGGTCTGTGAGGGGTTTGTGACACAAAAATCCCAGAATGGATAATAATGGGATTTGTAGTCCAAAAGTCTGAAAATCCCATGCATAGAAATCACCTTCTTTCTTCTGTGGGGATTTTGTTTCTGTTGAAGCAAAGTGCTTCCACTCCCAAAAGAACAGACATCTGGCTGCGGAGCCAGAGGTTAGAAGTTCAATACCCCACTGTGCCTCCTTGATGAGTTGAAGGGTCGCTTCTAGCTCTGCAGTTCTGAGATTAAGATTATTATTAACTTCTCGAATACATAGAAGGGATTTTTTAAAACTCTTACTAATGGATTAGCTTTTGCCTATTTTGGTATTTCCTTCAGGTTGTTTTCTCGAGAACCCATTTGGGGATTTTAAAGGAATAAGTAACTCTAGAACATTCTGCTGTTGTAAGAAATAGGACCTGAAAGGTTTCTTTATTCTAACACTTTTTGAATAGCTGTCAGATACAGAATGTCCTGATGTGATTTACATTTGATGTGATGCCATTGAATGTGAGCAATTTATAGCAGAAGAAAATGTTTTTATCGCTATTTATGCACTTCCTTTTCCTAAAAGTTGCCCATTCTAGCTTGACAGTGTGCTGTAGAACATTTATTTATGACTCTGACTTGGCAAATATGTCATTTGCAGGGCCATTGGGAAAGATTTATTCTAACCCCTCATCTTCTAGGTTTGGCTCTCTGAGCCAAAAATGATCAAAAATGAAGTATTAGTTAAAAGAAGCATAGCCTATTTGTGAATATAACAAGATGTTAATTATTGTGTGAAATTTATTGGTGTCAGATTTTTGCTTAAAAAAAGGCTGAATCTTTCAATACACTCAGTTACTGCTGAGGTTTATGCTCTAGTTCAATTTCCCAGCGTCCTATACAGTGGTGCCTCACTTGACGAGGATAATTTGTTCCATTGAAATCGCTGTTAAGCGAAATTCTCGTCAAACGAAACAAAAAAGCCCATTGAAATGCATTGAAACCTGTTCAATGCGTTCCAATGGGCTAAATACCTCAGCGTCCAGCAAAGATCCTCCATAGGGCAGCCATTTTCGGTGCCTGTAAAGTGAGGAATTCACCCTGAAGCCATTTTGCACATCGGGTGGCCATTTTAAAGCTGCCGATCAGCTGTTTCAAAATCGTTGTTTAGCGAAAAATCAGTTCCCGAAGCAGGGAACCGATGTTAAGCGAATTTTTACCATTAAAACATCATTTTGCAATCGCAAAAGTGATTGCAAAAACTTCATCGTCAAACCGTTTCGTCATTTAACGAGGTAATCATTAAGCGAGGCACCACTGTATGTTTCTTTTTAGGCCTGTCTCTAGCTTCCGGGAACACATTGTATTCTTCTGAAACTGCTTGGTGCCCCTACCATTCAGAATCTAATAATACACCACAACAATAATATGGATGGGAGGAACATCAAAGGGATTAAGCTCATTACAGGGGTGTTAGAGGAACTGCCCTCCATGTTAAACTGTTTAAACTGTGTTTCATTTTAACACAGGTGATGAGGTAACTTTTGGAACTTTTGTAATAAGTTTCATTCTCACCCCCCCCATAAAAATAACTTTCCAGACTCTGCTAGGATTACTCTGGTTTCTCTTCAGATCGCATAAATCTTTTGCCTTTTACTAAGATTGATGATATACTGCAATGTATTGCAATGTTTAAGTTAGTTAAAGGTAAAGGTTCCCCTTGACAATTTGTCCACTGTGTCCAACTCGGGTTGGGTTGCTCATCCCCGTTTCCAACTCATAGAGCTAGCATTTTGTCCGAAGACATTCTTCCGTGGTCATGTGGCAAGCGTGACTAGACACGGACTGCCGTTACCTTCCCACCATGGTGGTACCATTTTGCATGCTTTCAAACTGCTAGGTTGGCGGGAGCTGGGAACGAGGGACGGGGCTTACTCCAACATGTGGATTCGATCTTACAACTGTAGGTCTTCTGACCTTGCAGCACAGAGGCTTCTGCAGTTTAACCCACAGCGCCACCACGTCCCTTTTAATGTTTAAGTTACAGAAGCTAAATAACCCAGTTGCTCAATTGCCGTTTTCACAAGCTGGTAGAAAGTACAAAAGGGTTCCGCTTCTTAAGAAGTCTCTGGTACAGAGGAAAAACTATGGTTTGGGGGTTTGGGGCTGCAGGCTACTTCACATTTCCTGTTGTATCATGTGATTAATGGGGGAAATTGTGAATCAAACCCATAGTGTTTCCCATATTTTTTCCTGTGTAGGCTCTACTCTAGGCAACTTTCAGTCTTGAGAGACTATGGTAACACACTCTGAATAGAGGTCTTGGAACAGCGTCTAATGTGGCTGAGAAGGCCAATACGAGAGTGACAATCTCTTCCACACTGAAAACAAATACAATCTGGACCCTGTTCAGCTCCCTGATTTTGCTGTTTTCGGTATTGCCTCTTTGCCTCAGCCTGCTGAACAAGTGCCTCTTCAGATTGGGAGAGGCCATGCTGAACTGCCTGCCTCTGGGCTGAATGCTCAGACGTCAAGGTTTCCCATCTGTTGAGGTCCATTCCTAAGGCCTTCAGATCCCTCTTGCAGATACTGTATCCTTGTATTGCAGTTGTGGTCTCCTGGGGCACTTCCCCTGCACTAATTCTCCATATAGTCAATAAAGAGCTTTCCATCCAGAGATAGACACCGTCTGTTGCAATTCCAAAAGTGTGCTTCAGCATGACAGCAAAAAAGATCCCAAACACACACCCCTGTTTCACTCTGCTTTGGATGTCAAAGGGATCTGATGTTGAGCCATCGAAAACTACAGTGCCCTTCATTTTCTCATGAAAGGATCTGATGATGTTAAGGAGTCGAGGTGGACATCCAATCTTGTGAAGTATTTTAAAAGACCATCCCTGATAACCAAATCAAAGGCCTTTGTAAGATCAATGAAGGCCACAAAGAGTGGCTGTCGTTGTTCCCTCCTGCAACTGTCTGAGGGAAAATACCATGTCACTGGTGGATCTATTAGCGTGAAACCCACACTGTGATTCTGGATAGACTCTGTCTGCAAGCACCTGGAGTCTCTTCAATACAACATTCTGTGCTGAAGTGTCAGGCTCTAACTTGTTATGTACTGTCAAGTCGTCTCCAACTTATGGTGATCTTATGAATGAGTGTTCTTCAAAATGGCCTGTCCTCAACAGCCCTGCTCAGCTTTTGCAAACTCAAGCCTGTGGCCTCCTTTAGAGAGTTAATCCATCTTGTATTTGGTCTTCCTCTTTCCTTTTTTTTTTTGTTTTTTTGAAGAAAACATCTTTATTCCATAAATTGCATCCTGCTTGTATTATTATGTAGTTTTCTTTTTTATTCTTCTTCTAAATGTTATTATTAAATAACAAACAAACAATCAAAGGAATAAAAATATGGGGGGGAGGAAGGAAGGTAGAACAAAACAAAACACAACATAAACACAGGGAAGTATTTGCAATACAGTAATACAGTATCTAATATAATCTTGACTCCATGGCTGTGTTACAATACTAAAATCCATAACATATATTATAGTCTCTACTCATGTTTATTTCTGGGCCTAATCATAAAACATTTCCCAGCTGTCTTTAACATATATTCTCGAATTCTCACGTAATGCCTCTGACAAGCTATCCATTTCTGTAGTATCTAATAATTTTTTAAACTGCTCCTCTATCTTTGGATTTTCCTGATTCTTCCTCTTTTACTGATGGCACAAGGAATGAATCTCGAGCATAAAATGGGATGTCTTAAACTAAGTAGAGTGATCTTAAACTAAATCATCATAAATCTTCAGCCAGCATCGTATGATAACTATTTTGTTTGAATCTTGCAAAATATTTGAATCTCTACAAATATATTGGCTAAAATCCTGTTGTTTAGTATAGTACGTCTCACAAGACTAGGTGCATTGAATCAGTGGGGATTTAATGAGTTAAATCCTCCACAAGTTCCATTGATCCAGATTGACTTACTCTAATTGTAGCTTACTATGCTAAAGTAAGATGCAACTAGAATAGGTCCATTTGAACCCATATAGAGGAGATGAGTCAACAAATCCCCACTGATTCAATGGGCTTTCTCCAGTTTTGCTTACTATGTGAAGCAACAGGATTTCAGTCAATTTAATCCATAAGTGTTTGTTTTGAAATACAGTCATGCACAAATTGAGCAGGAAAAAGGAAAGTATACCAACCTAACCTGATGTTCCCTTTAGGGCAGTGGTCCCCAACCTTGGGCCTCCAGATGTTCTTGGACTACAACTCCCAGAAGCCTTCACCATGACCTCTGCTGGCCAGAATTTCTAGGAATTGAAGTCCAAGAACATCTGGAGGTCCAAGGTTGGGGGCCACTGCTTTAGGGGATTAAATAGAGAACCAACCCATATGTTACACATAGCCCAGCAACATAATTCAGACAGATATTTGTGATTCAGCAGTAGTACTCTATAGCTAAATGTTTTTTTGACTGGTCACAAAACAAAGCAAGTTACTCTGGAATATGTTTGTGTGAAAATCTTTTGATGTGATAAAGGTACTCCTTATTCTAATCACAGACTATCTGTGGTGTAGAGTTCGGCCCCTATATGCCTTTACTGGATTTGTAGCCTGTGGTCTAATTTCTAAATCTCTTTAGTCCTAATCAGAAGCTAACCTCTGGCTATCATTGCTAAATGAGTTTGCACTACCCTCCTGGGAAATCAGGGTACTAATTCTTGTAGAAAGCTCTCAAGAATAGTGGATCATCTCTCTATTCAGACTCATTACCTTTCATGTGTTCAGGCCTGTAGAAAAGATGACAATGCAGGGCTACAGAACTTTCCCTGTTTTCGTTTTAGGTTTACCCAAAAGTTCATGCTTGTATTGGGTTTCTCGCAAGAGCAATCTGCCCTCGTTTGGCCACCCTTTGGAACAACCAGGAAAAAAGAAAGGGGTAAGTTCACCTCCTCTTGGCTCTGACCTCAGGCCTTGTTGGATTCAGAGCACAGTACTTCCAGTGTGCAGCCCTCCCTCAAAAGACTCCATTCCTGACGTAGAGAAATAGATTTCTTCTGTTTCTTTGTGCTTCACAACATAAGCCTTTATTATCGCTGTGTCTCAAACAACTACTGTAGTTTTTATTCTTTTGGGGAAGTGCCCTGGTTCTGCTCAGACTTAACTACTGATTTAATGTGCCACTTTAGTCATCCGTATCAAATGTACGTCCCTTTCCTTTAAGTAAGGAGTCTCTGTTTAGCTTGTCTTGAGAACATTATTAGAGCTGTACAATGTAACAAGTGCAATGAATATTCACTCCATTGCCCTTTAAAAAAAGAAAAGGATCAAAGAGGCCCTTGCTCTTTGTCCTTATAGGAAGCTGATGGGTGATGACTTCTGGTGGATGGGAAAAAAAGAAAGGGAAGAAATAAAAATAAAACTCATTTCTGCAGACTTCTGCTGGTGCCCTTCTCTCCTGCTTGCGCACCATTTAATCCATGACCAGACTTTTTCATACTGTATGTGTTTTCCCATTCATGGGAATGGGGTTTCACAGAGAAATAGGGATAGGTTGGGTACAAATCTGTATGCCCCTCTTTAATCAGGGACCAGGCTGGAGAAGCAGTGCACAACCATGCTCTAAAGTTTTCAGACTAGATGCTTTTTAGTTACTTTAGCTTTTGGCTGTGGTCGGAAGCACGCTGTTCTCCATCTGCCTTGTTGTTGCCTCAGCACTTGTAAAAGCAGTCCAGGTAGTACCGTGAGGTATAATGTGAATTAGCACTGAAAACATGTGATGTTTCTCCTCCATCATTTGGTGAAGTCATAAATCTATGGTTCCCTCCTTTGTAGTTATAAAAATTATAGTTAAACCCCAAAAGAATTGATGATACTCCCAGTCAGAGTCATAATGTAACTTAGACATGCCTTAGTTATTACCAAAAAACAAACAAACAAAAACAACAATGTGGGGATGTTAACAATTCTGTCTAAATTTTGTTGCATTTTCCCAAATCCCACCTGCATTCCCATTCTGCATATTAGATTGAAGAATTTTGGATTTTCTTCCTGTATATACACATTTTCCCTATCGACTAAAGTGCATTTCTGCATATTATAATTCATGATTCCATGTGCACAGAACTTGTTGCAAGCCTGAAAATATGCAGATTTCTGAAAAAAATATGCACTAGGCATTGTAGTTCTTCAAGAACTATCCTATCTAGCACCTAAAAAGCAGCAAGATTACAACTCCCAGGAAGCAACACAACAGTTTCCCTTTTGGAACGTAGACAACAGAAGTAGGACCAAAACACCCAGCCTCCAAGATAAGGACATGGTTCATGTGAGTGAAATGTAGGTGTCTGCAGGTCATGTCTGTAAGTCTCTGAAGTTGGGGGTCTGTGACCTGGAATTCCTAGAATTCTGTCTCATCAATTTGTGGAGAACTCTAAAAGCTGGAGACCCAAAAATTGCAAATGGTGCATCCCTAATCCCTGCATTCCCCTGCAATCTGTTTGTAGAGTTTTCTGGGGCAGATTTTGAGGGATCCCAGGGAACCACTGAGGGAAAGGTAGGTCACCTTACCAGTAGAATATATTTATCCTGACATTTGGGCATTGCTCATGATTATCAGTCAAACTGTACTGATTCAATAACTTCTTTTACACTAGCTAATTTATTAAATCAGTCATTTATTTACAGAATGTGTGGGTTTTATATTTTGATCCTGTCGGCTGTCGTGCATACAACACACAAGGGAAGGGTGAGTGTCCTGGTGCCAGATGAAGAGTTTAATGTTATCGTACAATGATGTGAACTGCATCAGCCTAAGTGCCTCTTAGAATACATGAAGCTACAGGGAGAACCCAGAGCTATATAATTCAATACGGTTTTTTGAGTGAGACACAGACAGCAGATTTTAACAAATACATACATTGCATCATTAAACGGGAAGCAGAAGGGTGTGACCTTGTGAAAAGAACAATGAGTACCCAAAGGGTGCTATTAAAAGATATTTACAAAATGGTTCCATTTTTCAGTCTAGGATAAAAGTTTTGCCTCGGGCCTATGTTCCCTGACATTTATATTAAATTAATTCAGCTTTTATTTACTTGCTTGTAGCGGTTGTTATGCATTTGTGCACTCTCCCAGCTAACGAAAGAAGTCTGGTTGTAAATGTCTTCCGAAGCCACTTTCAAGGGATAGCAAATATAGAATCACATAATTAAATCAATGTAGTGGAGCCATACCACAGCACCATTGCCAAACAGTAGGTTTATAAGGAAAAAACTACAAAGCGCGGGCCATTTTGAAAGCCATATAGACATTCAGTTTTTACCATTTCTTCTCAGTGATTTCCCCCTCTTTACCGATTTATAAATTGTACAGCAACAGAAAGGGAAATAGTAACTCAGTTCTTTCACTCCAGGGATCTAAAGCTCCATGTATTTTCTACTTCATGCCAACCATCTGTACCATATAAATGTGAACATGATTTTAATTAAAGGTTCCTGTCTACAAACATATTAATTTTCTAACCTTTATTGAGATCTGCATCAAAGATCTGAGAATTTCAATATTCTTATGAGAGTAATAACATGTTTAAAATTAAACAGAATTCCTTGTATGGATGGGACATGATTAGATAAGACTGAGTACTTTATTTATAAACCAGACATTTCATAATGTGGCTTAAATATATCATAAAATGGATGTTTAATCAACTTTTTAAAAAAGATGGAGAACATTACATTAGAAGTACCTACGTATAGCCCTGTTGCTCTCTACATTGGTAGTGATGCTTGGCATTCTTGTTCCATTTAGACTTGTTAACAGACTAACCAAGGTAGATAAAATAAATGATTTTTTAAAAATCTATTTAAATCACAATATACCGGTAATCCTTTTTGGGGGGGATTTAGATATTTTTATTTTGTTTTTTAAAAAATCATGATTTAAATATTGATTGAAATCAATTTAAATCAAATCCACCCTGAGACTAACTCAATTCATACCTTCTGGACTAAGCTATGGATCAGCATGCTGTTATCCTTCAGGTATCACTCTTGTCTCTTTTTTTTCTCTTTCAAAAAGCATGCCCAAATCTGCCTTTTTGGTTAAAAAGCAAACAAAATGGCAAGTTTTAGGATAAAATGGCTGCTTCCGTGGTCATTTTTTGAAAACAAATTGAAAGGTATCCAAATATTTACTTCCCATACCATGTGAGTGAACCCCTCATTTTGTGTTGGAGGCATTTTAGGTGCTTTTGCTGCCTGTTGTTTTGAAATGGGACAATTGCTTCACTGTGCTGGTGTAGAAACACCGGGTCCCAAAGGGCAGGATGACGTGTGCATCATGCTACCTGCTGTGAACACAGTTCAGTGGACATCCCAGACAAACAGTTCTTTAAATCCCCTTGCACTCCAGATGGCTTGGGCTCCTGAGACACAGATATTTTGATGGCATCCCCAGGGAGACTTGCCTCTGAACCCCTATGCTTTGGGTGGCTGGATGTTTGAAACAACTTAAAGCTAGCCTAGGCTCATTCGTTTTGAGCTGTAATGTAAAATAATTTGCCTCATTTCACATCTCAGTAGTAACCTAACACAAACCTCACTTCTTAGAAAGAAAAAAAACATGTTAATGAAGGCAGAGTAGGGTGAAAATGTTCAATTAAAATAACAACAACCTGGGAACCAATTTACTCTAGGTATCATGCATTCATTTCATATGCTATGATACCTGTCATTGGGATCAATGCAGAAAATAGTTTTGACTCAAATCTTCTTTATTATAGTCATCTAAATCGTACCCAACTTTTCTTCTTGATTTCAGAAAGGTTGAGGTAATCTGCAGGCTTCTTCATGTAAGGTGAAGAATGCAGTAAACCAGGCAGGAGGATAATCTTTTATAGCTGTTCTTGTGTTAATAGAATGATTTGCAAGTTTTTAAGTCATACACAGTAGCTTGAAAGATTGGATGCTCTTTGGAGATTGGAGGCAGACAGCAATTCAAAGAAGATAATAGCTTATCTTTCGTGTAGCTCTATATTACTGGAAGGCAAGCGGTTACAGTCATACGAATAATGCTGATGCCATCAGTGCTGACAGTAAATGTCATGGCATCCATTGGCTTCTAAAGCAACAGCCAGCTAGATGTTGACATTCTTCTTTGTTTTCAAAGATGTAGATGATTTCTGTTCATTTTTCTGTGCTCCCTTTGGTATAGACAGTGCCCCAAGAATGAAAATGACAAAGGCCAATGTTCTACTGGAGATCACAGAGTGGAATGTCTTGTTGGCATTGTGTCTCATGCAATCTTGGGTGGACTGTTATGGATTTCAGAGACTATAGCATTGATATGAACCAGGCTTTGCATTTGAAGATGGAATGCATGACTTCTTGTGCAAGTGCAGTGGAAGTCCAGATATATGCATAACAGTGTGAGTGGGAGGGACAGACAAGATAGGAACTGCTGGATAACTCAGTGATTTAGGAGCCAGAGGTTGGGAGTTTGATTCACCACTATGTCTCCTTGATAGGGACTGGACTCAGTGATCCACAGCATCCCTTCTAGCTCTGAAGTGCTAAAATAATGATGATGATACAGGCTCATGTGGCCATTTATTCCCCAGTGCCCTGCACTGGGAATGGCAAGCTCTTCAACTGAGAAGAGAGTTTGGAAATCTGCCTTTAAAAGGGTCTGTTTTTCTATTGTATTTTCTATAGTTAATTTGATATCTCAAAAGACTCTTGTCTGATTTCTAATATCACTCAAGATTGTCAACAAATTATTTATTTTATTTCACTCAGTTACAGAAATGCAATATATTATTCATGTAAGAAAATACTGTACATAAGCCACATCTGCTATTTCTTTCTGTGCCTCCTTTCTTTTTTCAATCATCATGTTATTTGACTGCATTTTGGCAATAGGTTGAGATTTTTTTTAAAAAGTCTGTACAGAAATGTGGCCATATTGGCTGAAATCACAGTGGTGTCATCAGGGGGTGTGGAGCATACTGATGACGCCCAGCTCTACATCTCTTTTTCACTAACTGCAGGTGATGCCGTCCTGTCCCTTCAGTGCTGCCTGGAGACCGTACTGCAGTGGATGAAGGAAAATGGGCTGAGGCTGAACCCGGACAAGACGGAAGTTCTGAGGGTGGGGGCCCCCGTTGTTGGCAGCCTGGGTGACTCTCTCTCATTCGGGGGGGGGGGGCGTTGACCCTGGCCCTGACGAGTGGGGTCCGCAGCTTGGACCTGACGCTCACCATGGAAATGCAGGTGTCATCGGTTGTCCGCACCGCCTTTTTCCACCTTTGGTGGATAGCCCAGCTGCGGCCCTATCTTGACATGGGGGCGCTCACTACCGTGGTGCATGGGCTCGTAATCTCAAGATTAGACCACTGTAACACGCTCTACGTGGGGCTGCCTTTGAGGCTGATGCGGAAACTTCAGATGGTGCAGAATGCAGCGGCCAGACTCCTTACTGGAGTGAGAAGACACCACCACATTTCTCCTATCCTGGTCATGCTGCACTGGCTGCCCATTCGTTTCTGCATTGACTTCAAAGTTCTTAGCATAGGCATCCTTCAGTCTCGAGAGACTATGGTAACATGCTCTGAATCGAAGAGTGTCCTCTCCAGAGCATGAAGCCTGGGTAAAGTAATATGGAGGACAGGCTGTTACCCAAGCAGCAGATCCCCCCTCTCCATGTTGCTGAAATGGTCCAATGGAAAGGCAAGAGCCAATACAACTGGTTCCAGCAATGTCACAGGAGTTGGCAGAACAACACGAACTGCCTCTGGGACCCCGGCTCCAGATTTTGCCTTGAGGTTAACTCCTGAAGCCATGAGTGGATATAGCCACAAGGCAGTGAAGGTTTGAAATCAGAGTTTTCCTTCTCCTAGATGGGCTGCCTTCCATGGCTGACGAGTCCCACCTACCCGGCCTGCTCTTTAATAGTGCGGAAGTATGATCTGACCCTTAAAATTTTCCTCCCTCCCAAGTGTATGCAAATCTAATTGGCTTTCCTATTTACCATGTTAAGGCCAGAGATAGAATCAGAGAATTTGAGAATTTTGCGCACCGTTAAATTCAAAGTTCTAATGCTTACCTATAAGGCCCTAAATGGTTTGTGACCTCAATACCTGGTGGAACGCCTGCTCCCACCAATATCTACTCGGATCACCCGCACAAGCCAGGAGGTGAGGCTGAGGAGCCTGACACCAAGGGAGGCCCGGAGGGAAAAGACACCAGACTGGGCATTCTCGGCTGTGGCTCCTCGCCTTTGGAATAATCTCCCTCCTGAGATTCGCGCAGTCCCTACGCTGGGTACATTTAAAACCCAACTAAAAACATGGCTGTACACCCAGGCCTTCCCTCCTGCCAGCATTTAACTTCTTTCTTTTGTTATCTATCATTTATTATATTTTTTGCACTGCTCTTGTTATTGATTATGCCAATTGGATCTGTGTTATTTTAATGTACATATATTTGTTGGTAGCCACCCAGAGTGGTAGAATATACCGGATGGGCGGGATATAAATAAATAAATAAATAAATAAATAAATAAATAAATAAATAAATAAATAAATAAGTTATATCTCATGAGAGTAAACCCATGGAGTCACATCACTGGGGATTTGGTGAGTAGACTCCTCCCAAAGTTCCATTGATTTAAATTGACTTACTCTATTTACAACTTATTTTAGAAAAATGGGCCTGCTCTAATTTTCTAGGCTAAACAGCAGCATTTCAACCACAATTCATTTTGTACATTTCTCCTAACACATTTCTTTACACTGTTCCCTCCAGTGTGTGTATGTGTATATTCTGCAAACCAATTTCCCTTGTATGCTGCTTTTTTCCTTTACATTTTAATCAATGGAAGAATTTCAAAGTACATTTATTTCATCATGTTGTGAGGAATGCAAGATACAAATACACAGAAATATAAACAAATATATTCCTTGATATCCACATTTTGTACAGATTTATTGTATTTTTATTTCATGTCAATTTAATTTATTAGACCTGTATCTCAAAATCTGGGAAAATGTGAATAACAAAAGAGCTGCATTCACATTTTAAGGAAAGGGAGAGTTTACAAAGTTTATATAAACATTCATCACACTATATGCATTATTTTTATCAGGGTGTCTTTTATCGGTACCTTTAGTGAACAGGGATACTACATCAAAGCTGGTCAGTCTGTCCCCAGGGTTGAGTTTTAGGGTGCTGATCTTGCTTATGAAATGTCCTGAGTCTTTGATGTAGGATGAGGTTTGTCCAATGTGGGTCTGTGCAGTATTTATGGCTGTGAGATAGACAACAGCCATAAATACTGCACCCCCAAGCCAACTACACCAGAGCACAGAGTGCTGTCCTCTGAAGATACCGGCCACAGAGACTGGCGAAACATTAGGAAGAACAACCTTCAGAACACGGCCAAAGAGCCCGAAAAACCCTCAACAACCATTAGATCCCGGCCATGAAAGCCAGCAACTACTCTTTATATGCAAACTCAGAAATGGCCTTCATCTCTCTGGTTATTATTCTAAGGTGCAAAAATTAAGATACTAGGAACAATCTTAAAATAAATGCCTCTGAAAACAATTGAATGTGGCAGTTCTTCGAGAACGGCGGACCCCAGGAAGGATAATGGGCAGGCAGCTGAAAGAGAAGAGTCATTACGGAGAAAGTTGATGTAATCTGTTCTCTTTTCTCCATTCCTTTTCATCTTTCTTGGAACTGTTCCAACAGGAACATTCAATTTATTCTCGCTAGCTTTCTTTTTTCTTGTGCATGAAAACACCACCAATAACCATACACAAATGTAAAGATATTAGCCAGATATTGCAAAGTATGAAACTGAAATAAGTCTATTGTCAAGCTCCAGTTGATACTCACATCCATTTGTTCTCAAAAGAATGTTGAAATGAACAGTAAGTGAGTGCCTGCTCCATCCACATAATTGCCTGGCAAAAGGCTGCATACAGTAATTACTTTTTTTCAATCACCAATGAAAAGGAAAGTTTAAGTTCCAGTCTAGAGGGAATGTAACATTCATCAGACTTCCACATTTTAAAATGAGCTATTTTATAATAGATTTTTCACAAAAGGCATTGTGAATACAAGTCATCTATTCCAAATATTTCTGTAAATGTCTCCCACCACCACCAGCTTACTCCCTGATTCACGTGGGACTTTTTATTGTGGAACTGTTAAATCAAAATGCTAGAATAAGGTCAGTCCTCATCTGATCCCCGTTTTCCTCCCCATCAGCAAAACTGTAAGGACCTGTGGCTGAAATCCAGTAGTAAGTCACAGCTAGAGAAGGCCCATTGAATCAATGGAACTTACAGAGGAAATAACTCACCAAATCTCCAATGATTCAATGGGCCTACTCTAGTTGTGACTTATTACAGGATTTCAACCTATATAAATTCATCTCCAGGGAAAGAGAACAATTCAAGACAAAGGTTTGCACTTCTTCCTTCAAGAATGCTGGGGCTAGAAGCACTGGAGCACTGTGCAGTTCAAAATTCAAGTTTAACTCTTATGGTCCCCCCAAACATAACTACATGGCACATACAGTTGATTCACACACACACACACACACACAGAGAGAGAGAGAGAGAGAGAGAGAGAGAGAGTGAAAGAAAGAGAGAGAGAGAGAGAGAGAGAGAGAGATCCTGCAAACCTGCATCAGCCTCCCAGAATGCCCTAGCAGCCACCCCTCAAGCTACCATGTGTAGCTGCCATTCCAAGAGAGGGGGCTGGTCAGGCCACCACCGTCAGATTAGGGGCCACTGCACCACTAAGTCTGATATTTAACTGCACCGATATTTAACAGATACATAGGTTTTTGGTTAAAACTTGCATCTGTTATATAATGCCAATCAAAGTTTTTTTTATAATTTTGATTGCCTGTGCCTGGTGTTTTTGAAGAAGAAGAAGAAGAAGAAGAAGAAGAATGTCCCTTATGTATATATATGTCGGCATCCTTCAGTCTTGAGAGACTATGGTAACGTGCTCTGTATGAAGGACCTGATGATGATGATGATGATGATGATGGTGGTGGTGGTGGTGGTAGTTCAGTTATGTCACTGTTTGGGTGTTTCCTTTTCTAAATTTCCATCATGGGCTGTTGGGTTTGCCTCGTAATAACATTTTCATAATTTAGCGATTTTCGGCAAAAGACCAAGTTTTTCATTTACATTGTTCCATTAGCTTTGCAGCAGCCTGTCCTGGTTCCTCAACGGGGTCTGCTGAGCCCTGTAGCCCATTTGTCACCAAATGCCCAGGGGCTATAGCACCTGATGTGGTCCTTGTTGACCCGGGCAATGACCGATCCAGTATGGATTTCTGTTTATTTCCTCTCATCATAACTTATGGTTGGCGGACACAGTTGGTCTGGCTTCTCAGCTGAGACCTGTCTGGCTTGAGGGGGGGGGGGTTCTTTGTAAACTCTGGTGTTTAACATCTCACTAATCCCCATGTCAATAATTTTAAATAAAACTGGACTGGGCTACCATATTTCTCAACAAGCTGGAAAAAGCAATAATCTCTTATACATGGATGACCTAAAACTATATGCAAAAAGTTCCACAGAGATAGAATCACTGGTAAACACAGTGCTAATATTTAGTGAAGATATCCAAATGAAATGTGGAACTGACAAATGTGCAGTTCCATCTATACACCATGGCAACATCCAAAATCTAGATGGAATAGAGTTAAAAATGGCAATATTATAAAATCACTCTCAAAAGATGAAAATTATAAATACCTTGGAATACTAGAAGCAGACAACATCATGCACACAAAAGTTAAAGAATTTACAGACAGAGAATATATCAAAAGACTGAAGAAAATCTTAAAATCAAAATTATATGGGGGAAATACAATCAAAGCCATAAGCACATGGGCTGTTCCAGTAATTAGATACCCAGCTAGAGTAATAGATTGGATTCAAAATGAACTAGAAAAATTGGATCAAAAACATGGAACTAATGCATCATACACTACATCCAAAAAGCAATGTGGACAGATCATATTTATCACAAAAAATCAGAAGCCCTGCAAATACTGGAGATAGTAGAGGAACAAAAAAGAAGCCTAATTGATTATATCAATACAAGCAGAGAAGAATTACTTAAAACAGTGAAAATGGAGAATATTTTGAAAACAACAGAATCAAAGGCTCAGTAAGAAACAACAATATGAAAAGGAATTAAATAGCTGGAAAAATAAACCACTACAGATGAGAAATATTGATGGAAAGCATGATCGTAATTCAACATGGACATGGCTAAAACTGGAGACCCTTAAAAAAGAAACCGAAGGCTTGATTTTTACTGCACAAGAACAAGCACTCCAAATCAATGTGATGGAAGCTAAGATCCAAGGAATTAGTACTAACAGCAAATGTTGACTCTGCCAAGAAAAAGATGAAACCCTGTCACACTTCATATGTGAATGTCCAAAGACTGCACAAACAGTTTACAAAGTTATAACTTGCCGACCTTCAATAACCCATGGGAACATCAGGTAGAGAAGGGATCAGAAAATGAGAAAGTCAAGATCTTGTGGGATTTCTGGATCCAAACGGACAGACACCATGTATGTAACACACCAGCCATAGTAGTAATAGAACGAAGATATGTCCGGATCATTGATATTGCAATTCCAGGGGACGCCAGAGTTGAAAATAAAGAATCTGAAAGACTAAAAAAGTACAGAGACCTCGTAATCGAGACATCTCGCCTCTGGAAGAAGCACACTTCAGTGGTCCCCATAGTCATTGGGCCTTTAGGAACAATATGAAGAAACTTCACACAGTACTATAAACAGTTGCAAATCTCAGCAAGCACAACTTCAGAGCTACAAAAAATGGCAATATTAGGAACAGCATACATACTGCGCTGATATTTAACAGATACTTAGGTTTTTGGTTAAAACTTATATCTGTTATAGAATACCAATCAATGTTTTTGTAATTTTGACTGTGCCTGGAATTTTTGAACAACAACAACAATGTTCTGTCAAGCCCCTTTTCAGGGCTTTCTGTGAAGAGAATACTTAGAAGCTGTTTACCATTCCATTCCTCTGGGCATGCCCTGAAGACTGTGCAGCTTGTCCAAGGCCACACAGGTTGGCTCTTCCCCCAGGATGCACAGTGGAGAATCAAACTCCCAACCATTGGCTCTGTTGTCAGCTACTTTTATACACATATATTCTCACGAAATACACATTTCTAGAAATACTTTATAATGTGCAGTCCTGTCACTCCAGATGGTCTTCTCAGGAGCCATAGAACAATCAAGTCTCCCTTCAGAATACTGAACAATGAAGAAGATGTGATCTTGGAATCATCTCCCAGTCCCACATAAACATCCACATATCTAATTTTTCTGATGTTTGAGTCCTTAAACAAGGAGAAAAAGTAGGCAGATGGGAGGCATGGCACAGTGATTCAGAGCAAGCTCTTCATACACTGTATCCAAAGTGCTCCCATTCCATTTCATCCCCCACATGGGGGAACAGTTAAAGGAGCCCTAGATCTCCAACTCTAGCATAGACTGCAGAGGAAGCTGTGCTGATCAACAAATTCTAAAATGTAAAATATATATTAGAATGATCACTTTATTACACCAACTTAGAAGAGAAAGAAACACAAGAATTACATGCAAACTTGGAGAATTATAAAAAATTTTTCCATCAGGTATGATGCACCAAAAGGCAGGGTTGGGAGAAATATGAAGAAACGGAAGAAACTAAAAGTAAAACCAGACTAGATCAATTCTTAAGCACAGGATTGCACTGGAAGTGACCTTTCTCTAGCAGTATCCATTTCTAAACTTATTTTGCCCTGAAATCAATTTTCATAAAATTCATAGCATGAAATCTAAAGAATAACTGTGTGCTAATTGTATGTTAGTCCATAGGTGGTGACCAAATAGGTACAGTTCATTATGTACTTAAAAATAAATTAAAAATAAGAATCATCAATCATCTGCACTGTATACTGCATAAAATTCAGCCCAAGGTCAGGTTAGAGATGCTATATGAGCAGTTTATACAATCCAGTCTGATTATAGTTCAGCCTGAAATACCTGGATACCATTCAAACTGATAAACAACCTCTATCTATTACAAGTTCAATAATCATCCATCCATTTTTTTTCTCCCACTCTTCCTTCAAGGGGCTTAATGGAACATTAAAAGCCCACTCACAAAAAACATCAAAGATGTTTTTCTGGAAAAAAAAATCTGTGGGCTGGGTAGATTAAGAGATGAGTGTATGAGGTAAATGAACCCAGCAAGCTCCATAGAAGAACAAAGATTTTGATCCACAGTTCAAGTCAAACACTCCATTCCTAAAAACATCTGTCTTTATAGGTGAAAACAACCACTTGTCTCCTACAGAGTTAATTATATTTTTGTTAGTTGCTGCCTGCTAGAGGTGATGCTCTACTGGAAATCTACTAGTGTGTTTTCTGTAGAAAAAAAAATGTTTGATACAGAGTAGAAAATTGCTCTCTCTGGGGAGTTAACACATAACCTGAAGTTGGCCAGAGATATAGAGGAGCTGGGTTTTTTCTTAGTATTTGGTATAGCGTTCTTGTATTTGCAAATAATAATTTTTCTTAGATTAGCCCACATGCAAAATTGTTACAATTCCAGGGTCAGAGGCAAACACACTTTTTAGCATTGAGCATAGCACAGGGACGTGGTGGCGCTGCGGGCTAAACCGCAGAAGCCTGTTGACAGAGGTGCTGCGTTACCAGACTACGCCAGGGGGCGTAATGGTGAAATGAACTGCTCAGAGATGAAACCAAACAGACACTGTTGTAGTGTTGATAGTATTATTTACATTAAAGTCCATATATACAGGGGTAAATACAACTTCTCTTGGTCTTTACATAGTCCTGGTCATTCACAGTAGTTCTCCAGTATGCAATGGTAAATTTACAGTTTCAGTAACCAAAGATTGTTACCAATGTAAATAGTCCAGCATCCACGAAGTCTTCTCCTCTCACCACGGAGATAGTCTTCCTCCAGGACCTTCTTCTTGCAGTACAGCAAGTCTTCATCCAGCGATGCAGTAAATACAGCTCTCAACAACACGATCACCAGCAACACAACAACCAACCACCCAAACTATCCAACTACCCAAACTACCCAACAGTTTGTCTCTGCAAGCTTGGCTAGTTTTATCCTTGGTTGAACCAATCAAATTGGTTGTCACACAGCTGCCTCAATTAACCCAGCTGTGTTCCTTTGTTACATGTTGCTTACTAAATCCTGATCCTGTTACAACTTATTCACTGAATTGCGATGAACAATTCCCTAGGTTGACTTTGAGACCTGTCACCTGTGCTTGCAGGGTCAGAAGACCAAGCAGTCGTAAGATCGAATCCACGCGACGGAGGGAGCTCCCGTCGCTTGTCCCAGCTCCCGCCAGCCTAGCGGTTCGAAAGCATGCAAATGCAAGTAGATCAATAGGGACCACTTCGGTGGGAAGGTAACAACGTTCCGTGTCTAAGTCGCACTGGCCATGTGACCACGGAAGATTGTCTTCGGACAAACGCTGGCTCTATGGCTTGGAAATGGGGATGAGTGCCGCCCCCTAGAGTCGAACGCGACTGTACAAAAATTGTCAAGGGGAACCTTTACCTTTACCTTTACAGCACTTCAAAAACTATTAACTCCCTTGGTTACTAAACGTTTTGGTGAATGGGTATATCCCATCCATCCATCCATCCATCCATCCATTCAGTCTAGTGCTCTCTGCTGCTCCTTGCCTAATTCAACTGACCACAGTTTTTGTTTTGCATATATACGTTGTACTGTATATTCTTAAGTTCAGTAAAGGGAGAAATCTGTCTTTCTTCAAAGGTGTAAAAACAGGAGGAGGAAAAGGGTTGTACATGAAGTCAGCACAAAACCACAGGAAATGGCAAAGCAATCGAGGAGACTACAATTCTAGGATTTGAACTCAGAACAACTCCATGTGTCAGCACTTCACAGGAATTACTCAGAGAACTATGACTACTTTAGAGCAGTGGTTGGGAACATATTACTTGTGTGGTACTGCAGATATTATTTTACCTATTGAATACTGAATAATAATTTATTTATTAATTTTTAAAAATATTTTTACCTTGCCTTTATCCTTGAAAGGGACCTAAGGTGGCTTAAATATGAAAGGACGATATTTAAAGTTGAAAACAATGAGAATACAACCGTGGTTAGCATCATTAAAGACAATATTTAAAGCTAATAACAATGAGTATAAGAGGCAGCTTGCATCATTAAAAGGCTGTATTAAAACTAAGAACAAAAGCATACAGTGGGGTCTCTACTTAAGAACGTCCCTACTTAAGAACAATCCAACTTAAGAACAGCTCCATTTGCTAAATTTTGCTTCTACTTGAGAACAGAAATCCAAGATAAGAACAGGAAAAAAAACCCTTTCCTGCTCTTTTTTTAACCTTAGGTCATCTTAGGTTAAAAAAAAATTCTCCCCCTAGTGGTAGAGAATTACCACTGGTAATTAACCAGCTTTGCATTAGTTCCTATGGGAACTAATCCTTCAATGTACGAACGCACCTCTACATAACAAAAAAAACAGCCAGAACGGATTAATTGGTTTTCAGTCCATTCCTGTGGGAAATTTTGCTTCAACTTAAGAACGTTTCAACTTAAGAACACCATTCCAAAACGGATTAAGTTCTTAAGTAGAGATTCCACTGTAGTTTCTATGGACGGAAAAGAGCAGATACGGATTAAATGGTTTTCAATGCATTCCTATGGGAAATGCAGACTCAACATAAGAACTTTTCAACTTGAGAACCACCTTCCAATACGGATTAAGTTCTTAAGTAGAGACCCCACTGTACAAATATGAGAGCTGTGACCCAGGGACATGCAGAGACCTCCCCATTCCCCATCCTTGACTTAGGGAGTCAAAACCTTCTCCATGACATTATTTTCAAACTGTCCCAAAAGGACATTTTCCAAGCTCTGCACTTACACAACCAATTAGGTACCCCAAGTTAAAGCTTTTTAGGGACAATATTCAGATATATATTGTGTTATCATTCCTGAATGGAGCACATCCATACCTTTCATATCATAGCCATACCTTTTTGTGCAACAAGACTCTCCAGTCATATTTTTAGGTGATGAACCTTTGGCACTCCGGTTGTTTAGGATCAACTCCCAGAATCCCCAGCCTGTAACATCAGTGATCAAGGACTGTGGGAGTTGTGGTCCAAAGCCTCTGGAGTGCCAGATGTTCACCACTCCTGCTTTTGGTATTCTGCTGCCAAAAATGACAGAGATAACACTTTCTGGGAGTTTGCCACAGCACTGTTACCTGGGTAACCCATGCAGTCTGTTTTTTTTTTTTTTTTTTTTTAGTAAGACTGGTCAGCGGAAGATTTAGGAAAGTCAGCAGCCCAAGGCCACAAGAGCAATGGAAGATATATTCTCCAGTTTCTTTTTTCTTGTCCAGTTAAACTCTTGACTGGATGAGACACCTGGATGAGGAATTTTCAAGCCGATGAGAACAAAACAAGGAGTGTAAATGATTATTATAATCTAGCATCTGGTACAACCAATCTCTATACAGAACTAGTGTCCCTTCTGTTTCATTTCCAAAGCGTGGATATGAAACACACACACACACACACACACACACACAAACACACACACACACACACACACACACACACACACACACACACACACACACACACACACACACACACACACACTCCTGCAGGCACATAACAGGCACAGAACTGGATGATTTTTTTAAAAGATGCCAAGAATGTTTCTCATAGATGCACCTTTTTCCCAATAGATCATCTATTCCTTAACAGTCTATTGAGCCTGTCACCTTCACTTTGTGCTTTTGTATTTTTTTGCAACAAGGCATGGTTTGCACAGTTTTGCTTAACTGTTGTGGGGGAAAATGTCCTCATTATCTTGCCCATAGCACCACCACATATCTGCAGGATATGCTCTTGTGTATGCAGATATATATGTGCACATATATGTACATAGTTCCTTATTCTCCCATGCAGGAATGAGACGAGCAATGATTTAGATCCCTAGGCCATGCACTCTGCAACAAATAATGTGTGCAACCCCCATTCTTGTTGCAGGGAAGAAGGAAAGTCTCCAGACCTTACTCTTCCATGTTGAAGGAACTCTTGTTTTCAGTCATTACTGCTAAAATAATCTTACTGAGAGTAACATATGTAATTAACTTTGAATAATCAGTAACAATGTAACTTGTTACCTCCAAGTCTTTCTTATATACTAAACTGTCTTAAATGCTTTCTTCCCAGCATTATGTAGAACAAGGATGTGAAAATACTGATTGCTTCAATTGGGTAAAAATTATGTCTCACAAATTGCAACCAATTTGCTTTGAGGCAATTCATTGCGTGCTCGGTTATATTTCTATTGAAATATTTCAAAGTATTTGTATGTGTTTGCATTTGTCCAAATACTGGGGAAAAAATGTGAAAATATGAAAACATATATAACTGTGACCTTGGGAAGGAGGAGGGGTTGATATTCAGTGCCATTAACTACTGCTCAACTTCCAGTGTGAAGGCAAAGCTCTTACCAGTTTCCTTCCTGCTCTCTCTCCTTTGTGACCCAGCTATCAATTACCCCAGTCCTCAGATCAAAAAAATGGATGCTCTGGATTTTTAACTTCCAAAGCACACAAGCAAAATTTGGCACTTCTGAGAGGCCTAGTTTGATCTGAGCCATAGCAAGTGTTGCAAGTGCACCAGACTCCAGAGTTGGGGGACCTGGAGAGTAGCACACAGAGAAAGCCTTCCTAATAAAGATTGAAAGAATTTTGTCCCAATTCAAAAGTAGTTTCTTTATACCTCCCAAATGTTGTTGAGTGAAGAAAAGCACTTCACCTCACAGATCTCTCTCTCTCTCTCTCTCTCTCTCTCTCTCTCTCTCTCTCTCTCTCTCTCTCTCTCTCTATATATATATATATATATATATATATATCCATCTATCTACCTATCTATCTACCTATCTATCTATCTATCTATCTATCTATCTATCTATCTATCTATCTATCTATCTATCTATCTATCTATCTATCTATCTATCTATCTATCTATCTATCTATCTATCTATCTATCTATCTATCTATCTATCTATTTTCTTTTGAGGACCTCAGGCCAACATATTTGGTTCTTGTATTCCCTTTCCCCCCCGAAAATACCCTGTAAGATAAAATGAGAGAGAGAATGATCAATCTAAGAACACCCAGTGTCCTTCATAGCTCAGGTCTTGTTATATCCATGCACATACGAATCCCAGCTAGATTGCATAATCTAGGCAGATGCTTGATGTTCTTCAGTGATTTTCTTTTTGTAATGATTTTTGGAAGCTGCTGAAAACAGGCTTCCTGAATACTGATTTTGCAGTCCCCCCCGCCTAAAAATTCTACCTTAGAAGAACATTAAGCACAGCATGAATTTAGGAACAAAGGTAGACACACATAACAAGATCCATAATCCTTATTCACCAGATTAAGTAACCACATCTTAAACAAACCTTTGGTGGCATCAAATTTCAAACAGTGGAGGCATATTTGAAACAAAGAGGTTGAGTCCCAAAGCCAATAAATCTTTGGGCTACTGTAACAGGGCATTGTCTCTCTCTCTCTCTTTCACTCACTCACTCATTCTTTCTCTCTCTGTGTCTAATCTTCTTCGGTGTTAGATTTTCCTTTCTACTTCCTTCAACATCTCAAAAATACACCTGTACAGATGTTTTGTGATGGTGCAATTTTTAAAAGAATGTAATCATTGATAAAAGGAAATAGGACCAACACATTTAACATCTGTAAATTCACATTCAGTTCTAAGAAACACTTGCAGATAACCAACACTTTTATTGTCTCCTGCTAGCTATTTAGAACACAACAATGCTTCCATCTGTTGCTTACTATGAAATCCTGTGGTGCTTTTTATGGAGACAAGCAGTGATGTGGTGTTTAGTAAGGCCACAGAATGTGTATCTATGAAGAAAAATCTTGGAGACTCAATTGGCTCAAACACTGGCATTATTTTGGTACCATACCAAGTCATGTTTATTACAGCCCTTGGGGGTTGAGGATCATGGCCTGTACAGATGTTAATGTGATGGTTTTAATGTTTTAATGTTGTGCTTAAATTGCTTGATTTTAAATTGCTTTTATTATTTTAAGTTTTAACATTTTTTTAGAAAGTTTACTGAACCACTATGAGATCATGTGATATAGGGCAGAAGTGAGTTGAGTATCTGGCTGCAGAAGCAGAAGTTCAGAGTTTGATTCCCTACTGTGCCTTTTGTAAATAGTGCCAGCCTGTGTAGGAAGTTGCACAGTCTTCGGGACAACCCCAGAAGAAGGGAATAGTAGACCACTTCTGAGTACTTTCTACCTAGAAAGCCCTGAAAAGGGTTGCCATAATTCAGAATAAAGTTGATGGCCCATAATTATTATTATAATACAGTGGTGCCTCGCACAACGGGTGCCTCGTAGAGCGATGAATTCGCTCTACGAGGCCGTTTTTGCGATCGCAAATGCGATCGCAAAACGATGCCCGTATAGGCTGTGATTCACAGAGCGAAGGTCGGTAAGCTGCTCGCTTACCGACCTTCGCTTTGTGACCCGCCGATCAGCTGTCCGGCGGGTCCAAAATGGCTGCCGGAACAGCCGAAAGGGGCCGGGGCGCAGCGTTTTCGCGCCCTTGGTAAGCAAGGGGAGCGCGCGAAAACGCTGCGGAAGCCCCAAAATGGCTGCGCGCAACCATTTCGGGGCTTCCAGCAGCATTTTCGCGCGCTCCCCTTGCTTACCAAGGGCGCGAAAACGCTGCGCCCCGGCCCCTTTCGGCTGTTCCGGCGGCCATTTTGGACCCGCCGGACAGCTGAGGGCAGCCATTTTGGAGCCCTCGTTGTGCGAGGGGAGGGCGCGAAAATGGCTGCCGGCCCCTGGGAAACATCGCACTACGGTGAGTATTCTATGGCATTGGAACGCATTAAACGCTGTTTAATGCGTTCCAATGCCTTTTGGTGTTCCGTAGTGTGATGTTTCCCACAGCGAAGGTTAATCCGGAACAGATTAACCTCGCTGTGCGGGGCACCACTGTACATGTTTTAAATAACTACATATATATATACACATGCAGACATTTTGTTTTACTTTGTAAACATCATATGGTTGGCCTGAAATCTCAAGTGCTTTTCATCTAAATTAAAAAAAAACTTACTAATTTTGATTAAGTCTCTTAAAAACATGAAGCGAAATTCTCTTACTCCCCTCAAGTTCTGCTGTCATTATGATTATATGGGGACTGGCTGGCTGATGTTGATCATATGTGTTTGGCAGGTCAATGATATTAGGATCTGAAGTTGTAAAATAGCCAAGTGTTATGTTTATTTATTTGTTTGTTTGTTCAGTTTCTATTTGGCCCATCTGGCTACAAGGCCAGTCTGGACAGTTTACTCTCAATGGGACAATAATGCATAAAATATAAATAATCATCAAACAAATCAGAACAAAAATACAGCATTCAATTACTAATATAACACATAATTATACAATGTCAAACACAAAATCAGAATCAAAATAAGAAACATACAGAGTAAATGAAATCAACAAGCATAAATAACAGTTTGAAAGGCAAGATGACAGAATGAAGTAAACACTAGAAAGTGCAGCTGCATTATTCAGATATACATTTTGTGAAGGCCTGTCTAAAGAACCACGTCTTCTAGGATCGTTCAAAAGTTCCCAGTGAAGCGGCCAGGCAGATTTCAGGTGGGAGATTGTTCTAGAGATGAGAAGTGACCGCCAAGAAGGCCCAGTTTCTAGCTTTCTGTTTCTGGGTCTCTCTCAGGGTTAGCTACCTTTGACCCTGCCCTGCCTTGTCCTTTCCTCCCCAATCCTGGGTATTGGGAAACCTTCCCTCGCTCCTCCTCCTCCCAGTCTGCTCTCCTGAGCCTTTAGTCTCAGGCAGGTGGACAGGATCCCTCCTCCTCCTCTACTGCCTCAGGGCTGCTTCCAGGCTGCAGCACCTGGATGCTCCCCTGCCTCGCTGATCAGCCTTGGATCGGTGGATGTGAATCTGCACTGTCCCATTAACTACCCTAACATCCTGCCATTGTACAGGTACTCTGGTCTTGTCTCCCTTTCTGGTGGCAAACACTTTGCTAATCCTGAGGGTGCCAAAAAAAAGTTAATATTGACACCAACTTGAATAAAACAACTTCATAATCATCTCTGCAAGAACCTCCCACTGCTTACAAATACTTTCTAATAGCTTTAGTGATATGGGTGCTCTCACATCTTCAACTCTGCCCCTTTCCTTAAACCATCCTTCAATCATCTTCCTAATGCGGTAGTCTGATGAGTAGTCCTGATACCCGTTAACTTTAGCATAGAAGGCTAGCACTGACAACCTACCCTATATAGATCCTGGTGCCCAACCCTTCCTGTTTAGATACACAATGAATTGCTGAAGATGTTCCACTGGGGCAGGCCACATTGGTTCCAAATCTACTAGGTTCCTAAACTCTTGAAACTCTATGCTCACTGCTGAGTACACTTTTCGTGTCCTCGATGCCAGTGCCAGGCCTATTGCCCTTTCCATATTGTCGCACCAGTTTGCCAGACCTCTGGGGGAAGAGTCGCCAGGAACTTGTTGACTCCTGGATCTAACTCCCTGAACCACTTAATCTGTTGGTGTGATAATGCATCAGCTAAGCTGTTATCTACATCTGGGACACCTGTAGCAAAATTTTAAATTTAGGACATGCAATGCGAATGCCCTAACCAGTGTCATGACCTGTTCTGAATGTGATGCGAAGTTATTTATTATATAGACCACTGCCTGATTGTCACACCAGAAATGTATGGTGTATTTCGCCCATTCACCTGCCCAAAGCCACAAGGCACCAACTATTGGGGGGGAAATCCAAAAATGTCAAATCTGTGGTGATTCCCATGTGGTGCCACTCCTCTAGCCACTTCCCTGCGCACCATCTGCCTCTAAAATAAATTTCGAACTCTAAGGAGCCTGCAGCGTCTGACTGGACCTGAAAGTCAGCCTTAAGCATCTGGTCTCCTCTCCAAAAGGAAATGCCATTGAACTCAGCAAAGAACTGACTCCAAACCTTTAAATCCTCTCTCATGCCATACATAACCCTGGTCCTGTGGAATGGGTGATGGAGACCTTTCATTGCATTGCAAAGCTGACGCAGGGAGGCGCGACCAGGAGCCACAACTCTGCAGGCAAAGTTTAAATTACCTACAATCTCCTGAAGGTCCCTCAGAGACACTTTTTTCTTTTGCATCATCAAGGCTATACTGACTTTAGGGTCAGCCAGCTTGCTGTCTGGCAGCCTAGACGTTTGCTGAACTGTGTCTAGTTCAATGCCTAAGAACATCATGGACGTGGTTGGTCCCTCCATTTTTTCTGTGGCTAGAGGTAAAAAAACCTTTGCAGCTGGCTCCTCCCTGCCATACATGGAGTCCAAGCTGACCTCATCCATCACCTCCTGCCAAATACCACCGTACCAGTTGCTGCTATGGTCGATCTCCCTTCCTCGGTGTACTGCTGCAGTGATGTTACTGCTGCCCCTTCTACTTCCTGTCTGGATGTCCCCACAGCCTGCAGCTCTGCTTCTAGGACAGCAAACCTAGACATTAAATTATCAGCCAACGCTTTGAGCTTAGCCTGCGATGACTCTTGGATTCCCTAGCAGATTGGCGTGGTTGCATTTTACTGGACTGTGGGGCCTTTCTTGCTGTTCCTTCAGCTTCCAATGCTGAAATTTTATCCTGTTGCTATTGCCAGATGGGCCACAATTCTTCATCTGATGAAGACTGAGGTGGTGACACCTGAAGTGCTGGCCGTTTCTAGGCTGGATCCTTTCCTTTCTTGTTACTCTGCCCCTTTCTTGAGGCCATTCTGCAGCCTAAAATTCAATTCCAGTTAAAATTAAAGCAGTTGTGGTATCCTCATCCCCTGCTTGTGCAGCAGTCACCCAGTTAGCCCTACTGTGCTAAGTAGTACAAGTTGGGAACCAAAATGTGGCCCACTGTACCAATTTGTACCCTCCTATATTTATATAGTGAAGTACTTATTAATTCCAGTTACTATTATAATTATTTGTTTCTTAGCAATTAATTAATTAATTTTAATCAACTAATTAATTACTCAATTATTTATTCAGTTATACTCACCCGACTCTTAATGAAATATCAGTCAAATATAATATTAATAGTAATTAAATAATTTATTTAAATATTTCTTATCTATTAAATGGCTGTTTAATTATTTATTTATTCAGAAACAATTTCCTGTAATCTTAATCAAGTCTTAGGTCAAGATAACTATTAAGTCTAAAATTATTCAGAATTCAAGTAGAATGTACCAATTCTATTCTAGCATTACAGTGGTGCCTGGCTTAACGACGTTAATTCATTCCAGCGAAATCACTGTAGAGCAAAAACGTTGTAAAGCAAAATAAAAAAGTCCATTGAAAACAGTTCAATGTGTTCCAATGGGCTGAAAACTCACCGTCCAGCATAGGGGCGGCCATTTATCTGTGCCTGTAAAGCGAAAAATGGCTCCTAAACACAATGGGGAGCCATTTTGTACACCCGGCAGCCATTTTGAAACCCAATGATCAGCTGTTTTTGATCATCGTAAAGCGGAAATCAGTTCCCGAAGCAGGGAACCGATCATCACAAAGCGGATTTTCCCCATTCAAACCATCGTTTTGCGATTGCAAAAGCGATCGCAAAAACATCGTCATAAGCGGATTCGTCATTAAACAGGGTAATCATAAAGCGGGGCACGACTGTATTAATTAAAACCAGCCAAGAATTAAAATTAATTTGCAAAATAAAAGTGACAAACTCCAGGCAAATCAAAGGAGGTAGCCGATGCTACACACACACACACACACACACACACACACACACACACACACACACACACCCCCCAATCCGGTTGCTGAGCCTCGCAGGCCTCACTACCAACTACGCAGGTAGGCAACAACTGAACCAGGATGTTTAGTATAAGAATCCTGTAATTTTTAAAATGAAGCAGAGATCTCCTTATCCCTCCGCTTTTTCACTCACAAACCCAACAAACAATTCTGGAGGAGCTGAAAGCTCACTCACCTTTGTGATATTTTGAGTGGCAGAGCCAAGGAGCTTTAATTTTTTTCCCCAAGCTCTGCTTGGTCCTATTGAAGGCAACGCCTGAGCATAGACTTTGGAATTGTTCTAAAAGTGTTTCTTCTCCAAGTTTTGTTTTGGACACGTCTACCTTTTTTGTTATCTTCGGGGAGAAATTTCTTCCTTTGGCCTCACTGAGCCATTCAAACACTGAAAATCTAAACACATTATTTATACTTGCAACTATATTTTGTCTTCTAATGAACACTCAGCAAAGTTAGCTTTATTGTACATTTCTTTGGTGGGTTTTGAAGTACAGAATTCTCATTGGACCAGCATGCAGCTCACATTACCAGCTCACATTATTGGTTAAAAGATACAAGTTTCCTCTGAAATTTCTACGTTGAAAGTAATAAAATTAATGGAGCTTTTCTTCACATTGAGACATCATATTTCCTTGCTTTGTTTTTCTTAGTAGAAACCACTTAAAAATGACACTCTTGCTTGGCACTTTATTAGAAAGATACTATTTGGAAATAAATTAATTATTCTTTGATATCATCCATTACTAAAAGTCTGTCAAGTGAATCCAGATTGGACATACTGTGAGAGTTTATACATAATGGACTTTTTTTTGCAAATAAGGGAAACATAATTAGAAAATGTAGATAAAAATAAGATTCCTGTAGCATTTTGCAACATATATGAAAATTATAAATTTCTTCATGTTTATTCCTTATTTGGGCTTATATCTAAAATGTAGATTGCATTCTGGGAAATTCAGGTCTGTTTCCTCAAATTTTCAGTTAAAGATTAGTAGGCTTAGGAAAAAGGAATTGCTGCAGATCTTTTGGAACCTGTGACTGTCTATATAGTGGGGGCTTTAACACCATATGCTGCCTCCTCTCTCAGGCTTTCCTATTTCCTCTTAGTTTAGCTGAAACAATCACAGAGATGGAAGGGAAACAGATACTGCTGCAAGATATCCCTGTCATAATTCAAAGTAGTTGCACCGTGATTTGGTGTTGCATAGGCAATTAAAAAGTACGTATTTGTGTTTTTAAAAAAACTCTTATTCTCATTTCTTGATATGGATCAATCCAACCGTCTGCATTTTTGGACTCTCGTGGGGTGGGGTGAGTTAGGGACTGACTACAGAGACTATCATGAAGAGCACCTGCACTTTCAAAATTACCAGTACACCACTGCTTTCTATGATTCGTCCTAATGATCTTGCAAGCTTGATCTCCTAACCTGCAAGAGTGAGTGGAATAATGGAGTCATTAAATTAATTAAAGTATAGATTAAAGAAAATTAGAAAACAATCCTTTACATGTCTACTCAAAAGTAAGTTCTGGGTGAGCTCATTAAGATTTCCTCAGAGGCAAATTGATAGAACATTGGATCCTTAATTAATTATGATTCTTAACAAAGATGGAAGAGAGCCACTGTGATCAGCTAACACAGAATACACAAGGGTGATAAAATATTAAGTGTCAGCATTTAGCTTTCCTGTGGATTATTGTTGATGTTAACAAGCACCACAAGTATTCCTGAGCATAAATAAAATTGCATCACACATTGTGGAAGAAATCTTTTCAGGCAGAGATAATGCATTTCTGTCCTTAAAATTACACTTAAATAATACATGGTCAGAATAAATCTGTTTGCACATCACTGGCAACAAAGCTTTTCTATGTTTTCCCACTTTTGTAAGCGGGAGATGCCACATTTTGCCGATAGAAGGGAGTTGATGGAAACTTAGAATTTCCCCCAGATGTTTCCAGAAGCACATGAGAAGCATCTACTGAATATGGACCCCTCTCTTCTGATCAGGGCAAACTGTGTCATGGGGTTCTGACAGGGAAGAGAAGCCCCCTCAACAGTTTCTGCTGACAGTTGTTTATTTAGTAGCAGACTGGCATCATCAGAGGTAACTGCAAATAATTAAGAACTCCCCAAATCTGGGAAGAAGTTAGCATGAAGAAAACACGCTCCTTAGATTAACTTGTATATCCCAACATCAAGAGCACTGAATCTGAGGAAAGCTATCAAACTGAAAAGTGCTAACAGCCTGGCACCCACCCACATTTCACCTGAAGGAATGTTCAGGAAAAGGTAGCTTACAGAAAGCTTATCATCAAGGATGTTGATTTCCCTTAAGAAGAAGTTTCATAATGAAAGTAAATTATAGAAGACGACTTCATCATAGAATACTGGATGAGGGGAATGTGCTACCTCAGAAGAACTTGGCAGAAGATGAAGAAAAGGAATTACCATAATTCTAAAGAAAACTACACCAATTTATTCTCTAAAGCCAAGAATGAAGAAATGAAATAGCATCCATGGTAATGATTGCAAGTTCAAGATCCTGCAATTTCTGGTGATTAAAGGCATGAAATTTCAGTTGACATTTCCTTTGCCATCATTTACTCATCAGCTACCTGCTTTGTCCTCTTGAGAAAGCCAACAGTGACTTGAAGAAAATTAAAGAAGTTTGTTCTTTTCTTTTCAACAGTTCTCCATGAAGGGGAATGTGCTTTTGTTGTAATGCTCAATTTCCTTCTTTGGTATTCAGATATACAATGAAAACTGAAAATAACATAGAAATTGTGACAGTATAATTAACATCTACAATGAATATTCTTGCAGTTAAACTACAAAGTCAATATGATTTCCATGTTGGTCTAATTCCTGTTTAAGCAGAATGACTCACAAATAAATTTGGAAATGGAACCCAAGATTGGATCTGAAATATTTTCAGGTGAAGAAAGATGTGTTCCTGTTTTCACATACATGTCATATACTACAATCTGACCATCTGACTATCTAGCTATCTGACGATCATCTATTTAAAAATTGGTTTTTGTTTCATTATATATGGCTTTCACTCCAAAGTGAAACAGATACGGTAAGTCTGAAAATATATAACTCTATAAGGCATTAGGAAAACACGTTCATTGCATGCAAGAAGAGGAGTAGTAACCAAACCCTGTACCCCCTTTACCACCAGTTCTGTCAGCCTCTAAAACCTTGGAAAAGTTACTTTTGGGGCTGTGCCTCCCCAAAATAAAGCATGATGGATCAGGATTGTGGGAGATGCAGTCCCAAAAAGTGCAATTTCCAGTTTCTAATCTGAAGAGGAGAACCTCTGCTAACTGTTGAAGCTCTTTGTATAATGTAAAACTCTGATTTTTCAGCATTCTTAAATGTGTGGCGACCCACCATGGATAATAGAGCTTCCCCTCTTCAAACTATCATGTTCCAAGCAGAGAAGGCATTTCCCCCTCCTTGCATGTTGAGTAAACATGTTCCCGTCACGCCTGAACAAGGCTTATATTCTACTAATTTCACTTCCTTCCAAATAAGAGCACGGTTACAGTATGAAAATGAATTGATAGCTGGATTGGGGTTTTGGAAATCGGTATTTGGGTTGATGTGTGTGTCTTTCTGGAACAACTTTTAATCCATTTTTAAACTTGTGTATCGGTTGACAGGGCTACACAAGCTTTTAAAATCATTGCAATTGAGGCTTTGTCCTGTGTCCCCTCACCCGCCCCCACTGATCATTTGCCTTTATTGCTGTGGTGTTGTTTGTATTATCTGATTTTTTAAAATTTCTTTGAAACTGGTATATTGCCATGTCAGTATTGTTATATTAGGCATCCTTCAGTCTCGAGAGACGATGGTAATGTGCTCTGTATGGAGGACTTGGAATAACATCTAGTGTGACTGAGAAGGCCAATTTGAGAGTTGTTTTGACGCTTTATGCGAAGCTGGAGTGTCCTCTCCAGAGCACGAAGCCTGGGTAAAATAACGTGGAGAATAGGCTGTTACCCAAGCAGCAATTCCCCCCTTTCCACGTCACTGAAGTAGTCCAATGGAAAGGCAAGAGCCAATACAATTGGTTCTAATGACGTCACAGGAGTTGGCAGAACAACATGAACTGCCTCCAGGACTCCGGCTCCGGATTTTGCCTCGAGGTTAACTCCTGAAGCCTTTTCAGTCAGTGGATATAGCCACAAGGCAGTGGAGGTTTGAAATAGGAGTTATCCTTCTCCTAGATGGGCTGCCTTCCAAGGCTGACAAGCCGCACTTACCCAGCCTCCTCTCTAAGAGTGTGGAAGTATGATCTGACTCCCAGGTCTATGCAATGCTAATTGCCTTTCCTATTTACCAGATTAAAGTAAAAAATAGGAACAGAGAATTTCATTTAGTGTTTCTGCTCGCATTCATTTAAAGCCAACCCCCGCCCACTTAGACCACGTGGTCAGGGAGGGCAAAGGTCTGCCTAGAAAAATATACCTCCCCCCCAAAAAAGGATGTGCTCCCAAGAGAGCTCACCTTCTGCCTCACCTTCCTCCTCAGGGAAAGGGCTTAGAGCTATAGCTCACCTTCATTTAAAGCCAAATCCCCGCCCCCTTAGACCATGTGGTCAGAGAGAGCAAAGGTCTGCCTAGAAAAATATACCTCTCCCCTCCCCCCAAAAAATGTGCTTCCAACAGAGCTCAGTGTCAGTATTACAGATGGAATAATTTAAAAACAGTAGCCAGTGTGCTGCTGGGCTTTATAAATGTTTTGGTCAATTTTTATTGCCTTCCTTCTTGTCAGCACTGCCTGCCAGGTAACCTGGCGCACGTGTCCTTGCAGACATAGAGAAAGAGTGGGGAGGGAACTGCTGGAACAGGAAGGCAAGAGAAAGTGTCCAGAGACACTGATAAAGCCCAGAGGGTTCTAGGCTTGCACAGAGGGAGCATTTTCCCCTCCTGCTGGCTGCCTTTTTAACATTATTTCAAACTGGCTTATTATTATGTCAGTCTTACAGATAGAAAAAAAATTAAAACAAATAGACTGCAATCTTTCCTGCAGTCCAAAACCCTGATCCAAGCATCCATTATATGACAAACCTCACAGATACAATATGCCCTGACAGAGGTGTTCACACATGCCAATTCAGCTTATGTGAGCCTCTGAGTTAAAAGAAACAGGCTCTTCAAAGTTGTTTATTTTACTTCATGTCAGAACAACAATAAAAAACTTCCTAGCATACAGTACCTCATGCAAACAAATATTTTAAAATCAATTTAAAACCTGCTTACACTCATTCAAATTTTGTTTTCAATGTATAACTCTGCCCTAAGTGTGCTTTCAATCCAATGCTTTCCAACAGTCAGCTTGAATGTGAGCTTGGGAAAGGTTTAAACAGTCAGTTTTCTTTGTTACTAGATGGACATTAGTTGAGCTCAAGTTCAGACCACATGACCTATGTGACTGCCTGAACAACCAGGCTAGGAAGGAGCAGGTGTCATCCATCATCTTTTTCATCCATTTCATCAAGAGCTGAAACAAATATAAAGCCAACAGTTCATCTCGTTCCTTTTAAAAAATGGAAAGGAAGAGAGAAAGAAAAAGATTATTTAGCATGAGGAAGTTTGCATTAGTACCCATTCAACAAACAATACCTGCCAGTGATTGTGATGACTTCTCTGCATGCCAGTTAAGTCTCTCACTGTGGCAGGGATTTAAATCATGCAAATGATACATCCAAGTTTTGCACTTTGAAATATTATATCAGGAAGCTGCAATAATGGAAGAGGCATGTTCAATATACTTCTTTCTATTTATCAAAAGTTGGTCTTGTATATTAATTTATCACTTAAATGTTTCTGAACTGGTCTGTTTTCACAATTAAAACACATTGTTCAATGATCAGAACTTTTGCCAGATAAAGAGCTAGTAAAACTTCATACTTGCTTATCCTCCAGAAAGCCAAAATCAGTGTTGCTGTCTTGATAGAGATGCTTCACAGTTAGGAACACTATTGCATAATCAGTGTCATAAGCTGTGGTTGCTTAAAACCCAGCCTCCAAGCATGTTGGTCCTTCAAACAAAGTGAACTGAGTGTTTGGGGCCTTCAAAAGTGCCTCACGTTTGTAAGGAAAATGGATGCAGGGATGAGCAAGGAAGTTGCATGGGCTTGTTTCAGCACTGGCTGTTGCAGTTTAACCTTAGTGCTGTGCTAATAATGGCATCTAGACATGGGAGCTTCATATTTATATCCTGGGGAACACAAATACAAAGCTCAGCACCATAGGTACCAATATGGTCCATACCTGCCCCTCAGAACCAGCCTGGTCCACTGCCTGGCCTTCTCACTGTGTGTCCAATGACAGAAACATTGTGCAGTCACATACATAGTTCTACCAACGCTGTGAGGAGCCCAGTGAGTGGACCGGTTGGTTCTGAGGGACAGGAATGGACCACATTGCCACCCATGGTGCCAAGCTTTGTATTCGTACCCCAGGGGATATGAATATGAAGCTCCCATGTCTAACAGCATCCCAAGAGTAAGCGCCATTAAACCCAACAAAGCTTTCTTCTTACTGGACATGCATAGGACTGTAGTGAAAGTTGACAGCAGGCATGAGATTGAAACAAATCACCCAAGACTTCAAGGAAAATATTGATTTAGGAGATACCTAAAGGGAGCAAGAAAGCTAATTACAGGCATCATTGTTTTGTTGGCAGTTGAACCTATTTCATTCCATGTTTTGCCCCCAAATACCTAAATGTTATATTGAATTGTATGTTGACCCATAAAGAGCATTGCTGAAATACAAAGCAAAATATCTCCACATTGTTCAATAGCTGTCCAGAACTAGTTAAGACACATGACCACAAACACTTGCCTTGGCCCTATTCTATACTGCAGGTGACTATGCCAGTGTGGTATGGTGTAGTCCCTCGAGGTTTGCATGTAAGTGAATGAAAACTCTCTGGCGTACTTATTTAAGCTTTAATATCTGTTGCATTATACTAATTTCTCCTTTATAGTTAGTAATTTCATCGTGGTGCTTCTGACAGAAACAAAGAAAAGAAAGCTGAACCCAGAAGTAATTCTAGCTTCAGATATATGGGATTGCATTATCTATAGCAAATTTTGGAGTCCTCCTTGCCAGTTTTTGTGAACTGGATTTAAGGGATCAATTGAATGCTAAACCATTTTAATACAATAACGCATCTTGAACAGCCGCTACTGTTCTGTGCTATATAAAATATTGCAAATTGCCAACACCAAGATAAAAAGGAGTATTATAACTAGAGACAGTGACAAATATGAAAACAGATCAGTTTTTCTGGTTAATATAGCCAATTCGTCATATATTCGTTGATCCGTATTTGTAAAATTTTAAATCAGGACGAATAGGGCTTGACAAATATTTCCTCGGTTTTATTTGTCGAACTGTTCATATTCGTCTATACTCGTCACCCCTTTTGGGGACCTCTCTGAGCTTGCTGGCACCATTTAAAAGCTCTGGCCAATCAGAACAGAGACCCTGGATTGGCATGTCCGGCAGCCAATAGCGTTGCTGAAAGGTGTATCTACTTTTACAAATGTTTCATATAAGCTTTTCTTGTCCAGCCGTTCCTCACTTCTATTCGTGCTCTCTGGAGTGAGAACAGTTGCTGCTCACTGGCTTGCTGGTGCTCTTGAGGTTTTGCTTTTACAGCAGCAAAGCAAAGACTTATATTTTTCTTTTTCATCATTCATCAATCATCATGAACTTTACTGGGAATTTGCGGAGGGATTTCAGGTAGCTCTGGCTACTTCTTCGGAAGGGCTTAATTTCATTTCAAATTCAAACCAATCAAACTTCTTTTTTTCCTGGAGGCTTGTGTGCATGTGTGTATTGTTCGGGGGAGGGGGGAAACTGTTGTTGTGTGACTGTGTAATCTCTTTTCCTTTATATTCAGTTTTCAAAAGTTTATTTTAGAAGAATCATTTTTTCCTTTCCCCAAATTGGTTGTATGTGTGTGTGCACGTCTAGGTGGGAGGATTATTCAGTTTTCAAAAGTTCATTTTAGGGAGGCTTGTGTCTCTCAGGGAATTTGATGAGTGACTGGATCCATCATTCCTTTTTCTTCTAAAACTTACATGTGTGTGTGTGTCTGTGTCTGTGTTTCTGTGTGTGTGTACATGTACACGTGTGTGTGTGTGTGTGTGTGTGTGTGTGTGACTGAGACTTAGCTGGCAGGGCTTTTATTTTTGGACTTTTTTGGCTTCTCTGCCACAGTGGGGCGGGGGGGGTGAAATTTTCCTAATTACATTATACTGAGGGGGGCTTTGTTTAGGCAGGCAGGTCATATTTTAGTAAAAGAATTACACCACCATCATTCTAAAAATAAAATTTACACATACTCTCTGACCTTCTATTATTTTCCCTCCTCAATCTCCATTGCTTTATTTGCTTAGTTGGTTTGTTAGACAGGCAGTAGAAATTGAAGGGATTTCTTCAGGGGCAATCCAAGGGGAAGAAGGCTGTGAAGCCATGCAGGCTAGGTAGCAGCACTGTCATCACGACCACCATGTGCACAACCAGGTCTATGATAACCAGTGCCATTGTCCCTCCTCCGGTGGCCTTGCAGGCAGGAATGGAACCAAAGCTTCTAGAAGTGCCAAAAGAACTACCACTCCTCTTCCTAGAGGAATCTGAGGAGTTACTGGTTTCTGAAGATCACCAGTCCGATTTGGAACCAGTAAGGGCAGGGCAGGCTTCACAGCCCCACACCCTTGTTCCCTCCTTAGAGACCAACAGCACCCCTGGGACACAGAGTTCTTCCCAGTCCAGCAGGCAGTGAGTCCGCGTTTGGGCAAACATGACAGAGGGGCCATGTGGGATCATGTCATGGTGCTCAGCAATGACCCACGCTGGCACGCTACAATACCTCTCAGTTCTAGGGTGCTGCCCTTGCTCTATGACTCCGTGAGAGAGGGTCCGTGACCATTTTTCACAGCTACAGGCGTGCAAGGTGCATTTCACAGCAGACCTGTGAAGCGGAGGTCAGCATGGCTACCTCTCACTCACAGCCCACTGGTGGCAACCAGAGGACTTGAGTAGTGGCAGGGCATCGGCGACAAGGCTGCAGGGGGAGGCCCTTGCCCTGACCCCAGGCTACAGGTCCATTCTGCTACAGGTGTGGCACATGGAAGCTCAGGCAACAGGGAGGAACATTGCCAATGAGTTCCTGTCTGCACAGCAGGAGTGGGCACCGGAGGGGGAGGTGACCCATGGGTTCATGGTCACAGATGCTGGGCGGAACGTGTTTGGCGGCATTGAACGCGGCAGGCTTTGAGGGCATCATATGCATGGTACACAAATTACAACTTCTAGTGCACGATGGCCTTGGCCTGGGCAGCCACGTGAAGCCTGAATGGGATGCAGGCATCCGGGAGATGCAGGCACTCCTGGAGCAATGCTGCAAACTGGTGGGCCATTTCTACCACAGCATGAAAGCTGCCTGTCGGCTGTATGAGAGGCACGAGACGTTGGGTCAGGAGACCCACATTCTCCTGACAGACCTGCCCACCAGGTGGAACTCCACCTACACCATGGTATCCCACCTGGTGGAGCAGGTGGTGGTTTTGGAGGACATCATATCCTCCATGCCGATTCTGCCTGGGGGGAGAGAGGTGGACATCAGTGCCCTAATGGGGCTCCAAAGCCTGCTTTCTGGCTGCCATGTGCCTCTGTGCCTGATGGGACAACACTCTTTGCTGCTGCTAACTTACTTCAGTGCCCTGATGAGGCCCAAAAGCCTGCGTTCTGAATGCCATGTGCCTGAGTGCCCAATGGGATGACAGTCTATTTTGCTGCTGCCAACTTATCTCAGTGCCCCGATGGGGCCAAAAAACCTGCTTTCCTGCTGCCAATTTCCTTGCCTCCAGTCCTTCTGAGGGCAAACTCTACTTCACTGGCAAATGTAATGTTGTGCTCAGCTGAAGACAAACTCGATATATGCCTCTGCCAAAGGGACCTCTCATTCTGCTGGGGCTAAATATAACTCCCTCAATGCTATGGGCTTCTGTGCCGTGCGGTAAACTCTCCTGGCGTGATCCAATTTGTGGGTGAATAATTCAGAGTTCTGATATCCAGTCTTCACCAAAGTTGGCAGGCATGTTGGGGAAAGCCATAGGAAGCTCCGTTGTGATTCTGGATTCTCTAAGTACCTGGGGGGAGCTTTCCTGTGGGGGTCCTCTTTCTGACTATATAACTTAGAGGTCCATGATCCAGTGTTCCCCACCTTTCAAGAGTTGTAGAAAAGTGACTGAAGAAGCTTTCCTGCAAATTTGATGTTTTTAGGTCATCGGGTGCCAGTTTTATAGCCATTTAAAGTGCAGACGAATTGACGGATTGATATGTCAATTCATCGAAGAATATTTGTATATTTGTATTAATTGATCTGTTAACCTTGATGAATAATGGATCAAAACAAACTGCCATTTTTAAATTCATCCTGATCTCTAATTATAACTGTACTTATTAAATTTCACTGTGATTCAGCAAATGAACATTAAGTTGGCCAAGTGCCTGGTTAAAAGCTCTCCTTGTGTAGACTACTGTAACTCACCTGCAGCACCGTGATAGTTACGACTATTATCTGTCCTCTTCATTTGTAGGGCTGCTTTGCCTCCAGGAAAAGGCAGATTTCAGAGTGGGCAAAATCTTTCAGAGTGGGCAAACTCTATTAATTGGGGGAAGAGATGTTACCTTTGTAAGATGATCTTGCAGAAATTTTCCCATTTTTTTTTCTTTAACAAAGGAAGAGTTGCTATTGCTATCTATGGTGGAGGTCTAATCAGAAGACTTGGGGTGTTCCTAAATAACCACAGAATGTTCTGGTGATAAGAATGCTATGGAATGAGGCTGCCTTTTGTGTCAAAAACAGTTCTATGATTCTATGATCACTTGTTTGGCTTTTTTCTTTTTTTCTTTTTTGCTGCCCCAAAATGACAGCAAAACATCATGGGCCAGGCTAGATTTCAGAAAGTGACTGAATTCTACTGTCAATTGTGCTTTGAATTTGATTTCAAGGCACACCTCTTCCTGGTTGAGTGTGATTTCTCTGCATAAGCTTTTGTGAGACAATGTTCCCACTTGTTTATTCAGCCTTAGTGTTGCCTTTTCTGTGAGATACATGGAGGCTTATCATGATCAGAATAAGAGGAGGTTCACTGCCTACATTTGGGAGTGAGCCTCCCCTGTCTATGACCTTCCTGAGGTAACACATAACAATGGCCAAATAGGTATTTTAGCACAGAGCCTTCCCACTGCAACATTCTCACAGAGCTGCGTATTTTGTAACTGTTTATGTTTTCCATAGAAGACTGCTGAACATTCAGGAACTGCAGTTAACACATCAACTGCCTTTTTATTTTTATTTTAAAATAATGTGCCACCTTCATTTTGAAAGTACATTTTTTTTAACTGAAGCTTTTTCGCTGACATCTACCTGCTGTGTCAGGTTGGACTTTTCTCCGGAACAGGGATTTTAAAACTACTCTTTCTTTATCAAGTGACAGCTGAACAACCCAGTTGATTGTACAACAGAACAGACCTCTTTTTGTTCCCCTTAGCCTCTTTTTTTTAAAGTTTGGGTATGAAAGCCATTAGAATAAGCTTTCTGCTAAAGTCTGTATTCTCTATTGTTGTATGTGGCACTATTGTTTTGAAGTTGGTACAAGCCTGTTTGAAAACATCAGTTTCCATGGGAACAGTTTTCCCAGCTAAGTCTTACACAGAGAAGTATGTCATAAATAATTGGTATTCCCCCCAGGGAATTGTTAAACTCCTGAAGAAAATGCAAGGAGTGAAACAGAGAAGAGGGGGTGGGGGATAAATAGGAACAAAAGAAAAAGAGGGGTTGAAGTGAATTGTAGATTAGATAATATTGCTCCAGCACACAAAACATGGAACTTCATTGTTATGTGGTGCAACACTATTCATTTGTCTACTCTGAAGAAAGCATACTGAGTTCAATCAGTTTTTATTTCAGGAAAATGGTTATAGGGCAGCAGCCTAAACAATGATCACAAACTGTGGTTGTGACTACATTGGCAAGTTGTATCGCTGCCCAATTGATTTGATGGGCAGCCTGTATTACGGTTGAATTCTCAGTCAGTGATCACATAGGAGCTGCAGATTGATTCGGGAGTTCAGTGTTCATACTCAGTGTGATGTCATTTACATTTCAGTACAAAGCCCCCTTCTCTTCTTCCTTTCGGTCCCACCTCTGCTGAACCTTTTATAGTTTACTGTCAAGCTGCTTGGTTTTAAAATGGTTCTACAATGTTCTAGAAAAGGTGTCAGCATTCCAACATTCTTCTTAACATGTACAGAAATATGACATGCCACAGAAATCTCTTTTAATTTTGTCAGGGCTGTTTCTGTTCATTATTATTATTATTATTATTATTATTATTATTATTATTATTATTATTATTATTATTATTATTATTATTATTATTATTATTATTATTATTATTATTATTATTATTATTATTATTATTATTAGTAGTAGTAGTAGTAGTAGTAGTAGTATTAGTAGTATTAGTAGTAGTAGTAGTATTAGTAGTAGTAGTATTAGTATTAGTAGTAGTAGTATTAGTAGTATTATTAGTATTATTATTAGTATTATTATTAGTATTATTATTATTATTAGTAGTAGTATTAGTAGTAGTAGTAGTAGTAGTATTTATTATTAGTATTATTATTATTATTATTATTATTATTATTATTATTATTATTATTATTATTATTATTATTATTATTATTATTAGTAGTAGTAGTAGTAGTAGTAGTAGTAGTAGTAGTAGTAGTAGTAGTAGTAGTTGTTGTTGTTGTTGTTGTTGTTGTTGTCCAGAGGTGAACTAGTGCTAAACTAATATATTGACTCTAGCGATAAAGTGATCTAATGCTTATCTCATATATATAAGTAAAAAAGTAAAAATATTGGAGGAGGGGGCAGGTGTTCCTATGATCCTGAACATCACAATCCAACTGCCTAAGTCACTGAAACACCACCCACAGAGATGCCCTCTATCTTTACAGAAATGAAACAACTGAACACATCTGATGGAACAGGTTTCGGTGAGTCTCCTTGCAATCACAGGTAACATATAACTCATCTAACCTGCCAGTGCTGTGGTTCATGTGACTGCAGTGCAGGGGGAAGAAGATGTTCTGGGGCCACACCCGGACTGACGGTCATTGAAGGGTAGGTAACTCGAGGTCCGGGGGTGGTCAAATTTGGGCTGGCCGGGCTCTCGCTGTTTTCAGGACCATGAGACCTTGGGGCTAGGGACTTGCCCATTTGTTTGGTAAGGGGTCTGGTGAAACCCCTATGCAAAACCTGATTCTACAGTACTGCAGGTCCCACCCCCTGTTATGGTTAACTATAATGGCTATTAAATAAAATGTGGCCCATGTTTATACCATAATACTTGTCTCACCTCATTACTCCGGGTAGGGGGAGCAACTGGTCTTTGCATTGTGTGAAGAAAAAATTACCCATATTGAACCGACCCATATTATAGCCATAGCAAATCCCATGATATTTAATCATGTAGTCATATCTGAATTTGGGCATCCACATGCCATTTACCTTTTCCCATTGTCCTGCTTGAGTTGTAACAATTTGGTGGAGTACAAAATGATTGGAATTAAAGTGTTGTAATAGCCTTGGAAAGTATTTAGGTGTCCATTGTACATTCCCATCTTGTGGGGTGGGTGGGTGGATGGCACAACTGCAACTTAAGTAGCATTTAAGGACACATTGAAATGTAAATGAACTATTATATAAGGTTTTAATTAGAAACCCTTTTACTGCTATCAACGCAAAGGCTCTAGAAAAAAAGTCAGGTGCAAACAGGTATTAAAAGGCTCACACCAAGGGAGATAAATATTGTTGACATTTTATCACCTCAAATCTTGTTAGTCTGTTTGATCTCAGGAATGAAGTGGAATAGAGCTGGGTGAACACCAGAGAAAGATTTACCCTTGAACAAATAAAACAAATGCCCAAAATAAATGCCTAACCTTGGAAATAGTGTCTTTTGATTTATGGAGTGAAAAACAGCCCCATAAAATGTTCACATTCATAGTGCAGAGCTCATGTTAAAAGGTGTAATTGAATACATAGGCACTCAGGCCCTGCATGAAAGAAGCCTTCTTGAGTTCACAGGTCAAATACATGTAGGTCAGATAGGAAACCAGATGCACATAGCCCACCCTGCCCCGGAATAAAGATGCGAGACCAGAAATATGGGTTAAACACAGGCCACACTTTATTGAAAGCCATCATTGTTACCATCCTTTGGCAAAGGAGGGTCCTGCCATAGTGTGGAATCAGGTTTAAGCACAGAGGTCTCAACAGACCCCTTAACCAACAAATGGGCGAAAGACAGCGAGAACCCGGCCGGCCCCAATTTGCCCACCCTCGGACCTCAAGCCACCTTTTCCTTGTTGACTGTTGATCTGGGTGTGGCCCCAGCGCATCTTTTCCCCCAAGCACTGTAATCGCACGATCCGCAGTGCTGGGAGGTCAGATGGGCTATACCTTAACTGCAATTGCAATGGGACTCACCAAAATCCTGTTTTAGCCGCACTACCTGCCACAGCATAGGGACTAACATAGCTAAGTCCCATATCCGCCATCGAGCCTATCGAGCTCAGCACGCTGCCCCCCTTGATGGTTTTCAAAAAGACATCCAAACCACCATTGGACAGATGTACACCATCTGACCAAAATAATTCAGGCCTATCCGAACAGATCCTCTGGTGACCAATCACCGATCCAAGGCCGCTGCAGACCGCCCTGCAGACTTCCCAGTTAACACACCTGCGAGCAGTGTTAATGGGTAAAAATTCTCTGGCTTCTCTCCAAGCCAACTGAGGGATGATCGTTGACCAAATGATGATCATCGCTGGGTACTTGGCTTTCAGCCAGGTGAGATCACGCAGCACATCCAGGATCAAGGCCTTTCCACAATGCTTGGCCAGATCATTGCCTCTTAGATGTACCACCAAAACATCTGGGGAAAATTGTCCAAAGGCAGCCACTCTGCACAGCTGGCTCCACTGCATTCCACACAGTCCTCTCCACTCAATATGCACTCTAGCTCCAAGGCCCAGATAGCTCCCCCATGGGGATGTAGCCATGTAGCAAGCTGCCCAAAACACAAAGCTGTGGCCCACGATCATCACACACATTCTCCTTGTTGCCTCCAAGATACCTGTAATGCATAAGAGAACCGGGCCCCTGCCTAGACATTAGATAGTGTCCTGATATACCTATGATAGGTGGACGAAGCCCACCGCCCAAGCTGTTTAATGTCTTCTATGTTATAGCCTAAGGCTGCTGCTATAGATGCTGCTCCTATTCTAAATGAATGAATGCCAAACCTCATTCCCTGCACGCCAACCTTATTTAATGCTAAATAGGTCAACTTCCAAAATTGGTATTTTGTCAGTGGTACTCCATCACTATGTATAACGAAATATCCTTGGGTCTGTCCCCTAATCTGCAGGTATGCATTTGTGGCTGCCACCGGGCAAAGACTGTCCATGTGGAAATGTTCCAATGTAATGTAGACTCCCCGACCCTGCTGGTCAGCCTTGGATCAGCAAATATGTATTTTAACCATCCCCTCCAAAACCCTAACCATTGCAGGGCTACCCTGGTCCTGTCTCCCTTTCCCGAAGCTACTACCTCACTGAAACTGAGGGCTCCAAAGAATGTTAGTAAGGATGCAGCTTTGAAGAAGGTAACCTCATAGCCACCCCTGCATAGTGCCTACCACTTTTTACAAATGCCTTCTAACAAGGCAGGCGATATGGAAGCTCTAGTGTCCTTAACTCTACCTCTTTCTTTCGACCACAGTTCGATAATTTTCCTAATGTGGTAATCCAATTAAAAGTCCTGATAACCATGAATCCTGGCATAAAAGGTAAGATCCGACAATCTACCTTGTATAGTTTCGGGCGCCAATCCCTTCCTATTCAGTTAAACAATAAATTGCTGAAGATGTTCAACCATAGCAGGCCATACTGATTCCAAATTTACTAGGTTCCTAAACTCCTGAAACTCTATACTCGCAGCCAAGTACCATTTCTGTGTCCTTGGTGCCAAAGCCAAACCTATTGCTCTGTCCGTGTCATCTCACCAGTTTGCCAGACCTCTGGGGGCAGAACCTCTAGGAATTTGTTGGCTCCTGGAAGTAGCTCCCTAAATCTGTTGGCACAACAATACATCAGCTAGGCTATTATCTATGCCAGGGACATGATGGGCTTGCACCAAAATGTTAAATTGTAAAGCCCGTAATGTGAACGCTATAAATAATGATATTACCTGTTCCAAATGGGACATGAGGTTGTTTATAATATAAACAACAGCCTGATTGTCACACCAAAACCATATGACTGAGTTCACCCATTCACATGCCCAGAGACATAGTGCAGCAACTATAGGAAAGTATTCCAAGAACATTAAATCTCTGGTGACACCAGCTTGATGCCACTTGTCTGGCCATTTTCTGGTGCACCATCTACCTCTCCAATAAATCCCAAATCCTGACAAACCTGCGGTGTCCAAATGGACGTGCAAGTCCACCTTAAGTCCTATCTCACTCCTCCAGAAAGATATTCTGTTAAACTCGGCTAAAAACTGGTTCCAGACTTGCAAATCCTCTCTCATACCCCATGTAATCCTAGTCCTGTGTAAAGGGCCGTCAGAACAAAAGCCCAGGCAGTGGTAAAAAACCCAATAGTGGGGGCGGTAACCCTGGAAAAAATGTCCCAGCCCAATTAAAGTGTTGGTTTTGGAAGCATGGCTCACAGAGTATCCATGCAGAGAATATGCTAGTTACCTTTTGACGGGATTTAGATAAGGTTTTAGGATACTGGTGGTTTGAGAGTGCAAAGTGCAGCAACTATAGGAAAGAGAGACTGAGCCAACCAAGGTTGGGCCTTCACAACCACTCCTGCATAGATTAGGAACCCCGGCAACCAGTTGGCTCATGTCCTATCTGGCTTCTTCCTCCTGTGTCTTTCCTTATCTTTATCATCCTTCTTGTCCAAATCCTTCTTTTCAACATTTCTATTTAGCAGTTCAAACAAGTCCACATATTTCTTTTTATATCTTTTCTTTTGTTGCTGGGGTAAAGTGGTTCCCAAGAGGCATTGTGTGATCGCCAAAAGGTAAGGCTTGTAAGGGCATGGTGTTGTAACCCATGTCAGGAACAGAAGGATACAGCCAGACACCCACTCCAGCCAGCGGGGTGAGCGGTACCAGAAAAGTAATTGGTGGATATGGTGCAGCCCATATTAACAGTGTTCCCTGTCTAAGTCGCACTGGCCATGTGACCACAGAAGATTGTCTTTGGACAAATGCTGGCTCTATGGCTTGGAAATGGCAATGAGCACCGCCCCCTAGAGTTGAACATGACTGGACAAAAATTGTCAAGGGGAACCTTTACCTATCCACCAAACTGCATGCTTGTACCAGGCCATGGGGTACTTGGCACTCTAAAACCCTGAGTGTTGTAATATGTGCCCTGCCAAGGACAAGCTTGTATGAATGATAGTGTGTCTGGTGCTACACCTAACTCACCTGTTGAAGGTGATACCACAGTTGGTTCCTCTCCTCCGGACAGATATTCTGGCACAGCCACTTCCAATGCCTCCTGCCTATCAGGATCTGCCGAACCACCTGCCACCAACGTCAGAATCCTTCTACCTTTATTAGTGTTCCCCCACCAAGGTGTCGTTGCTGTGTCATGAGTGCAGCTGAAGACCTGGAACCAGAAGGGTTAACTCAGGCTGAGGAGAATGCTGAGCAATCAGAAATATCTGAATTGCCTCCAGATTCTCCTTCCTCAGCAGACAAGCTTTGGGCCAGGCTTCGGGGAAGGCTTATGACAAAAAGGTCAGAGGATCACTTGAAGGCTGTCCATAGAAACATCCGTTCAACTAGCCCTGAGTATTGAAAGGATGGAAAGGTTTCCAGCAGCTCAAGGGGCTGTTTTGCTATAAAAACAGCTCCTAGTCAGCTAGAATTTCTGTGGAAGCAACAAGTCAAAACCTCTGGCTGGCATCCACGCTCCTACTCTGGACTCTGACCCTGGACTACGTTGTGTATTTGACTCTGGACTCTGACCTTGGACTATGTTCTGTGAGTTGGTTTGGTAAATGGTTATCGGCTTTGCATTCTTGGTATTCCTGACCTTGGGCTGGTTTATCGGACTTCGGCTGAGTTAACCCTCGGGAACGTGACATGCCGCACCATCAGCTTTGCATCTAGATGTACCCTCCTCCTGCTGTTCTGCTTCTAGGATGACAAACCTGGACATTAGATCATTAGCAATAGCCCTAAGTTTGGCTCTATGATGACTTTTGGCATCCCTAGCAGAGCGTCGTGGTTGCGCCTCACTAGGTTGAGGGGCCTGTCTGGCCATTCTTTCAGCTTCAAGCGCAGAAATTTTTTCCTACAGCTGCTGCCATACAGGCCAAGGTTTTTCATCTGAAGAGGACTGAGGAGGTGACACCTGAGGGACTGGCCTTTTCTTGGCTGGGTGTTTTCTCTTCTGGTTTCCTTGGCCCTTACGTGAAGCCATTAGGACCTGTGTTCAGATCCTGCCAAAGCTGTGTAGCACAACACTCAAACTGGCTACACTTCAACAATATCCCACTTTTGGGAACCTGAGAGGTCACCCTGGTAACCTGTGAAACCAGATCACTTTTTGCTGCCAAAGTGTATTGAAACCACTGGTGCTAGTTAACACCGCTCAATATATTATTAAGTAAAAAAATTTAAAGGGCAGTTATTTTTTTAAAAAACCACTGCCCCACTGAATAATTCCCAATCAATTAGCTATCAAATTAATTACAATCAATTCATAAGTTGATGCCTCATCAATTTATAATTAAACACCTAAAACTAATTTATGTACTAAATTAATATAATATACTAAACAATACTTAATTAATTAAAATATAACCTGATCTACTGACAATTAATATTCTATACAGGCAATTAATCAATTATTATAGTTATGTTTTATTTTATTGTAATATTATTATTACATTTGCTTAAATATTTATTTAATTAATTTATTTTTTATATATCTATTGCCTTTCTTCTTTTTTTTAAAAAATGTATTTGTTTATTTTATTTTAGGTGTAGTTTATTTATATATTATCTGCTTATTTACTCTATATCTCTTCTTCTTCTTCTTCTTCTTCTTCTTCTTCTTCTTCTTCTTCTTCTTCTTCTTCTTCTTCTTCTTCTTCTTCTTCTTCTTCTTCTTCTTCTTCTTCTTTATATTGCCTGGCTAAGAAAGCGTGCCTTGGCCCAAGCTGGTCACGTGGTACATTCAAATCCCAACCACGCAAAAACTCTGGCTTCCCCTCTGAGAGCGGGAAGAAGGGGGGGCAAAGTGGTGTGCCCAATGGCCGAGGCTGAGCATCCACACTGCACCACCACTGCTCTTGGGTAACCTGAGAAATGCACACCAAGCCCCACTGCCACTCTCTCTCTCCTCTCTCTCTTTTAAATGTCAGCAAAACAAATCTGATCAACAGTTAAATCAACCCCACTCTAAATAAAAGTGGAGATCCGATCGTGCGGCATTGTGTCCTGAGTGACCCATGTGGTCATGCCCTCCCCCTTTACTAAACAGACCCAAGCAGAGAAATAATCAGTAATAATCAAGGATCAATAAATCAAATGATTGGAAAATAAGATAATTTGCCGAACTCCGAGGTGTTCCGGCCTCGCTGGGTACTACGCAGAGGAAATTAGCCAAGCTGAAAAGACTCATCTGTGTCTGTTGCCAGCCAAGGGAGAAGGAGGAGAGTGGGGAAAATGGCCCTTAAATAGCCTATCATTCCCCTCTCTCCTCTCAGAATCTTCTCGTGAGACTTAGAGTCTCGCGATCCTCCGGGGAGGGAGGCAAAGACAAGCTGTGCCGCTGGAGCGTGGCCCAGCAGCAACTTGAGCATTTGCATTGCATGTGACGAAGATAAATCCCATGTAGACTCCGATTCACAGTTTGCATCTTCCCTCCCATATGGCCATACAAATGGACATGTACATCCTCACTCAATGTTACACCTTTGATACAATGCTGTGTCTACAAAGGCCATTGAGTAATATCATGTGTGAACTGCTTATTTGCTTGCATGTTTCTTATGATTTTCTGATCTTACTCTATACCTTGTCTTTGATCTATGTTTCAGCATGTGGGGGAGTCTTTCTTCTGGAACCTTTCAGTATGTTTTAAATGGCATTGTTTAATCTTCCACAGAAATGGTAACCTGCTGTGTAACTATGCCTCTGTTGTGTCCTTTTTGTCTTTGTTGTCAGTGACAGTTACATAGGTCTTTTGTCATCAGAGTTCATCCCAAAGTCCTAGTTTCATATTTATTTGCTGGTGCTACAATGAACACTTGACATTCATGCAGAGTACTTCCCCCCTTTTGACCTTCTTTACCGACAAAGGCAAATGCATTGTGTAGCACTCTCACTAAGAGAATGAATTTATATTTTTTGAAATTTAATCAAACTTGTACAAATGAATCTTTACAGCCAATTGTTAAAAATGTGCAGAATCCTAATGATTCCTACACAGTGTCTGACAAACTAGAAGCATCAGAGAGATTGTGTCTCTTTAACAATTAGACAGTTGCTTTGTACTTGCTGTTTTTCTCAAAGGAAAGGACAGTAGTTTTGTGGTGAGACTATTTACATAAATTGTGGAGACTCTGATGAGTTTTTAAAAATAGTCTTATGGGGCCTTATGGGGACTCAACATTCCCTGATGAGATGTGTCATTGAACTGAGATGGCTTAATACTTAATACTTAGAGAAGTATTCAGTATTTAGTGAATATTCTATATGTGAGATATACAAAAGGGTAGTCCCAGGATATAGGTCAGTCTTGAGGGGCTCTATCAGAACACCAGCATGTCAGCAACTGTTAGACTGTTGGCTACTGATCTTGGGCCTAAAACAGACCGACAGGTTGTTGTTTAAGCTAGCCATCTTGAATCAACTCAAGAAAGGATTTATGCATGCCTAGAATGCAGCTAGACATGTGGATTCAAATGCGAATCCTAGCATGCTGAAATTGCAAAATGGATAAATTACATCTGACTTGGGTGAGTTTTCTCTGATGCATTAGATGTGTCTCAGATTTACATATTGGTTCCTCATTCAGTGGGTAATATAGACAGGATGATGACTCACAGAAGTACATTTTCTCCTTATTGAGATAATGGTTGGTGGAGGTGGGTTGGGTATTTATGTTTATATTTTATATATGTAATGCTGCCAAGAGTAGTGGCAATGCGATTAGATAGGCAGGATAAAAGTGAAACAAACAAACATGAAATTTTCATGGGAGAATCCTAATTCAATTTTGGGGAAACTCACTCTTACTACATGGTCTTAAGACAAGTGGTTCTGTCTCCTTCTCCTTCCACAATTCCATTAATGGTTACTAAGAAAGTCCTGCTGTGTTCAATAGACTTACACTGGTGTACTCAGGACTGCAGCCCTAAGTATCTCATCTAGAAGCAGAGGGTATAAATCAAGGGAATGCCACTCTACCCTGCTTTGGTCAGACCTCACCTTGAATGTTGTGTCTAGTTCTGGACATCAGAGTTTAAGATATTGACATACTAGAATATGTCCAGAGACAAGTGACCCATATGGTAAAAGATATGCAAAATAAGCATTATAAAGAATGGTTGAGGAATTTGGGTGTACTTAACTTTGAGAAGACTGAAAAATGATGCTATGGCCATTTTCAAACGTTTGAAGGGCTGTCATTTTGAAGATAAAGTAAGCTTGTTTTCTGTATCTCCTGAATATAAGACCTGGATAAATAGACTGAAATTACAAGAAAAGAGATTTTGATTAAATATTAGGAAGAACTTCCTAAAAGCTGTTTGACTGTGGAATAGAATCTCTTAGAAGGAGGTGGACTCTCCTTTTGAGATTGATGACCATCTGTACGGAATGCTTTAGCTGTGGATTAACTGCTTTGGCAGAGGTTGGATTTGATGATCCTTGGGATTGCTTTCATGTCTACAATTCTGCACTTTTTAAATTCTCTCGTATATTATGTGACGATAAAAGTAGTGGCTTCTGTTATCTTTGTGAGTATTGCTCATATATTAGAAGGAAGTTATCTCAATGTTTATTAAGTAAGTATTAACATTATGCTAGTTACCAAGGGTTGAGCTGTGTTGACATTCGAAGTATATTTTTGTACTAAGGTTCTAAGGTTCAGACAAAATAGAGCCAAAGTAGACATCACTTTAAATACAACAATATCATTATATTGATAGATAAGGGCTCTAATATGGAACAGAAACTTAGTGTAGTAACTAGTAGTAACTCTACCCTTCCGTTCCACACATACATACATGGGATTGGGCCCACACACCTTCAAGTTATGTTGTAAAATAGTGATCCATTAAAACAATTAATCTGGAATGGTCTTGATATCTCTAGACCTTTTGGGAGCACATTTCAGTAAACTTTAAATAATACATTTATCTTATCCTTTTTATTATACTTTGTAGTTACGTTTTCAGAACACTGCCATTATAGAGTGGCTGAGGGAATTAATCATTCTATTTTGTAGCATGAATTAGACCTTTGCAATCAACTTGTTCGATGGTGTTAGGCAAACCTCTCTCATGGAGATGAAGTACCCTCAAACCCACATCCGCTGGAGTGCAAGGATGATAATAGTGTCCCACTTCGCAGGAATGTGGTAAATATTTCAACAAGTACATGTTTCAATCCCTTCACAAATCGCTGCCTTGTCGTGGCGAAGGTGCTTGAGTAATTCAGAAAAGCTATGGGCTTTTCCGTGCAGTGACACCCAAAACGGACAGGTCATAGTGGAGAGTTTTGACTAAACGTGATCCACCTGGAGCAGGAACTGGCAAGCCACTCCAGTATCTTTGCCAAGATAACCCCATGAACAGAAACAAAAGTAGAGACCAAATTACTAACATGCGCTGGATTCTGGAGAAAGCCAGAGAGTTCCAGAAAAACATCTACTTCTGTTTCATTGACTATGCAAAAGCCTTTGACCGTGTGGACCACAGCAAACTATGGCAAGTCCTTAAAGAAATGGGAGTGCCTGACCACCTTATCTATCTCGTGAGAAATCTATATGTGGGAGAGGAAGCAATAGTTAGAACTGGATATGGAACAACTGATTGGTTCAAAATTGGGAAAAAGGAGTACGACAAGGCTGTACAGTGGTGCCTTGCATTACGTTGTTAATTCGTTCCAGCGAAATTGCTGTAGAATGAAAACATTGTAAAGCGATTTTAAAAAGCCCGTAGAAACGCATTAAAACCTGATTAATGCATTCCTATGGGCTTGAAACTCACCGTCCAGCGAAGATCCTCCATAGTGCGGCCATTTTCGCTGCCCATGCAGCAAGGAATCTGTCCCAGAAAACAGTGGACGGCCATTTTTTTTACCCGGCGGCCATTTTGAAACCGCTGATTAGCTGTTCTAAAATCATTGTTTTGCGCAGGGCCGGACTGGGACCAAAAATCGGCCCTGGCATTTAGAGCACACAGGCCCACCTGTTGTGGGCTCCATTCACGATACTGTGGCGTGCTGAAAGGGCGTTGCTGGTATAGTGGTATTGGTACATGCTTACGACTTTCTTTTTTGTTGAAGCTCTGCTGGTGTTTGTGGATTTCAATCGCTTCCCTGTGCAGTCTAACGTAATGATTGCTGGTGTTGTCCAGTATTTCAGTATTTTGAAATAGAGTTCCATGTCCAGTTTGTTTTAGGGCATTGTCAGCTACTGCCGATTTTTCCAGTTGTTTTAGTCTGCAGTGTCTCTCATGTTCTTTGATTCTGGTGTGGATGCTTCATTTTGTGGTACCAATATATACCTGGCCACAACTGCAAGTGGTGTAGCTGAACATGCCCTAAAACAAGCTGGACATGAAATTCTATTTCAAAATACTGAAATACTGGACAACTCTGAAGATGCCGGCCACAGAGACTGGCGAAATGTTAGGAAGACCAACCTTCAGAACACGGCCAAAGAGCCTGAAAAACCCACAACAACCATTGTAGGGATTGTTCATGAGTCTGTAGAACGTTGCCTTCCACACTTTTACAGCATGCCATTTTGCTATTAAGTATTCCTATTATATCTCTATTATCATCTAACATTTATTTGGTTAGAACAACTGGCTTTCAAAACTTAACAGAATAATGGCAACTAATTAAAAATGCAAGATAAAATTTCTGATAGAATGTAAGATCTGTCATCACATACCTGTGACATTTAGGTTCAGGTTCATCTTTTCTCTTAAAAGATGGTGAAACAATAGATCTGTACTAGCCAGAGTTGGTCCTGCCACTCAGCAGGATAAGGAAGCAGCCTCTAGTGACCAGTTGTGCATGTCATGAAAGGGAACCAAATTGTTTGTCATTTACTCTGATAATATTATATTTTTGCTGCCACATAGAGGGAAAGCTGCCCTTGGGATATTCGACCATATTTGCCCACATAACACCCCTGCTTTTGGATATTCGTGTATCATGACCTAAATCTGCGAGAAGTTCCTTTTTCTCCTTTGCCTTGGGAAGCAAAAAGTTATCTTGGGGCAGTCCTGGTTCCAAGGATAGGCACCCTGAAAGCCATGCAGGCCTCTTCAAGCAGTCTATTTATAGAATCACAGAATCATAGAATAATTGAGTTGGAAGGGGCCTCTTAAGGCCATCCAGTCCAACCCCCTGCTCAATGCAGGAATCCAAATCAAAGCAGATCTGACAGATGGTGGTCTAATTTTCTCTTGAATGCCTCCAATATTGGAGTGCTCACTACCTCCCAAAGTAATTGGTTCCATTGTTGTACTGCTCTAACAGTTAAGAAGTTTTTCCTGATATTCAGCCTAAATCTCGCTTCCTGTAATTTGAGCCCATTATTACCTGTCCTTCCCTCTGCAATGATCGAGAACAGATCCTTCCCCTCCCCTGTATGTCTACCTTTCAAGTATTTGAAAAGTGCTATCGTATCTCCATTCAGTCTTCTTTTCTCAAGGCCAAACATGCCAAGTTCTTTCAGTCTTTCCTCATAGGGCTTGGTTTCTAGTCTCCCGAACATCCTTGTTGCCTTCCTCTGAACTTGCTCCAGTTTACTGGCATCCTTCTTCAAGTGTGTTGCTCAGAACTGAATACAATACTCTAGATTTAGATATCCTGCCACAGGGACGTGTCTCTCCTTTCATAGCCCTGAGGCTGGAGCAAATGGGGAAAGAATGGACAAAGCTAGAAGAGTTTTAAAAAAGATGCACTGAAAAGGGGGATGGGGCAGAGGGCAAGTGAAAGAGCAAATAGAGATGCCCCTTAAGCAGAAGAAAGGCCATGTGCACACCCATCTATACTTAAACCAATTTTTATCCCCAAGAGTCAATCAAGACTTTTTAAATGGCAAATCAGTATTTGGAAACAGAGGCCTCCTCCCTCCTTTAGTGTTAAACATTTTCTTCAGGCTATATCAATATAGTCTGTAGATAGGAGACCATGTGATTGACTGTCTCTATGCAATTTCAAGGTGTAATTGTATGAATCAATTGCAGCCATAACAACAATGTGTCCTGTGGAATCTTAATGTTCAACAAGTTTTATTTGGTACAAGCTTTTGTGGACTGAAGCCCTCTTCTGCAGATGCCATTAGCCTTTGGGCTACAACATTACTGGCACATAAGTATCTTCTTGGAATAGCTGTCACCTCAGACCCCTCTGATTACCTATCCCCCTGAAACTTAAATGTGTTTATTATTTTAATGTACACAGACAGATGCACTGTGTTTGTAGCATAGCTGTGCCATGCATGTGAATTATGCTGTCACAGCACGTTGCAGTTTTGACCCACCCCAGGGAAAATTGTTGCACTCTTGCAAGTGGTTGTTGTGGGTTTTTCGGGTTCTTTTGCCGTGTTCTGAAGGTTGTTCTTCCTAACGTTTCGCCAATCTCTGTGGGACTGAGTGCTGTCCTCTGAAGATGCTGACCACAGAGACTGGTGAAACGTTAGGAAGAACAACCTTCAGAACATGGCCAAAGAGCCTGAAAAACCCATAGCAACCGCTAGATCCCAGCTGTGAAAGCCTTTGTGAATACTCTTGCAAGTTTTGAGGAAGGAAGGAAGGAAAGAAGAAAGGAAGGAAGAAAGGAAGAAAGGAAGAAAGAAAGAGAGAGAGAGAGAGAGAGAGAGAAAGAAAGAAAGAAAGAAAGAAAAGGATCCTTCTTACTGGCATTTTTTTTACTTGATTTGATTTAAAATATTTATATGGCGCCTTTCTCCTAAAGCAGTGGTCCCCAACCTAGGGCCTTCAGATGTTCTTGGACTACAACTCCCAGAAGCCTTCACCACCACCTCTGCTGGCCAGGATTTCTGGGAAATGAAATCAAAGAACATCTGGAGGTCCATAGTTGGGGACCACTGTCCTTAAGGATCCAAAGCAGCTTACAGTATTAAAAGAAACAAAGTTAAAAGTTAAAATAATAAAGTATTATAATATTTTTTAAAAAAATTAAACACATATCTTAAAACTTATAAATAAGAGCAACACTGAAACTACAAATAAAACAGAATACAAAAATCCCTTTACAAAATCCGCTTAGTCAACCAGTCATTTAAAGGAAAGCCTGCCTGAAGAGAAAGGTCTTCGTAGACAAAGTTTACCGTGTAGTATCTCCCCAAACCCCGTTTAGGTCAAATATCATTCAGTCATAGGAGCCCTGGAGTGGTACAGCCCTCTAAACAGGCTTTGATATCACCTCCCGCTCAGGTTTGTTCTTTGAAGTCTGAGCGACGGAGGCTCTGCGGAAACTACTCGTCCTCCACGATCTGGGTTTGTAAAACGGATAGTAGCTGGAAGTGAAGATGGGGGCGAGGAGGTGGGAAACTCCTAGGCAGCGTTCCAGGAACGGCGATCATTTTAGAAAACTAGTTCATTACGATTTGGCCACTGTTAAAAAAAATCAGTGGAAATTTGGGAGCAAGACGGCGGGGCAGCGTTGCATAATCAGATGTTACTTAGATTTTAGTTGCAAATGGGCATTTTTAAAACGGGCGCGCAGTGGCGGCGGGGAAGGGGGTGATGACAAAAAAAAACCCTGCAAAGTTTTAGCAACTCTGGATTTGAAATAATTCAATGCAGGGTCTCTTTCGTTGTATTTTATTTTTCTAAAATCCCTGAGAAGTTTTTTTAAATCCTGATCCCTTCCTGGAAGGAAAATGGGCTCCGGATCCTCAAGTGTGTGAGCGCGCATCCGAGTGTCTGTACAGTATATGTGTGAGAGAGTGTGTGAGAGAGATGCCTCTGAGGATGGGGCAGAGCGACAGGCGCGCGCGCGCACCCACCCTCCACACACACACACACACACGCACGCACGCATGTACGCAGTCCCTTCGCCTGTACTCTACGATCAAGCCAGAGTGTGCACCGATTTGCGATTCTCTTTGTTCCCCTCCGGATCGATGCCCTCCTCCTTCCTCACGCGCCGACTCCCACCTGCTTTCTGCTGCTCCGTCCTCCTCTTTTTGCCTCCTCCGGTGACATTTGCAGGAGCGGAAAGGCAACGCAGAAGGCGCCCCTGAAATAATAACCTGCAGCAGCAGGGTGGGATTCTCTCCCCTCCTTCTTCTCCTCCTGCCTTGCCTTCTCCGCAGCAGCAAGAGCAGCGGCAGCAACGGTAGCAGGAGGCGGCGGTGGAGGAGCAAGAGGACGAGGAGGATCCGCCGCAGCCTGGGATGTATGCAGCGCCTCTGCGCTGAGGCAGGAACCGGCCTTTCTGACCATCGGCCTTTCTGGCATTTGCCAGAATTTCCAGATGGCCAGTCCGGCCCTGGTTTTGCGATAATCGGTTAGCAAAGCAGGGAACCGATCAATGCAAAGTGAAAAAAACCCATAGGAAACATCATTTTGCGATCGCTTTTGCAATCTCAAAAACTTTGTCATTATGCGATTTTGTCGTAAAACGAAGCGCTCATCTTGTGAGGCACCATTGTATATTATCTCACTGTATTATGCAGAATACATCATGAGAAAGGCAGGACTGGATGAATCCCAGGCCGGAATTAAGATTACCAGAAGAAATATCAACAACCTCAGATATGCAGATGATACTACTCTGATGGCAGAATGTGAGGAGGAATTAAAGAACCTCTTAATGAGGGTGAAAGAGGAGAGTGCAAAAAATGATCTGAAGCTCAACATCAAAAAAACAAACAAACCCTAAGATCATGGCCACTGGTCCCATCACCACGTGGAAAATAGAAGCGGAAGATATGGAGGCAGTGACAGATTTTACTTTCTTGGGCTCCATGATCACTGCAGATGGTGACAGCAGCCACCAAATTAAAAGACACCTGCTTCTTGGGAAGAAAGCGATGACAAACCTCAACAGCATCTTAAAAAGCAGAGACCTCACCTTGCCAACAAAAGTCTGTATAGTCAAAGCTATGGTTTTTCCAGTAGCAATGTATGGAAGTGAGAGCTGGACCATAAAGAAGGCTGACCGCTGAATAATTGATGCTTTTGAATTGTGGTGCTGGAGGAGACTCTTGAGTGTCCCTGGACTGCAAAGAGAACAAACAAGACCCTGACGTTGGGAAAAGTGAAGGCAAGAGGAAAAGGGGACGACAGAGGACGAGATGTTTGGACAGTGTCATCAAAGCTACCAACATGCATTTGACCAAACTCCAGGAAGGCAGTGGAAAACAGGAGGGCCTGACGTGCTCTGGTCCATGGGGTCATGAAGAGTCGGACAAAACTTAACGGCTAAACAACATGTTTCAATGTTGGCTGTAAATACTAAGCAGTTAGTCTTACTTGTATCATTTGCATCTATTTAATCCTATTGATACTGCAGTATATATTCATGGAAGTCAATCCACTTCTGAGAATTTTCCCCACTTCATGTCTTGTTTTTAAAAAGATTGCCAGTGTTGTAGAGATGCAAATACCATATATTTTCATGAAAATAAAGCATTGGGAGCTATAATGATTTTCTCTGTGTACTTCAGTTTCATAATGGGTTTATGGCACTGAGGTTTGTTCCCAGTCATCCTGGAAAAGAATGAGGAAGCAGTAGGATATTAATATGGCTTTGACTTTTATGGGATTGACAATTGACTTTGATTTACTAATACCTGTGGCACTGAGGGCCTTCCTGCAGAAATTTGTACGTCATTGTTGGGTACTGCTGCATCATTATTTTTACTCAGTTTTTAAAGGTCAGCCACAGGGAGGTAGAGCTTCTCTCAAATGTCATTGAGCTGTCATCACTTTGTGGCCTAAAATGGGGAAAGTGGGGGAAAGAAGACTAATAAATAATAAGACTAAGACAAATAAATAATAAGACTAATAAAACTAATAAATCCAGGCCTGTCCAAGATTCATTCATTCATTCATTCATTCATTCATTCATTCATTCATTCAATTCCTTCCTTCCTTCCTTCCTTCCTTCCTTCCTTCCTTCCTTCCTTCCTTCTTTCCTTCCTTCCTTCCTTCCTTCCTTCCTTCCTTCCTTCCTTCCTTCCTTCCTTCCTTCCTTCCTTCCTTCTATCTTAGATGTAACTGGGCTGGGTTTTAAATCAGTCAAGAATTTAAAAATAAAATAAGATCACATTAGGAGTAGAAACAATGGACCACTGTCTAAGTAATAGGGTTCATAGCATGTTGACAGTTATGAGCCTGACCAGCTCTTTAAAGCTAGTGTATGTCTTCTGGAAACATGTCATTGCTGTCGTAATTTTCCACACTTCAAGTTTCCAGGTCGCTGGCCAGAAACTCAAATTTTAAAAAGGAATGCATTTGAACATGAGCACCACCTGACACTGCTGTAATTGTGGCTCCACCCATTGACTCATTCTTCTATGACTGGAGACAGAGGCTGAAAGGAAAAAGGTTTGGTGTGTCTACCCCCTCTGGAGTCAACTGGAATAGACACTTTGACAGAAACATCTCCTTGTTATGCACTTTGACTACATGCTTTGTCAGCGGGATCAAGAGATAAAGCTGTCTCTTCTACTATACCATGTTGGGCTTCCCACCGAAACACTTGCATGTGTGTTTAAAAAAAACTCTCATAGAGTTCTGTGGGTCTTCCTCACAGGACCTGGCTTATTACAAGTTAGAATGATACAGCTGCCTCAAACAAGGCATGGAGGCATAGATGCATGAGATAACTTTGCCAGAGCTGTTGCAGCTATCTGTCTAAAGGGGAAGTCAGAGGTTTCTTAAGTTCTGGGAGAGGCAATTAATGCCCTGTTTTTGAGTAGGGGAAACCAGCTGAGGTATATATTAAAGCAGGGAGTAGGATGGGGATTTGGACAGCGATTTGGACAGAGCAGGTCAACGTGTGGGCAAGTTACTTTTTTTACATAATAGCCCAAAACTTTCCCATTGGCTGTAATGTTTTAAAATTGATTTTCAGAAGGAGAGCCATAATTCAGGGAATGTTTTCCATGCAGAAGGTCCCAAGTGTGGTCATTGTCATCTCCTTGTAGATCTGGGAAACTCCTGTGACTCAGTGAGGAAAATACACGGCTTGGTGGGCTAATAGTTTTAGTTTGCAAAAGGGCATCTTCACATATTCCCATATTCTCCTATGCATATGTTCAAGCTTTGTTCTCTCTGACCTTGGGATCACTGTTGCCCTGCTTGCAAGAGACCTATGAAACAACATCAGAATCAAGGTTGGTCATGACATTGCTCATATTTTGAGAGTTCTGTTGTGGCATATCAGTGTGGTTTTCTGTGTAGTAGATCTTCACAAGATACACTCATTATATCGTAAGTGAACTTCAGTCCAGTTCAGATCCTGGAAAAGCTCTGATGGAGAGCAAAACTCCCCGTATCCCTCAGCCAGCATGGTCATATTTAAAGCTGAGCTACATGGTTGGCAGAATTATGTGCCACACTTTTTTTCTGGGCTGCCTTACTCATGAAGAATGAGAAGAATTCTTCCAGAATTACTTGTTCTCAGTGAGACATGCTATCCTGACAAGCCAAGACAGCCTGACAAGGAACTGCTGAACTCATGAGTTTTCTCTCTCTAGCATGTAAGAGAAAGAACTCTTCTTCCTTTGGAGGTTTCCACAATCTGTGAAAAAGTAGAAATAGTGCATGCGCACAAAGCAAGCACAGAGGGGCTACCTAATTGATCAAAAAGTTGAAAACAACCCATACAAGGCCTCTGATTTTTAAAGGTCCATGTAACAAGGCAGCAGCCCTTATAGATTTGCACAATTTGTGCAATTTGCACAAAAATGTTCCTTTGAATACAAGAACTTTCTGCAATAGTGGCAATAAATATCTTGTCATCTTACAGGCGTGGCTAACTTTTTGTGAGTTCTCACTCTCGTGCCTGAGAACAAGCCAAAGGAAAATCCCTGCAACCTGTACAGAAAATAAGGAATAACATACTAGAATGACCCCAACCATATATAAGAAACTTTCTTCTCCATTGAAAAGATCACATTTATTGGTGAAGGTTAAGAGAGAAACTCTTCCCCAGATTTGCAAGGTTTTTTTTTAATGAATGTTCTCTTTCTATAGGGAAGCATAGACGTGTGGTTCCTCCCACCTGTAGCTTGAAGAGTAATTCCTCAGCAAAAACAATTCTATTGATTTAATTGTGTTTTCCAGATCTTGGCAATCAAGCAAACCATGAGACAAGTCAACAGAAGGTGACAAATGTTTATTATACATTTACTACAAAAATACTTCACTGATATGAGAATGGTGTCTGCCATTTGGTTTTACATTACATTCACATCTAGATAGCATGTGAACATCCTTAAGAAAATCACAGTGATTGCAAGCGGAAATGAAACTCAAGTATTTGAAGACACAGAACAAGACAAACTAATCTTCCAGCTCTCAAGATCAAAACGTCCATACATGGTGAGTTCTATGAAAAAGATGAACAGATTGCACTGACTCGGGGAGTCTCTGATTACCATTATGGTGTCTTCACTGGTACTTAAATGTATTTTATTGTCCTGTTGGTTATTGCCATCCATCAATTTTTCAAAACTATGCTGGCATCTGGTATTAACTACACAGTTGCTGAGAGAGAGAACTGTGGGTAAGATAACTAGACTCCTATTGCCTGAAATTAATGAAACAATTAGGAAATATGGGTTCTTGGAAGTAGTTACTGTCACTAGCAATATGCATTTCCTTTTCTGTCTGGAATGCTGCTGTAGCAGGACAGGATGTGCTGAGGTCAATACTGGCAAGCTTGTTACTCAAGTGATTAATCATTTCCCGCAAGCAGATAGCAAGACTCACAAGATTTGCCCTTGCCTGGTTATAATCTTGTATCAGCATGCCCAATGAACCAGAATGATCATTAACATGTCAGCCTGATCCATTTCAATTGGCAACAGCAGAACAATCTTGGTACTTAAAGGAATGCTCTTTGCTTCTCCCGGAGAACAGGCCTGGAGGCTTTGACTTTTTAAGTTATGAGGTCACAGTGACTTTATGGGTGAAACTGTCAACACATGAAAAAAAAATAGGGTTAACTTGTGCCTGTCTTTATAGCTCAACCAAATTCTTATAATGGAAGCTGTCCACAGCTTAGAAAATGTCTCTCTCTTTTTGATTACAGCTCCCAACCACCAAAATGATTTGGGCCACTGCTGGTTGGGGGATCTGGCCCTTGTAGTTAAAAAAATAATAACTTTTCCAAGCTCTGAACCTCTCACCCACTTGAACTCCCAAGTCTTAATATTAAGATAGCTGTTGGTCTGCCCAAAATAGAGTAATGTTTGGGGTTGTTAAGTGCCAAAAGACTGAGAAAAGCAAACAATGTAATTGAAATTGCAATCATCATCATCTTAGAGCTGCAGAGCTGGAAGGGACCCTATGGATCATGAAGTCCAGCCCCTATCAGGGACGCAACTATGGGGGAATTGAACTACCAGCCTCTGACTCTGCAGCCAGATGCCTAAACCACTGAGCTATATACTTAATTAATGAAATGATGATGATGATACTGCACAAGAACAAGCACTCCAAAGATGAAACCATGTCACAACTCATCTGTGAATGTCCAAAGATTGCACAAACAAATTACAAAATTAGACATGAAAGAGTGGCAGAATCAGTGCACTGGTCATTATGCAAAAATATATAACTTACCAGCTTTCAAAAACCCATGGGAACATAAGGTAGATATAGTTTCAGAAAATGAGGAAGTCAAGATATTGTGGGATTTCCAGATCCAAAATGATAAGACACTTTGAACATAAGATAGCTGGCATAGCAGTAATAGAATGAAGAAATGTTTGGGTTATTGACATTACAATAACAGGAGATACCAGAGTTAAAGCTAAAGGATATATATTACAAATATCTGGTAATACTAGAAGAAGATAGCATCCTACACACAAAAGTTAAAGAACTGACAGAAAGGTAATATATCAAAAGACTGAGGAAAATCGTAAAATCAGAATTAAATGGGGGAAATACAATCTAAGCCATAAACACTTGGGCAGTTCCAGTAATTACATAATCAGCTGGAATAATAGACTGGACCCAAAATGAATTAGAACAATTGGATGGAAAAACATGGAACCTAATGAACATGCATCATGTACTACATCCAAAAAGTGATGTGGACAGATTATATTTACCATGAAAAATTGGAGGCTGTGGATTACTGCAAATATAGCCGGTAGTAGAGTAGGAAAAAGAAGCCTAAATGGTTATATCAGTTTAAGCAGAGAAAAATAAGACAGTGAAAATGGAGAATATATGTACTTTTCAAACTACAAAAACAAAGGATCAATATTAGAAACAATAATCTGAAAATAAATTTGACAGTTGAAAAAATAAACTACTACATGGACAACGCCTGAGAAATATTGATGGAAGGCATGATAACAATTCAACATGGTCATGGCCAAAACTTGGGACCCTTAAGAAACAAACTAAAGGCTTGATTTTTGCTGCACAACAGCAATCATTTCAATCCAGTGTGATGAAAAGCTAAGATCCAGGGAATTGGTGTTAACAGCAAATATCGATGTGCCAAGAAAAAAATAAAACCGTGCCACACCTCATCTGTGAATGTCCAAAGATTGCACAAACAGATTACAAAATTAGACATGATAGGGTGGCCAAATTAGTGCGCTGGCCATTATGTAAATAATAATAATAATAACTTGAAAGCCTCTGAAAACCCTTGGGAACATCAGGTAGAGAAGGTGTTAAAAATGATGAAGTCAAGATCTTGTGGGATTTAGCAGTAATAGAATAAAGAAATGTCTGGATAATTATTGCAATTCCAGAGAATGCCAGAGAATGATTAGGGAGTTGGAACTCAATCCCTATAATAAAATATTGAAATACTGAAAGAACTGGACATGTTTAGCCTTAATAAAAGAAGACTGAGAGGAGATATGATAGCACTTTTCAAATACTTGAAAAGCTGCCATACAGAGGAGGGGGAGGATTTCTTCTCAATCATCCTTAAGTGCAGGACACACAACAATGGACTCAAGTTACAGGAAGCCAGATTTTGGTTGAATGTCAGGAAAACCTTCCTAACTGTTAGAGCAGCGTGGTAATGGAATCAGCTACCTCGAGAGAAAGTGAGTGCTACAGCACTGACTCCCTGGAAAAGATGTTGGGAAAGTGTGAAGGCAAGATGATAAGGGGATGACAAAGGACAAGATGGCTCGACAGTATCATAAAAGCTACCAACATGCATTTGACCAAACTCTGGGAGGCAGTGGTAGACAGGAGGGCCTGGCGTGCTCTGGTCCATGGGGTCACGAAGAGTTGGACACAACTTAACAACTAAACAACATGGCACAGCTAGTCATGTTGAAGAATGAGATTGGGTCTCTGCTGCTCCTTGAACATTTAGGCATTCTTGCTCAAGTGTTAAATCTTCTAATGTTGCAGTCCTGAAGTGTGTTTGTATACAATATGTTCTATTTTCATATAGTACTAAACACTGATGTGCTGCATAGCCACAAAACAGTGTTCCTTTCTCTGTTAGCAGATGCTGTGACTATTAAACATTATTGGTGTTTCTCTAGGCTTCTCTTTATCTTTGAGAAACTGTTCATTTGTACAAAACAGAATGCTGTTTTGGACAGTAAATTAAGCATGTTGTATAAATTTACAGCAGTAGTGTGAGAGGCTGATGCAGCCTTCATCCTCTCATGTATGCTCCCCAGACATTAGAGCTTTCACCCTGGAGCACAAAAGGTGAAAGATGGAATATTCTGGTTTCATAAGCTTCACAGGAAGCAGAAAGGTAGACGAAAAACAACTCACAATGGAATGGAATACAGATTTATGGTGGCTGCTGTTTGATCACTTATCTCTTTCCAAGACTGCCATAGGCCATAAATTCGCAAACATGCATGATGGAATAATTTGATACCACTATTTACTTTGAGAGCAAAAGAAAGGAGCATCTACTGATCTCATGAGGTTGTAAGAATTAAAATTCTACCCCCCCCTTGTTCCTGTAAGACTAAATGGTATAGCAGCCATATACATAATGAGTACTGCACTGACCTCAGATAATGCAAGAAAGCAATTAGTTCTGTATTAACAAAAGGGATTCCTTGCACAAAAGCAATCATGGGAATTAGAAGAATTAGAAAAATGCAAATTGCAAGTCTTGCAAATAAATGTTAAATAGTAAAATTTGTTGAGATTCAACACCTTTCCTCCTGCCATGACTTACTTAATAAGAGTCTACTTCAATGAGATTTTCAGAAAACTAAATGAGAAAAAGGGCTGTGATTAGAAATTAGCAACTATAATAATATGCTTTTTTTTTTACAACCTATAGCTTTGACTGAATTTATTTGCTTGTTCACATGATGATGAAGGACTCTGAAGAAGACAGATTCCTGTCAAGATGGAGACACTATATATGTGTAGGAATCCTGGAAAAATTTGTTCTCTTCCTTGCCCAACATAGGGGCAGGAAACTCTCCTCTTCAGACTCCACCAACATCTAAACAAAATGATGAGTGGAGGAAGGGCTAGGCACACCTTTCTTATCATATTGATGAAATCTGGAAGTCTAATGATTGATTAGGTTTTTCCTCTCTTATTTGTCTGCAGCAAAGCTGAGCATTGTGACATCTTCACACAAAAACATACACCCACTACTTACAATATTTATAAGCAGATATATATTTTAATGATCGACTGCGTCCCTCAAATGGATCCAGAAAAACCTTGATTGAAGTGCTATTTAGTTCTCATTATCTATATAATACCATATATATTTAGTATCAATTATTTAACCAGACATTAGTTTGTGCTACAATTATGCTGATTACTTTAGAGCTGTTTATACACTCAAACCCACATAAAGCAAGTAAAATAAAAAGAATAATACAAATAAAAATGTCATTGCCCCAAGGAAATGTATAGAAGGGATGTGTTCCATATTCTGTCCCACAAAGCCCCCCCCCCCCTTTCTCTTAAAAACAAGCAAGCAAGCAACCTGGCTGGAGGGTTGGAGCTTCTGAACAATGTCGAATGGAATATGTGATGATTCTGTGGAAGAAGGGAATCATCCTAAATGCTTCTCCTAGTACCTTTTCACATTTCAAGACTGTGGAAATCTGTGCAAGAAGTTTAGTCTTGGTGAAAGCAAATTGTCTTTGATTCCAAACCGATGAGTGTAAAAGACTTAGTTTTAAAATTTAATGATACCTGGATAATAGAAATTATATTGTGTGTGTGTGTGTGGGGGTCTGGTACCAAAAAAGCGACTTCAGGTGCCCCCTTCCTGACTGTGGCATTCAATGGTTATGGGGCCACTTTCTATGATGTTAATTATAGAATCATGGAACAATTGAGTTGGAAGGGGCCTATAAGGCCATCAAGTCCAACTGTTTGTTGAGCGCAGGAATCTAATCAAATTAGAAAATTACCAGGATCCTTCAGCCATTCTGGCCATTCTAACCCCAAACTCTGTGCCAGACCATCACACATGACGTCTTTGGAAAAGACAATTGGCTGATTATGGCATTATATTTGGGCAAATTGATATAAAGAGGTGTAGAATCAAGTGCTTGGATTCTAATGGGCTTTGTTAGCTTGCTAGGTTTATCCTTTGCATTGCTTTTAATGAATGTGTAATTGTTTGTCATGTTGCAATTTGTACTGCTTCTTCTTTAGTGATCCTTAATTGGTGCTTTTGAAATATGTATTAAAAGTGACTAATAAATTTGTAAATAAATATTGTCCATGGAATCACTTTAGTTCCCCATCTGCTCACCATTTCTTAAGCCATGACTTTTATGTTTGTTCATTACAAATCATAATTATTTGCTTCCATTGTGTATCTTTATCCATCTGTGCAAACAATTAGCTTGTTTTAATGGCTCCAAGCCTTACCTTGCATTGATTATTTGTCCACAGTAATAATCAAATTGTTACACTGGCAGTTTGTTATAAAGAGAATGTTAATGTAATCTAGACTTTGTTTTAGTTTTTACTTGGCTATTTTTACATCTATTTTGCTGATACTCATGATAGTTATGTGTCACTGGCACTAAATAAGAGGCTTCTGATAAAAAGCCAACATGCTTAGATGATCACATAGCAGTCATTGTCATAGCAGGATTAAGACAAAGTATGGTTTACATCAGACATAGTGGATGAGCATGCGTAACGGGTTTACCACAATAAATGCAGTATAGATTAGCTTATATAAATGTGCTAATGACACATTATTTTCAGTGGTCTCAGTGGTTACTGTGCTCCACTCTTTGAATCTTCTTTTATTGCCATGCTGTGAAAATGTTCATGTTTAACACCTTCTGTGTCATACTGCAATATTTAGCATTATTTCTTGGATTTTAGTGTTTACAGGTAGAGTGATGACATTATCTGTTTGAAGGTGTCCTCTATCTGGTCCCAGCCCATTTATCACAAAGAACCATAATAAGGGAGAACGTGTGTCTTAATATTGTCCATCCACAAGGAGCACCTGTGCAGCAAACCCAGCAGGTATACAAATTACTTGGTCAGAGCCCTCCTCACTATGTCCTTGTTGTTGTTATGTACTGTCATGTTGCTTCTGATTTATGGCAGCCCTATGAATGAGCGATCTCCAAAATGTCCTGCTCAGCTCTTGTAAAGTCAGTTCATCTCATATTTAATCTTCATCTTTTCCTTCTACTCTCAGCCTTTTTCAGCATTATTGTCTTTTCCAGAGAATCCTGCCTTCTCATGATGTGCCCAAAGTTGGACAGCCTCAGTTTCAACATTTTTTGCCTCCAGAGATTGTTCAGATTTGCTTTGATCTAGGACCCACTTGTTCATCTTTCTGACAGTGTATGGTATCCACAAAGTTTTCCTCCAGCACCATATTTCAAATGAATCAATTTTCCCTTGCCAGCTTTCTTAACTGTCCAGTTTTCACATCCATACATGGTGACCAGAAATACAAGAGTGTGGATTATCTTGGCTTTGGACTCCAGTGACCCATCCTTATACTTGATGATATTTCCTAATTCCTTCATTTCTTCTCTTCCTGGTCTCAATCCTCTTCTGATTTATTGACTGCACTCACCATTTGGATTGATGATTGGAACCAAGGAATACAAAATCTACTTCAATATCTTCATTGTCAGTAGTAGAGTTGTATAATTCTTCTGTACTCATTATTTTTGTCTTCTTAATATTCAACTGCAGTCCTGCTTTGGCACTTTTTTCTTTCACTTTCCCTAACAGTCATTTCAAGTCGCTGCTGCTTTCTGCCAATAAAACAGTAAAACAGAGTCACCTGCACATCTTAACTTATTGATGTTTTCGTGAAGGCTTTCACAGCCGGGATCTAATGGTTTTTGTGGGTTTTTCGGGCTCTTTGACCGTGTTCTGAAGGTTGTTCTTCTTAATGTTTCGCCAGTCTCTGTAGCCGGCATCTTCAGAGGACAGCACTCCTCTGAAGGGGTGCTGTCCTCTGAAGATGCAAGTTTGATTCACCATTCAGCAATTGATCTAATAGGTCTACTGTATCTGAGACTAGTAACAGATTTAGGCCATGAAAATTGAAAGAGACAGATAAAGTTTAATATAGGAATAACTAGAAGTAATGAAATCTGCACAGCACAATATTTTCTTACCACCTTTCCTTTTGAGAATTCTAGCACCTATTTTTCACCATGGAAAACCTAGCAGTTAGTTCTGCATGTGCACTGCATATGTGATTGTTAAAAAAACAAGAGAAAGGAAAAACTAAAGCCATCCATTTGTAAATGAATCAGTTCAAGCCATAATTGCATTACTGCTCTAACCATGTCCCTTCAGGACACATGCAACTAAAGTTCCAATTTAGTTTTCGTCACAACCTGTTTCAAAAGGCAATAGAACATGAAAGAGGTATGTTTTTATATATAAAGTGATTTGATTTTTAATTTTTAAATTAATAACAAACATAAAGCATAAGAAGACATTATAAACACAAGACATCTCTCTCTCCCCCCCTCCCTCACACACACAGACACACACACACACACACAAACACAAAACCACCCAACCCCTAGACATACAAAACTTTGAAAAATGATAACAAAAATACTCTCCCCTACTGGGACCACTGGAGATATAGTCAGTTATCTTCCCATCGTGGAGTCCCACTCCTTCTGACATTGTAATGACTCTTGTGATGGCGTGCATCCCTTCCCCTTTATTAAGACATGATCAAGAAATTCTCCCCAAATACCTGTAAAGTTATACCTTTTTAACAAGCCATTCTTTACTTTCAAATTACCTTATCATTAATAGCTATATTCCATACTTATTTAAACAATTCATTTAACTGAAAATGATACTTTATTTTCCAATACCTAGCTATCAGTAATCTTGCTGTTGTTAATAAGTTCAAAATTAATTATCTATTTGCTCCTTGTCAAATATTGTTAAAATGCTCTTTTAGGACATACCTCTAAATTTTGCTTAATCATTTCCTTTATTTCCATAAAAACTATTTGCCAAAATTTCAATACATTCATACATTTCTACCACATATGAAAATAAGTACCAGTTTTCTGGCATTCTCTCTAATACAATTGGAATAAACAACTTCTAGATTTAAAACACTTTCAGATAAGCACTTTGGCATACCAAAGAGGAGAACACACAGGAAAAAAAAACTGAGGAGGAGCTACGTCCTGGGAGGAGGAACTACGTCCTGGTGAAGCTAGCAGCTCTTGGGAACAGCTCCCGGAGAAGCTAGAACCACTTCGGTCTGGGATCCCCCTAGAAATGGGGGAACCGAGGGGGGGGTCAGCAGAGACCCTTCAGCAGAAGTTGGTGAGCTACAGAAGCTAGAAGATTGGGCAGCAACTCAATTTTTCTTTCTTCTGGAAATTCACATGAGCACGGTCCAAAGATGGGCGCCATTTTTGGCAATAAGAGAACAAGAAGCACGGCGAAAATATATAACAAAGTAAGTGGAAGCCCTTATTCTATGAAAACCCCCCATTAAAATGAAGAACAAGTGATTGTGTGAAAATTTATGACCGAAATGAGATAAGGAGCGGCATATTTAACTGATTCAAGGTCAAATTGATTTAAGGGAACAGTCAGGCAGAAATAGCTTGTGTCTCTATTAAAGAAAAAAACTCCTGGAGAATTAACACTGGACAGGCTTTGAAAGAATAAATTCTGCTGTAAGCTGTTCATTTTGGACCTTTTCTCCTTTTGGATATATATATTTTAGACTGTGTGGGACTCTGTTTTCTGTGGATAATACATTTGCTGGGACTTGGATTGCTGGACATTCCTTTTTTGGGGGAGGAGAAAGAAGCCTTTGGAAGTAAAAAAAGAAAAGAAAAACAGACTGTGAGCTGTAAACTGAGAGCCATATGGCTTGAACTGAACTGAGTATTTTAATAAATGACACTCTGAAAATACAGTCTTGCCAGGTGAAGGTAACAATAAACTTTGAGAACAGAAAAGAAGAAACAACCGGTCTGGAGGTTGGTGACGAGAAAAGGGATTGGACTACAAAGACACTTGAGAGATTCATGTTTTAAATTCCATTTCTTGTTTGAGTGTGCCTGCTATTTTACTGTTAACACTGTAATAATTGTAATGTAAAATATTGGACTCGAGGTTGATCTATATATTATGTATATTTGGGCAAAGGGGAGAGGGAATTCCAAGTGAGGGATAAAATAGTGGAAACTGAAGAGTATTTTGTATGTATCGATCAGATATACTGGAAAAATTGAACCTCTTCCTGGGAAAATCAGAGATCAATGGCTAGAGTGGAAAATCTCCTTTCAAATGACAGTGTTGAAAGAATTTACGCAGGTAAATTATTATCTTGACCAGATGCAAGATGTAATTAAAGACGCTAGGAAAGAGAAAATAGCAGAGGTTAAATTACATATAAAAGAAAAGCCAGAATCGGATGTATTGATGGCAATACCAGATAATATAAAGGGAATGGTGTGTCACCCATTAAGCTATGTAGCTATAGCAGCTAGGAAAACTGAGGCTGAAAAGTGAACTATTGCTTTAGGTGTTGTTTCCCCCTCCAAAATACGGAAGAAAACAGAGTCACAGAAACAAAAGAAACACATGGAGAAAAAGGGGGAAGTGAGCAGAATACTATTTCAGGCCTGTCGAGCATACTCTCAAGACAAAAGGAGGGTGAAAGAGGGGATATACCTCACAATTGGCCTTGGTGTTCTGATGGTGTTGGAATAACTTAGACTTAAGCTGTGTTATAAGTGTAGGGTGAAAGAGGGGATATATCTCACAACTGGCCTTGATGTTCTGATGGTGTTGGAATAATTTAAATTTAAGCTGTGTTATAAGTGTAAGTTGAAAGCTAAAGGGGTAGATACATAGACAAAATAGAAGAAGAAGAAGAAGAAGAAGAAGAAGAAGAAGAAGAAGAAGAAGAAGAAGAAGAAGAAGAAGAAGAAGAAGAAGAAGAAGAAGAAGAAGAAGAAGAAGAAGAAGAAGAAGAAGAAGAAGAAGAAGAAGAAGAAGAAGAAGAAGACCTTTTACTGGAATATGAATAGATTATATGTTTATATACTTGATATGAAAAGATTGAATGATTATATATCTGATGTTCTCTTATACTCAAAACCCTTTTCCCACCCCTTCCACTGCCCTTTACCTTTTGTATTCCTTCCCTATTTCCCAATAGTTTTGAAAATAAATAAATAAAAAAAGGAAAAACAAAACAAAACTGAGACAGATCAGGATCCAACAGCCAAACAAAAATGAGGTGTTGATCTTGATGAAAAGAGTGGAAATGAGCAGAAGTATATACTGGATTCTGTGTTTTACAATAGGGCCAAAGGCCTAAATCCAAATTAGAATAATATGTAATAATTGGGACAATATGTTATTGTGAAATCCATGTATAAATATCTAGAAACCGAGAGAAATAGAAAGAGACAAAGAGGAAATAATAGAAGAAAATACCTAAATAGTTATAAACTGTCTACCTTTCTCTAGAAAATGCCCCCCGTAATCCAATAGCCCATAAACGCACGTAGGAGTAACAGAATTGTAGAATTGAGACAATCTAGATAAATGAAAATCAAGAAATGAATAAGCCACAATCTGATCACTTGGATGCGAATTAAACAGTTTGGAGCAAGTATAGGATCCTGGCAAATAGTCTGAATGGCAAGAATGGTCAAATTATCCTCCATGCTGCATTTTTTTTAAATTCCAGAATCTGGATACTGTGAAATAAAAAGATAACAGCCATCTGCCCTCCTTCCAAGTAAATGAAGTTAATCTAGTTAGTCCAAAGTCTATTCTTGGAACTGAAGTGAAAGAACATTTCAAATCTGCAATAGCAACATATGGGTCATTACTGAAAGAGCTCATATATTTCTTACTTGGCTGCCTTAAAATAAGACTCCGGCCAAATCCCAGCATGAGCCCAAGAAAATATTATAATTATAGGACAAACCAATGGAATTCACTGCAAAAAAGTGTGTGGACAGTCATGGTTAGAGAGGGAAAAATCTGTCAGATTTTATTGCGCCCAGTTCTTCCAACATTAAATCTTCTGCCCCATGTCTCCATCCATTTGCAGGTGGTGCTTTTAAAAGCAAATGAAAATGTGCATTTCTGCTGCTATATATATTTTAATGCTCTTTGCCCTTAAAGTTAATTTGTAAACTATGCGACATTATTAAGAATACTGGAGATATTTTTAGATAACTGCACCCTAGTACATGTATAGCTTTGTTTCCTGCAGTGGAGGTATATGACAATATCCACACTTTTAAAGAGTGTGGTAAATACCCATTAATATGCTACTGTAAATGTAGAAACTTCTCACCCTGCCTTACTGTGTTTAGGGATGTGAAAAACAGTCTCCACTGGATGTCTCCTCAAGATCATGAGAATGTTGAGTATTTCTGAAACCCCACGACAATTCTTGTGTTCATTGTGAAAGCAGGCATTCCTTAATTCTAGCAAGAGCTGTAGCTACTGTTTTCTTTCTTTTCTTTTCTTTTCTTTTGGGGCAAAGCACAGAGATACAGAGAAAACAGAGAAGAACACGCAGATTACTTGAAAAGCCATGAGAAAACAATTAAGTGCTTCTATTGTTGATAAGCTTTATAGCAATACAGCCCTTATTGCAGATTTCCAGAAATAATAATAATAATAATAATAATAATAATAATAATAATAATAATAATAATAATAATAATAATAATAATAATAATAATAATAATAATAATAATAATAATAATAATAATAATAATAATAATAATTTATTGTCATTGTAAGTATATACACAGTATACCCATACAACGAAATTCACAGACACCCAGAGACCAGACACATGCACATACATAAAATTCCCCAAACACTCCCCACCCACTGAAAAATAGTTCTCATAGTATACTTTTTGTCTTGAGACCAATTTAAAACAAAACAAAACACCCCAAACTTTGATGTCTTGCCAAGAAAAAGAAGAACTTGATCACAATTACAGATAAGTATGAACTGGACCAAATTTTGAACCAAAAAAACTGACAAGCTGGGCCAGTTCAGGGTTCAGTTCATGACACAGTCCAGGGATCCCATTTTGTTGAAGCAAAGTGAAACACTGAACATTTTTCCCTTTGAAGATTCATTTGCTTTGGCAAACTGGGATGACTGCCCATCACCATCTCATTGCCCCAGTTGCCTGACCTACCTGCTCCTGCCACTGCATCACTGCTGTGCTGCCACCTCTGCCACTGCTGCCGCCTCCCTTGGTGACTGAGTGCCATGTTCTGAGGGAGCAACTGGGCTCCTTGCAGGTAAGTCAGTCAGTGCCGCTCAGCACGTATCTGTCTCCCAGGTGATCAGGGTAATCAGCTGGGAGGTACAGGCTCAGAGGCAGCACCCTGGCTTCCCTGCCTCAGAGGATGGCACCCAGGAAGGAGGTGCTGGCAGCAGTGTGACAGGAGCAGGAAGCCACCTCACACACCCAGCAATGAACCAAAAACCAAATAATGAACTAGTTTGGTTTTCCAGTTGGTTTGTGGTGAGTCGTGGCTAATCATGAATCAGAAACCATAACAAACCACAAATTTTCAGGTTCATGCTCGTTTCTAACCACAATTAACTATGTTATAGCTTTTTTGTTTGTTGTTATGTGCTGTCAGAACCAGCATATGGCAACTCTAGGGTAGAAGTATTTAAGAAATGTTTTATCTGCCAAGGTAGAAGTATTTAAGAAATGTTTTTACAAGTTCCATCCCTCCCATGTGTTCCTGTGGGCACATGGGGATTCAAACCCTCGTCTCCAGAATCCTAGTCCATCACTCCATACATCATGCCACACTGGGCATCTCTGTGTCCTGTGTCGGCAGATGTATGCACGTTTTAAAGAGCTGCACAGATTCATGTGTAGGCAGATTGACCACTCCTCCCACATGCTCTTCCCACTGCTGTTGCCACCCCTGATGCCACCAGTGCTATTCTCAGAGGCAGCAGGCCTGGCTTCCCTGCCAGGAGCCAGCTGTTGCAGCAGAAGAGGCAGAGGTGCAGGTGAAGTTGGTGGGAGCGGATTGGGGCCCCTGGCACAGTTTTTTTGGTTTGTGGTTCATAGTTAGCCATGGACATTGAACCATCACAAACCACAGGGTTTCCAGTTTTTGACCATCTCAAATAGTGTCCACAAGAGAGTTTCCTGTAGACTATGTTGACTACTGACATTGGTGTTGCATACATTCATGCTGCCCTTTGCTATGTGAAGTTTGGCATCCTTTTTCCTGCTGGCAACACAGGCATGATATATTGGGCCATTTCCTGGCATTTTGAATCATTGATACAGAAGCACAATATTCCAAATTCATAAACTGGAGTTTTTTTTTTTTCAGAATTGAATCCATATCGTCACATGATTGATTGTTCTTTGCCACAAAGCAATTCCAGGAGGGATATTTAAAGGTTCTAATGTGCTGGTGCAAACATATTAAAACAGAACTGGTGTCTCCTACCAAATTAGGAGCATTTAGCCAAAGCCCCTCACAAATATATCCTATTTCCTGTATAAAATTAAAATTCATACAAACTGATCCAGTCAGAAAAGGAATTGGAAAATGACTTCATTACCATTTGAGCTTTGCTATTTGTTCTTTCATTTAACTGGTGCATGCCATATTTAATAACATAACAAAATTTGGCAAGCTTGGTGATTTGAGCAGGAACCTGTCGTTTCATGAAGCTTGAGCTTACACTGAAATTCTGAGCAGGCTATGGCGAGTTTACACACCTGCCGTGACTTGCCTTGCAATTCTCCGTGTTCTGTTCAAAATAGACACCCACAATGGAAAAGGAAAATAAGACTTGAAGGAATTTATTAACAGTGCCATTAAACCTGCAGATCAAACAGGCCAATTCTTCATGTTAGAAAGCATCAGGATAAGAAGCAGTCAAGAAGTAATTGATTGTTGAAGTGACATAGTCTGTGGGATGTGTTACTTCTTTTATTTTATTTCCCCCCCTTTATCTTTTATTTGTTTCTCTTCTCTTCCTTTTGTGCTACTGACCCCAAATTTCCGCATCCCGGGAATCCTACCTGATACACCTTAATGTTGTTCACTCGGAAGAAAAGCCTAAGCTGGTAGACTTTGTTGTATAGTTCCACCAGATTTCTGTTCAAGAATGGCGATGCCTTGGTGCAAGCTGGGAGCTCCCTTTGTTGAACAGGAAACTAGGTGGAACTAGGCCTATGATAAAACATGGAGCCATCCAGCTTAGGCCTTTCTACCAGCTGAGCCAAATTTGGTGTTGATATATGTCTGTTTGCTAGGTGGAACTCCAAGAATGGACAATTTTGGAATTTGTAGTCTCCCTGCCCCTCGAAAAGACACATGCCTAGTAAAGAGTGACAGCTGATGTGGGGCAAAAGCCACAGCAGTCAATGGTGGGCAGAGTTAGTAGTATCAGACAGAGCTCAGGATACAAGTGAGTACCTCATTAAATGACGAATCCGCTTTACAATGAGGTTTGTACGGTTGCAATAGCGGTCGCAAAACGATGTTCAGATAGGGAAATTTTGCTTGACGATGATCAGTTCCCTGCTTCGAGAACTGATTTTTCACTAGACGATGATTCTAAAACAGCTGATCGGCGGCTCTAAAATGGACAGATTCCTCGCTTTACAGGCACCGAAAATGGCTGCCCCATGGAGGATCTTCGCTGGATGCTGAGGTATTTAGCCCATTGGAACACACTGAACTGGCTTTCAATGCATTTCAATGGGCTTTTTCATTTCGCTTGATGAGGATTTCGCTTAACAGTGATTTCAATGGAACGAATTATCCTCGTCAATTGAGGCACCACTGTATTCATTTCTTTCATGCATACGGGCACACATGCACACATGGGTAGCAACCCTTTAGGGTTTCATTCAGATAGTCTCTACCATTGTGTTTGCCCTCCAATAACAAGGCATTGGAGGGCAAACACAAGTGTGGTAGTAGACAGACCTGGCCACATGGCAACCCAAATTCATTAAAGAATTGTCTCTCAAAGATGAGAAGAATAGCAGAGAAAAAAAACAAGAACAGACAAGCAGGCATCAATGCAAATTTCTGTGCAATACTTTTAGTGCATTTCAGAATGAAAACATTTTTAAAAGGTTATTAATAAAAGCAAAAAAGAAAAAAGTTGCCCCTACCAGAAAGAAGAGGGAGAAGGGGGGGGGGAGGAACAGAGATTGGCCACCAACTTTTATTAGTTTGGGGAGCTATAACTCTAAATGGATTTGCCAAGAATAATCACCACATAACAGAAGGACTTGCTCCTGAGTCAAAAGGCATAAGAGAGCACAAGAATGAGTTTTATGCTTTCTCTTGCTCTTACATGGCCAAATTTATTTAAGTGTATTGTCAAATGTAACCCTCTCTTGTAAAGACAACTGTCCTTTGCTTCTGCAAGCAGCCTACAGGTAGATGATGGAGACTAATGGTGATCTGCTGTTCCAAGCATAAGCCTTAGCATGAATCTCTGGCATAAATCTAAACTGCTGAATAAAAATCATATGCACTTCAGGGAGATGCAAAAAGGGTAAAAGGAGACAAACTTAGATATTTTTAATTAATATATAAATTCTGCTGGGGTATCATGCTTAGAGTATGCAGGCAGAAAAGGTGTACAAGAAGTGACTAATTCCTATATGTGAGTATGTCTTACATGGAGGACAGAAATTCTCCGGATTACTTCCTATAGACTTCCATTATTATTGATCTGGGGGCCGGAAGGTGATAATTGATGCCAGCACTGGAAATTGGAGATTTTGTGTCATTTTTGCAGAAAACACTAGGAGGGCACCCACCAGAACTGCTAGCAAATAATGCTTCTGTTTTCAGGAACACACCTGTATGCTACAACTGGGAGCCATCTGTAGGCATAAACAAACAATTTCATTTAAATGCAATGAAGAACCATTACTTTTTGCCTTTAAGGTGGTTCCCTTAAAGTGGCCTGCAGACATAATCTGTACCTGGATGGATGGATGGATGAATTATTTAGTTGATTGATTGATACTGGCTGGGCATTACCTAAGTTGAAGTGAGACATTGCTCTATTTGCCTTCATTACAAGGTTTCTTGACAGCAACGTGGTCTAATTTCTTGTAAACCACCACTGATTTAGTACAGAATTGGGAAAAGTTTGTTTGTTTTTAAAGTTGCAGCTCCAAGAATCCCAGAGCTAACATGGATACTGAGAATTCTAGTTCAAAACACCAAATTTATAATATAAAGCAGTGGTTCCCTTGGGTGACCCAGGTGTTCTTGAACTGCAGCTCCCAGAAACCCCAGCCAACACAGCTGGTGGTGAAGGCTTCTGAGTACTGCAGTCCAAGAACACCTGGGAAGCACTGATAATTTCAGATAACATCTGAAATTCAGTGGTTCATTATGACAAACCAAAAGATGGGGAAAGTTTTTTTTGGACCATTCTTTTGAATTGCTGGCAATGTTGGCTAGGATATTCTGGGAACTGTAGCCCAGAAAGGCAATTTTTTCCAAGTGTAGCATGGAGATGAATTCTGAAGTGCAGGAGTCCATTTTGAGAGACCCAGAAATGCACATGATTTTGTTTGTTTGTTTGTTTGTTTGTTTGTTTGTTTGTTTGTTTGTTTGTTTGTTTGTTTGTTTGTTTGTTTGTTTGTTTGTTTGTTTGTTTGTTTGTTTGTTTGTTTGTTTGTTCGTTCGTTCGTTCGTTCGTTCGTTCGTTCGTTCGTTCGTTCGTTCGTTCGTTCGTTCGTTCGTTCGTTCGTTCGTTCGTTCGTTCGTTCGTTCGTTCGTTCGTTCGTTCGTTCGTTCGTTCGTTCGTTCGTTCGTTCGTTCGTTCGTTCGTTCGTTCGTTCGTTCGTTCGTTCGTTCGTTCGTTCGTTCGTTCGTTCGTTCGTTCGTTCGTTCGTTCGTTCGTTCGTTCGTTCGTTCGTTCGTTCGTTCGTTCGTTCGTTCGTTCGTTCGTTCGTTCGTTCGTTCGTTCGTTTGATTTTTATCCCGCTCTTCAGGGCGGCTCACAATATATTGTGCACAAAATGGATTTGAGAAACAACAATTAAAATCTACAATAATAATATAATGAAGATGGGAAGATAAACAACAAAAAAGAAAAGTAAAAATCAAGTATTGGCAGGAGGGAAGGCCTGCCCAAAGAGCCAAGTTTTTAATTGGTTCTTAAAAATACCCAGCGAGAGTGCCAGGCAGATCTCTGGCGGCAAGCTGTTCCAAAGTCGGGGGGCCACTGCCAAGAAGGCCCGTTTTCTTGTTCTTTCTTGGCTATAGCAAGTAACTCAAGTAGATCTAGGTGGGAGAAGGTGTTCTGTCAGGTATCGAGGTCCTAAACTGTTTAGGGCTTTATATGTCATTATTAAGACTTTGAAGTCAATGCGGAAATGAATGGGCAGCCAATGCTAAGCAGTGAGAATGGGAGAGATACGCTGGAATTTTCTCGTTCCACTAAGTAATCTGGCTGCCGCATTCTGCACCATTTGAAGCTTCCGCATCAGTCTCAAAGGTAGCCCCATGTAGATAGCATTACAGTGGTCTAATCTCGAAATTACAAGTGCATGGACTAGAGTGGGGAGGGCCCCACCATCAAGATAGGGATGCAGCTGGGCAATCTGCCACAGATGGTAATTGGCAGAGCGGACCACTGATGCCACCTGGGTTTCCGTGGTGAGTGGCGGGTCCAGATGATCATGTTGGTTGGTTGGTTGGTTTATTTGTTTTTAATTTGTTTGTGGTATTTTGGGAATACCACAACCAAAAGTTGGACTACAATTTTTGTCCATCTCAGCAGCCTCTTTAGGGTTTCATATCGGAACAGATGAAAAATGCAGATGCCAAATCATTGTATTTTAATACTTTAATATTTCTGGTACGATGCTGGTTATATAAGCATTTGATTATTAGTTTGACAGTTACCAGGGTTCCTAAAGTGATTTATAATAGATTCACATTATTGAAAATATAATAATATAAACCATTAAAATATTCTTTAAAAGCAGACTAGATTTTTCTCTAAAGGCAGAAACATCTCATTCAAGGAGAGGCCATTGACCTGGTATTCTGCTCTGAGCTTTCTTTCTAATGTAGGTAGGTGGGCATGAAGATAAATCTTGCTTTTATGACATTCACACTTAAAAGAACTAACATGCTGGCTATAATCTGTTACTGAACACATGTATAATATAATGAAGGAATCAGTCAATCAAATAAATTAGCAGAGAAACAATGGATGAATCTCACCATTACATTTATAGATCGTGACTTCAATCTCATGGAATGTGACCTGGAAACATGCACCATTGAGCTCGATAGAAATTACCTTTGTGTAGGATCTACTTTTAGAACACATTGAGCTTGAACAAAAGATTGCCAGCCAGCTGAAATATAGCATTTAGCTTTTAATTAGAAATGCAGGCAATCACAGATGTATTGTCATTTAAATGCCAGCATTTCTAGGCGAAAAATAATTGTAAGAAATAATTCTATTAAGTAGAATCTCATCAAAGGCAAAAACTATCCAGCCTCTGGTAGATTATTTTTCTAATTCTCTGGCTTTATATGCTAATCTGCCACAAAAAATAGAAAAAATGGCCTTATTCATTTAAGGAGAAGATGTCAATTAACCTGTTGCTGCTCTGGGAGGTGATGCTGTTACTGTTGCTCTGAAATAAGTCCCAGGATTGCCATTTCCCACTACTACAGCCCACTGCCATATTTGGTGGGTGATTCCTTGCAATGAAAAGATGGGAATGTTTTCAATATAATGCAGATCTTTAGGATCAAAGTCACATTGGTAAGCCAGTAGTGTGGAGCGACTTTAAAAGGGCAATAAGCACAACTGTTCCTTCTTAAAGGGGCAATGCAAGGAGGCAGCTGTTCTTAATACTGCTCTGGTCCTTTTTATCTCTTTCTCACAGTTCCTTTTTCTTCGAAAAGCTGTGACCACAAGATTTTAATTATGTAATTAATGAATTTGCAGGAGGAAAGGCAAGGTAGGTTCATTTCTAAGGAGAAGAGCGGAATGAGTTAAGCCAAATAAGGCCTGGAATCAGAAGTGCTAATTGCAGCTGAGGGAAATGCTGGGCAATTAGTATCATAGACAGCTGAATCACTGCCAGATTCTCCTCCCCCACTAGCCAGAGTGAGAGATAAGCTTCAGCAGAGACTTACAACAGAGAGTTCTGAGTATCGCATGAATAACCCACAGGAACATCAAGTCGACCAGCCCAGAGTTTTAACAGGATGGAATGTTTCTAGGAATTAAATTATTGTTGCTGCTATATAATTTGTACTCGGAGGCTTGGAAGCTTGTGGAAGCAACAAGTCAATTCCCTGGCTTGTGTCCATGCTCCTGCTTGTCTTGAACCTTGCTCTCTTGACCCTTGGCTTTCGGAGTCTGATTTCTGGTTATGGTTTGTGTTTTGGCTTTGACAATTTTCCATCTGTTTTGTATCTCCCAGACTTCTGCCCTTAGACTGGCTTATTGGACTTTTGCTTGCTGAATCCCCTGGGAACGTGACAAAGAGAATACTTTCCTCCTCTGTTGCTATTGGGTATTTTTCTAAGATTTTCTTTCTCTTCCTACTTCTGTTTGTGATACTTGCCTAAGTAAACTCAAGAGATTCATGTGGGTGGTCCTGATCTACTCCATTAATTTCTTGGGATTTTAACTCTACTCTGTGGCTGCTGCCTAAATGTACAAATGCTGGTCCACTTTGTATTTACAAAAATGTTCAGTGTCAGTACAACACCCCTAGACACAAGATATTTAAACAACAAGTTTTCAAGTTGACACAAGATATGCTAAACATTGCTACAATGTCCAAACACAGTGAGTGCAAAAGGCAAAATGCTACATATACATAGAGAGAAGTGACTACCAAAAATTGCAGGAAGTTCTCTCATGTACTGTACAGACAAGGCCTTGCTAAGAAAGTCTGCAAGTTGAAGAGTGCTTGGAAGCAACATATAATTTCAGAGTTTTAGACTAATGAAATGAAAGCTTCTTCAGAATGTGAACTCCAAAATGGGTCATTGGACAAAAGCTGCTCTCAATCACATTTTCATTGTAAGAACGTTGTTCCAGTGAGAAACTAAATCCAAAGATTAACAGGCTGAAACACTCTTAAGACTTGCATGAAAAGGTCACAATGACTGTCTTTGGATGCACAGAGCAGGAAAGCAACCACATATACTTCCTGTGGTGTCTTCACTCACTATCGTTCATCAAGCTTCCCAATAATATAAAAAAGGGAAACTTGGGATTTAAATGCAGAAATCATATCTGGGGCACTTCATATGAACTGTTGTCTTTGGGTGAAAAGTCTGCTTTTCTACTGTTGTTAGTGCTAGCCTTAAGGGTGTTGTGAAAGGAGCTTAGAGAGGTACAGAAAGTGTGGTGCCCGTCTTGTGACCACGATGACAAGTTAACACCACTGTAGAGACACTACTGCAAAGATCATATTTCACACTTGAGTAGCAAGTCATGCTGTTCTGAGGATAAAAGAAATCAGAAACTTCAGTAGCAGTTTTGCTTTGCAGTTAGAAAAAATGTGGTATATGAGGAAAATAAATAAATAAATGAACAGTTACACCCAATTTTTATCTGGACAGGGTATCTTTACCCTATCAAGCTGCATTTGGGATTTCTGAATGAGAGCTAAGTGCTCACGCTTTCATGTTCCTTCTCTATATCTATTAGAATCAAAGCAAGCATGCTCTGTTTTTCAAGAGACATACTTTTAGCTACTGGTTGAAAGGTACAATGTGTGTCTTTGCTTCAGGTGAATGAACCAAATTAAACTTTGGAACAAAAGGAAAAACAAGACAAAATGGAGGAACAGTCTTTTCTGTTTAGGGGAAGACAGCAGTGTATGGTCCAACACGTTCTTAACCTTTGAAAAACAATATTGTTTACAATGAAAAGCCCAAGGTCCACATTGCCCGTTGCCTTTTAGTCATTGTATCTTCTTTAGGGAAATAGATAGATGAATGTGTCTCAAAATGCCTTACCTTCTGTACAGTAAATTCCCTTCTCCTATTCTCTTTGAAATTTATTATTTGAGAGTTGAACACCTGTGCCATACAGCATGATGAAATGCTGAAGGGGGGGGGCGGCTGGTTCCAGAAGCGAAGGTGAACTGTCAGATAGATTCCTTCCTTCACTGGATAGAAATTCATTGCTTTGACTTGCATTGCCTGTCATTTCTTTGCATCGCCCAACTAGTAGATATTGGAATAGAAAATCTAAATTCTTCTAAGGTACAAAATCCTGCCCTCCCCATTTATTTAAATCACTTATTTGGAGATATTCATACATATTTATATTTACATTCATGACCCCAAATTAAAAAGATTTAAGGAAGTGAGCTGATGAAGATAGACTTTATTTAGGAAAAGTTGTAATTTCATGTAGGAATGTACTCTGTTCACACATTATCCATGCTTCCTTTGCATAAATCCACAAGAGGAAGTGAGAGAGTGTGGCAGCCCATTCACTGATGTTCAAGGCACCACTAGTTGCATCCCCAGTCTTTCAACATCTGCACATTTCTGGTAGATGTCTGTAAAAAGGAACCTACTTACATTGAAATGAATGTGTGACAGTAAACCATGCCCGTGGGGGTCTCCATCAAATGAGCTGCCTTTGAAAATTAAACTGGAGATTAAAAAAACTAATGTTTTCTCACCCGCCCACCATGCATCCCATAGAAAAACTATGGACAAAAATGCATAAGCACCTTTTCCATTAAGAAAATCTGCATAGAATTGACACAGAACAAAATGGACAAGGCAGTAAGATTTTGGAAAAGGTACTATTAAGACAGTCTTGTAGTATTCTTACAGTTTTGTGTGACATCCATTTAAGCAATATCTTGACCAATTATACTATGCTGTAATATATTTTTAATACTGCAAGCTGCCTTGGATCCATTATGAGAAAAGTGGCATATAAATCTTTTAAACAACCAAACAATTCAAGATGTGGTGGGAACCAGGCAGATGAACCATTATTTTATCATTATTGTTCTGAACGTCCAATTAAATGATCTTTTAGACCTCATTCTAACCATAAAGTTTTATGATCTTCCCAATAACACTGAATTAGACCACACTTTGTAGATGGGAAACTGAAAAGCAATGGTTTATCAGCCAATGAATTTGTGGTTGAACTCCAGGGCTGAAGTCCACTAACCTGCTTGAAGCATTCAATAAATTTAACTTCAGAAGACAGCCAAAGAGCCCGAAAAACCCACAACAACCATTATCTCTAATAATTTGCAAAAACACTCCCTCTGCAAATAAATCCAGTACTTCCTACATGCTGGGAACAGTTTTATGACCCACCCACCCCATAAAGCCCAGAGAGGGAACCATCCCTCTTAAGTTGAAAGAAAACTCTTCCCCTAGTAAACACCCTAGGTAATCCACTGAGGAGATCCATTGGCCAACTAAAATGGCTCTTGGGAGAGCTGCACTGTGTTGCCAGAAGTTGAGGCAACTGCACTTTGAAGTTTGTAGGGCTCAAACGGGGCCACAGAGAGCCCAACACATTTACTTAGTCTCAATTAATTGATGGAATCACTCCTTCTGAGAGCAAACTCAGTACAGTGGTGCCCCGTATAGCGAGGTTAATCCGTTCCGGATTAACCTTCGCTATACAAAAACATCGCTGTGCGGGTAAGGAAAGCCTATTGGAACGCATTAAACTTAGTTTAATGCGTTCCAATAAGCGTCCAAACTTCCCCCTCCAGCGATGTTTTCGCGTCCGGCAGCCATTTTGGAGCCGCCGATCAGCTGATCGGCGGCTCCAAAATGGCCACCGGATGACCCGAAATGGCCCCTATCAGTGTTTTCGCCCCCTCCCCTTGCTTACGGAGGTCGCAAAAACGCTGCGGGGGGGATTTCGGGCCATCCGCGGCCATTTTAATGGCCGCGGATGACCCGAAATGCCCCCCCGCAGCGTTTTCGCGACCTCCGTAAGCAAGGGGAGGGCGCAAAAACACTGATAGGGGCCATTTCGGGTCATGCGGCGGCCATTTTGGAGCCGCCGATCAGCTGTTCGGCGGCTCCAAAATGGCCGCCGGACGCCCCAATCGTCGCAAAGCGAGTGCGGCGATTGGGGCAGATTCGTATAGCGATCCCCAAAAAGGGATCGCTATACGGATTCTTCGTTAAACGGTGCGCTCGTTAAGCGAGGCACCACTGTATTGGTAATCTATTCCAGATTTTAGTCAGTACTTTATGAGAATCATCCAAGGTGCTGAATTTATTTTGGGGATCATGGTCAGAGCCTTAGCCAGCTCCCAGTCTCATTTCGCCTCCCCCATCCCAATTTTTTAAACCAACTGTTCTACAAAAGACACTGCCAAATTCATTGCCACCTGCCTTTTCCAGTGGTGGCCCCTTTGGGTTTAGATGTATTGCAGCATAATAGCTTTGTATATATCAAAATGAGCTCCTACCATCACTGAAAGATTTATACTTCAAGGATGGAAGGGAAGCATACAGGATCTGTTATTCAATGGGCAGATAATCTCCCTATTTGGGCTATACGTGAAAACCCATTTTACAGATGCCAGCTCTTTTGAAGACTTGTGATCAGCTGGTATTAATGTATCTGCCTCATTCCTAATTACATTTTTTATATTTTCCCTGTTTGTCCTATTGAATCCTCCAGTGACCTATGGAGTGCTAAAATTATCCATGTTAAATACTGCACACAGCTCACATGGCTTTTTAAAAAGTATGTTGTAGCTCCTAAAATCATACAGGAGTAGCAATTTACCTTTACTTGTTGGGATATCAATTTCTGTGGAGGGGACAGGATAATCTGATGGTGCTGGAGTGTGATAATAGCATTGGTGGGATGGGGTGAGGGATATCATATGCCTCCCCAGAGCTATACTTTGGTCAACACTGCTTTACTCTCCTCCCTACAACTCCATGGTTGCTCTTCACCATTTGCATAGGGGAAGAAATCCAAAATGTTTTATTTGAGGAAAGAGTTGTGGTGAATATTTCTGTTCCTAATGCTTGCCTTCTGAACAGGAATCCTGTCAGGACATGCCTCTGTCTTCTGGGTCCACCCAGAGTTATTCAAAGAATGTGAAGGTATTCTCCTGCCAAATCTGTTCCTTCAGTTATTGTAACAGGCATTTCACTACCTTGTTTTCTAAATCCCAGTGAATACTATTTTATGCATGTTTTAGTAAGCATATCAGTGTTCTCCTCCTCCTCAACTCTCCTTAATATGCAGGAATGTACTTCAGACTGATATTTTGTGAACATCTGCATAAACTAGGAGGGTAGCACTCCATTTGAAAATATTTACTGTTATTCTGAAAGTAATTATATCTAAGTTTCAGTTGACATTTTCCACTTCTTACAGCTTTTTCAGATAATGTTAGGCTGTGACTGGGCCTAGAAAAAGCTCACATGAAGGACAGAATACAGACATACAAACCAATAAAAGCCTAGGAACAAGTGGGGCAGCATTTTTCAGTTCTAGTTATTTCATTTGAATGTGACGGTATTTTGTGCTTTTCCATTACCTCAGTAGTACTGGGTTCATTTGAGAGGACAATAGGACTCAAGAACAAGGTTTGTTCTGACTTACCAGTGGGACCAGTAACTGGCAACATGAGTGGAATTTCTTATGATTATGAGTAGAGGGACATTTTTTTTCATTTCCCTTGAACTTTGTTGCAAAATATTAGCATTACTTCATATGTACATGGCTGACGACGTTATGAGCCATGAGCTTTTATCGCAAATTAAAAGTATAAATTTCCTCCCAACTAGTTCCAAGGCTTTCTAGGGATTCCTTTCATCACAGACTTTGGTGCCCCCAGAATAGGGGGAGCCCTTAATTTCCCAAAATTGTGACTACCAGTCCCACTACTGGGACCAGAGGCAGCCATTTTGGGACACTGAAGGCTTTCCTTGTCTTGTCTTTTAGCCTCCAAAATCTTCCTCAGGATGAAAAGAATCCCTAGGAAGCCTTGGAACTGGGGAGGAGGTGGCAGTGGGTGGAATGGGAACTTTTAATTAGTGATGAAAGATCATGACTGATGATATATATTATCAGCCTTGTTTCATGTAAAGCTACACCAATAGGATTTAAATGTTTCTTGTAGAAACATTTATTTGCATGCTTGAACAATTATTTAATGATTAAATGAGTACAGAAAGAACTAAGAGCAAAAAGAAAATGCAATTGGAGAGATGCAAGAAAAATGACACAGATACTTCCACGTCTCAACTCAAGGGCTGCCTGACTTCCCGCCATTTTCAGAGATGTCTTGCAGAGGGATGAGAGGACCATAGATTAAAAGTATTCCTCAGTCTATTCTCCATCTATTACAGACTTATCTTACCCTCCATGGCCATTGGAGTACCAGCAGTGAAGGAGGGACAGTAGTTAAGGGTCCCAGACATGTGTGCATAAAAAGTTGCACATGCATAATGAGGAAACTTCCCAAAGCAGGTCTTCTACCCACTAGCCATTTTCTCTGCCTGTAAAAAAGGAAGTCTGCCATTTTATATTACCACTCAGCTGTCTCCTCAGAGACTTTGGGCTTCCTCCCTGAGGCCCATTGTGGAGTTTCTTAGAGCTATCCTGCCTCCTTTGCTAGTACAGACATTTTCTTCCACCTTGTTCTTATGGCTTCAGCAATAACATCTGCATAAAAACCACCCATTTTAATGAAAGATAGTATAAATGTACATTATGTTTGCTTATTAGAACCATTACTCCTTATTGCTGGAACCTGTATAACTCTCAGAACCGCAATTTGCATTACATTGTGATTTTACCAACCTCTCTTATATACTCATTTTCAGAATTATTATTCTGTCTTCTAATACAGTGTAGGTGTTTAAAAATCAGAAGAGAGTAATCAGAAAGTTACGTAAGTCATGGTTCTTATTAACTAGTATTAACAGCCTCCAAAAGAGGTTTATTTCAATGGGGTAGGTACAGCTGGAAAGAAATGAACAGACAGATGGAGAAAAGAGGAGAAAAGCTATTTCCAGTGATTCTGCCAGTGAAATCTCATAGGAAAGGAGCAATTATTGTGCTTTTAAGAAAGGGATGACCTGATAGTGGAACAAGGATGCTAGAAGTTGGGAGCCATTTGCAGTGCTGCTCCACCGTAACGTAGCTTGTATTCATCACAAGTAGCTAAAAGAAATAAGTGAACTTTTTAGTTTTGTTCACTTTTAATAAGAATTTTCTAAAATATAGAGGCATCTTCATGTTTGGGCTGGAAGATGTTTGAGATCCTAAAAGAAGTGAATGTGAGAGAAACCCCTATGCTCATAACTCTTTTCAATTTTGAATCTTTGTGTATCCAACTGTGTTAATACTGGATTAGAGTTACTATCTCTCTTTTTTTCCAGATCTTTTTCAGATCTTTTACACACATATATGGCATCTCATAAGCAAGTGCAACAAGTTCCTCTTCATATAAATATAGAATTTGGCCAGTGTAGATGGAAGAGGGGAAGACCATGTGGTACAATGGACAAAGTGACAGAGTGGGACTCAGAAGACTTGGATTCAAATCCTCACTCAGCCATGGAAACGTACTGGAATAGCTCTGATAAAACTATTCTTGTGTACTTTGAAAACTCTATTAGGGTTGCTGTAAGCTGAATGTAACTTGATGGCACAAAACAAAACAAAAGAAAAACTTAAAAGATAAAGGAAAGATTTATTTCAGTTTACGATAATTTCCCTTAATTCTATGATGCCTGAAAGACAGGAGGATATATTTATACGTAGATCCCATCAACCTCATTCCACATGTCATTGTGCAACAAATGAAGAAAAGGAATGGTAAAAAAAAGGTGGGGGGATACTCAAAGAATGTACAAGTGCTCATGAAGAAACCAGATGAAAAATGACAAGAAGGGAAAACATTACAAAACAATACATCTCCAAAGGCCTAAATCCCCCACGATCACTGCCATAGTAAGAAATTATTCTTAGTTATTTCAGAGGAAGAGTATGGGACATTTCAATGTATGGTCAAGCAGTGCTTCATTACTTTAGAACAGTGATGGTGAACCTTTTTGAGCCCGAGTGCCCAAACTGCAACACAAAATCAACTTCTTTGTTTTGAAGTGCCAACACTGCAATTAAAACCTGAATGCTGAGGTTTCGTTTAGAAAAAAACAAGTGCTCCTGCACTGCATGGGTTAAATGCTTGGTTTCCCCCCCCCCCCCCCATGGGCAGTATTAACAAACAAATAAATACTTACTGGTCCTCCAATCCCCCATTAGGCTAGACCAGTAATGGTCACTATTGCACCCCTCTGCTGGACTCCACCAGAGGGGAGTGCCAACATCTGGGATCTGAGGATGGGTAAGTATTTCTCTATGGCGACTTATGGCTCGTGTACCCACATGCCATAGGTTTACCATCACTGCTTTAGAGTCTGATACACTGGGGATGCCATTTTATATGATGGTGTGCTGAGGGTGTGCTGAAGATGTGCCAAGGCTGAGTTCAAATGCTCAAATTCACCTAAGTGTGAAACCAATTGACTCGAGAGGTGGGGAGTGCTCCAACACTGGAGGCATTCAAGAGAAATTTAGACAACCACCTGGCAGATATCCTTTGATTTGTATTCCTGCATCGAGTGGGGGGGGGGGTTGGATGTGATGGCCTTATAGGCTCCTTCCACTATTCAATGATTCTTTGATTCTTTGATCTCCATTCTTTCATCTGTATGTCAGAAAAAAGCCTTCGTACAGATTTACACATATGGAGATGAAATGGGTTTCTCACAAAGCGAAAAAATAAATCATCCTTTTTGGGGAAGGGACATTAACCACCTCATGGTTCAAGTATGTAGTGCTTCAGCCCCAAATTCTGGGTGAAGTCCCCACTCCCCACTGGACTGTGAGCCACTGTAGAAATAAAATGACATTAGCAGGGTCGAGCAACTGACAGGTTCAGCTTCTAATCTTTTGTCATGTTTTATGAAGGATACTTCACTAAGCTTTGTGGAAATTGTTGTGCTTTTGACTGTTGCTTTCTTGTTTGTAAAGCCGCCAGGCTATTTTAAACATCTTTGTGCTGATATTCATGCATTGAAACTTAGTAATTCCATGATTCCATAAAGGAAACAATGTCCTTCAGTTTTGAAAGACCTGAGATGGCCTGTTAATTACAAGATCTTCTGAATGCCACTAATTTGAAAGAATGTAATGGGTCACAAACAAGTTGACAGCTCATAACAACAGCAGTCCAGCTATCTTTCTGAATCTTTGCAGCTTTACAGCCTACCAATTCCTTTGGGATACGCACCATTTTCATACCAATTGCTCCAAAAAGCTCAGTGTGAGGGAAGAGGAAATTAATCATTCTCTTTTGCCCAACAGATTTGGGATTGCACTTTCACACAAACTCCTTCACTTAACCTTCTGGATCTTTGGAATCTTACTTAGCATGCTGTCTGTCATCTTTATAGCAATGGTCCACAATGAAACTAAACATGGCACTTTTTGGGCACCCTCTGAATGGAAAAGCTGCTTTTTCATCACCCTCCCCTAAAACTATTTGTCTGAAACTTGGCAGGTGTAATGTCCTCTGAAAGCGTTTCTAAGCCTTCAGATGTCATCCTGTTCTGAAAAAGAAAAGAAAGGTAAAACTTTTTTTGTATTTCCCAAGATAGTCAGTGGAAGAATTAGATCTTTTAGGTTTTGAAATCTTACTTTGGATTCAGGATCCTTGTCAAAATGGATTGGCTCCAGAATAGTCTAAGTAGCTCTGAATTGTATTCTGACAGGCATAATCAGGATCCAAACTGAAATTTCGGTAGAAAAATGTCCCTCGCCTCTGTTGTATGCCTTCCTGCTTCTCAAGACTGGGAATGTATTTGTTTACATAGCTTAAACTCCTGATATAGGTATTTAGAATACTACTACTCCTTCTTCTACTGCTAGTACAGCTCACCATGATCCTCATAATGAGACATGAGATATTTGTAGTCATATCCCAATTTGTATACAAATACAAATATCATCATCACAGATGCGTACAGAAACCAGACACTTCCTCCCAGAAGCAGCCAGTCCACTTACAGCTCTCCATGCAGCACACACAGCCATCATCATTTGCATGGTGCCAATCATGGAAGTAGCCAGGCCAGCACTTCCCCACTTCTTTGCACAGCTAGCCACTTTGCAGCTTAGTGGGGAGGTTCATTATCCTGCCTCCCTGCTGGAGTGGTTGGCTGCACGGAGAAGCAGGGAAGCACTGGCCATGCTTCTTCCCCAAACAGCTGATGTGATTGACATCAGCCATGTGTGCTGTGCAGAGAGCTGTAAATGGACCAGTTGGTTCTGGGGGGAGGGTCTGGCACCTGTGGTGCGGATATTCATATTCATATCCCTCAGAATGCAAATAGAAATATCCCATGTCTATTCATCATAATGGTGGCTGTGTTTGTATGTTTGAATGCAGTGCCCTGTGTGATTTGGATTATACGTTTACATTTTTTAGAAAAACATGAGTTAAAATCTACTGAAAGTGAAACAGTATTGTCAATATTATTTGAAATTGGGGTGATTAGGAAGTGAGCAACGTGCTTCCTTCATACGATAAGCTATAATTTGAACCAGATCTCACCAAACGATAAGGATAGTGGATAAAATATTCTGGCAGATTTCACCTCAAACAGAGAATGCCATGTCCAACATGATGGAAAGCAATGATATGCTAGCCCAAGGCACATCCCATGCTGATTAAGGAAAGTCAACCAGTACAATAATCAATACATTCTGTGAAGTGAATCAAATGAAAAACACAGGTTCAATTTGCTTTCCTTTTGAAAAGCCATCTTGAAAAAGAGTGCAGATGAAAGCCTAAATTGAAGGTGGGAATCCCAGTGAATACTCCAGGCTAGACATGGGGACCACTCACCATTTTGGTGAGTCAAAAGTGGACGACTCACAAAGCATGAAGTTGCCCCCATGAAGTGACAAATAGTGAAGTTATTCATCAATTTGGTGGGAGATTTAAAAAAAAAAACCCTGCCGCCCCCCCTGCTGCACCCCCACCAACATCCCCTTCCTATTTTTTTAAAAAAACATTCTGTCTACCTGCTGCCAATCAGCAGATCAGTGACTGATAGGCAGCCACCCCCACAGCCACCCATCCTGATAACCTATCCCCACTCCCTTTCTCTCCGTACCTTATCCCCACCAACACCCCCTTACCTCAATTACAACTGCCGAAGTCTCCACCTGGCCTCCCAGCCACAGCATGTAAAAAGGGAGATTGGTTGCCCTTTGCAAAGATGGCAGCTGTGGCTTCATTTAGGGTAGGGAAGCTGTAGCTGCCATCTTTGCAAAGGGCATCATGCATTCCCTTAGCCTGCCTTAAGAAAATCCAGGCAGTGGGGGTAGACTGTTGGGGTGGCTGGCTGTGGGGTGGTGATCAGCAGCCGGTAGGCAGGATGGGGGGGTTGTTTAGGGTTTTTTGTTGTTTGGTAATATGAAGGACAAATAAAGGATGAAGCTAATTTTGGTAATACAAAGGATGAAAGATGAATAAAAATGGGTAAATATTCATCCCTTCATATTCGTGGGGGGTCTCTGGAACCCACAAATATGAAGGGATGAATATTTAATGGATTGGCCATTTTTGCACTTTTCACTCCAGCATCTCTAAACTTGAGACACCAAATGTCACAGTGCTGCTTCTTTTAAGTGCCTTGTAGTAGTCTGCTATCAAAATTTGCCAGTCAGTGAGCATGCCTGTCTAAAACAGAGAAGTTGAATTGTTGTGTTTAGACATATGACTTTTGGATTTATTTCTTTTATACTACAGCTTCCAGAATTTGTCAGAAATTTCCCCAGGCAGAATACTGGTTGCTGCAACCAAAAATCCATGTCCCCAGAGGAGCTTTAGTGCACACGCACACGCACACACACACACACACACACACACACACACACACACACACACACACACACACACACACACACACACACACACACACACACACACACACACACACACACACACACACACACGTTTCTCCCACTGCTTTGCCAACCTAGCAGTTCGAAAGCATGCAAATGTGAGTAGATAAATAGGTACCACCTCGGTGGGAAGGTAAAATGGTGTTCCCTAGTCATGCTGGCCAGGTGACAATGGAAACTGTCTTTGGACAAGCGCTGGCTCTACGGCTTGAAAACGGGATGAGCGCCACCCCCTAGAGTCGGACAAGACTGGACTAAAAATGTCAAGGGAAGCTTTACCTTTACCTAAATTCAGTATGGCTGACCCTCTAGTTCCCTCCTCCATATTTTGGATGATAAAGTTGTCAGCCAGGCATGTCAGGAACCTGTTGGATCTCCCACTTGCTGCAGAGTTGGTTTCCGAGTTGATGCAGGTTTGACCTTAATATTCTTCCCCTGCCTTCCTCACCCAAAAAGACACATCATATGGGAAGTCTGTGTGGGCAAGAAATAAGGGAAAAGCACTCCTTCTGCTCAGCTTTCTCTTCCAAAGATCTCATCAGTCAACCTGCAAACAGTATTCAGACCCACCACAAAAATACAACAAATTTTATGGTCAGCAAAGGACAAAAGGGACCCCCTCACCACTGCAGGAGTATACCGGATACCTTGCAGTTGTGGCCAGGTATATATTGGAACCACAAAATGAAGCATCTACAGCAGAATCAAAGAACATGAGAGATACTGCAGACTAAAACAACCAGAAAAATCTGCAGTAGCTGAACATTCTCTGAAACAAACTGGACACGAAATTCTATTTCAAAATACTGAAATACTGGACAACACCAGCAATCATTACGTCAGACTGCACAGGGAAGCCATTGAAATCCACAAGCACCAGCACAGTTTCAACAAAAAAGAGGAAAGCGTGAAGCTCAACAAAACTTGTCTCCCAGCTCTCAAAAATACAGCGTGCAAAAGATCAATGAACTCTACCCAGCCACAAGGACAGGGGATCACTACACACAAAAGACCAGCTAATGACACCCATCAACCACAGTGACAGATAATCTCTTCTCCTTAGCACAACAATATACCCACAACAAGGCACACTAATCACTGCCTTCCCAAGCCAACTACACCAGAGCACAGAGTGCTGTCCTCTAAAGATGTTAGCCACAGAGACTGGCAAAACGGTAGGAAGAACAACCTTCAGAACACGGCCAAAGAGCCCAAAAACCCCACAACAACCATTAGATCCCGGCCGTGAAAGCCTTTGCGAATAAATGCTTATATTCATAGGTGATTGAAATGCAAAAGTAGGAAACAAAGTAGAACCAAATGTTTTTGGAAAATTTAGTTTAAGGGTTAGAACCAAGGTAAGAGATTGACTCACAGAGTTCTGTGAAGCCAACAATCTGTTTATCACAAACAGCCAAACAGATTGCTGTACATGTAGACATCCCCAGATGGGCAGTATAGAAATTAAATAGACTATATAACTGGAAGCAGGAGATGGAGAAGCTGTATTCTCTCTGCCAAAACAGTACCAGAAGCAGATTGTACATCAGAGTAAATTTGAAGAACACTAAAAGTCCTAGTGCCAAAATATAATTCAAACAAAATTTCTAATGAATATAAAGTCCACATAAAGAACATATTTACACTACTAAGCTCAACTGACTGTGAAACAGAAGAACTGAGGACTGAAACCAGAGAATCAGGGAAAAAATGTAATTTCTGTAATAAAAAAAGGAAAGAAAAATCCATGTGTTACTTGTGATCAAGACCAAGATCATCCACAGTACTGTATTTGTAATCAGATATAAAAACTGGACTGTGAAGAAACTAGACAGGAAAAAATGAATCATTTGAAATATGGTGCTGAAGTATTGATTTGCAGATACCCTGAAGTGCCAGATGGATGAGCACGTGGGTCCTAGAGCAGATCAAGCCTGAAGTTTCTCTGGAGGTAAAAATGATGAAATATTGAGGCTGTCATACTTTGGACACATCATGAGAAGATAGAATTCTTTGCAAAAGACAGTAATGCTGAGAAAAGTTGTAGACAGCAAGAAAAGAGGAATTATGAGATGAATTAAGTTTTCAGGAACTGAGCAGGGTCTTTTGGGGACAGGACATTTTGGAGGTCTCTTGTAAGTCAGAGGTGACTTGATGGCATGTAACAACAGCAGAATTTTCCCCTCACCCATGCTGTACCAATTGTTCAAGGCTGCTTAGATAAATCCAGTTAAACATATTTATAAAGATAAGTTCTACTTACAATCTATAAGATATGATCCAAGTGGGAAAAGGGAACAAGAAAACAATCTGACTTTATCCTAGAACAAACTACCTGTAATAAATGCTTGGAGAGTAGAAGCGTTCACAATAATTTGCTATTTTTTTTAAAAAAAAATGAGGCTTACATACTGTGTTCCAAGAAGATTTTTGGACATTCTCTTTTAGTGTGATAGAAACGAAACTGCTTTGGGGGGAAAAACTGAAAGCAGGAGAAAGTTGAGAGAAATTCTCATTAGTTTGTTTCAAGATTCTCATCCATACTTATGAGGTGGCTATGGATCTATGTAAAGGTCTTGATCTAAATCTTATTTATTATGTAGACTCCGAGGGCTCTATGCCTGGAACACTCCATATTGGAACTGGCATTCTCCAGCTTGCAGTTTATGTTGGAGAGCAGCTTGTTGAAAAATATGGGGCTTTATGATTAACACAGGACCCTAATGGATCTCCCTAATACAAGCAGCATTATAAGGGGGACCACACAGGGAGTACACCTTTCTCCATAAAATGAACATCAAACAAGATAGTGCTACTTGTCTTTCATTCCTCAGCATCTCTGTGGCAGTTGGGAGCTTCCCAAGCTTCCCAGGCTTCAGTTAAAGACTAGTGGAACGAAAAGGCATAAGGTAACTCCTCCCACAGGGCATTTTTGGGTCAGAAAAAGTGGGGAGGCAGCAGAGCTGTAGAATCATGAAGAACTGTGTAATACAAAGAACAAATGTAGCACCATTGGCCACCTTACAATGTTTGGCTAAGCTAAAAAAAAGAGCATGAAAAGGAATTCTAAAGCGTTGTGAGAGTGAAGCAGATAAATTGAAGTCTTTTTCATGTAGAAATAAAAACTTTTGAGAAATCAAATCGGTTTCACCTCTCTATTGCCCTCCCTCATCCTGTTGTTATATTTTGTTTGTCATGTGCTGTTAAGTTTCATCCCATTTACGGTGATCCTGACAGAATTTTTCAGATATGTGAGATATTTAAGGAGTGGATTTACCTGTGTGAACCGCCCCCCACTAGGTTTCCATGGCAAAGTGGGGATTTGGAACCAAGTCTCCTGAATCCTAGTATTTCACTCAATTCTCTATAGTAGCCATCCTCAGGCCTTTTTTTTTCCTTTTTTCTTTTTTTTGGCCCGACTGTTTTAGGACTTCTCAGGTTTGAGAGCCCTGTAAAACAAGGATACAACACAAATTGATGAACAGAAAAAGGGGCAGAAAAAAAATTCAGTCTTCAAATGTGCCAGGCTCCCCAGGGGCCACCTATGGCCCCTGTTGCAAATGGCTGCTATATCATTTCAACTGTCTCTCAAAGTGAGGTGGTAAACCCTGACTTTGAGAGACTGTAAGAGAATTTCTGCTTCCCTTGGAAAAAAATTGATGAAATTGTCCCTCCAATTTCAAATCCTGTGGGGAAGTTTGAGAGGCCATTTGCACACAGCTATGCTAAAAAGGGAGGCTTTGAGTTATATTACCCCACAGGAAATCTCTGTAATGTGGACTGTGCCTAGAGGAATCAATTTGCAAACTTAGCACTAGAACTAGATTGAAAAGCAGCAGTGTTTGTGAACAATTTCAGCACTGCCAAAAGCCATGCATTCTTTCTAAGAGGACTGCGGTTAGCTTTTATATTCCAATGCTGATTAATTGTGCCACCTAGGTGTCTGGGATTGTACACACCTGCAGTGAACCTAGTGACCCAGATAACCTGAATTTTGTTTCTAAATAAATATCTTCAGATGAATTTTTTTCCTGCCTCAACCTACCTGTTTCAGAATGTCAGTGCAGAGTTATTAACTAGGTGGAAGAAAGCACTAAATAAGTTTTCAGATGTTCTGAGACCCAGGAGTATGCTTCAGTTGGTAAGAGATAATTAGCTAAGTCTAGGTTATTATGAAAGTATTATATAAAAGCTTTGGTGTGTGCTTGTGTTAGGTAAGATGTGCAAATCTATGATCACATTGAGAGATAGGGACAAAAAGTCTCAGAATTTCAAAGCAGGAAGGAAAAAACCTATAAAGTTTTAAAACCCAGATACAAAGCAAGGACAGGAATAAAATGCAGATGGACTTTTGGGAAATGCAATGAAATCTAGATTTCTGCATCCCTATTTCAAAGTCTCATGTGCTTTTACCACCAAAATATTGTCAAGTGTTGGCTTCTTCCAATGGCCACCTCTGCTGCCTAGCACCTGATGTGTTGGGATATCTGCATTGCCAAATACGAGTGGTGGGCATTTGAATTGCTTTCCTCACTCTAGCCAGTTCTAACCATTCCTGTTAACACAACTGTGTTGCTAATTTAAAGACAGCTCAGTCACAATCCTACTGTATATTAATGCATTCAGGAGGAATTAAGGAAGTTGCCATCCTGGTTGATGAAGTGCTGCATTCATACCAGTCACATGTCTGACTATGGGACCAGTCCCATTGTCTCTGCACAGGCACCCACCTATCATCTGGGCAGTGGCTGCATGCACAGAGGGAGTCTTGTGGTATGCCTGTTGTGTGTTGGGCACCTTACCTCTTAGTCACAATTAGACATGACAACTTCAACAGTTCGTTCTTTCATGGAAATTAACATGCAGCAGGATTTGGAGCCCTGTCTTTGCCTTTGCTCCTGCTTTCATATTTGTTAGATTTTCCTTTTGTACCAGGAAGCAAAGAGAGAGTCAAATGGATTTCAGTGTAGGGTGGTATGGTGAAAAACTGGGTTCAGTGAAAAACCGAAAAATAATGAAAATCAAAGCAGAGACATCAGGATGGCCTGTGATTCCAGCTGAAGGGATTTCCATCCATGCTCATTTTTGAAGAGGATTCAGTTGCATCAGAGTGCAAAATCAAAACAGATTTTGTGATGATGACCCAAAAGTGGGAGTGCAGCAGGTTCTTGTTAGTTTGTGGATCTTTCTTCCACACTCTACTCGAACACTTGTAGTCTGAGACAACAATTTTTGGTGGGTATTTCCCCCTTCTGTCAAGTATTTGAGAGTTTACATCAAACATGGCCCTCAAAGCCCACAGCAACTTTGATCACCTTTGAGCTCCTGTGCTCCTTGTGGGCCAGTATTTTCTACAAGGCTTCACAGAACTTAGAAGTTACTTTCCTCCCTGCCTTGCAGACAGAAATGTTCTTCAAGTTGAACATAAATGAAAAGGACAACAGATCAGGGCAAAAAGGCACTTCAAACTATTTGTTCTCTGTAATGTTTTCCTGTCATGTGTAATAAGTTCACATTCCACTGTCATCCGAGTGTATTCCAGAGAAATTTAAATTGTCACAACAAATTGAGTAGGTGGTGCAACTTTGCGAGGAAATAGCCTTTCCAGTTCACTTTTTTTTACTGGAATGTTGAATTCATTTTTTGTTGTTTTTGTTTTTGAAAGTTATCTCATATTAATTTGGTGCAAGTGGGACATGAACTATTTCAACAGGCACTGAAGAAGAAAATGTTCTAGTGGAACTGAAAATAAAATATAAAGCAAAAACAGTAGAAGGTTATGTTTTATATTTTGTAGGTAAATAAATCATTATGAACTTAGCTACTGGTCCATGTTTCTGATGGATGGGAACTCAAATCAAAAATCATTGTAGAAGAGAACTCTTATACAGGTGCATATTCTCTGGAATTCTTGGTCCAATTTTTTTAAATTGAAAGGCAAAGGTAAGACAGACTGATAGATGGATTTTGGAGGTACTATTAATCGAGCTGGCCTGAAACATTTTGCTGCTTGAGGCAAAGGACAACATAGCAACCCACCACATTCCATGTTCAGTGGATAACTGGACTGGAGGCTGAACTTCCATTCAATACGAGCAGTAGGACACAACTTTGAGGACAGCAGGCATCTATAGGGATAGCAAAATAGGTTGTGTTGAATATGTAACACTGGCTTCTTAAAAAAATGTGGATGTCTTGAGAGAAACACCTGGAGGAAGTTTTCACTGATGCCAACCCCCTGCATCTGTCAGGTGACGTGCTTGCCTCATTCTACCTAATGGTTGTGTCAGCCCTGGCTATGATAGCTACTGAATTTAAGCCTGGATTTAAATGTCTTCACCACCATATAGACAAACCCATCAAATTGGCGAAGGTCTAACATTGAGAGGCTTCCAGAGGATGATGGGCATACACCAAAAGCACTGTCAAATAATATTAAGATTAGCTGAATTTTGAACCCACTGAAAGGGACATGAATAAAAAAAGTGGCATTTTGAATAATTTGTAGCTATTCCCTTGTTTGATGAACATAAGACATTTCAGTTAATCTGCCTGTGGCATGTGCACATGCATTCGTCATTATTTAAGCTGTCTCCTTCTCACATAAAAGTATAATTTCTTCTTATTTCAGTGTAGGAAAAACACAATTTTGAAAAGAGATGTACATAGAAGAGGTATATAATAAGTACTCAGAACTAGAGATGGGCACAAACCAAATCACGAACCAGAAAAAAAGACGACAAACTGGGCTGGTTCATGGTGTTCATGACCTGGCTTGGTAATCCTGTTTTGCTGAAGCAAAACAAAGCACCAAAATCCCACACACCCCCACCAGCTTTCCCGCTTCTCACTGTCTCTGTCATCTCCCTACGTGCTCCTGCTAGGAGCCAGGCCTGCTACCTCTGAGCATGTGCCTACCTATCAGCTCGTGGCAGGAGCATGCACAGAGGCAGCAGTGGGCTCCTATTAGGGAAGCCAGGCCCATTGTCTCTGCACAGGCACTCACCTGTCATCTGGGCAGTGGCTGCATGCACAGAGGGAGACCTGTGGTATCCAGTTTGATGTCAGGTGAGTAAATTATCTTCTCTTTTGCCTTCCACAAATGGGATATCCCTGGCAATTGCCTGGATGTTGACAACGGTAGGCACAGGCAGGGGACCCGGTGGGCCCCAAATCAAGAAGTCATCTAGACAGTGTGTGATATGAGGGTGGGAGGTCTTATCTTTTATGATCCCTTCCAGGAAAGTACTAAAGATTTCAAAAGCCACACAGGAAACTGAGCATCTTGTCACAGTCCTATCCCCCATTAAATTAAAAATAGAAGTCCTAAGGGTGAACTTCAGGAGCCTGAAGGTAGATTGCATATCACACCTGGCTGTAAAGTATCTCAGCCACATGATGTGACCATGATGATTGCATGAACAACGAATGAATAGTGCAGAACATAGCCCAGGACAGATCGCATCATTGATCAGTTTAACCTTTCGGATAAGACAGTTTGTGGATTACTATGTACACACCAGGGATCCATTTTGGAACCAGAAGAGTGGAGACAAAGTGTTCAGGAAGAGTGAGTGCTTAACTGCTAGTGTATAGGAACACTGGGTGCTTAATTGCTCGATAGAACTGCTGGAGAGCTCAGAGGTTTAGGCATCTGGCTGCCCAGCTCTTCAAATGGGAGTTTGATTCCCTACTGTGCCTCCTCAAAAGGAGCTGGACTCGGTGAGCCACAAGATCCCTTCCTGCTCTGCAGATTCAAAAGCATTATTATTATTATTATTATTATTATTATTATTATTATTATTATTATTATTATTATTATTATTATTATTATTATTATTATTATTAAGAAAAGGGGAAAGGCCATGTGATCCCCAAGATTACACAGTTATAAGAGTGGGTAATACCTGTTATTGGACCACTAAAAATCAAATGAATTGATTTTAAATTAAATAAATTCTCCTTTTCGTGAAGAAAACTCTTGAAACTTAGCAGAAATGATTTTTGTAGAGTGCAGAAAAATTGTACACAAGTCTAAAAATGGTGTTATATGTTTGTGAGAGATGATGTGAAGTCCTATGAAGCTGTGGTGTCAAGCTCTCATAGGAGCCTCATGGCGCAGTAGTTAAACTACAGCAGTGCAGCCAAAACTCTGTTCACAATGCGGGTTCAATTCCAGGTAGCCAGCTCAAGTTTCACTAAACCTTCCATCCTTCCGAGGCTGGTAAATTGAGTACCCAGGGGGACAATGTGTAGCCTGCACAATTAAATTGCAGACTACCTAGAGAGTGCTTTAAGCACTATAGGGAGGTATATAAGCAGCACAGTTGGCTTTGCTTTTTTTGCAGCATGGTTTGGAATTTCAACACCCCTCTCCTAGGACCAAAAGGATGACAATTACTCTGTGATTGTCTCACACATATTTTAACTGCTAAGCCTGAAGAACCAGAACTTTTCTCCATGAAAGCATGCAATTTGATTCATTTTTAGTAGTCCAATAAAAGGTATCACCCACACTTACAATTATTATTATATTATCATCATATTATCATTAAAAAGGTCTTCAACCCTCCTTCCGAGCTTTTGTAGCAACTACCTCTAGCAACTCACAGGTATACTTAAAAAATTTTGGATTGATGCCCAGGATGTCCCACAGGTAGAATCTGGAACCCTATTGTGAATCCCTCCCAAGTGAATTGTATAGCTGTAAAACATAACACATTAAGATTGATGGTAAGATCAGCAGCTGCTCTGGGGAAATTCCCAGATGTTCATGGGTTACTCCGAGAAGCCAATATAGTTTCCTTCGGGTGGGTACTACATCAGCAACTCCTGCAGGCCCACTCTTTTTTTGTTGGAGGCATTAATGGTTGGCAACACCACATTAAAGGGTTGCTGGGTGTTAGCACTCCACAAGTAAGATGGTCTGATGTGGGGCCCAATACAGTTATGATAATTAAGGTTAAATTGATTTTGGACCTGCTGACACTTCCCTTGATTCCACTCCCAAGAGATCTTTCTAGAAGGCTTTCTTCTCTCTGAGCATTTACCAACCTTGGCAGCATTTTTCCTACCCTTACTATCCAGGTCACCCAGGAGAAGCCACAAATTATCATTAATCAGATTCCATCTGGCCCTGCAGTCCCAAGATGCCCTTTTCTGAAAGCCTTCATCATATTGAATCATAGTAGCACGCCCCGCAATAGCCCTGATATGTAGAACTTTACTCAAATCATTGGTGAGATGCCAACCCCTTTCCAAGTTATTGAAGACCTAAAGAAAAATGGAAATATTTCTTCCAGGATGTCAGACTGTCCCCTAGCTGTGGAATTAATACCGTGTGGCTTCTAACACCACTCCTTTTCACTGATTCTTTACTGTAGAAGTTTCCCTCCTCCAAGGAATCGAAAGCTCTCCCCATTTTTTACTTGCAGTGTTCTCCATTGCTTTTACGTTAATCTCCCCTGAATTCTCTTTTATGGGGAAAGGTGCTGGAAGTACATTTTACTTAGCACTTTAGGGCAATTAAATCCCTTCACACGTGTTACCTCAGTAATCATTACAATGTTTGCAAGGCAATTTAGGATCATTACCCCAGATGGTAGGGCTACTGCAGAGGAAGGTGTGGGGTGTTCTGTGATCATTTTGAGAGTTTATGGCACTCTTGTGATTTGAACACATTCAGAACTCATTTTCTTAGCCAGCCCTGGATATAATCAGCATTGATACTTATTTATTGCAAAAAGAAAACATTCAGATTCATGTTTACTTAATTCTTGATTTGATATATCTCCCCCTTTCCTGAAGAGGAAGCTGAGGTAGGAGGGAGCTGTGCTTGGGGAACATTTTGTTTGGTGAGATCTTTTCTGCTAGACTGACCTTTGTACTCCCTGACCACATGGTCTGAGGGGGCAGGGTTTTGGCTTTGAATTAGTGTTTCTGTTTCTATTCTGAATCTAATCTGCTAAATAGGAAAGCCAAATAATATTGCATGCACCTCGGGGGCAGGAATGTTTTAGGAGTAGGATCATACTACCAAACTATTAGGGAGCAAGGCGGGTAGGTGGGGCTCATCAGCCATGTAAGGCAGCCCATCCAGGAGAAGGAAAACTCCAATTTCAAAATCATTAGACTATACAGTATATGCATTGTCTTTGCTAAGAGAGACAGCACTTTACAGGATAGGAGGGTAGAAACTCCTGCATTAAAAAAACAAACAAACACAGATCAGTTGCCTAGTAGTTTAAAATGGAAGAATGTAATAGTAAATGGGCAAAGAAACAGGGTTGAGTTCCCAGTCTGGGATATCTGAATGTGTTTTACATAAGACCCAGCCTACTTTCAGGGGATCCTGCTAGAAACAGTAACTGTGAATGTGTAAAAGGACCAGAACTTCAAACCTCCAAAGCACTGATACTGATGAAAATGCTCATGGTCATATCTCTAGTACTAGGAAGCCCGGTGTGGAGTTGCTGGTCAAAAGGAAAGCATGGCTTATACAAGAACATGTATGGGAACTTAGTTTGGCTCCTTTGCTGTGGTCTTGAAGGGAACAGTGTCAGGAAGAAACATATATATGGGCTGGTTAATGCTTTCTGGGTGCTGAGTTCTATCCTTCAATAGGTTTGGCACCTTGGGCAGCTTCCTTAAAGTTCAGACTAAAATTCTGAATGACTCTGAAACTGGAGTCACCAGTTTCTACTGCTTTGTCCATTCTAAGTTCTGTTTCTCGGCTTATTACTTGATGTCTCTCAAAAATCTATCAACCTCTTGTAGTTCCCATGGAGCTTAGTAAGTTACATCCTCTCTCTCTCTCTCTCTCTCTCTCTCTCTCTCTCTCCAATGGCTGGAGAGAAGAACATACGGGTCCTCAGGTGAATTAGGTCAAAAGTCCTCTAAGAACTTGAATTGTTTTGAGAGTGATGGCAGTGAGAGCAGAAGAATCCCCAGTGCTGTGGGGATCTCTGTGTAAACTCCGGATCAGCAGACACCCCCCTAGCAGTAGAAGAGGGGCATGTTCCGCAGGAGAGTGGGCTTGCAGCGAAGGAGAGCTGGAAAAACTCTGAATTCAGACAGCAAATCTGTCTTTGTGAGAGCTTCCTTTCTCAAAGGACAATTATACTATAAAATTTAGAGATTGAAAATGTTTTTTGATTGAGCCCAAAATAAATACGAGTAGAGAATATAACATAGGTTAAAATTTTAGCACTGTAACACAATTATTTAGTCAGGATCACATTTTGGATATTGTATCATGGTAAACACTTCCCTGAGTGTTTTGTTTTGTATGTATTGTTTGTCTGTTTGTTATATAATAAAATAAAAGTTACATTAAAAAGAACTTGAATTTTTTTTTAGCTACAGGTGCCAGAATTCTGCTTGGAGAAATTCTTGGTGAACGGTGGTAAAAACAAGTGAAAAAAAAAACCCTCTAAAAATCACTTGTGTAATGCTGCATTATCTTTGGCATCCATACTGCTTTGGAAACAAGATCACAGCATAACATTGCTACAGAAGCACCCATTCATATCAGTTGCCAGAGGAAAATATGTGGCCAAACTACTTAAGAAGGATTTAAGTAGGAAGGTGGAGGCAAACAATACTAATTACTCTAGGAAGCTTCCTCCTCCTGTTTAATCAATAAAATGCACTTGAAACTGTATTAAACAGGATGGGAAGCTGAAATGTTAAACTATTTCTCCAGGCAGCAGAATAGATGCTTGTACACTTAATTTCATAAAGATCAGATTCCTCTGCCTGTGCATTTGTTCTGGAACTATGTAGTGTACGGAAACACATAATTTGTTAAGGTCACTTAGTACAAAAGAAAATCATGGATGGATGATTTCCTGTGAGCCCATTTTGAATCTGGGAAGCAGAGTTGAAAAGGTTCATGCCATTTACATGGATCTGATAAGGTTTATGTCATTGGGGTATCTGCGAAAATAATTGACAGTTACCTTGATATGCTGAGATTCTACAAAGCTGTTATACAAAAAGATTAAAAGTACGACCTGAACAAAGGAGGTCAGTAAATGGTCAGGACAAAGATGGAAAATGGCACATCCATTTTTGTTTACTTTTTGAATGCCTGACCTTGTCAAATACTGAGTTTCAAAACAGCTTCTGTTTCCCAAAGGGAGCCAGTGAATAAATAGACTAAATTAAGTTGAAGTAATTTCAGTAATTTGAGCTATTCAGTGGTTATAATAATGGTGTAATGTAAAATACCATGCAGGGACTAAAGTTCAAAAATTCAGATGCTGTGGGCCCAGCAAGTAGTGATCGGCCTGTCTTCTTTTTTTTCACCTTGAGTAATATGCAGTTGGCACGGCAACCATCCAGGCATCTTTGCTAATAGCTGTGTTTGTGCAAGGATCTTTATCATCACTCAAATAAAAATGGTTTCCTGGTATTAGATATTGTAAGGACTGTATATTTCTTGTTACTGAGCAAATACGATGTGACTGATCCATCACCACCAACCCTTTTCAGAAACATGTCTTCACAAAGGACTTGTAGAGACAACAGCAAAAATCTTCCAGACCTTAGAAAAGTTGCTTTTTTAGAATACAACTCCCAGTTGGGTTACAATTAATCAATGGCCATATTTGCTTGTGAGAAACTGGCGTCTGTAGTTTGAAGAAGGTCTGACTCAGTCTTATTCTAAAAAGGTATGTATGAAATGATTGGGGAACATTTGGCCAGAATCCTTCAGCTCCAATCAGACTATTTTTGTACATATGGTGACCTTATATCATATACATGCCTAACCCATGACTATATTCCTAAGTACAACCCCTTTCTTCTTCTTTCTTCTTTTCATATTTTCCTTTCTTTCTTCTTTTTATATTTCTGGTTAAAAACTTAATAACAATCAAAATGAAATCAGTTACCATGTCCTTCACAGTTTATTCCTTGGCAAGTTTGTCCTTCTCTTCCTGGAAGGTGTGCCAAGGAATGCCTTTGTCTAAGCAATGGATGTCCTTTATCTTTAGAGAGGTTGAGGGGAAGTAAGATCAGCCTCCAGTTATGCCAGAAAGTCCCAGGGGTTTGAACTTTGCTCCAGTTGATGCTTTAATAAATGTATTGAACTGAAATCTAGAGTTGAACTGACTTGACTAGTCTGGAGGTTGGCTTCACCCAGAGATAATTCATGGATTAAGTGAGAGGCAACTTGCCACCAGATGACAAGGGTGTTTCCAGACTCAATAACAAGCCGACTATGGCTTTGCCCACATGTTGGCCGCCATAATCTAATTTTAAGGAAGTTAAAGGTCTATGGAGCTGACTGGCTGCTAGATCAGTAGTTTAGGTATCTTGTGACAGAGCCAGAGGTTGAAAGTTTGATTCCCCACTGGGCTTCCGGTGAGTAGAGCCAGCTTATGTGACTTTGGGTAAGCTGCACAGACCCAGGATGTCCCCTTGGAATGGTAAACCACTTCTGAGTATTTTCTACCTGGAAAACCCCCCAAAGGGTCACCATCAGTCAGAACTTACTTGATGACACATTATTATTATTATTATTATTATTATTATTATTATTATTATTATTATTATTATTATTATTATTATTATTATTATTATTATTATTATTATTATTATTATTATTATTATTCAAAAACTCCAGGAACAGTCTATATTATAAAAAACATCAACTGGTATTATATAACATATACAACTTTTAACCAAAAACCTAAGTATCTGTTAAATATTGATGTAGTATATATGCTGTTCCTAATAGTGGGCCATTGGTCCAGATAGGCGGGATATAAATAAATAAATAAATAAATAAATAAATAAATAAATAAATAAATAAATAAATAAATAAATAAATAATATTGCCACTTTTGTAGCTCTGATTGTGTTATTTCTGAGACCTGCAACTGCATATAATGCTGTGTGGAATTTCTTGATATTGTTCCCAAAGCCCCAATGATGATGGGGACCACTGAAGTGTGTTTCATCCACAAGCGAGATGTTTCAATTGCCACATCTCTGTATTTTGTTAGTTTTTCCATTTCTTTATTTTCAATTCTGGCATTCCCTGGAATAGCAATGTCAATGATCCACACATTTCTTTGTTCTATTACTACTACGTCTGTTGTGTTATGTTCAAGGTATCTATCAGTTAGGATCCAAAAATCCCATAAGAGCTTGACTTCCTCGTTTTCTGACACCTTCTCTATCTGATTTTCTCATGGGTTTTTCGAGGCAAGTTATATTTTTTGCATAATGACCAGTGCACTACTTTTGCCACTCTATCTTGTCTAATTTTGCAATCTTTGGACATTTGCAGATGAGGTGTGACAGTTTCGTCTTTTTCTTGGCATTCCTCTTTCCTCCCTCTGACTAAATATCACTGCTGAAAGTTCTAATATAAAGGGAACAGAGCCAAAAGCTAGCTATGTATGAACATTTGCTGTTAGCACTTATTCCTTGAATCTTAGTGTTCATCATGCTGGTTTGGAGTGCTTGTTCTTGTGCAGCAATAATCAAGCCTTCAGTTTCTTTCTTAATGGTTCCCCGTTTCAGCCATGTCCATGTTGAATTATTATCATGCTTTTCATCAATATTTCTCAGATTACTATTACTATTACTGTTGTTGTTGTTGTTGTTGTTGTTGTTGTTGTTGTTGGTGGTGGTGGTGGTGGTGGTGGTGGTGGTGGTGGTGGTGGTGGTAGTGGTGGAGGTGGTGGCTTTTCGGGCTCTTTGGCCATGTTCTGAAGGTTGTTCTTCCTAACGTTTCGCCAGTCTCTGCGGCCGGCATCTTCAGAGGACAGCACTCTGTGTTGTCCTCTGAAGTGCTGTCCTCTGAAGATGCCGGCCACAGAGACTGGCAAAATGTTAGGAAAAACAACCTTCAGAACACGGCCAAAGAGCCCGAAAAACCCATAACAACCATTAGATCCCAGCCGTGAAAGCCTTCGCAAATATATTATTATTGTGTTTGGGAAATGAGTCTTATCCTTCCTCCAGCTGTCTAAACCTGGCTTCCCTCATATCCCAGACATATGAGTTATTGAAAATGTAAATGTTATTAGGCTATATCTAAAAGAAAACCCAAAAAAGGTAACTGCCAACCTGTTGTGTCATGGGTCAGAGCTGCAGATCCACATCTTCATTGAGAGAGTGAAAAATTTAGAAGTTTTGGATTATATTTCTCAGTATCCCTCAGCAACCAAATGGCCATGTTAGATGTGAATTGTGTGTATTGCACTCCAAAACCTAACTTTGCCCCAGTCTGACTCTGTCATATGATTCCTTCCCTACTCTGAACAAATTTCATCAGTGAGTGCTTTGTGAAATTAGATCATGTTATGCCAGGGATATATACTGGCTAAACCCAGTGGCATTGTTAGTGATGAGTGACCTCAGTCCTCCCATTGTTTGTGATCTTTTAAATCCTTATTGATGTCTTTACAGGTTCAATTCTCTCCAATACCACTCAGGTTTCTAGGTCAGATAAAGGTCAGAAATATGGAGGCACTGTCAATAAAATCCATCTTCAATGACTAAATTTTGCTTTCTGGGTCAGGACCTGGGCTTGAAGCCAAAGTTAGATGAAATGAAAAACCCAGCTCAGTTTGCCGAATGACTTTCTAAACTTATAAACTGTTGCTGGTAAGTACAGGTAAGACTTTCATTCTAGCCTGTTTTTAATCAGAATTTATCAGAATTGGTTAAATTCAAGTATAGGAGAAAGCAGAGCTGACAGATTTGCTGATCCCGAAGGATAAGAGTTTTGTTTCAGTTCATTTTTCATGGGAATTTAACGAAATTTACAAGCCATGAATGTAGGAGAAATGGAAAGAAATTTGCAGACTGCCTTCACCAAACTTCTAGTTGGGCATGAAATACTTAACCAGTTCCTTTTTTCTGTTTAACTATCAGGATCACAAGTAAGGGGGAAAGACAGTCACCATACATAGCTAGCTTTTGGCTCTGTTCCCTTTATATTAGAACTTTCAGCAGTGATATTTAGTCAGAGGGAGAAAAGAGGAATGCCTCCACTTCCAAAATCCCTGGCCACATGTAAGTCTGGGCTCCCCAGTACATGTAGCTGCTTTCAAGCTTTCAAGCAGGGTTTGGCAAGCTTCAGGATTTAGGGACTGTTTATGTTTGCTAAATAATAATAAAAAGAAAATTCGTTAAAACAAGATGAGGCTGCCTATGAGGGTACCTGCTAGAGGCTCATGGGGAGGGGCAAATAAAAATATTGTGGGAATTTGTTTGATTTTGCTCTAGAGCAGTCATTTTCAACCTCTTTTCGGCCACAGGCATAAACATAATATGAAAGAAATGTAAACCAAATCAAGATTGTATAAGTTGCTTAATAAACCTTATAAAGTGTTGTGTGAGGAATTGTTTTCAGTCGGTAGCCCCTTTCAAATGCGCCAGGGCCCCCCCAGCCCCTGCTGAAAATGGCTGCTCTAGAAGGTTCGTGTGACTCACAAGTCACGATTCCCACTTCCATTTCCATGAAATGAAATTAGTATACACCGTATGCTTCTCATTTAATAGATAGTCTGGCCCTGGGCCTATAATCTGACACACAAACTGGAATCCAGTAACTGAAGTTGTGTCTCCTTAAGTCTTTGAAAAAAAAAATGGCTAGCACATGATATATCAATTCTTCTTTTATGTTGCCTCCTGCTTGTCCTCTTCCTTCTCTTTCTTTTCCTCTCAAGTAGATAGATTTCTGAAGACAGCAGGAGGGTACTCTCCCCTGACCCAATGCTGGATTCTACATCACTGCTTTCACAGAAATCTGAGCCTCAGTCCTACCAGGAATTAAAAACGAGTCTTTCAAGTCCATTTGCAGCCCTGTGCAGAAAACATTTTCTACCAATAACGGACATTAACTGTAACGAATATTTCACTCACAGGGAAAGGAAAAGCCGCATTCTAAGTTTGAGTAATTTCCATGGCAGAAGACTTTGCCTGTTCTGTATCTTATAATACCTTCTTCATTTAGCAACACAATTACTTACACTTTCAGGTTCCTGCTGTATTATTATTCCTAAATTCTTTGGAGGATTTTCTTTCACTTCAGTGGGAGTTTTCATGAATAAAAGTGAGTTAACCCCCCTCCCCTCAAGATCTGACTGATGCAGCACTTTTCTTTGAAATTCATACTGAAACCTTGTCATTAGGGCAATGCTGTGAAGAGATGCCACATTTATCCCTATTGTGAAACTATGAGGAGGAGCCAGAAGAGCTGAAGAAAGAAACACTGAGGCATGAAGTCCTGCATCTCAGTAACATATAATTGTGGCCTTTTCTTTTCTTTTCCTTCCCTTCTCTTCCTCCACCCTCCCTCAATTTCCTGAGAATGACTTCAAGGACTGAAATAATAATGTGTTAGAAAAACAAGTTCTCTGTTATGGATTGGAATTAGTTGAAGGCAATGGGATTCTCAGCTGATTCTTCTGTCTGTCTGTCTGGTCACGAACATGCTGGCTGAGAACTCTTCTCATTAAGTTCTTGTTGGAGTTTTTACAAATCAACCAAGCTGCCTCTAGTAGGTATGGCTGGGAGGGATATTTCAGGGCTGAAGTGACTGTCCATCTATCCAGCACTAACCAACCGTTCCTTCCTGCCTCTGAATTCAAAGAGAGTTATACATCTCTGCTGAATCATCTCTGCATAATGTTCCTTTTCTCTGAGTTGAACTGTTCTCAACTGTAAGTAATGAAACATTTTTATTCTTTCTACAGAAAGAGTGTATTAGAACAGTTCAGCATGAATATGGCCAAACGAGGAAACATTGTCACCAGATTGTTCACCTCGAGGAATTAGTGTATCTTCTTAATTGGCCAAATGGTAGTGGCACATGGGCTGACATTCTTGGACGATGTGCCTGCTGTCCTGTTTAGACTGTGGGCTGAACATGAGCAGAAACTTTGATTTGGCCAGGGCAGCCACCTATATTTGTTGGGAACATAAAGGAGAAAAGAGCCACGAGGCAAGGTGGAAAAAAAAAATCAAAATTAAATTATCCATGCTGAACTCATTTTCCACCTCTGAAACTGTAATGTAGGTAAAAAGTATGTTGTTCAATGAGTCACTGTAGACGCTTTTGATCTTGCTGAGATACCTTGGCTTTCCTTTAGAAAACTGAAAGATACAGCATAGAATTATTTCATAGTGGCACTGCTACAGAAGTAGCCTTTTCTTTCTTTAATTGATTGTTTCTACACAACCTAGTGAAGAAAGAGAGAAATGATTCAGGTATCCTCAAATACATGGTAGGAATGTGGTTAATTTTCTGTTGGGCAAGCACAGAATGTGTGTAGATCATAAGACAAAGTCAATCAGCGGGAAGTGATTAGTGATACAGTGCAGCTACTGAACAAAATTTTTCTTCCATGTCAGAATGATGAGGATAATAAAAGGAAGGCAGCAATCTGTATTTAACTTCAATTACCTCCTTCAGGTGGCATGAGCCATTAAGTACAAGACTTGTACGCTGCCAGCAAGAGTAAATGGCAGTATGTAATATTTCAGTTCTGTCTGTGGTTGTCCTCTGTATTATTTCATAGCACAATCAAAGCTGACCTGCCCATTAAACAGATGAGACATGGATCATAATAAGTACTCGATCCAACAGTAGTATCAAAGAAAGGCATCACATAAGGGATGGAGGGGAACCACTGGAGGAGAACAATAAAATCTGACAAAGAAGATATGTAGCAACAGTAAGACTATAATAATAAAAGTGAATGAGTGTTTCTGTATTTATTCCTGGCATTGCTCTAAGGCTGTGAAATATAGATAACTGAACATGGACATTAAGGATAGCCTATGAATGTATACTTGGGGAAATTTTGTTTTAAACCAGATTAATTAATTTTGGCTTATTAAAATCTGTCTATAGCCCATGCTGCCATCTGTACCCTTTGGGCAGCATCTAGCTTTTCCAAGGAAGAGGGCAAGTCATTTTTCCCCCAGGCAGTCCCATGTGGTCTTTCCTCTGCAGGGCCCTTGAACTCTTCAAGATACTAGGATGGAGCAAGCGACAGGTTACCATTCACCAGAGGTTGCCTGGTCAATGGGAGCTGGGAAGAGTGAGCAGAGGGATAGAGAGAATGAGTACTACGGTGGATGGAGAATAAGACTGGCAAGAATTATAAACAGAGGCAAAGAGAAAAAAGAGCAGAGCAGAAGAGAAAGATCACTGCAGCATGTATAAGGAACTAAGGTTTTTCTAACTTTTGCAGTCAGGATAAATGATGTTATTAACTGGAAAGAAGGGGTTGTTTTTCCATGTTTTAATGGAATTTTATTACCCTGACTGACTTTACGAAACTATAATTATATGTATTTATTTTATTTATTTTATTTATTTATTTATTTTATTTCTATCCCGCCTATCTGATCATATTAGACCACTCTAGGCGGCTTACAGTAAAAACAACAATGTAATTTTAAAACTTTACAGCAGAAACTTAAATAAAAAATAATAATAATAAAGAACAGAATAAGAAAAAAGATCGTCAAGGGTTTTCTGTTGGGAAGGCCCGCCTATACATCAATGTTTTTAGTTGTTTCTTAAAAATGCCCAGCGAGGGAGCCGCGCGAATCTCAGGGGGCAAGTTGTTCCAAAGGCGAGGAGCCACCGCCGAGAAGGCCCGTATTCTGGTCTTTTCCTTTCGGGCCTCTCTCGGCGTTAGGCTCCTCAGCCTTATCTCCTGGCTCGCGCGAGTGACACGGGTAGATCTAGATGGGAGAAGGCGTTCCGCCAAGTATCGAGGTCCTAAACCGTTTAGGGCTTTGTAAGTAAGCGTTAACACTTTGAAATCAATGCGGAATCGGATTGGCAGCCAATGCAATGCGGCCAGAGTGGGGGAGATATGTTGGTATCTTCTCAGCCCACTGAGTAGTCTGGCCGCCGCATTCTGCACCACCTGTAGTTTCCGCAGCAATCTCAAAGGTAGCCCCACGTAGAGCGCATTACAGTGGTCTAATCTAGAGACTACAAGCGCATGCACCAGAGTGGTGAGAGACCCCACATCAAGGTAGGGCCGCAGCTGGGCTATCCGCCTGAGATGGAAAAAAGCGGAACGGACCACGGACGCCACCTGGGTCTCCATGGTGAGCGCCGGGTCAAGATGGACACCCAAGCTACGGACCCCATCCCTGGCGGGCAGGGTCACCCCCCCAAAAATGAGGGAGTTTCCCATGTCCCCAGGTGTGGGGGCGCCCACCCTCAGTACCTCTGTCTTGTCCGGGTTCAGCCTCAGCCCGTTCTCCTGCATCCATTCCTGTACAGCCTCCAGGCAACGCTGAAGGGACAGAACGGCATCTCCTGCAGTTGGAAAAAAGGAGATGTAGAGCTGTGTGTCATCCGCATATTGATGGCACTGCGCTCCACACCTCCTGATGACCCCTCCCAGCGGCCTCATGTAGATATTAAACAGCATTGGGGAGATGATCGACCCCTGTGGGACCCCACAATTAAGGCACCACGGGGCCGAAACATTCTCCCCAAGCTGTACTCTCTGGGGACGGTCCTCCAAGAAGGAACGGAGCCAAGCAAAGGCCCGGCCACCTATCCCCAACTCGGCGAGCCTCCCCAGGAGGATACCATGGTCAATGGTATCAAAGGCCGCTGAGATATCGAGGAGTACCAACAGAGACACTTTGCCCCTGTCGGCCTCCCTCAATAAGTCATCACACAGGGCGACCAATGCCGTTTCTGTCCCATGGCGCGGCCTGAAGCCCGACTGGAATGGATCCAGGGCATCTGTTTCATCCAGGAACGCCTGGAGCTGATCGGCCACCACCCTCTCGACTACCTTGCTTAAGAAAGAAACATTGGCGACGGGCCTATAGTTGCCGATTTCGTCCGCCGCCAAACTGGGTTTCTTTCTTATGGGCCTAATGAGTGTTTCCTTGAGGGCAGAGGGAAATCTACCCTCAAGGAAAGACCCATTAATTATTACAGTAGCCCATTCCGTTGTTGAGGGCCTGGCTGCCTTGATTAGCCAGGCCGGGCAGGGGTCCAAAGAGGTTTATATTGATTTGGTTTTACTGGTCTTTGACTGTAATAAAGTATTCATTCATTCATTCATTCATTCATTCATTCATTCATTCATTCAGTCAGTCAGTCAGTCAGTCAGTCAGTCCGTCCGTCCGTCCGTCCGTCCGTCCGTCCGTCCGTCCGTCAGTCAGTCTAGGAATATATGTTAGGGTGCAGATACACTATTGAAAAGAATTGGGTGACAGATCAGGGTATTTGAATTCAGTTTAAAGTCACATGGTAGTCACTTGGTTTTTTAGTCGGAGTGTGTCCTCTTGTGAAAACCTTTTATCTGTTTTTAAACTCTATTCTATGTTGGTTAAGGGGACTACATGGGCTTTTAGAATTGTTATGTTTGAGGTTTTGTCCTGCACTTTCCCCACCCTTGCACTGGTTGCCTCTCACAGCCACTAGCTGCTGTTGTGGTGGTGTTCATTTAAATAAGGTTTATTTTTCATGAAGGCTTTCACAGCCGGGATCTAATGGTTGTTGTGGGTTTTTCGGGCTCTTTGGCTGTGTTCTGAAGGCTGTTCTTCTTAACGTTTTGCCAGTCTCTGTGGCTGGCATCTTCAGAGGACAGCACTCTAGACTGGCAAAACGTTAGGAACAACAACCTTCAGAACAAGGTTTGTTTTTATTTTTATTTCTTGTAGTCTAGAAAAGTGCTAGTATAGAATGGCAGATAGGGGAAAAATTAAAACGGGTTTCCCTGCACCACAACATGTGCACATGGAGGCAGGCAGACAAATAGACAGACACATGCACACACATACAGAGTGGCTGGAGAGGGAACAAGGGAGCCAGGGCTGAAACTGACCAGAGACATTGGCTAGGCTTGTGAAAGAGGGAGACATAGAGCAGGGGCTGAAACTGACACAGACATTGACTAGGCTTGGGAAGGACGACAACACAGACACATTTATTTATTTAAAATATTTTATGCCACTTTTTCTCTTTAAAAAGGACCTAAGGCAGCTTACATCATTAAAAAGACAATATTTAAAAGCTATAAACAGTAAGTATAGAAATATTTAAAAAGAATTAAACAAGTATTATATTAAAAATGGTAAATAAAATCAATACTAAAACATATTTAAAACAACAGAGCAAAACAATTCATTTAAAGACCCCTCTCCGGCCGCCAGTCATTAAGGACAAGTCAGAGCACTAGCAAACATTTTGGGGGATTGCTGTGTTTCCATGGGCCTCTAAGCTGAGAAGAACAACCTGTAGCAGCACTAGAGAAGAAGGGTTTTTTTGGTGAGAAGGGTAGTTTTAAGGCCTGGCCACCCAACTGCACCCATTCCCAGCTAGCACCAGGGCTCACTGACTCAAGATGAAGATTGAGCCTGTACAATCTCCATTCACCCAAAATCTTTGTGCGTGCGTGCGTGCGTGTGTGTGTGTGTGTGTGTGTGTGTGTGTGTGTGTGTGTGTGTGTGTGTGTGTGTGTGTGTGTGTGTGTGTGTGTGTGAGAGAGAGAGAGAGAGAGAGAGAGAGAGAGAGAGAGAGAGAGAGAGAGAGAGAGAGAGATGAGATGGGGCTTCATGCCACTTGGACGTAGCAGGAAGGAGAGTGTCAGCATGTTAGACTTGTTTCACAAGGCCTGGGAGCAGCAGCAGCAACTCTGAAAGAAAGCTGATTGTGAGCTGGCTATACACCTTCTGCAAGTCCCAGCAGTGTAAGGCCTGAAAAATCTCCCTAAGTATCAGGCTAAGTGCATTGTGCTGCTTGTTCAGCTGCTGAATGTGTGTGTGTTTGTTTGTTTGTTTGTTTGTTTTTGCTGTACCTCTATCTTTGAGATGCTCATCTGGGAACTGTGTGGCCTGTGAGCTGCATGCAGCATGTCAAGGTTTACTGTATGGCAACTGGCCCACCCCAGACTTCCCAACTCCCAGAGGAAATGGCCAATAAATGGACAGTCCTGCTTATAGGGGCCTCTGCATGGGGGATCCAATTACACATTTTTAGGGTATCATGAGGGTACCCACACCTTTAAAAGTCCTGAAATAGCCTTTTTGAACACTAGAACTGATATTCTGTTCTGTCCTCGTTTTGAAAAAAGGGTCAAAGGCAGTGCCTGAACTCTCTGCACCCGTCAGTCCCTAGTCCAGACTGATAATAGCTCAGTCTCGTAGTATCTCAATACTCATGTACTACATGCATCAGGTAAAAATGGTTCTATTCTCTCTCTCTCTCTCATTTTGATTTTTAATTTTTATCCAACTGCTGTTTCCAATCACTGTTTTTATATAATGCATTGTACATTGCTTGCTTTTAGGGCCCTAACAACAATAACAGCAACAGCAGCAGCAAAAACAACAGCAATACACCATCCAGTCAATTCCTACTTACGATGACCTTTCCAAGATTTTTAGGCATAGAGTACTAAGAAGTGGTTTACCAGCCCCTTCTTTGGGGGGGCACTGGGGGGGGACTTATAGCATGCCCAAGTCATACAGGATGTTTCTCCACATACAAAGCAGATACAAAGCACAACAAACGTCCAACCTAGGCTCAGCAACCAGGTCCCCTAACTCACAGAGCTATTCAACCAGCTAGATAGGTCCATAATGGGCAGAAAAGTTATTTTGTAAAAGAACATTTTATAATAGCAACAATAACATCCATAACTAGCATGGTGTTTCAAGGAGGAAGGTAAACATACCAAAAAGTGCAAAATGATAGGCTGGTTACTAAGAAAGAGGAAATCAGCCAGCCTAGTACTTCAGAAGCTTAAAGCACTGGCCATTCTCATTGTGGACATACACATTTGTGTGAATTTCTTGAGTTGTGCAGTTTTGCACAAAATATTGTTTTCAACATTACAGTGACAAGTCTGTTGAAGGTGCCTAAAGAAGAATGTTGTAATTCTTTGTCCTTGCTGTGTGGGGGAAACAAAATATGTGTCTACATTCATAAGCTAAAAGCTCCACCCTGATGAATAAAGATAGTTTCCTTACACATTGAAATGCATTGAAAACCGATTAATCCATTCTGCTTTTTTTTTTTTTTTTTTTTTTTTTGGTATGTAGAGGCGCCAGTCGAAGTCCTATGGGAACTAATGCAAAACCGGTTAATCTGTCCTCTACCACTAGGGGGAGAATTTTTTTAACCTAAAATGACTTAGGTTTAAAAAGGGTCAGGAAAGGAGGGATGGAGGAAACAATGGAGAAAAGAGGAAGAAATAAGGTCATCACTGGGGCACGCAGACTTCTAAGACAAAAGTTTGTGCTTTTAAGCACAAAAAGAGAGACGAAAGAGAGAGAGAGAGAGAGAGAGAGAGAGAGAAGACAATAGGGGAAGAGAGTTTTGAATCTAAAACACATTTTAAACCCACACATGCTAAACCCACACATTTTACACCAACACATTTTAAACCAAACCAAGCAACATTTTAGAGCCCACCAGCCAGCACAAACCTTTGCAAAAAGATTTCTGATTTTAAAACCAAAAGACTAAACTCCATTTTAGAGCAAACCAGCCAGCACAGACCCTTGCAGAAAGGGTGTGCAAGACCCATCAGAGCACAGAAACATAACCCCCCCACCTAGCCCAAACCCAACATGCAAAAACCCTGTACAAAAAACACACAGAGCAGATCAGAAATGCACAGAGAACAAAGGGACAAGGTCAGAAATATGCAGAAATCAAAGGAAAAAGCTAGGGAAGCATACAGGAACCATTGCAAAAGCACAGAAAACAAGCAGAGCAGATCAGAAATGCATAGAGAACGAAGCAAGGGAAGCATGCAAGACATATAAAAATGGGGGGGGGACCAAAAAAGCAACCAAACCCTGCAAGATCCATTGAAAATGGGGGGCAGGGGAACAAAAAACAAACAAAACCACCAAGACCCATCAGAAATGGGGAAAAACACTCCAAAGAGTGACCAACTCCCCCCCATCGGAAATGGAGGGGAACAAAAAACAAACAAACAACCCCCCAAGATCCATCACAGCACAGAAACATAACCCCCAGCTGAAAACCATGCTGCAAAAATACCATATTTGCCAGCGCACAAGGCGACCGTCCGTATGAGACAACCGCCCCAACAGGAGGAGGAGGAGGAAGAGGGGAAATGGGCAGGGGGCGGGCGAGCACACGCGCAGCTGGCTCAGTGGCATGGGGCGGTGGGCAGCCCGCCGGCGGCTCAGGCATGGCAGCGAGAGGGTGAGGAAGAGCAAGAGGCTGAGGAGGAGGAGGAGGAGGAAAAGGGAAAGGGGCGGGGGGGGCAAGTGCGCGGCTGGCTCAGTGGTGCGGGGCAGCGGGCAGCCTGGCGGCGGCTCAGGCATAACAGCGAGAGGGCGAGGAAGAGCAAGAGGCTGAGGAGGAGGAGGAAAAGGGAAAGGGCGGGCGAGCGAGCATGCGCTCAGCTGGCTCAGCGACGCAGGGCAGCGGGCAGCCCAGCGGCGGCTCAGGCATGGCAGCGAGAGGGTGAGGAGGAGCAAGAGGCTGAGGAGGAGGGGGAGGGAAAGGGGTGGGGGTGGGCAAGCGAGCGCACAGCTGCGCGGGGCAGTGGGCAGCCCGGCGGCAGGCTCTGGCCGCTCAGGCATGGCAGGCTATACTTCCCTCCCTCCATCCAGACCGACTGCCTGCCTGCCTGCCTGCCTGGGCAGCCCGGCGGCCGGCTCTGGCCACTCAGGCATGGCAGGCTATGTTTCCCTCCCTCCATCCAGACCGACTGCCTGCCTGCCTGCCTGCCCACCTGCCTTCCTCCCCGGCCAGCACGGCCCACGTCATTCAGTGCACCTGGCGTACAAGACGACACCCCCACTTGGAGGCATGTTTTTTGGGCCCAAAAAGTCATCTTGTACACCGGCAAATATGGTACCCAGAACAGTTTTTTAAAAGTATAAAGCAGTAACTTATTTTAGCAGGCAGCCTCCTCAGATCGCATACTCTCTAGCTGCCAGGGCAAAAGAGCTACAAATCACCACCTACAGTTAGCAATTTGAATTTCCCACTTTTCTCCCTGCCTTTTTCTGTTCATAACTCGAAGCTCCAGTCACAAGCCGAAGCAAAATTTTGCGACCGGAGCTGTTCGTAAGTCGAAATGTTCATAGGTAGGGGCATTTGTAAGTCAAGACCCTACTGTGTATAGTGCTTCTTACTCCAGTGCATCTTATTAGAGTTCATTATATAATCCAGATATAGCCTGAGGGGTTCCCCACTGACAAAAATTCTCCATCTGACAAAAAAAATAATGTATATCCCTGAAGGTTTTAGAAAAAACTCTTCAATTCATTCCTGGACACTGAACGTTCCCAATTACACACAAGAAGCACATAAAGAACATTTCTTCATAGTGTCTACAAATGGATAATTAGCATTTTAAAACATTTGCATTACTGTGTTTTATATTTCTTCGGTCCTCATTTCCTTCCATTCCTATTGTATTTCAGATGAAATGTGTTAGGTATGCTTCCCTCTCCCCCTATGAAAAACGTTAAGGGTTTCTCTTTCTTATCTGGAGTTTCTAATCAGTTAATAACATTCTGCTCTTCCTTTTTACTTACCCTTCTATATTTCTTAGAATGTCTTTGATAAATATAAGGCTGAAGATATAAAGGTATTTTCTTTCTAGTGAAGGCTGTGGTTCTAAAGCAATTCTGCTCATTTTCATGGGTGGGATGGATTTTCTTTTATCCTTTTCTCAGCTTTAGCATTTTGTATTTGAGGAGAAAAGGTGTGCTTGTTTTGTTAACCATCATATGCTTTGGGCAATTGTTAACTTCCTTTTTCCAAAAATCAAATCACCTCTTCATACAGCAGGAATATTTAAAATGCTTCTTTGTTTCTGTAAGTCTTGTTGTACCTCACAATGGGCACCACTTAAACCTGAGAAAGTAATCTGCTGGTTTTCTATTACCATTCCACATCACTCTCCCACGTAACCTCGGTAGGTACTGCGCCACTTTGCAATCAGAGAAACGTTTTCCATCACATCTTGGATATGTAGGGGACACACATCCAATTGTTCCAGAGAAACAATTACTGCAAATATATGGTGTGTGACTTGTTTCAGCTTTAGTACATGTGGCTATGTTGTGCTCTGCGGAGGCAGATGATGGATGCCAGGGCAAGCTCTTTGGCCATCGAAGCTCAGTATTAAGAGAAGCTCTCCAGGATCTTAGACAGAGTTCCCCCCCCCCCAAATTACACACTCTCTGATTGTGTGACGCCAGAGAAATACTATTAAATCTGGAATCTTTTACTCAGAAAGTAAATGTTCTTGAGCTCACATACAAACCCCAAATTCAAAATTGTCAGTTCAGAATTGAATTGTCCATTGAGTTACTTCTCTATGGAGTTCATTCTCCATTATGTTGCATTAAGATCCAGGGATGTTGGCAAGTCTTGGGTCTGAGTCCCAAGTCCAAGTCTTTGGTACCAAGTCCTGAGTCCCAAGTCCCAAGTCCCTATTGAAAACAAGCTTTTTTCTCCAGGAAAAAAAGGGAGGGGTGGGTGAGTTTCCAACTCACAAGTTGAGTCCAAGTCATTGGGGTGGGGGGAACAAAAAACAAACTGAGTCCAAGTAGAGTAGCTGGTGCAACTTAACTCCAATTTGACAATGAGTCCTGCAACTTGAGTCCCCATCTGTGATGACATCCTTCTTTTGCAAGAGAAAATGGCGGGGAACGAACTTGAGGGATATGAGGCATGGCCTCTACATGAGCTAGTTTATGACCATTGCTTCAGTTGTGGCATATACTCATATCTTTTGCAGGAAAGAATGTGTGTGTGAATGGTGTGGTGATATACAGATTACAAGGAGAAGTAAAAAGCTCTGACAGCTTCCAGTATTTTCAGTAGCACTCCAAATTGGAGTAAAAGTATAGGGGTGGGGCAACAGGCAACATGGAGATATATTGTACTCTTCCAGGGAATCAAACCACTCTTCTTTGCATATAGAGTTCATCATTCAACCCCACCTCCCATCATATGAACAAGAATCCCAAAGTTTAGTACAGCTATCTCTCTTGAGTAAGCTCTCAAGTAAAGAGATACATAATCAGAACAGCCTTATTAACTTGGCAACAAAATATAAACAAAATGTAACAAAATACAGATACAGTTGCATTGACTTCACTGAAATCAATTCTCTCAGCCTTAGTCCAATACCTTTTTGCAAAATGGCTGAAGTTGACAGTGTCCCCTTAAATTCCATAGCCAACACTAGTTTGAGAAGCCCACCCTGTATATATTTTGAATTGATGCAGTATTGCCAGACTTTCAGATAATTCTTTCAGAGCTTGGGAGGAGGAGAAGGACTCAGAATGACTGGTTTCATTCAAGATCTCTGTGTGAGCCTTCTAACCCATGGTGCTGTGGTTAAGCTGCAGTACTGCAGACAAAACTCCACCAGGACCCACATTTGATCCCAACACATTCAGGTAGCTGGCTCAAGATTGGCTCAGACTTCTGTCTTTCCAAGCTCATTAAACAGTTCCCATCTCATGAGGAGGGCAATGTGTAGACTGCATAATTACCACCCAGAGAGTGCATAGAGGGCTATGAGGTGATATATAAGCAGTATGATTTGCTTTGCTTTGCTGTTCACCTCAATGTTTGGTGCTGTAATTTGTCTCCTCAACAGACTTTCCTAAGCATACGACAGTGCCAGGGCTGGGAATGCTGCAAACATTTTAAAGAATTCTCCCTAACAGGTTAGACTGAATCATGTGGCATGGGCAAGAATTCTGAGGGGTTTATAAGTATACTTAGAAGCTTCCATTGCGTTACCAGAAATTCAGGCTTTATACACTTTCCAGAACAGAACTTGGAAGTAACTATTTTTATGGACTTAATTTCGCTTTTCTATAGTAAAGTTATAACCACATTATGCTACAGCTGTAACATAACAAGGAATTTTTGGGCCTTGGAACTATATATGTAACTAACTACTTTAATAAAGTAGCTGTCCAAGCTGTGCCTCTGCCTTGCCTGCTAGTAATTTTCTTCATCTTCTGGACTCTCACCGTGTAACATGGGGAACTCGTTTTATGAGTGAACTAACAATAGGAAAGGCTGGTAATGGCAGGCCCCAGGATGAGCAAATTGCTAGCCAAGACAAACTTCTGAGGAGATAATTGGTGTGGTTTCCAGTTTGAGGAAGTTCATTTTTGAACCCTCACTTTTGAAATTGATAGTCATTCCTAGCTGCTTCTGGAATTAGCTGTGGATGGCCTGAGAAAATTACTCTGACCTCAGCTGACACTAGTTTAAAGACTCCAGTAATAGACAATTTCATGGTACTGTATGCTGCTGGGGCAAATGAACTGTTCTTTCTGTCTAATAATAACTGTATGCCATCAAATCAGTTCTGACTGATGTTGACCCTTTCCAGAGTGTTCTAGGTAGAGAGCACTCAGAAGTGGTTTACCGCTCCCTTCTTCTGGGGGCGCCCTGGGACCATGCAGCTTATCTAAAGGCACACAGGCTGGCTCTTCTTGCGGGAGGCACAGTGGGAGATAGAACTCCCAACCTCTGATTCTGCAGCCAGATACCCAACTTACTGAGCTATCCAACCAGTTGCTTTCCCCAATCCACTTACTCTCACATTCTGCCCTGGAGTTTTAGAGTTTGTTGAATTTTCTGTTTTGGGGAATTTCCAGAGAATTCATGAATGAATTCAGTAATTCTGAATCACAAGCACATGTTTTCTTCATAGAGATGATGAACTACGCAATAGCATGGTGCCCTTCTGTTGGTCCTCTTGGGCTATTTTCTAAAGGACCAGAGGAAACACAACAAACTGCAAAAATTTACATTTTAAATAAAACAACAGCAACAATACAAACTGAGCCACCATTGAAAACTACCAAAATCAAATCAAATGTAATTTTTTAAAAATAAAATGAATTGGAAAAGAAATGAAAAGAAACAACAATGCTCATGAGTTCCAGGTGCTAAAATGGTGCTAGAGCATGAATCATAGATAGATAGATAGATAGATAGATAGATAGATAGATAGATAGATAGATAGATAGATAGATAGATAGATAGATAGATAGATAGATAGATAGATAATACTCCAATGAAGCCAGACATGTCATGAAACAAATCTGAAAGCTTTATCTTTCAAAGTCTTCCCCATGTACAAAGATCCAGGGTTCAAAGTATGTTGCCCCAGACATTAGATCTTCAATACCCTAAAATGAAATGCAATGAGAAGTACAAATGCAGATGACCATAATAAAAAATTGCTCTTCCATTGCCCCTTTCATCTCTGAGTTAACACACTATTTCTTGATCAAGGTGATTAATAGTAGCCTGATTGATGTTCATAGCCCCTTCCTAAGGATTTCCCACTCACTGGGCTGAACTAAGTAGCTTGTAGTGAGTATATTAGCACTTACGGAAACCATATAATCATACATTATTGAGTCGTTGGGACTTTCTGTTCAGCAGAAGCTTGACAGATGATTGGCCTTAGAACTTTCAGCAGATTCCAAAATAATTTTTCTTAGTTTCAAACAATGGAGCTAAATACTGTCTCTCTTTTTTTTACAGCTTACAAACTTCTCCAACGGATATTGGACTGATTACTGCCTATATTCAGAATAATTACACATTGATTGCTTAGCTGAGCTGACCAAGTCCCAAACTTCATTATGTTCTTAAAGGTTTGGGCTAGAATTGTTTGAAAAATCTTAGGTTAGTGTTGGAAGCTAAAGCTTGGTACAGGACAGATGATTAGAAGCATGTGGAGTTCACCTAATTAATGCTCAGAAGTATGTGGTGTTTCATTTTTTAAAAAGCAATTAGAATGATTACTTGTTATCTAAATGGCCTAGCATTTTAAAGATGACATTTAATTGCCAAATCTCAGGAGACAAGACTTCTGAAGGTTCTCTTTGGTGCCCTTGCCATTTTGTAAAGAAAAATGTTTGGATATCACATGACTTCCTGTTCTAAAATCATATTCATATGCCTACAGTCTTGGTTCTTTGCCAATGTTCTTTTTAAAAATTTAAACTGAGAAGATTTTTTTCCTAGCTTTCTGAGTTTGTATGGCCCTACTTCTTCTCAAATTGATTCTTCATTTCTGGGCTTTCTTTCTTTCTTTCTTTCTTTCTTTCTTTCTTTCTTTCTTTCTTTCTTTCTTTCTTTCTTTCTTTCTTTCTTTCTTTCTTTCTTTCTTTCTTTCTTTCTTTCTTTCTTTCTTTCTTTCTTTAACAACAGTCCATTTTTAGTGACAACGATTCCTCCTGACCACCAACTCTCTAACTCTTATTGGCAGTTTTGGAAACAATAAAACATCTGCTATGCTTGATTCTTTCTTGAGAGGGAGAAAAAGAATGTTGTTGTACTCACAAGCTGTGGTATTTCCTTTAATGTTGCACTCAAAGCTGCCAGCAGAACTGACCATACTGTGAATTTCCTGAACATGTCCCATCAACACATGGTTGGCTTCTGTCTTCTACAAGCTTATTATAAGTAGTCCTGATGAGTGACATCTTGTTAAATTTGTCTTCTGTCAATTCATTCACAGTGTTTTTATTCATTGGATCTCAGTTTGAGTGCTTTGATCAACCCTACTACTGGTTATCTTGACACATCCCTTTTCTTAACAAATCTGCAACTTGCTCTGATGCCTATACACCTCCCTCTTTTAATGACTAACCAAAATATTTTCTCCTCCCTACAGAATAACCAGCTTAATGCTCAGGATACATTCACACAAAATGGGTGCTAACTGGAAAAAGGGTTAATTGGAGTCATTATAACATTATGCTTTATTGGATAAATCATTCACCATTTCCCCCATGGCACAGGGGGTGTCTGAGCAATACAGCTGCAGGTTGGCAGAGGCAAAGTAGAGGAAGGGTGTGGGTATGGGAAATAAAGTGAAGGTTACACAGTGGGACTGATCTCACCAGTTCCAAGTAATGAGAACAGAAGATGACCCTAGTGCCAGAAAATGGCTGCCCAAGCATGTGCTCCACATTGAAAAACAGCTAAATGGGGGACCATTATGTGGGGGTATTCCTATATAGCAGAGATATGCATGAACTATCAGTTTGGTGGTTCATGCCAATTTATTTCTAAGCTTAGCAGGTGTTCAGTGGTTCCCAGCACTGCCTCCTCCAGCACTCACACACTCAGAGGTAGCGCCCCAGCTTCCCTGCCCTGTCTCCTCCAAGCACTGCCTCTGAGTGGGTTCCTGCCAGGGGAGGTAGGGCTGTGAACCACCAAACATCTGTTCTGCTGAAAAACAAATAGGTACAAACTGCTGAACTGGTAGTTCATGCCCATTTCTACTAAATAATAAAGACAAGGTTTATTCTAATCTTTCATTCTCCTCTTCCCCCCTCCCCTTGGCTGCAAATAACACTGATAAATGCATCTTAAATGGGGAGGAAAAGATCTGAACTGATGCTTCCTTTCAAATCAAATACTGTTTTCTGAAGAATTATAAATCCACCCAAAGCAGAGACAAGGTGTAAGTCACATCGTCTAACCACAGGACACAGATGTGAATTGCCTCCATCCAAATGTTGAGAATTGCAACTGACCAGCAGTCTACTTTAGATCTAAAGCTGAAAGCATCTGGCAGGTCCTTGACTTCTTATTGATACCAGTAGGTCTGATGGAGATGTCCAGTTCACTATCTAGTCAGGTTAAATGGCATCAGTTTCGGCCAGTACAGTCTGAGAATGTGAACAAGGCATTTTAATGCTCCAAATCCGCCGCCACCCCTAGACCCTTGCCCATCACGGTTCTTAAAATCTGGAAAGAAAATGACTGTGGAATGGCCTAATCATATCGTTAATGCATCCCTATGGAAGGGTCATTTACCTTCCTTCTGTCTAAAGGAAATCATTATAAGTTCCATTCCAAAGAAATCCAATTTAACAATGAATGATCTTTATAACTTTATAGGTCCATTGCCAACATTCCATTCCTGGGCAAGTTGATTGAGAGAGTGGTGGCTGACCAGCTGAGCCATTCTTGGAGGAAATAGATAGTTTAAACCAATTTCAAATAGATTCAGACCATGCCATGTGACCAAAATGATATTGATCATCATGCAAGATAATCTCCTTGGGTGGCATACAGCGGAGTGTAACCCCACTGATTTCTGTGGCATTTGATACCGCTGACCACAGTATATTTCTGGAATGCCTATTGAGCTTGAACATGGGATATTCATTCTTTGGTGGTTCCAGTCATTCCTTGACGGCTGATCCTAGATGGTACAGCTTAGGTGCTGTCAACCCCTTTGGACCTCCAGTATGGTGTCCTACAGATATCAGTTTAATACTCTTTAATATCTATATGAAGCCGCTGGAGAACTTATATGGAGATTTGGAATTTGTTGTTATCAATATGTGGATAAGACACAGCTCCCTCTCTCCTTCTTTTCATCTGCAGGTGATGCTGTACAAGTCCTTGAGCACTGGACTAGATGAGGGCCAACAAACTGAAACTGAATTGAGATAAAACAAGGTGTTACTGTTGGGAGGATCATCAGACTAGTTAGAGGGATATTTGACTGGTCTTGATGGGGTTACATTTCCACTCAAGAGTTGAATTCACAACCTGGGGGTACTCTTTGACTCAGCTCTCTCTGTGGAGGTGCAAACATCTGCTGTGGTGAGAGAGCCTTTCATCAACTTTGGATGCCCAGATGTGCCCCTACATGGATAAGAAATGCCTAAGAACAGTAGTTCATGCATTTGTAATATCTAAAATATGCTATTGTAATTCTCTTTACGTAAGGTTGCCCCTGAAGTCAGTACAGAAACTTCAGCAGGTCCAAAATGTGGTGGCCAAATTGATTACAGGTACCAGCCGATATGAACACATATCTCCACTTTTGTCAAACCTTCATTGGCTCCTTGTTAGTTTTCATGCTCAATTTAAGGTGCTGGTCTTAACCTTTAAAGCCCTTAATTGTTTAGAACCTCAATACCTGGTGGAATATCTCTCCCCCCAAAATAGCTACCCATCCTCACATTCTCCTCACAGTCTTCCATCTTAAGAAGTATAACACCTAAGGAGTTAAAAAAGAGACAGCACTAGTTATCAAGCTGTCTCAGTCATGGCCCTTTCCCTTTGGAACAAGCTTCCTACAGAGGTTCACCTTCAGAGACTTGTTCCAAGAAGAGATGTACTTTGCCTTGAGAATGTACTGCCATTTCCACAGGAAAATAAATGGCAGAAGTCACTGGAAAATAAACCACATACAGAGCAGTGCACACATTTTACAAGATAACAGCTAAAATGTGTGCATTTGAAATATGTACACAGGTTTTGTAATGAGGAAACTATGCAAAATGGGTAGAAAGCGTAATTAAATGTGTACATTAGAGCAAATGTGCCAAAATGTCTATGTGAGGAGAAAAGCTTAACATTTCACATTCACTAGATATGAATCAAGGACAAGAAGCAAATGCTGGTGGGGTTTGGAGCAATTCATGAGAAACTAAGACCAAGATATTTTCATGTCATTGGCAGTCAACTGCTCCTTGGGATTCACCCCCCCATGCTCTTATTTGGTACCCAAATGTATTTAAATCCTGTAGAGGATTTAAATACATTTGGGTACCAAATGCAGTCTCTTCTACTGAGCTGCAATGCACAGCTGGGGATCTTTGGAAATCTCACAGCATTTTTACTCTTCCGTTTCCAACCTTGATCACATTATAACCTGAAGATTCACAGTCATTAAAAAAAGAATTCTGGAGATAACACCAGACCTAATACCTTAGAAGACAAAGAAGAATTCTTGACAGGATGGAGACTTTTGAAAGGCTTGCTGTCGATCGCAGAACAGAGTGCCTCAGAAGATCATGGGCTGCTGATTCATCAAAGATTTTTAAACAGGATTGCCATAATAGTGATGTCCCTGCTTTGACAGTGGTCAAGGTAACTGATCTTAGAACTCCCTTCTAGTTGTAGGATTCTGTGATTCTTTTGTTCTCCCTCTTACTATTGTCTATAGAAAATAATCTCTACAGGAATTTTGCTGTAATTAAATTTATCTAAGATTGCATTAGATTACAACAAAAGTACTGTACTGAAAGAACAGTACAGTATAGAACAAAAAGAAAGAAAAGAAAAGGCCTATTAACATTAATTGCTAGATGTTGGTGTATTTAAAACTGCTAACTTGCTGGTGTTTGATTTTTCACAGTCAGGATTAAAATTCAAGTGAAAGAATTAACCTAACTGCCTCTGTGCTCCATGAGGGATTTTATTATTCAGATTTATTCATTAGAAGACTTCCTATTCATGTTTGCTCTATTTACTTTCATTAAATGTTTGGCACCAAACAGCCTTCTGTTACTTTACTCACTAAAAGAAGAGGAAGAAGAAAAAAATCTGTGCCATAAAACAAATATGCAATGGCCCATGTACTATAATCTTCAGAACCCAAAAATGTAGGGGGATCATAAGGTATGGGTTTTTTTTTAAGTGACAGCTACAGCAGAGGTAATTTTGCTTTTCTTAGTGCTACCTTAAAAGATGTAATTGGTGTGCTACAGATTTCTCTGGAATATGGAATTCTATCAGTTCATTCAGCCAGTTTTAAAAACAGGAGTGAGAATAACTAGAGTGTTACATCTCATTCAGTTCACAATCAAATTGTAACACTGGATGGTACAAGTTATTTTATTGCCACATTCTATAAAACCGGTCCCTTTTTAAAAAAAAATCATTAAGCCTTTGTCGCTGCTTTGAAAAATTAATGTTTTAGACTACAGCTGTGAGTGAGAATCCTCAACATGCAAGGCCACCGGCTATGCTGGTCGTGGAGCTGATGGGGGTTAATAGTCCAAAAATGTAGCCTTTTATATTCGTACCTTTCGATAATTTTTTTCCAAGTTCTGATTGAATGTGGGGGGGTCAGGCAAGGCAACAATGTCTTCATTTTTTTTACTAATTTTTCCTGAAAAAGAAATGTTCAGGCAGTTCCCTTATTGATTTTAAAACTATATATATTCATATATGCTAAATGAATTTGCCGCAACTTACATTGGGATAATTTCTATGGAGTCACTATCCCTGCAAATTTCAGCTGAGGAAGAGAGACACATATAAGGGATTTTCCTCTCCCCATTTCCAATGATAGCAGAAACCACATCCCTTTGGATCTCTGAATCTGTTTGGTGGAGCTGCAACTCAAAATTCATTGGAGCCTTTTTTTTTTTTTTTGCAGCCTTGCATGCTGCCCCTAGTAGGTGTGGCTGGGAGTGATCTTCCTGAGTTGGAGTGACTACCAGTCTATCCAGCACTAACCAATTGTTTCCCCCTGCTTCTGAATTCAAAGAGAGCCCGGCCTCTGTTGCTCTGTCTTGTTTTCCCCTCTCAGAAGTCTTTTGGAAGTCAGTGAATCTGTTGAGGCCTATTGCTGCAGCTATGTTTTCTTAGTCTGCTGCTCAACTGCAAGTAAATGAAACCTTTTATTCTTTCTACTTCAAATGTCTCAGAGAGAGTTATTGAGACTGTAAATGGCAATTTATTAGAGAAAAAGGGGTGGACTAATCTGGGGAACCTGAACCTATTCTGCTCTGTGAGGTTTTGCACTTCTGCTGCACACCTCGAGGAATTTAACTAGAAGTTCAAAACTCTGCAACAAAATCCAACCAGAAAATGTTTACAAAATGCTGAATTATTGACTGAATAATCTCTCGTGAATGGATACGCCTAATATTGTGCACTGCGCACTATCATAGGTTAGTAGGAAACCCATGGTGAGAACTGGCCTTGAAGCTATGTAATTCCTTTGATCATGTTCTCACACATGAGAACAAAAAGCTGCCTGTGACTGGTTGTGTTATTTTCTCTTAATTTTGATCAGAGCTTTTACTTATTGCAACAACTTTATTGTTGCATAAATTAGTTAAATAACAAGGCTGCTGCCTTGTTCCATGAGCATTTAAAAACTGGACACACCAAATAGGTTTCTCAGACCTTTCTGATCAGCCACCCCCTCTGTGTTTGTTGCAGTGTGCATGCCTAACACCGCAAGAGGAGGAGACACTAGTTTTGCACTGAGACATTGATTCAAATTACATAAACCTTAAAAGGGAAAATGTCCACCTTGTCTCCCTCTTACACTGGAGAATAGGGTTGAAAATGGCTTGCAGAGTTATCTCATTAAGTTAAGGCAGCTTAGATTAATGATTTTGATGAATTTAGCAATTGTTTTTCATATTGTTTCCTTATAGTATAGAAATTAGGTACATCATATAGGGTTTTCATCACCACACATGCAATGCATAATAACCAACACATAAACAGTCTTAGTTTCAGAATTCTGAAATGAAAAGTGGCATTATTTGAACATGAGCGGCCAAAGAGGACAATTCCTATTGATTTGGTTTTGGTTTCCCCTGAGGCTGTTGCAAAACATTAATCTCTGTGCTTTAAAACAATCAGTCCGATTTTTATTTATTTATTTATTTGCATTTCCATTCCCACAGTTCATCTTAGTTGCAACCTTTTTGCTCTCACACACTTAAAGACATTTGACAACAGAAGTTGTGCTCAAAATCTTCAGCTGTGTTTTCTTCCAAGGCAGCCCAGGGGCAATCATATGGATCAAAGCTTGGTAGCGCAACACAAGGCCAAGTCAAGTTCCCCACAGAATATTCATTACTTCGAAGTTAATAATCATCTTTTTACATACAAGTGGTGATCGTTGCCAAAGAAACTTCCAGAGGAGTCAACACAGGTCTTTTGCAGGTTATTGCAGCTTCTGTTAATCACTCAGATATGAATAATGGAGAGCAGGTCAAAGCATATATGAAGTCTCCATTAATTACACCTTAAGCTTCTGCTGACAGGACTTTGTCCCTGTTCAGCATATATTTAGCTAAACAGAATGTTTTGAGCCTATCTACAGTAATCCTACCATAAATAATTGAGGCTGCCAAATGATTAAATTTTTGTCAATTAACTCTCTTGCCCTTAACTGATTAATGGATTAATTACCCAATTTAAGCATTACTGTATTTCAATAAAGGTGGTGTTTTGAGGATATTTAATTAAGATAACAGTTTCTTTTAAGCAACACAGCCCGATCGAATTAGGACTAAACACATTTTCAAGGGGTACAGCTTTGATTAAATCCACTTAAATCCTGTTCTAATAAGAAATGAATGATATCAACAACATTGTGTATCAAGGTTCCTGTTGTCATGCTATAAATAGCCTATCTTCACGAGACTATCATTTAACAAGAATGAGCTGGAGAGAGCATATTGTTCCTTTTCTGGGTCATTTACACTGGCTTTTGATTTGCTTGTGGGTCAAGCCTTACAGCCCTCATAATAATGGGATCCTAGTAATTTATGGAATGCTTTGTCCTGCATAACGCTCCTTGACCCACAGGTTAGCTGGTGAAGGTCTCTGTAACCTTTCTGAGGCAATGATTTTTCAAGTGTAGAACAGGGCTTTTCCTGTAATGGAGCCAACTCTTTGGAATGCCTTGGAAACTAATTGAGAATTCATCCTAGATTTGTCTCTGTTTTCAACTTTGTCAGGTTCTTAAGTTCATAGACAACAAATAAACATCATTTTCCACTTATAAGTAATGGAAAATAAGATTTATTTTGCTGTAGCAGATGGATAAAGTGTATTGGTGTGTCACAACAGCTATAATAGTAGTGTACCAATAATAATAAACAGAGTTGCGAAAGGTGCTTTCTTTCATGGCACTCAAAGTACATACAGTAGGACACAAGCCATGAAACAAAAAGATTCCCACAATAATCTCTCTCCTTTCTTGTTATCATCATGAAATAGCTTGCTGCTCTTCCCCCCCCCTCCACCCCAATAGTTGCCTGAGGCCGCTCTGTTGGCTCAGTGATAGGTCTGACCCTGGTTTTCAGCTCTGTGAATTAAAATGACTCAAAAGAGATGGTCTGTTTCATGTCAAATTAAAGGACCAGTGCACAGGAAACAGTAAAAGGAAAGAAGCACACTCCCCAAAAGAACTCAAAATGAGACAAATGTACACTAAATAAATAAATGAATGAATGAATAATGCCACGCACTTGACTAGCAGCCTCCCTAATTCTGTACTTGAACTATGGAACAACTGATTTTCTTTCATTCCAGCTACAACTTCTGTGCCAGATCTATAGATCTTCCTCCCCTACACAGGATCGGGCCCAGAGCTAAAAGTGGGAATAAGTGAGGGTAGTCTGGATATGATTTTGGAATCATTCTTAAATTCTGGATTATTCAGAACTTGAATCTGGGTTCGGGTATCGCACAGGACTTTCATGACACAGTGTTCATTGCTTTAACATGATTGAGGCAAACAGCTCCTCCAGCAACTGGTTGATCTACTTAATTCAGATTTTTGCTCAAATAGCCAAGGAATGCACATGAGACAACTATAAAATAACAGGAAAATGCTGACAGATTCTGCCTCAACCTCTGTGCAAACAGTGTTTGTGTGTCTGTGCAAGGGTCTTGACCTAATCTTATTCTACTAATATATTTTGTGCCAGCAGATTTTAATGAAAGCTGTGGAACCACTTTGCTAAATTCTGAACTGTATTGGACCAAGTTGAAAATGGATCCAGACATGGTCTACATCAGGTTGGATCAGCCAAGTCAAATGCCTATCTGATCAAATCCTGGTCTAAAGTGCTTAGGGCAGATTTGCCTATCCAGATTTCCAGCTGGATTAAAATTAAAAGGCAGAGTGAGTGTCTCCAATAATAGTAGCACAGTAGTATCCAGCATAATATCCAGTATCCAGCATAATACTACTATTATTTATTTACTAGTTAAATTCCTGCTAGTGTGACTAAGAATGACAATGTCATCAAAAGGGGATATTTTCATCAATGAAAGATTCCCTCCATCTTTCCCAGAGTTCCCATGGCTTCCAAGTGATGAGACGGATTATTTGCAAGTCAGACAAATCATAGAAAAAAGGAGGAATTCTTTTATTGACAGATCTTCCCCTGCTGGTGAGTTCATCACCATCCTTCAGGCTTTCAGCCATTTGTTAGTTTCATTCTGAGTTTGTGAACACCACCCAATCCACTTTGTATCCAAATATTTGTTAAACAAAAAGGGTCCATCCAGGCCTGAGCTGACTCAGAATGGGCCTGAACTGATTTATTCTCAGGTTTATGTATGTGATTTATATGCTTCCGGATAAGCAAAGGGAAGGTCAATAGGAAAGCAAAGGGCCATGACTTGGGATGGAGGTGCTACACTGCCACCAACTTTGGCATTGAGATAACCCCTTTGTGGTGAAATGCCAGCATGTGACATCATTCCTGCCTGTCCATCACAGATGACATCATTCCTGCCTGTCCACCACAGAAGCTCAAAAGGGAGGAGCCAAGGATAGGGCAGGAGGGGCGGAGTTAGAGAGACAGTTGGAGATGTGGAATGGCAGTTAGGGTTTAGAAGTGAGAAGAAGAGGGTCAGTGAATTGAGCTGAGAGTGTTAGGCGAGGGAATTGAGAAGGTTAAAATACATTGAACAAGCAGGAATGAAGTTACAAGAACTATAAGAGAGATATTGATTAGAAGTATATTGTAGTTTCGAGTAAAAGTGATTGCATACATAATCTAATCCGTGTTAATACCTGATACAGTTCATACGTGATTTACGTTTATGATTTACTTGACAATAAAAGAATATTTGTTAATTAAACCTCTGATTCCTAAGTTCAATAATCCTTAGCTTTGGCAGCACACATATATAACATAATTGGTATTAGGAGAATACCTGGTGGCAGCTAGAAGAGAAAAAGGTGTGATCCTTTGTGAGGGCCATATAAACAGGGGCAACAAGGTCAATCGCCACACCATTTAGTATGCAGGCAAACCTCCTACTTGCTTCATTCCCTGCACTTAGGAAAGATGGGTGTTGGGGTTGCCTCACTCAATGTCTAACCAAATTAGATTTCTGAATGTTTGACCACACCCACCCATCCACTCTGGAAATTCACAGATACCCACAGCAAGAAAAAAGTTTGATACATGAAGACCAGGAGCAGGCATTTTAAAGTTTTCAAAAAAGTTTTTTTAAAAAAATAGGGCAGAGGGATAGTGCCTAGCATTACCTTGACATTCACAACCAAAGCCTACACACACAGCCATCTATTTCTTATGCCCACATGGAGTATTGTGTGCATCAGCCACACATATACATGCAGTTTCATTGTACTTTAAATATGTATATCTCAGTCACTGGAGTGCTGATGTTACATTTTTTGCTGTATTATCAAAGCAGTCCATCAAATGTGAACACACTAGTGATTCTTGGGATTGTGGCATGGTACTCCCAGTGTTGGGGAGAGGGCTTTGCTAGGACAAAAGCAACATGAATGGGCAGAATTGAGCATTTAGCTGATTTTGCATGCAATTCAAAATTGCACTAGTTTTTTTTGGGGGGGGAACACAACCTTCAAATGTGGATAATGCAAAAACTGTGAATCTGCCTGCCTTCAGTTTGGCAAGTTTGATTCACTCTGAACTATGTATAGAGATGCACTTTTCACAGCCTTCTATTCTCCGCAAGAAATCAAGAAAAAAAATCATTTTTCTCCTCAGAGAGATTCTTCTGAGTGAGGTATTTTTCCTTGCAATAAATCTCATGTTGTTTATTTATTTATTGACTATTCTTTTTATCCTGGAAGAAACATGAATCTGCTCAGAATTATTTCAATCACTGTACAAAATGGCATCCTTCCCATGTAAGACTGCCTGGAAACGGCACAGCCAGGTACCAAATGAGACAATTTCTTGTGCAAAAGAGCAGGAAAAATGAGACCAGAAATCTCAGTCTTGTAGAAGCCAGGAAATCTCACTAGAGCAGAGGGAAGTCCTGGTGAGGAATCTTGGTATGGCAAGATTCAAAATATCACCAAGAATGGAATGTTTTTTGGTACCCTTCACATCTCTGTATCATATCTTCAAATATAATGTAGTTATGTGAAAAGCAACCCACTGGCCAATCACCATTTATTGACATTTTGGCTTCCAAGTCCAAAAGACATGAAGGTGGGAGGACTCAGCTTCTCAGCTTCAGTTTTGATTTAGGGTCCAGATCAATTTAATGTGAACTGAACCAGAACCACAATTGCTAAACTGGGCTCCAAACTGAATTGAGGAGTGGGTGCTTAGACAGACCCAAATGTCCTCCTATCCAGAGATTTAGCTAATAAATAGAAATGATGCTTCCCCTTTTGTAGTATCCCCTGAGAATGTTCCCCTCTCTTTAGCCCTAATACATGACTTCAAAGATTTAGTAAGGGGCATGGCACATATAAATCCAAAGCATCAAGCCCTCTTTCAAGAATCAAAAGAAAAGGAATTACTTGTAGAAATGAGAAAATAAGTTTTCAGAGGGGAAACACTCTTCAAAAAGGCACATCAAATAATGGATCTACCCTTGACATAATAAAACACCAGACAGGTCTTTCTGATAAAGAGCAAAGAAACAAACTTGACAGGCAGAATATTTTTTGTAGGACCTGTAAAAAAATACAAATTGCTTGATGTCACTTGTGTGGACAACAAATAGACACACCAGCATTTGATTTCAGTAAGAAAACAAAGCCTGAAAACAAGGGAAGATGATTCAGAAAGCTGAAATAGGAGAGCATCAAAAGAGTGGAAAGACAAAGATTGACAGAGAGTCATGTCCACTGTGGAAGGAATAACTCAGTTTTGACAAATGATCTAAGTATTAACATTTGCCAGGTCTCAGGTACATGTGAAATCTGGGAGACTATATTTCTTCCTTGGGTGCCCAGGTGAAGAAACAAATCTCAAGGTAAGTTGGTCAGGAAGAGGTGAAAGTTTTACTTTTCTGTGAAATGACTCTTTAAAACCTGACTTCACTTCCTCACCTATTCCCAGGTGGTGTCCAGACTCACTGACTCATCACAAAGGTGTCAGCATGGAGGCTGTGCTCCCTTCTCTCTTAATCCTTGCTTGCCTGACCTCTTTGACATCACATGAACTGCTCTGTGATGTCACAAGGATTGCTGTCCTGTTTGGGATTTGGTCCTGAAATCTCAGGGAATAGGATTTTGTCAACCTGGAAATGCCACTGAGCAATGAGATGCAAGTCTCTAAGATGAATGTCCTTTTGGGAATTCATTTGTATGTGTATTTTTATGGCATTCATGCTTATTTGTATACTAGTTCTGAATTTTACTCTTGCTCTTAGATGACCTGTAAAACAAGGGTCTTTCTGTTCCTCCTGTGTTAAGTCTACTACCTAATTTTTTTAAAAAGTCTAAATGCTTAGAACACCTACTACATACTCTAATTTAGCACAATTGTTTAGTTTTAATGACTAAAAATGCTGCTACCAACTGCAGTCAGAGAAGGAAATTGTTTCTTTTTTTAATATAACGTCTTAGAATACATTGAAGCTGGTAACTACATTCATTGGTCTGCTAAATATGAAGACACCTTACTGTGTCATAGGACAAAGATCTCCTTTAATTTGGATGTCTCTCCTGTTCAAATCTGGAGAAGTGTAAGGAGGGAGTTCAGAGACCTTAAATTTGCCCATCAACATTGAGCACCCAGATGCTGATACAACAGGTGTCCAAATGTTCTGGCTACTGTCTTCTACATGTGTGTGAAGAGCACTGTAATTCCATTTAAACTATTTTTAAAAGTTTTATTTTGTATCTGTGTGTAAAGACATAACAAATATTTACAAATTTTCTCATGCTTAAGAAGAAAGTCTGTCTCAAGAGGTCAAAATTGTATCCCCCAAACTGTTCAATTTCTTACCACTCAATAACAGCAAAATGGGAAGCAATTCCCAACATCAACTTTAGCATTGATAATTAGGCATCCTTCAGTCTTGAGAGACTATGGTAACATGCTCTAAATAGAGGTCTTGGAACAACATCTAGTGCGGCTGAGAAGGACAATTAGTGACCCCTTCCACACTGAAGACAAATACAGTCTGTCTCCTGTCCAGCTCCCTAATTTTGCTGCTTTCAGGACTATCTCCTTGCCTCGGCCTGCTGGACAAGGGTCTCTTCAAACTGGGAGAGACCGTGATGCATTGCCTGCCTCCAGGTGAACGCTCAGATGTCTGGGTTTCCCATCTGTTGAGATCCATTTCCAAAGCCTTCAGATCCCGCTTGCAGATATCCTTGGATCGCAGCTGTGGTCTCCCTCTGGGACGATTTCCCTGCGCTAATTCTCCGTACAAGAGATCTTTTGGAATCCGACCATCAGCCATTTTCATGACATGCCCAAGCCAACATAGACGTCGCTGTTTCAATAATGTATACATGCAAAAAATTACAGCTCGATCTAGAACTACTCTATTTGGAACTTTGTCCTGCCAGGTGATACCAAAAATCCGTTAGAGACAACGCATATGGAACGTGTTCAGCTTCCAAAAACAAAAAAGAAGAATCACATTTGTGATAGAACTAACCATCTTACTGAGCACTTTGCTAAGCACCCAGAGAACCCACCCACTCAGGATGTAAGCATTATTTGCAGGGCCAAGTAACTGGAAGTAGAACTTACAACATGTGTCACCAGTCATGCAGTGACACATCAATCCCAGAAAATCTCATGAGATCTGGATGTTGGATACACAGATGCAAGAAAACTGATTCTTTTAAAAGTGCAAACTCCCCCTTCTAATTCTATAATTTACCGTAGATATAAAAAAGTAGTAACCTGTCATTTTGCAAAATTTGTTATTTGCATCAAATTGTTGTTGCTGTGTGTTATTGTCATCTCTAATTCATGAAGACCTTATTTATTTATTTATTTATTTATTTATTTATTTATTTATTTATTTATTTATTTATTTATTTATTTATTTATTTATTTATTTATTTAGATTTCTACCTCACCCATCTAGACCAAAAGTCTATCAATGAGTGATCTCCAAAATGTCCTGTCCTCAACTGCCTCATTCAGCTCTTATAAATGCAAGCCTGTAAAATTCAGTGAATCGTGTGTTCTCACGATATGCCCAAAGCAGAACAGCCTCAGTTTCAACAATCCAGGATGTTCACAAAGCCCTCCTCTGGCACATTCCAAACAAATCATTTTTTTTCCTGTCACCTTTCTTAACTGTTCAGCTTTCATACCCACGCATAGGGAGTGGAAATACAAAAGTGTGTATGACCTTGGTCTTGGTCTCCAATGACACATCCTTACACTTGATGAGCTTTTCTAGTTCCCTCATTCTGAGACTCAGTCTTCTTCTGTTTTCTTGGCTGCAGTCTCTATTTGGATTGATGATTGAACCAAGGTATACATAATCCCTAACTATTTCAGTTTCTCCACTGTCCACATTAAAGTTGTGTAGTTCTTACCTAGTAATAATTATTAAATTATTATTAGTTAATAATTCACTGATATTTGCACAATTTTGCTTAACATGCACAGATAGGCTTTTCTTTTCTTGCACAAGGAAAAGTGAATAGTTCTGCTTAAATTGTACCAAAAACTGATGTCATTTTCTTCTTTTATTGAGAGTGTCACAAAACACCTTGCCCTGTCATGGGGCAAAAGAAAGTAACATCCACAGGAAAAGACAAAGCAGGAAAGATTTACATCCATACTCTAATACACTCTATCTAGCCCAATGCAATCACTTCTTAGATTAGCATGATGCATGCTTGATGGATGACTCAAATATTAACTGGTATAATGGCAGACAAGCATAGGTTAGAAACTGAAAATGCGAATAGCTTCTCAAAGCCTTAGCATAAAACAGATCACTGCTGTTTTTAATTTTGTGCCATTTGTAAGTTGTCACCAAGAACTGTGCAGACTGTTAAACTACTTGCAAACATAGAATGAATGAGAATCTCTGATATTGAGAGATTTCAAGTCATGCCATCAAAGCACAGAGGCAGAGAGGGGAAAGACTGAAAGTCAAGCAATCAGTCATAAGTAGAACATTTTGCCTAAGGTCATTCAAGTTATCAGAAACCCCTAAGGAAAGGAACCGGAGCAGTGCTTCTGATATAAAATTCCAGTCTCTCAGGAGAATAATTTCTTACTGATGTTACATCTGCATATTGAGCTATCATTGTCAAGAGCAGATCCATGAACAGGATATTACAGGCATTCTTTTCAGCTTGTGGTAATCTAGGAGTCTCCTGAAAGACTACAGTCTCTAAAAGTCATTGGATAAGAAACCCAAACTGAATGCAGAATCCAGATTTCCACTAATATTTCCCCAAATAACTCTATGTACCCATCTGTAGAACTAACTGCTAGATAGCACAGTGGTTTAGAGGTTGGGAGTTCGATTCCCCACTATGACTCCCTGACAGAGACTGGATTTGATGATCCATAGGGTCCCTTCCAACTCTGCAGCTATAAGGTTGAATGAAAGCACTAGGATGATTATTGTACATGCTTATTTGGTATGTCAAAAATAGCACACGGGATGAGTAAAATGGAGAGCTTCTGAAAGCAGTGCTTTGCTGGGGTGTGTGGTGTGTGGGGGTGGGTGGGGGTGTGGCAGGGGCAGGCCTGCCACCCCCTGCCCCCCAGAGCCCCCCTCGTGCCGTTTTCAGACGCCTCCTGGGGCTTTTTCAGGAGTGAAAATGCACCTCTGAAAGCCCCGCTTTGCTGTGGGGGGGCACGGGAGGGACTGGGGGCAGGCCTGCCCCTGCCACACCCTCACCCACCCCCACCCCGGCAAAGCACCACTTTCAAGAGGCTTCCCCAGTGCATTTCCACTGCCTATTTACCTGCTGGGCAAGCTTCTAAGAGCAACGTAAGCTGTAAGGTGGGGAGGGGGAGGGGCTGGAGCGGAGAAGATGGTTCCCGGCTCTTTTCTGGGTCGATCGCTTCCCCCCTCATCACAAACACCCCATTTTCACACAGCTGATGGGGGGGCCTTTGCTAAGATCCCTGGTCCCGCTGATCAGCTGTGCAAAAATGGGGTGTTTGTGATGATGGGGGGGGAAGACATCATCGCAAAGAGATTTTCCCTTATAGGGAATATCATAATGCGATCGCTTTTGCGATCGCAAAATCCACATCGCTATGCGGATTCGTCGTTAAACGGGGCACCTGTTAAGCGAGGCACCACTGCACATTTGCCAACATTGATTCAGGACAATTTCTCATTTCCCCAATAATGACTGGTATCCTATTGCATAGCTTTGCTAGTACAGCAGGAATGACAACAGGAGAAATGACAGATGGCTGCTTATTAGAGAGTCCCTGCTTTGATTTCAGGTAGATATTGGCATGAACTGAAAAACAAACCAGGAAGTCTGTGGAAAATCATTGGTTCATTGGTTTGGTTTGGGTTCATCAAAACCGCTGAACCTGAACTGACCCAAACCACTTACCTTTTTTGTGATTTCATGAGCTTTTTAGTTTGTCCCACCCACCCCCACCATCTGTCCTCCACCCCCTTACCACTGCCCTAGTCACCACCCTCCCTGGTTCTGCCTCCTCCTCCTCTTCCTCCTCCTCTGCCACCGCCATCTTGAAAGATAGTGACCCAGCTTCCCTCATGGGAGCTGGAGTGGCTGCCTCTGTGCATGTGCCCACCTATCAGCAACCAGAAGAGAAGCCAGACCTGTTGTCTCTCAAGATGGTGGTGGTGGAGGATGAAGAGGGGGTATCAGCAGGACAAGGTCAGGAGGTGACAGGGCAGTGAAAAAGGAGACAAGTGTCAGGCTCTGGGGGTGGGGGTTTAGTTTCCCTTCTCCCAAGGCATGAACTTTTTAAAAACAAACAAACTGGCTTGTGGTTCATTTTTTAAAAAATTCAGATGGTTTGTGGTTCTTGGGTAGCCAGGAACCACGAACCACCATTTTGTGCCCATCTCTAATCTCAGGCAATGAGATGAAGTCATGTGCAACCTAAAATCAAAGCAAGATCTCTTCAACTAATGGCAATCTGCTGCTACCAGTTACATCATTCCTGTGCACTGGCAGAGCTGCGTAACGTGGTTATGGTAATTAAGTCTGCAAGGCTAGCTGCAATTAAAAAAGAGTCAAAACCCCAACATTGTACATATTTTGTACTTCTTTTTTTTGCACTTTTTTTAAAATTAATTTTATTTTCAAAACTATTGGGTAATGGGGAAGGAATACAAAAGGCAAAGGGCAGTGGGGGGGATGGAAAAAGGGTTTTGAGAATAAGAAAACATCCAATGCATAATCATTCAATCTTTCATATCAAGTATATAAACATCTAATCTATTCATGTTCCAATAAAGGTTCATCTTTCTTCTTCTTTTTCTTCTTCTTCTTTTGACTATTTTGTCTATGTATTAACCTCTTTAGCTTTCAACTTATACGTGTAATACAGCTTAAATCTATGTTATTCCCACAGCATCAGAACACCAAGGCCAATTGTGAAATATATCCCCTCTTTCACCCTCCTTTTTTCTTGAGAATACACTCAACAGACCCAAAATAATATAAATTCTGCTCTCCCCTCCCCTTTCCTCCCTGTGCTTGTTTTGTTTCTGCGACTCTTTTTTCTTCCATATTTTAAAAGGGGGAACAATATCATTCAAAGTTTGCTTTTCAACCTCAATTTTCTTATCTGCTATCGTTACATCGCTTACTGGGTGACCCTCCATCCCTTGTATATTATCTGATATCTTCATCAATACAGCCGGTTCTGAGATCTCTTTTTGGTATAATTTAACCTCCGCTACCTTCCCTCCCCTAGAGCCTCCAATCACATCTTCCATCTGGTCAATATAATAATTTACCTGCATGAATTTTTGCAACAGTGACATCTGAAAAGAGGTTTTCCAGTCTAGCCACCGATCTGTAATTTTCTCAGGGGGAGGTTCCATTTTCTGTTTCCACTATTTTCACTTAAAATTCCCTCTCCCCTTTACCCCAATACACATCCAATATTTCTAATATTTCACCTTGCAACTATACAATATTAGCAATAAGATAGCAGGTACATTCAAGTAAGAGATGGAATCTAAAACATGAATCTCTCAAGTGTCTTTGTAGTCCAGTCCTTTTCCACGTCGCTGATAACTTTCAGACCGGTTGCTTCTTCTTTTCCCTTCTTTTCTCTTCTCCAAGTTTGTTTTAACCTTCACCCGGCAAGACTCTATTATTAGAATGTCATTTGTCAAGATCCCAGTTCAGTTCAAACCACATAGCCCCCAGTTCACAGCTCACAGTCCGTTCTTCTCCCTTTTACTTCCAGAGGCTTCCTTCTCCTCCCCTGAAAAGAGAGGTCCAGCAATCAGGATCCCGGCAAATATATTATCCACGGAAAGCAAAGTCCCACACAGTTTAAAAATATATATCCAAAGAGGAAAAGGGTCCAAAGTGAACAGCTTGCAACAGAATTTATTTTTTCAAAGCCTGTCAGTTGATTCTTCAAGAGTTATTTTTCCTCCTTTAATGGAGACACGAGCTATTTCTGCCTGGCTGTTCCTTTAGAAATGACTCGACCTTCAGCTTGAGTAAAAGCTGGTATGCTAGGAATGCCGCTCCTTATCTCATTTGGTCATAAATTTGCACACAATCACTTGTTGTTTATTTAATGAGGTTTTTCATAGAACAAGGGCTTCCACTTACTTTGATGTATACTTTCGCCGTGCTTCTGTTTTCTTATTCTCGGCGAACGGAGCTGTCTTTGGCTAGTTGCTAAAAATGGCACCCGTCTTCGTCTGTGCTGATGTGAATTTCCAGAAGAAAGAAAAATCGAGTTGCTGCCCAATCTTCTAACTTCTGTGGCTCACCAACTGCTGCAGAAGGGTCTCTCCTGACTCTTCCTTGGCTCCCCCGTTTCTGGGAGGGTCCCAGTGACACAGCCTGGTTCTAGCTTTTCCCGGGAGCTATTCCCAAGAGCTGCTAGCTTCACCAAGACGAAGCTCCTCCTCCCTTCTCAAACACAGCAATATTGGCCAGTGTCCTGTTCAATATTTCTGTGCATGGATCTCCATTAACAAAAACTGCCATTCTACCCTTACAAGGCGCAGGTTGTGTGCCTGATCACATGTGACCAAAACCTCATCAGGTTACCATGCTAGGTTCCATAGGTAGAGCTTCATGTAAATGTAAACATTAAACATGATAGTGGCCATTTTTACAAAGATTTTTTTCCTATGCCTTTTCATAAATAGACACATTTTTGCAAATGATTTCCATAATATTGTGCATGTTTATTTGAAATGCTGAAAAACTGCAAATGTCATCCAATTCATCCGTGGTTTTCGGAGGTATGTATCTGGTACTGAAATTTCTTACCCACCCTGTCTCACAGGACAGTTACTTCTTGGCCACTAATCTTTACATGGGTACCTTTCATATAGTACTTCAAAGGAAATTGTAGAAATGGAAGAGAAAGGTAATCTGTCACAGCTGATTACTATTGACCCATGAGATCCAATGTTTCATTTTCTGTTTGAACTTTTAAAAAACTTTGTGCTATATGTAACAGTTTAGGCGTGTAAAATCAATCAAGGTGATTTGAACTCAAAAATATGCAAACAGCAAAAAATAGTACATATTAGAAAACAACAACAGTAACAACAATTTGTTAATTCAAATAGATTCAGGTATGGATTTTCTTTAACACTTGAAAAAAAATCCACAGTTGCAAATTGAAATTAAATGCCAAAACTGTCAGGAGGTGAGCATTAAGTGAAAATCATGTCTCTAGTTTCCTACCAGAAATAGGTTTGTGGAATATAAGTGAGATCAAAATAAATGAGTAAAGTAGATGGATAAGTACTATGATGGCCTTAATGAGCCATCATTGCAGTGATGTATTGTTCTTATGTAATCAGTGTACAACCCAGAATAATGTAACATTAGCTGATAAGTGCTAATTAATATTCCATTAGGATTTCAAATTTTACAGTTTGTTGAGAACAGCTCATATGTTCTTTAAAATATGTTCAGTGCTGTTCAGTTACATTTCTTATACACTACATTTAACATCATCCAACACTCGTTAAATGAAAGTTTATTTGATCAATTGCCCTCCAGTCTCCAGATACAGCAAGCTATATTTCTTGTCATCACCACTATTGCAGGGAGTGGCAAATATGGCAGCCGCTGCCCGTTGCTTGAGATTTCAAGGTGAAAACATGAGACTGGAGACAGGTCCTTGTAATGTTACATGAGATGGGCCTATGTGATGTCATAGGAGATAGCCCTTTCTATAACAATTACAAAATAATCTTTGTATATGTGAGGTACTGAAAAAGAGACAAACAGACCTAGATTCAAATCCTCACTTAGCGATGAAAATCCGTGGGTTACCTTGGGCCAGTCACATCTAGAGATGGGCACAAACCCACGGTTCAGTGGTTTATTCTGGTTTGGACAATGGACAATAGGTGTTCTGTAGTTCAGCACCCTGCCCCCTCTGGTGGGCACTCACTTGAAGGCAGCGCCCTGGCTTCTGTGCCCCGCCTCCTCTGGGCACTCCCTCTGAGAGGATTCCTGCCAGAGGAGGCAGGGCTGGGGACTGCTGAACACCTCTTCATCCAAAAGCTTGTGCCCACCTCTACTAAGGAGCAGATCCGATCAAACATGGGCTGAAGAGACACTGGAAAACCTACTCCATGGCAGTCATGGCAGTGAAGAAGTTTTTTCTTCTCTGCCACCATTGCGTCTGCACAAAGTCATCCAGTGGAGCTCTTTTGGGTGGTCAAGGGTCTGTCGCACAGATGCCACAAGAGAAGGACACTGATCATTTAATGGTCTGCTGTGAAGATTTTGCATAGCACTTTGCAGAGAAAGTCTCTGGGATCCGCTCTGACTTAGATGCTGTAGTTGACTCTGGTCCTATTGATGTAACATTGCCCTCTGCTTGTCCCGTTATATTGGATGTGTTTCAGTTGTTGTGAACTGATGATGTGGATAGGATCATTGGAGAGGTGAAAACCACCACATGCATGCTGGACCCTTGCCCTTCCTGGCTTCTAAAAGTAGTCAGAGGCGGACTAGCAGACTGAGCTAGAGGAGTGGGGAATATCTCCTTGCAACAAGGTAAAGCACTAGAATGCCTAAAGGAGGCAATAGTAAGACCTTTGTAAAAAAAAAAACCCTCCTTGCCCCAACTGTATTGTATAATTATCAGTCAATCTCCAATATTCCATTTTTGGGCAAGGTCTTGGAGTGTATTGTGGCACCTCAGCTCCAGAGGTTCCTGGATAAAGTGGATTATCTAGATCCATTTCAGTCTGGCTTCAGGCCTGGTTATGGAACTGAGGCAGCTTTGGTAATCTTGGTGGATGACTTACACTGGCAATTGACAGGGGGAGTATGTACTTGTTGGTTCTCTGGATCTCTCAGCAGCTTTCAGTACCATCGACCATGATATTTTTCTGGGTGGCTTTCTGGGATGGATCATGGAGGTACTGTTTTACAGTGGTTCCAATCCTTTCTGGATGGCTGAAATCAAAGGGTGATATTGAGTTTCATGAATCAGTGGATAAATTACTGTACTGCAGCTGAAACTTTGCTCACTTCAATCCTCAGTTGGTGGCTTGAGGTTCACTCAGCCTTCCATCCTTCTAAGGCTGGTAATTTGAGTGTCTAGCTTGCTGGGGGGGGCAGTATATAACCTTCATAATTAAATTATAATCCTCCCAGAGAGTGCTTTAAGTGCTATGGACAGGTATATAAACTTCACATTTTGTTTTGTATGGGGGAATCTTGTTTGACACCCTGGGCGTTAGTCTGTGGTGTCCCTCAGGGCTCATTCCTGCCCCCCCATGTTATTTAACATCTACATGAAACAACTGGGAGAGGTTGTCTAGAACTTTGGGTTGGTGCCATCAGAATGCTGATTACACCCAACTCTCTCTTTTCCTCCCATCTGATTCCAAGGAAACTGTTCTGTGCTCAGACCAGTGTCTCTTGGCAGCAATGAACTGGATGAGGGCTAAAAAACTGAAATGTATTCCAAAGAAGATAAAGGTGCTCCTGGCTAGTCCCAAGGCAAATCAGGGGATAGACATTCAGCATGAACTGTATGGGATTGTACTCCCCCTGAAATTCAGCTCTGCAGCTTGGGTTTGCTCTTGAACTTGACACCTGAGGTTGGATGCACAAGTTACAGTGATGGTCAGAAATGCATTTGCACAGTTAAAGCTGCTGTGCCAGTTGCACCCATTCCTTGAGATGTCCAATCTGGCCACAGTGACACATGTCTTTGAAGAGTGTTTGGAAACGTCAGCTGATTCAAAATACTGCAGCCAGATTGCTGATTGGCATTGCTTACAATGAGCATGTAACTCCCTTATTATAAGAGTTTCACTGGCTGACAGTCTGTTTCTGGGCCGAATTCAAAGTACTGGCTGTTACCTATAAAGCCCTATATGGCTTGGCCCAATCTATTTGAAGGATTGTATCACACCATATGAACCTTCTCAGCTTTAAAGATCTTCTGGGGAGATATATAATATGACTTCACCACCCTTCCTATTCTTTCTGTTCAGTTTATATCCTTAAATTGCTGTATTCCAGTCATGGGAGTCATCTCACCAAGTTTCAAACGCTCTATGACAAAATGAGTGTGTGTCCGTTTCAGCTTTACATACATGGGGAATAAGACTCTGCTGAAACTACTATTTTGGAAACGTTCAACGATCAATGTATCCCATTGTTAGAAAATTTAGCCATCAAAGGAATGACATAACTAGGTTTATGACAATGACAGTGAGTAAGATATTCAGAGTTGCAACTCTGTGAAGGGTAATGGGGAAATAAAAGGAAGTGGCACAGATTCACAAGCTAAAGAGGACACTCTTGCAGAAAGATGTATTTCTTGTTAGCACAGCAGGGAGGGAAGAAACAGTGCTAAGGAAAGCAATTTGGAACAGAGAAGAAAGCTGAGTTGAGTAGCAGACTGTGAATTTGACTTCTGAGTGCAATATTGAAAGTGCTAATGGCTTATTGGGCCTAGAGCAGGGGGGAATCATAAGCCTGAAGACATGTTTTTAATAAGTTGATGGCAAGAATATCCGTGCTTCCAAACCAAAGTACTGATTATGGAATTAGCTTCTGGCAGGAAGGAGAATTTCATAGATCCAACTGAATTTCATATTCAGAAAGAATTGCATGTTCTGGGTTTTGAACGCAGAGAAGTCTGATTTGGGGGAAGGGAGAGGGATGTCACAAAGAAGTGAAATGCTATGGACAAATCTCAAAGGAGAAAGAAATTGTCTTTTTAGTATAAGACATTTCTATATTATTAGTTGAAACTAGATGATCTTGAGATTTTACAGGAAAGACAATACTGTATGGGAGAATTGGGACGTAACAAGACATTCTTGTTGCCCAACCCCAAGTGGCTTGGGGGCAACCCGAGAGCTTGTCATCCCAGGAAAACAAAAATATTCGATAGGAAATATCTGTTCCATTTCTAGAGGGGTGAGCAAATTGTAGTCCACGGGGAACCATGTTAGATTCCACAACTAGTGTCCAACACTCCTGACCTCCCAGTTTTTAATAGGGCCATAGAGAGAGTATAAGGAGCATTTCTAAGTACAGTTAAACTTTTTTTTGTGGGTGTGTTGGTAGTATGGAGTGCACTGCAGCCCATCAGAGGCTGAAGTTGTACATGAGTGGCCTCTGGCACCTGATCAGATCAACATGGCAGCTTCTGTAGTTAGCGTTGAATGAATTTGCTAGAGGATCATCTCTTTGGTGCCTTCCTCCATTGATATCCAATAAGAGCATTCCAGAAGTAAAAGTAGACTTTTACTGTTCCTTTCATTTCCTGTCTCTCAGTGTTCTATTGCCCCTCCTAAAGAGTTAAGGATTCACCACCTTCTGCCTCCTCCTCTCAGCCCTTTCCAACTGTCAAACTGTTAAAATCTCTTTCTTGATAGTGGACTACACCCTTCCTCTCCAGGCCATGTGCTCAGGCCTTGAGACATGGTTTTCCATCTAGTCAGAATAGGCTTTTCATTCAACTGTTTTTTTATTAAATAAACCTAGTAACCTTATTGTAAGCTTAACTTTCTACCTGGTTTATGCCTCCAGAAAACAGAGCAATAAGGCGAGTTTAAACACAGAAACACTGTTGCCCTTGACTTGGCTAACTGAGAGATCTGCTAACAGAACTTCCTAGGGACTTGGCTGTATGAATCAAAATCTGCCACACTTAGAGCTCTATGGACACATACATATTGAGTAGTATACTGGTTTCTAGTGTGAATACTTTATTCTATGTAGAAAAAAAATCTTACATTAAATCAACCCAGTTTCCCAGTAAGAAGAGAGCATAGGTGGCCCATGGTCCAAGCAGGGCGATGTGTCTCTCTGAAATTTTGCAGCCGGGTGCTCACTCCATCTAACCCAAGACCAGAAGCTCCCCATCCAAAGCTAATTCCAAATATCTCTGTGGATTTGCCAAGTGATGATAATTTTTTGGTGGCAGAAAGGCTGTTGCAATTTAAATGCAAGGTGTCAGAAGCGGATGCTTTCTGAGCTTTTCAAAAACTTGCCAAGAGTCTTGGAGAGGTCAGGGTGTCTGATTGTGTGGAGAAGCTTACATACTTCTCAAAACACACACACACACACACACACACACACACACACACACAGAGAGAGAGAGAGAGAGAGAGAGAGAGAGAGAGAGAGAGAGAGAGAGAGAGAGCTAATCAACACCAGCACTGAATAATGGGACCAACAAGTAAGGTACAATCCTATACTCACATTCAATACACATGGAGGTAGTGTGCTGTAGCAGAAAGGTGATGGACTAGAACTCCTCACTTGGCCATGGAAATTCTCTGGGGAAGCAGAACTGATAAAATCACTCCTTGACTATCTCATTTACCTTGAAAGCCCTACGGGGATCAGTATAAGTCGGTTCTAACTTGGCAACAAATAACAATGGGAATATCTGTATATTTCTTAGAAGAAACCAACAGTAGTGCTGTGCAGACATGACCTCCATGAAACCATGGAAAGAGAGGAAGATTGTCTCTCTGTCCTGATCCCTCTGAGATCCCTATTTTTGGCATCAATCTGTGAAGAGCTCTGACTATAAGGGAACTCTCCCACCCGTGCCATTGGGAAGCCTTGGCCAATCAAATACCTGATCATTCAGAGAGAGGCCTATAGGTAGGGATGTGGATCTCACAGCCTCTCTTTGCCTTTCTCACGACTGACAAAAAAGATCCCCTTTTCTCATTGCAGTGAGTATTCTTTCTGCGAGGTTGTGTCTTCTTCTTTCTTCTGAAAAATCTCACAGGGAATCTCAGTGAATACCTTGGATGAGTTGTACTCTTTTTTTTTTCTTCAGACAAAACAGTGCTCTGTGCAGAATTCCTACAGTTCCATCCCCAAATGACATATCTGCTCTGCAGGGTTCCCCAGAAAGAGCTCCCCTGTACAGAGTGTGACCATTTCCCCAAAATCAGTGCAGGGGCTCAGTTTTTCATGGGAAACATAGAAATCTCACTGGTTATGGGGAAGTACTTTTTTAAGGAAGTCATGTCTAATTTATGCTTAAATGCTTATGGAGTTCCTTTTAACCCAGGGGATGTATCTTTGAGGAAACTGTGCTCTAGGAGGAAAAATGGGCTATTTGCAGTGATATAAATTCCCCTTTACATCTAATTTAACCCTAAATCATAGGGTTCCTGCAAAGGAATTGATTATGTTAGGGGCTGACTACACAATTCATCTATGGCATGGGTCGGGGAACAGGGGTAAATTACCCCATTTGGGGTAAAAGTGAAAATCCTGGGGGTAATGAGCAGGCTGCTACCCCCCTCCCTCCCATCCACCCCCACCCTCTGGAGCCAAAGCTTTAATTGTAAACCACCTGGCTCTGTTACTTCCTTCGTTGCAGCAGGGAGCTCCTAAATGCTCCATTCTGTTAGAGAGATCGGAGAGATAAGCCTAATTGGATGCAGCTGGGGATTAGCCCCGGGCAATCAGCCAATCCGGGGCTTCTGAATGACTGCTTCCTCTGGAAGTGACTGCAAAGAAGCAGCAGGAGGGAAAGGAGCAAGCAAGGGAAGGAGGGAAGGTGCGAGAGATCTAGGACTTTGTCAAGCTTATTTAAATGTACAAAATGGAGGGAGGTGTGTGCGTGTGTGTGTGTGTGAGAGAGAGAGAGCGAGAGAGAGAGAGAGAGAGAGACTACTCAGAACTGAAAATGAACAGGCAGGCGAGCAAAAGTGAAACTGAATTAAGGGGGGGAGGGTAGCATTTTAAGGTGCTGTCTAGGTTTATCATCGCTTTCCTCCCAAGAGGCAGGCATCTTTGAATTTTGTGGCTGCTGTCTCCATCTGCAGTGATCATGGAGCCCAAGAAAGTGAAATCTGTCACTGCCTCCATCTCTTCCCCTTCTATTTGCCAGGAGGTAATGGGACCAGTGGCCATGATCTTGGTTTTTCTGATGTTGAGTTTCAGACCATTTTTTGCACTCTCCTCTTTCACCCTCATAAATTTCTCCTCACTTTCTGCCATGCTTTCGCATAGTCAATGAAGCAGAAGTAGATGTTTTTCTGGAACTCTCTGGCTTTCTCCATAATCCAGCGCATGTTAGCAATTTGGTTTCGAGTTCCTCTGCCCCTTCAAAATCCAGCTTGTACTTGTGGGAGTTCTCGGTCCATGTACTGCTGAAGCCTGCCTTGGAGGATTTTGAGCATAACCTTGCTAGTGTGTGAAATGAGTGCAATTGTATGGTAGTTAGAGCATTCTTTGGCACTGCCCTTCTTTGGGACTGGGATGTAGACTGATCTTTTCCAATCTTCTGACCACTGCTGAGTTTTCCATTGATGATGATAAAAAAAGCACACTGGTCATTTAATATTGGGCTGTGGCACCAGGGTGGGTGACATGACCTTTAGCCTGGTTTGTTCCTTTTTACACACCACACATAGAATGATTAAAGTGGTAGGGAAACACACACACCCCAATTCTGCGTTGGTTGTCTCTAGAAAGCATGTCATTGCTAGCACCACTCTGGCAGCCACTAATGATCCTCTGCAAGCTAGCAAAAATTTAACGCAACTTGCTAGGCACATTGGACACCTTACTACTCCCTATACCACACCATGGCTGGAGTGCAATGTGTTCCAGCAAAAATAGTGCACATCTTTATCAAATTTGGTGCATCCTGCTAGTTCGGTATACAGTCTGTGTAGATTCAATAATATTTTTAATTCAAATAATGTATGATTTCCTTCCTTTCGAATCAAGGGGGTAATGTCGGCGTATATAAATTTTTTGCGGGGTAAAAGGTAAAAAAGTTCCCTGACCCCTGATCTATGGGCAGGTTCTCAACTGGATCTTAAGAGAAAAGCAAAGAAGAATCCCCCTCCTTGTTCCTTCCTGTCTCTTCTCACTTTGGCTCTTAATATTTTTCTTTTAAAGTGATGCAGCACATATGCACTGCCCTAATACAATACCACCACCACCACCACCCATTTCCTCAGCTCCTCCATGGAGCTGAGGAAATGTTTAATTTCCTAATATTCTGAAGTGGCTCTCTTAATGATTTTGGCAAATTGGCAGCATGCTGCTGCAAGCCAAATAGGGATGCTACAGGTCCATATGCCATTGGGATGCAATGGTGTACTGCAGTGGTCCCCAACCTTGGGCCTCCAGATGTTCTTGGACTACAACTCCCAGAAGCCTTCACCATGACCTCTGCTGGCCAAGATTTCTGGGAGTTGAAGTCCAAGAACATCTGGAGGCCCAAAGTTGGGGACCACTGGTGTACTGGACCTCTTAGTGACTCTATTTAGCCCAATCCAGCTGGCTCCTTTGAAACCATTTGGACAGTTAGTTAATTATGATGGTTGTTATGGATCCTTAAAGATGTGGTGACACTGAGTTACTGCGTCCTCATTCTGCTGGCAGGAGAATGAGTGAGTGGGGGAGCTATATTAAGGTTTTCCATTCTCCGAAATGTTTTGACCTTTCTCCTGAAGTTTTGTAAAGCATATTAGAACAGTATCAAGTTTTTGTAAGTTGCCTCATTGGCATTACTTCGACTTAACAAAAACAACCTCATAGGCATCTGATGCTGAACTGTAGCAGAAATCTTTTAACAACCTCTGAAATCAGTAGAGGGAAATTCCCAGCAATTTATGCTCTCCATGAAAAGGAAGCCCAGCACTGATACATGACATGAATGTGGAAAATACAGTTTGAAGACTTCCTTATTCCATACTAAAAAGTGCTATACTTGACATTTTTGGCACAGAGACACTATAATGCTACTCTTGGAGAATGCATTTGAAGTGTGATGCTTAAACATCAACATGATAAATTCTCAGTTTTACAGTGCCTTCTGTCAACCTGGTATAAAAAAACTATCTAGAAATCTTGAGGCTGGAATTTAATGCTGGACTTTCACACTTTTGAATCTGTTTTGTGCATATTAAATAAACACTCTAGAATTGATTTAAAAATTAATGCAAATTAATTTGTAATCATATTTTAATTTAACCTGAGTTCCATTAGCAACTGCTGTTTGATTTACTTTATTTGTAAAAATAAGACATTTGCCAAATGACCAGGATATCTTATTGAAAAGCAAGGATGGAGAAGCAATTTATAGAGTATGCATTTATCTCTAGTAAGTACAGTGGAACACCCATATCTACTGGGGATTGGTTCCAGTACTACATACAGTATTGTTCAATAACAATTATTAATAGCATGGTCACTTGTGGATTTTTTCTTTTAACACTGTTAATATTTTCAGACCATGGATAAGTGAAACTGTGGATACTGATACAACAGATACGGGAGTCCTACTGTATTTCTTTTGCATTTCTCAGGAGTAGCAATACAGTACCATGTGCACATTAGAAAAATGCTTTATGGCTAAAACAATTATATTTGAAAAACAATGCTTTTAGTAAAGATTGCAGAATGTTTTTATTGTACGTTTTACATTTTTTAAAAAAATTAATGATGTTTTCAACATTAATGGAAATCCTGTTGTGTAGTTTGCTATTGTTATTGTTTAGTCATTAAGTCGTGTCCAACTCTTCGTGACCCCATGGACCTGAGCACGCCAGGCCCTCCTGTCTTCCACTGCCTCCTGGAATTTGGTTAAATTCATGTTGGTAGCTTCAGTGACACTGTCCAACCATTTCGTCCTCTGTTGTCCCCTTCTCCTCTTGCCTTCACACTTTCCCAACATCAGAGTCTTTTCCAGGGAGTCTTTTCTCATGAGATGGCCGAAGTATTGGAGCCTCAGCTTCAGGATCTGTCCTTCCAGTGAGCACTCAGGTTTGATTTCCTTCAAAATGGATAGATTTGTTCTCTTTGCAGTCCACGGGACTCTCAAGAGTCTCCTCCAGCACCACAATTCAAAAGCATCAATTCTTTGGTGGTCAGCCTTCTTTATGGTCCAGCTCTCACTTCCATACATTGCTACTGGAAAAACCTTAGCTGTGATTATGCGGACTTTTGTTGGCAAGGTGATGTCTCTGCGTTTTAAGATGTTGCCTAGGTTTGTCATTGCTTTCCTCCCAAGAAGCAGGCATCTTTTAATTTTGTGGCTGCTGTCACCATCTGCAATGATCATGGAGCCCAAGAAAGTAAAATCTGTCACTACCTCCATATCTTCCCCTTCTGTTTGCCAGGAAGTGATGGGACCAGCAGCCATGATCTTAGTATTTCTGGTGTTGAGCTTCAGACCATTTTTTGCCCTCTCCTTTTTCACCCTCATTAAGAGGTTCTTTAATTCCTCCTTGCTTTCTGCCATCAGAGTGGTATCATCTGCATATCTGAGGTTGTTGATATTTCTTCTGGCAGTCTTAATTCCATTTTAGGATTCCTCCAGTCCAGCCTTTCTCATGATGTATTCTGCATATAAGTTAAATAAGCGGGGAGACAATATACAGCCTTGTCGTACTCCTTTTCCAATTTTGAACCAATCAGCTGTTCCATATCCAATTCTAACTGTTGCTTCCTGTCTCACATACAGATTTCTTAGGAGATAGATAAGGTGTTCAGGCACTCCCATTTCTTGAAGAACTTGTTATAGTTTGCTGTGGTCCACACAGTAAAAGGCTTTTGCGTAGTCAATGAAGCAGATGTAGATGTTTTTTTCTGGAACTCTCCGGCTTTCTCCATAATCCAGTGCATGTTAACAATTTGGTCTCTAATTCCCCTGCCCCTTCGAAATCCAGCTTGTACTTCTGGGAGTTCTCGGTGCACATACTGCTGAAGCCTGCCTTATAGGATTTTGAGCATAACCTTGCTAGTGTGTAAAATGAGTGTAGTTTAGTATGTCAGAATTAGAATAAGCCCCTTGAGTCAATGTAATTTATGGATGAGTTGACCCACCAAATTTCGAAATGGTCCTATTCTAGCGTGACTTCCTATGCTAAGCAACAGGATTTCAGCCAGTGTTTAAGTTTAATTTTCTTTTAATATTAATATATTAATTTGTTGTTTCTGGTTCTGGATCCCACATACAGTCTCTTAAGATCGTTAAGCTCTCCCTCTTCGGATTTATCACGTCACACGTCTAGGAGCACGACAAGAAGCAGCGTAACTAACCAATAAGGTTCTGACCAGAAACTCTCTAAATTGGCCATACCCTCTTGTATGTTTGACCACTTTATCGATTTTTGAAATGTAATGTCTGAGATCCTATTATGTAACTTTCATCTGGAGAAGGATGACAATGTCACCAGCAAGAAGCAATACTTGGTACACAGAAGCTTCCTCCTTCCTCTTTTCATGTTTTACATCTTCTATGTAATCCTTTTCATTAAAGATTTCAAGCAGGAAGTCTTTAATTACTGCAAATCATTGTTGCTGGATCACATCACCAAAAGGGAGTGATTTTTAGTAATTAAAGACTTGCTCCTTCAGCCCTTTGGCTCCTGGAGTGATATCATTATCTTTCCACAAACATAAGTTTTGCAACAGGATTTCAGCCATTGTGACCTGTTTTTATGTAGTGCCATAACCTTTCATGATTATTTATCATGATTAGTTATCATTATTTGTTTGTAATTTGAATGGTATTTTAGTGTGCTGTAGGCTATAAATTGTTTCCGTTATTCTGGGTAAGAATCCCGTAGAAGAAATGGAGTAGCCCTCATAGTCAACAAAAGACTGGAAAAAGATGTTCTGGGATACAATCTCAAAAATGATAGAATGATGTCAATATGAATCCAAGGCAGACCTTTCACAATCACAGTAATCCAAGTTTATTCACCAACCACCGATGCGGAAGAGGAAGAAATTGACCAATTCTATGAAGACTTACAACACCTTCTAGAACTGACACCAAAGAAAGATGTTCTTGTCGTTATAGGGGATTGGAATACTAAAGTAGGGAGTCAAGAGATAAAAGGAACAACAGGAAAGTTTGGCCTGGAAGTTCAAAACGAAGCAGGGCAAAGGCTAATAATGTAGAGTTTCGTCAAGAGAATAAGCTGGTTGTCACAAACACTCTTTTCCACCAACGCAGGAGGTGACTCTACACATGGAAATCACCAAATGGCCAGTACTGAAATCAGATTGATTATATTCTCTGCAGCCAAAGCTGGAGAAGCTTTATGCAGTCAACAAAAACAAGACCTGGAGCTGATTGTGGCTTTTATGTTCTGCTCACTGGAAGGACAGATCCTGAAGCTGAGGCTTCAATACTTTGGCCATCTCATGAGAAGACTCCCTGGAAAAGTCCCTGATGTTAGGAAAGTGTGAAGGCAAGAGGAGAAGGGGACGACAGAGGACTAGATGGTTGGACAGTGTCATCGAACCTACCAACATGAATTTGACCAATTCTGGGAGGCAGTGGAAGGCAGGAGGGCCTGGTGTGCTCTGGTTCATGGGGTCACAAAGAGTCGGACATGACTTAATGACTAAACAACAACAAATGAATGAACAATCTCTAAAATGCCCTGTTTTCATCAGCCCTGCTCAGCTCTTGCAAACTCAAGCCTGTGGTTCCTTCAGGAAATCACTTCATCTTGTACTTGGTCTTCCTCTTTTCTTTCTGTCTTCCACCTTTTCCAGCATTACTGCCTTTTCCAGAGAACCCTGCCTTCTCATGGTGTGCCCAAAGTAGAACAACTTCAGTTTCAACATTTTTGCCTCCAGAGATAGTTCAGGTTTGATGTGTTCTAGGACCCACTTGTTCATCTTTGTGGCAGTCCTGGGTATCTGCAAAGCACCACATTTCAAACAGATGAATTTTTTCCCCCCTCTCAGCTTTCTTATCTCTCCAGCTTTCATACCCATACATGGTTACTTGGAATGCAAGAGTGTGGATTATCTTGATCTTGGTCTCCAGTGACACATCCTTACACCTGATTATCTTTCCTAGACAACTAGCAGATCACTGCTACCCTTCCGAGTCTCAGTCCTCTTCTGATTTCTTGGCTACAGTCTCCATTTGGATTGATAATTGAACCAAGACATACAACATCTCCATTTCAATTTCTTCATTGTCAATGCTAATGTTGTGTATTAGGTCAACATTTATGTAAATCCCATTGATTCTATTTGAGGGGGGGCACGTTTACAGATTTGATGGCTATTTTTGCTCTCATCTAAATTTCAGAAGGATGCACTTGAAAAACTACAATTCCCATGCAAATCAGGAATTTTGGCAGCTGCACTCCCACAAATTAATTTTGCCTAGCTCTGTGTCCTATCGCAATAACAAGGCCAACCTAGTGTTGTCATTTTATCGTACTTGACTTTCCAGTGTAGAAACAACAGAGGAAAAGCACTGCTGAGCCTCAAGGATATGAAAATCTTGTGATTACAGACACAGATTCTCTGATGCATCATTCTCTTTGTTCTTACACACACAGTCCATCCTTCTTGTGTGGTTGTTTTAACTTAGGAATCAACATCTGTTGTATTTTTATTAATTCAGTTCTTCTGGGAATGGATTTAGTCACCTTCTCCAGCAGATGAATGTACAGCTTTGGGTAGTAAATCTTAACCATCATCTTCCACCCCTAGAACTTATTGCTTGCTTTGTTGTCTGCATCTTTTAAGAATATTTCTGTGCCTTAGGATTAATCCTCATGCATGTTTAAAAATACCTGAAAAACTCTTTTGATCAAGTGCAAACCTGCAGCATTTCATCTGAAGCACATCTGCTGTTGAAGGAAGGATAAAGAGTTGAAAAGAGGCAAATCCATTTCCAACTTTTACGGAAAAAATGGCCCAGTATAGAAAGAATGTGTGTCTGTCTGTCTGTCTGTGTGTAGATCTTTCCATCCAACAAAGGTGAAAAGGAAGGCCAATGGCAAATATACAAAACTCCTGAAGAAGCTGAAGATTCTCATAGAAAACTTTGTAGATTTGTATGTACATTATATTTTATCTAAAAATTTACAATTATCTATCAAACCATATTCAAATGATGTAATAATAAACTATGAAAGTATATATATAATAAAATTATTGTGCTATATTGTTTGTATGGATGGGGGGGGTAATGTGTATATATGTATGTATATATGCATGCACACATATCTATGGGTAATGGTAATAATAATTGTGTGCCAATAAGTTGATTCTGACTTATGGCGATATTGTGTGTGTGTGTGTGTGTGTGTGTGTGTGTATGTATGTGTTTGTGTGTGTGTGAGTGTGTGTGTGTGTGTGTGTGTGAACTGCTTCTGAATGGAAAGGCATTTCACAAAATGGAGGATAGCATGGAAATGACGCTATTGACTGACAATGTTGAACAAACATACGTGTGTGTGTGTGTGTGTGTGTGTGTGTGTGTGTGTGTGTGTGTGTGTGTGTGTGTGTGTGTGTGTGTGTGTGTGTGTGTATAAAACTCACCTGAGTTTTCAATGATCATCTATGAGTAATCTGTCAGTATAGACATATGTCAATGAGACTGGTAGAATTAATTTCTAAATTAAGTGACTGTATATTGTATTAGTCACACATTCTGTTGATAGCATGGGGGGGGTAAAAGTGCCACAGAAGAAGACTCACCCACAGATAATTTATAGCCTTGTTGTTGTTTAGTTGTTAAGTCATGTCCGACTCTTCATGACCCATGGACCAGAGCATGCCAGGCCCTCCTGTCTTCCGCTGCCTCCCAGTGTTGGATCAAATTCATGCTGGTAGCGTCAGTGACACTGTCCAACCATCTTGTCCTCTGTTGTCCCCTTCTCCTCTTGCCTTCACACTTTCCCAACATCAGGGTCTTTTCCAGGTAGTCTTCTCTTCTCATCAGATGTCCAAAGTACTGAAGCCTCAGCTTCAGGATCTGTCCTTCCAGTGAGCACTCAGGGTTGATTTCCTTCAGCATGGATATATTTGTTCTCCTTGCAGTCCAGGTGGCTCTCAAGATCCTCCTCCAGCACCACAATTCAAAAGCATAAATTCTTTAGTGGTTAGCCTTCTTTATGGTCCAGCTCTCATTTTCATACATCACTACTGGAAAAACCATAGCTTTGACTATGCAGACCTTTGTCGGCAAGGTGATGTCTCTGCTTTTTAAGATGCTGTCTACTTGTGTCATCACTTTCCTCCCAAGAAGCAGGCATCTTTTAACTTCATGGCTCCTGTCACCATCTGCAGTGATCATGGTCCTGAAGAAGGTAAAATCTGAACCAATCAGTTGTTCCATATCCAGTTCTAACTTGCTTACTGTCCCACATATAGATTTCTCAGGAGGTAGATAAGGTGGTCAGGCACTCCTGTTTCTTTAAGAACTTGCCATAGTTTGCTGTGGTCCACACAGTCAAAGGCTTTTGCGTAGTAATAGTCATAGGGTTGCCATAATTCGAAGACGATGTGACAGCACACATCAACAACAATATTCAATGTGTCTACTTTAGCTAGGGATAACATGATTTGACCCTCCCATCTCAGTTTGTTTTACTGTTATTCCACTACTTTTTTTAAATGTTGTAAGCCTCCATTAAAACCGCAAATGGATTGGAAGGCTGAGGTTTAATTTTTCTGAGAAATATTTCCTAAGTGAAAAGGGAGGGGGGAGAGGAAAAGGTAAATGGCATATCTGTAAATATTATTCATTCACTCTATCTTGGAAAACCTTTGAAATCCCAATTTCACAGCCCCTGAACAGGGTGACAAAATTAGGAGGATAATTTCAGTCTAGTTTACATTTTGATATAAAACACACATTCATTTCAGGCCAAGAGTGGCTTGTGACTGTTGTATGGGGGCACCTCTCCCTGAAACTTCAGAGAGAGATGTCCCCATCCCATTTCACAATCTGCCCCTATTCCATGCTCCATTCAACATTAGAAGCCTTGCTCTAGGTTTAACATTGTCAGTCAATAGCATATTTTCCATGATGGCCTCCATTTTGTGAAATGCCTTTCTATCCAGAAGCAGTTCATCAGCATCTGACACTTTATTCTTAAAGGCATCTGGCTGATTCATATCTAGTCCAAAAGCTTTTGCATAGCTTGTTCTTTTGACTTTGTTATTTTAGTACTGTTTTTCCACAAGTGACATTTTTTGATATGTGATTCTACTTTTTTTTTCCTGTTGGCAAGTTCATAATGGATTTTCTTTGCATGTATTTTGCTTTGTTTGGCTTTGCTTTGCTTTTCTGCACTTCACTTTGCCATACTTTAGTTTCTCTAAGAACCACAATAAAACAGCACACTTTAATCTACTTTGGGTGACTTGTGATAAAAGCTTGATTATATGTGTACAAGAAATATATACAGAAATATATGCACACTAAGCTGTGAGAAAAAAGTGGCAGGGGATTTTTAATTATTTAAATAATTTTATTTAAATGTTTAATCAGCTCTGCTGTTTTTCATGGTATATCTGATTTAGTTATTTGTTATATGTTATGTTAAAAATTTAAATGCATGATCACAGTCCTGGAAAAAAACACCTTTGTGTACATATGGTTTACGGTGCCTTTTTAAAAAAAAAAAACCACTAAGGAATGAAAGCCCAATAAAGCCACACTGCACATAAATAAATCATAATCAAATATCTGCACTCTCACATTTTCTCTGTTTGATTCTCAGCAAACAATATTGCTGGTATGTTTAATTAGCCCACTCATTATAGATTAAAACAATCCAAATCATCAAAATCAAATGGAAGGTATTCTCAAAGCAGGCGTATATTGGGAATACTTTTTTGTATGCCCCTTCAGTAGGTGTTAAGATTTTGATGCTGAATACAAATGATTAAAGAAACATTCAAAATAAAGCTTGCTTCACATTCTGTCATTTAGACTCCGATGTTACCAGTATGTGTGAGAGATTTAATACTAAACAGCCAGGTATTTAAGGAAAAGATTTACATTCAGAAAAAAGGAATACTGTATATGGCTATAAAAGAAAGATGGTTTGTAACTTACAACAATAATAGTAATAATAGTAATAATAGTAATAGTAGTAGTAGTAATGATGAAGATGATGAAGAAGAAGCAAATGCTATGAAGTCAATTCTGACTTATCATGATCCTTTCCAGGGTTTTCCTGTTAGGGAATACTCAGAAGCAAAGACGGGCACTAGTTTGTGCTGGTTCATTTTTTGGCCGAACAGGGGTTTGGTGCTTCCCAGCCCCACCTCCTCTAGGGGAAGACCACTCAAAGGCCCTGCCTCTGACTGGGCAACCCCTGAGTGGTTTGCCATGCTCATCTTCTGGGGGTGCCCTGGTACTGTGCAGCTTGCCCAAGGCCACACAGGCTGGTTCTACTTGCAAGAAGCACAAAACGGAATGGAACTCCCAACTAACACCTAAATCATTGAGCTACCCAGCCAGTTATAGCTTAATATATAGCCAAATGCAGCCAAATAAACATTGGAATTTGTGCTAGTTTGCTGATGTCTCAGACTGAACTGAAAGTGAATTTTGGTGAAACCTAATAATTTACTTTTAACTACATACTTTGGACTGTGGAAGCAAGCATTGTGACTTACAGTGCCATCTTATAGATGGCTACTTTGAAAGAAAGTTGTAAGACATTCACAAGAGCTTATTCAGCAAAATGGATATAAGGTTATATTGAAGCATACTTAGTGCTATTTTGGTTACCAAATGAAGGAGGTGTCTCCCATATCTTTTAACCAGTTTAAGAAACAGAGAAACAAGCAAACAGAAACACATTACATCAAACATTACATCAAACATTGCTTCCAATGCAAAATACAAACTACAATCCTCCAAAGCATGCTGATAATACTGCAGAAGCCTCACATACTGTTCAAGCTATGTGCCATCTAATGATGCTACCCATGGCAGCTAGATGGAAGGCATAGCCCACTGCCACCTTTCAGGAAGGAGATGGGGGTCCAGTTTTGAACCCCAGCCAGCTTTGGGGAGTGGTGAGGATTAGAGGCCTTAACGACTTGGTCTACCACAACACCGGCCTCTTCTTCTAAACATGTCTGTCTGTCCTGTGGATCCAGGGTGAATTATCCCCATCACTTAAGGGTTGAAAAGGAAACTTTGGACAGAAATTTCAGTGAATGCCTGGGAATCTAGAGTATGAAAATTAGTTTTAATGGAAAAACTCACTGCCCACTCACAACTGAGGTACCAAAAGTCCAGTATAGACAGCTTGAGAAAACCTATCCCTTCATTCAGTATTGCAATAATCAACTATTCTCTTAGCAACCCCCTTCTCCCAATCACTCATGCTGATTTATAGAAATATATGTTAGCTAGTAATACCATTTGATATGTTTACTCTGTAGGCTTTGATGGTTTATAACTATAATATTTTATGGTTTTGTATATTGGATCTTATTAAAATATTTAAATAAAAAAATTAAAATAAAAACCAACCGTTAGTTTGAAAAAGTTAATTAAGATCTAAAACTAGAGTATATGTATACACATTTAAAACATCAATATGTTTTTACATCAATAGAAGATAAACTTGTAACAAAACTGCAAGCACAAATATTTGAGATAATCTAACATATTGCTGCATATAAGCTCTCAATTTCCTTATTAATATACTTTTAGTTAGTAAAGAAGACCTTGGACTGAAGTATCTGCTAACATGCCGATGAGACAATTCTGTTGTGTGTGTTTTTAACAAAAAGATAGATTGGACCAAAAGGAAATGGATTGTGTTGGTCTTGCTTAATAAATGAGATTTCTAAAATAAGGTGCCCTTTGAGCGCTGAGATCTTGGGAGGTCAAGGGAGGGTGTGCCTTGCTATTGGGTAATCTACTCATTTGTACAATCCGTTCAGACATGTTAGACCAGTAAAATGCTACAGTGAAAGTATTGCAGAATTTTGAATTTCTAGTAAAATTCCTTGTGCATATAATATTTATAGTCAAAGACCATGGCAAAGTAGAACACTTACAGTCAGTCAGACTGACATAAAAGACTAGCAGTACCGAAACTCACAGGGGAGAATGCGTAGCTATAAGTTCCCCAGAGAGCCTACCCCTTTCCCATGGCACTTAACTGGCACTTAAGGCTTCAATTACTCACTCTGACCCATTTGCAGAAGAATACAAACATTACTTACAGTTGGGAACAGATCAACAGCAAACAAAGTCTGGTCCCAACAGACTAAAGAGAGGGAAAGAGAAGCACTAACCAGGGCTCTTTTTGAATTCAGAGGCAGGAAGACACTATTGGTTAGTGCTGGATAGACAGACAACCACCCACCCCAGAAAAATCCCTTCCAGTCACTCAAATCACAGAAACATGTGAGGTTGGAAATAAAACTCCAACAGAAAGGACCACCACAACAGTGGAGAGTGGCTATAAACAAAAAAATTATCCCACCAGCTCCTAGTCTCACACATACTCATGTGTATCCACACCTTTCAAGGAAAACCCAAACATTCAATTTCATGTTACAGTCTGATTTACAATGAAGTTTTACAAGAAATGTATTTTCTTCATAGCAACCAATATAGCTATAGCCCAATATCTGAGAACATGACATTTGACCTCACAGCAAAAGCAATCTTTCATGTACAGCTATAAGGGTCTTCACAAACAGATATTTCAGTTATCCCTATAGTTTTGTGTTCCTTCAAGAGCAGTATTTTCATCCTGAAATTCCACTGTTGTTTCAAAAGATACTAAAATTAACTTAATCCTAATGATGACTGGAAGGAATGTGCCACATAAACAAAATGACAATATTATTCAGGGCATGAGCAACTGAGAATTTTGATTGTAACGTGTCTTCTCATAACATTAGCAGAGTAAGGAGATATTGGTTAGCAGAGATATTATGACACCATGACTCTGAGAGAATAAAAATCAACTTAGTCTATTTACATATATAAATAGAGAACAGACATTCATCTGGCAGCATGACATGATACAACACATAACATAGGAAAAAGTGATCTGACTTACAGCAGATAGAGACGTTCCCTTTACACATGACTTATGTACAGTTCTCGGACCAATCAGAAAATACAGTACTTCATTTTCTGCTACACTATGTTTCATCATGTACCACAGCTGTACAACATGAAGTCTCAATCCTTGTTACCCACACCTGAATACAATCAGTACAATGATTCAGGTAAAATCAGCCATTTTACATTTAACTACTGTATACAACATTAATATTTAATACATTCACTTCAAAATCTCAACATTGAGGTCATTACTTTATGACATGCTCTGCTGTCTAAATACAGAGGACAGCTCAGATCTCATATATTTGACAGCTCACAACTCATATATCTCTCACCATATATCTAAGTTTAAATAATATGAGTCATGAACATATGATCTCTAAGGTAAGCATTTTATCCATGCTCTGTTTCCACAGCATAAGCCTTGTTCAGATAACTGCCTCCCTATGGAAATTCAGTTATTTCCTTGGTGGAAATAACTGAATTTCAAATTATTTTGATGTTTCAACTTATAATTATTTTGATGCTTAAATTTAATATCCAAATTCTCCAGATTTTGTCTGATGCAAAATTAGAAGGTGATTCTGTTTGTTTTACTCATATTGTCCCTCACATAACACTTTAATTTGTTTTTAATCTACTAAAGCAACTACAAATCAGTGAGAATTTTTCTCAGTATCTTTTTTTTAGTAAGGACTTTCAAAATGCCCAAAACATCTTCATAAAATTGACAGAATTTGGAAAAAAACTGATAATACAAATGTAAAAGAAAGCAAAGTTAACCGATTCACCCATCCAGACACGCGGCCTTGAGTGCTCAGCTCTTTAAACTTTGTCTTTGAATCATGGTGTATTCAGCCATATTTTAAATGTGATAATAAGGAACTCTTCTTGTTCCTTCCTTGCTTCTCTGTCTCAACAGTAACAAAACAAGCAGGTACAAAATGGCCTTGTTGATACTGCCTAGCTCAGTTTGTTTGTCAATCCTTGTTTGAGTGAAGCACAAAAAGGGTCCAACCCTGTGACTGCAGCTTGATTTCAGAGTCCCTTTTGATATCATTTGTCATGGTGCCCACCAAGATCATCTCTATGATCTGGGGCACCAGTTTATGGTATTTCAGCTTATCTGTAGGCAGCTCCAAATAAGAGTGTGTGTGATCCTGACTTCTCGTAGTTGAACAGTAGGGTTTCAAATGACATTATTATGCCCCCTTACTGTTTTACATCTATATGAACCCGTCAGGAGAGGTCAGTAAGATCTAGACATCAACTCTAGTTTACTGCAATCTGTGAACATCGGGCGGCCATTCAAGTTTCCAAGCAGTGTCTGCATGCAGTTATAGATTAAGGATTTACAAAATATAGGTGAATCCAGATAAAACAGAAAATGTATGAGTAAGTGATTTATTTACAAGCTCAGGATTTGGATTGATCACCTGTTCTGGATGGGGTTACTGAAGATCAAAGTGTATCGTCATTGGAAGCCTAGATGGCTCTGGTGATTTAGGTTGGAATAACAGCTATGGCCGTTCCTGCATAGGGATAGTCTAAACATTATGGTTTATATGCTGATAAACCCATGATTTGACTACTGTAAAGTATGTCCTGAAAGACTGCCTTGAAACTTGCAGCTATTGCACAATGGAATACTCTTTTAATAGGCCATTCAGTAATACACATACTAATTTTTTGTTGTTATATGCCACCAAGCAGTTTCCAATTATGAATCTTTAATCTATAATATCTGAAAGCTTTTTCTTTAGAAATTCTTTGATGGTTTCCAGTAGCCACTGTATATTTACAATAATGATCTCTAGTGCCTCTAAAATTAATCTTAAAAACTGAGCATTTCTCATTCCATACGTGGTGGCGCTGTGGGCTAAACCGCAGAAGCCTGTGCTGCAGGGTCAGAAGACCAAGCAGTCGTAAGATCGAATCCACGCGACGGAGTGAGCGCCCGTCGCTTGTCCCAGCTCCCGCCAACCTAGCGGTTCGAAAGCATGCAAATGAGAGTAGATAAATAGGTACCATCTCGGTGGGAAGGTAAACAGCGTTCCGTGTCTAAATCACACTGGCCATGTGACCACGGAAAGATTGTCTTCAGACAAACGCTGGCTCTATGGTTTGAAGAGCGGGATGAGCGCCGCCCCCTAGAGTTGGACACGACTGGACAAAAATTGTCAAGGGGAACCTTTTTACATGTCAAAAGTATTTTTCCAGTATTTTGACCCTAACTTTGCTTGCATGGGAGGTCAATGCAATTACCCTACATTTACTGTAATCTTTGGTGCCTCCTTTCTTTGGGTCTTGTGATAAGGAACCTTGACTTCAGGAACTGAAGGAGGGAACTCAGATGGACATCCTTGAGGGAGGTGCAGCCCAGGCCCAAATGGAGTGACCCCTAGAGGAGCTCAGGATGCCTGGGACTTAGGTGATATAAAGGAGGCACTGAAGGGAGAGGGAGATGGTGTGTGAGATACAGTGGAGCAGGGTGTACGAACTGAGGACCTGTGATGGTAGAGGAAGAGGAGAAGGAGGAAGAGATTGAGGAAGGCTCTTGGGTAAAGGCTAGCAGGTGGAGGCAGAGCTCCCCAAGGAATCCTGCTGCTTGAGATTGGGTGTACATTTGCAAGGAGGACTATTGGACAGGGTGTTTGTACAATTGAGGGTCCTGCAGGATAAGGTAAATAAGCAGCTGAAACACTGGTTGCTTCCCAAACTCTCATGTTGGGGAGAACACAAGCAGCAAGAGCAAAAGGAGCCACAAGGACGAGTCCACCCCTTTGGAAATGTCTGCAACCCACCAGGCTTGTCAAAGCCAGGAAGTGGTGAACCATTAGGGGACCAGGGGTAGAGAATGCTTCTGCCACGGCCCTCAGTGTGGGTATACCATCCATCCCCATGACTCAAGCCCAGGGCTTTTCTTTTCTTTAAGCATCCAAGAAGCAGATATACATATTATACTTGGCCATCAGATACCAAAACAAGTTTCCATTGCTGACATCCAAAGCTGAACAACTCAGACTGAGATACCTGTCAGGTATCCCTTTTTCTGCATGTACCCAGTTGATCTTTCCAATCTTCAATGGACATGCAGTCAGTTGTTACATGACCATCAAAATGGAACAGAGAACATCATCATGTAACATCTCAAAAAAAGAGAATTGCCACTGTCAGAATTCTCCAAATACTTTCTGAACACATACATGTTTACCTAGGCTTTCCTTGCGGTTGTCTTTCACACTGCTCTACATTGCTGCTTTTATGCCAATTATTCATTATGTTCAATATATTCATTATAATTTTTTAATATATAGATAGATAGTTGATATCTATCTATCTATATGTATAAAAGTTGATGGCAAATTTTAGAATATATATTTTAATTGCATTTTAATTATTTTGCCCTTTTATTTTGCCTTTTTATTGTATTTTAAATGCTTTAAGCTGCCCAGAGACCTTCGGGTAGTGTGGGCGGCATATAGGTTAAATAACTAAATAACTAAATAACTAAATAACTAAATAACTAAATAACTAAATCTATCTATCTATCTATCTATCTATCTATCTATCTATCTATCTATCTATCTATCTATCTATCTATCTATCTATCTATCTATCTATCTATCTATCTATCTATCTATCTATCTATCTATCTATCAGTATATTAGTATTCTAAATTAGCAAATTCATAAAGAATCCTTAATATGGGGAGAAGAAAATTTGGAAAGAAAAGAGAGATAAAAGAAAGATTCCATGAAGCACAAAGTGGGAAAGGGAAATCTATAAGATTCTGAATCAAGTATTATAGAATGTCTTCTTTTCTGTGCTGTAAAGTCGGAACCAACTTACAGCAACCCTAACAGGGCTTTGAAGATAAGTTAGACATTTAAGGAGCAGTTTTGCCAGTACTGCTTCTCTGGTGAGCTTCCGTGGCCAATCAGAGATTTAAACCCTGTTCTCCAGAGTCCTAATCCATCACTCTATCCACCACACCACACTGGGAATCTAGTGTGGAAGTCTTGCCTAAAGAAATTCTTTAAAAACCCATAAATCCCAGGGAAAAGTGTTATAAATGCAATAATTTAAATTATGCTTGAACGTCTGAACAATGAGAACAGGAAGGAAGGAAGACTGCTCAATTCATTTCCACATTGATTTCAAAGTGTTGATGATGACATATAAAGTCCTAAACAGTTTAGGGCCTCAATATCTAGCGGAATGCCTTCTCCCACCTAGATGGACTTGAATCACTCACTTTAGTCAGGATGGGCAGTTGAGGGGCCTAACGCCAAGGGAAGATGAGAGAGAAAGCACAAGAAATCGGGCCTTCTTGGCAGTGGCCCCTCACCTTTGGAACAATCTCCCCGTGGAAATTCATCTGGCCTCCTCGCTGGGTGTTTTTAAGAGCCTCGCTCTTTAGGCAGGCCTTCCCTCCTGTCAATACCTAATTTATTCATTGCCATCTCTTGTATTATTGTTGTCATTCTATTTTATAGTGTTATTATTTATACTGTTGTCAGCCGCCCAGAATAGACTTCGGTCTAGACGGGCAGGGTATGAATTAATTAAATAAATAAATAAAAATAAAATGCTTGTGAAATGAAAGATATATCGGAGGAAGCAGAAGGTGTGTTGGTGTTAGTATTATTTGCAGGAGAAATCATAGTTATATTTGCTATTTCATAAAGAATCCTGTCAGATAGAGGAGAAGTAGGGGAGAGAGTAATACAAGTCTCTGACAAATAATAAAATTATGTGATGCAAGGCAACAGAAAAAAAGGTGTAATAAAAATGCTATTTATGGCTATTTAACAATTTGTTACCTAAATGGCATCAGTTTTATATAGATGTAAATAAAGTATTGACTTCTGCTGTGCCTCCTTGAGGTTAACAGCCAGAACAGTCCTTTCTTATTGCTTCCCCTATGTCAAAACTTGCTTCCATAAATTCTAAACACTGTGCTACAGTTGTGGTTAGATGAATGCTAGCCCCAGGAAATTTATTGGGTTCTGTTTGTACAAAGGGCACCCTGTGGATTTCATTTCAGCTATACAGTTCTTCACAACTGTGAAAAGATCCATTTCCTGAGAATCCTAAAAACTCTTAACACTGGATATGCATCACACAAATAAAATCTGAATAATCACAACCCTCTTATATTTCCCTGCTTCTGCTTCCCCTTCAGTGACATATGATGGATACAGGCCACCATTAATCACATAGGATATACTGAGAAAAAATATAGTGGCAGTATTATGGCAGTTTCATGTGCATCCAGTTTCTTTGAATTTCAACATTATGTTTCTCCAATCCCATTTCCACAGCAGTTTAAGCGACTTATAACAACACTATGAATGAGCAATCTCCAAGATGTCCTGTCATTAACTGCCCTGCTCAGCTCTTTTAAACTCAAGCTTGTGGCTTGCTTTAGGGAATCAGTGCACCTTGTATTTGGTCTTCCTCTTTTCCTGATGTCTTCTACCTTTCCCGGCATTATTATTTTTCTGAGACAATCCTGCTTTCTATTGATGTGCCCAAGTAGGACAACCTCAATTTCAACATAAAAATATTAGGAGCAATACTATTAATATTAGGAGTTATCTAAGTCCTTATAGAGAGTGCAGGTTTCATCAAAGAGGGGTACTGGAAGTGACTGGGTGCAATGTGGCTTACACTCAAGAATATGCATGTCTTTGCATGGGCAAGTGTAGAAGAGGTCTTCTTATGTCTTCAAGACTGTCTATCTTCTTCGAGATGTGCTGACCTTCTACATCCTTAGATTGCTATTTTTAGGGTTGCTGATACAACTTCCTTCCTTTTTACCTTACTCTTCCATCTCCAAGGAACACATAGTTTGCATGAGTTCTCCTGAGCAGAAAGGGGCAGCGATGGCTTTTGACATCTTCAGCTTGCTAAGCTGGAACTAGGACTTCTATCACCTTTTCTTCCACAACAGTACTGTTTCTAATAAAGACAAGTTTTTATAGGTCTGAGAATGAAGACATGGTTCCTTTACCAAGTGGAAAGCATGCTCAGATGATCATTTTGAGTTTCAAAGGACTGACTCCATAAGTCAACATTGCTCCTGTGCCACTGTTTGCCCACTCCCCAACGTTCTTCATACTTCTGTTTTGGAGGACAAAGATGGCAGCAGCATCAGAAGCACAGCACAGCTCTTTTTCCAGTTCTAAACCCTTATTTTCTTTTGAAAAACAAAACAAAACACTAGCAAACAAAAAGACACTATTGGAATGCTGGCAACAGCTGCAACGGCCCCTCTATGGCTGTCCAGAACTTGCTTTATCCTGCCATATGATATCTTCTAAGTAACAGGCAAATGTTGCTTTCCTGACTTATTTCCGCAGAAGATGAGCAACACATGGGTCAGTAATGTTTACTGCATCTTTTCCCAATATCAACTTACCACATAGTTAAACTTTAGCTAGAAAGGACCTTTAGTAGGCATGATGGAAGTGCCTACCTCTTAGCTATATAAAATATTTTCATAGTCCTTTCCAACATGCCTGGTTGTTGGCATATTGCAATTGCAGTATCAATGTGAATAGTAAAGATATGCTCATTGGAGCACGAGCCACTATGCTAAAAAATAATTACCTCCCTTGGGCATATTGTGCTCCCTACCAAATGATTTTATTTTATTTTAGAAGGCTTTTAAGGTAGCTGTTGTTCCTTTTCGCAAAAGCTGGAGCTGAAAAGGAGAAGCAGCCCCTTTGACTTCAGAAAATGGCTTCAGATAGGACTCTGTGCTTCCATGCTCACTATGAAGGTCTCTCAAGAGGATGTACATTCTGAGTGACTCATCTTTAATCGAAGACTGTGGGAAGTAATTCATCACAGATGAAAAGAAAATATGCATTGTGTAGCTAGGGAGGAAAGAAGCTGCTATTTTCACAGGTAGGTAGGTAGGTAGGCAGGCAGGCAGGCAGGCAGGCAGGCAGGCAGGCAGGCAGGCAGGCAGGAAGGAAGGAAGGAAGGAAGGAAGGAAGGAAGGAAGGAAGGAAGGAAGGAAGGAAGGAAGGAAACTCTGTTTACTTTCTTATTTTTTTTATTTTGATGTAATCTGTCAAGCATCTTCTGATAATATGGGCTAATGGCTGAAAAGTGCATTTTGACCAATCTGCAACACAGCAGATTAAAATGTTACATCACACAAAGTTGATACTGCATTAATGATGTCTATTTGAGACAAAACGGGAGGAAAACCATAATTAGCATTCTACTAAGTATCAAGCTAAATGCATTCATATATGGTTCCTTTTAGTATGAACATAATTTCCAACACAAAGCCTGAACAACATGAAAGGATATGCAGTTAATGGATATCTAAGATCATTATCTAATGAAGTGGCTGGGCCAAAGCCGAAAGGACGCTCAGCTGTGTATGTGCCTGGAAGTGAAAGGAAAGTTCGATGCTGCAAAGAAAAATACTGCATAGGAACCTGGAATGTAAGATCTATGAACCTTGGGGAGCTGGATGTGGTCAAACAGGAGATGGCAAGAATAAACATTGATATCCTGGGAGTCAGTGAACTAAAATGGATGGGAATGGGCAAATCCAACTCAGATGAGTATCATATCTACTATTGTGGGCAAGAATCCCATAGAAGGAATGGAGTAGCCCTCTAGTCAACAAAAGAGTGGGGAAAGCTGTAATGGGATATAATCTCAAAAATGATAGAATGATGTCAATACAAATCCAAGGCAGACCTTTCAACATCACAATAATCCAGGTTTATGCACCAACCACAAGTGCTGAGGGGACTGAAATTGACCAATTCTATGAAGACTTACAACTTCTAAAACTGACACCAAAGAAAGATGTTCTTCTCATTCTAGGGGATTGAAATGCTAAAGTAGAGAGTCAAGACAAGAAAGGAACAACAGGAAAGTTTGGCCTTGAAATTCAGAATGAAGCAGGGCAAAGGCTAATAGATTTTTGTCAAGAGAACAAGCTAGTCATCACAAACACTCATTTCCAACAACACAAGAGGTGACTCTACACATGGAAATCACCAGATGGGCAACACCAAAATCAGATTGACTATATTCTCTGCATCCAAAGATGGAGAAGCTCTATACAGTCAGCAAAAACAAGACCTGGAGCTGATTGTGGCTCTGATAATCAGCTTCTCATAGCAAAAATCAAGCTTAAACTGAAGAGAGTAGGAAAAATCACTGGGCTAGTCAGGTATAATCTAAACCAAATCCCTTATGAATACACAATGGAAGTTAAGAACAGATTTAAGGAACTCGATTTGGTGGACAGAGTGCCTGAAGAACTTTGGATAGAGGATCGTAACATTGTACAGGAGGCAGCAACAAAAACCATCCCAAAGAAAAGGAAATGCAAGAAAGCTAAGTGGCTGTCCAACGAGGCCTTACAAATAGCAGAGAAGAGAAGGGAAACAAAATGCAAGGGAGATAAGGAAAGTTACAGAAAATTGAATGCAGACTTCCAAAGAATAGCAAAGAGAGACAAGAGGGCCTTCTTAAATGAACAGATATAGAGGAAAATAATAGAAACGGAAAAACCAGAGATCTGTTCAGGAAAATCGGAGATATTAAGAGAACATTTTGTGCAAAGATGAACACGATAAAGGACAAAAATGGTAGGGACCTCACAGAAGCAGAAGACATCAAGAAGAGGTGGCAAGAATACACAGAGGAACTATACCAGAAAGATTTGGATATCCCGGACAACCCAGATAATGTGGTTGCTGACCTGGAGCCATACATCCTGGAGAGTGAAGTCAAGTGGGCCTTAGAAATCTTGTCTAACAACAAGACCAGTGGAGGTGATGGCATCCCAGTGGAACTATTTAAAATCTTAAAAGATGATGCAGTTAAAGTGCTACAATCAATATGCCAGCAAGTTTGGAAAACTGAGCAGTGGCCAGAGGACTGGAAAAGATGAGTCTACATCCCAATCCCAAAGAAGGGCAGTGCCAAAGAATGCTCCAACTACCGTACAATTGCACTCATTTCACACACTAGCAAGGTTATGCAGTGCCATAACGCTTTTCTGTAAGTTCCAATGAACTTAATAGGGTCTGTGTTTAAATAGTCATGGGTAGAGCTTCGCTGTAAAATATGTACCTATCTCCGAGAAAAACCAGTTAATACAAGGTTTAGGCACCTGTATTTTCACCTTCCTACAAGTGACAATACTGTTAAGAGTAACAGAGCCTCTCATCACACTTTGTATTCCCATCTGAAGTCCAAATGACAACTACACCACAGCTTTGAAAATTTGTTGCTCTACTACAACTCCCAGAAATCCCCCAATCAGTATGACCAGTAACCATTTTATTAAGGGATTCTGGGAACTGTAGCAGTGTTTGTTTGTTTTCTGCACTACGAATCCTCAACCTACTTTTTTGCCCTCTGGAAGAGTGAAGAAATAAATTTATAAAGCATTTCTTAAATATTCAACCCACAAAAGTATCTCACCAGATTTCCCATTTAAAGAACCTCAGAGTCCTGAGAAGCCCTAAATCACCATCATTCCAACATTTCCTCACTGAAAACCCCTCTTTCTAAGAGAGGATTGGGCAAAATGCAGTCCTTCAAATGTTGCTGGACTTTGACTCTTAACATTCCTGACTATTGAACATTCTGGCTAGGTCTGATGGGACTTACAGTAATGCAACATACTTCACCATGTCTTTTCTAGAGGATCAAGGGGAAATAGCTGTAATTTTGGTCAGCTACTAAATCTGCCACAGATCAGAGGCATTTGAAAAGTTAATGTCACAAGATGTTGCCTCAAATCTACTCCCCCAAAGCAACCTTCTAGCACCTTTTAAAACCATACTGTGCCCCGTTCAATAAAAGAAGCAACTCCACAGTGGCTACTGAGACTTTATTGGCTGTGCTTTCCTTGTCTTGCCTAACCTCTCTTTCTTGGCCTAGTACATCTCATGGTGTTTTGGCATTTGTTGTTGTTGTTTAGTTGTTAAGTCATGTCTGACTCTTTGTTGGACATGACTTTTGGCATTTATGCTTCTGATAAAGAAGCAAAGAGGATGTACAATCTTGGGTGGCAACTGAGGGACAGTTAGTATCCAACAAAATTGCTTTGGCCCACAGAACCAATGTTGTTGGCTCTCTAACCTATATTAGTGTAGAAAACTTTCTGCCAGTCAGAAAGCATGCAGCTCTGTAATTTATCTATGGCAGAAGTAATGGTTGCTTTGGATTTGACAGCTGTGTTATAAGGAGTCTCAGAAAGTAAGCTCAGGGATTCAGGGACCATTTTGAATCCGCAAATAGGACTATAAGGTCACCCAAAGAGGCAATATGCAGAATGGAGAGGTAAGGTCAGAAGTAGAGATGGGCACAAAATGAACCAGAAAGCAAAGCAAAACAACTCTAAATTGTGTTTTGCCTCAGGGTGCATCAGAGAAATGTACCTGCCCAGAATAAAACAAAATACCAAACTATTATTGGCACTGATGATTTGTACACATCATGGTTGATGATTTGTACACATCATGGTTTGTGTGATTTGGAACTTCCAGGGGCAGTAGAATGGCCTCCCATGTGAGTTAGAGATACCAAACTCACAGCAGCTGATTCTCCTCCTTACCCCCTTCAAGTGTGGCTTGAAGATGGGATACGGGATACCAAAGTTACAGCCCCCCAGAGCAGGTCTCCCCAGGAAAGATCTCTTTAATCAAATCACACAAACCACAAAATGGTTAATTTAATCAGAAAGTTCATGGTTCATGACTAGTGATGAACTATGAAGCATCATTTATCACAATTTCCCTAGTTCATGCCTACTTCTAGTCAGAACCAGTGGCATGGAGCCTAACACAAAAGCCTCTTAAAGCTTCTGAAATCTGATATTTGCAAAAGCAAGGATGAAAACAAAAGGATTGTGACACCTTGAAAGTGAACATATTCCAAAGGAGTGTTGTCTACAAAAGCTCGCATGGCAGTACATTTGTTAGTTTCAAAGATGCTGCAATAGTTTTTTTTTCTTGCTGCTCTTGTTCCTGGAACAAATGACTGTGGGTACCTCTCAGAAGTACAGCAGTCTTCATAAAAATGGCACTACCCTGGCACTATAGTGAGAAGTACATGCCCACAGTCCAGAGATTTTAAAATTCTTGTAAAGATCACAGTTTTCTTAGTAGTTCACTGTGCATGGATTACTCAACAGGCTTTGACATGAGATTAACGCTGAAAAATCCACAGTTATTTTATATGACAAATCTCTCTCTCTCTCTCTCTCTCTCTCTCTCTCTCTCTCTCTCTCTCTCTCTCTCTCTCTCTCTCTCTTTTTCCGGCTCTTTCCCTCCTTCTCCCCTGAGAAATGAGGGAAGGAAAAGTGTTGCCATTCTAGTTTCCTGCCTAACTTTTTGCCTCCCATGAGTTCTTTCCAGTTAGTTTTGCTTTCTTGCTCTGCTACACATTTTAACATTTCCTGCCTATGAATTCATTTAAGTGATGCTCTGATCAGTCAAGTCTCTTTAGCCAGAAAGAGTGTTTCCAAACAGATGGATCAGAAACCGTACGAGTCTTTTTAATGAAACCAATCTTTCTCATTTACTTTTCCCCACAGAATGTCATCCACGTTTTTCTTACGCCTTAAGAGAGCAGCTCTACAAATCATCCATTTGACCATGATCCTGTGGAGGCATGAAACGCTATAATAAAAGGCAAAAATTAAAAGGATAACAGTGCTTAGACAAGAAAATGCCTGGCAGCTTTCACAGGTGCAGGCAAAGCCTTTAATTGTTTATTGTGCTACCCAATGGCATCACAACTTGTAGTACCTTAGATGAATATTCATTCCCGCATTAGTGCTGCTTCATGTTCAGTGCTGAGGAGCATATACATAGGGTAGCAGATTGTCTGAAATGTACCGTTTGTTTAAATAGTCGCATGTAAGGTTGATATTATCTTACATTTCCCCGAGACAAGACGGATTTTGCAATTAATGAAGTTCAGCACCACAGAAAACCTCTCCTATCATACCAGCCTAGCATTTTCCTCATATGGTGAATGATTTTGGAGAGAGTGCTTTTTTGCTTCAAACTGTTTAACCACTTAACTTCTGGGGTACTCAGGATGGCACTGGCAAACTTTGAATTGTGGTAAAAGCAACTCAGAACTGAAACAACTAGATGTAATCTCATTTCTGGAGAGATGAGACCCACCACACACGAGATGGACCCTTGCCCTTCTTGGCTATTAAAAGCAGCCAAGAGACAATTGGCAGAGTGGGTAAGGGGAATTATGAATGGCTCTCCATCTTACATAATTTCATCCTTACTAAAAGAAAAAAAAGGTTGAAAAAAACTCTCTGGTCCTCACTATTTTGGACAATTATTGGTCAGTGTCCAAGGTTCCATTTTTGGGCAAGGTGCTTGAGCACATGGTGATCTCTTAGCTTCAGGTGAGGTTGGATGAAACAGATTATCCTGATCCATTTCAGTCTAGTTTCAAACTTGGTTATGGAACTGAGACAGCTTTGGTTGTCTTGATGGCTGACCAATGTTGGGAACTAGGCAGGGATTTGTGTTCTTCTCATTTCTGCTGGACCTCTCAATGGCTTTCAATACCATCAACAATAATGTCCTTTTGGGTTGCCTCTCTGAGACAGGACTTTGAGGCAAAGCTTTGAAGTGGCTCTGCTTCTTCCTGGAAGATTGAATTCAGAAGATGGTCTTGGGGGACTTCTGCCCTAATCTTTTGCCTGTGGCATTTCTCAGGGTTCTGTTTTGTCCATCATGGTACATAAAACCACTGTGAGAGGCTGCCAGGAGTTCTGGGGTTCAGTGTCATCAATATGTGGATAACACCCAACTCTATCTCTCCTTGCCATCCAATTCCGAGGAAGCTGTCTTGATCCTAAACCAGTGCCTGGTGTCAGCAATGGGCTGGATGAACGCAAACAATCTGAAGCTTAATCAAGGCAAAACAGGGCTCCTGGTCAATCACAAAGCATATCAGGGAACAGGAATCCATCCTGTGTTAGATGGAGTTACACTCCTCCTGAAAAGTCAGGTTGGCAGTTCGGGTTTTCTCCTGGATTCATTCCTGAGTCTGGGTGTGATGTGCCCCTCATGTGTCCCCAGATTATTTCACTAGCCTAAGGCCCACAACACGTTCCCTCCTTTACGCTGCCTCCCACAATATGTTCCCTCCTTTATCTCGGTCAACAGTGTTCAATTAGAAAGACTGAGGTCCATGCCAAATATAAAGTTTAACAAAAACAGGTTATTCGATGCAGGTTCTTCAAAGACTTTAAAGTATTCAGTAGTTTTGTAATAACTTGTTTCACACTTAACTCTATAAATTCCACGCTCTTAACTGCCTCCCTTAACTCCTGACTCTACCACTCTCTCTAACTCCCACAGACTAACTGACTTACTTTTCACTTCAGACTCTCATTTCTGACTCTAACTCTCTCACTGACAAAACTCTTCTTCTCTGCCTCCCCCCTCCCTTCTAGTTTCTCTGGCTCCGCCTCCCAGCAGCTCCCATTGGTGCATGCAAATATACTCCTACATGAGCCAAAGCAGGGTGATCACCACACTGGGGTCCCAGGTTTCAGTGGTGGCTAAGAGTGCATTTGCACAGCTAAAGCTGGTGTGAAGCTGCACCTGTTCTTGGAAATGGCTGACTTGGGTACAGTGACACATGCCTTAGTTGGCATCACATTTGGATTGCTGTAACACATTTTGCATTGGGCTGTCTTTGAAAACAGTTTGAAAACTTCAGCTGGTTCAAAATGCTGTGGCCAGACTGCCAACTGGAGCTAGCCATAGGAACCATATATCTTCCTTGCTACAAGAACTTCACTGGCTGCTAGTCTATGCTAGATATATCGGCCCAAATCTGCTTTGGTGTTCAGGATTGGCCAAAATGTGCAGAGAATCCTAATTTATATGCTGTCATTTGACTGAAGATTCTCTGTTTATAGTACAAAATGGTAAATTTGAAAAAGAACATGAAAACAGTAAGTAGAAAAAATAAAATAAATAAAATAATTACCCCAGCAAAATTCACAATAAGAACAATGGGTTTTATGTAAAAAGTATCTAGAAACTGCTGACAATTCACCAAAAAGCACAAGGGAATCCTGAAAGTATTTCTAAGAGGCCAAATGTGAATACAGAGTGAGGCTAGGAATTCTTCACATGGACTTCCATTTCCTGAAGGACATTAATTCCCTAGCTCTCTGATTTTTCTACATACCCATCTGCTGGAGACCAAAGATATGGGAAAGGAGGAATAGAGATGAAAAAAACATAGGCAAAGGATAACACTAGATGTTAGAGATAACCCATAATTAGTGCTGACATCTTGTTAGTGTTCAAGAGACATTCATGGATTGAGACAGGATTTGTGCTTCACCCTGTAATTTTAAAAGGTGCCCCCTGAATCATAAGCCACTTAGAGTGAGGCAATTTTTGTTTCTGAAAAATCAGATTCACAAAGGAAGAGCGTGCCTGTGGCCTGAAGACTAATGACAAATGCAAGCAGGCTAACTTGAAAATTGAAGGAACTAAGAAAAGTCTGGTGGCACATCATTCACTGGGACTTAAAGGGTTCCTTCTTCTAGTGACTGGATAGCTCTAATCTGTAGCTTGACCCAAAGACATGGAGAAAGGGGTTAGAAAAGAGTTAGGGGGCAAGCTCTAGGACTGTAGTGATGGCAGCCATCACAGAGGAAGAGGAGGAGGACATGTGTGGAAGGAGACCCTTGTCTACTAGTGAGCAACAGCCATCACTGTCAAAGTCAGCAACTAAAGCATTTAATGGTCTTGCAGGGAGGAATATATGGGGTTCAATCCGAAGGAGATTTAAGAGAACTGAAAGTGAATTTGGAGGTGAACGAGTTTGGCAAGGTTGCGGGGTTTTTTGGATCTCACAAGACCCAACCAGTGTTGCCATCTTAGCTATAGGATTCTGGGTGTCACTTTAGAGAAAACCAAGAATTTTGCTGAGCTTTGAAAATATTATTTAGAAAGGAAACTCATAATGAGTATGCAAGTATTTATTGCCAAGCTCTGCACATGAGCGCATAAGCATGCACATGCACAGACATTTCACAATGCATTGTGACCTTGCCACCCTTGTAATGATGCTCACATGTTTTGTCTGAAATTGCACACATACAATGAAATATAGGCGAAATGTGCAGAAACAACTTTACAATCAAGCATCTGTACTAACACTGATTTAGAGACCTTGTATCTCATTGGAGAGGGGCAAATATTGTTTAATAGAGTGGTTCAAATGAGTTGTCACTCTTTAAAGAGGCATGTGCAATCCCCTGAACAGATGCACAAAATTCTGTCTGTTGCTGCTTTGATGGCAAATGATTTTGCAGATTAACAGCTGTGTGGTGGCTTGTGAAATTATTTGCTGGAATATTATGCAACATTGACGTCTTAAGTGTTGTTTACTGATCGTTTCAGATTGACAGTTTAAAAAGTGCTCCACATGGTTTGTCATTAATTTCCTTGGGTTTATTAATGTACAGCATATGTTTGTACTGTTTACCGTCGTGAATAAATATTATGGCTCTGTGTTTTGTAGTGCAAATGCAGAGTTCATTTAAGCAGGATTCCATAGATGCTACATTGATAAGATCAATTTAGCAGAGTTGTGATTTTGTCATAATTCATACAAAGTTTTAGTTAGTTTAGTTAGGCATTCTTCAGTCCTGAGAGACTTTACTATGGTAACGTGCTTTGTATGAAGGACTTGGAACAGTGTCTAGTGTGCTGAGAAGGCCAATTCACTGAGAAGGCCTTCCACACTGAAGACAGATACAATCTGTCCCCTGTCCAGCTCCCTGATTTTGCTGCTTTCAGGACTGCCTCTTTGGCTCGGCCTGCTGGACAAGTGTCTCTTCAAAATGCGATAGGCCATGATATACTGCCTGCCTCCAGGCTGAACACTCAGATGTCAAGGTTTCCCATCTATTGAGGTCCATTCCTAAGGCATTCAGATCCCGCTTGCAGATATACTTGTATCGCAGCTGTGGTCTCCCTCTGGGGCAATTTCCCTGCACTAATTCTCCATACAGGAGATCTTTTGGAATCTGACCATCAGCCATTCTCACAACATGCCCAAGCCAACATAGATGTTGTATTTGTCTTCATTGTGGAAGGGATTGTCACTTTCTAATTGGCCTTCTCAGCCACACTAGACGTTGTTCCAAGACCTCTATTTAGAGCATGTTACCATAGTCTCTCGAGACTGAAAGATGCCTACACCCTAGAGATCTTTGATGACACTAGCCTAAAGAATTTATCTGGAAACACATTGGCATAAAATGACAACAGGATTTGGCCATCAATTTTATTCTCTTTATAGACTAAGGATACTGAATGTCTCTTCATGTGTACGTGTTTCATTTGTTAATGTCATGTGTTATAAGAAATCTGAGCACTAATCTCTCAACCAGTAAACAAAGAGGTGAGAAACATAAAATAAGTTATAAACTTGGGCCATAACTTTATTTACAATTCCCTAGCTTTAGAAGGGGTGTATGGTAATACATCAGATCTAGGATACAGGAGCAAGTGGACCATTCAGGCACCTGTTCAGCCTGGACCAGGTGAAGTCCTTGTTGTGAGCCCTGCTCTACATCACCAGCCATTCCCCAGCCAGCTCAAATTGGGGAGACATTTTCAGATCTGTCTCCATACTAATTCTCCTGATCTGAGTCTGTTCCTATTCTGAGTCTGTCTCAGAGGATTATCAGTACCTGTGCACCTGAATCTCATGATTCGCAATACCCATTCAGAGAACCCAGTTGCCCAAAAATGCTCCATAGGGCTCAGTGCCATGGGCCTGCAGTACCTGCCAGATAGTGACCTATTTAAACACAATACTGTCCCTGATCTTCCCTCACTGCCCCATAGGAAAGAGAATGGGATACCCAAAAATAACCCTGGCCCTTTTTTGGAATCATGGAATACCAGGCCCAAAATTCCTATCCAGTCCCACGGGGTGACCAAAGCTTCACCCAGGCTCACAGGATGGGTGAGCAGGCCTTCCGCAGCAGTTTAGAAAGAGGCCAGCAAGTAGGCCAAGCCTTGTATGGCCTCTCCATCCTGCCCTTACGCTGGCAAAGTAGTGACACACAGCATTGCATCTAGTAACCTTCTTTCAATTACCAGAGAGAAAGAATGCTCCCCCTCCCACTCAGTATAGTAGCAGGATCAAAGAGGCAGCAATTTGTTATTTTCAAGAGAGATTCTTACAGATTATTAAAACATATGTGGGCTCTGTTACAATGTCAACTCATTATAGTAATTTTCATCTGTAAAATATCTGCTTAAGTATAAACATGCACACACTCCAAACAGTGGCTCTGGTTTTGAATATGAATTTTCACTCGCTTTGTATTTACATGCTAAATGAAAAAATGCAAGTTCCCCCCCTCCTCTTGCTGTAACATGGCACGTGTGTGTACGTGTGTTCAGTCTTGTTCTGTACCTTAGTGAGACAAATTTTTGCACATTTCTAAAAAGGGCACACCAACAGAAAATGTGATGGATGTTGAGATTTTGACGTTACTGTATTGAATATTAATGTTGTATAGTTAAATGTAAAATGGCTGATTTCACCTGAGTCATTGTACTGATTGTATTCAGGTGTGGCTATCAAGGACTGAGACTTAATGTACATCTGTGTACATGATGAAACTTTGTGTAATAGAAAATGGAGTAATGTATTTTATGATTGGTCACAGAACTGTACATAAGTCATGTGTAAAATGAACGTCTCTATCTGCTTTAAGTCAGATCACTTTTTCCCATGCTGTGTGTTGTTTCATGTCACATTATGCTGCCTGTTGAATGTCTATTCTCTATGTATATATGTAAATAGACTAAGTTGATTTTTACTCTCTCAGTGTCATAGTGTCATAGTATCTCTGCTTACCAATATCTCCATACTCTGCTAATGTTATGAGAATGCACATTATAATCAAAATTCTCAACAACGGACGGTTCCTTTTTGTATGAACTTCCTAATCTAGGAGCAATGTGTGCCTTTGAATAATCAGCCCATCCTTTTCTACTTGTTTGGAGTTTGTGGGGAAAGGCGCCAGTTTTGCAATGCCAAAAGGTGTACTAAATGCAGAAAATCCAACATGTTGTTTTGTTCTCACATGGGAAGTAAGAACACTCAGATGTACTGGATAGCATTTAACAGGTTGTCTCATTCTGTGGAGACAGCCTGAGTCCATCAGGAATGAAAAACTGGCAAGGTTTCTTATTTATTAAATGGCTACACTGATGTCCTGCTATTCCTCCAACAAGCTCAAGGTATACATGGTTCCACCCTTCCATGCTTCATTCTTACAACAGCTCTGTGCATTAGGGGGCAAAGGTATGCCTAGCCCACATCTCCTCAGTCCTAGGCCAACGTTCCAAACACTATGTGGACTCTTCTTGTTCTAATGTAACAGTAACTGGAACAATGCATATGATGTATTTGTTTGCTTAGTGTATATCTTACCTTTCTCCTTTGCAGAATCCAAGGAAGCTTACAAAATTCAGTTCATTAGCTGAAAAACACCATAACTTACAAATCAAACACTATCCTGATCCGTAACCATAGGCCTGTTTAAATAAAAAGTTTTGTCTAGGGGAAGGGGTCCTTGACATGACCCAGTATAGCTCCCATCAGACAGGAGTTCCATCGCTTGGGAGCAGCACCAAAAAGGCCCTCTTTCATATCTTACAAACCACAATGAACTTGCTTTCAGCTGATTTCTAGCTCGCCCAATACAATTTGTATCCAAATATTTTATAGTATTGGTATATTTTTGTATTTTTCTGTTTACTAAAAAATAAAATGGAAATGGAATGATGATGCCCAGTCCGCTGCTGATGTGTTCAGCAGCATGGAGCATCTTTGTCCTATGCTCCAGGGATAACGCAAGACTGGGGCTGGAGGCATGAGATCTGGATGGGAGGGGGAGCATATTTAAAGGAAGGCTCCTCCCTCTGCCTCTTTTCTTGTGTGAGTTCTATTGGTTGCCTGTTTGGGGGCCAGATAGGAATTTTTGACCCGCATCTAGATTGGCTGTTGGAAGCCGGGATTTTTCGCCTATCCCACACTGGTCATGGTGCGTTGGTATAATAAGTGGGTCAATTGGTCACACTGGCAGGTAGTGCAGCTATAACAGGTTTCGGTGAGTCCCATCACAAACAGGTACAGTATAGCTCATCTTGTCTCCCAGGGCTGCAGATCGTGTGATTACAGTGCTTGGGGGAGAAGATCCGCTGGGGCCGCTTCCGGACCAAGAGTCAACAATAAGAAGGGGACTTGAGGTCCAGGGATGGTCAAAATTGGGCTGGCCGCATTCTCGCTGTATTCATGACCACAAGATCTTGGGGCTCGGGACTCGCCCATAGTTTGGTAGGGGTCCATTGAGACCCCTCTGCAGAACCTGATGTCACACTACAGAAGGTACCCCCCCCCAATTTTTTCCAGAAAAGATTAATGGAATAATCAATAAAGTGTTGTCCATGTTTTATTCCAAACTGTTATCTCATGTCTTATTCCGGGGTCAGGGGACAAAGGGCTGTGACCTGGGATGATGGGGTGAAATTCAGTGCCATCAACTACTATGTGACTTCCAACGTGCAGGCAAAGTTCCCATTAGTTTCCTTCCGATCTCACATACAGGGAGCTGTGCCATTTAGGTCTTACTACTAATGCTACTATTCCACATGACACAAATTTCACACGCATATGCACTCAGTTGGTTGTATTGAGATCTGCAGCTGCCTGAATAGCAAAGGAGAGCAAATTCTACAGAGCACACACACACACACACACACATATGCACGCACGCACGCATGCACGCATGCACGCACGCACACACACACACACACACACACACACACACATACACACACACACACACACACACACAAACATACACACACACCCCACCTGAAAATTAAAGCAGGACGCATAGCAATTTCTATTCTGCAACACCCTTCTTTCTAAAGTGAATGCCAATCACATTATCAGAAGAATTTCCTCCCAAGGGCTCCATGATTGGGGTCTCCAATACAGCTTGAGCTTTTCACTGGCAGTTAAACTGTAAATATACTTCTGCTTTAGGCTTCTTGGTTCTTCTGTTATTGTATTTTTTTTCATTTCCTTGTTATTTTTGTTGCTGTTGTTGTTGGGATGGGTTATTTTATTCAGCTTTTTAAACTTCAGAGTCATAAGACAATAACTGGTGCTTCTGAAGCATTTTGAACTTGCCAAAGATTCTGCACATTTTCTAAAGGCAGCCTGTCATAGAGTGAGTTATAGGAATCCTAATGAGATGTAACAAAGACAAGTGTCATAGTGGCAGATCAGCTTTCTCCTGGAATGGGCACAGCTAGCACATTAGTTTTAATCCATAACTGGAATCTGGACATCCAGAATTAGAGCTGAATCCATGAGCACATTCAAATTGTGAACCTGAGTTTTCAGGGACCATGTAACCTCATCCAACATGCTATTTTCTGGTCTGGCTTTCTACCGACCAGGAGCAGATCTGTCTCCTCTAGATTAAGCTTCGATTTGTCTACCCTCATCCAGTGTATCATTAACTCCAGTCACTGGTTTAGAACCAAAACAATTTCCATGAATTTAAATGGAATAGAGTTGGATGTCATCTCTACACTGACAGCACAGAACTCCAAAACTTAAATAAACTCCAAATATTTGTTGTGTGCGATATTGAAGCAGAAATACCGGTATTTTGTTTGATTGGATCATATTGTATTTGGTACAGCTCTTAGATATTGTGTTTGTCCATTTGTTTAATGTGTGTGTGTGTGTGTGTGTGTAGATCCTCTTTTCAGAAATCACAGCCTTATGTGTACAAATAATATATTAGTATGTGTGGTCACAATGTACCTGCAGTCAAGATATTAATATTCCGAGTTAACATTCCCTGAAAAAATTTCATTGACTGAAGTTTTTATTGACTCTGCTGTTTTATTGGGACTAGCAAGGCTAATATAAGCTCCACACCATGAACTAACATTAATTTGCTGTGGTTTTGCCATCAGGAATTGAACTTATTATTGTCTTCTACCATTCACTACCATCCCCCCAAGCAGGTAATTAGACTTCCAATGTGTTTTCATTCAAGTCTCAGCTGAAACTAGAGTCCCGTGAGGATTTTGTTGAAAAGCAATTCCACTTAGAGAGGAAAAAACTCATTTCGTGTTTGAACTCTATCATTGTTTAGCTGGGTTCATCATGGTGGTGGTAGCAGGTAAAACAGCTGAGATTATCTGTAGAATTTTCTGTATTAGAACTCAGTTTTCTCTAACTCATATCATTGGGAAGAAATTTGTAGGATCTGAACAGAACATAGGAGAAAGAGAGAGAAAAGGCAAGTAAAACAAAGGGTGTATATGTGAATTCCGAGACTTCTTATAAATAGAGTAGTAAAAAAATTATTATAAACTTTTCAGGTTACAGTTCAGTAATGCCAGCCACTGTGTAAGTATACAAAAGGTGACATTTCTCTTCCCAATAGTTTTTGCTTATTAAAATGAATAAACAATGGGGGAAACAAACATAAAAATAAGACACGTAGAATGCTCTCTGAATAGGACTGGAGGTGGGATGGTTTCATGGCTATCTTGGGCATCTTAAATTTAAAATGTAAACTAGTGCCTGCATAGATCTGATGTTGATTGTTTATTATTTGTCTATTAAAATGTTGCCTACTTTTGGAGTAGATTGATTCTCTGTTGCCTTGCTGCTTCTCCTTTGAAGTATTTTCAAAGTGCTTTTGAAGCACCAAAAAACACAAATGGAGAAACATAAAATGAACAATGTATTCTTGAAGGCTTTCACAGACAGGATCCGATTGTTGTGATGGACCCCACCACCTACAGAAAACTGAAATGGGACCCGACCAACAAAATCAGAAAACAAACAAACATGCTGATCAGGAGTTCCTCCCTGCAGCCCAGTGTCCTTCAACAAATCTGCAAGACATAAGCTCTCCCACCAAGACTCCCCAAAATCCACAAAGAAACAATCCCACTCAGGCCCATTGTAAGTGCAATCAGCTCCCTGACATATGACTTGGCAAAATACCTAGCCACCTTCCTACAGACTCATATTGGACAAACCTCATCCTACATCAAGGACTCAGGACATTTCATAAACAAGATCAGTGCCCTAAAACTCAGCCCTGGGACAGACTGACCAGCTTTGACGTAGTATCCCTATTCACTAAGGTACCGATAAAGGACACTCTGAGACTCATCCAGCAGATCTTTCCAGAAGACATCAAGGCCTTTTTCCAACACTGCCTAATGACCAGCTACTTTCAGTGGGATAATGAGCTCTATGAACAGACAGATGGAGTGGCCATGGGGAACCCCCTCAGCCCAGTTATAGCAAACTTCTACATGGAACATTTTGAAAAACAGGCCCTGGCTTCAGCACCCTTCGCACCCACAGTCTGGTTCTGATACATGGATGACACCTTTGCAATTTGGAACCACAGTGAAGAAAAACTGGGAGAATTTCTAAACCACCTCAATAGCATCCACCCAAATATAAAATTCACCATGGAAAAAGAAATGGAGGGCCAACTACCTTTCTTAGATGTCATGGTCATACAGAAACCTGACCTCCTACTGGGACACAAGGTCTACAGCAAACCCACCCACACAGACTGCTGCCTACACAAAAACTCCAACCACCACCCATGACAAAAAAAGAGGCATAATCAAAACACTGGTAGACCGTGCAAATCGGAACTATGAAGCTATTCCAAGAATGAAATCAAAAGAGCCATCAAACCAAGAAAACAACACCAAACTGAAGAGGAAAAACAGCCACCCACAAATAAAGACACTGCAGACTAAAACAACCGGAAAAATCGGCAGTAGATGAACATGCCCTGAAACAAGCTGGACATGAAATTCTGTATTTCAAAATACAGAAATACTGGACAACACCAGCAATCATTATGTTAAACTGCACAGGGAAGCCATTGAAATCAGCAGAGCTTCAACAAAAAAGCAGAAAGTCTAAAATTCAACAAAGCCTGGCTTCCAGCACTGAAAAATACAGCCTGCAAAAGGTCAATGAACTCTACCCAGCCACAAGGACCGGTGATCACCGCACACAAAAGACGAGCTAACGACACCCATCAATCACAGCGACAGATCATCTCTCCCCCTTATCACAACAATACACCTACAACAAAAAACACATTCATCACCATAATCACCCAATCTCCTGAAAAGGACAAAAGCTGATCCAACAGCTATAAATACTCAACTATCCCACAAACTGCAACAGAGCACAGACAGAGTTCTGACTCCTGTTCTCTGAAGATGCCGGCCACAGAGACTGGTGAAACGTTAGGAAGAAAAACCCTCAGAACTCAGCCAAACAGTCCGAAAAACCTACAACAACCATCAGTGAAATGAACAACTTTAAAGAAGTTTTCACTTTTATATAAAATGAAAGGAAGGGTTCATTAGCATGCTGTTTTGTCTATAATGAGCAAAATTCTGAAGAATTCTGGTGTACTTTGATGTCTGCATGCACTCATGGCATTTCTGCAGCACATATTACAGAAGATGCATTTGTCTTTGTGGCAATGCTTTCATTCACTGAAAATAATATTTTAAAAATAACTATGGTTGGTAGGCACTGGAACAGAGTGAGAACATTTCTGAACATGCAAAACCATGACTTTTAAATGTGTTCATTTATTTTAGCCTTTCCATTCTTTTTTCCTGTGAACAAATGTAAAATAATTAACTTTTCATTTTTGAGATAGTTTAGCAGAATAAATAAGGTGTATTTTTCAGGTTGAAAACAAAACAGCCATTCCCAAATGTTTGTTTTTATTTTTTTAAATATGAAGAATCAACACGTCTAAAAGGTGCATAACAAGTACGCTTTTGCATGGTGCTGTTTTCCTATTGAGCACTTTATGGTGATAGCATATTTCATGCTGCTGTTAATCTCATTATAAACAAAATAAAATATGCAATCACCCTCAAATGGTCTATGTGAAACTAACAGTATCCAGAAGCTCAGCTGCATCCAGGAATTCCCTACTGGAAACATTTGGTTTAAAATTATTGGCATTTTAATTATTTTGCCAAATATTTGCATTTGCATGCCAAACAATTCACAGTGCAGAATTGCTTCTACAGTCATAGTAAAGTGCAAGAGAAAAGCATCCTTCATCCATTTTCCATTTCAGAAGCCTTCCCACCCTCCGTTCTCAACTGAATGGATCTGACTGGCACCCTTGTTGGGAGTTTTTAAAAACAAGTTGAAGACTTGGTTCTTCCGGCAGGCCTTCCCCCCCTTGCTTTACATAGCATCCCTTTACCATCTTGGACCCTGTTTTCTTTATTGATCTTTATTGCTCTTAACAACAAAGTTATTCAAATGCTGTTTTTATCTTTATATTCTGTAAACCACCCAGAGTAGATTCCTGACTCTAGATTAGGCATCCTTCAGTCTCGAAAGACTATGGTAACGTGCTCTGTATGGAGGACTTGGAACAGCGTCTAGTGTGGCTGAGGAGGCCAATTCGAGAGTGACAATCCCTTCAACACTGAAGACAAATACAAGTTGTCCCCTGTCCAGCTCCCTGATTTTGCTGGTTCCGAATCTAGATGGGCGGGGTAAAAATGAAATGAAATGAATGAATGAATAAACAAACAAATAAATATCCTTATTCTCCCCTCATTCTGTCTTTTGAAAAAAATCACCTCTCTCTCTCTCTCTCTCTCTCTCTCTCTCTCTCTCTGCATATGACTGATTTACTTAATTGACTTAATTGCTCTTCCTGGAAAATTGCTTGCCTTAAAATTAATTGCCTAAATGCTTTAACACAAAACAATATTTTGTCAACAGATGACTGGTAGCAAAATGTGGGATGATAGCAAGACTGTAAAATGCCTTGGCAAATATGACTCTGTGTGAAAGTTTGTAAGTGTCATTCATGACAGATTTATTGACGCTTGGGTGAGTGTTGAGGTGCTCTGACAGATATTCTTGTGGCAATCTGGTATGTTCTACTCTTGCTCAGTTGGGCAATCTGGTATGTTGTAGATATGTTTAAGGAGTTTATAGTGGTCATTTTTGCCTAGAGTTGAGGGACAAATATTTATCATTAATGAAATTCCCTTCTGTTTTGGATTCTTAATGCACTGTGCTGTTGCCAGATGGAGAATTACATGAAAATACTATCAAGTCCCACTAGTGACCCATTTTTATATTGCATCTTGAAAATATTGAACAAAAACACAGAAGAAAAAAACAAAACAATATCCCTATTGCCACTTACAATTGATAAGAGAATGGCACGCAACTTCAGAAATTCATCTCAAAATACTTGTAAAATGATATAAAATGCCTTTTAATTGTACTTTTTAAAAAGAACTATGAAATGTTATTTATTAAACCAAAAAGTAACTTTGCAACTTCTTTTATTGTTTTGGAATGTAACTTAGTCACACCTCAGCATCCAAAAATTACCTAGTTGCAAGTAAGTACATTACATTTAACTAGTTATTTCCAAGCTTCATTAAGAAAGTACTTGTAACTAATCTTCACAACACTGATTGTACTTGATCTTCCTATAATGGTTATTGATAATAAAACACATATTTGTTAATTAATAATAATACTAATAATGTGTCATCACATCTGAGTTATGGCAACCCTTTTCAGGATTTTCTAGGTAGAGAACACTCAGAAGTGATTTAACATTCCCTTCTTCTAGGCGTGAATTGAGATTGTGCAGCTTGCTCAAGGCCACACAGGCTGGCACTACTTGCAAAGGCACAATGGGGAATCAAACTCCCAACCTCTGGCTCCACAGCCAGATACCTTAACCACTGAGCTATCAGCAAGCTATTTGTTAATTACTTGTATACAATTCATGTGAACATTTTGATTCAACTCTGCCAATACACCGGCTATGGAAAGAAGCAGGTAGTTCATGTTCTGAATATTCAGGCAATCGCTGGGTGCACACGCTGAATAAATTCAGCCATTACAAACTGTATTTACTGTATATTTAACTGCTCTGTCATAGGCGGAGGCCAAGGTTGGAGTCTTTGTGGTTGCAAATAAGCTAATCTGCTGTGAATTGAAGCCAGATGAATGGCTATGGGACTATTCCTTGACAACCAAGCCGATACAGATTCCAAAACATAGCTGACAACCTCTTTTTATATTGCCAGGGTCACATTCTACTCTCATTTTATAGCTCAGCACTCCCAATGGATAAACAGAGCAGAATGTGGTCCTTAATATACATAGCATGTAATTGAAAGACAAGTTGTCAGCTCTGTTTTACAGATCCGTGTTAAAATAGCATGGCTTGCAGACTTCTTCATTCAACTCGGTGGGTTCAGAAGGTGAGTGGGTAGGATCTGACTACTGATGAAATGCAATCAACATTCAAGCTGATAAATCTGAAAAAGGTAAAGGGCTGAAGTGGCAACATTTAGATTTAAAGTAAAGCAGAATCACATTTCCAGATTGCTAAATATGGATATATGCTAGAGGTAAGATCCCATTTTATTCGGCGAAAACTTATTACTGCAAATTGCTTAATCTTCAATGTGATATAAAGGGTCTCATTTTCTGCGGAAGAGAGTATTCTAAAATATCTGAAAGAAAAAAAGTTCTAGAGGAATACAAAGTATTTAATTTATATATGTGAGGCTCTAACATCCGCATTAATGGTCCAGGATTAGGAACTGCTTCAGTGTGACAATAGCTCACAGAATGAGCCTCACAAGTATTGGATGTGATGTGAGATGTAAGTCTAACGTTAAATAGAATTACCTCCCTAATTTATCCATGTTATATTTTTAAACAAACATTCATTTGCTAATATTAAAATATGATGAGAAATAAATAGATCAGATTAATTTATTTATTATGTTATTTGTTGTGGTCATCTGCCATGAAGTCATTTCTAACATATGGTGATCCTATGAATGAAGTTTGCTCTCCAAAATGCCCTGCTTAGCTGTTTCAGATTTCTTTGAGGAATTCAGTCCATCTCGTATTTGGTGTTCCTCTTTTACTGCTGCCTTCAACCTTTACCAGTATTATTGTCCTTTCCAGAGAATCCTGACTTCTCATGATGTACCCAAAGTAGGACAGCCTACTTGTGTGGTCAAGCCATCATAATGTGATGTGGTTGCATCCTCCATCAGTTTTAACTAGTTGTAGCCAAGCTCAGGTGGGGATTCCATAAATGATTATGTCTCTATATAGTACAATAGGATATTTCTATATACATGATATAGAAATACCCTATTATACTAATCTAGATAAGAAGGTACCGAGCCTTGCCCAGGCTTACCCTAATATGACCATTTTGATTGTGAAGAGAGGGAACATATGTATGCACATAATCACCAACAACTGTCTGCAGTGGTCCACAAAGATGATAAGCATTTAATATTTCAGTTTCCATTTGTTTTCTAGAGCACATACACATTTTATGGGAAAAGGCTTGAAGATGAAGTACTGGAATGACACCAAGTATGCCGTCTGATGCAAAGTTTCTTGCTCTAGTGGGCAAAGGGAGGCTTAAATTTCCAAGTAAGCAAGCGTAAGACCCAGGCTATGAATGTGGTTAGAGAACATAGTGAACAAAGAGGGACTGTTCCAAAGCAACAAATCAGATTTCCATAAGCTTTCAGCCAGAAACACCAAATACTGTAAACAAGGGCAGCAGTATACCCAGAAAAAGCTCATTCAAATGAAGAGTAGAATCAACAGTCAGCAGTGCTGAAATTCAAATATAATGGATGTACTCATCCTGATTATATCAGGAAACATCCTTTCTTTTTCTCAACTTCCAGGGAGTAGCTTAATTGCTTTTTCTCACTACTGCCCTTCTGCAACTCAGAAGGTCTAAGGTCGCCCTTTAAATTATCCCTTGTTCTTTGTTACCACATTAATATATTTATATTTTCGCTTCCCAAGCACAGTTTAACTCTCTAAAACTTGCTGTTCCTTTCTTGCTATTTTTTCCTGCTTAGTATTCCACCCCAGAATTCAGGCACTCTAAAATTTTATTTTGCCTCATTAGGGTTGTCAACACCATGTTTTTGATCGCTCCACATGACAAATGCTTCTCAGCAGATTTTGAAATTGAATAACCTATATATCTTCTTTTTTGATGGAACAGTGAGGGGGTGGAAACCATTTCCAAAATCTCCTGGACATTTTCTTCTCTTAACATGAATAATAGAATAATTTGCTTGGTTATTTCAACTCTATACGGAAAACTTAGCTCTCCCACACTCGGCTTTTTGTGATGGACTTTTTGCCCATTTAGGATCTGCCCAGTCACAGAGACATTTAAAAACAGCAGTTCGCAGAATGTCTCTTTTAGTTTTCACCCCAGAGCTGGGGAATATTCTGGAACATGGGGGGGGGGCAGAATTCCAGTTTAGGAAGGGTCTTGATGGCCTTATCCCAGCAGAGAATGAATCCCAGGGCAGAGAGTGCAGTTGGATCGAATTTAAGTGGATCAGGCCAGCTATCTTTTAACTAATTTGTCCACGTTCACACTAAGTATTCAAAGCACAATTCCATTCTAAAATGTCTTCTCTTGGGGGCTTGTCGTGGTGCTGTCAGCAGCTCCTGGAGAAGCACCCGGGGAAAGCTGGATCCGCCCGGTCTGGGGGTCCTTCAGAAGACGAAGGAACAAAGGGGAAACTAGGAGAAGTCTCCCTGAAGCATTTGGTGAGCAACAGAGGGGAAGGAAGCTGGGCAGCAACCTGGTATTTCTTCCCTCTGAAGAAATCACCCAAGCAGAGATTGGATGTGGGAGACATCTTGGGCAGTTAAGCTGTGAGTAACCCACCCCCTACAGAGGAGAGGAGAACAAACAGATACAGCGTTGAAAACTGACAACAATAAAGTTGATTTATGAACAGCCCCATAAAGTGGAAAGAGAAATTAGAGTGTAGAATATTTGGCCTGAAGAAGGGAAGAAGCGGCTAGCTTGTTCACTGGTCCTGCTGCCTCAGAAAGTGAAACTAACTTCTAGTTTGCAGGCTGGTCAAGGCTGAACACTGAGAGACTGAGAGAAAAAAACTGATTCTGGAAATAATCCCAGTGTGACATAATATGGACTGGACTTAAAGCTGTTATCAGTCAGGAAAATAGAGTGAAAAACATAACATCCTGCTGCTAGATTTCTCAACAGTATAGACAGAGTGCCATCATAACTTTGGAACTGTATAAAATCCCTGGGGGTGGGGAAGCTTTGGGAGATCCCCCTCAGAGGTTACAGATGCAAAGGGCTATATTATATATTGGGAGAAGCTAACTCATTTCAAGGGAAGAGAGATATTGTTGCCGAGGGTGGACTGTGGAACTGGGAAAACCAGGACTGGAGTTGTTGATTGGATTTATGGATTAATGGAAGAAACATAGGGCGGATTATAAGGACACCTACTGGAGGAAAAGCTGAATGACAGCCTCAACACACCTCTTTTATTGCCTAAGGAGCAGGTTGGAGTACAAATTTATCTGATTTGATATGTGGAAAGCCTTTCGGGACTCTGGAACATCACACTGAGTTTCGAACTGCACAAATATTGAGGTGGGAAAGCCTGAGATTTTTCCTAGCTCTGATTTGATATGTGGAATCCTGTTTGGGATTCTGGAATATCGCATGGAGGTTGGAACTGTACAAATATTGAGGTCTGAAATCCCATGATTGTTGTTAACTTGGATTTTCTCTTTGGATTGGATGGGACTTGGTAATAGAGGTCGAGAGACATAATAACTCTGCTAGGCTTCTTGAGAAGAAGGAACATTTTTGCCACAGTTGTATCTTAAACTGTTGGGCTACAAGCTGGTTTATGTATCATAATACTTATGTGAAGATTGGAGGAGGAACCTGGGGGAGAATTCTGGTTGTTGGTTTTGGTTTTTGGTTAAAACAGTGGAAACATCTGAAAGAGCATATATTTGAAGATTGGACATTCTGGTGAAGGACATAGTATAATTTATACAAAGTCCATTCAGAGACAGTAGGAGGAAAAAATTAAGATACTGACATTGAAAAGATTGAAATGGCCTCCAAAAAACCAAACCCCAAACGTCAGGAACCTCTCCTGACCAGTCTCAAAATCTGGGAAAACTAGTGGCACAAGAACCAGACAAAGAATGGCAGACTACCATGCAAAATTTACTAACAGCAGGATTTCAACAAGCAAATGAACGTCTCAGCCAAATAGCAGATCAGATAAAAGAGATGACACTGGACAGTTTGAGACTTTGTAATTGTTGTTTTGTTTGTCGGACTGCAGACCGCGTGTGAGTCTAATAATAGAAGCTTGCTGAACTCAGGAGAAGAAGAAATAACTGCGTCACGGTTCTAATTGATATTGTATTTGCTGGGCTAAAAGTTGATTTTTATACTACAATATTTGGACAAAGATTGGAGGGAGATCTAAGGGGAGGTTTATGATGAGGGGTTTGAATTGTTGATAAAATTGTGGAAACTGTGGAAGGATTTCTAGGGGGTGATTATTGTGGTATTTATACAAACCCCAAAGCCTGAGATGGACCCCAAAAATTCAAAAGAACAAATGGAGACTTGGTCTGTTCAATCCCAAAGTTCTGGAATAGTGGTGCAAGAAATAGAAAAGGAATGGCAGATTAATATACAAAGGCTAATATTAACAGGGTTCCAGCAAGTGAATGCAGGTCTTAGCAAAATAGAAGATTTGATGAAAGGGACGAAAGAGGGGACAGTAGATGCCAAACAAAACTTAAATGAAGCTGTACAGACTTTAGAATCGTCTGTATTAGACATGACACCAGGTAATATGAATGCAGTAGAGAGTTATCCAGTGACCCATGCAGCTTCCAAAGTTAAAAAGCATTATGACAAAAATCTTAAGGAGGCAGAGATACTGAAACCAGACAATTTTATGGTGAAAATATGGGAAGTGAAAAAAATGGATATTCTGTCAGATGGGCTGAAAGACTGTTCAATTCAAAAAGAAACTGAACGATGGGATGTATTGTATAAATGGCAGCAGCTACCAGACAATGTTGGAATAACATAGAATAAAATTAAAATTAAATGATAAGATAAAAGCAGGAGGGTAATCAAACTGTGAAAAAGCAAAAAGTTGATATGTATTAGTAATATGAATTGATTGGATGATGTTATACTTTATGCTCTCCTATCCCCCAAAACCATTTTTCCTTTCCTATCCCCTCTTTCTTTTTGTACCTTCTATCCCTGTTCCTAAATAAAAAAAATAAAATTAAAAAAAAAAGATAAAAGAGATGACACTAGAGATTTCAGATGGCAAACAACAAAGAGCTGGAAACAAAACAAAGAGAAAAGATCTTGAGGAAAAAGTGAGAGCAGCAGATACCAGAGTGAATCAAAGTGAAGAAACATTGATTAGAGGCACTGCAGAAGAATCAAAAACAAAGTGATGACAGATTAATAACGCTAGAGATAGAGAGAGCATTGAAGATGATTTGATTTCAAAATGTGGCAGAAAATGAAGGGGAGGATCTAGAGATATTAATGAGTAAGGCTTTCGCTGCAGAAATAGGGATGGAAGCAACCGGCTTGCAACAATATATGGAGTCAATTTACCGGGTGAATTCAGCATATGCAAGAAGAAATAATCTCCCCAAAGAAATCCATGTGAAATTTACAAACAAATCAATTAGAGACAAAGTTTTACGAGCCTCAAAAGATAACCAATTGATAAGAGAAGAAAGGAAAATTAATATCCTAAAACAAATTCCCTGGCAAATGAGGCAGAGAAGGAAGCAATACTCCTCCCTTACATCTTTACTTCAACAAAATGGAATTTCATATAGATGGCTGACACCGGAAGGTTTATTCTTTCTAATTGATACACAGAGATACAATATAACTTCACCGATGAAAGTGCAAGACTTGATGGAAAAAATGAGAAGAAACTGAGAAAACAGGGAAAAAGAAAGAAAGAGGGGAAATCAGAAGAAAGACCTAAAGAAAAATCACACCACTCATCGCAATCAGAATCAGACACAGAGCCAGAAAAAACAGGAAGTTGCTGAGTCAAGACATACCAAAGGCATGACAAGGAAAAAACAGAAAGGTAGTAAACAACAACAAGATGGCTAAAAAACAAATGAAGATCTTTTCTGTCATCATAAATGCGCTGCAATAATACACAGAGTTATCTGATTGAAGACACACACGCTCTTCTTCTGTAACAAGACACGTGCATTATACAAATATATACAAATATACAAACTGGCAGCACTTCGGCGTAGCAGGCAATCAACATACAAACTAGCATAGAGGATAGCAGCAAGTGAAAGAAGGAGAAGATACATTCATGTTCATACTGTTCACTTATATACATTTACTCAGCTTCTTCTGTCCAATCACATGATGCATTACATCTTCTTCTCCATGTGGGTGTCACCTCTTCTCCAGACATTACATCATCCTTTCTTCTGTCACAGTGACTCAGCAGTCACACAGCTGTACGTTATGGCAGCTCATTAATGTTCCCTTTAATACATGTTCAGGCCTATAAAGTTACAATATCCTGACACCCCTCCTAATTTTTATGCCTGAACAAAACACATTCTCATTTTACTAATACATTCTCTATTACATTAATACAAGAACCATACATTTTATAACTTTTCTTTAAACATACATTTGCCACTTATAACTTTATGTTCTGTATGCAATTCACTCTCAATAAACACTTTGTATTTCTCCATGTACCTCATTTTTTCACCCATGGTATCTTGCCACTTTCTTTTCTCAAATACAGGAAGTGCCTTCACTTCCTGATAATTTCTAGGTTCTTGTTTCACATGGCAAACCCTTACTCCACCCACTCCAAATCTTTTGGGTGGTACTTTCTTGTTTGCCCTCTCAGACCTTCTGGGACACTGTGCCTCTGGCTCTTTCTCTAACTCACTAACTTGTTTTTGTTTTTGTTTTTGTTTTTGTTTTTGTTTTTGTTGTTGTTGTTGTTGTTGTTGTTGTTGTTGTTGTTGTTGTTGTTCTTCTTCTTCTTCTTCTTCTTCTTCTTCTTCTTCTTCTTCTTCTTCTTCAATTGTGGACTCCATGTCTTCTTCCTGTGTTCCTAACTGCCTATTCTGACTCCTTCTTGTGTCATTTATGGGGATAAAAACCTGTGAATTAGTGTGTATTTTATCCCAGTTTTCACTCTCATTAAAGCTTGCAGACCTGGATATCACAATGTTCCTACTCTCATCTACAAATCTATAAGCTTTTGAACCAGGTTCATACCCTAAGAACCTCATCTTCTTTGTTTTGGCTCTGCCTTTCCTCCTTAACTGTTTTGGTATGTGTACTCAAGCTGTACAACCAAACATACTCAAATGTTTCAGGGAAGGCTCTTTTCCATATAACATGTAATAAGGAGTCTGATCTATTACAGACAACCAAAGTCTGTTCACTAAATAATTAGAAGTTTGCAGAGACTCCGCCCAGAATCCATGATGCATTCTTGAATCTGCTAACAGTGCATCTTTCATTTCTTGCAGCACCCCATTCCTCCTTTCAGCCACACCGTTTTGGAACGTAGAATATGGGCTTGTCTTTCTCTGGCTTATTCCTGTACTTTTCAACCAACTTTGAAACATATGGTTCATAAACTCTGAGTCCCTATCTGTTTGTAATTGCGCCACCTGGTGGCCAAAATTTCGCTCAATAAATTTCAACCAGTTCCTGAAATTGTGGAACACCTCTGTTTTAGATTTTAATGTGAAACAATGTGAAAATCTTGTGTAGTCATCAACTATAATCAATGCATATTTTGCCCCTCCTAATGAGGGTGGAAAAGGCCCTATTAAATCGGCATGCACAAGCTCAAATGGCCTTTTTGTCCTTCTGACATTCATTTTCCCACTTGGGTTTTCGCTTGTTTACAAACTTGACAATCTAAATAATTCTGGCAATCTTTGAACTGCACACCCCTGGCAATATTTTCCATTCTTTGTACTGTTTTGAAATTAACATGCCCCAGTCTCCTGTGTAATAAATGAACACAATTACTGTGCTGTGGTACATTTCTGTTTACCATATGTGTATCTCTCTTTGCTTTGCCCTTTAATATGTACAGACTGTCTTCTTGTTTTACTTTTTCTATAACTCTGTTCTTTTTCTTAATTATGCACACACCTTTATCAAATATGACAGTAAAACCTTGTCTGTCTAGGGCCAACACACTCAAAATATTACATTCTATTTTGGGTACCCATAAAACATTACTTAACTCTTCTCTTAAATTGGGAATATATATTCTCCCCTCACCAGAAACCTGTGCTCTTTCTCCGTTCGGCAGAATCACGCTGTGCTGCTCCAAGTCTCCTAGAAAACAAAACATATCTGGCTCCTTAGTTAAGTGATTTATGGCTCCACTATCAATTATCCAGGCAGCTGTGCTCACGACCTTGAGCATCTTATCTCTTGTTTTCTTTACAAGAGAAATTCTCTTTCTGATGCCTTCTCTGTAAGCGGCTTGTTCTCTGCTCCTTGAAAACGTCTCTCCTTGCTTTCTGTTTTCAGCCTGTTCACAACTTCCCCAGCGATGATTCCGAGAACCACATTTAAAACAGGACTTTACAGCTGTCTCCCTTAAGTGAATGTTCCTTAGACGGTCCCAGAATGCCTTGGCTGTGGTCAGTCCTTGTACATGTATTAACTGATCATCTTCAATGGACAAAATTAATGTACTTCGTGCTCTTTTTCCTCCTCCTCATTAAACTGCGCGGGAGGATTATTCACTAATGACCACGATCCTTCTCTTCTCAACAGCATTTCAGCCTTTACTGCCCATGTCTTGTAATTTCTGTCATTTAGCCTGTTTAATGCTAATCCTCCTATGCCTCCTGCACTCAACGCCATCCTGCTTTCTCTTCCAGTTCTCTGTTTCCTTTCCCCTCCTGGGCTAACAGACAAACTGCCTTCTTCCAGGTCTTCTAAATCACTTTCTCATTCTTCCTTCATCTAAGGATTTCACCCACGGTACTCACCAACCATCTTGACTTCAAATGGCTTGCGCAGTGCACGTTGCTGGGCCCATAACCTCTGTCGTGGCTTGCGCTGCAATAATACGCAGAGTTATCTGATTGATGACACACACACTCTTCTTCTGTAACAAGACACGTGTATTATACAAATATATACAAATATACAAACTGGCAGTACTTCGGTGTAGCAGGCAATCAACATACAAACTAGCATAGGGGATAGCAGCAAGTGAAAGAAGGAGAAGATACATTCATGTTCATACTGTTCACTTATATACATTTATACATCTTCTTCTGTCCAATCACAGGACGCATTACATAATCTTCTCCATGTGGGTATCACCTCTTCTCCAGACATTGCATCATCCTTTCTTCTGTCACAGTGACTCAGCAGTCACACAGCTGTACATTATGGCAGCTCATTAATGTTCCCTTGAATACATGTTCAGGCTATAAAATTACAATATCCTGACAATAAATGGCCTGAACTCACCTCAAAACTGGAAAATATACGCAACCATGTTTGCAATTAGATTGAAAAGAATCTTAATACAGACAATACATCAAGACCAATTGGGCTTCCTTCCAAAAAGACAGATGAAAAATAATATAAGGATAATCTTAAACACTTTGGAATATTATGAAGCTCACCCGGAAAAGCAAATGGTTATGATATTTGTGGATGCAGAGAAAGCTTTTGATAATCTGAATTGGAATTTTATGGTACACCAACTGGAAATGCTACAAGTTGGAGAAAGATTTTTGAAATTAATTAAAGCAATTTATACCCAGCAAAAGGCAAACGTTAGAATCAATGGAGAGCTGATGAAAGAAATACAAATACAGAAAGGTACAAGACAGGGGTGCCCACTCTCTTCATTTATTCTTATGCTAGAAATATTAACTGAACAAATTAGAGATAAAAAGGAAATAAAAGGATTGAAAGTAAGAAGTCATACTTTTAAGCTCCAAAGAGCCTGTGTATTAGTCTGGATAAAGGAATGGATAACTTTAGATAATCATAGACTACTCAAGTTGGAAGGACATGATTTACAGTCAAGTTGGCATGCTTTTCTATGGTATAAAAAAGATAAAGAGCAGAAAAGTTTCAACTCACATATAATAAGAAGAGCCCTACTAGGGACTTGGGAAAAAAATCACCCAGCAGATTTACCAAAAAACACCAGGCTGGGTATCACCCATAGAGGCCTTTACACAGCCTAACCTCACGACAGAAGCAAAACGTTTAAGATATCAAGATCTATTTAAAAATGATTGTGAGTTAAGGTCCAAATAAGAGTTAGAAACACAAAACATATATCTAGACTGATGGTCCAGAGCACAAGTGGAATCTAGGTATAGAAAAGATAAAATAGAGGGCTTTTACTCAGATGAAACGATATTCAATAAACTTCTGCTGGGCTCAAATGATAAAGTATTTGAGAAAATGTATGATTATTTGCTTGAAATTAAAATGCAAGATGAGATGGTAAAGTAATGTATGATTAGGTGGGCACAAAATATAGCACATAATATTGATATTAATCAATGGTTGCAAATATGGAAAAATAACATAAAGCTCACAAAATCAGTAAATTTCAAGGACAACATATATAAGATGTTTTATAACTGGCATATGACTCCGAAAAAATTGTCAAAGATTTATACAAAGGTGTCAAAAGTTTGGTGGAAGTGTGAAGCACAAGAGGGAAGCTTTTACCATATGTGGTGAACTTGCAGAGTAGTGAAACAGTATTGGATAGCAGCACATACTCTGTTACAAAAAATACTGATTTGTAATGTTCCACTAACCCCAGAATTGTTTTTACTGATCATTATACCAGATAATATAGATAAGACGAAGAACTACCTAGTTATATATATAGTCACTGCAGCCAGAATTCTTTATGCTAAGAATTGGAAGAAATCGGAGATACTGAAACAAGAGGAATTCATTGAGAAGATACAGGAAGCGGCAGAAATGGATGTTCTATCAGAAGTGTTGAAAGACTGTCTAATACAAAAGGCAACTGAATTGTGGGATTTATTATATGCCGTAAATCACTTGAATCACCAGATAGTGCTTGAATAACATAGAATTAAACTAAGATATAACTGTAAGTTGAAACCTGGAAGGCAATCAAATTGTAGAAAGGCGAAAAGTCAACTTGATATCACAACATGAACAGATTGGATGATAGTACATTTTGTGTTCTCCTTCTCCCTCATTTTCCCCCCATATCCCCTTCTACCTTTTGTACTCCTTACCCTAATTGTTAAAAATAAAAAAATAAAAACAAAACAAAACACTAAAATGTCTTCTCTTGAATAAATCACAGTGCAACAGCTTCTCAATATGGAAACCACAGCTCAGTTCTATACAATATCTTACCATTAAGCAAATTGTTTTTCAGTTCCATGCAAGGCCTTTTACCAACTGCAAAGCAGAGCTTCTGTTCCATATCTACAAAGGAGCACCTCTGTTCTACATGAAAAGAACCTGAGTTACAAACCACAGCACCTGTGTCATACAAACTCTCCAGGTATCCAAACCAGAGGTCCTTGCATGCCAAGCTTTTCCAGTCTGCAATCCAACACTTGTCTCCATGCAAAATTCTCCTGTGCTTTAATTAATCTCTTTAAATGGGGAAAAAGGCGAAGGAAGCAAGATGGAAATGTAAGGAGCATGGAGTAGAGGGAAGGAGAAATATGGATGAAATATTCTCTGGCAACACAGCCAAAAAGGATGAGCTAAGGACAGAATAAAAACAGGGATTTAATGAAAGTCAACAATTTGTTGGGATCGTACAGCAAAGGTCAGCAGACAGATTTTGTCCAGGAGGAAGTTTTTGGTAAGCTCTGTGAGAATAAACACACACATACACTGGGTTCTCTAAGAACACTCACATTGAGAAAGAATGAATAAAGGATGTGGGAGATTCATGCACCACCAGCTCAGTCTACTGGCTTATGTTTCTTATGAAAATCTAGCATACACATCCAGTTTCTCCTGACATCCTACCCTTTAGAAGGTGAAGATCCCATAAATAGAATTTGCTCATTTACTTGTTGCTTAGTAAAATGCATTTCTACTTCCTTCCAATATATGTCTTAAAATAAAATAGTGAAGGCAAAGAAGGCTGCAAAATGCACACCTCAGCAAATGTTCTGACTTCTAGGAATATTTCTCTCTCATGCATTTGATCAAGCTCCCATATAAGGACTGAAATAGAAGCAGACTTTGCTAACACAACAGATTATTGAATGTCTGAAATGATTTGTATTGCTCAAATGGCAGAGAATATTTTAAGATGGAACATTTTGACACGCTGTGCAAGAGCAAGAAGTCGTTTTCAGCAGAGAGGCCATATAATAGGCATTCAGGGCATCAAACAAGCTGGCACAGTCTACCACTGAGAATCTGCTTGCAAACAAAAACAGACTATATAGAGTGTCATTATGATAAATGGTGAAAGTTATAAAGAAGGTGAAAGTGCCAGCAGCCAAATGTTGAGAAGATCCAGGAGACTTTCAAAATTAAAATCCCCACATTAAACGCATAACACTCTCTGATTTAGAGAGAAAATTTACCACATGAACCACCACCAAGTTGTCACACCAAAAGGTTACAGCAGAATTGGCCCACATATTTGCCCAGAGCCATAAGACCCCTACAACTGGAAAGAATTTTTTAAAAAAGTACTGTAAGGTCCTGAATGATTCTTAAATTGTGCCACTCAGGAGGCCATACTCCGGCACACCGCCAGACATGGAAATAAATTCCATAACTCAAAAAACCTGAAGCATCAGAATGCACCTGGAAATCTGCTCCAAGTGAACTTCTCTCCAAAATGATACCCCATTAAAACCTTCCAGAAACTGCAAATCATACTTCCAAATCCTCCTTCATCCTAGCTGAAAGGCACCATCGATAATGTGGCTTTGAAAGGCCTTTCATGGCTGCACAAAACCTAAGGAATGCCCTACCTGGTGCCACTACTTTGCAGGTGAAATTGAGATGGCCAACCACTGCTTCAAGTTCTTTCAATGTAACTTTGGGACTAACCATCATGTTCCTTAACTGTAACCTGAGGTCAGCTGATTTGGCTTCAGGCAAACCTACTGGATTGCTGGACTGTGTCCAACTCAATTCAAGAAATGTGAGGACTCTGGAGCAAGGGGCATGCCTAGTTCTCTGGCCACCTGCTGAAACAACTCCATGATGCATTTGCAATGAGAGGTTCCCTGCCTGACACAAAAAAGATAATCATCTAAATAATGCACAGCATGGGGAGCCCCACTCTGTGTTTGAGCACCCACTCCAAAAATGAACTGAAGCACTCAAATGCTGAGCATCCCACTGGCAAGGCCCTATCCATGTAATAATAACCCTCAAAAAGAAAACCAAGTAACTTGAAATCCCTAGGATGCACTGGCAGCAAGCAGAATGCCAACTCAATGTCACATTTAGCCAACTCAGCACCAGGTCCATAGGCCCGGACCATGTGTACAGCCACAGCAAATGAAGTGTACCTCACGAAACATAGTTCCTGAGGGATCATATAATTAACTGAGTCCCCAGCTAGGTATGACAAATAAGCCAGTATGCACTGGGTGCCTTTTTAGGCACCACTCCCAGTGGGAAGACCCTCAATTTGGCACCAGTGACCCCTTAAATGAGCCTAACACTCTCCCTTCTGCTACCTCCTTGTCAATCTTTTTTCCATACTACCTCCTCCATTCTTTTAACTGGCTTCAAATTTTTGGACCTGGTGCCTACCCTTTCCCCTTGAACCGGGATCTGAAAACCAAACCTGAATCCATCAAATATCTGACAGCTTCCCTATCTGGATACAGCTCCAGCCACTCCTCTAATACCAATATCTTAATTGGGCTGTGACCCTTTTCCAATACTGGCCAAACCTACAGGCTGCCTCTTTGCACCTCCTGGTTCCTTATTTGCCCCAGATGGCAGGCATCCCTTAAAACTGGCTAATGTGGGACTCTGCAGATGGAGCAGTGGTGCTGAATCTGCATGGCTTGTGGCCACATGGCCTTTGGGTATTAAACTCCCAACAGACCAGGTGGGGTTGAACCACCTGGACCACCAATGCATGGGGAATGTTAGTTGCAGATGCCTTTTGGATCAAATGACCACTGTCAAAGCGGTCACCCAGATTGGGACAGGAAAGTGTCATCAACTGCAACCACAGCCCATGGTGATGCACATCTGAGTGCATCTCATGAATTGCCACTCTCATACCAAACCTCTTATCATAGAGAACCCATGCACACCCAGAGAAATCCACACAAGCCCTGTAAATCAAATTCATATACTGAATTAGTGAAACGGGGTGTGAAGGTTGTGCCTTCACAATGATTCCAGCATAAATGAAAAAACCCAGGAAGCCAATTAGCCCAGCACCTCTTGGGCTTCTTCCTTCAAATTTTTTATCTCTCTCCTCCTTTCTGTCCAACTGCCTGTTTAACAAATAAAATGTCAGAATATTACCCCCTCCAATTTTTCCCCACTGTGGATGGCAGGAGAAAGGACCCCCCCCCCACAGCAGGGACTGATCTCCATAATGGAGAGCCCTGCTGGAAACAGAGTTATATCCTGTATCTGGGATGGGGGGAGTGACTACTGTTTAAACCCTTCACTATATCCCTGGTACTGGCTGGGCATGGACCTCTGAGGTTAGGGCACTGTCCAAGGCTTCAAAGCCAGTCCTGGCAAAACCAACAGTGGTAGACCCCTTGTATTTGAAATAAATTTAGGAATGGGTGCTTCGATGGATCCAGGTGGACTCACTACCTCCATGGTCAAATCCCTTCACCTCGCGCAACCATAGTTGTGTGTGGTGGCTCACCTGATATAGGACTTGTGGCCAGTGCAGGACCACCGCTGGCCTCTTCTGACCCTGGCAGGCTGCCAACCACCCCTTCACCTGCTGCCTCTCTCTGTCTTATCACTCTTGCTTCCAACACAACATCTCCAGACTCCTTGCTTGCCTCTTCCGCTAAGGCTCCGCTTACTCCGAGGATGCTGCTCTGTCAGTGTTGTAGCACCTGAAGGCATAGCAATCTGATCATCTGGCAACACAGCCATAGAGGACACTCCCAAAGAGTCCGGTTGCTCATTCTCTAGAATAGCAATACGTGATAACATTAAATCACTCAAATGCCTCAATTCTGCCATTTCCTGAGCCTTGGTCTCCTTGTGTAACCTTCTTTAAGTAGCTGAACTAGCTGCTTCTCTAGTGAGTGTTCTTTCCCACTCAAGGGCACTCAGTTTGATCAAAATGGCCCCATAGGTGGGCCAATCCTCACCATCAGATGAAGAACTTACTAGGCTTGTGCAAAGTGGCACCTTATACTTTGCAGGCTGCTTGCCCTTTTTGGTTCCCTGGCCTTTCTTGGGAGCCATGATGGATACAAGACAGCAGTGGTGAACCAATTATCCTGCTAAGATAATATTTTTAATTTTACTCTGCCTATATCCCTTCCTTTTCTTTTCCTCCCCTTTTTTAAAATTGCGCTATATGTAGTCTTTCCATCCCTCCTTCCATCTTTCCTTCCCTCTAATCTTGTTTACTATATTTTATTTATTATGTATTATTTATACTTATTTAATATTTTTATTATCATTATCATTATTTATATTATAATTACTATTATTTGGACATTTCCTTAATCACTCTATGAGTTGAAGACCTTCCTTAATTAACTCACCCCAGCTCCAATCAACCAACCAATGAAACCAGCCTCCAATAATTGTCACAATTTGTGCTGGCCCCTGTTGGCCTGGAAGCCTTGGGGGTGTGTGATTATTCCATCTATTCCTTCCCCCCCCCTTTAAAATTTATTAATATTACTCCTTGACCAGACACCCCAAACAGGAGGCTCTTATGGTGTTTAGCACTCAAGTCAAACAAATTACCCCAAACCGTGAGGGTGTGCTGATGCACAACCTTAATTCAGGCCCCAGTCAGCGACGCTGGTTCCACAAGGTGGAAACAAAACTGCCTGAAACCCTCCTGCCACCCTCCGTCCTTTGCAATGCCACTGCTGCAAGAGAGGCCAAGCCTGGGGGGAGCCAGCCTAATAAAGGCTCTCCTCCTAAGCTCCCCCAGTGTCCAATGGTTCTGAGTGGTCAGGCAAAGCATCACCACAGTGGCAGCTCTGTGTGGAGTATCCCTTAGTCCAGTGGTTCCCAAACTGAGCAGTTTGGTATTCCGGGATACAACTAAACCTAGCCAAGGCCCTGGCCAACAATTATTTTAAATTTTAAGATGGCGCTTCTTCTCTCTGTTCTCCTACTGCAACTCTCTCATCCTCTCTCAGGCTCTTCATTGCTGCTGCCTCTTCCTCTTCCTCCTTGCTGAATCTGGCCTCAAGAGCTGTTGCTGGTTCCATGCAGTGAACAAGGAATAATGGCTGATGGAGATGGTGGTGGCTGGGCCTCCCCTTTCCTTCCCCCCCCCGACCCAAAATATCCCATTGGGAGAGCTGCAGCCAGCGGCCAGCAAATCAAGGGAGACACAAGCTGAAAAGGTTTAGTCTTACAACTATAGCTAAAGCTATTTTGTTGGCTAAAATACATAATAAAGGTCCATTATGTACTTTAGGAAAAATGTGTAGAAATAAATGTGAAAAATATTCCTCATTCCAAAGTATAATGAAAGCCCACACCAGCACAAAAATAGAATGGGGTTAAAATGCTGGCAAAATTTGAAAAAAACCGTATAAAGAACCATGTGAAAGGAAGGCAGGAATGTTGTAGCGGCCTGTCAATAGCATTTCAACAGTAGACCTACCAGGTACATAGGTTGTCTTGTACTATTTCCTTTACTAGGGTGAAGTGTCTTGTAGTTTTATTTAAATGAGAAAAAATTCCTGTGGGATCTTTCCTATAGATTTGGTTTACATTTCCCAAATGTTTTTCAGGTGGCAGGTTTACTCACGGCTAATGATACTGCATCCCTGCCTGTAGATTTCAGAAAGATACTTTCATGGGGAGAATTCGTTCACCATATATGAATATAGGCATAAAAAATGTGAGCACATAGATGGGGAGATGATCCCTCCATGGAGGTCCTGCTAGCCAAACCGTGCATTAAGGAGAATTAATTCATTTCATTAAAAGAATTAATTCCTGATAAATGCATGGATAAACTGTGAATGAAGAATGAGTATTAATGAGTGAATAGCAAATATCTGGTATATGATTTCTTACATGAGAGATTCTTCAGAGATTTTCATGGTAGTAATTAGTAAAGGCTCAATTTTCTAATTATTCCTGATAATTCAGTTCTTCCAGGGTTCATAATATACTGGATATCTTTTCGTACAGTTTAATAGAAGTTGGCTTGAGTTTTGCAGATCAGTGTTGATAAAAAACACATAGACACATTTCTATTAGTCTGCAAGTGTAGCATTCCTCCGAATTAGATTATAACCAAGGCCAATTTAATTCTAGTTTGTATTTTCATTAGCTATTGTAGAAAACAAATTGTGATCACTGCTACAAAAGCATTTCCCCTTTCAATAATTCCTTAGGACTGGGCCATACATACATTTTCATCCCACAATATCAGTATTGCCTTATCAATTGTGTGCATGTTCCATCTTAGATAGATCAAAGTCAGATGTCACCTCACATTGCCCAGAACATTGAATCATTCAATAGTAATAGTTCAAATAGTCAATAACTAGGCATTATTATGCAAAACCATACTCATCAAATTCTGCAACCTCAGGTATCAAAAGCTGCTGAGAAGTGAGAAGAATTATAATCTCCTGGTTCTACCTACTCCTTTTAGCTTGATAGAAGCACCTCGTTCATATCTTCCAGCTGATTCTGTACAACCAGACTAGGAAATGTTCCAGATGTCTCCACTCAAACTGAGTGAATAATGCCATAAAAGGTTGTCCTTAATATCATCAAATTTCACTGTCTAAATTGCAGAATTTTCCACCTCTCTTTTTTGTTTATTTCATAAAGCATGTATTGTTAACTATCAAAAGGAAACAGAGAGGATATAGTGATCTTGTGAAAATCTGATCTACAGTCTTGAGCAAGCATGAAGAAAGGCCAGCAGCTTCAAACACACAGAACACATTTGGAAGTAAAGTAACTGGGAATCCCATAAGGTCCCATGATTTAAATTGTGTGCCCGACTTGCAACCCTTCCTTCCCCCTAAATGCTTCTGATATACAGCCTATTTTCAGAAGAACTAATTGAGATTCCAACAGTATTTTGCTTCAAGATAGTCTTATATCAAGCTGTGAGACAATCACTGAACAGCCCTATTTCAAATCGTAAGGAAATTGTTGCAATCAATCCTCCGCTATGCTAAATGATTTATTTATTTCTAATCGTTTAAAATGTGAATTGAAATCACATGTTGTCCGTTGGTCCATAACCTAGTAAGGAAGAGACACACAGGTTTCTTGCTCTAAGTAATGCTGTGAGGGCATTCGCTTGCCACCTGGTTCCAGAGCAAAACATAGCTGGGGGAGTAAACATTCATTCTTCCCCCATCTCCTGCTTGGCACAAGCTACGATCGCCTTTTGAAAAGCTTCATCATGAGAAAATAGACGTGCATTTGTTCACCTCTGCATTCAGCACAAAGTGCTGTTGCTGAAATGCAAATCATATAGAAAACAACTGTATGATTTATAGTCATAGTTCTCAACAGAGAATTTCAGATATAGCAGCATTTCTCAAGATAGCAATAATTGTATTCCTATAGCTTATGAAAGACTTATGTGCCCTCTTTTTCTTTCTGACACACTAGATAGATAGAGGTACAGACAGAGATAAACATCATGGCCTCATATTCCTTCAAGTAGCAGCCATGTCTCTGTGAGGAGATAAAGTCTCACCATTTGATAACTACTATCTTTACAAAATTTCTTCCCATATTTCTTAAAAGAGGGTTGATATCATTTGCCCTGCTTCCTACAGATACTGGAAACATGCTGCTTCTGATCCTGGAGGTAGAATATAGCTTTCATGACTAGTAGCTATCTATAGCTTTACCCTCCAGCAATTTAATTAATTCCCTTTAAAAGTGATCCAGTTTTGTGTCATCATAGCATCTTGTGAATGAATTTAACTCTGTTCTATGGGGAGAAATAATTCCTCTAACCTGTCGTGAACTGGCCTCCTCAAGCCTGTCCTGAGTACAGGTTTGTGAATATCTGTGGGTTGCCATGGGAGAGAATTTCATTTGATCTACATTTTAAAATCCATCTAATTCACACCTTCCTAAAGTGTTATGCAAATCAGAAGACACCTATCCTTTGCATTGGCTATGTAGTTCTTGGCTTAAAAAATACATCCAAAAACTCATATATTTTATAAATTTTCATACAAAAACAAATATATAGAGAAAGGGTGTGCAAAAATAAATGCAGATTTTAATTAATTTTAAATGAATTTAAAAATTTGCAGATTCGAAACTGATACAGACAAAATATGGACTGTTTTATGCAGTCCTCTGTTTCCACTAGTCATGCCACCATTGCCAATACAATTGGTGTGTGAGAGAAAGGCCTTTCCATATGTGCATATTGATGGATATCCATGGGTCTTTCTGGCATGAGTCACATCTCAATATTCCCCCTGCCCTCATTTCAAAGTTCTTGGTGTATAAGTACAGTACATGGAGTCCCTTCACCTGTCTGCTGCTGAACTTTTGGATGGGAGGGTATGATTTCCTGTGTGCATCACTAATGAGATGTAACTCATACAAACTGGAATACTGTATCTCTCTTACTTATTTGTGGCATGCACAACAGGGCTCATCTGAAGCTCTCTTGGGCCATCCCTCAAGCCTGAAGGAATTGTATCCTTTACAGGGGACTGGGAGAATAATAATATGGTAGCATTGAATGTTGAAATCCCTGGATTCAGGGTGAGAGAAATATATGACAAATAATTAACTATTGCTGTTGTTTAGTCGTTCAGTCGTGTCCAACCCTTCATGACCCTATGGACCAGAGCACACCAGGCCCTCCTGTCTTCCACTGCCTCGCGGAGTTGGGTCAAATTCATGACACTGTCCAACCATCTCGTCCTTCTCTTGCCCTCACACTTTCCCAACATAAGGGTCTTTTCCAGGGAGTCTTCTCTGCTCATGAGATGGCCAAAGTATTGAAGGCACAGCTTCAGGATCTGTCCTTCTAGTGAGCACTCAGGATTGATTGTATTCAAAATGGATAGGCTTGTTCTCTTTGCAGTCCAGGGGACTCTCAAGAGCCTCCTCCAACACCACAATTCAAATGTATCAATTCTTCAGTGGTCAGCTTTCTTTATGGTCCAGCTCTCACTTCCATACATCACTTCTGTAAAAACCATAGCTTTGACCATGTGGACCTTTGTTGGCAAGGTGATGTCTCTGCTTTTTAAGATGCTGTCTAGGTTTGCCATCGCTTTCCTCCCAAGAAGCAGGAGTCTTTTAATTTCATGGCTGCTGTCGCCATCTGCATGTGATCATGGAGCCCAAGAAAGTAAAATCTATCACTACCTCCATATCTTCCCCTTCTATTTGTCAGGAAGTGATGAGGCCAGTGGCCATGACCTTAATTTTTTTGATGTTGAGCTTCAGACCATTTTTTGCACTCTCCTCTTTCACCCTCATTAAGAGGTTCCTTAATTCCTCCTCACTTTCTGCCATAAGAGTGGTATCATCTGCATATCGGAGGTTGTTGATATTTCCTCCTGCAATCGTCCAGCTTTGTATTCATCCAGTCCTGCCTTTCGCATGATATATTCAGCATGCAAGTTAAATAAGCAAGGAGATAATATACAGCCTTATCGTACTCTTTTCCCAATTTTGAACCAATCAGTGTTTCTATATCCAGTTTTAACTGTTGCTTCCTGTTCCACATATAGATTTCTCAGGAGACAGATAAGGTGCTCAGGCACTCTGATTTCTTTAAGAACTTGCCACAGTTTATTATGACCACAAAGTCTTTTGCGTAGTCAATGAAGCATAAGTACAGTGGTGCCTCGCATAGCGAGGTTAATCCATTCCGGATTAACCTTCGCTATAGCGAAACATCGCTAAACGGAATAAAAAAAGCCATAGAAACGCATTGAACTTCGTTCAATGCGTTCCTATGGCTTGAAAACTCACCGTTAAGCGAGGTTCTGCCATAGCGCCGCCATTTTCGCGCCCTCGGTAAGCGAGGGCAGGGCGCGAAAATGCAGCACGGACCTTCCGGTGGCCATTTTGGAACCGCCGATCAGCTGTTCTCCCCAGCTTCATTATGCGATATTCGCTAAGCGAATCGCTTAGCGAATATCGCAAAGCGAAAAATCCCCATAGGGGACATCGCTGGAGCATTCATCGCTCATTTCATCGCTCAGCGAGGCACTCGTTAAGCGAGGCACCACTGTAGATGTTTCTCTGGAACTCTCTGGCTTTCTCCATAATCCAGTGCATATTAGCAATTTGGTCCCTAGTTCCTCTGCCCCTTTGAAACCCAGCTTGTACTTCTGGGAGTTCTCGGTCCACAGACTGTTGAAGCCTGCCTTGGAGGATTTTGAACATAACCTTGCTAGCATGTGAAATGAGTGCAATTGTATGGTAGTTAGAGCATTGTTTGGCCCTGTCCTTCTTTAGGATTGGGATGTAGACTGATTTTTTCCACTCCTCTGGCCACTGTTGAGTCTTCCAAACTTGCTGGCATATTGAGTGTAGCACCTTAACAGCCTCATCTTTTAAGATTTTAAATAGTTCCACTGGAATGCAATCACCTCCAATGGCGTTGTTAGCCATGCTTTCTAAGGCCCACTTGACTTCAGTGTCCAGGATGTCTGGCTCAAGGTCAGCAACCACACTATCTGGGTTGTCCGGGACATCCAGATATTTCTGGTATAATTCCTCTGTGTATTCTTGCCACCTCTTCTTGATGTCTTCTGCTTCTGTGAGATCCCTACCATTTTTGCCCTTTATCATGTCCATCTTTGCACAAAATGTTCCTTTAATAGCTCCAATTTTCTTGAACAGATCTCTGGTTTTTCCCCTTCTATTATTTCCCTCCGCTTCTTTGCACTGTTCATTTAAGAAGGCCCTCTTGTCTCTCCTTGCTATTCTTTGGAAGTCTGCATTCAATTTTTTTTTGTAATTTTCCCTATCTCCCTTGTATTTTGTTTCCCTTCTCTTCTCTGCTATTTCTAAGGCCTCGTTGGACAGCCACTTTGCTTTCTCGCATTTGCTTTTTATTTGGGATGGTTTTTGTTGCTGCCACCTGTTCAATGTTACGAGCCTCGAGCCATAGTTCTTTAAGCACTCCATACACCAAATCTAGTTCCTTAAATCTGTTCTTCCACTGTGCATTCATAAGGGATTTGGTTTAGATTATACCTGACTAGCCCAGTGGTTTTTCCTACTCTCCTTAGTTTAAGCTTGGATTTTGCTATAAGAAGCTGATGATCAGAGTCACAATCAGCTCCAGGTCTTGTTTTTGCAGACTGTATAGAACTTCTCAATCTTTGGCTGCAGAGAACATAATCAATCTGATTTTGGTATTGCCCATCTGGTGATGTCCATATGTAGTGTCACCCCTTGTGTTGCTGGAAAAGAGTGTTTGTGATGACCAGCTTGTTCTCTTGACAAAACTTTATTAGCCTTTGCCCTGCTTTGTTTTGAACTCCAAGGCCAAACTTACCTGTTGTTCCTTTTGACTCCCTATTTTAGCATTCCAGTCCCCTATAATGAGAAAAACATCTTACCTGTTGTTCCTTTTGACTCCCTACTTTAGCATTCCAGTCCCCTATAATGAGAAAAACATCTTTCTTTGGTGTCAGTTCTAGAAGGTGTTGTAAGTCTTCATAGTATTGGTCAATTTCAGCCTCTTCAGCATTGATGGTTGGTGCATAAACTCAGATTACTGTGATGTTGAAAGGTCTGTCTTGGATTCATGTCGAAATCATTCTATCATTTTTTTGAGATTGTATCCCAGTACAGCTTTTCCCACTCTTTTCTTGACTTTGAGGGCTACTCCATTTCTTCTACAGGATTCTTGCCCACAATAGTAGATATGATAATCATCTGAAATTAATTCACCCATTCCCTTCTGTTTTAGTTCACTGACGCCCAGGATGTCAATGTTTATTCTTGCCATCTCCTGTTTGACCATATCCATCTTACCAAGGTTCATAGATCTTACATTCCAGGTTCCTATGCAGTATTTTTCTTTGCAGCATTGGACTTTCCTTTCACTTCCAGGTGTGTCTGCAGCTGAACGTCCTTTTTGCTTTGACCCAACCACTTCATCACCCTTGGAGCTACTTGTACTTGTCCTCTGCTCTTCCTCAGTAGCATGTTGGACGCCTTCCGACCTGAGGATCTTATCTTCCAGCATCATATCTTTTAACATTTTGTTTCTGATCATGGGGCGTTCTTGGCAAAGATACTAGAGTGGCATTGCCATTTCCTACTCCAGGTGGATCGCGTTTAGTCGGAACTCTCCACTATGACCGGTCCGTCTTGTGTGTCCCTGCATGGCATAGCCCATAGCTTCTCTGAATTACTCAAGCCCCTTCGCCATGACTAGGCAGCAATCTGTGAAGGGGATTAACTATAGATGCATGCAAATAATGTGGGATTGATTGTTGCAGCTCTTTAACTTATTCAGTATTTGGTTTGCTCTTTATTTACTAACTTCTACAGAAGCTACATGTCCTGCTATCAGGGATAAGTGTACTTTATTGTAGCCTGTGGAGTAGACTCCTCAGACTCTTCAGTACAACTTCAAAGACAGAGTTAGTAAAGTACAGGGCCTGGAGCAGATTAAAAAAACAAACAAACAAACCCAAGCCTTGTCAGTAGGCAAGGAATTTTCCAATCAAGGAATTCCAGATTATCCAAAGCAAATTGTGATGTGCTGTCCAGTGGCTTCCAATTTATGAGAATCTGGAAAGGATCTGCAAGAATTTTGAGATGTTCAAGGCATGGTTATAATTGCTGCTTCTGACTGCAGTGAGTTTTTATAGCTAAGCAATCATTCAAACCCAGGTCTCCTGAGTCCTGGCCTAAAGCTCTATCCACAGTGCAACAATGCTGTCATCCAAAGAAAATCAGCCAGCAGATAAAAACATAACATGACCATTCAGAGTCACAGAGCCAAACCAAATGCAGTCCTAGGTCAGTGCCTTGGCAAACAAATCACAGGAGTTAACAATGCAAGTGGAGGCCAGAAGTCCATGCAATGCTGAACTGATGTTTTCAACAAAAAAGCTCTGCTTGAGCTGAAACATTTGTGCTGCTACAACCTCAGAAGGTCATTCTTTAGCCTGATGTCTGGCTATGAGTGGAGGTTTACTTGCACAGAGACAACTTGCTCTCAAGGAAGCCACAATAACAAGGGCTCTCACTTGGGAACTAGCACTCCAGTGGATCTCACTGTCTAGCTCAAATCTCCATTCTCCATTCTTGTGGGCTAGGAACAATCTAACATCCTTGTCTGAGTCAGGGATTGGGCACTCCTCCTCAAGAGACCATGCTTTCCAACATCCTGGAGGGCTGTCAGAAAGATTCAGAATGTCTTTACCACTAGCTAGTTCCAGGGGATTAACTTCATCTTTGTTACAGGACTATACCAACAAGGGCCAGAATCCTTTTGTATGTTTCCACCAGCGTAATGCTATTAGCGTAACTTTTAATGGCAAATTGCAGCAAGTCAAGAAGTCAACATAGGCATTTCCTATAACACACTGAGTCATATAACTAGAGTGAGATCGGGAATGCTTATGCTGACTTCTTAACTTTTCCACTGAAAATTGCTTTGGTGGTATACTTGGCATATCTATTTTATTTGTTTGTTTGTTTGTTTGTTTGTTTGTTTGTTTGTTTGTTTGTTTAGATTTATACCCTGTCCATTTAGTGAGCATGCCACTACTCTGTGCAGCTTACAAAATATTTTAAAAAACATACAGCTAAAATATTAAAAGCATATAAAACATTAAAAGAAAGCAAACAAACCCCTTCCACCCCCATAAAATTACCAGTCTGGGGCATAGGATGGCAGACAATGGGCCAGCATAATTTTATGAAAGGGTGGTGGTTGGGAAGACCTGGGTAAAAGGCCAGGTTTTAATTTGCTTGCGGAAGCTCAGGAGGGTGGGGGCCCGTCACACCTCCACAGGAAGAGAGTTCCAGAACGGAGCGGTCATTACTGAAAAGGCCCAGCTTCCAGTTGATGCCTTCTGAGCCTCTTTTGGAGTGGGCACCTGTAACATTAAAGACTGGAAGGTGCGGGTGCAACATGAAGATGACCTGAGGGAGAGACGCTCTGACAGGTAGCAAGGTCCTAAACCATAAAGGGCTTTATACGTTAGCATCAATACCTTGAACTTGACCCGGAAGCATACTGGCAAGCGGTGCAAGCAATCCAGGACAGGTTAAATATGGTCAAATTTAGATGTATCAGTATCAGGCTGTTGCATTTTGCACTTGCTGCAGCTTCCACATAAAGAGCATTGCAATAATCAATCCTCAAGATTACCAACACATGAACCAGTGTTATTAGGGATCTCTTGTCATGAGGCGTGTAATCTGCCTCAGATAGAGAAAGGCAGATTTGGCCACAGCTAGGATCTGTTTCTCTATCAAGAGGGACTGGTCCAGAAGCACACCCAATGTAAGTAACAACCCCCCTAACCTATCAGAATGCCCTCCCAACAACAGGATCTCCATCTTGTTAGGATTCAATTTCAGCCTATTTGCCCTCGTCCAGTCCATAACCATTGCCAGGCAACTCCCTAGGGTCTGTACAACTTCCCCTCCCGAAGAGTAAAATGACAGACAGTTGCATATCATCAGCATACTGATGACAGCAAACTCTGAATCTCCAAATGACCTCTCTCAGCAGCTTCATGGAGATGTTAAACAACAAGGGGAAGATGATTGATCCCTGTGGAACACCACATTGTAGTGTCCACGGGGACGAAACATCTTCCCCAAACTGAACTCCCTGGCACCAGCCATTGAGGAAGTAACGGAGCCCCAATCTTGATAACTGATCCAGGAGGATACTGTGGTTGACAGTATCAAAGGTGGTTGAGAGGTCTAGGAGGACCAAAAGGGTCACACTCCCCTGGTCAGCCTTCTGTAATAGGTCAGCTAGAAGGGTGACCAAAAGTGTCTCAGTCCCATGATGTGGTCTGAACCCTGATTGGAATGGATCCAGACTATCAGTATCCTCCAAGAATGCTTGCAGCTGATGAGCCACCAACCTCTCAATCAGTTTCCCCATGAACTGTTAGCAAGTGGACAATAGTTGTTTAAATCGTCAGTTGACAAATTAACTTTTTTCAGAATGTTTCAAAACAGGAGGAAAATATCCCTCCTGTAAGGGGGAGTTCAAAATCTGTGTGGCCCATTCAACCGTTATCACCATTGCTGATTTTAAGAGCCAGGAGGGACATGGGTCTAATTAGGAGGTAGTGGTCTTAGAGTCAAGGTCGCTACGGATGGCCTCAGTCTTAGTGCGGAGGTGGGTTGCAAACTGCTAACAACTATTGACATCTGGCTAAGGCCCTAGATGTCATCCAGCTCCAGTGAGGTTGTGGAAGACTCTAAAGAGTTCTGCCTGATGGTTAGCTGCCTCACTGATACGCCTGATGTTATAAGCCTTCTTGTTGTTGTTTAGTTTTTTAGTTGTGTCTGAATGGTTGATGGTTAGCTGCCTCACTGATACGCCTGATGTTATAAGCCTTCTTGTTGCTGTTTAGTTGTTTAGTTGTGTCTGAATCTTCGTGACCCCATGGGCTAGAGCACACCAGGCTCTCCTGTCTTCCACTGCCTCCCAGAGTCGGGTCAAATTCATCTTGCTTGCTTCAAGGACACTGTCCAGCCATCTCCTCCTCTGTTGTCCCCTTCACCTCTTGCATTCACTCTTTCCCAACATCAGAGTCTTTTCCAGGGAGTCTTCTCTTCTCATGAGATGGCCACAACTTCAGGATCTGTCCTTCCAGTGAGCACTCAGGGTTGATTTCCTTTAGAATTGATAGGTTTGTTTTCCTTGCAGTCCAGGGGACTCTCAAGAGCCTCCTCCAGCACCACAATTCAAAAGCTTCTCCATCTTTGGCTGCGGAGAATATAATCCATCTGACTTTGGTATTGCCCATCTGGTGATCTCCATGTGTAGAGTCACCTGTTGTGCTGCTGGAAAAGAGTGTTTGTGTTGACCAGCTTGTTTTCTTGAGAAAACTCTATTAGGCTTTGCCCTGCTTTGTTCTGAACTCCAAGGTCAAACTTGCGTGTTGTTCTGTTTAGTCAGAACTTTGCACTATGACCTCTCCATCTTGGGTGGTCCTGCACAACATAGCCCATAGCTCCTCTGGATTTCTCAAGCACCTTCGCCACAACAAGGCAGCAATCCGTGAAGGGTACCTATCACATTACATTATGTTATATTACAATATGTTACACTACAACCCCATCCATTCTTCAGCTTCTTTGTCTGTCATAAAATAGTGTGCAAGAAGCTGTTATCCAGTTTCCATGATAAAGAATCTTGGGAAAGGATTAGCTATTCTAAAGCAATCATTGAGCCAGTGCGAATGAGAATTGCACCATGAAAAGCAAGTATTAAATATTAAATTAACTCCCTCTTAAAGCTCAAGGCGAATGGAAAATCATATACTGTGCTTGTTGGACCTCCAGTGAAGTGGAAAAGCCTGCAGGTTAACTTTTAATGTGTATATAAAAGCAAAATTGTTTTGTGGCCATTGTACTGCTTTTATTGCAGCCACATGGCAATTCAAGTTATGCAAATGCCTTTACTCAATGGAACGTAACGTCTATTTTTTTGTTTAAAAAAAACTGCCTTTGCCCTGTGGGATGAGGGATGCAAAGGCACAGAATGAGTAAACTGGAGGAGTCTTTCTCACATCTGATTAACCAGGTGTTTCTCTCTAAGGCTGCATGATGTGTCTATACTTTAGTGTATGGAAATACACATTCTACTAATTCATACAAACAGTGCCAGATATGTCCCTTTTATAGAAACATGTAAGAGGCTAGCTCATTCCAGAGCTTAACAAGATGTTGGCAGAACTGCACAGAACAGTGAAGTTTGGAGGAATTGTCATTCCGCAGGCTCATACTTATTTAGAGCCCTGGTTCATGTACATGCAGTCAAGGATGGTGTTGATAATGCAAGTATCTAATTCTTGTTGCACAAAGAATATGTTGTGTAGACTGGGCCCTAGAGCGTGCTCTTTCTTCATGATTTGTTCATCCTTTTTTATTCATCTAATGTACAATCACTGGATCACACGAAGAAGCACTTCAACCCTTTGATGTCAAACGGGTCACGGACTGCATGGGGAAACTTTTGAAAAACCACAACCTACAAACAGTATTCAGGCCCACCACAAAAATACAACAAATGTTACGGTCAGCAAAGGACAAAAGGAACCCTCTCACCACTGCAAGAGTATACCGGATACTTTGCAGTTGGGGCCAGGTATATATTGGAACCACAAAACACAGCATCCACACCAGAATCAAAGAACATGAGAGACACTGCAAACTAAAACAACTGGGAAAATCAGCAGTAGCTGAACAAGCCCTGAAACAAGCTGGACATGAAATTATATTTCAAAACACAGTACTGGACAACATTGACTGCACAGGGAAGCCATTGAAATCCACAAACACCAGCAGAGCTTCAACAAAAAAGAAGAAAGTCTAAAACTCAATGAAGCACTGAAAAATACAGCCTGCAAAAGGGCCGGTGATCACTGCACACAAAATACCAGCCCATGACACCCATCAATCACAGTGACAGATCATCTCTGCCCCTTATCACAACAATACACCCACAACAAAAAACATTCTGATCACCATAATCAACCAATCTCCTGACTGTAAAGGATTTGTTCCCAACAAGTGAACAATGGGTTAAGTTTAATATTGTTGGGTGAATGTAAAATGGATGACAAATGCAAAGTCATGCCTGAAAGAGTCTATGTAAAATGGATGACTGATGACATGCAACTGGAACAAGCTTAGTTAGTGCTAGTTAACTATGTTCAGCTGCTTTGTGTATAGTGATAGGTTGCTCTTACTATATAAGCAAAAGAGTAAGAACAGAACATTGCCACACAGTAGTGAGTCTGGTGGCCTTTACTTCTTTAAATGTCTATGTTGCTCTAAGAGATTTATGCACAACCTATGTATATAATGCCATGTATATATGTCGGATATATGCTGACAAATAATATATGAAGTCTGAATATATTATGTCATAAGTTTTTATCAAACTCTCGCCATGTTTTTTTCTAAACCCTCTGCATCTTTACCGTGCTTATTAGAAAGGAGGATTTGAACCTGCCTGATAAGGAACTCTGTTTGACCTCTTATCTTGGGGTCAAGGTTTGTCTTCATCAACAGAGTGCTCTTGGAGTTTCAACATCAACACCACATCTGTTTTTGGAGTTGGCACCCAGCCAACACTGAAGAGGACAAAAGCTGATCCCACAGCCATAAATACTCAACTATCCGACAAACTGCACCAGAGCACAGGCAGAATTCTGACTCCTGTCCTATGAATATGCTGGCCACAGACACTGGCAAAATGTTAGGCAGAAAAACATTAAGAACACAGCCAAACAGCCCAAAAACCTACAACAACCATCAGATCCCGGCTGTGGAAGCCTTCAAGAATGCATTTAGGGTGTTATTTTTTAATTTGACTGTTTTGAGCTAGATTGCTTATATGTAGTGGTTCTCCATAAAGGGCTATAATGTGAGTTGAGTTTTTTAGTTCTTTCCTTTTCAGTGGAGAACTTGCACCCTTAGACCAGCATGTGATTTCAAATGGGAAACACCAAGAATATTGTGGAATGAAATGAGCTAGCAAAAATTTATGTGTTCAAGAAGAGAATTATCTACTACATTAAATATGAATTCATTTATATACATTAAATATATACTTTGAAAGGTAAAACCATATTAAGATGAGTTACAAATGGGATAACGTAAACATTTGGAGAAAGAAGGGTCCTAGCACTGCCCCACTTCCTTATTCTCCATATGTGTAGGGTAAACGCTAAAGAGAAGAACTGTCCCTCCCTATGGAACATCTCTCTGAAATCAGAAGTCCTGAAAAGTTGGGGTTCCTGATGGTGTGGAAATGCTCCATGAATTAAGACAGTTCCTCTGTCGGGATATAACTCCACACATGTAGGTCCCCTTTTGAAATGGAGAAAGCCAGCGAAGGAAGGAAGGAAGGAAGGAAGGAAGGAAGGAAGGAAGGAAGGAAGGAAGGAAGGAAGGAAGGAAGGAACCAACCAACCAACCAACCAACCAACCAACCAACCAACCAACCAACCAACCAACCAACCAACCAACCAACCAACCAACCAACCAACCAACCAACCAACCAACCAACCAACCGGGGGCAGGGCTGGCATTTTCCTTCCTATGCATATATACTGTATCATTTTGGGAGGTTGCCTGAATAGGATTTAAACATTTTCCTCATTATGACAAATCATTTTTTAGAAAGGCAGGAGAATGTGACAAAATAAATGGGAAGATTATAGGATGCCATTGTGCCACTGCAAATCTCCCGTTACCATATTGCATCTGGGCTAGGCTATGGTTTGTGCTAGATCTACCGAGTGTTCGGTAAGCAGGTATATCAACTAAGGCAACTGAACAGTCACTTTTAGAGACCACAGTGGCAGACAACGTTGGTGGTGGGGAATATATCTGAGCAATGAAGTGGTGTGATTTTTTAAAGGTGAATAAATGAAATTGCTTTGTTCATGTTAACTATGTGCAAAGTTTCAGCATTGTCAAGGCTTCACCATCATTTCTGTCAAAATAACCATGGTATCAAGAACTAGATAGGGTTACGTTTTAATGCAGTCATAGAATGAATTCTTTTTATGTCTGTGGTTATTATTGGTAAGTAGAGGGTAATGATTGGTAAGTACAAGGGGAAAATAACCATACATTGCAGCTGCTAACATTGAGGAAACAAAAACACTGTCTTCTCTGATAATTCAAAGTTGTTAACAAAAGAATTTGATAAGAGCTCATCACTAGTATCATCTAATCCTTCCTTTCCTTGAACTTCCTGTTTTTCAGACTAGCTCTATGAAAATGCTTAGCTCTTTTTCAATCAAAGCAGAAACACTTGCTCCACGCTTCAGCAATTAATCTTAGCTTATGTGAGGAGGGGGAGGGAAAGAAAAAGGGATAATGAAGCCCGTTATGTAAGAAACCTTGTTCAACTTTCGGAATCAGATGGCTTTCTCATTGTTGTGACGGGCTTGGTTTTTTTTTTAGAGCTGCAGAAATTGTGTTTTGTCCTTGATATGAAATATTTCTTTTTGGTTTCTGCAGAACAGCAAATGGCAGAGAAGAAAAATGTGAGGATTAAAATGTGACAAGTTTTCATGGAAAGGATCGGAAAACCACATTGGTGGAAATGTGGCTTTAAAGGGCTGGAGGGTGTGTGTGTCTAAAACTCTTGACCTTTTGCTTTGGCAGACCTATTGCAAGATTTGATGTATAGACCACCCACCATGTTGCTCTCATGGCGTTTTCAATACTGAAGAATTTGAAAGATTACTTTTACAGCCCATTTATATCCTTTCGGAAAAATCTGTATGCAATGATCATAGCTTTATAATAACTTCCTTCTTTATCTAGCTGTGCAACATGTTATTTTGTTATAAGTACCACAGCCTTGCAAGAAAGTGCTTGATGCTTAAATTTGGGTGATGCTCTGGAGAATACCACAGCTGGGAGGAAGAAAGTTTTGGAGAATGCAAACGTTCAAAGTATAGAAGAGATATGTCTCAAGACGCCAAGGTCCGATGTTTGTTCTTAAGATGTGCAACACGTTGTGGCCTCTTAAAGAAAACAGTTTGCAGAACTTCCTCTTAAAGGTTTCCAATACAATGTCCTAAATTTTTTAATACTCTCAAGCTGCTGGCATTTTAATAATAAATATTACTGCATGTTGAAGAAGAGAATGTCACAACCTCTGAGAAGGGTTCAGCTCACAGCTTTAAAAGTGGAATTTTTGAACTTGGATTGTTCATGATCTTAGAGGTCATGACATGCTGTCTGACCACTTGCATGTCAGGACTTTCTTTCTGTCTATTGTGCAACCTTAACGTGTACCTGGAATCTCTTCCCTACGCACTAGGAGCAAAATCTGTGCATAGGGAGAGATGGGGTAGAGTGACCCATTTCCATTTATGGAAGCAGTTCCATCAGTGGAGCATACTCATTGCATCCTGAGCATTATATTTGTCATGACCCAGCCTCCTTGAGGCGAATGCTTGGTCGGCGGATAGAGAACAATTAGGGAGCCTGAATCTCCTTTACAGATGGGTAGAGTCGAAATGACCTCAGCCAGGTAGAATTACAGATCCCTTCTCACAAGTCTGTCCTAAAAGATACTTGCTTGCATTTAACTAAGTTCAGCAAGAACACACATGAGCTTTGTAGTCGCCAGATCTATCAAAGCTCAGGCAGATAGGACTCTGTAGCATTCTGTGGCCTCACAATCTCTCTGGAAGCAGGCTCAGCAGACTTGCTGTTCAAAAGACCATTCTTAAGGATTTTAAGAATAATTATTTATTGAAAAAATACAGTTTTTATAGATATTCAGTTTGTAGCATAAGCAAAGCATAAGTTACATTTCCATAGAATATTGCAAAGAAATATAGGCATCATTCACTAAACAAAAATATAACTAAAAATACTAAAAAGCTTCTTTAAAGGAAGACATAGGGTATGCCCCCCCTCTCCTTCTTTCTGAGGTTCTACATTCCAATTCCCTTCAATCTAACATAAGGGGAAAAAAGACTCAAAATGGCTCCTAAGCCTCTCTATAGACTAAGGAACAGTCCACATAGCACAAACTCCATTTTTCTACTTTCTTGGCACCACCCTTCTTCTTCATCTTTCAAGGTGTTGACCAATAGGCGATTAGGAAAGTCCGTTCTCATCCTGCCTTCTGTTCCCAGGAGAAATTCAGGTGTTGTTTTCCTTCTCCTTGTCTCGGTCTGGATCTAGACAACATGTTGTGTCTTCACGCCTTATCGTCTCCTGACATGGCTGGGTACAAGGGACTTTCCCATCGGTTCATGAAGAAAACATTCCCATCATACAAAATCATTCTTACACAGAACCAATATGGATCCATTTTACATTTCTTCACAACTACATAACCCATTTTCATACATGCTTTTAACCCACATAATCATGTGGGATAAAAGCCCACATGATAAAAGGCATCTCTCCTGTCATGTCAACCATGACAATATTCACACCCCTGGATGATGTCACCCAGCTCACCATAAGGAAAGCACACACTCTTGTTTGATTTGATTTATTTGTTTGGTTGTTCTATTTATAGGTGGCCTTTCTGCCAAAAAGGAGACCCAAGGCACCTCACAAGATTAAAAAGGATAGAATTTAAAACATAATAAGTTAAACATTTTAAAAGAATTAAACTATGTGCTAATTAAAATACAATTGAATAATTAAAAGCAAGTAAACATTAAAAACTATTTTAACTTTGAAAATGCATTCAGGGACTCAATCATGATTGTTAAAAGCCTGCCTGAAAAGATGGGCCTTCAGTTGTCAGTGGAAAGATAAAAGGGAGGGGGCTAACCTGATTTCCCAGAAGCTATTTTGAAAGCTAAGCAGAAGGCCACCAGAGAAATAGCAGGGATCTCCATGCAAGATCCTGCCTAATAGCCCTATGAACTGTTTCCTGTCATAACTGACAAAACTGGGTTGGATGGACCAACAGTCTCAGTACAAAGTAGCTTTCCATTTCCCTGCATGGCACCACAACTTGGTAGGATTCCTCCTGCATTTGCTCTGCCACCTACAGTAAAAAAACAAGAAAAGGAAAAGAGGAAGGTGTGTGCTTTGGAAGGCTTATGAGAACAGTGTTGAGGTTCATAAAAGAAATGTATCAGAGTTTTAAAAATTTTTTAAAATTCCCTTTTGTTACACAGTTGAAGTACGGAGAACTTACAGAGGAGAGAAATAGCTTCAAGTTCCCGACAGAGCCCACCCTTTTCCAACACTTAAGGCCTCAATAACTCACTCTAAGACAATTGTAGGAAAAAGAATAAAAAACATCTAATTACTTGCAGTTGTGAACTGATCAGCATCAAATTAACAGGCAGATCAACTGACTTCCAAGAGACTAAAGTGAGGGGAAAAGGAACAATCAGCAGAAAGGCACGTCTCTCTTTGAATTCAGAAGGAGGAGGGAATGATTGGTTAGCACTGGATAGACTGACAGTCACCGTAGTCCAGAAAAGTCTCTCCCAGTCACTCAAGTCGCAGGTAGCATGAGAGGTTGTAAAAACTCCAACAAGAAATTATGAGGCTGGCTAAAAGTGACTACAGAGTCATCAGATAAACCAGAGTATTATTCTTCCAGAGAACTCAGGAAATTTCCAAGTTAATTAAATTAATTAAGATGGAGAAATTGTCATTTGTTGTTGTTGTTTAGTCATTAAGTCATGTCCAACTCTTTGTGATCCCATGACACACCAGGCCCTCCTGTCCTGCACTGCTGGAGTTTGGTCAAATTAACACTGGTAGCTTCGATGACACTGTCCAAACCATCTCATCCTCTGTCATCCCCTTCTCCTCTTGCCTTCACTCTTTCCCAACGTCAGGGTCTTTTCCAAGAAGTCTTCTCTTCTCATGAGATGGCCAAAGTATTGGAGTCTCAGCTTCAGGACCTGTCCTTCCAGTGAGCACTCGGGGTTGATTTCCTTTATATAGAGCTTCTCCATCTTTGACTGCAGAGAACATAATCAATTTGATTTCAGTATTGCCCATCTGGTGATGTCCAGAGTTGCCTCTTGTGTTGCTGGAAAAGAGTGTTTGTGATGACCAGCTTGTTCTCTTGACAAAACTCTATTAGCCTTTGTCCTGCTTCATTTTGAACTCCAAGGCCAAACTTACCTGTTGTTCCTTTTATCTCCAGTCCCTTGTAATGAGAAGAACATCTTTCGTTGGTGTCAGTTCTAGAAAGTGTTTTAAGTCTTCATAGAGTTGGTCAATTTAAGCCTTTTCAGCATCAGTGGTTGGTGCATAAACTTGGATTACTGTGATGTTGAAAACTCTGCCTTGGATTCGTATTGAAATCATTCTATCATTTTTGAGATTATATCCCATTACAGCTTTTCCCACTCTTTCGTTGACTATCAGGGCTACTCCATTTCTTCTACGGGATTCTTACCCACAGTAGTAGATATGATAATCATCTGAATTGAATTCACCCATTCCCTTTTGTTTTAGTTCACTGATGCCCAGATGTCAATGTTTATTCTTGCCATCTCCTGTTTGATCACATACCAGGATTCATAGATCTTACATTCCAGGTTCCTGAATGTATTTTTCTTTGCAGCATCGGACTTTCCTTTAACTTCCAGGCACGTCCACAGCTGAGCGTCCTTTTGGCTTTGGCCCAACCACTTCATTAGCTCTGGATCTACTTGTACTTGTCCTCTGCTCTTCCTCAGTAGCATGTTGGATGCCTTCTGACCTGAAGGGCTCAACTTCCAGTGTCATATCTTTTAGCCTTTTTTCCTGTTCATGGAGTTTTCTTGGCAAAGATACTGGAGTGTATTCGCGAAGGCTTTCACAGCCGGGATCTAATGGTTGTTGTGGGTTTTTGCTGTCCTCTGAAGATGCCGGCCACAGAGACTGGCGAAACGTTAGGAAAAACCACCTTCAGAACACGGCCAAGAAGCCCGAAAAACCCACAACAATCATACTGGAGTGGCTTGCCAGTTCCTGCTCCAGATTGATCGCATTTAGTTAGATCTCTCCACTATGACCTGTCCATTTTGGGTGTCCCTGCATGGCATAGCCCATAGCTTCTCTGGATTTCTCAAGCCCCTTTGCCATGACAAGGCAGCAATCCATAAAGGGGAAATTGTTATTACATACAACTATAAATATCACTTTCATTATTTGCATTTAGTGCACATAATAAATGTTTGGTACCAAATGATTTCCAGTGTTTTAAGTTAACCAGAAATATTTTTAATTTGTTTATTACTATAACTTCAGTAAGTCTGATGGCATTTTGTTTTAAAATAACAACAGAAGAATAACAACAATATGCACCAAATGTCAGGGACTGCTGATATATTTCCATTCAGTTCTCCTGTTTCTTATCAGAATTTTCCATAAGCATATTTTGTTTGGTAAAAATGTTAACAGCTTGATTTCCTTTGCTTGCATTCTGTTTTTATCATTAGATAAGTCTCTGAATTTGTTACACAAGCTTGAATAAATTTTCAGTTTGTTCAAATGTGCAGCTTACTCTGTAAACAAGGCTGTAAGGCATGTAAATGATATAGGGAAAATAAACAGTACATGTTACTGTGGAGAACTGAAAGAAACTTTAGGTAAGTGGTATTTAAAATCTGTAATGTCTTCTATAACACACTATTGTTGCAAATATAAGGTTTTAGAAGGGAAATAGTTATCCCTAAGTTACTAGCCACTAAGTAAAGTAGTTACTCTGCCTTCTTTGATAGACTGTCAGCTGGCTGTAAAGCTGTAATTTATATGATATGATCATATACTACTAGAAGCTGATATGATTGCAGAGGCTTATGGTCGGACCTGTCAGCTTATTTATTAGGAGGATTTTAAAGCTCAACATTTGGAACATTTGTGAGCATTCTATGAACATTCATAGGCTTTTGGTTACAAGCTGATGGGCTAAGAGATACTGAGGAGCTGTAGCTCATGACAGCTTCAGCATTGACTGGAAACTGTATAAAGGAGTGGCACCCCCATGGTTAGTATTCTAGTAGTCAGGAAGAGAGTCTAGAAAAAGAGTCTAAGAAGAGCCTCAAGTCTAGCAAGATCAGTGTAGACAGAAGTTGTGAGAACTAGTCAGAAGATGGCAATTCAGGGTGGTTATTCAGGGTAGCTTTTGATCAGATAGTACAAGGCAATGGACTGTATCCAGTAATACAGTCTATGAGGTCCAGGATGGTATGAGGTCTCCTGCCTTGGCCAGGGCGTTGGATTAGAAGACCTCCAAGGTCCCTTCCAACCCTATGATGATTCTATGATTCTGTGAAGTAGCAAGACTTGAAAAGAGGCATCTGTGTTGTCTTATAACTTTATTCTAGTCCTCAAGCAACTGAGCATCAGTCCAAAGCTGGAGTCCACTGTGAGCAATGAGTGAGGAACTATACTCAACCCACTATCCTTTTAGTGAATCCAGGATCTATGTCAAGACTTGTATTATGCTAGAAGATATAACCTGGAGTGGCATGGTTAAGGAAAGGGTAACTGGCATATACTTTCTAAGGAAGTGAACACTACAGTGGCAGTATACAATATATTGAAAACATCTGTTACATCTAATATTACATATTATTATATAGTATGTAGTACAGTATATGCTACATACACTGATACTATATATGTAGGTTTGTACTGTATATTATAAGTTAATGAGATATTCTTAGGAAATACACTTGGTTTTTGTTTCCTTTTAAATAATTCTTCATGCTTGTTCACCCCATCGTTGTCTCCAGTGTCTCTACTGTAATATTAAAGGTGTGTTATGCAGGTTTTCTTACCATTTTATAGTAGCTTTGTATTTTAATGGCAAAGAAGTCAAAAGTGAATTTATAATTCAGATTGAGAAAGGATTTGTAGTTAGATCCTTGGCACTCCTTTTGGCATACCAATCCTTAAATTCTGAAAATCTCTGGAAGGGTTGAAATCCACTGATAGGTTGGTTTTTCACCACATCTGGTCCTGCCAGGGGGAGTAAAGAAACCTAATCATTCTCCTCCCTGATTTGGTGGTAGGAATAGATTATAAATAACCAATTTCCACAGTCATGATAGATTCATCCGGCTAAAATAATCTCTAGTGGATGTCAAGAAGGTCAGTACATCAGTAGAAACTATTAAGACTGTTTAGCTGCACAATCATATTATTCACATGCAGTATAGATAGGTACCCAATGTGGTCTAGTGTAGTGGTGCCCAACCTTGGGCCTCCAGATGTTCTTAGACTACAACTCCCAGAAGCCTTCACCACCACCTCTGCTGGCCAGGATTTCCGGGAGTTGAAGTCCAAGAACATCTGGAGGCCCAAAGTTGGGGACCACTGGTCTAGTGGACAGTGTGGTGGACTAGGACTCTGGAGATCAGGGTCTGAATCCCCACTTGGCTATTAAAACTCACTGGGGAAGTGGAACTGGTAAAATAAATTCTTAAATATCTCACATTGAAATCTTCATTAGGGTCTCTATAAGTTGGTTTCTACTTGATAGACAGCACATAAGTCTTGTTTAATGTTAGAGAATAGATGAAAAACATATTATGAGCTATTAAAGGAATAGAAACTAGTATAAAAATAACAGAAAATTAATTCCCAGAAGTCTATGTATCAAATGTGTCATTATTGCAAATATACTTTTACATGACTCTTGTGTAGATTTTATATGAATTAAACAAAGAGACAGGGCACACTGAAAGTATCCTGGGAATGCAGGTTGTTGAAAATACAGAGAATTCTTTATTAAAGATTGGTAGCCTCCCTCAAAGAACTATAATTAGCTCAGGTATTTTCTTAGTACTTAGCAGATATCCATTTACGTTGCATTTTAAGAGTCTGCAGAAGAAGCATATTCACACTGACATGTGGACGGTATACTCTCAAGTGAAGATTGTTACAATTCCCCACAAGTGGGAATTGGGTTGGTGAGAATTTCTTCGCTTCTTTGTTCTTTGAGAAAAGTTCTCCCAATAGATGGCTGTGTTGAGCGCTTCCCAGTCTGACATCTCCATGCTGGACATGGCTTTACCAATACATAGCAATTGGCATGGGAGACGGCAAAATCTCACCAGAATCCGTGGCAACCCCATAGAGATACAGTTGCACTTGAGGTCACACTAATATTACTCATAGTGAGTAGTCTGCACAGGAGTAGGAGTGAAGACTGGAGCTAAGTGACTTTAGACTCTGGAATTAATGGATCAAGTGACGGGTGGGGTGGGGGAAGAGACACTTAAACTACATGGACATGCATCTTAGTTAGTTTGTAAAGCACCCAGCTAATATTTCCCTCCCTTTCCTGATCTCCTGTACCACATTTTACAATTATTTCTAAATTCCTGATGGTTGTTGTTAGGCATCCTTCAGTCTCGAAAGACTATGGTAGCGTGCTCTGTGTGGAGGACTTGGAACAGCGTCTAGTGTGGCTGAGGAGGCCAATTCGAGAGTGACAATCCCTTCCACACTGAAGACAAATCCAATCTGTCCCCTGTCCAGCTCCCTGGTTTTGCTGCTTTTGTGATTTCCTCTTTGCCTCGGCCTGCTGGGCAAGGGTCGCTTCAAATTGGGAGAGGCCACGATGCAGTGCCTGCCTCCAGGCTGAACGCTCAGATGTCAGGGTTTCCCATCTGTTGAGGTCTATTCCTAAGGCCTTCAGATCTCGCTTGCAGACGTCCTTGTATCGCAGCTGTGGTCTCCCTCTGGGGCGATTTCCCTGCACTAATTCTCCATACAGGAGGTCCTTTGGAATCCGACCATCAGCCATTCTCACGACGTGCCCAAGCCAACGTAGACGTCGCTGTTTCAGCAATGTATTCATGCTGAAAATTCCAGCTCGTTCTAGGACTACTCTGTTTGGGACTTTGTCCTGCCAGGTGATGCCAAAAATCCGTCGGAGGCAACGCATATGGAACGTGTTCAGCTTCCTCTCCTGCCGTGCACAAAGGGTCCAGGACTCGCTGCAGTACAGGAGTGTGCTTAGGACACAGGCTCTATAGACTTGGATCTTTGTATGTGTCGTCAGCTTCTTATTGAGCCATACTCTCTTTGTGAGTCTAGAGAACATGGTGGCTGCTTTGCCAATGCGTTTATCCAGCTCGACATCCAGAGAGAGGGTGTCAGAGATGGTTGAGCCAAGGTACACAAAGTCATGAACAACCTCCAATTCTTGTGTAGAGATGGTAATGGAAGGAGGTGAGTCCACGCCCTGGCCCATGACTTGTGTTTTCTTCAGGCTGATTGTTAGTCCAAAGTCTTGGCAGGCCTTGCTGAAACGATTCATGAGTTGTTGGAGGTCTTCAGCAGAGTGGGCAACGATGGCTGCATCATCTGCGAAGAGGAAGTCCCGCATGCATTTCAGTTGGACTTTGGTCTTCGCTCTCAATCTGGAGAGATTAAAGAGCTTTCCGTCTGATCTAGTCCGGAGATAGACACCCTCGGTTGCAGTTCCAAAGGCATGCTTCAGCATGACAGCAAAAAAGATCCCAAAAAGTGTTGGTGCGAGGACACAGCCCTGTTTCACTCCGCTTCGGATGTCAAAGGGGTCTGATGTTGAGCCGTCAAAAACTACAGTGCCTTTCATTCCCTCATGGAAAGATCTGATGATGTTAAGGAGACGAGGTGGACATCCAATCTTGGGAAGTATTTTAAAAAGGCCATCCCTGCTAACCAGATCAAATGCTTTTGTAAGGTCTATGAAGGCCACTAAGAGCGGCTGTTGTTGTTCCCTGCATTTCTCCTGCAGCTGTCGGAGGGAGAATACCATGTCAGTGGTGGATCTATTAGCTCGAAATCCGCACTGTGATTCTGGATAGACTCTGTCTGCAAGCACCTGGAGCCTCTTCAGAACAACACGGGCAAGCAGCTTCCCTACAACGCTAAGAAGAGAGATGCCACGGTAGTTATTGCAGTCACCCCTGTCTCCTTTGTTCTTGTACAATGTGACAATGTTTGCATCCTTCCTGATGGTAACAGCACCAAAATAAATATGGTTTCACACCCCCAACTGGCATGGCATGGCATGGTATGGCATGACATGCCAGGGAGCAAGAATATTCTGAACATTTGCAGTTTTCGATGTTAAGCTGATGCAAAGCAAGGTATTGCCATGATTTGCTTTGAGGTGCTCTGATGAAAAACATGTTCCATATTGGGCAACCACAATATTTTTGTAGGAATGCATGGCATATTTTTAAAATGACAGCAGTAACCATGCACAAACTCACCAGACTCTCCTGGGCCCCTCAATTTTCTGGTCTCCTGATGATCATTTAGAACCCACCATATGTCCTGGACTTTAGCCCTAAAATCCTAAAGTAACCTCACCTTTTCACTGCATCTGCTAAATGACTAACTTTGGAAAGCCATGGCAGTACTAATGAATGATGGTAGAAAGTTAAATTTGGGTGAGAGGATTGGAACTCACCTTAGGTTACATGACATCACCACCCAAGTGGACTACATCAGTCAGTTCCTCCTCTCTACACCAGCTATTCATTACAAGGACCAGGCTGTAACCTAGGCCTAGAGCAGGGGTCTCAAACTCAACTTACCTGGAGGCCGCTGGAGGTAGAGTCTGGGTGAGGCTGAGCCGCATCAGTTTTTCCTCCAAGCGGAGCAAGAGCCTGAGGAAGCCGCCCAGGAGTTTCCTTAGCCCAGCTGAGGCTCCGAGGAGGAGGAGGAGGAGGGGCGCGCAAGCCCTTGTCGCCAGCCACGACTCCCTCCAGCTCCTTCTTCACTACCACCACCAGCAGCAGCAGCAGGATGAAGAAGTGGAGAAGGGAGGGAGCACCGGCGACTGCCTAGTAGGGGGGAAGAGGGCACGACTTAAAATTAAAAAAAACTCACAGAATCACCTTGCCAAATGAGAAAAGCCCCCATCGGTACCCACAAAATTAAACAGAACGGGGCGGGGGCCCCACAGGTGCGCATGCACACACGCACACAAACACACAAACACGGAAGTCCAGCAACTTTCCTCTGAAGGCCCCCCCTTCAAAAAAAGGTGCACTCAGCAGCAGCAGCTACCCCCACCACGACAGAGGAGAAAATTTGTGAGGCGAGTCCAGGCAGCCTCCAGAGCCGAGGCAACTGAAACAGGACGAAGAGGAGGAGGAGGAAGCACCGCTGGGTGCTGAGGCGGCTGCTGGCCGAGCTGGTGCTGGGCGTGCCGAGATAGAGAGCCAGAGAGCTGCTTCCTTGGAAGAGGCGGCGGCAGCGGCAGCTGCTGTTGGCAGCTTGGAGGAGCTCTTCAAGGATGGGCCAGGAGCAAGCTCCACTCTCAGGCATCGCTCGGTGGCGGCTTGGGCGCTCGGGGAAAAGGGCCGGCAGCACACCTCGCTCACTGGCTCTCCCCCAAGACAGCGCCTCTTGCACCCTCCATCCAGAACTGCAGCCTGCCGGCTGGCAGACACACAGGGTGGCTGGCAGGCTGCAGTTCCAGATGGAGAGTGCAAGAGGCGCTGTCTTGGGAGAGAGCTGGCGAGCAAGGTGAGGCTTTTTTTGACTCTTGACAGGTGAGGACATGTGGGCGCTTCAGGGGGGGCAGACAAGATGGGGGCTACAAACTATCATCCGGCGGGCCACAAATGGCCCCCGGGCCACATGTTTGAGACCCCTGGCAGTAGAACCCAACATTAAATACCTTACCCAACTCAAAAGTGGCAATTTCAGTGGCTCCACCAACTGAAGCAATCCATGGGGGGTAGGCGGGGTGTTGGGCTCCCCAGGAACACTGATACTGTCCTGTTGTTAAGCAGACTGGGACCAGGAAGATCGAAGCTCAAGAGGAGAAGTGAACTGATTTGACGCTGAGGGAACTGAACGAGACTTTATGGCTTGCCACCTACTTGTTAGAGGTGATGATAACTGCTTGGGAGGAGAAAAATGAGGTTGATTAAGAAGAACTCAGGAAGGAACTGAGGGAAGTCTGCCTGACATGACAGTCATTTGTCCTCCAGTGTAACAAATGCTATTTTGGTCCCCACTGAAGTCATCACACACTTTTATGCCAGCCCCTATTAGGCCCTTGGATACACCATTGTCCATGGAGGGCCTGGGGGCATGGACACAGAACATCTTTCTGCTCATGCACTTGCAGCACTGGTGCAGCTGTGCTAGCTGGGTGGTTTTTTAAAACTACTACTAGAATCCTATAACAACAGGAATAATGGAAGGTGGATCCAAAATAATTTTCTCCGCTTCTGTTTTCAGTCCAACGATCTCTAAAAGACCACGCCTTGCTTATCGCTGATCTACATAATCTGCCAGTTCAGCTCAAATGTGTAAAAGAAATCCTAGAGGACTCCAACTGACCCATATTTAGCAAAAAGTCTTCCCTATGTTTAATTTTAAAATGTGCAATATAGTATACCTAAGTGACACATTGGTTAGGATTCAGTGAATATACGGAAAGCTTTCTTCTTCACCTATTCTTTAATCCTATTCTATGTTACTACTTTTCAGTCTCATTATTCTTTACACTGCTTCTGAGTACAAATACCCCTCTACCTGTTGTGAAGTTTCCGCTTTCAAGCCAAAGCAATTATAGTCATTTTCAGATAGATTTCTCTCTCTCTCTCTCCAGTAGTGTGGCAAATGGCAGAACCCTGGAAGAGATAATATAGCAATGCCTCATTCTTCACAACAGGCTACAGAGAATATACTGAATGAACTGGACTTCCCTTCTACCCAGGACATGCCGGATTTGCTTAAAAGAGTGGGGGGGAAATGAGGGAGGAAATATAATAGCAAACAGAAAGACTGGGATAGTAGAGTATCACTCTTTGAGGCAGTCTTATTCTCTTAGCATGTCAATCACATACAGAAAGAAATATTCAGAGAATAGCTTCCACTGTTGAGAGGCAATGAGCAGTCAAGTAGGCAGTCCAAACAAACACGCACCAAACACTTGTGCAAAACCAAAAGAGAGAGGAAACGAAGTGAACTGTCTGGCCATGTGCTGTGGGTTGTATGCAGATCTGAGGGACGCTGCCTTTTTCGACTGCGACTTCTGGTTCCAGTGGCCATGCCAGTGTGGCCACATGTCAGGGGATGAACACCGTGTCCATTTTTTTAAAAGATAAAGGATTACTATCCCATTACTTACAGCAAGGCCTGGACTGTTTGCTCTTCCTTTTAAAAAATCACGACTATACAGCATCCTTCCCCCTCCCTCAATTTTCCACCTGTAAATGGCATGGAAAGTCAAAGAAGGGTATTTTTATTGGCATATGTTTACTGTTATTATCCTTACCCTTGAAGAGAAGGAAATGCAAAATTTTCTCACCTGTTTAGGCTGCGCAATTTTTTCTACTATTCTCAGTTCTATTCTCACATTTACAAGGTTGGATTTTGATGGAAAATTTTGCATAAAACTTTGATGTGAGCATCATAGAAATTAAGCCAATTAATCTAATCTTTTGCTTGTTTCTTGATACTCTGCATCCTCCTTCTGTCCATGCTGTTAGTGTGGGCTTTGCTTCCCATGGCAAAGAGATGCTGATTTTTTTTTTTTTTTTTGCACAAATTATGAAGTGTTCAGCAAGATCTTTCTCTTGCTTTCAAAAGGAGGTGAGGAATCTCATGGGCCTTTCATAATCCTCATTGAAGTGATCCATCCAGACAATTTACCCTGAAGAGAACAAGGAAGTTGCTAACCACTCTCCACTTCCCTAATTTTTTATTTACATTTTACTCACTATTACTCTGATCCCTAACATTATTAATTTTGTGCAAACATTTTATGCAGCTTAAAATGAAACAAATATTCCATCTAAATGGAACAAAATATGGGAGGGGCAGAAACCCAGCAAGAAAAAAATGTGTTTGCATTTAAGTGTAGCATTGCATGGACAGAAAGGTACAGGAGAAATTGCTTAGCAATTAATTTTCAAAGCATACTAACTCTGAGGGATAGCTCACGTGGAAAATCTATGACTGAGCAAAGTGATTATTGAGAAAGATTTCTCTTTATGCATCATTAGATATACAATATGCTAGAAACTGGGTTTTTGTTTTGATAGCATATAACAGGGCAGATAGATTTTTGTATAAGCCTCCTTCAGTATTTTTTCTTGTCTGCTGTGGGTGTAGAGTTTGAGTTGACATGGGAAAATCTGTCAGTTTCACCTACTTCCAATTCCAACCTGCTGGAAGGTTGGCTGATTTGACCGGTACAGAGAATCTGTCATATGTGGTTTAAATGCCCTGAAGCCACCAGCTTCTGAACCAATACCCTAAAAATTATATACAATGACACAGGGCAAAACCTATCCAAAAAGGATAGGGAGATTTTTTGCTTTTATTGATATCTGCAGTTGTCAACTCCTCAGTACTCTGAGGGGTACAGTACTCTGTTCTTGCTGCAAACAAACCTACTTGGTACAGCAAGCTCTTCAGAAACCTGAACTCATAGTTGTTACTCCAAACCTCTTGTCTTAAAAATGGTCCCATGTATTGTAGCAATCTAGCTTGGAGGATGATTATAAATTGTCTGTTTGTGAGTGGAGATCACAGTTGGCACACTAGCATCAGCCCATGGAAGACATTTCATGTTATGGAGACCATCTGGATCTGCAGTGACAAAATTGTATGAGTCAAGATTCCTAGATTGTAAGTATCATCCTTCACGTAGACAGTAACCTGGCAAGAACATTGTCTCTCCAATCATGGAAACCATGCACCTCCAGTATCTCTTCCTTGTCAGGGTTGAGCATCACTATATTGATCTTTGCAGAACCCATTGCTGATTCTAGATGCTGCTTCAGCATGTTCATTGCCTAACCTGAATCAGAAGAAGAATCTCATCCATAGAGGATAAGGCTACTAATCATGACATTATCTCTTGAATCAGAGGCAGCTTTCATCTCAGCACTAGTTGCTAGGAAACATGAGTGCTATTGCTTTCACCACCTGCTGTGGGCTTCTCACTGAGCTCTGAGGAAACAAAATGCTAGACTAGATAGGCCTTTGGTCTGGTCCTCTTCTTATATTCTTAAAAAAGAGAAGCAGAGTTAAGTGTCCTAATAATCCTGATGGCACCTCAAACCATATATCTTCCCCTTCCCGCTTAGAGTATCCAAAACAAGATCAAATAAAAACCACAAAAATGCTCTGCCTTTGAACAAATATGTCTTTACATCTACCTTAAAAGCTGGAATAGCAGGAAGTGACTGCAATTCTGAGGGGAGTCTGAGAGAAACACAGGAGTAGGTTTGCTATCTCATCATATCAGTCAAACATGTATCTGCAGGTGTTGTTCCTCTCACTAGGCCTTCACCTGAAAAATCTTAACATGTGGAGAAGTTCAGGATGAGACAGGTAGGCCCTTAAGTAGCCAGGCCAAAAGCTATTTAGGACTCTAAAGGAAAACCAACACCTTGAATGAGGGCTGGGAAAGTAGTTGCGAACCTGTGCAGTTCTTTCACCATTAAGGATAGCACAGTGTCACTAATATGTATCATTTAGCTGCTTAGCTGCTAAGACACTCCTGCAGAGTTAATCCCCTGTAGGGTGCATTGCAGTAACCAAGATTTATTTTTTTTATTTATTTATTTATTTGATTTTTACCCCGCCCCTCTAGACCATGTCTACTCGGGGCGGCTGTTTACTTGTTTTACGTGTTACCTACTCAGGAAATGTCATCGCTGCTACTCACAGAGTGTTGTGAAAAGCAGTACATGAAGCACATCCTTGAACTGAGAGTTCAGAGGAAGGCAGGTATAGCCCTAAACTACAAGGTGGCATGGTCCCTTTTGGAATAGATTGAATCCCAGTCCCTGAGATTCAATCTATTCCAAAAGGACCAGCTTTCTGTTGACCAGAAGCATCTCCATCTTGGCAGGATTTATTTTCTGGTTGTTAGCCCTTTTCAGCCTATAATCAATCACAGGCAGCAGCTTCTTTGCCATTAGGTGACAAGAAGCAATAGCACTAGGAGTTAACAGTTTATTGGTGGCATTCCATTCCAAAGCTCTGAATGACCTCTCCCTTCTTTTACATCAGTGGTTCTTAACCTTTGTTACTCGGATGCTTTTGAACTGCAACTCCCAGAAACCCCAGTCAGGACAGCTGGTGATGAGGGCTTCTGGGAATTGCAGTCCAAAACTCCTGAGTAACCCAAGGTTAAGAACCAGTGTTTTACATCATGCATACTGCTGATGAAAAGCAGAAAAGAACATGATACAAAATGCAAATTACAAACATTGCAGTTAAATCTGGTGGGTAGAGGAGTTCAAAATATTTACAGGGCACTATTACTGTAACCCTTACAACACAAACAGTTTTAGAAGGTATTATTATCTCTATATTGCATTTCAGACACCAGGGCTGGAATACATGATCAACGGCAGACAATTTCCTAGTAAGGCTCTCCCCTGCCTACATTTAGGGTGGAAGTCTAAACACAACACTCGTGCCTCTTTAAATGAATGAAGTATGACTGGAACAGACTGGAAGGGTACTGCTTTTGAGTGCTATACCTCAGGCTGGTATTATACAGAACAGGAATGCATTGAAGGAAAGCTCTGAATCAGTGAAAGGGAAGTGGTTTGGAGGTAGAGAAAATCATACTGTGGGATGTTTCTGCTGGGTGATCATTGAATATTTGGGATGGTAAAATCAATGCAAGGGAATTGGGTCAGGGTTCTGAAATTTAAATTTTGGACAAATTTAGGTGAACAGGAGTTTAGCTGATGGAATAGAAGCCTGGGGCTCCTGAATTGTAAGCACTAGTTTTCATACCACACAGCATTTTGCCCCCAACACTGGCCAGCTTCTGTAAAGGTCTTCATAAAAGAGTAAGCTGCACATTTGAACAAACCTCATTGTTGCTGCCCATTAATTTAGCTGGTAAGAGACAAAATAATGAAGGTGAAATGACTGAAGAGAGGGAAGGTGATGAGGAATTGGAGCAGGAAGAGAAGAAGGGGGTTTCTGTGCGGTTTCAAATTGGAAAGCTGAGGGCAATTAAAGGGAACCTTTTGTAAATTTGCCATTTACCAACCAAACTGTTGTCTGCAAACCTCTCGTTTAATCTTCTTCTTGTGATCCATTTCTTGAACCTAGATGAGATTCAAGCTGAGTACAAACCACTGGTTCTAAAAGTGCTATCCTCCCCCCCCCCCCGGGTGAACTGCTGTCAGTGGCCATAATCATCATATTTGTTAGACAGAGAAATATTATATGGCTCAATTTTACACATTATACCAGCTCTCAGACCTGACACCAGGTCAGCTTTTGTAATGACAAAATAAGACAAATTGCTATGCCTTTTGCTGTAGCCAT